>NC_060125.1:249948148-251198148 GCF_021461395.2 Schistocerca americana | reverse complement strand
TGCAGATTTGCACCAGTGTAGTCTTTCAGAGGCTGTTGTGAGCGGTCATAACTACGGCCGTGTCAAAAGGGAGCGGCAAGGTTCTCTGCCCGAAAGCTCATACAGTCAAAACTTGTTTCTTTCTGCCTCTGAATAAATTGTAACTATGATATTTATAGGGTGCTTTCTGATTATAATTTTAAATCTGTTCGTTTTAAAAAATGCTTTTAGGCACTATTAAAGGGAATAAAATTCTCATTTGTTAAAAGGAAATTGTTTATGATTTCATCAGTTACTCCCTGGAAACTACTTCCATGCTTACATAGTGTGATTAAATAAAATAAATTCTTAAGAATATTCTTTGAAAATAAATCACGGTTCAACATACATATTTGCTACCATTAATTTTCTTGTATACTTCATTCCACAGCTTCAGTCTGATGATGAAATTTTGAAACGCGTAACGCTTAATAAAGAAATGTGCGATCAAGACCTTTCTATATTTCAAAGTAGTGCCAAATCTGAATGGTCGCCTGCCTCTACCACGGATGTATTTCTCCATCAGGCAGATGAGTATGGGATTTATTGTTGACAGCAGATTTGGTCAGTCCGTGAATGAGGGCCTTAGCCTGTCTGGAATGTTACCGGCCAGGCCGCAAGCCTGTACGTGTGGGTAGCCCTCACTCAACCAACTGAAACTGTCGTGGTGTGATGATACCGCTCTCCGCTCCGATGAGGTGCGAAAACATGCCTGGAGTCGCCCCAGACAGCGGTGGGATACCAACCTGAGTGTTGGCCGCCATTCGACCTGACAACCTGAGTGATGGTCTGGGGTGCCATTTGTTTTCATAACAGAACTCTTTTGGTTGTCATCTGCGGCACCCTTACAGCACAACGATGCGTTGACAATATTCTACACCCCGTTCTATTGCCCTTCACGCCAAGCCATAATGGGCTTAAATTTCAGCAAGATAATGCACCTGGCGAGAATTTCTACTGTTTGCCAGACGTTGTGGCTGAGCGGTTCTAGGCGCTTCAGTCTGGAACCGCGCTACCGCTACGGTCGCAAATTGGAATCCTGCCTCGGGCATGGATGTGTGTGATGTCCTTAGGTTAATTAGGTTTAAATAGTTCTAATTTCTAGGGGACTGATGACCTCAGGTGTTATGTCCCATAGTGCTCAGAGCCACTTGAACCATTTTTTCTACTGTTTGTCTTCGAGCTTGTCAAACTGTAGCTTGGCTAGCAAGGTCGCCGGATCTCTCCCCAGATGGAAACTTTTGGTGTATTATGGACGGGAACCTCCAACCAGCTCGGGATTTTGACGATATAACGCGCCCATTGCACGGAATTTGGCACCATCTTCCTCAGGAGGATACCCAGGAACTCTATCAATCAATCCCAAGACGAATAACTGTTTGCATAAGAGGCAGAGGAGGAGCAGCGCGTTATTGACTTGCTCAATTTATGAAACTCTTTCTCCCAAATAAATCATCGATTATTTTTGAAATTTTACTCATTTGCATGTCTGTACATATACACACATAAAAAAAAGTTTTGCATCACCTAGGTTCCGAGAGCTCCGGAACCTGTACAAAAAAATTGTTCAAATGGCTCTGAACACTATGGGACTTAACATCTGAGGTCATCAGTCTCCTCAACGTAGGACTACTCAGACCTAAGTAACCTAAGGACATCACACACAACCATGCCCGAGGCAGGATTCGAACTTGCGACCGTAGTAGCGCCGTTCCGTACTGAAGCGCCTAGAACCGCTCGGCCACAGCGGCAATCGGAACCTGTACATAAAATTGGAATAGAGATCAACATAAACATCATTTCCGCCCTTTTTATTACTCATGAACCCCACACATTGCATGTTGTACCACCATACAGCGAGACCTTCAGAGGTGGCGGTCCAGATTTGTGTACACACTGGTACCTCTAATACCCAGTAGTACGTCCTCTTACATTGATGCGTGCCTGTATTCGTCGTGCATACTACCCACTAGTTCATCGAGGCACTGTTGGTCCAGATTGATTCACTCTTCAACGGCGATTCGGCGTAGATCCCTCAAAGTGGTTGGTGGGTCACGTCGTTCATAAACAGCCCTTTTCAATCTGTCCCAGGCATGTTCGATAGGGTTCATGTCTGGAGAATATGCAGGCCACTCTAGTCGAACGATGTCGTCACACTGAAGAAAGTCATTCGCAAGATGTGCACGATGGGGACGCGAATTGTCGTCCATGAAGACGAATGCGTGGCCAGTATGCTGCCGGTATGGTTCGTCGCAGGATGGCATTCACGTATCGTACAACCGTTACGGCGCCTTCCATGACTACCAGCGGCGCACGTCAGCCCCACATAATGCCACCCCAAAACATCAGGGAATCTCCACCTTATTGCACTCGATGGACAATGTGCCTAAGGCGTTCAGCCCGACCGGGCTGCCTCCAAACAGATCTCCGACGATTGTCTGGTTGAAGGCATATGCGATACTCATCGGTGAAGAGAACGTGATGCCAATCCTGAGCGCTCCTTTCGGCATGTTGTTGGGTCCATCTGTACCGCGCTGCATGGTGTCGTTGTTGAAAAGATGGACCTCGCCATGGACGTCGGGAGTGAAGTTTGGCATCATGCAGCGTGTTGCGCACAGTTTGAGTCGCAACACGATGTCCTGTGGCTGCACGAAAAGCGTTATTCAACATGGTGGCATTGCTGTCAGGATTCCTCCGAGCCATAATCCGTATGTAGCGGTCATCCACTGCAGTAGTAGCCATTGGGCGGCCTGAGCGAGGCATGTCATCGATAGTTCCTGTCTCTCTGTATCTCCTCCATGCCCGAACAACATCGCTTTGGTTCACTCCAAGACTCCCGGGCACTTCTACTGCTGAGAGACCTTCCTGGCACAAAGTAACAATGCGGACGCGATCGAACCGCGGTATTGACCGTCTAGGCATGGTTGAACAACAGACAACACGAGCCGTGTACCTCCTTTCTGGTGGAATGACTGGAACTGAACAGCTGTCAGACCCCCTCCGTCTAATAAGCGCTGCTCATGCATGGTTGTTTACATCTTTGGGCGGGCTTAGTGACATCTCTGAACAGTCAAAGGGAATGTGTCTGTTACACAACATCCACAGTCAACGTGTATATTCAGGCGTTCTGGGAACCGGGTTGACGGAAAACTTTTTTTTATTTGTGTCCATCATATCTAGCGATTTCTATCCCATTTCAATAATGCCTTCCTGTTGGGTCGTTCTTTTTTGTCTTAGAATGTATTTTGTAACCTATCAGTTAATATAACTTGAAACGTAAATTTCCAATTTACAGTGTGAAAAGTCCATACCGAATTCCTTTTTATTTCCGCCGATCACTCTTCACTCCATACTCAGAACAACGCTAATGGTTTCTCCCTATTGCCCCCCCCCCCCCCCCCCCCCCGCCGGATCTAAAACGGAATTAATCTTCCCATGAGCAAAAGTTTTTTTTTTTGTCATTCTATTCCCAGGTTTCGAAAAATGCTAATGTGTGAGAAAAATGAAATACTTTTCAATTAGGTGCAGCCTCTGAAGAATCCTAGGCAACAAGATAAGCGGAAGTTCTTTTCGTTCCTCTCATGAAAGCTTATGGCCAGGATGTGGAAAACGTGATCTGTGTAGCACAAATGTGTATTATACTGTTTCACGCAGATAGGTTTACTTCTGAATTTACACTTCGATGACGAACAAGGGAAGGAGGTATGACGATACACCAACTTCTGTTAATGGAACTATGGCTCTTGCACTAGAGGGACCGAAAAGTGATGTTTCTGCGAATGTCGATATTCATCTGTCATATATCAGCTCATTCTGTACAGGAAAGTCGTGCCAGAGACATTTAAGGTTAGAGTAACTTTTTTACTCGTAACTAATTAAATCTTAATGATTTACATTTGACGGTGAAATGGCCAGCCAAATATCAGAAGAGGTACATCCAGCGTCGTATGCTGTTTGAGTTTCGCAAGGGTAGTAACGCATCAGTTGCTATAAAAAACATTTGCGATGCATATCCAAATGCATTGGGCATTCATAAATACCAAAGGCTTTTTTCTAAGTAAAAATCTGGTGAAACACTCTTAACGAAGGTTGGTCGAGCATGCAAGAGCATTTGAAGCACATTGGTAAAGACAAAAAAAGCTAACTGAGCCACCACATGCAACTTACTATGTAAACTGAAGGGGGGGGGGGGGGGGGGGGGGGAGAGAGGAGGAAAGGAAAGAAACATTTCCCAAAGAACAGACACCACACATTCATACAACACATGCAACTTATTGCCTCAGCTGCACAGTACAGAAGAGTTTTTCGATCGATTGATCACTGGAGATGAAAAATATGCCCTCTATGATAATCCAATACGCAAAAGGCAGTGGCTCTCTCCGGATTAATCGTCACGAAGTTCAGATAAGTCAGGCTTACATACCAAACAGGTGCTTTTGTGTGTTCGGTGAAGTAATCGCTGGCTCATTCATTCTGAAGTGGTGACACCTGGTCAATCTGTGAATGCAGACCTTTACTGTGAATAATTGGATCGAGTAGATCAATCTTTAATAGAAAAGTGACCAGGGACCGACAATAAAATTGGCGTCATTCCACAATACTATAAAGCAAGACCGCACTTCAAAGATGAACTCCGGAAAAAATTAATGAACTGGCGTGAGAATTAATGCCTCACCCACCACACTCGTCCGATATTGCGCCATCGGATTTTCATTTATTCCAGTAACTACGACATTTTCTAAGTGGCAAAATAATGGGAAAATGTGGATGATGTCCTTCAATGCAAATATTTTGGTCAAAACTAATTGATTTTTGTCGATCAGGCATTGAAAATTTGCTTACTTGGTGGCAAAAGATTGTTAATAATGAGGATGATCACATCACTGATTAAAAATGAACGTAGCTAACAGTTTATAGGTTTGAATTTAATGTAAAAAAAGTCATCACTTTTCGGTCCCTCTAATAACAACTGTATGGGGTAACATTCATTGTTTCAAGGAAATGTATAACCTTTTTCCCAAATAACGCCTTATTTATGACACTCGTGCGTCTGCCGGTCGTTACTGTCTGTTATAACTTTCAGGTTTGTTTCCATTAGGAAAAGCGTGCTACACGGTCGTATTAATGAGATCCAAGATAGGAGGAGAGTAGCATAAGTCGTAAATTTTTAATTTGTTTATTGCAGATCAGTTTCATTTACTGCGTAGCAATTGTATCAAAGTCATGATGACTCATGTAAATAAAATCGCACATGATACTCAATGTGGTGCCATGTGCGATTTATTTACGATGAGTCATAATGACTTGGATATAATTAGGCTGAAAGTAGCTAGAGCAGCTGAAATCGATCTGCAATAAACAGTTTAAAAATTTACGATCGATGCTGTCCTTCCTCTTGTCTTGGATGGCTGTTATAAGGTATTGCTTCTTCATAGACTTTTAGTTCTCTAGCCTTTACATTTCTTAACCTCAAACATCGACTGTACACAAATGTAGTCTTTTCTTAACAGATAATGGAGTAAATTATTTCTTGGGAAGTAGAATAAACACATCTCCATACTTTAAAATCTTTTTATCTGGTTTTGGCAGTAAGAGCGGCACTTCTATTCTTGTCAGAACCTACCGAATTTCTATGTGTTAGGCAAAACGTCCCCAGACTGGTAAAACTGTAGTACCATATTTGTTGACTGTCATGCAGAAGCTTACTTTGGATATCCCACGCTTCCAACGATCAGTTCATAGGTTCAGTTAGTACTAGTCCAGCCGTGGTCCCTTTGTACCCTTTCAGCGTCGTCGTGCCCGGGTCTGGAATGCCGTAACAATAGTTGACGAACGGCCCGCACTGTGCTTCTGGACACAGCCCCTTCGGTAGCCGGTTAGCAGTACTTCAAAGTGCGACCAGCCGGGAGGGACCTTTCGGATGCCCGCCGAGATATACGGCGCGTCCACTGCCTCCCCGCCTTTCAAAGCAACCCCAATACATTTCTGGGGACGACTGGCTTCTAAATGAGGCTACACAGGTACAAGAATGGACCCGGCAAAGTAGGAGAATTTTCCGATAGCAAGACACCCACTGATGTAAAGAATATAAAAGCATTTAACCAATTACTGCGTTTTATCGTCTTTCAGGAGTTATGACTGAAAACAATGGTTCAAATGGCTCTGAGCACTATGGGACTCAACTGCTGAGGTCATTAGTCCCCTAGAACTTAGAACTAGTTAAACCTAACTAACCTAAGTACATCACAAACATCCATGCCCGAGGCAGGATACGAACCTGCGACCGTAGCGGTCTTGCGGTTCCAGACTGCAGCGCCTTTAACCGCGCGGCCACTTCGGCCGGCAGTAGGATATCAGATCGCGTCGACAAAATGAGGTCATTAATCCCATTATACACAAGCTGCTTACTGATCAAAACCGACTACTAATGATGGGCGCGCGTTCGGCGCATGTGTGTAAATCAGCGGCATCAGGAATAAAACAAACTAGAAATATTAGAGAGACGAATCGCGATGAAATTTTAGGACCAACAGAATCCAGAGAAGTCCGGTATTAAGAAGCAATTATAAAATATACTAAAATACAGAAAAATAACAGAAACACCAAGGAAAAGAAGACTGATATTTTTGGACAATTACGCTGGATGAAAGACAGTAGATGTACAAAACAAATCCTCAAATGCTGACACAAAGTTGGAGCCGATAAGTTAAATAAACGTTTAGAACTTGTGTATCGTACAGAGATCGCAGTGCCACAGCAAAGTCGACCACGCGAATCGATGCCACAGACACTGGCGAGGGCTCGCTGCGATCCACAAAGACCTACGGTTGGCGTCCCTGAAGACCGCGCCTTCCCTCTCAGCTCAGCAGCGCCCTCGCACTGCAGGTCAATGTAATGTCGAGGATGCAAGAGCTCCGCCTAGGTCGAGACCTCAGATAAAGCAGTCAACATTATAGTGTAGGTCCAACGAGTTGTTGAAGCGTGAGACGGAATTGTACTGTTGTATATGTTGAGCATTATACCTCAAGAGAACAGTTTGTTACTCAGTGCATCAGTTGATGCCTTCATAGGCAATGGCAGTTGTAAATTATCCAATATTCTTGTGGCTGAGAAGTGTGTTAAAGTTAAGTAAATCTTTTATTCATTATGTAATAAAGTCCTGTACGGGCCTTTCTGGATACAGAAAATGTTCGACTGTTGCCCTGGCCAGCACATTTTCCAGATCTCTCGCCTATTGAAAACGTCTGGTCAATAGTGGCCGAGCACATGGCTCGTCACAATACGCCAGTCACTACTCTTGATGAACTGTGGTATCGTGTTGAAGCTGCACGGGCAGCAGCACCTGTACACGCCATCCGAGCTCTGTTTGACTCAATTCCCAGGCGTATCAAGGCCGTTATCACCGCCAGAGGTGGGTGTTCTGGGTACTGATTTATCAGGATCTGTGCACCCAAATTGCGTGAAAATGTAATTACATGTCAGTTCTAGTATAATATATTTGTCCAATGAATACCCGATTATCATCTGCATTTGTTCTTGGTGTGGCAGTTTTAATGACGAATAGTGTAATATTTGATGTGTTTAGTTTACTGTACCTGCTCCCAACGCTATCAAAGAACCCACTGTTATGGGCAGACGAAAATTGCTATGAAGGGGGATCACTGCTATCGGCTGCAGCGGGACATTAAGCGGAATTAGAGGCGACGAACGACAATGTGTACCGGACCGGGATTGGAACCCAGGGTCTCCTGCATACTAGGCAGATGCGGTAACCATTGCTCCATCCGGGAAACAGCGTTATTGCAACTGCACGGACTATCACGGCACGCATTACGGCCAATCCACACTCCCATAGAGCGCCACTTATCCTTTTCGCTGCTAAGAGATTCCCGCTGGAGATCCGACGTATTTGTGTAATCCGCACTGAAGGAAGTCGATCCATCACTTAGCGATGTTTATCAATTATTTTACACAGCGTCAGTTCCTTGGAATCAACAGACACCACGCTGATCCCACAGCTGTGAAACATTATATTTAAACTGAAGGGGGATCGCTGCTATCAGCTGCAGAGGGACATTAAGGGCAATGCACAGGGACTGCGGATAGGTGGTGCTCGATGGTAACGCGGATCGGTCGTGACGCGTACCGAGCTAGTCCGTGCAGTTGCGATAGCCCTGTTTCCCGGATGGCGCAACTGCCTAGTAAGCTCGAGATCCCGGGTTCGAATCCCAGTCCGGTACACATTTCCGGGCGTCGCCTCTAATTCCGCTTAAAGTTCCGCCGCATCTGACAACACTGATCCCTCTTCAATTTACATATAGTGTTTCACAGCTGCTGGATCTGCGTTGTGTCTTCTTTCGAAGGAACAGACACCGTAAATTCAAATAAATGAAAATAGCTTTGTCTGGTCACAATAGAAATACACAACATAAAAGCAGATGAAGTGATAGAAAGAAATATTTTGAGATGTAAAGTGTTAAATTTAGCCAGATTCCAAGGTTGCAGAGAGCAGATCTGATAATAGAATACTGAAAGAAAATAGAAAATGATAATGAATTTAAATTATCACGTGACCAGTAGCTCCCCAAAACGTAAGTTTGAAAGGTACTTTCAGCCAAGCTCTCCACAATAATTCGCGGAGTGTATAGCGTAATTTAGCTGCGCCATCTGCATGACGAGTGGCGCAGAATCCTTGCGCATCACCTCCTGGGTCCGCAACTTTCCCAGCCGATCTCGCGAGGCGGAGTAATTTTCCGCATTCTCGTCGTCCGCTGGCGTCGGGGGAGCGCAGGTGTTGCGCAAGGGCGAGCCGAGGCAAGGCTTCTGGCATTGTGGCGGGCAGCGGCCAGGTAGCCGGGCTGGACCGCGCATTGTGCGCCACACCTGATGGTCCGACGCACCCTTCCCCGGGGAGGGGAGGCCAGGGACGGCGCGGTCAACGGACATCTCCACCTCTTCCGCTTCTCACGACGCGCAACCGCGGCCAGACTCGGCGCGCAAAAACTTCGCCCACCTCCCAAACAGCAACACCACTATCCGTCAACTTCTCGTCGGCCATCTGTCTGCCACTACGGACCTCCTATGCCGTGCGCGTCCATTCCGCTACTGCCTGTTTTCCAGCGTAAACTGCTACTTCGCTTTAGGGCTTATCTCTTGCAATCCAGCGATGAGCCACGAGACCTCGGTCCATCTACAAGTCATTCGGTTCCACGTACCTCTATTTCATTTTAAGTGTTCCGTACCTAAAATGGTATAACCGAACCCTTATAGTATCACTTTGTTGTCCGTTTGTCTGTCTGTCTGACTGTTAAAACCCTTTTCTCTCAGGAACTAGTTCAAAAAAATGGCTCTGAGCACTATGGGACTTAACTTCTGAGGTCATCAGTCCCCTAGAACTTAGAACTACTTAAACCTAACTAACCTAAGGACATCACACACATCCATGCCCGAGGCAGGATTCGAACCTGGGACCGTAGCGGTCGCGCGGTTCACAGCGATGAACTGAGGATTTTCCCGTGCGACCATTCACGAGTGTACCGTGAATATCAGGAATCCGGTAAAACATCAAATCTCCGACACCGCTGCAGCCGGAAAAAGATCCTGCAAGAACGGAACCAACGGCGACTGAAAAGAATCTTCAACGTGACAGAAGTGCACCCCTTCCACAAATTGCTGCAGATTTCAGTGCTGTGCCATCAACAAGTGTCAGCGTGCGAAGCATTCAACGAAACATCATCGGTATGGGCTTTCGGAGCCGAAGGTCCACTCGTGTACCCTTGATGACTGCCCGACACAAAGCCTTACGCCTCGCCTGTGCTCGTCAACAGCGTCATAGGACTTTTATGACTGGAGAGACGTTGCCTGGTGGGACGAGTCTCGTTTCAAATTGTATCGAGCGGATGGACGTGTACGGGTATGGAGACAACTTCATGAATCCATGGACCCTGCGTGTTAGCAGGGGACTGTTCAAGCTGGTGGAGGCCCTGTAATGGTGTGGAGCGTGTGCAGTTGGAGTGATGTGGGACCCCTGATACGTCTAAATACGACTCTGACAGGTGACAAGTACAGTACGTATGCATCCTGTCTGATCACTTGCATCCTTGCACGTCCATTGCGCATTCCTATGGACTTCGGCAATTCCAGCAGGACACTCCTACGATCTACACGTTCAGAAGTGCTACAGAGTGGGTCCAGGAGCACTATTCTGAGTTTAAACATTTCTGCTGGCCACCAGACTCCCCAGACATGAACATTATTGAGCATATCTGGGACGCCTAGCAACGTGCTGTTCAGAAGAGGTTCCTACTTCGTAGTACTCTTACGGATTTATGGACAGCCCTGCAGAATTAATGGCGTCAGTTCCCTCCAGCACTACTTTAGACATTAATCGAGTCCATGCCACGTTTTCTTGCGGCACTTTTCCGTGCTCGCGGGGGCCCTATACGATATTAGGCAGGTGTACTAGTTCTTTGGCATAGGGTAACGAACGAGGAACTGGTTTGGAGAATCGGCGAGGAAAGGAATATATGGAAAATATTGACAAGAAGAAGCGACAGGGTCCTAGGATTTCTGTTAACACCTCACGGAATACTTTCTATGGTACTGGAGGGAGCTGTAGACGGTAAAAACGGTAGAGTAAAACAGAGATTGGAATAGTCTCTGTTGATCCACTGTGGACATGGGACAGCGGTTGGTCAGATATTTAACATAGAATTTCGTCAAACGGCCGTGCAAATAGAGAAGTTATTTTGTTTTATTTTATTTTCGCTACCAGTTCCGGCAACTGAATATGCCATCTTCAGACTTCATATGCACCTCTCGGAAACTATCGATACTGGCATACTGCGGCCATCTGTCTCTGGATGTCGTGAATTCTCAAGTGCTTCACGGTATCCAGAAACAGATGACTCCAGTACGCCAGCCAGTATCGATAATTTCCGAGAGGTGCACATGGCGCCTCAAGATGGCATATTGAATTGCTGAAACTGGTAGCGAAAATAAAATAAAATAAGTCCTCAATTTTCACCGCTGTTTGGCAAATTTCTTTGTTAAATTGAAAAAGAGATTTGAATACGTCCAGCAAATAATTGAGGATGTAGCTTGCAAATGCTACTCTGACATGAAGAGGTTGGCACAGGAGAGGAACTAATGGTGGGCCGCATCAGACCACTCAGAATACTGACGATTCAAAATTACGTTCATTTGGAACCCTCAGAACACTAGTCCCACTCGCACATGTCCGGCTTTTCATTAAAGTCCGGTCATTCAGATTTAAGTTTACTGTTGTTTTCGTTAACTACTAAGACGGTTACCAGGATGGTTCCTTTGAAAGGGCACGGCAAATATCCTTTTCCTAACTCAAGATTCAGTGTCTCCTCTAAAGCGCCTTTTATACGAAAGAATTTCTTTTTCAATCGAGAACTCAGATATCAAGTGAGTCTACTGCAGCACCGCTGGGTACGTGTTACTCCAGCACCGAGTCTCGCCTATCACAGATGATCGTTCTTATTTACAGGCCAGCACAAAAACTGCGTGTGTTGTAAGAGTTATGTGGTGTCCCGGTTTGGCATCCTAAGGCTTAGTTTACACGACGACACTAGGTTTCACGCAATTGCGCTACCGGTGACTGCGCATGCCCAGCGCGCGTTTGCGCAACTCGTTGGTGAAACTAAACAATCTCGGCTTGTTCCAACTTTGGCGACACTAGTTGCACGAGTATTGAGGCTATGTGCGTCGGTAGACTGCAAACAAACTAAAGGAGGAAACTGTTTACTTTTTCGTTATCTGCATTACTGTTCGTAAAAAGTTAAACATTCAGAAGCAATGGTCTGCAACACGCGACCATAATAAGTGATTTAAATGTCGGAGAGGTGGCGTGCACATAGATCCAACTGCGCCCTCTTTTGTGTGACCGGACAGGTCAGCGTTACGCAACACTATCATTGCGGAGCCGTCATAGGCTTACCAAGCGTAAACATGTAACCAAGTGACAACTGTGCCTCGCCGGCCTTACAGGGTGGAATATCTGCATGTGAGTGCGTTCGAACGTGGCAGAATTATTGGCCTCCAAGAGGCGGACCTGTCATTCCATGACACTGCGGCTCGTACAGGTCACGCTGCTTCAACAGTGAGGCGTACTGTTGGCGCGACGTTGGAGCACTGCAATAAATGTGGAACATGTCTGCGTCGATGATTCGATGATGCCTTCTGCGGTCTGGACTGGTGATATGTGTGTCATTGCGTCAGCTTCCGTTGACCAAAACCCACCAACACCGAGGACTGCAATGGACACGTGAATGCCGACTTTGGATGCTCAGTGGGAAAATGTAATGTTTTCGGATGGGTCCCGCTTCAACTTGTCCCACAGTGCATACTCATCTGACGCGGCCGTGATGAACACAACCGGATAGACTGTATTCTTGAGCGGCGTAGCGGATAAACGCCAAGTGTGATGGATTGGGGCGCCATTGTCGGTAACACATTATCTCGACTCATACGTTTTGACGACAGTCTGAACACCTACCACTATATCAGGAAGGTTTTACAGCCTCAGGACGGCCCCTCCTGCATGCCGTTCAACATGCCGTATTTCAGCAGGACAACACCCGGGCGCATGTGGTGAGGAATGTGCAAACCTTCTTCGAAGAATGAGGGGTAACACTGCTTCCCTGGCCTGCCCATTCGCCTGACACGTCGCCCATCACACATGTCTGGCATATGGTCAGTCGACAACTCGTTTGTTGAGATTCTCCTGCAGCCACAGTTGATGCTTTGTGGACGCGCCTGCGAATCGCGTGACGGAGTATTCCCCAGCAGCATATTCGGGTGCTCTTTGATTCCATGCCACGACGTCTTGCAGCTCTGATTGCAACACGTGGCGGCGCTACTCCGTACTGAATTTCCACAGTCACACTGCATGTACTGGTCCGTAATGCTAATCGTTTGTGTAGTGTCATGTCCCACATGCTGAAAATATAATTGGGGATAATCAAAATGGCTTCCGCAAAAACGGATCCATCACTGACAACATATTTGCAATCAAATCAATAAATGAAAAAGTTTCGGAATATAAGCAAAAAATACATTATCTGTTCATCGATTTTTTATGAAAGCTTACGACTCCATTCGTAGACAAAGCTCGTGGAATGTAATGACTGAATTTGGTTTCCCAATTAAATTGATAAATCTCTACAAAGTATGCATGGATGAAAATACAAGCAGGGTTTTACTAAATGGATAAATGTCTGACCAATTTAAAAATAAAACTAGGTTAAGACAAGGAGAAGCTTTGTCCCCCCCTTCTCTTCAATATAGCTTTAGAAAGAGTTGTGAGGAAACTCAAACTGGTACCTACTGGGATCCTCAAAGAAAGCTAAATTAACGTGTTAGCATACGCAGGTAGAAATAAAAGAGATACTGCAAAATGTTAGTCGAGCCTATTATGCAATACAACATTTCTAAGGGTCCAAACTGCTGACTAGATAAACTGAAATAAAGTTATGTAATACAATCATGAAGCCAGTTCTAATCTATGGGGAAGAGATATGGAGCCTAACGAAAACAGGACACCACCATTTACAAGTGTTTGAGAATAAAGTTTATAGAAAAATCTTTGGTCCATATTATGACTGTGGTGTCACCGCCAGACACCACACTTGCTAGGTGGTAGCCTTTAAATCGGCCGCGGTTTATTAGTATACGTCGGACCCGCGTGTCGCTACTGTCAGTGATAGCAGACCGAGCGCCACCACACGGCAGGTCTAGAGAGACGTCCTGGCACTCGCCCCAGTTGTACAGCCGACTTTGCTAGCGAAGCTACACTGACAAATACGCTCTCATTTGCCGAGACGATAGTTAGCATAGCCTTCAGCTACATTTGCTACGACCTAGCAAGGCGCCGTATTCAATTGATATTTATTATATGAAGCATGTATCATCAAGAGCGATGTTCTACAATTGTGGATTAAAGTTAAGTATTATATCAACTACTTACTTTATTTGCAATTCTCAAGATATTGTCCTGTTCCAGACCTCACGCCAGTCAGCGTGTAATTAAACGCGTGCATTTCGGCCTCCTCTAGACTCAATGACAATGGGTCAAATGCTGGAAGAGAAGACACAACATAGAAATCCGCGAGCTATCACAACAACCAACGATAGTAAACATAATAAATGCTAGAAGACTGCAATGGGCTGGACATCTGATGAGAATGAAAGAAGACCAAATTGTGTTAAGAATTCTCCACTCAATTGGATGCAATGTGATTTGTAATTTCAGTTCTGGATATAATGCTTCATGCATTACAGTATCTTTCTTCCTTATTGCATTACTAACTATTTACAAGAAACGTGAACTGTTCTGGTGTCGTTCCAAGACGATTAAAATAATTTCTAGCGGCGTCCACTGCAATTTATTACAGCAAGGTCGCAAAGCAGACGGAACTGATATCTTTTTCTTTTTTTTTATCCGGTCATGAACCCAAACACGTTTCTTATTTCTTCTCTTACGCAGCGACTTCACGCTGACAAGCATTAACTCCGCCGCAACTCGTGCAGCTTCCAAAACTTGTATTTTAGACAAGATTACAGCACTCACAAAACGATGAAACTCATGTGTACAGTGGTGGCGTCGTGTCTACAGTCTTATGCGAAACTATTTCCTGTCAGTTTGTTTCCATTTATGTGGAGCTCGTTTCCTGCAACGAGTGGCACAAGTCAGTGTCGTAGTATAAACTAGCCTTAACAGTGAAATGACGTTATGCCGTGGCCGAGCGGTTCTAGGCGCGTCAGTCCGGAACCGGGCGACTGCTACGGTCGCAGGTTCGAATCCTGCCTCGGGTATGGATGTGTGTCATGTCCTTAGGTTAGTTAGGTTTAAGTAGTTCTAAGTTCTAGGGGACTGATGACCTAAGATGTTAAGTCCTATAGTGCTCAGAGCCATTTGAACCATTTTGACTTTATGAGGCACCGACATGAATGCCCTCTCACCACGAGGCACAATGAAGAAGTTAGGGATTTAACCCAAATATCTGATACACAGTCGGATAATCAGGAAGTTTACGTCACTGCTGTTGTTCCCTTACTGATCGGATCAGGCTGATAAAAATGTCTTCGAACAATGGTATTCTAAACTAACCAGATAAAATATTAGGTTTGTGCACAAGTCCGTAGCGTTTTTCTTTTGTATGTTGGTATTCCGGTTGCTATGGGTTTAATTTATTGTCATTTTTATGTGTAGTTAATTTTTGCTATTTCAGTTTACATATCGTCATTTTGTCACTTGGAGAGTGAGTAGAGGCGTGGACGCTAGAAAACGGAGTGCCAAGTGGATAAATTGGAACATTTCCGATATATTCTTCTGTTTGGTTTCATTAGATGGGTGACAGCAGCAGAGGCAGCCAGAAACATTTCCGCCGTGAATGGGGGGCCAGTAGACAGAGCACGGCAAGGAAACGGTATTCTCGTTTCGAGGAGAGTCGTTTTACATTAGCGTCGCCGGCCGGGGTGGCCGAGCGGTTCTAGGCGCTACAGTCTGGAACCGCGCGACCGCTACGGTCGCAGGTTCGAATCCTGTTTCGGGCATGGATATGTTTGATGTCATTAGGTTAGTAAGGTTTAAGTAGTTCTAAGTTCTAGGGGACTGATGACCCTAGAAGTTAAGTCCCATAGTGTTCAGAGCCATTTGAACAGTAGCGTCTCTTCACGTTCAGGAAGACCTTCGGGGTTTGATGAAGATCGCTTAAAGGCAATAATCAACAATGATCCGTAACAGAGTGCTTGGCAACTGGAAAATATGATGAACTGTGATCATTCCAACATCGTGTGACACTTGCATGCAATGGGGAAGGTTCGAAAATCGGGTATATGGGTACCACATACTCTAAGCCAAAATCATAAAAATCGGCGGGAGGCATATGGGCATCTCTGCTTGTTCGTCATAAATTGCCTAGTGAACAACACCGATCATTCCTATCCTGTATCGTTACTGGTGACGAGTAACATAAGAAACACAAACGAATGGTTGAGTTCAAACAAGGCAGCAACTCCTTGTACACAGACCTGCGCGTCCACAAAAAAAAAAAAAAAAAAAAAAAATAATGTTACATATATGGTGGGATAGCGACGGTGTGCTGTGCTAAGAATCGCTTCCCCGATGTGTGACCATCACTACTGACGTTTATTGTCAACAAATGAGACGTCTTGCAGACGCAACTCTAGCATAACGATCCGGAAGACTTCGTGAACTGATGCTACTACACGATAACACCCGCACGCATTCTGCTAGACTGACAGAAACGCTACACAGGAATCCTGTTGGGAAGTCATTACGCGTCCACCTTATTCACCAGATTTTGTGCCCTCAGATTTTCCGCTCTCTATCGAACAACGTTCAAGGAATTTCCTTTCAGGATGACAATGCGCTGCTCCGAACGTGGCTCGGCGAGGTCTTCTCCTCAAAATCACGTGCTTTCTACAGTCGCGGAATCGAAAACTTACCCCAGCGTCGTCAGACTGTTGTAAATAATGTTGGAGAATATATCATTGATGACTAAAGCCTCTGTTATGTATATCTGTTGTGTTTATTAAACTTATGGGAAAACGCTACGAACTTATCCACCACCCCATGTTACTCACGCTGGTGGCTTTGGAGCGTTGTAGGTGCCGTAGAACCGACGCCAGGCGGTCACGAGGCGCTCCACTGTTGGTGCGCGCCCCGGTTGTATGGAATCAGTGCATGAAGTCGAGTCGTCGTGGATACGTTACAACTGGTAGAAAAGACCATCTTGTTTAGAGGTGCAATACCGTGAATAAACTTGTCCGATTTGTTGGTGTATCAATGC
This sequence comes from Schistocerca americana, assembly GCF_021461395.2. Lineage (NCBI taxonomy): Eukaryota > Metazoa > Arthropoda > Insecta > Orthoptera > Acrididae > Schistocerca > Schistocerca americana. Next base: position 251,181,289 of record NC_060125.1, on the reverse strand, counting down.
GGACTGTCCAACGTATCTACAAGGAATGGTGTACCACTCGCACCCATGTGACTAGGCGTAAGATTCTTGGTTGTAAAAAGACCCCAAGCGACTGGGACCGGAGACGATTGTCATGCCTTGTAAGTGACAGTCAGTTTCAAACCCGACTGAATTGCAGTTCACAGTAAAACAGTGCCATCTCAACCAATTGTCGAGCGATCACTGCGAAGAGAAATGCATGCAGTGGACATCTCTAGTCAGTATCTCACAGCGAAACATAAAGTTACACGCCTTCAATTGACCAAACAACACAGAAACTTTACAGTAGCTTTTCTATGAAATAATATATAAGACAGTCACTAATATTTTACTAGCACGACGCGTTTCGGCAACATGCTGCCATCATCACATGCGTTAACATTTACTTTTACATTATAATTAATACGGAGTGAGTTTAGTTTTCTTTGCTGTGTGTGCCAGTTAATTTATGTGTCTGAAAAGACTCCTGTCCAGGAAGATAAATGTATTATAGTGTGTACATTAAGTGATAGATATGATTAGACATGTTGTTGGTGCAATTAGTTTTGTTTTTGTTGGAAATTGCGTAGTCTGGCTCACAGAGCAGTTTGCAGAAATACAAATGGTTCAAATGGCTCTGAGCACTATGGGACTCAACTTATGAGGTCATTAGTCCCCTAGAACTTAGAACTAGTTAAACCTAACTAACCTAAGGACATCACACACATCCATGCCCGAGGCAGGATTCGAACCTGCGACCATAGCGGTCTCGCGGTTCCAGACTGCAGCACCTAGAACCGCACGGCCACTTCGGCCGACGCAGAAATACAAAAGCAACAGATACCACCATACACAGCTCATCTTCACATGCCACGACACATAAGCATACTGCATTCAGAACATTAGTTAACAGAGCCAGCAGTGTACCAATGGATGAATGTGCAAAGGTAGTTGACTTCAGTACCTTCAAACAAATAGCTACAGCAAATGGCTACGATTACACACTAATTGAAAGCATCATACAAGAAAGAAAAAAAATTACGTTACACCAACTTCCACACAGGAAATGAAAATGAAACTTACTGCTAGCATTCCTTACACAGGCAAACTCTTACACAACCTTAAACAGCATAGCAAACATTCTCAGACCACACAATATTAACATTGCTTTCACAAAACATAAGAAACTGCAAAACATACTGAGCCACAATATTAACACACATACAGAAACACACAATCAGGCATTTATAAAATAGTATGTCGTACCAATGTACGCCAAACTGGGCCTTCCAAAAAAGATACAACGAATATATAAATGCCCACCACACAAACAACTATAATAAATCAGAAATAACCGCCCATATAAAAAACACAGGCTACCTGTTGCATGATATTGTGTCTCACTGTTTAGAGGCACAAAACGCGTGGGTGTTTTTCAACTCGTTACTAAATGCAAATAAGTAGGGGCCGAGTTGATAGGAGCTGAAGGAGTCCAGGTTGCAACAATATGCGGTACGGCACACTGTTAGAGAGAAGGATTATTATTCAAGAAGCACATATTACAATGAAAATTACTTATCTTCAGTAGTTTGCAGAACTGCACCTACGGCTATCATTAACACAACATATTCTGAGGGACTAAGCCTGATGGGCCCTCCTCAGAGAATCAATGCAAACATTACAGAACTGGCTAAGGGCCGATTATGAAAGTGCGTCTACCTAGGTTGAAATCTAGCTAAGAAGTGAGAGAGGCACACTCCAGTTCCGTCGAGCTGCACAGCCCGCTAGAGTGCGCTGTGCTCGGCAGACGACGGGCTGCCAACCTTGCATTGGCGCGGCGTTGTAGTAGTATCTGTGGCAATGATACTACACATGATATTGCGCATGATCTTCATACATTTCTTAAAATGGGCGAGGGATATCAAATGGACTTATATGAAGAACTAGAAATATTCATTCATGGCACAGTGGATGGAGACTTGTTACTAAATGATAAACTTGAAAGTAATAATATTAACTTCTTTTAAAACTTCTCCAACGCTGAACGGATATGTCAATGAAAGAAAAGTTGTGTTTACCAACTACACAACTAATATTAGCCATGACGTAATTACAATTAGATATAGATGTTTCACCTTCCCTGTATGCTACTGTTTAGCAATAGAAACTGGTTTATCTCAGCTTTCAAACCTATCAAAATCGATGTAAACAAATGATTGTGAAAGTGTTAAGTTGTGATGTTACTGTGCTCTACGTGCCAGACAACGAAATTACCACAAAATGGTAAGTAAATACACTAACAACATGTCTAATCATACTTACTACGTAGTGTACATACTACAATATATTTATCTTCCTGTAAAAGCATTTTTCGACGCATAAACTACTGAAACACACAGAAAAGGAAACTAACTTCACCTGATATCAATTACAATGTAAAAGTAGCTGTAAATGCACCTGAGATGGCAGCATGCTACCGAAACACGTCGTGATAATAAAATATTAGTAACGATGACTGATGCGGTACATATTATTTCATAAAAATCTTACAGTACAGTCCCAGCTCTCAAATAATATCTATATAACATGAATAAATTTAATTTTGGTCTTGGAGCAGTATAATATGGCCCGAAAAGTCGTCATTTTGAGTCTTTTTCAAATGATGCAAGGCGTCGAATGCACCGACGGCGTTTAACCCACAGTGCTTGGAGAATTTACTTATTGCAGAAGATGGTTCTGTGATGTTTTTCGTACCATGAGTTTGATCCATAGCGTTTAACCCACAGTGCTTGGAGAATTTAGTTATGGCCGAAGATGGTTCTGTGATGTTTTGGGGAAGGTTTTCGTACCATGAGTTTCATCCATTCATTTAACATACCGCTATCTAGAAGCAGAATGATTATGTCAACATTCTCGGTGACCATGAGTTTCTCTTTGTGCTACATATTCATGATGAATGTTTTCTGGTCACTCCTGTCTCACAAGGTGACGACAGCAGTCTTCACAAAGCTGCACGCACACATTCTTGGTCTGACGGGCAGTCAATCGCCCTATGGCACCTTGACTGGCCTCTGCATAATTCTACCATAAATCCTATAGAAAGTGCCTGGTACTGTTTGGAACGGCGGGTGAGAGGTAGCAACCTACATAATATTATACAGGGACTCGACAAAAATATCGAAACACCAAAAAAACAACACGTTATCATTCCTAACACTGTGTAGGAAACCCGTTACTATTCACAACACCCTTCGGTCGTCTGGGAATGAATAAATGCGGGTCCTACACTTGTTTCAAAGGAATCTTATACCATTCTTCCTAAAAAAATACTGGCAACTTAAGTGACGATGGTGAAGGTGGATACCAATCACGAACGCTTCTCTCCACAATAGACCACAAAGGTTCGATAATATTGAGATATGGTGACTGTGGAGGCCAGGGCAGATTGATAATTTTTCCTCGCACTCACAAAACCACACCTGGACGACGCGAACTGTTTGAACGGTGGCCTTGTCGGTTTGCTACGCAGTATCACCATTGGGGAACAAACATCCAAATGTTCACATAATTGTTGGCAGTAATGCGACCTTGCAGAGTAACGATGGGGCCCATGAACACAATGATATGGCTGCCCAAATCAACACCGATCCCCCAAATGGCTCTGAGTACTATGGGACTTAACTGCTGAGGTCATCAGTCCCCTAGAACTTAGAACTACTTAAACCTAACTAACCTAAGGACATCACACACATCCATGTCCGAGGCAGGATTCGAACCTGCGACCGTAGCAGTCGCGCGGTTCCGGACTGACGCGCCTAGAACCGCTAGACCACCGCGGCCGGCACCGATCCCCCGCCATGTTTCATTCTGGGGGCGTAAACTGGGCGAGAAATTGGAAACACAAGTCTCACACGACCAAATACTTTCTTCAGCTGCTCCATAGTCCAGGTGCTATGGCTTCGGCACCACGTTTCCCTACTACGGGCATCTACATTACCGATGAGTGGTTTTGGATTCCAGATCACTCTTCAATTCCCAGTTTATGGTGCTCCATTCGCGTTGTTTCGGTGTTGACACGGTTCGCCAATGCGACATGCAGTTCTGAAATGACTTTTTCAGCTGTCGTCCTCTTTTTCTTTTCTCTTTTCTCAACACCCTCTTTAGTGGCAGTCTGTCATCATTCAACAGACACCTTAGTTCGCGATGTGACTTAGCGGATGATGTCTTTTTACTTTCCCTGTAGTAGGTATCTTCCCTGTAATAGGTATCTTCGATATGGTTCTTCTAAAAACAGCGAACACTTCGGCTCACTTGGTTACGGAAGCACCACCATAAGAACACCAGCAGTTTGGCCACATTCAAATTCACTTATCTCCGACACAACACACTCAAAACTAGAGAAGTAATTCTATTCTCACCGCGACTGATACTTACAACGCACTGAGGACATTGCACAGGTGCCGTTCGTAGTTAAATACATCAGCGCCAACTGCAGGCTTTCCTAATACCAGCATTTGTGTCCAAGCATGCATTTCTCGCGTGTTTACAAATTTTTGTCCAACCACTGTGTGCAGTTTGGAAGCTCTGGGGGATCTAATCGCAAATGAGTGGCCTCTGCTAGACATGTCACACTTTAGAAACCTCTGGACTCCCTTGCTCGGCAAACTGAGATCGCCATCAGGGCCAGAGACGACTATTATACGGTAATAGCGTGATGTTTCCTGTGGATGGCTAATATTTATTCAATATGCTGAGGAAACGTTTCCTACAGCGCTGTGTCTTGGGTGCGGTGAGCGTTTGCAGCGAAACGGCTCTAATGTAAATGAAGTACAAGACGCGAATGCGTAATTAAAACCCATCATGTGTGTCAATTCTAGCACTCCACCTAATAACATCAGGCTGTTGGGAATCCTTATCGTAACTAGCGTGTCTGTACGTCTAATTGCTTCATTGCAGAAGCACGCTTTAAAAGTTGAGTATAGACATAATTTGACCAAATATGAAAAAAAGCTCACTGGTTTCCTGTTTGAGCTCAGTGCTGTTACTATTGACTATGGGATGACCTAGCACTGTGGCCCCCACATTTACATATTGAAAACTTAGAACAAATTGGATTTCCCACAACATATGACTTATAAAAAACTTCGATTCACAACAGTCCTCTGTACAACTAAAACATTGATATAAACAAAATGAAATTGGAAAAATGTATTGGTAACGTCAATTTACGCCGACACTGTTATCAACTCGTGTGACCCACTCTAGGATGTTGCTCACTTCTGTTAAATCCGTGCCAAGTAACGCTAACGGGGGACGCTGGACGAACAAATACAAAGAAGGCCAGCACAAATGGTGGCACAATTTTTTGACTCACAGGAGATGGTGGCGAAAATGGTGAAAATCCCGGACGGACACATGCTTCAACATACATACCAACTGTTCTGTGAAATCCTATTTCCAAGAACCACAGTTTAGGGAGGAGTGCAGGAATACACGGAAAATCTTCTACGTATTGCTCCTGCGGGTACCGCGAAGGCGATAATAGACTAGTTACAGAGGCAATTCTTCCCGTTCGCCATAGCCGAACCGAACTGGAACAAGCCTTAATACAGTACATGGTGCAGTGGCAAGTGCCCTCTGTCACTGATCTGCAGAAAATGAATGTAGATCTATGTATGCGACGTACTGAAAACATTTGACTGTGTCAATCCTTACATTTTATTAGACAAATGATTCAGAGCATGCCTGATTAAATTCCGTTTTTGTTATTGTTGTTATCTTCACTTTGTAGACTCGTTCGATGCGAGTCTCCACATAAGTCGATCCTATGCAAACCTCTCCATCTCCGAAAAACTACCGCAACCTACATCCATTTGAAACTGTTTACTGCACTCAAGCTTTGCTCTCCCTCTAAAATCTCCCCTCTCCCAATACGCATCCACCCCTCCCTCCCCGACACACACATTTCCCTCCATCGCCAAACTGAGATTCTCTGGCTGCCTTAGGATGTGTCTTATCAACTGATCCCTTCTTTTAGTCAGGGTGTGCTGTAATTTTTTCTTAACTTGGGCCGGCCGAAGTCGCCGTGCGGTTAAAGGCGCTGCAGTCTGGAACCGCAAGACCGCTACGGTCGCAGGTTCGAATCCTGCCTCGGGCATGGATGTTTGTGATGTCCTTAGGTTAGTTAGGTTTAACTAGTTCTAAGTTCTAGGGGACTAATGACCTCAGCAGTTGAGTCCCATAGTGCTCAGAGCCATTTGAACCATTTTTTTCTTAACTTGGTTTCTCATTTATTCCTTATTTGTTATTTGATCTACCTGTATAATCTATGGCATTCTCTTGTAGAACCACTTTCCAAGAGTTTCTGTTCTTTTATTGCCTGACCTATCCATCGAGTGATCGTCCATGTTTGACTTCCGTACATGGCTACGCTCCTGACAAATACTTTCAGGAAGTAGTCACGAATATTCCAATTTTGTCATAAAAGTTTCCTGGTATGATATGGTATCGTGTTGATAAAAAGCTATTACTGGTGAAACCAACGTTTCGGCCACGGTTACAGCAGCCTCCTGCTGGATCTATTGGTGTGTTTTTGCTGTCCAGAATCACTTATTCGCCGGCCGCAGTGGTCTAGCGGTTCTAGGCACTCAGTCCGGAACCGCGCGACTGCTAGGTCGCAGGTTCGAATCCTGCCTTGGGCATGGATGTGTGTGATGTCCTTAGGTTAGTTAGGTGTAAGTAGTTCTAAGTTATAGGGGACTGATGACCACAGATGTTAAGTCCCATAGTGCTCAGAGCCAATTGAACCATTTGAATCACTTATATTTTCTCGTAACCACTCACTGAACATTACAACACATCATGATGAGGAAAAAAAAGTTGATATTATTGGTTTCTTGAGAAGGAAGGAGTGGGAACTTTATTTTAATAGGTTAGTGCAGTGGAGGGGGTGGAGCCGTGCTGTCGCGTATTGCTTCTTGCAGTGTGTGCATGTTTGGTAGTCATCGGCGAATGAGGTGCAGACTCCAACTTCCCTGCTGTTGGACGCTGGCTGCACGGCGGCAGTTACTCACATCTCGCTTTGTTAAAGGAAGGAAGATTAGGTTTAACATCTCGTCGACAGCGGGGCATTAGAGGCGGAGCACAAGCTCAGATTGTGTCAAGGATGAGGAAGGAAATCGGTTGTGCCCTTTTCAAAGGAACCTTCCTATCATTTGCCTGGAGCTATTTAGGGAAGTGACGGAAAACCTAAATCTGGATGGCCGGACGCGGGTTTGAACCATCGTCCTCCAGAATGAGAATCCGGTGTGCTAACCACTGTGGCACCTCGTTCGGTGTCTCGTGTTGTTGGTCCGGCTTGTTCGACTCTGAGGGCAGCAGTGGAAAGGACTCAGCCCATCCTCTCCAGTCATGTTGTTAGGGCGTTTTAATATGTCAGTGGCCACTCTGATCTTTCGCTTCACCAACTTCGGCTGATTGGCAAGTGCGCAGAATTCATTGAATTTAATTCCCTTGCGGCAGTGTTTCTGGTGTTCAGCCACTGCAAGCGTGTTGCGCTGCCCAAGTCGTGTGTAGCGCTAGTGCACCAGTATGCGCGTTGCTGCTGGCCGCCGACGCAGACTTCTCCACACTGACATTCCACCTTGTAGACGCCTGCAGTGTTCAGAGCATCTACCTCCTCCCTGGTGGAGCCTGGCACGGTCAGTATCTTGCGGCTGCTGTAGAAGACCACCAAGCCTGCGAAGGTGTCACGGCACATTCTGTAGAAGCAATAAACACCAGCTCCTCACTCCCTCCTCCACAGTAACCTTTCACAATAAAGTTTCCCACTCTTTCGGAGCAGAAAATCAATTATAACAAAGTTTTTTAAAATCATGAAGTAATGTCATGACATAATATAAATGCCGACCGCTGTGGCCTAGTGGTTCTAGGCGCTTCAGCCCAGAACCGCGCTGCTGCTACGGTCGCAGGTTCGAATCCTGCCTCGGACATGGATGTGTGTGATGTCCATAGGTTAACTAGGTTCAAGTAGTTCTAAGTCTAGGAGACTGATGACCTCAGATGTTAAGTCCTATAGTGCTTAGAGCCATTTGAATTTGAAGAATATAAATGACTCTGGATAGCGAAATACACCAGTATGCACGAAAGAAGGCCAGTGTAACCTTGACCGAATCTCTAGTTTCTCTCTTATAGATTTTTTCGTATTGTCTAAAGGATGGAACCATTTTATCCACCGTAGGCTGTCAGTTTTATTCCTTTAATACACCAGCCATGCAATTTGCGATACTGGCCAGTTTCGGCTTCTTTGGGGCCATTTTCAAATGTCTGTAATATAATACCAAAAATGAGAATGCAGTAAAAAGGGAGGACACATTTGTGAACAGTAACATGCTTGCGTGTTAGATATGTTGTTGTTTAAAGTACTTACATGATACTGATGATATGTGCGTCACATTTTATATTTTTTCTTGTTATTTCGTAATGTCCTGTCCGCACATAACACGAAAAAAAAAAAAAAAGCTTTCGATGTGTGACACACATCACGAGTATCACGTAAGTACTTTAAACAACAAATGCAACACGCAAGCATATTGCTGTTCACTAATGTGACTCACCTCTTTATTGTACTTTTATTTTGATATTATATTAACACATTTGAAAATGGTCAGTAACGTAAATTATACGGCTGGTGCATTGAAAGAGTAAAACTGAGCCTACGGTGGTTAATACAGTTCCATCATTTAGACAATACATTGTGGGTATGGAAACGTACATTAAGGAAGTATTTATACAGTTGTTTGTTGTTGTGGTCTTCAGTCCTGAGACTGGTTTGATGCAGCTCTCCACGCTACTCTATCCTGTGCAAGCTTCTTCATCTCCCAGTACCTACTGCAACCTACATCCTTCTGAATCTGCTTAGTGTATTCATCTCTTGGTCTCCCTCTACGATTTTTACTCTGCATGCTACCCTCCAATACTAAATTGGTGATCCCTTGATGCCTCAGAACATGTCCTACCAACCGATCCCTTCTTCTGGCCAAGCTGTGCCACAAACGTCTCTTCTCCCCAATCCTATTCAATACTTCCTCATTAGTTATGTGATCTACCCATCTAATCTTCAGCATTCTTCTGTAGCACCACATTTCGAAAGCTTCTATTCTCTTCTTGTCCAAACTATTTATCGTCCATGTTTCACTTCCATACATGGCTACACTCCATACAAATACTTTCATAAATGACTTCCTGACACTTAAATCTATACTCAATGTTAACAAATTTCTCTTCTTCAGAAACGCTTTCCTTGCCATTGCCAGTCTACATTTTGTATCCTCTCTACTTCGACCATCATCAGTTATTTTACTCCCTAAATAGCAAAACTCCTTTACTACTTTCAGTGTCTCATTTCCTAATCTAATTCCCTCAGCATCACCCGACTTAATTCGACTACATTCAATTATCCTCGTTTTGCTTTTGTTGATATTCATCTTATATCCTCCTTTCAAGACGCTATCCATTCCATTCAACTGCTCTTCCAAGTCCTTTGCTGTCTCTGACAGAATTACAATGTCATCGGCGAACCTTTGAGGTTCGCCGATGACATTTATACAGTATGACACTGTAAGCCACCCAGAAAACGTCTTTGTCACAGCTGACTCTGTCCGCGGAAGCCTACGCAATTTTATCTAACTTGTGTTCGATATTAAGAAATTTCTGTTTTCCAGAAATGTTTTTCTTTCCATTAGCAATCTAAATTTTATGTCCTCTTTACTCTGAGCATCGTTGATTACGTTGCTATTACTTTTTGTGTCTAATTTCCTAATCTAATACCCTCACAATTGCCAGATTTATTTCGACTATATTCGACTATCCTTGTTAGCATCGGAGTGCAGCAATTTTTGCATCCGCGTTGTCCGCCAAGTGACATCACGCAGTATTCGAATGGCAGCGATGGAGCACTATGCCAGTAAAATGGCGAGCGAGTAAGTGGTGGTATTGTTCCCTGGAGGGCCTCTGCGACGCCAAGGTGGGCAGACAGACCGGTTTGTTAGCCGGCGAGGAATAACAGAAAGAACAGACGCGGACACAGACAGAGACTTTTGGTATCGCAGGGCGCGCCGCCTGCCGAGGCAGTTTGTCACGAGAGGGGGCGGGGGCGGCCGTGGGGGCGGGTGCCCCAGTTCGGGACGGATGTGGCCAGCGGGGGGCCGCCTGACCTGCAACGACACTCTTGAGACCGACGGGCGTAACACCGACCACTCTGCTGTACTGGCGAATGCCAAGGCTCCTCCACCAGGCTCTCAGGTGGACGTAAGGTTTCACTTTCCACAGACGGCCATGTCTAAGATTGTATTAAACATTTCCTAGTTTAGTTTAGTCCAGTTAGTTGCTTGCCCGTAGATCACAGTCTCTCGCTATGACGCGGAAGGACTCACGGTTGCAATAGCAATACGCTTTCCTAAAAAAAAACAAGAAGACCGTTCACATGCTTCTCTTGATCTACACTCATGCTCATAAATTAAGGATAATGCTGATACGTGGTGAAACAACGCTCTGGTGGGCGGTTTGCGGGTTTAAATCACTTCGGGGTGCATTTGACCTGCGGTCGTTGCATGTTGGCGCAACAGCAGTCCACATACGCAGAGGTGTGTTGGTGCATGTCAGAGTACGGTGCAATGAGTAAGTGTGCATACGTTTTCAGACGTACTAATGATGACTGTGTGTTGAAAATAGCTCAGACAACACATATTGATGATGCTATGAGGGGTAGAATACTAGAGCGAGTGGAGGCTGGTCTAACACAGCATGTAGGAAGAGCCCTCCGTGTGCCACAAAGTGTGGTCTCAAGATTATGGCAACGATTCCAGCAGACAGGAAACGTGTCCAGGAGCTACAGTAAGGGACGTCCACAGTGTACAACACCACAAGAAGACCGATATCTCACCATCAGTGCCCGCAGACGGCCACGGAGTACTGTAGGTAGCCTTGCTCGGGACCTTACCGCAGCCATTGGAACAGTTGTCTCCAGGCACACGGTATACGGACGGCTGAACAGACATGGTTTTTTCGCCCAGAGACTTGCGAGGTGAATTCCACTGACCCCTGGTCACAGGAGAGCCCGTAAAGCCTGGTGTCAAGAACACAGTACATGGTCATTGGAACCGTGGTCCCAGGTTACATTCACGGACGAGTCCAGGTATAGTCTGAACAGTGATTCTCGCTGGGTTTTCATCTGGCGTGAACCAAGAACCAGATACTAACCCCTTAATGTCCTTGAAAGGGACCTGAATGTAGGTCGTGGTTTGATGGTGTGGGGTGGGATTACGATTGTTGCACGTACACCCCAGCATGTCTTTGAAAGAGGAACTGCAACAGGTCAGGTGTATCGGGAGGTCATTTTGCACCATTATGTCCGCCTTTTCAGGGGTACAGTGGGTCCCGCCTTTCTCCTGGTACAGGCCCCACCGAGCTGCCATCGTGGAGGAGTACCTCGAAACAGAAGATATCAGGAGAATGGAGTGGCCTGCCTGTTCTCCAGACCTAAACCCCATCGAGCACGTCTGGGATGCTCTCGGTCGACGTATCGCTGCATGCCTTCAAACCCCTACGACACTTCAGGAACTCCGACGGTCACTGGTGCAAGAAAGGGAGGCTATACACCAGCAGCTGCTGGAACCACCTGATCCAGAGTATGCCAACCTGTTGTGCGGCCTGTGTACGTGTGCATGGTGATCGTGTCCCATATTGACGTAGGGGTACATGCGCAGGAAACAATGGCATTTTGTAGCACATGTGTTTCTCGACGGTTTTCTCAACTTATCACCAATACCATGGACTTACAGATCTATGACGTGTGTGTTCCCTATGTGCCTATGCTATTAGCGTCAGTTTTGTGTAGTGCCACGTTCTGTGGCACCACATTCTGCAATTATCCACAATTTATGAGCATGAGCGTATATACAGTGTCTGCCATAAATTTTGCGACAGACTTCAAGGGTCTGTAGAGGGCGTGAGGAACAAATCGAGGATATGAACCTGTGTCTAGAAACGATATCCGATGACGTTACAGAGTACCGAAGTTATAGGCGCCGGCACCTGTCACTTGGCCATCCCTTCTGTAGCAAAAGTGACTTTGTATGCTAACGACGGTAGGCGAAACGTCTTACAATGTTGTTTGTCATTCAGTGATCGCGACCGATTGCCACGATCGGCAGTAGACAAGATGGACCTCCCTGCTGCGTAGAACTGCCATGTCATCTATGACTACGACGCTCTGACGCTTCGGTGGACGACGGTTTCGACGCAGCTTTCCATCAGCAGTTTGTTTTTATCCTAGATTCCTCTAAAATCTCAAACACTTTTCAACATACAGTAGAAAAATAAGCCGCACATGGAAGCCCGTGTCCGAAACCGTCATCCACAAAGGCAACAGAGCATCGAATTGACGTGCATGTGGTGGCCGTCCACTGCACTTATTAGTGTTAAAAACAGAGGAATGGAAGCTTCAAAAAGAAGGGAAAAGGGGTGTAGTGCGCTTCCTTACAAAGGAAGGATTGTGGGGAACGGGGATTCATCGAAGAATTGCACTAGTGCACGGAGGGCATCTCATATCCGTTGCAATTCCGACCACTTAAACAATGGCTGCCAGCGTAACTTGCCTGTCTTCAACAAGAAATGCATCCGTCTGCTGGACAGTGGCATCGGTAATGGGAAATGGCGTTCCAGATCGTATATGAGCCAACCATATCCGTCCTTCCTTGAATAATTCTGCCACACCTGGCAACGGACATACAGTGCTCTTCATTTGTGCCGTTCTTTCATGTTCCATTTCCGTTCCACGCAAACCTTCTGGCGTCAGTAAACGTACCACATGTTTTTGTCTTATTTTGAAGCATCCATTTCTCTGTTTTGAGCATGGCTGTGTAAAGTGGACGGCCGATGCGTGCACGTGCTGTGTCTGTCGTTACGTGGCTGTGCCCCCATGTTCCTCTAGCGGCGAGTTTGGGGTCTCATCGCTCTTATAGGGGCCACACCTTCTTTCGTAGGCAATGGCTTTACGATTCGTTCAGCGATTTTCTTTTTATTGCCTCAGGCTCGTTTCTCTTTGAATCCACCTTATGTGTGAGTCAACATTATTTTCATACAGTCATGCGTTCTTAACGATGTTCATTCTCTCTCTCTCTCTCTTTCATTCACTCATTCACTCACTCTACTACTTTCTTTCTTAAGCAAACGCATCATGCTTGGTGTCTGAGCGTAGGGGAACAGATGAAGAAACCGTGCACTGCCGCTCATGGGTAGGTCCTAGAGGAGGTGGTTTGCCGTTGCGTTCTTCCGACCTGTGACGAAGTGTTAAGGGTGTTGTAAGATGTGAGGTACGCCAGTTACGCAAAACACCGTTTTTTTCCAAGTACTCAAACATGTTTCAGCATCACTGTGCCATCATCAGTGGGTTTCCGTTTTATTTACTCTGTAATGTGAACATTTTTACTAAATGATTACAAAATCATGTGGATATTTAGTTCCAAAAATAGTTCCTTTCTTTTTGTTAATACCTTTACACTTGGTATCCATAATTTTTCAGGACCACCTGTGTATTACGAGGGTCACTCCAAAAGAAATGCACACTATTTTTGTAAAAATACAGTTATCATTCTGCATGTGTGAAAGTTTTACAGTGTGTAGATACATCCTTCCCGCTTGTTTTCAAACTTAGTTCAATCTGTTCTCGTGAATTACGCCGTCACAGTATGTCTTCAAGATGGCTGCTACACTTGACGTTCGTCAGAAGCAACGTGCTGTGGAAACGAGACAGATTAGATTACATTAGATTAATACTAGTTCCATGGATCATGAATACGATATTTCGTAATGATGTGGAACGAGTCGAATTTTCCAATACATGACATAATTAGGTTAATTTAACAACATACTTAAGTTAATATAACAACTTTATTTTTTTTTGTTTTTTTTTATTTATTTATTTTTTTTAATATTTTTTTTCTTAATTTATATCTAAAAATTCCTCTATGGAGTAGAAGGAGTTGTCATTCAGAAATTCTTTTAATTTCTTCTTAAATACTTGTTGGTTATCTGTCAGACTTTTGATACTATTTGGTAAGTGACCAAAGACTTTAGTGCCAGTATAATTCACCCCTTTCTGTGCCAAAGTTAGATTTAATCTTGAATAGTGAAGACAGTGGGAAACATCCACAAGAGGTTGAAAAAGGTGTATGGAGATGCTGATGTCGATCGCAGTACAGTTAGTCGGTGGGCAAGCAGGTTACGTGATGAAAACGGGCACGGCAATATTGAGGATTATCCTCGCAGCGGCAGGCCTCGTACTGCACACACTCCAGACAATGTGTAGAGAGTTAACGAATTGGTGACTTTAAATGAAACAACAAGTTTACTGTTACCAGTCACCGTTTTATTTTTTCCACGACGCGTTTCGAAGGTTTAAACCTCCATCATCGGGTGGATTTACATTAGTTAGTATTACATATGTGTGTATGTTGTGTTACGACATTTGGAGGAACTTGTGGCACTGCCTAGTGGAGAAACAAGACACTATTTCAGAATATGGTTTTGGATAACTTTTGACAAAAAATTAAACTGATATTTTATGGGTAACTTTAATAAGTAAACTAGAGTACCTCCAGTGGTCACAGGTTCCTTTTTCTGTCGTAACACTTCACATGTATACTGCCACATTTGTAAACAAATATGGCGTCTGGAATCAGCTGGGTGCAAGGTTCGTACAGCAGAAGAGAAGACATAATCGCAAAGTGCAAAGAATATACATTGTAACAACATTATTACAAAATAATCGTTTAAACCATTTGGAGGTGTTTGTTTTGAGGTGTCAAATATATGTGTGTGTACTTCAGGTGGTATATAAATCCAATTTTGAAAGGTTAAAACAGCTAAACATTCGTACTCGTTTATGCAATCAGGTGAAAAGTTAAAATGGCTTAAACTTCATACTTGCTAATAACAATGAGGTAAAATGTTATAGGCTTGAATTACAATGATCATATTGGCTACAGCAGTAAAATCATACATAGATGACACTCTTTGAAGAAAGAGAGAGAGAGAGAGAGAGAGAGAGAGAGAGAGAGAGGAAGGAGTGATTATATGAGAGCAAACATTTACATGGCAAGGAGTCTTAAGATTACATGTTGCATATATTAGCTGCCTAAAGGTTGGGGTAATACACTGGTTAATGTTATAAAATATGCAGATAGATATACATTTGTGCCAGTAGATGATGTACATACAGTTTTAAGCTGACAGGGGGTACAAGCTGTTGGTGTGATGAATTATCTGTGAATGAGGTCAATCTCTTGTACTCCTGGCGGCTGTCAATATTTATGGTAAATATTAGGATATGTGCACGTGTGTGTGTGTGTGTGTGTGTGTGTGTGTGTGTGTGTGTGTGTGTGTGTATTTTAAGAGTGTAGGCAGTTGCTGAAAACAGAGATGATACTATTGTAAATATTGTCATTTTTGTCATTTAAGATGTATTCTGGTTGTTTCATTTGGTGTTTGTATATTTGGAGTGTTTCAAGGATGTCTAGTTTTCTGCCTTTTGGTTGGATGTGTAGGATGCTAATACATGTGTTGTTAACATGGTGTTTTGTTTCATGTAGGTGGGTAGCTATTGCTGATATGTGGTATTTTTTGTTTTTTAGTGCTGCCATGTGTTCCTTGAACCTAATCTCAAATGATCTGCCTGTCTGGCCTATGTAGAAGCAGTCACAGTCCAAACATTCAATTTTGTACACACCTGTGTGATGAAGTGGGTTTCGTGTGCCGATGTTGTGGGGTAACTTCTGTCCAATCTTGTTGTCTGTTGTAAAGGATATACTTATGCCTTTCCGTTTGAACACATCAGCAATCTGGTATGAAATGTTACCCACAAAGGGGATTGTATGCAAGACATTATTTTCTTTTTGTTTTTTGTGTTGTGATTGCTTTGCCATTATTGAGTGTTTTAGAGTGTCTATTAAGGAGTTGTTATAGCCATTTTCAATAGCTGTTTGTTTTATTATTTCAATTTCTTGATCACGTTTATCTTCTGAGAGTGGTAGTTGGATAGCTCTATTAATCATGTACCGGTAGGCTGCCATTTTGTGTGCTGCGGGGTGGCAAGAGGAGTTGTGGATTGTAGTATGTGTTGTGGTAGGCTTCCGATAAATTTCAAACTGATGTCTGTTATTCTTTATTGTAATGGTAAGGTCTAGGAAATTTATACTGTCATCTTTTTGGTGTTCGACTGTGAATTTTATGCTTTCATGGGAGTTGTTGAAAAAATGATTCAACTCACTGATGTCATCTTTAGTGCCTTTGATTAAAATTATGATATCATCTACATATCTGTAGTAGTAGATGATATTTTTGAGGAGGTGGTGATTGGAATTCAAGATTTTGTCTTCTAGGTTACTAATAAATATTTCTGCTAACAATCCGGAAAGATTTGAGCCCATTGCCAGACCATCTGTTTGTTTTTAGATTTTATTGTTAAATTTAAAATAGTTGTGTGAAAGTGTGAATTCAAGCAGGTCCATTAGTTCTTTAATGTGAGTTGAAGGGATTTTTTTTGTGTTTATGTAGGTTGGCATTAATTATTTGTAGTGTGGTATCTATTGGCACTGATGGATAAAGGTTTTGTATGTCGAATGAGGCAAGTGTGGCTCCATCAGGTACTTGTATGTTTTTGACATATTGTGTGAATTCTGTTGTGTTTTTAAGTGTTCTCTCATTATTGAATGTGTATGCTTGTTTGAGAATTCTGAAGAGTATTTTATTGAGCTTGAATGTTGGGCTGTTGCTACAGTTCACTATGGGTCTGATGGGGGTCCCATCTTTGTGTATCTTAGGTTGTGACCTAAGACAAGGTGCTTGTGGGCTCATTGTTACAATGTTTCTTGTTTCTTGGATGGTGAGTAGAAAGTTAATGTTGTTTGAAATGTGTTTAATCTCCTTTTGTATTCTGGCTGTTGGATCTTTATGTATTTCAGTTATGTTGCTGGTTTGGAAGAAGTCTAAAGTTTTTTCTATGTATGTAGTTCTGTCCATTACAACAGTTGTGTTGCCCTTGTCAGCTTTTACAATTATTGCATTATTTATGTTTAATTTAGTCTTAATGGTACGTGTAAGGGCTTCTTCTCTTTTCTTGTATGCTGGGAATGGTTTTGCAATTTCCTTTTCAATGATTTCGTTAATTTTGTGGCAGGCTGATATTCTGTCGGTTTGCTTCTTAAAGGCGGTGGTCGAGATCTGTGTGACACAGGTGATGAGCTTCTCTTGGTTCTTTTGATCCAGCGGAGCTTGAACATTGTGTTTTAAGCCTTTGCAGAGTGACTGCTGACACACGCATCACAGTGAACGAATTGTCACGCTACGTTGGGATAGGGAAAGGAAGTCTTTGCAGAATACTGAAAGTGTTGGTGTTAAAAAAGGTTTGTGCCAGGTGGGTTCCCAGGATGTTGACAGTGGCTCACAAAGAAACAAGAAAAACGGTATGCAGCGAACTTTTGGAACAGTACGAGAATGGTGGAGATGAATTTCTTGGAAGAACTGTGACAGGTGATGAAAGATGGCTCCATCATTTTTCACCAGACACGAAGAGGCAATCAATGGAGTGGCATCATGAAAATTCACCCAAGAAAAAATCTCAAAACCACACCTTCTGCTGGAAAAGTTATGGCTACAGTGTTTTTCGATTCCGAAGGACTCTTGCTTGTGGACATCATGCCAAGTGAAACCACCATAAATTCTGATGCATATGTGACGACACTGAAGAAACTTCAAGCTCGACTGAGTCGTGTTCGACCACATCGGCAAAAGCAGGATGTTTTGCTGCTGCACGACAATGCACGGCCACATGTCAGTCAAAAACCATGGAAGCGATCAGAAAACTCGGATGGACAACAGTGAAACATCTGCCTTACAGTCTTGACCTGGCTCCATGTGACTATCATCTCTTTGGAAAACTGAAAGACTCTCTTCGTGGAACAAGGTTTGAAGATGATGACTCCCTTGTGCACGCTGCCAAACAGTGTCTCCAACAGTATGGTCCAGAATTTTACCGTGCGGGTGTAAAGGCGCTGGTTCCAAGACGGCGTAAGGCAGTTGAGAGGGATGGAAATTATGTGGAAAAATGAAAATATTGTTCCTAAAGGATGCATCTACACACTGTAAAACTTTCAAACATGTAGAATAAAAGACGGATTTAAAAAAAAATAGTGTGCATTTCTTTTGGAGTGACCCTCGTATTTATTACGGGTACCTTGTCCAGGTGGTCCTGAAAAATCATGCACCTGGACAAGGTACCTGTAATAAATAATATACCGGTGATCCTGAAAAATCAAGTACACCAAGTGTAAAGGTATTAACAAAAAGAAACGAACTATTGTTTGAACTAAATATCCACATTATCCTGTAATCATTTAGTAAAAATGTTCACATTACAGATTAAATAAAACAGAAACTCACTGATGATGGCACAGTGGTGCTGACACATGTTTGGATACGAGGAAAAAACGGTGTTTTGCCTAACTGGCGGACCTCACATCCTACAATTTTAACTGCTAACACCGTAAACTTAAGGAGCTGCAAATCCAAATGATGAATATGTTAAGGGTGTGTTGATGACTGTGATGAGTGTCTGTGGCCTGTAGTGTTGCGTCTGTGTTGTCATGGGTCAAGAGAACGGGGAGGGTGACCCCTGGTGCCGGGATATAGCCTACGCCTATCGAATAGTATCAAAGGGGACCGCCGAACTTAGCCTCCCCATCCGATGGTCCGCATCGACATCAACAACGTCACATGGCTGGCCGCTGTGACCGAGCGGTTCTAGGCTCTTCAGTCCGGAACCGCGCTGCTGCTACGGTCCCAGGTTCGAATCCTACCTCGGGCATGGATGTGTGTGATGTCCTTAGGTTAGTTAGGTTTAAGCAGTTCTAAGTCTAGGGGACTGATAACCTCAGATGTTAAGTCCCGTAGGGCTTAGAGCCATATGAATGTCACATGCCCTCACTTCATGAGACACTGCGAAGAGGTTTGGAATTTAACCAGGACATTGGTGCAAAGACGGGTGACCAGGATCTTTAAGCTACCATCTCTCCTTTCCTTGTCGGCCAAATACTGACAGTGAAATTTTTCCACCACGGGGATTCGAACCGGCTTACCTCCGAATCGAGCGCCACCGTACAGTCGTGCGCTAGCGACCTCGGCTAAAGAGGCGGGTTTTAGCGGAAGACCAAGACTTAATTACAGTAAGCAGGATCAAGTGAATGTAGGTTGTAGTAAGTATGTAGATATGAAGACACTAGCAAGAGCTGCCTCAAACCATTCTTCGGACTAAATACCACAACAAGAACAATACTTTTGTATACAAGGTGATTCAGATGCTTCTACCTATGGATTTTAAGCAACCTCCGGCGCCTTCAAACAACACGTGTAAGATTTTCATATTCTCTCACTTGTTACGCAGAAACCTTTAGTCCCGCAGCAAAATGAATATCACCTCTTTGGAGGAAATTTAATGTAGTTAAACTTCGTACTTTGATGCGTTTTCGGCAGAGGCCATAGTTTTCGAATTATTCAAGGAAAAAGTACAAAAGTGATCTTCAAACGCGTTTTTCTTGATTAACTCGAAAATTTTGGCCTCCAGCGTAAACGTAACCCAGTACAAAGTTTCAGTACATTAAATTTCCTACGAAAAGGTCCTGTTCATTTTTTCTGTAGAACTAATAGTTTGCGTGTAGCGAGAGAGAGAATACACTATGTGATCAAAAGAATCCGGACACCCCCCCAAAACATACTTTTTTCATATTAAGTGCATTGTGTTGCTACCTACTGCCAGGTATTCCGCATCAGCGACGTCAGTAGTCATTCGACATCGTGAGAGAGCGGAATGAGGCGCTCCGCGGAACTCACGGACTTTGAATGTGGCAGATGACTGGGTGTCACTTGTGTCATACGTCTGTACGCAACATTTCCGCACTCCTAAACATCCCTAGGTCCACTGTATCCGATGTGATAGTGAAGTGGAAACGTGAAGGGACACGTACAGCACAAAATCTTGCAGGCCGACCTCGTCTGTTGTCTGACAGAAACCGCCGACAGATCAAGAGAGTCGTAATGGGTCGAACGAGTGATTTGCAAGCAATCTCCTCTGTAGAGTGACTACACTTCCCCAATATTCTGCCAATAAATCGAAGTCTACCACCCGCTTTACCGATGACTGAGCCTATTTGATCACACCATTTCATATCCCTACAACGTGTTACAGACAGCTATTTGTATGAGTTGGCTGATTTCAACAGTGACCCATTCAAGTTATTGCCATAGGATACTACATTTTTTTCGTTTTATGAAGAGAACAGATTTAAGTTTCTGGACATTTACAGCAAGTTGCGAATCTTCGAACCATTTTGAAATCTTATGAAGATTTGATTGAATATTTACGCAGCTTCTTTCAGATACTCCTTCATTATAGATAACTGCATCATCTGCAAATAGTCTGAGGTTACTGTTAATATTATCTGCAAGGCCAATAATACACAGTATGAATAAGAAGGGTCCCAACGCACTCCCCTGGGACACACCGAAGATACTTCTACATCTGACTCTAACACACCATACAAGATAACATACTGCGCCCTCGTTACAAAAAAGTCCTCAAGCCAGTCACAAATTTCGCTTTATACCCCATATGATTGTACTTTTGACAAAAATCGTGGGTGTGGTACCAGGTCAAATGCTTTTCAGATATCAAGAAATATCTGTGTCAGCATATCTAGCAACCTTGATGACCTGAAGCACCACATCACCGAGGTCGTCGCTTCTATCCCACCCAAATGGCCCAATGGGCCTTGCAATCAACAATGGACAGACTCTGTAAGTACACTGAGCGGGATGGGTGCCAAATTGAAACCCTGTAACCAAATCCTTGCCTTGTAATTTACATGCTTGAGCCCACATTTAGTGTTAACATCTTTTCACTTCACCCTGTATACGAGGTGCGACAATAAAGTAATGAGACTGATTTTCTTTGCAAGATGTGGCAACCCTGCAGCCTTGTGTAGGCAGAATATCTTTGGCCTTGGTCTATAACCTCCCCCCATGAACCATGGACCTTGCCGTTGGTGGGGAGGCTTGCGTGCCTCAACGATACAGATAGCAGTACAGTAGGTGCAACTACAACGGAGGGGTATCTGTTGAGAGGCCAGACAAACGTGTGGTTCCTGAAGAGGGACAGCAGCCTTTTCAGTAGTTGCAGGGGCAATAATCTGGATGATTGACTGATCTGGCCTTGCAACATTAACCAAAACAGCCTTGCTGTTGTGGTTCTGCGAACGGCTGAAAGCAAGGGGAAACTACAGCCGTAATTTTTCCCGAGGGCATGCAGCTTTACTGTGTGGTTAAATATTCCGGAGGTAAAATAGTCCCCCATTCGGATCTCCGGGCGAGGACTACTCAAGAGGACGTCGTTATCAGGAGAAAGAAAACTGGCGTTCTACGGATCGGAGCGTGGAATGTCAGATCTCTTAATCGGGCAGGTAGGTTAGAAAATTTAAAAAGGGAAATGGATAGGTTAAAGTTAGATATAGTGGGAATCAGTGAAGTTCGGTGGCTGCAGGAACAAGACTTTTGGTCAGGTGAATACAGGGTTATAAATACAAAATCAAATAGGGGTAATGCAGGAGTAGGTTTAATAATGAATAAAAAAATAGGAGTGCGGTTAAGCTACTACAAACAGCATAGTGAACGTATTATAGTGGCCAAGATAGACACGAAGCCCATGCCTACTACAGTAGTACAAGTTTGTATGCCAACTAGCTCTGCAGATGACGAAGAAATTGAAGAAATGTATGATGAGATAAAAGAAATTATTGAGATAGTGAAGGGAGACGAAAATTTAATAGTCATTGGTGACTGGAATTTGACAGTAGCAAAAGGGAGAAAAGGAAACATAGTAGGTGAATATGGATTGGGGCTAAGAAATGAAAGAGGAAGCCGTCTGTTAGAATTTTGCACAGAGCATAACTTAATCATACTAACACTTGGTTCAAGAAACATAAAAGAAGGTTGTATACATGGAAGAATCCTGGAAATACTAGAAGATATCAGATAGATTATATAATGGTAAGACAGAGATTTAGGAACCAGGTATTAAATTGTAAGACATTTCCAGGGGCAGATGTGAACTCTGACCACAATCTATTGGTTATGAACTGTAGACTAAAGCTGAAGAAATTGCAAAAAGGTGGGAAATTAAGGAGATGGGACCTAGATAAACTGAAAGAACCAGAGGTTGTACAGAGTTTCAGGGACAGCATAAGGGAACAATCGACAGGAATGGGGGAAAGAAATACAGTAGAAGACGAATGGGTAGCTCTGAGGGATGAAGTAGTGAAGGCAGCAGAGGATCAAGTAGGTAAAAAGATGAGGGCTAGCAGAAATCCTTGGGTAATCGAAGAGATACTGAATTTAATTGATGAAAGGAGAAAATGCAAAAATTCAGTAAGTGAAGCAGGCAAAAAGGAATACAAACGTCTCAAAAATGAGATCGACAGGAAGTGCAAAATTGCTAAGCAGGGATGGCTAGAGGACAAATGTAAGGATGTAGAGGCTTATCTCACTAGGGGTAAGATAGATCCTGCCTACAGGAAAATTAAAGAGACCTTTGGAGAAAAGAGAGCCACTTGTATGAATATCAAGAGCTCAGATGGAGACCCAGTTCTAAGCAAAGAGAGGAAAGCAGAAAGATGGAAGGAGTATATAGAGGGTCTATACAAGGGCGATGTACTTGAGGACAATATTGTGGAAATGGAAGAGGATGTAGATGAAGATGAAATGGGAGATACAATACTGCGTGAAGAGTTTGACAGCGCACTGAAAGACCTGAGTCGAAACAAGGCCCCGGGAGTAGACAACATTCCATTAGAACTACTGACGGCCTTGGGAGAGCCAGTCCTGACAAAACTCCACCTTCTGGTGAGCAAGATGTACGACACAGGCGAAATACCCTCTGACTTCACGAAATATATAATAATTCCAATCCCAAAGAAAGCAGGTGTTGACAGATGTGAACATTACCGAACTATCACTTTAACAAGTCACAGCTGCAAACTACTAACGCGAATTCTTTACAGACGAATGGAAAAACTGGTAGAAGCCGACCTCGGGGAAGAGCAGTTTGGATTCCGTAGAAATGTTGGAACACGTGAGGCAATACTGACCTTACGACTTATCTTAGAAGAAAGATTAAGGAAAGGCAAACCTACGTTTCTAGCATTTGTAGACTTAGAGAAAGCTTTTGACAATGTTGACTGGAATACTCTCTTTCAAATTCTAAAGGTGGCAGGGGTAAAATACAGGGAGCGAAAGGCTATTTACAATTTGTACAGAAACCAGATGGCAGTTATAAGAGTCGATGGGCATGAAAGGGAAGCAGTGTTTGGGAAGGGAGTGAGACAGGGTTGTAGCCTCTCCCCGATGTTATTCAATCTGTATATTGAGCAAGCAGTAAAGGAAACAAAAGAAAAGTTTGGAGTAGGTATTAAAATCCAGGGAGAAGAAATAAAAACTTTGAGGTTTGCAGATGACATTGTAATTCTGTCAGAGACAGCAAAGAACTTGGAAGAGCAGTTGAACGGAATGGACAGTGTCTTGAAAGGAGGATATAAGATGAATATCAACAAAAGCAAAACAAGGATAATGGAATCTAGTCGAATTAAGTCGGGTGATGCTGAGGGTATTAGATTAGAAAATGAGACACTTAAAGTAGTAAAGAAGTTTTGCTATTTGGGGAGCAAAATAACTGATGATGGTCGAAGTAGAGAGGATATAAATGTAGACTGGCAATGGCAAGAAAGGGGTTTCTGAAGAAGAGAAATTTGTTAAAGTCGAGTATAGATTTAAGTGTCAGGAAGTCATTTCTGAAAGTATTTGTATGGAGTGTAGCCATGTATGGAAGTGAAACATGGACAATAAATAGTTTGGACAAGAAGAGAATAGAAGCTTTCGAAATGTGGTGCTACAGAAGAATGTTGAAGATTAGGTGGGTAGATCACGTAACTAATGAGGAGGTATTGAATAGAATTGGGGAGAAGAGAAGTTTGTGGCACAAATTGACTAGACGAAGGGATCGGTTGGTAGGACATGTCCTGAGGCATCAAGGGATCACAAATTTAGCATTGGAGGGCAGCATGGAGGGTAAAAATCGTAGAGGGAGACCAAGAGATGAATACACTAAGCAGATTCAGAAGGATGTAGGTTGCAGTGGGTACTGGGAGATGAAGGAGCTTGCACGGGATAGATTAGCATGGAGTGCTGCATCAAACCAGTCTCAGGTTGAAGACCACAACAACAACAACAACAACTTGGTCTATAAGCTGCTTCTAGTCCAAGCAGCACATTGATGCAACTGCTCAGTCGTGAGTCGTGCTGCAATAAATTAACATGTGTTCGTGTATTTCGTCACGGAAATGGAACCGCATAATATTGCGCAACGTTATGCAATTTCTTTTTGCGTTAAATTGGGTGAAAACGCGACGATAACTTACGATAAGCTTGAGAAGGCTTTTGGAGAGGAGGTTATGTCAAGAGCTCAAGTTTTTCGTTGGCATAAAATATTTAGTGAAGGCAGAACGAATGTTGAAGATTAAGACCGCAGTGGACGACCATCAACCTCACGGACGGATGTCAACTTGGCCAGGGTGCGTGAACTCGTACGATCTGATAGAAGATTATCCGTGAAAATGATTGCAGACGAACTGAACATCACTCGAGAAACGGTTCATCTAATAATAACTGAAGATCTTGGTATGAGAAAGATTTGTGCAAGAATGGTCGCTAAAAATCTCACCCCACAACAGCGAGAAACACGGAAAAATGTGGCAGCCTATCTGTTATAGCAAACGGAAATAATCCAGAATTGTTGAGCTGTGTTATCACTGGTGATGAAAGTTGTTTTTTTCAGTGCGATCCAGAGACAAAACGCCAAAGTTCGCAATGGTGCTCAAAGGGATCACCCAGGCCAAAAATAGCTCGCATGTCAAAGTCAAAAGTGAAATGCATGCTTGTGTGCTTCTTTGATTCCAAGGGAATTGTTCATAAAGAGTGGGTGCCTCCTGGACAAACAGTTAACCAATATTACTTCAAATAAATTTTAGAAAGGCTTCGTAAAAGAGTTCTTCGTGTCCGTGCCAACATTGTTGATAAGTGGATTCTGCATCACGATAATGCGCCATCCCATACTGCTCTGCCAGTACAACAATTTTTAACCTCAAAACAAATTTCAGTACTATCACAGCCACCTTATTCACCAGATATCGCTCCGTGCGACTTTTTTCTATTTCCAAGAGTCAAAACGGCGGTCAAGGGACACCGTTTTCAAACAACACAAGATGTCTAAAGAGCTGTGATGAGGGTTTTGGAGGATATTACAGAAGATGAGTTTCAGAGATGTTACCATCAATGGCAGAAGCGCTGGAAAAAGTGTGTGCAATCAGAAGGGAACTGCTTTGAAGGTGACAACACTAAACTTGTCTAAAACGGTAAGCAACATTTTTTTCACATCAGTGTCATTACTTTATTGCCGCACCTCGTATACGGAAAAGCATAAAGATTTTGAAGGGTTTGAGGAGGAAAGTTAGCTGCGGATGGAAACCCCTGTCCGAAACAGATATCCACCAAAACACAGAGCTCCTCATTCATAGAAGACGAGGTCGGTCTTCGCAGGAGCTGGCTCCATATTCTCCATTGGCGACCGTGGCTATCGGTCGCGATCACTGAATAACAAACAACATTGCAAGACGTTCCACCTATGGTCCACCAGAGTACAAAGTCACGTTTGGTGGCGATGGTGCGACCTAGTGTCGCCTATAACTTCGAAACTCCATGGAGTCGTTAATTGGCGTTGTCGCCGCTGCCGAAGGCACAAAGTAGCACTATGTGGCGGCCGTAAGGTCACGGCAGAGGGTCGGTGGGTGGCTGGGGGCCGTTGGCAAGTAATCAGTTATATAAAAATGTCCTCATTTGTATTACATATGTTCTTTTGTATTACAAATGAAGTTGCGAGTAGGTACATAAGAGGCAGCGTTGGACATTATGGTTAGTTCTACTGAGTTAACGATGGGTTATGGAGTCAAATCGTGGGAAGTTTAAAAAGTATACTGCTCGTGGTGAAGAGAAACGGTTACTTTGGTCAGTAATACGAGAGATTAATCGTAAACGTGCCACAAAACGTAAGAGAGATAGTTTAGATGAATCATTGGAGTCAACTACTGGAGGCAAGGATTTTTTTTTATGCTTTAGAAGATCTTCATTTAACTGAATTATTTAGTGATATTCCATCTGAAACGAAACGTCCTAAACAAGACAACGAACCGACACCAGGACCATCTTCAAGGCCTGATAATCAACCTAATTTAATAGACAACGAGTTTCAAGATCAAGGATTACAAATTCCCAGTACTTCTGCAGCCACTGAAATGGAAGTAGAAGAACAACCAAACAACACAAGATGTCTAAAGACCTGTGACGAGGGTTTTTGGAGGATATTACAGAAGATGAGTTCCAGAAATGTTACCATCAATGGCAAAAGCGCTGGAAAAAGTGTGTGCAATCAGAAGGGAACTACTCTGAAGGAGACAATACTGAACTTGACTAAAACGGTAAGCAGCTTTTTTTTCACTTCAGTCGTATTACTCCATTGTCGCACCTCGTATGCTACAGTCGTCGTCGTGCCCTACACGCCCTGTCAATATGGGTCAAATCGATGAGGGAAAGCTCGTATGGTCCCCTTAGTGTAGCGATAAGCAGCCCGTGTATCGGCTGTTGCCTCCTGGCGGGAGTGAGTGACGATACCGTCCCGCAGCTGAAGACAGGCTTGCGCGGTAGCCCTTAATGAGCTGGCCTTTCACTGGCCGGCCGCAGGTTGCGTCCAGAAGGCCGGCAGCCGTAATGTTGGACGAGCGCCAAGGCCGCACCACAGTCCCATCTGCGGCGCCCCGCCGCGTCCCACAATGCGGCCAGCTTCCGCCGTTTGTCAAGGCGTGGCGCCAGCTGCGGCCGCTGTCTTAGGCGGCCGGCGTCTCTGTGTGGCGGCCGGCCATTAGCGTCCGTCCAGAGTCTGGCGCTGCGGAGATCATCAGTTTCCCACCAGCTGCCGGCCCCGGCTGGCCGACACTCAGGACACTTGTCTGTAGCTGGCGGTCTCTGCTTCTACAAGGAAGAGAGAGAGAGAGAGAGAGAGAGAGAGAAAAGAAATGGTTCTTCGTGTACATAATTCTTCAACATCACCTCCTTCCTTTTCAATGCACTTGGTCCACTGGTCCACAAGCTTGCGCATTCTTGCCTTGCAGAAGGCTTTTGTTCGGTCGCGAAGCCCATTTTGCACCACTTTCGACACCTCTACCTCTGAGGAAAATCGACAACTTCGGAAAGCATCCTTGGGCGGCGCAAACAGATGAAAGTCGGAGGGAGCGAGATTTGGGCTGTAGGAAGGGTGTTCCCACCGCTCAAAATCTATTTTCTTCACGGTTTCAACGGTGTGGCGAGCCGCGTACAGACAGGTGTTGTCATGCAACAGCCACACTTTCTTTGCTAGCAAACTTCTCGTTTTCTCCGAATCACTTGCCTTAATTTTTTCCAGCAAGTAATTGCAAGACTGCCAACGGCCTTGCCGCAGTGGTAACACCGGTTCCCGTCAGATCATCGAAGTTAAGCGCTGTCGGGCTGGGCTAGCACTTGGATGGGTGACGATCCAGTCTGCCGACCGCTGTTGGCGAGCGGGGTGCACTCAGCCCTTGTGAGACAAACTGAGGAGCTACTTGATTGAGAAGTAGCGGCTCCGGTCTGGGAAACTGATATACAGCCGGCAGAGCGATGTGCTGACCACATGCCCCTCCATATCCGCATCCAGTGACGCCTGTGGGCTGAGGATGACACAGCCTCCGGTCGGTACAGTTGGGCCTTCCAAGGCCTGTTCGGACGGAGTTTAGTTTTTTTTTTAAGTGCAAGACTCCTTGAGGGACGGCTGTTCTCTTAATAAAGTACTCTTCCAGTACTGTCTCACGTGCGTCCCAAAAATGATTAGCATAAGCATTAGTGTAGAAGTCATACTCTTGATTTTCATTTGTGTTTCGTGATTTCTATTCCACGCTCTTGGGTGTTGATTCTGGCACATAGTAGATGACCTACGTTTTATCATCAGTGACTATCCTTGTTAAAACTGAGTCCCCTTACCTGTTGAAACGGTCAAGAAAGCGTTAGCAGGTGTCAATATGTTTGACGTCTAATTCTGCATTTAGCTGTCTCGGTACCCATCACGCAGAAACTTCATGGAAGCCGAGTTCATCTGCCGGCCTGGGTGGCTGAGTGGTTCTAGGGGCTACAGTTTGCAACCGCGCGACTGCTACGGTCGCAGGTTCGAATCCTGCCTCGGGCATGGATGTGTGTGATGTCCTTAGGTTAGTTAGGTTCAAGTAGTTCTAAGTTCTAAGGGACTGATGACCTGAGATGTTAAGTTCAAAAATGGCTCTGAGCACTATGGGACTCAACTGCTGAGGTCATTAGTCCCCTAGAACTTAGAACTAGTTAAACCTAACTAACCTAAGGGCATCACAAACATCCATGCCTGAGGCAGGATTCGAACCTGCGACCGTAGCGGTCTTGCGGTTCTAGACTGCAGCGCCTTTAACCGCACGGCCACTTCGGCCGGCCAGATGTTAAGTCCCATAGTGTACAGAGCCATTTGAACCAAAGTACAATTATGTGTATCCTGCATGATAGTTGCTACTATTCCTGTTATCTGCAACACACAAGGGACACACGGGACATTGTCAGAGGATCTGCCATTCGTCAGCGCTATCTACCGTGGCAACGATGCATTTCTGGACACATCTTCATTTCCAGTCAGGAATCCGTCCCTACTGTTTCTCGGTTTTATTATGTTCACTCTATATATAAAGAGAACTACTTCTCAGAATGACAACAAATTTGAACAGCGTATTATTGACACGGGGGGAAACGTAATGGAACCAAAAAAATTGACGAAAATTTATCAAATAAGTGGTGCTGTCAGCATCAGAATACGCACACCAACAGACGCGCTGCACACAGCTGTTCCTCAGTTTGCGTCAGAGATCCCAACATGACTGTGTCCATGAAGGATCCCGTGCTGCTGGTAAAGCGCTCTTATAAGAACGGAAACTGTGCGCCGCTAGCTCTGCAGAAGTTTCGTACATCCGGCGGTATGAAAACAGACATCGATCCTATGTCTACCAAAGGTTTGGAAAAAATGATTACAGAGTTCGAAAAGACAGGTTCTTTTGAAGCGCAATGTTGCAGAGGGAGGAAAGCACCTGATCCGACGTCTGTCAAAGACGCACTGCGGGAGGGATCGTGTGGTGGCGTGTAAACACGAAGTGTACGGGTAATTGCCGAACTTTGGACATGCCTGCGAGAACAGTGCATAAAATCCTACGAAATATCCTACTTTTCTATCCATACGAAATCATCCATATTCCGGAGTTGCTTCTTGGTGACCTGCCAGCAAGACAAACGTTCGCTATGGAATTTCTTGCTCACATGGAATTGGGTAGTGAATGGCCATGGAACATTCTGTGGACAGAAGAGGCCCATTTCCAAGGACCTGTCAATACGTAGAATTGCAGCGGGTGGGCAACGCAAACCCACACACACATTGACGACTACCACGTCGTTCTGCAAAGGTGACTGTGTGGTAAGGATTGACGGGATTGCTTAGTGGAGGGTCGTATTTTTTTCGAGTAGACCAGTCCTGTGGATCCGTCACTGGTAAGCGCTATGACAGCCTTTTGCGCACCTACGTCATTCCGACCCTTCAACGCCATGGATGTGTGGGTAGGATCATTTTTATCCAATATGGCCCTCCTCCTCCACCAGTGAAGCAGCTGCTGCAGAGGTATTTCGGAAATGCTAGAATTATCAGCCGTCATTTCCCTACAGTCCGGCTGTCCACATCACTTCTGGCAGTGAGGTTGAGAGTTGGCAATACTCTCTTAGGATTTAAAGGTTGGCTACAGCGCGCATACACAAACACCTTTTTCCAAAGCTGTTTCACAGAGGAAGACCGCACTGCAGTTCCTTCTCTAAATCCTCGCACAAACGAAAAAATGGCTGACATCGAAATAAGTGTCCAAGGAACAGAAAAGCAACTGGAATCACTCAATAGAGGAAAGTCCACTGGACCTGACGGGATACCAATTCGATTCTACACAGAGTACGCGAAAGAACTTGCCCCCCTTCTAATAGCCGTGTACCGCAAGTCTCTAGAGGATCGGAGGGTTCCAAATGATTGGAAAAGAGCACAGGTAGTCCCAGTCTTCAAGAAGGGTCGTCGAGCAGATGCGCAAAACTATAGACCTATATCTCTGACGTCGATCTGTTGTAGAATTTTAGAACATGTTTTTTGCTCGAGTATCATGTCGTTTTTGGAAACCCAGAATCTACTGTGTAGGAATCAACATGGATTCCGGAAACAGCGATCGTGTGAGACCCAACTCGCTTTATTTGTTTATGAGACTCAGAAAATATTAGATACAGGCTCCCAGGTAGATGCTATTTTTCTTGACTTCCGGAAGGCGTTCGATACAGTTCCGCACTGTCGCCTGATAAACAAAGTAAGAGCCTACGGAATATCAGACCAGCTGTGTGGCTGGATTGAAGAGT
The DNA here is from genome assembly GCF_021461395.2 of Schistocerca americana. Taxonomy (NCBI): domain Eukaryota; kingdom Metazoa; phylum Arthropoda; class Insecta; order Orthoptera; family Acrididae; genus Schistocerca; species Schistocerca americana. Next base: position 251,150,563 of record NC_060125.1, on the reverse strand, counting down.
TTTTAGCAAACAGAACACAGCATGTTGTTATCAATGGAGAGACGTCTACAGACATTAAAGTAACCTCTGGCGTGCCACAGGGGAGTGTTATGGGACCATTGCTTTTCACAATATATATAAATGACCTAGTAGATAGTGTCGGAAGTTCCATGCGGCTTTTCGCGGATGATGCTGTAGTATACAGAGAAGTTGCAGCATTAGAAAATTGTAGCGAAATGCAGGAAGATCTGCAGCGGATAGGCACTTGGTGAAGGAAGTGGCAACTGTCCCTTAACATAGACAAATGTAATGTATTGCGAATACATAGAAAGAAGGATCCTTTATTGTATGATTATATGATAGCGGAACAAACACTGGTAGCAGTTACTTCTGTAAAATATCTGGGAGTATGCGTGCGGAACGATTTGAAGTGGAATGATCATATAAAATTAATTGTTGGTAAGGCGGATACCAGGTTGAGATTCATTGGGAGAGTGGTTAGAAAATATAGTCCATCAACAAAGGAGGTGGCTTACAAAACACTCGTTCGACCTATACTTGAGTATTGCTCATCAGTGTGGGATCCGTACCAGATCGGTTTGACGGAGGAGATAGAGAAGATCCAAAGAAGAGCGGCGCGTTTCGTCACAGGGTTATTTGGTAACCGTGATAGCGTTACGGAGATGTTTAATAAACTCAAGTGGCAGACTCTGCAAGAGAGGCGCTCTGCATCGCGGTGTAGATTGCTCGCCAGGTTTCGAGAGAGCGCGTTTCTGGATGAGGTATCGAATATATTGCTTCCCCCTACTTATACCTCCCGAGGAGATCACGAATGTAAAATTAGAGAGATTAGAGCGCGCACGGAGGCTTTCAGACAGTCGTTCTTCCCGCGAACCATACGCGACGGGAACAGGAAAGGGAGGTAATGACAGTGGCACGTAAAGTGCCCTCCGCCACACACCGTTGGGTGGCTTGCGGAGTATAAATGTAGATGTAGATGTAGAAGCTCTGGAACCTAAGGTATTGTTGTCGCGCTCCGCAGCGCACAGATTAACTAGTGGCAGTTTGGAAGCCAGTGTAGGAGCCCGCCTCCTGTGGTGCGCACGTGTGTTGGGCGAGGGGTCGTCGCCGAGCTGCCGTACTGCCGTGTCCGCCAGCAGCGACAAAGGATTTGGTATTGAGTTGATATTTTTTGTAATTTGCAGCGCGCTTATTAATTTAAAGAAAAGGGTTTGTGTATGGGCGTAGCAGCAGACGGTAATTTTGATAATGATAGGAGTTGAATTCTAAAGGGAAACCGGTGTTAGGTGAATAGATTAAGTATTGATTTTTGTCATTGATTTCTTTTGTAATTGTCAGGGAATTGTTTCACTATGTTTTTAATTGAGAAGTATTTCAGTCTGCCTCAAGAGTTTGATTAATTTGTAATATTGCTTTAATGCCACTGGAGGCAGATTTACATACGAAGCGATTGTTCAAAGAGCTTCTAGCGTTTTGTTAATTGAATGAGAAAGAGTCCCTTTCAGAATATAGTTTTTTGTTTGGGTTATCATTTATCGAGTTTAGATTTGACCAAACCCTTTCTCTTGAATTATATGTAGTTGTAGTAAGCAGCGGCAGCCGCAGCAACAGCAGGAGCCGCCATACAGAACATGCATTGCACTCAGCATGAATAATAGGTTTTTTTATGTTTTTGTTAAATAGCGGAATGCAGCAGATCAAGCAGTGGCAGCAGAAAGACTAAGTAAGTTATTTGTTGCGCACAGGACCAATTAAAATTAAAAAAAATAAAGTTTAGGCGATCTCTGTAATAGTCAAGTTTACAAGAGTACAAGCACGAGATTTTCAGTAGATAACACGAGATAAGAAGATAGAGCTCGCGACTTTCAAGGTTGTCTGAGAGATGTGTTCAATGCTCAGATCAGTTTCAGGTCCTGAAGTGCTCTTCTTCAACAATTACAGCACCTTCCCAGCCCCTGTAGCCAAGTTTCGAAAACTTGAGATAAAACTTTCAATGAGAAATCTTTGTTACAAAATACTGTTCTTAAAACATAATTTATTACAATCAAAACAATAAAACGACATGATTTAACATAAACAACAGGTGCTATCGTCTGTCCCCATGGCGGTGCCACTTTGTTTTCTGGTTCTGCTCGATACACAGGCTGATTTTTTCAACCGTGTACAAACTCTAGGGATTGATCGATGAGATGATAAGGAAGAAAAAAAAAGGTCTAATGCACTTATGTCCGCAATTGCGTGGTTTCCATGCTAGAGACCATTTATTCAATCATAAATTGTTACAGATACTGCTGTGCAATACGCGCTGTACCAAGCAGCCACAGTTACAGTATGCGTCGAAAATGGTTTCCATGTGTCTAAACGCTTGCGTGTGCGCGCCGTAGCATGTTCTGTCCCATGCGTTCATATCGATCAGGCTGCATCCGAACAGTGTCAAAGGCAGCACGAATACGCTTCTCCAGTGTCTACACATCTGGGATGGACTCTGCATTCACGATACTTTTGAGATGGCCCCATAACCAGAAATCTCATGTATTGAGGTCTGGTGAACGAGCAGATCCTGCAACTGGACACCCTCGCCCGATCCATCGACCAAGCAACACACGATTGAGATGTGTCCAGACGTTAACGGCGAAGTGGGCTGGAGCAACATCATGTAGCAGTCACGCAGCCCTTCGAATCATCAATGTCATTCCTTCCAGCAGAGGAGGCAAAGTCATCTGCAAGAAACTCTGATAGTTCCGGCCTGTTCGGAGATGTGGAAGGAAGAGTGGTCCCAAAACACGGTCGCCAATTATGCAGGCCCACACATTTCGGCTGCACCGATGCTGATGATTCGCTGTCATGGGGGTTCTCCATACTATCCCACAGATGACTGTCATGAAAGTTGAAGATGCCATTCTGCGTAAATGTCGCCTCATCCGCGGATAGAATGGATGACAGAAATCCCGGAATCATGGTTGCCTGGTGAAGAAACCAGTGACAAAACTACTGCCGTTGTAGTAAGTTTGTCGCTAGTTAGCCCCGCACGTGCTTTTGAGTGACAAGGTGTAAGTAGGCTGTTTAGGTTTTTTTATTGGTAACGCCACCTCTGTATGAAAATCACTGGCTGTGCTGTGTGCAGTCTGTGGCTGCTTTGCATTGTTGTAATACTCGCCATTGTAGTGTTGGGCAGCGGCAGCTGGATGTGAACAGCGCGTAGCGTTGCGTAGTTGGAGGTGAGCCGCCAGCAGTGGTGGATGTGGGGAGAGAGATGGCGGAGTTTTGAAATTTATCATGAACTGCTATATTTATATATGATGATATCAAGGTAAATACATTGTTTGTTATCTATTAATATCTTTCATTTGCTAACTATCCCTATCAGTAGTTAGTGCCTTCCATAGTTTGAATCTTTTATTTAGCTGGCAGTAGTGGCGCTTGCTGTATTGCAGTAGCTTGAGTAGCGAAGATTTTTGTGAGGTAAGTGATTTGTGAAAGGTATAGTTTACTGTTAGTCAGGGCCCATTCTTTTGTAGGGATTATTGAAAGTCAGATTGCGTTGCGCTAACAAAATATTGTGTGTCAGGTTAAGCACAGTCTTGTATAAATTTTTCTAAGGGGACGTTTCATATGGCGACCCTGCCAGGATACCTCACTGGAATCTTCTGATTTTTTCCTGTAGTTTGTGTAATTAGTGTAGCTTTTGTTTATTGCTTGTGCGTAATTGTAGAGAGAATCTCCTTTGTAGTTGCAGTCTTTCATTGTGGTACAGTAAAACAGTTGTAGCATGCATGCAGTTTTACACCAAGTATTTCTCAGCAGCGCGTGCAATTAACTAGATATCTTTCAGTGCTATGTTAATATGTTCTCTTATTTTTGCTCTTCAAATTGTGCTTTTCTGTGTTATCGTGTGAAATATTGTGGCAATAATGGCGTGTGAAAAACGTAACACTAGGCTCCAAAGTAAACTGAGAAATAATAGTGATGAGGAGCGTAGCTTATCAGCGCCGCCGAGTAATGAATTTACTAATGTTCAAAGTAGTAATTTGGTAACTGTGCATAGGGAAATGGAGCGGGCGTCAAATAATGGTGTAGACAGTGAAACAGGTAGTGAACAGGGAAGCATTATCGATCGATCGGTCGGCAACATCTCGCCTCGGGAATCGGGAATGACAGAACACAATATTGCAAATACTGTAGACTCAGGTTTTGGGTTCTCACCGTTTTCTCAAATGAGTCAAGACACATTTTCCGCTTGTCAAAATGTGAATGTTGCCGGTGCAAATTCACTGCCAAAAAGCACTGAGGAACATGTTTCAGACACCAATGCATTGTTATTACAATTAATACAACAAATGGGACAAACACAGCAAAAGCTTCAGATGTTAGACACAATGGAACAAAATCAGAGACAAACACAGCAAAAGCTTCAAAAGTTAGACACATTGGAACAACACCAGAGACAAACACAGCAACAGTTAGACGCAATGGAACAAAATCTTCACACCACGCTTGAACAAACACGTGAAGATTTAACTACTGAGTTACATAACATCGAATCGAAATGTCAAAAAGTCTGTAATGACGTAAAAACACAAATTTGTGAGCATTTCCAACCTATTTTTTCGCGTCATGAAAATGCATTACAGAACCATGAAGCAGCCATAAAAGAACTGCAAACTATTGTTCATGAAAATCACAACACCTTGCAAGCTAAAATTGACTCAGTTGCATCTACCGATTCGGTTACGCAACTTGCAAAAACTCAAGAAAACTTAAAGGACACAGTAGATACGATTTCAACACAAATGGACACTCTGAAACTTGGTTCAGAAAAACACACTGAGGAAATGTGTTCACTATCGGAGAAAGTAGCCGAACTTTCGGATCAGGTCACTAACTTATCTACAAAGGTAGAGGATGATCTGAATGACACAAGACCTGTAGCCTTCACTGACACAGAATAGTACGAACAAATTAGAAAATTCAAACAGAATCAAAATCAAATCAATACACAGTACAAAAGAGAAATCCGGGAAGTACAAGATCAGCTGACACAGGTAATACAAGAATTACGTATGTCAGAGGATACTCGCGCCCCAATACAGGAAGAGGGACACAGAAATACGGAACAGCCACAAAATAATAACACAGGGCATTTCGGAAGTTATGAAAGAAATTGGCAATGTGCACCGAATTTTGAGATGGAACGGCCGACACGACCTAACAATGACCGATATGCGACTCGCCGACATGATGATTTTGACTATAAGCTGTTCATTACTACACGTAAATTCAAAACATTTAAGAATTCTGGCAACGACATTCATCCACAAGCATGGCTCCATCAATTCTCGCATTGTTTTCCTCCCAACTGGTCGTTAGAACACAGATTAGAATTTATGTGTGGCTACTTAGAGAATGAACCAGCTGTAAGAATGCGATCGGTCATTCACGATTGCCACAGTGAAGGAGAGTTTTACCATGCCTTCCTCTCAGCATATTGGTCTCAAGCCACACAAGACCGAGTAAAACATAGCATCATAATGATGAAACGTTTCGAACAATCTGAATTTTCCAGTCTTATGAAATATTTTGAAGACATGTTGCATAAGAATCAGTATCTTTCAAACCCATACAGCCCCTCAGAACTCATCCGCATTTGCTTAATCAAACTGCCTGAACATTTACGACATATTATTTTGGCAGGACGTTGCAAAGACGACATTGAAGCTTTTCAGGGACTCCTACAAGAATTAGAAATTGACACAGACAGTCGCCGGATGCGAAAACAGGAAAACAATCACTACAGGTCACATACGTCACAATTCCGTGATGACAGAAACAATAACTGGACACGAAAAGGCTATTCTAACAACGCAAATCGTGACCAAAACAGACACCACCCATATGACAATCGCTGGCAGAGTAATAATAGTTACAGAGAAAGGTCGCATTTCCGTAGTAATGACTATCACAGAGACAATCAGAGAAACAGACAATATGGGAACCAAAACAATTATTATCAAGGGAGGCAGAATAACTTCTGACGCAACAGTTCGGCGCAGAGTTACGATTCAAGGAGAAATTCTCCACCACATGACCGACAACCAAGAAACTATGTAAACTACCGACAAAACGACAGACGTGAATTTCATCAGAACTGGCGGGATTCTAACAGAGCTGGGCCCTCTCGGCAAGGCGAATTTGTAGAAGTTAGGTCTCCTAATCCCAATAACAACGCGCGCCAACAAAGAGACAGACAATGACTCACGCCGCAGGCACCCACGTGCGCCGGCTGGCTCAGAGAAAAATAACATAGACGCTAACCTTGAGAAAAAAAATTCCAGTATTCTTTACCGACGTATACCACATGATAGTTGCGTTGAAGTTGAAACTCTGTGTACTAGGAAGAGTAAAGGTTTACACCACATTTCACATGTAAAACCGTTTATTGAAAGATAATCTGCTTTTTAACTTTGTCTTTGCCATAAAACTTTTCACTTCACATTTCTAGTATGCTTGGTCAGACTTAAGAAACTGTTAACAAGCAACAATGTTTGAAGTTAAATATCCAGTCTAGAACCTAGGGAACATTTTTAAACAGAAATTACGAATGCATTGTTATAGTGAACAGACGTCACAGTGTTATTGTGTGTGTACATTCTTGCTTGTTAGTTGCACGATTACGTAACGACTATAAGGCTCACATACTTAGAACATTTACCAGTACTGCTAATGAGATTTTAATGCAACATTTTGGTTTACTTGAAAATACATTCTGGGTTTAAAGTACTTTCTGTGAGATTAAAGATGACTTAGTATTTGGTTTCGTTGACAGCTACACGGTTATATTACGACACTACTAATGTGTGACATAATTTACATTGTTGCTTTTGCGGTGTATCTGTTTTATATCCGCACAGTTTTTCTGAATTCTTCTGGAAAGCAAAACATGTTTTAGTAGTAAGCTACAATGTGAGGGCCTTTTTCGTAGCACAACAATACTTTACAGTATAGTATTTTCTTGATCACAGTAATGTACATAATAACTAAGATATCTATACGCAAAGCATTTCACTTTTGTATATCATGAAGTAAGTACATTGGCTTCTGCAGAACTTAGCTTTTGGAGGACGACAACTACGACACTTCCACAGAGATTATCTTACAACAAGACGCACAGTTTAGCGCTACAGTACATGTATTTGAGTGATTAATTTTATACTTAAAACATTTATTTTTAAAGGTTTTTGAATTACAAAGAAAGTTTTCAGTGATACATTTCATTTCATTGCTGTAATCTGTAACACCTGAGCGTATAATTACATTAATCCTCAGGGGGGTACACGCTTACTTTGTGTACCATGTGTGTGGCAACCACAAGGAACCCTAGCTAATATGGTATTTGCTTATACAACTTTACACATCGGTACCATATTTCTCTAACACACAATTTACACAGCTATCTGATCATTTAACTGAGAGATAAACATTTTTTTACTACATCAGTGTCACATGTTTACGCAATACACAGTTGGGTAACTTCACACTTATGAAACTGTATTTTGTCTGTACTTTGTAAACTGTTCATATTTTTTCGGAACCATTGTGATACTATGAGAGGTTTGAATGATATATTTGGTAAGGGAGCATGATTTTAAAGTACGTTTGAGGTAGATGACACTATTGAAATGAGCAGAGAATTTTTTTTAGGTTTTGAAATTATTACAGAAAGCTACGACGTTTATGAGATTTGACTGAGGTGTTATGATGTTATTATTACGACGGCGATGTGTACTATGCTGTTGAGATATGTTTATGATCAATAAGATGATGCTATCGTATATGAGGAATAAGAAGTATGTTGGAAACCAAGAATCGTACTTTAAGAGTTATGAAATGTGCGTAAACGCGTGACTGTATCACAATGCTGACGAATATTTTATTTGGACACTTATATTTATAGGATTTTCTTTCTACAGATTTGCAACGCTAATTCTTGACCTGTGAAATATTTTTATGTGAGACTGTCACTATAGCGGAAACTGCTGTCGTAAATATTTCCGTAAGAAAGTTAAGTGACCACCTGCACGTAATGCGTCGCGGGCACCCACCTGGGCGACAGCCGCCCGAAAAAAAGCCATTAGCCTTTCAGCGGCACAGGTAGACAAAAAGAAAGGGGAGGCCATTGTCCTCGCTATTGACATTTCCTTGTTGAAAGCATACTGTGGAGCTCGTAATTTATGATATTTACTAAAATGCCTAATGAAATGATTAGAAACATTTTACATCTATTGTCTTTGTAGTTAAGAGATTGCTCATTTTGTTTAATATCTGGTTTCCAGCTGTGTTGCAGCATTGGTTTCATAAAATAAAATTAAATGCATTTGCTAATGTGAACACTTTCTGTCAACAGATCTATTAAATAATAATTTTGTAATCCACATTCTTTAAAAAAAAGGAGCACTTGGAAAGGAAAGAACAATAAGAAGGGACTAGTAACAGTAACTGGACACATAATTTTCTTTTCAAGTACATGGTAATATTTCTTTTACAATAAGTTGTTGTGGTGCACCATTTTAATTACTTAGACATTAAGATGTTATTATACATTTCCCTTATCTGCATTGTTATCTTTAGTGTACTATTTTTTCTGCTTGAGCTATGTCATGTTTAGATATAAGCTGCTGTTTGCCAGGCATAGTGCTACTGAACTTTAATTTGTGTTACTCTGCTAAGCCAGATTTATTTTCTTGTTTGCTGCGCATTGCCTCATATTAGTTGTAATGTTGAATTGCTTGGTAATTTAGATTTACTGTAGCTTGCTTTGCAAATTTCCATTTTTTCATTGCTGTTTATATTAATTGTTTTATGTGATGCTGCATTGCCTCGTCCCTTAGTTTAGCATCTGAGCTCAGTAGATTTAAGTTAGCTTAAGAGGGGGTTGACTATATAAGAAACTGACTATGGAGAATAGGTAAAGAATGCATTGCGAAGTTATATGAAAAAGATTTGGGCCCAAATGAGTATTGTACAATCAAAAATAATTATTTTGAAAGAAATATGAACAGAATACAGAAAGCAGGCTTAGATAGTACTTTTTGGGAATAATGATGAACAAAGGGAGATCTCCATGCAAAATACTGCAGTAAAACAAACCCTGTCCTTTCCCTTTTGTGTTATCCCACTATATGTTTGTGTACCCTTGTGTATTTGTTTTCTTCCTGTCTCTGTGTACTGTTTCATAGAACTTTTTTCTCTTCTAATACTAAGTTACATTCACTATGATGAGGAATACTGTTATCCTCAAATACAATTGGCATTAATAATGTGTTATTTACTTTGTAAAGATGTTTAGACATTATTTATTCTGTTTTGTGTTAATGCTCATGTGTGAAGTTGATGTTTCGAAAGTTATTCTGATCTTTTATGTATTTACTTATGTTATAATTCCTGTAACACTGATGTATATGTTAGTTCGATTCTTTTGTAAAGCCTGTACCACGAATGTTATCTGTATTTTTATGTTCTTTAATGATGTATTTTGTACCTTTGTAATTGTATTCTTATGTTATAAAATTGTAATTGACACCAGTTCATCAAATTAAGTAACTTGTAAGTTACATTTCACTGCACACGTTTCAGTTGGTCGTAGTATATGGACAATATGTGAGAAGTAGGGACTGTTAGTGTTTGCACGTGTGTTAATAATTCAGCAAGGGACTGGATAACAGCATTGCTGGTTCTAAGGACAATTTCAAAAACTTTGTGAGTGCACAAGTGGTGGTTTATGGACTTGCTATATTATCCGCAAGACTCTTCAATGGTGATTGTGCACCTGCACAGTCACAATAGATGGCTGCTGACTATCTCTACAAGGACTACAGTGGGTCTGCATCTTTGATGACCCACCAGTACCGTAATCTCTACCAGGACTACAGTGGGTCTGCTCTGTGATGACCTACCTACCAATACTCTTCAAAATTTTGACTGACTCTGCTGTGGGTTTGCTCTGTTGTGGCCCATTACCTGTATGCATGTCAAGAGTCAGCACTGTCTTTCCGTTGGAAGGACAACACTACTTCTTCAAGACTGCATGGAAATCCACTACTTCTGTGTGCATTTTCTTTTACTGCTCAGACTTTGAGAAAAACTCTGCATTTTTACTGTGATGAACAATCTGGACTGTCTTTATGGACTGTGAGAAATTTTTAGCTTTTGACCAACATTGTATCAATAAGTGTGTGCATTTGATTTCTTTGTTATTGTAATTATGAAAAATTTTTTTCAAATCTGTATTGGCCACTGCCCAATCCAATTTGTGAAATTTTTTGTGGGGAGCATGGGGGCTATGTAAGTAGGCTGTTTAGGTTTTTTTATTGGTAACGCCACGTCTGTATGAAACTCACTGGCTGTGCTGTGTGCAGTCTGTGGCTGCTTTGCATTGTTGTAATACTCGCCATTGTAGTGTTGGGCAGCGGCAGCTGGATGTGAACAGCGCGTAGCGTTGCGCAGTTGGAGGTGAGCCGCCAGCAGTGGTGGATGTGGGGAGAGAGATGGCGGAGTTTTGAAATTTGTCATGAACTGCTATATTTATATATGATGATATCAAGGTAAATACATTGTTTGTTCTCTATTAATATCTTTCATTTGCTAACTATCCCTATCAGTAGTTAGTGCCTTCCATAGTTTGAATCTTTTATTTAGCTGGCAGTAGTGGCGCTTGCTGTATTGCAGTAGCTTGAGTAGCGAAGATTTTTGTGATGTAAGTGATTTGTGAAAGGTATAGTTTACTGTTAGTCAGGGCCCATTCTTTTGTAGGGATTATTGAAAGTCAGATTGCGTTGCGCTAACAAAATATTGTGTGTCAGGTTAAGCACAGTCTTGTATAAATTTTTCTAAGGGGACGTTTCAAAGGGTAGTGACAATTGTCATGGAGAATGTTCCACACGGTCATGTAGCTTATCCTGTACTGGCCGGCTGACTGCCTGGTACTGACATGGCGGTTGCCTTCCATAGTGTTAATCACATTTTCCTTCAGGTCTGGTGTCCGAACATTTCTTGTACGTCCAAAATGATTTCCTCCTTCCTGACACGATCCTGTCTCAGACAAACGGCGAAACACAGTTGCAAACATTGAATGCTATGCTTGTTGTCGGCGGAGATAGGTCTCCTGACACAACCTTGCCGTCCGCTGTCCGCTGCTCCGTTCCCATTTGCCGATCCGTAAGTAATAACCATGTCGAGAAGCTCTCGATTTTGTGTTAAGTTCTATGGGACCAAACTGCTGACGTCATCGGTCCCTAAGCTTACACACTACTTAATATAACTTAACGCTAAGGACAACACACACAGCCATGCCCGAGGGAGGACGCGAACCTCCGACGCGGGGGAGCCGCGCGAACCGTGACAAGGCGCCTGGGACCACGCGGCTACCCCGCGCGGCTCTCGATTGCAATACGGAACCATTGCGTACAACTTTGTATCGCATCCACTAGAAGGTGAGTCAGCAAGAGAAGTTAATCGGACACAACATTACCAGTTATTGTGGCAGGAGAGGGTGCTAGGGCATGACGTATGCCCTGTACGACGAATCCATGCATACTATAACTGTGTCTGCATGGTACAAAGCGTTTTAGAAAGAAGTCTCTGTTACAAAGTATGATTCAATAGATGGTCTCTAGCATGGAAACCGTGCAATTCCCGACATAAGTTCATTAGACAATTTTTGTGCCGTATCCTCTCATCAAACAAGTCCTAGAGCTCGTATGCGGTGGAAAAAATCACACTGTATATTCGCACAAATCAGTAGTCTTCGTGAATATGGCAGCAATGGGCGTATGGGCATACTGTAACAAACACGCTACTGTTCTTAAGTAAACAAACCAGCCACTTGCGCTAGCCTAAATTAATGACTTTCATTTAAACAAGCTGTTCCCTTGGATGCAGGTTTTGTTTATTTAGAACATAATTAATGGCCTGTAACTGCCATGTTAATTGCCGTAATTTATGTGTATAGAGACCGGCGGTGTTACATAGAGACAGAGCAGAGCCTTGCTGCGCTCGGACGTATTAAATAACTTTCTGGCTACGGCGGCGTAAGGAAACACTTGGGAGCGTCTCCACGCCGGCGTCTCCGATTCGTTGATGCTTCTGGCAGCGACTGTCTTTACTTGCGGTGTGGTCGTCAGGTACCAGCTTTTGTATGAGTCCTCGTTCTGCGGACCACATCTCACTGTTTTCTATGTGTCTTCAAGGTGTTTCCGCAAGACGCACATTCATCGGACAAAACATTACTCACTCTCTTCAAAGAGCAGCTTTGGCGATGAACGAAAGATCTATACTCTGTCAATGAAATTGATTTGTAGCAGAATTTTCGAACATGTATTGTGCTCCAACATCATGAAACACCTCGAAAAGAACGATCTGTTGACAAAAACAGCATTGATCACTTTTGTGATACACAACTGACTCTTTATTCGCACGAAATAATGAGTGCCATCGACAAGGGGACTCAGGTTCATTCCATATCTCTAGATTTCCAAACGGCTTTTGACACCATTCCTCACAAGCAATTTCTAATGTCCTGTTTGCCTATCCAGTATCGTCTCAACTGTGCGACTGTATACAAGGTTTCCTGTTGGAAAGATTACTGTTCGTAGTGATTGAAGGGAAGATACCTAGTGAAACCGAAATGACTTTTGGACCTTGGGTGCCCCAAAAATGTTTTCTCGGCCCTTTGCTGTTCTTAATCGATAGACAGTCTAAACAGCTCTCTTGGCTCATTTGCAGATGACCCTGTCGTTTATTGTATAGTAAAGTCAAAAGAAGATTAAAACGAATTGCAAAAAGATTTAGAGAAGTTATTTGCATGGTGCAAAAAGTGGCACTTGACCCTGAATAATAAAAATTGTGAAGTCTTCCATATGCAAACTAACTAAATTCCATTAACTTTCGAGTTGCATGAAGAAGCACATAAATTTAAAAGTTGTCGATGGAAGGAAGTACCTAGAAATTACAGTTACGAACTTACTAAATTGGAACCGCATAGAAGATGTAGAGATGTCAGTGAACCAAAGACGTCGTTTTTTTAGCAGACCACCCACAAGATGCAACAAATCTCTTAAAGACACTGCTTAAACCACGCTTGTCTGTCCTCTTCTGAAGTACTGCTGCGCAGTATGGGTTCCTTTTCACGTGAGGTTGAAGGTGGACATCCAAGAAGTTCAAAGAAAGGCAGCTAGTTTTGTATTATCATGTAATAACTGAGACTGCCACGGATATGATAAGCCAATTAATGTGACAATCATTAAAACAAAGGCTTTTTTTCACGAAATTTCGATCGCCAACTTTCTCCTCCAAATGTCCAAATATTTTGTTCATTTCTCTAAATAGGAATTAATCCCCATGGTCATAAAATGAGAGAAATCAGAGGTCGTACAGAAACATTAAGGTGTTTGTTTGTTCCAACGTAGGTGCAGATGTAGATGTAGCTTCTCACAAAAATCGCGGCAGAGACAATATGTCCGAAATGAAAAAAAAAAAAAAAAAAAAAGAGAATCACCGGTTACTGACCAACTACACTTACTGCACGACTCGAGGAAGAAACAGACAAGACTGGAAGATTCCTAGTACTACAGTACCACGGTACATAAACATACATGATCTTTAAAAATAAATGATAGTTTCGCATGATTCTTGGTAGTAACTGTGCTGTACTAAGCTGCCAAATTGTAAAGAAATGCAGCGGCAAAGGAAAAACCACAGACACAGCCGAATACGAAATGACACAAACAAGCCTACAGATACTACAAGCGAAGCTTGTTTATACACTACAATCTCTATGAATACAAACCAGATACATGAGAAGTAGAATGTGTGCTCCCATTATTTCCTTAAGGGGAACGTTCATGAAAAACACACACTATTTAAAGGTTGCACCCACTCCACAATTCTGAAGATACGGCAGTTAAATGTTTTGCCGTGCTTTACATGAAATTAACACATTTAGTGTTCCTTTGATTATATACATTTAACTTTTTGGCGGAATTTAAAAATTTTATTTTAAAGAAGATATATATATATATATATATGTATCTTTTTCTCAGAAATTATGCAAAAGATTTCTAAATAATTATCTCTATTTAATTTCTTTGCATGTAGTAAGCTTCTCTCAGGTGTGTTTTTGAATATATCGAATACGAGAATTTAATTTTTAAAAATTGTTTTTCTATAAGTATAATATTAAAACCATGCAAAATTCCAAGCACTTAGCCCCATATCTCAGCTTGCACTCAGAATTTCAAAATTTACTCTTGAAAAAAACATTTAATAGGTTACAGAAATAAGGTTACAAAATTTCGTAATTCTAGCCTTCACATATTCTGAGAAAAAGTACGTAAACTTTAAGAAACGTAAATTTCAGGGAATGCAATTTGAAATACAAATTACCGTTTTTTTTCTTACTTCACCCCCTCAGAAGACCCCAGATTCGTACTCGGAATCCTCTTCCCTTCGAGGCTTCTCTTTTGTTAAATTCGTTGGAGGCACTACTCTTCGTTCTGTGGTCTGACACACAATGTGACGGACTGTGTACAAGCCTACCTTGTATCCACTGGTCTATGCTACACACTCCTACAAGGTCATCGGGTGTTACGCATTTAACATAGGACGTGTGCACGTACCTGCTTCAATTAATTTTTCTATATACGACGAGGATAGTCAATTTTTGCCTATGCCCTAATCGAGGTACCCAAAACCCGCTTACCAACACTATAATGGTAAGTTACAAATACATTTTTTAATTTGTAATCTGTCCTGTTGCAAGTCTGTGTAAAGGCTAGTGCAGTTGTAATCAATGTAGGTCAATCCGAATATGCCTTGTATTAGGCGAAACGCGCGTCATGAATAAATAAACCAATAAAATCATTTCTGCAACCAAGACTTGTTTTCACCACATTCTGCATAATGGTTGCTGTACCAGCACGCCATGAAGTGGAAATCCTTTTATATTCTGTTTCAGTTACAATTTGCGAAGGCTGCATGACGATCTGGATATTATTCCAAGGGTTTTTTCCCCACAAAAGAGACTAAATATCTGAACAGAAAGCGAAAAATGATTCAGATTACACAATGTCTGCACAAATAATCTTACACTTTGCGTGAATATGAACATAAATAGTTGAAGTAATCTTAACTAAGAAAAGTCTTTTAATAGTGAAAAAATCTGCTCTATTAAAGGAGGAAAATGCATTCTTTTGCCGTCATTTGGTACTTATATAGACAAATATCGATGTTTTGAAATCTATGGACAACACTTTTCCTAGGCTTTCGCTTTTCAAAAGTGTGGAATATTTTTAGTACAACCTTTGTGAAGAACATCTATTATAAATAAACTCTATCATTGTTAGTGTGTCTAGGATGGTATCTCATAAACTCACTTTTACCGTTCGTCTCTTGGTTAAGCGAAATGACATGTTAATTTTCATCTGCTGTGAACACACCTCCATGTGACGGTGACTTTGCCTTCCGTTCGTTCCATTTCGTTGAAGTCCAATGTGAATCAGCCTTTGGTGTCTTCACACTAGGCGAAACGTCAGCACACCATCACGTCAGGAACTGTGTAGTAAGGTTAATAAAGTTCATTAATAACTAAAGTAAAATTATTCATGTTGTTGTGGTCTTCAGTCCTGAGACTGGTTTGATGCAGCTCTCCATGCTACTCTATCCTGTGCAAGCTTCTTCATCTCCCAGTACCTACTGCAACCTACATCCTTCTGAATCTGCTTAGTGTATTCATCTCTTGGTCTCCCTCTACGATTTTTACCCTCCACGCTGCCCTCCAATACTAAATTGGTGATCCCTTGATGTCTCAGAACATGTCCTACCAACCGATCCGTTCTTCTGGACAAGTTGTGCCACAAACTTCTCTTCTCCCCAATCCTATTCAATACTTCCTCATTAGTTATGTGATCTACCCATCTAATCTTCAGCATTCTTTTGTAGCACCACATTTCGAAAGCTTGTATTCTCTTCTTGTCCAAACTATTTATCGTCCATGTTTCACTTCCATACATGGCTACACTCCATACAAATACTTTCAGAAATGACTTACTGACACTTAAATCTATACTCGATGTTAACAAATTTCTCTTCTTCAGAAACGCTTTCCTTGCCATTGCCAATCTACGTTTTATATCCTCTCTACTTCGACCATCATCAGTTATTTTGCTCCCCAAATAGCAAAACTCCTTTACTACTTTAAGTGTCTCATTTACTAATCTAATTCCCTCAGCATCACCCGACTTAATTCGACTACATTCCATTATCCTAGAAATTATTCATAACGGATATTATTGACAAAGGTCGCATGGTAAATTTTCCATACTGGTAAGAATTGAATGAGTAGGGAAAGTATCCGCCGAACATCGACATTTATTTGCCCGAGAAAATAAATATTCACTGAAACATCAAACAATATTTAGACAACAGTACGTAGCGCCTTTTTGCTGTATCCTAAGTTTCCTGTTTTACTTTTTACAAGGGAAGTTCGTTGCCTCGAACGCTCCAAACTTCACGAAATGGGCGTAGAATACACATCGTCCATTCCAAAAACAGTGGTATTAGTCATTCGCATGCAAAACTGCGTGTTTTACCACGAGAGACATTTGAATGATCACCTCTTCAAGGTCTAAGAGATGAAAGTTTTCCTAACAAGGACGTAACGCTCAAGATATTGCCACTGAAGACATCAAAATATTGCCTATCTTTTGATGTGTAGTTCTTTACGCAATACAAGCTCTACGTGAGAAGGACTCGTTGATTGTGTAAATGTGAAATCCACGAGCAAAGGCACACGATAGTCATTTAGTCATTGAACTTCACTTTGTGCTATACATCGACCTCCTGCACAGAAGTACAGGTGCGAGTTACAGTATGCTTGGCAAAATGCGGGTTATCTCACTGACATACCAATATCGTCGTTTGAAAGGATACTTAGTGCGGGGTTTGATACTGGACTGCTTGAGTGCATAATTGTTGATAACGGTGAAAAGGTGGCTTTAGCCGAATGTGCAACTTGTCCCTTCCACTTTGGTTTAACCGCTTCAATAAAATCCTACATCTGCACTTCGAAGACTGAAAGTTGTGCAACACTATTAGGTCAGCAGAAAAAGTTAATTGTTGAGATAGCGTAATTATGTTAAGCAAAGTAAAATATAGCATTAAAATGTGAGTGTTTTTCGTCTTTCTTCGAGTTACCAAATTTTCTCTCGTAAACCTTGAACAGGTTGTGTCTTAAACGTCTCTCTTGGTAGTTTTTTCTCTCAATACAGCTTAATTATTCACGATTTAAAAAAATAACAAAAATGTTTCTATTTTTGTTTTCATTTATGTTCAGTGTAAACTTTTTCTTTGTATGAAACTTTTCTTTGTATATTCTTTGTATATTCATTGTAAAATCTAAATCATTCTCATTTCAGATATTTTTCCTCTTTTGCGAAAGAACACTCCTCTCCAAGCCCTCATGTAACTTTAGCAGTCACGGAAACAAAGCAGTAAAAGATTCAAGGATTAAGAAGAAAGAAAAGCATAAAATCCATTACTGTAATGTTCGAGGTTAGGAAACGGCGCCACGGACTCGGAACACATCTGTTGAGTGACGCTATTGCCGGGCCTGGGGTTCTTGCTGTGAAGTCACCGAATGTCAAAGCAAAAAACGTGGTTGCGGCATCAGAATGACCTTTAGCTTAGCCTAAAGTCAAGGTTAGGTTGGAACTGACTGTTCAGTTTTGAATTGACGGAGCCAACGAAAGAGGGAGCGAAAAACTGTTTGAAGTGACTTGGGGTCCTCAGAAATGTCAACGTGATTATTCCGTCGATGAAAAGTTCACGTGTTTGCAGCCGGGTGGAAGTGTTAAAATACGGCGACGTTTCGAGCAGTTTTATACTCATCGGCTTCACTTCTCCAGAAGGTGATCAGGGTGACACTTTTCGAAAAGTTGCGGTATTTTAACACTGCCACCCAGCTGGAAATCCGAGACCTTTCCATCAATAATATAACCAGGTAAAGTCTATCGTCAAACATACTTCATCTCTCCATGTCATCCCGCAAAACTATCACAAACTCGACGCTACTCTCCCTCCACCGACATCAAAACTGTCTTCCCGAAAACCATTCACTTTGCCGTCATCTGCAGCTACATCTGCATATACATACATATTCCGCAAGCTACCCATACGGTGCATGGCGGAGGGTACCCTGTAGCACTACTAGGCATTTCCTAATCCACTCGCTAATAGGGCGAGGAAGAAGAGGTTATTTATACACCTCTTATTTCTCGTATCTTATCTTCGTGGTCCTTTCGCGAAATACATGTTTCCGGCAGTACAATATTTCTCTAGTCAGCTTCAAATGGTGGTTCTCCAAGTTTTTTCAATAGTGTTGCTCAAAAAGAACGTCGCCTTCCCTCCAGGGAATCCTATTTCAGTTCCTGAAGCATCTCCGTAATACTTGCGTGTTGATTGAACCTACCAGTAACAAATTTATCGCCCGCCTTTGATTTCCTTCTATGTTTTCCTTTAACCCGATTTGATGCGGTATCCAGAACATTCGATCAACACTCGAGAATGAGCTGCACTGGTGTTCTACGTGCATTGTCCTTTACAGATAAGCACACTGAGCTGGTGCGTTTCTGGCGCCAGTTGCCATCGATTCTCATTTTCATCTTTGAGTCGACTTCGATGTTGATGGCTCTTCTTCATATCTTTGGCGGCGGGCATTTAACTGCAGCGTGTGCGTTCTGCTGGGTCTCTTGTGTGGGTATCGGCGGTGTGAGGTGCAGTGACTTGGGACTGTGTACGTAGGCAGCACGCGGAGAGGCCGAGTCGGCACGATGAAGGAGCGTGGCCAGCGGCTACGGCGTGTTGAATCGTGCAACGCCGATCCATTGCCCGTGGTGATTTGGTTTTCCTATAGGTTGGAAGAACAAATTCCTTCGAGTCTGTTACAAGCTACACAGGCCGAATGAATTGGTGCTTCGGTGGGTTGCGTGCATCTTAACTGAACATGCCAGTGTACTAAAAACTATTTGGAATTGTTCTAGTTGTTTATCACGCAACTCGGTGTCGTGACTTGATACTTGACGTCAGTTAAGGAAGTGTGGTTATGTCCAACAAACCGACATGAAGCATGACTAAATACGTAGCTAGAAGTGCAACGAGTAGGGCGTAAGTCGGTGTCTGGCATTCCAAGCCATGCCTAGATATTTCTTCCATTCTACCTTGTAGTTCACGATTGTAGTTTGGCGTTTAAATGTGTGCCGAGATAATTCATGTAATATTAACTTTAGCACATTATTTTAGTGGTCCTTTTGCGAATCGATTAATCAAATTTTAAGGGCCGTGACTGGTCAAGTAACTCACGGAGGCTGATTTCATTGAAAGTATTGATCACCTGTTCTATAGACAAGATTTTGCATCTCATGCCTGAGAATATTGTCCGCCGCTGACGTGTTTTGTGTTGCAGATAATTGGCCGTGGTCGACGCGACCAAGCTGGGAGCAGAGTACCACGGTGGCAGAGTCATTTTTAAGGGCCTGTCCCACTTAACATCTCGGTTTATGTTGTCACTCTCTTGTGATTCCATCCTTCAAAAATGGTTCAAATGGCTCTGAGCACTATGGGACTTAACTGCTGAGGTCATCCGTTCCCTAGAACTTAGAACTACCTAAACCTAACTAACCTAAGGACATCACACACATCCATGTCCGAGGCAGGATTCGAACCTGCGGCCGTAGCAGTCGCGCAGTTCCAGACTGAAGCGCCTAGAACCGCTCGGCCACACCGGCCAGCCGGCAGTAGTCCTAACACACTTCCATGGGGCACCCCGGGGATTGCCGTCGTCTCTAATGAGCACTCGCCGTCGAGGACAACGTACTGTGTTCTATTACTTTATAAGTCTTCGCGCCACTCGCATGTCTGGGAACCTATTGTACGTGCTCGTACGTTCATTAGCAGTCTGCAGTTGGTCACAGTATCGAACGCTTTTCGGAAGTCTAGGAGTATGAAATCTGCCTGTTTCCTTCGTTGCCGGCAGGGGTGGCGGGCGGTTCTAGGCGCTACAGCCTGGAACAGCGCGACCGTTACGGTCGCAGGTTCGAATCCTGCCTCGGGTATGGATGTGTGTGATGTCCTTAGGTTAGTTCGGTTTAAGTAGTTCTAAGTTCTAGGGAACTGATGACCTCAGATGTTAAATCCCATAGTGCTCAGAGCCATTTAAACAATTTGTTTCTTTCGTTCCCTTTCCGTTCCTATCCGTTGACGACATGTGTGTATGCCGCCATATGAAATGTGTTTGTAATGTAAATGCGTAAAACAGCAACCTGTCACTTTTTTGAAATAGTTATATTTATTCATTCCATGAACCGGTTTTTAGTCTTCTCAGGCTTGCAGGTGTACAGGAAGCTACATAGCTATTTCAAGTATTATGCCTGAAAGACGAGCCTGAAAAGGTTCGAAAACCGATTCATGGAATGAATAAATAACTATATCAAAGAAAGTGACTGGTTGCAGTTTTATATACCGGGTGATCAAAAAGTCAGTATAAATTTGAAAACTTAATAAACCACGGAATAATGTAGATAGAGAGGTAAAAATTGACACACATGCTTGGAATGACATGGGATTTTATTAGAACAAAAAAAAAAGAAAGTTCACAAAATGTCCGACAGATGGCGCTGGACAGCGAAACGTCAGTGACTGCGCATGACAATCGTGTATAAAAGGAGAGAATCAGATGCGCCAGTAATCGCAGCGTGTTGACGTTACCTGAAAAGGCGCTTTTAGTTCAAAATGGTTCAAATGGCTCTGAGCACTATGGGACTCAACTGCTGTGGTCATAAGTCCCCTAGAACTTAGAACTACTTAAACCTAACTAACCTAAGGACAGCACACAACACCCAGCCATCACGAGGCAGAGAAAATCCCTGACCCCGCCGGGAATCGAACCCGGGAACCCGGGCGTGGGAAGCGAGAACGCTACCGCACGGCCACGAGATGCGGGCAGGCGCTTTTAGTGAAGCTGTATTATCAGAATGAGGAATGTGCTAGTTCAGCGTTATGATTCAATCGCCATAGGAAGGGGATTCGAACGGGTAAAGGTCCGTTGACAAATGCAGCTGTGGCGAGAATGATTTCGAAGTTCGAAGCCACGGGTTGTTTAGACGATAGACCCCGTAGTGGCGGACCGAGCACAAGGGGTAATGCTGCTGAGACAGTTCAGGAAGAAATGGAGACTGTAGCGGGTTCGTCTATGCACGGGGAAGTCAGCGCTCGTGCAGTCGCACGTTGACCCGGCATTCCATACACTACTGTTTGGCTGGCACTTAGCCGTACCCTCCGATGCTATCCGTACAAAATCCATCGGCATCATGAACTGTTACCTGGCGATTTAGTGAAGCGGAGGGCATTTGCGGTGTGGGCGTTTCAAAAGATGGCGGAAGATGACGTTTGGTTGAGTAAATCGTTGTGGACCGACAAACCTCATTTCATTCTCGCGGGTCTGTCAACGCCCACAACTGCAGAATTTGGGCTACCGAAAATCCTAGAACTGTCGTGGAAACTCCATTGCACGATGAGAAAGTCACGGTATGGGTTGGATTTACCACATCTACGGTTATCGGGCCTTTTTTCTTCGAGGAAATGCGTGATTCTGGTTTTGTAACTGCTACCGTGACGGGTGAGAGGTACGCCGATATGTTACAGAATCGCTTCATCCCCAGCCTGGCTGATAAACACCTGCTGGAATGTAAGATGTTTATGCAGGACGGCGCTCCACCCCACATTGGTAGACGCATGAAAGATCTCTTGTGCGCGCCGTTTGGTGATGATCGTGTGCTGAACCGCCACTTTCGTTATGCTTGGCCTCCCAGGTCTCCAGACCTCAGTCCGTGCGATTATTGGCTTTGGGGTTACCTGAAGTCATAAGTGTATCGTGATCGACCGACATCTCTAGGGATGCTGAAAGGCGACATCCGACGCCAATGCCTCACCATAACTCCGGTCATGCTTTACAGTGCTGTTCACAACATTATTCCACGACTACAGCTATTGTCGAGGAATGATGGTGAACATATTGAGCATTTCCTGTAAAGAACATCATCTTTGCTTTGTCTTAGTTTGTTATGTTAATTATTGGAATTCTGATCAGATGAAGCGCCATCTGTCGGACATTTTTTAACTTTTGTATTATTTTGGTTCTAATAAAATCCCATGTCATTCCAAAAATGTGTGTCAATTTGTACCTCTCTATCTACATTATTCCGTGATTTATTCAGTTTTAAAATTGATACTGACTTTTTGATCACCCGGTATTTACATTGAATAAATAGTCGCGGTTCTAAAACACTCGTAATGGATAAGCTTAATCTGTGTTTGTAATGTTTTGATTGACCATTCCAAGTGTGGCTCACTTTTGCTCTTCAGTTAACCACATCCGCTCGGAATGCTGTTGTACGTGAGAGCAATGGAGAGACGTGCAGCTGTAGTGAAGACGCAGAACAAGGAAAGGCTCGTAGAAGCCTGAGGTCAGTGACCGCAAAACTCCTCAGCAGGAGGTCCAGTCGTCACCAGGATGGAGTGTGCACAATGGAGAAAGGCTGTCGGTTGAGCCGGCTTCCCGCGTTGCGCCACGGAGCGAGCTTTCTCCCCGCGCCGTTCCTATTGTGGCCTCGGCCGGGCCGGCTCGCGAATATTTGGTCTGCCGTCCGCACCAGGGTGGGCGCGACCATTGTGTGCGCCGGTCAGGTACTGCCCGACCGATGGGGGGAGGCCGCGGGACCCGATGGCAGTCACAGAAACTCTGCGCGGTCGCGTGGGACAAGAAACACCCAAACGCACCGACGCAAAAGCCTTCTTTACCTCACGGCGCGGACTCGGGCTAGAAAAGAGCTGGAACAATGCCTTGCGAAACGACTCACAAAGCCCTCGCCTGTTCCACTGCCAAACAACCAGCGAGTTGTCGAATTCCTGTAGCCTTGTCTTTTGTCTTGTCACGATCCGCCCTCCTTTCTTACGCATTTGACGACCCCGCCGCCAAGTCTAAACTAGTGGAATTGCAAAGTCGACGATGCTGGATCAACAGATCGCACCATCACGTAGTAAATAATCTCTATCATTTTGTGCTCCACAGCCGAACAATGTAAATGTCAATACAAACCACCACGTCTCTCTTTCAGGTACGTTTTTATCACGCCAAAATCGATTTCGCTCTAAACGAATATCTTCAGGTGATACGGGAAGGACGGCCGCTGTGGCCGAGCGGTTCTAGGCGCTTCAGTCCGGAACTGCGCTGCTGTTACGGTCGCAGGTTCGAATCCTGCCTCGAGCATGGATGTGTGTGATGTCCTTAGTTTAGTTAGTTGGGTTTCACTACACTACTGGCCATTAAAATTGCTACACCACGAGGATGACGTGCTACAGACGCGAAATTTAACCGACAGGAAGAAGGTGCTGTGATATGCAAATGATTAGCTTTTCAGAGCATTCACACAAGGTTGGCGCCGGTGGCGACACCTACAACGTGCTGACATGAGGAAAGTTTCCAACCGATTTCTCATACACAAACAGCAGTTGACCGGCGTTGCCTGGTGAAATGTTGAGATGCCTCGTGTAAGGAGCAGAAATGCGTATCATCACGTTCCCGACTTTGATAAAGGTCGGATTGTAGCCTATCGCGATTGCGGTTTATCGTATCGCGACATTACTGCTCGCGCTTCTCGAAATCCACTGACTGTTAGCAGAATATGGAATCGGTTTGTTCAGGAGGGTAATAAGGAACGCCGTGCTGGATCCCAACGGCCTCGTATCACTAGCAGTCCAGATGACAGGCATCTTATCGGCATGGCTGTAATGGATCGTGCAGCCACGTTTCGATTCTTGAGTCAACAGATTGGGACCTTTGCAAGAAAAAAACCATCTGCACGAACAGTTCGACGACGTTTGCACCAGTATGGACTATCAGCTCGGAACCCATAGCTGCGGTTACCCTTGACGCTGCATCACAGACAGGAGCGTCTGCGATGGTGTACTCAAGGACGAACCTGGGTACACGAATGGCAAAACGTCATTTTTTCTCATGAATCCAGGTTCTGTTTACAGCATCATGATGGTCGCATCCCTGTTTGGCAACGTCGCGGTGAACGCACATTGGAAGCGTGTATTCGTCATCGCCATACTGGCGTATCACCCGGCGTGATGATATGGGGTGCCATTGGTTACACGTCTCGGTCACCTCTTGTTCGCATTGACGGCACTTTGAACAGTGGACGTTACATTTCAGATGTGTTTCGACCCGTGGCTCTACCCTTCATTCGATCCCTGCGAAACCCTACATTTCAGCAGGATAATGCGCGACCGCATGTTGCAGGTCCTGTACGGGCCTTTCTGGATGCAGAAAACGTTAGACTGCAGCCCTGGCCAGCACATTCTCCAGATCTCTCACCAATTGAAAACGTCTGGTCAGTGGTGGCCAAGCAACTGGCTCGTCGCAATACGATAGTCACTACTCTTGATGAACTGTGGTATCGTGTTGAAGCTGCATGGGCAGCTGTACCCGTACACGCCATCCAAGCTCTGTTTGACTCAATACCTAGGCGAATCAAAGCCGTTATTACGGCCAGACGTGGTTGTTCTGGGTACTGATTTGTCAGGATCTGTGCACCCAAATTGCGTGAAAATGTAATCAAATGTCAGTTCTAGTATAATATATTTGTCCAATCATTTATCATCTGCATTTCGTCTTGGTGTAGCAGTCTTAATGGCCAGTAGTGTAGTTCTAAGTCTAGGGGACTAATGACCTCAGATGTTACGTCCCGTAGTGCTTAGAGCCATTTGAACCATTTCATACGGGAAGTTCACCAACAGTCTTCGTAACTAGGCTGCAGTGTAGCGCGCCATCTGTTTATTTTGCCTTCGTGTCCTGATGGCTGTGCCTGTGCCAGGAGGTTGGCAAAGTTTTTCACAAGGAACCACCTCAGTGCTACGTCGCAAAATGCAATGATTCTTGTGACATTCGACGTCTCACATACTGTCTACTATGCAGCAACAATATTGGCCTCTAATGGGAACAGGGGACGAGACTGGAGGTTTCCAGTGGTGAGCACAGCATGATGCTACGTAGAGTAGGTGAACTGCTTAGTCAACGAGTAGCTTCAGTGCTAGAGGTGTTGAATCGAAACAGAGCAAACGCAACGATAAACAAAGCAAACTTTCCATTACATGTACAACAACAGTTTCCGAAGTTGACATTTCGTCAGAAAGGAACCCAAGGAATTTCGCAGAGTGAAAAAGAAGTGGCAAATGAAATTTTACCTGATCTGCAAGATGAGTCAGTGGAATGTATGGTGTCGTATACGGTAGACTGTGCGGACAGTCTACATGAGGAGCACAATGACGACTATACTTGTGTAAAAAGAAAGCCGGCCGTTGTGGCCGAGCGGTTCTAGGCGTTTCAGTCCGGAACCGCGTTACTGCTACGGTCCAAGGTTCGAATCCTGTCTCGGGCGTGGATGTGTGTGATCTCCTTAAGTTAGCTAGGTTTAAGTAGTTCTATGTCTAGGGGACTGATGACCTCTACGAAAAACAACGTGTGATGCACCATGAAGGAATTATGCGAATGGGACGGAAATCGGTAGATGAGACATACAGTCAAACAAATTACAGTTTCAGAAAAATTAGATGATTTACTCAAGAGACAGAGCTTCACAAACTGAGCAAGTCAGTAAAGCGTTGGTCTACGTCCGACCCGTATACAAGCAGTTATTCGGCTTGCATTGACTAACAGAGTTGCTGGATGCCCTCCTGAGGGATATTGCGCAATTGGCACCTTAGATCGTCAAAATCCCAAGCTGGTTGGAGAGCCCTGTCAGTAATGCCTCAAACGTTCTCAACTTGGGAGAGATCTGGTTCCTTGATGGCCAAGGCAGGGTAAGCACGAAGACATGCAGTACCAACTCTTTCCGTGTGCAGGTGCGCATTACCTTGCTGGAATGTAAGCCGAGGATGGCTTGCCATGAAGGGCGACGCGGAGCGTAGAATATCGTCGACTCACCGCTCTGCTGTAAGAGTGCAGCGGAAGACAACCAAAGGGGTCCTGCTATGAAAACAAATGGCACCCCAGACCATCACCCCTGGTTGTTGAGCCATACAGCGGGTGACAGTCGTGTTAGCATCCCACCACTCTCCGGTGCGACTCTAGACGCGTCTTCGCTGGTCAGCAGGCCTCATTTTGAAGCTGGACTCGTCAGTGAAGACAGTTCTACTCTAGTCAATGAGATTCCACTATCAATCATAGCCAAGCCGAATAGCTGTTTGCATAGGTGGTTCAACGCGTTATTGACTTCCTCAAGTTGTGAAGCTCTTTCTACTCAATATGTCATCCAATTTTTTTCTTAAATTTTAATCCATTGTTTATCTGTACATATCGTTACATCTACCCATTTCCATCCCATCAAGATAATTCCTTCGTGGTTTTTTGTCCTAGAGCGCATTTCTGCCACTGTATGAGATGTAGTTATGCAGACCGTTTGCTGAACTTTCGGTGCCATCTGAAGATTTTCGTGTAGAACGAGACGGGCTGTAGCGTAATGTAATTAGCTGATGTGCAGCTGTGGTGAACTATCCTACGAGATTTTATCCAGCCATTTCACTTATTTTCAGTTATTTTCTTCTTTGCAAATTAATTTTATTTGGTTAAGTTGTTCTTCCGAATTTTTAAAGTTTTGTTGATTATTTATTTGTGAAGGAATTGAGTTTAAAAGACACAGTGAACGATCGCCCCATTTTGACTTGCAGCGATCCAGGTCGTACATTTGTCCGCACCAATAAATCGTTACAGTCGTAACTGGGTTGGCTCTCCGAAGAGGAAGTGAATGAGGATAAGATGCTGCAAAAGGCGTTTAACTTTACACTGAAAGACTTGTGTCGAAACAAGACCCCCGAAGTAGACGACATCCCTTCTGAATTAATGATATCCTTGGGAAAGGTAGCGATGGCAAAACTGCTCCACTAGGTGTGCAAGATATGTGAAACAGACGAAATAACCTCAGACTTCAAGAAGAATGTAATATTTCTAATTTAAAATAATGCAAGCGCTGCCAGATGTAAATACTACCGAACCATCAGTTCAATAAGTCATGGTTACAAAATATTGACACGTATTATTATATTTACAGGAGAATCTAATAACTGGACACTAATTATTGATAGGACAATGGAATAACTGGTAGAGGTTCCCGCATCTATTTAAATATAAGGATTGAGATTTAATACTCAATACTATGTTATTTTTAATACTCAATACTATGTTATATTTAAAGTCCCTTTCACGTTGTTCTTATGACCGTGACTGCTGAAATTGTAATATACGAGCCGGCCGGTGTGGCCGTGCGGTTCTAGGCGCTTCAGTCTGGAACCGCGTGACCGCTACGGTCGCAGGTTCGAATCCTGCCTGGGGCATGGATGTGTGTGATGTTCTTAGGTTAGTTAGGTTTAAGTAGTTCTAAGTTCTAGGGGACTGATGACCTCAGATGTTAAGTCCCATAGTGCTCAGAGCCATTTGAACCATTTTTTGTAATATACGAGAACGATTTGCTTTCCCCATAACGTTGTCACTTCCCGTCAGCTTACTCTGCGAAAATGAAATATGAGGGGATTTTTAGCGACGATTAAGTGATAAAGAGAAAGCCTATTTACCTTTTCTTTAGTTTTCTTTAGAGCATTGTAGATTGTCGATTGACGGCATGCACTCATAGACGTTACTTCTGTGTGCTAAATGTATTAGAAACGGCAGTAGTAATCATATTACGCTTCCACAACATTGCGACGGAGCTTATTACAAGAAGCGTCAATCAGCTATGAATAATTAATCAGAACTAATCTCTGATAATGTCCGCGCCTTCGGCAAGAAAGACAATTGCCCAGACAGAAATGAACCTCGCTGCCTTACTAAGAATCACGGAGCTATTAAAATATATCGAAATGAAAATATTTTTCCTATGTTGAAGTTTATAAAATAAATATAGATATTATAAGGCCGACCTCGGGGAAGATCAGGTTGGGATTCGGAGAAATGTAGTCTAGCAGTACGTGAGGGAATCCTGACGTAACAACTTATCTTAGAAGTTTCCTAGTCAGCATTTGAATCTTCGGCCATCGTCAATTACTTTACTGCCCAAATAGCATAGCTCAACGACTACTTTTAGTGTCTCATTTCCTAAACTAATTCTACGAGCATCTCTTGATCTAATTCGACTATACTCCATTACATTTGTTTTACTTTGGTCGACAATCGTCTCACAAAATCTTTTCAAAACACTATCCACCATTTGTGTTACTAAATAAAAGAAAAGAAAATTGTCTTAAATACCTTAAGAGGCAGAAGGATGGCAATGAAGTGTTCAAAGATAAGAAAGTATAGAATAACGAGCTTCAGTTGCAAATACTTTTATTCGGGAAATATTTTTAAACTAAAGATAACATTTAAAGTTTGTACGGAACACATTTCAAAGAGCGCCATGTTGCTATCGCACAATTTTGTACTTGATGAATA
This sequence comes from Schistocerca americana, assembly GCF_021461395.2. Classification (NCBI taxonomy): domain Eukaryota; kingdom Metazoa; phylum Arthropoda; class Insecta; order Orthoptera; family Acrididae; genus Schistocerca; species Schistocerca americana. The sequence goes on along the minus strand of NC_060125.1, from coordinate 251,121,972 downwards.
TTTATAATTCTTGTCAATTTTCGGTATGGAATCAGGGCCTAAAGTGTTTAGCCGAATGCAAGAACTGTACTGTCTTAAGATAGCTGCAAAACTGTAAATGTAATGGTGAGTCATTAAAAATTTAGTATTCAGGGAAAGAAAAAAATGGTTCAAATGGCTCTGAGCACTATGGGACTTAACATCTATGGTCATAAGTCCCCTAGAACTTAGAACTACTTAAACCTAACTAACCTAAGGACAGCACACAACACCCAGCCATCACGAGGCAGAGAAAATCCCTGACCCCGCCGGGAATCGAACCCGGGATTTCAGGGAAAGAAGTCCATCCTGACGTGTAATTGCATTTCGAACTTGCTTGACGGATCATTGTTATTACAGAGTGGGTATAAGTCTGATTTGCCAGCATTCAGGTACACACGGTCGATATCTATACGAAAATCCTTTCTCATAAGGTGTACCCCGCTCACTTACCCTAGTACAGGCTTTAATGAGTACTGTGTCACGCGGACGTTACAGGTGACGTGTCTACCTGCGTCGGGAGGCAGTTGAGGATGCCAGATCCTTTCAGCGCCCAACAGGCGTGGCGTGAAGGGCTGCCCCCAAGTGCCACAGCGCAGCGTAGGCCCACAGAGGTGGTGCTGTATCGGGTTATCCAGCTGGTAAGCTATTGGGACCGGTTTTGCTTTGAACTTGTTCTCAGGGTTTTAGAACAATGGACTACTGATGTCATAACCGAAGGTTGGAGTACTGTCTTGCTCATATTAAATTTCCGATGTTCTTGACCCATTATCTCAGAGACTATGTGGTGTTTTATGTCTACATCTACGTCTACATCTACATCTTACTGCACAAGCCAGCTAATGGTGTTTGTGGAGGGTTCTTCTGGTACCACTAACTGATCCCCCCTACCCTGTTCCACTCGCAAATGGCGCGTGGGAGGAGTGATTGTCGGTAAGCCTCTGTATTGACTCTAATTTCTCGTCGTGGTCATCACGCGAGATGTATGTGGGAGGAAGTAATGCGTCGTCCGTCTCTTCCCGGGAAGTGCTCTTTCGAAATTTCAGCAATGAGCCTTCCGTGATGCACAGCAACTCTTTTGTAGCGTCTCCCAATGGAGATTATTGAACATAGCGGTAACGCTCTTGGACCGGTTGAAACTTCCCCTTTGAATGTAAAGAATGACTGTGCTGGTAAACTTCTACATTATTTGATACTGAAACAGCTGAATCAAACTGAACGTACACACTTTTCTCTTTACTTATTCTGATCATCACTAAACTCACCCACAATATTTTTAGCGCAAAGCAATCTGGCTTTCAGTAATACCTACAAAATAATAGCCCTGACTAACAATAACCTATATCCTTCAGGAATCACTTACCTCACAAAAATCTTCGTTACTCGAACTACTGCAATACAGCGAGCGGCAATACTGCCAGCTAAATAAAAGATTCTAACTACTGAAGGCACTAACTACTGATAAGCATATAGTTAGAAAATGAAAGATTTTGATAGAGAACAAAGAATGTATTTACCTTAATAATGTTCAAAAGTCATTATATATATATATATCAATTCGTGACATCCAATTAAACAAGTTTCCTTTTTCTGGCGGACACATGTCCAGATCCTCCGCTAAAAACTCTGGCATCTCTTTCCCCACATCCACCACTGCTGGCGGCTCACCTCCAACTGCCCAACGCTACGCGCTGTTCACACCCAACTGCCCAACACTACACTAGCGAATAGTCCAACAATGAGTCCAACCAGCCACAGACTGCACACGGCGCAGTCAGCGATTGTCATACAGAGCGCTACGTGGCGTCACCAACATAAAAACCTGAACAGCCTACTTACACGGTTAAACGATCCTGTGACGAATTGCGCCGCTCTTTGTTGGATCTTCTCAGTCTCTTCTATCTGTCCTACCTTGAAAGCATCCGATAATGATGAACAGTACTAAAGAATCGGTCGAACAAGAGCTTTACAAGCCACTTCCTTAAATTTCTTCCTTTCAATCTCAGTCTGGCATCCACTTTCCCACTATTCATTGTATGTGGTTATTACAATTAAGGTATTTCCGGATAGTTACTCCTACATATTTTACGACAGGTACTGTTTCCAGCAGTTTCTCATGAATTGGTCACTTGTACAGTAATGGCTTCCCATTCCTATGTATGCGAAATATGTTACATTTATTTACGTTCATTGCCGACTCCCAGAGCCTGCACCATCAATCATTCCTCTGTAGATCATTCTGCACATCTATAGCGTTTCCTGGCGTTGCCACTTTTTTACACACAACGATATCATCTGCGACCCTCTTAAAAATCATCCTACGTTTTGCGCTCTTCATTTGCCGGTATGTAGTGGGAGTGGATTGCAAATCATCCTCAAGCATTCAGCACGGTTCAGAGTGAGCCTTATTCATCTTTATTAAATTTGTGACCTGTTCTCTTCACTCATTATTAAAAGTTTTTCTTAGGGAGTCACAGAATTTTGATCTAATGAAAGGAGAAAATTTCTTGTCGCCGAGAAAATTATTTTCGTCGAATTCAGTTTACTGTGAAACGTCCCCTTAGAAAAATTATACAGGACTGTGCTTATCCTGACACACAATATTTTTAGCGCAACGCGATATGACTTTCAAAAATCCCTACAAAAGAATGGCCCTGACTAACATTAACCTATACGTTTCACAAATCACTTACCTCACAAAAATCTTGGTTACTCGAACTACTGCAATACAGCGAGCACCACTACTGCCAGCTAAATAAAAGATTCAAACTACGGAAGGCACTAACTACTGATAGGGATAGTTAGCAAATGAAAGATATTAATAGAGAACAAACAATGTATTTACCTTAATATCATCAAAAGTCATAATATATATAGGATTTCATAACATCCATTCTTACAAATATCAAAACTCCGCCATTTCTCTCTCCACATCAATCACTGCTGGCGGCTCACCTCCAACTGCGCAACGCTACGCGCTGTTCACATCCAGCTGCCGCTGCCCAACACTACAATGGCAGACAACAATGCAAACCAGCCACAGACTGCACACAGCACAGCCAGTGATTCTCACACAGAGCGCTACGTGGCGTTACCAATAAGAAAACCTAAACAGCCTACTTACAACTGTAGCTATGGAAACCATAGCGATTCAGTGACAATGCTGCTCAAACAATATACCGTAGCTTATGTATTGCAGCCGACGTGTTATTAATGAAATCGGACGTATACAAATTTCATTATTGCTTGTAAATTGTGTTAGCATCTTCGTAGAGTTTAAGAGATCTGAATGTGCAGGGTGGTTCCGTGACGATGTTACAAACTTTCAGAGATGATACAGAAGAGTAAACGTATCAATTTAAGATGACGTACCCTGGTCTGGAAACGAGTGAGTCGAACGTTATACACGGAATTTGTTCTGATACCTTTGACAGTTGGTCTCTTCCACAGTAAAATTTTTGCTTTCATATTTTGGGAGGAGATAGTATTGACCAAAAAAAGAAAAAAAAATGTTCAATAAATACGGGCTCTAAAGTGCATACCTTAAGAGCTACGAGCACTTGTTTATTTTTGCTACTTCAGTTGAACATGGCTCGGTTACTCATAACTCTTAAGGTGTGGCCGGCCGGTGTGACCGAGCGGTTTTAGGCGCTTCAGTCTGGAACCGCTCGACCGCTACGGTCGCGGGTTCGAATCCTGTCTCGGGCATAAGTGTGTGTGATGTCCTTAGTGTGCGTGATGACCTCAGATGTTAAGTCCCATAGTGCTCAGAGCCATTTAGGGCCTAAACCATTTTTCTTAATGTATGCATTTTGGAGCCGATGTTTACTAGACAGTTTCTCTTGGTTCAAATGGTTCTAAGCACAATGGGACTTAACATCTGAGGTCATCAGTCCCCTAGACTTAGAACTACTTAAACCTAACTAACCTAAGGACATTACACACATCCATGCCCGTAGCAGCCGCACGGTTCCGGACTGAAGCGCCTAGAACGGCTCGGCCACAGCGGCCGACAATTTCTCTTGTTTTGGACCACACTACCACCTCCCAAAATGTGGAAAGCAAAGAGCTTGCAGTAGAAGAAGACTACTGTCAGAGCTCTCATATTTTCGCTTATACCTTTCGACTTGTTCGTTTCTGGGCCAGGGTCCCTTACTTCAAACTGATACGTTCACCCTCCTCGACCATCCCTGGAAGTTTGTAATATCATCACGAAACATTGGAGAAGATGTAATGAGCGTTGTCTTGGGCAATGGAAGACTGGAAACGAGTGATCTGGAGACACTAATCACGTAGTACCCTGCGGAAACGTCGATGGAAAGGTTTTACATTGGCGAATGCCTGGAGAACTTTGCCTGACATCATCTGTAGTGCCTTCAGTGAACTACAGGGGAGGTCGTGTTACGGCAAGGGCGTGTTTTTTATGGTTAAGAAAACGCTAAATGCGGACGAATATGAATACATTTCACTGCACTGTGTACTGCTTACAGCAGAGGGCCAATTCGGTGACGATGACTCTTTCAGCATGACAATTCACCCTGTCACAAAGCAGCATATGTGAGGCAAAGGTTTTTGGACCAAAACATTCCTGAAATAAGCTAGCGTGCCCAGAGTCCCGATCTCAACGCACCTGAACACCTTTGGAATGACTTAGAAAGTCGAGTTTACTACACACTCCAGTGTCCAACATGTCCACCTTCTCGGGTTTCGGCTCCGGAGGAAGAATGGACTGTTGTGACCGAACGGTTCTAGGCGCTTCTGTCCGGGACCGCGCTGCTGCTACGGTCGCAGGTTCGAATCTTGCCTCGGGCATGGATGTGTGTGATGTCCTTGGGTTAGTTAGGTTTAAGTAGTTCTAAGTCTATGGGACTGATGACCTCAGATGTTAAGTCCCATAGGGCTTAGAGCCATTTTGACCATATGTAGAATGGACTGTCATTGCTCCACTTACATCCAGACAAGTCATTTAAAGTATCACCAGCAGCTTTCAAGCTATATTGACGACCGGGGTAAACCCACCTCATATTAATGTCCGCTAAAATGTGTCCGGATGCCTTTGACCATGCAGTGTATGTATCGTAACCAGAGATGATGACGATGTTTGGTTAGTGGGGCGCTCAAATGCGCTGTTATCAGCGTCCGTACTAAGTCCCAATCTCTACACAGTACAATATAGCCACTTCAACGAATGGTGATGAAATGAGCCAAAGATGAAGTGAGTGTTCAGTCACAGAGAACATCCTAAGACCAACGGAGGACTGAACCTCGGACCTTTGACTGGAGACATAGAAGGCCAAGAAAACTGCAGATTTTACCAGTGCGGTTTGAGGCGCCATGTCACGGTCTGCGCGGCCCCTCCCGCCGGAGGTTCGAGTCCTCCCTCGGGTATGGGTGTGTGTGTTGTTCTTAGCATAAGTTAGTTTAAGTTAGTTTCAGTAATGTGTAAGTCTAGGGACCGATGACCTCAGCTGTTTGGTCCCTTAGGAACTCACACAGCCGGCCGCTGTGGCCGAGCGGTTATAGGCGCTTCAGCCCGGAACCGCGCTGCCGCTATGGTCGCAGGTTCGAATTCTGCCTCGAGCATGGATGTGTGTGATGTCCTTAGGTTAGTTAGGTTTAAGTAGTTCTAAGTTCTAGGGGACTGATGACCTCAGTGTTAAGTCCCATATTGCTTAGAGCCATTTGAACCATTTGAACTGACACACATTTGAACATCTTACCAGTATTACCTACTGCTTTTTGTGGAAGACCTCCTTCATGATCGTCGTGCACTGGCCTCTCTTGCAGAGTAGGAATAGCGGTTTTCCGTTGTGTAGTTTTTTTAACGCGGTTGTAACATGATAAAACCGCTCAAAATAACCGGTTTCCGAAATAACCGACTTCGGTTTTTTAATCCCTACTATTTCCTGTAATAAATGTAGAAATCGAACAAAGACTGAAAAAATTTTGTCTCTCCCACTTTCAAGATACATAGTATGAAAATATTGATTGGTTCAAATGGCTCTGAGCACTATGGGACATAACATCTATGGTCATCAGTCCCCTAGAACTTAGAACTACTTAAACCTAACCAACCTAAGGACATCACACTACACCCAGTGAAAATATTGAACTAAATAGGCAAATAAAAGAAAATTTAGTCCGTCCACCGTTCGCTGCTTTTCTCGAAAAGTGATATGTGGCTGAATACTACAAAAATTCACCAGTACTCACCTCTTGATGCTAAATTTTTGAAACTCTGCTTAAAAATCATATTGTAATCGGGGATCATACCAGTATTCTTACATTATGAATAGTCAGTGCTGAAGCGTGAAAACTAACGTTGGAAATCCCAATTTTTCGTGTTGGTTTGTCCGTTTTCGGGGGCTACAAGCACATAAAAGCATATTATGTAGACATAGACACGAGATCAGCTACTTACTACTATTATTATATACTATGAGTGAGTCGTTGATATCTCTTTAATTTATTACTGTTACCACAATTACCTTCCTCGTTTATTATTTCATAGAAACTGCAGACAAATCTTTAATCTTTTAATCAACTGAAACATTGTACTTCAGTGTTACGTCATTCTGTAAAAGTGTTTCCAAACTAGGATTGGTACCATTCTGCAATACAACGGATGTTCGGCGACAACAGCGAGAAACAACCATACAAGCCAGGTGTCGGAACGTCTTGCACACTTCACGTCACAATTCTTATGCCACGTGTTGTTTCTGTCGACTTTGTTATTAAAATAGCACTGATCACTTTCCCCATTTTTTTATAATAAGACAATTTTCCAAAGCAATGTTAATTAAACGAGCAAAAATTGCTCGTTCTTTAAAAAAGATTATTTAGAACCGAAATATTCTAGCACTGCTGCTACGGCTAATTTGTGTTTCGGCTTCTTAGAAATTTGGAAATGTGTCGTAAGTTCTAAGGGGCCAAACTGCTGAGGTCATTGATTCCGAAGCCTACACAGTAATTAATCTCTTGAAGTAACTTACGCTAAGGATAACACACACACCCATGCCCGAGGGAGGACTCGAACCTCCGATAGTGGGAGCCGCTCGAACCGTGACAAGGCGCCACAGACCGCGCGGCTACACCATGCGGCTTTGGTGTCTTACGTTGTTGTTAGTATAAAACAAGAACACCTGCTATAACTCAGACCAAACAAATACCGAAAAATATTGGTCATTCAGAACTAAAATACCGGAATCTGTTTTAACCGGTTGGTTTGCCTGTCCCTACCGAATAATTTTGATCGAGTAGTGTACATATCGGTTAGCGAGGTGTAATGAGTGTTGAATGAAAAAGAAAAAAAAAAGATTGTAGCACGAACGTAGGATTGAACCTTGGACCTTTGGATGGAGACATAGCAGGCCAAGTAACCTACAGGTATGTTCAGTAATACCTACTGTTTATTGTGGAAGATGTACTAAATATTCGTGGTGCACTGACCTCTCTTGCGGAGTCAGGTTCGATTTTGCTGGGCTCCGTTACAGATGCTGGTGGCCGGGCTAGGGCAGAGGGTAATTTAATCGAGAGCGAGGCGGCAACCCTTGCCCACCTGCAGGTGCTGCAGGTGCAGGTGGAGCCGCAGCTGCGGCGGTGCTGGCGCGTGGCGCGAGACGGGCCCAGAGCTGGCGCGCCGAGTTTTTTGTGTAAAGGGTTGCTACCTGTTCGCGTGCCGGGCCTGGCGGGCAGCCTTTTTACAGTGGGGTTCCCGCCTCGCCACGCCACGCGACGCGGCTCTACCCTTCCTCCGCGGCATTAAAAAGCCATAAAGACGGCCGCCCGCTAAAAAACCCACCGGCGCGCCGTGGCGCGTGCCGCGGGAAGGGTGGAAGGGGTTGATCGCCGCAGAAAAAAAAGAAAAGAGCGGCGCGCACAATAGCTGCAAGGGTTGGCCGGCAGGTGGCTCTGTCAGCGAGCTCGCCTCATTTCCTGCGCTCATCCCCAAGGCTACAAACGATCCTAATTCTTCACGCTGCGCGCCGCGAATTAGCTCGCTCACTAAAACACACAAATTGCCTTCGGCTTTTTACCGACAGCTTTCACCGCTAGCCATGCAAATTGGAGTCGGCTTTTTACGTATGCGTTTCACCGCGAGCACACACATCCGTAGTGAAAATCAGGCTATATTCTTACTGGAATACACACACTCGGCGGCAAAATGTAACCAAACTCTTTGCTAAATTCTCCTAATTTTAATCCAGCGGATTTAGGTCGCCCACAAATCTAAATCATAATAGTCCTCCTCACATCACGATCATGATGATGATGATTATCACATCATCATCATCAGCACCATCATTACATGGTTCGTCTAGACTTCCCTAAGCATTTCAATGTTGTGCTATATGTACCTGTTTTATACGAACTCAATTCCGATATTTACGCAAACAATTTTCGGGTGCATTTATTTAGATCTGTAAAGTGATTAGAACATTTGGCCTAAATATTTTCCTTTTAGGATTATTATGGTATTCTTTAGTAAGTTCTATCATTTATGACCTCCTTCGCATTATTATGTAGATTAACATCAGTAGCTAACAAGTTTAGAAGCTGCAGCAGTGAAGTAAAGTTTCTGCCATGGCTGGGACTTGAAACCGTATCTACTATTTATTAGGTAGATGTGCTAACCACTACACCATCATTGCACTAACCTTGCCCCAGCTGCAACGGACTACCCACGCCCAATGCCCTCCCTATCACAAAATTCAGTTCAAAGCTTCAGCTAATTTTTCCCTTCTTAAATCGGCCGTATTGCCGAAACTCTCCGACACTGTAATAGCACCCCAGCTTCGTACGCAATGCGAAAATCCTGCTTGTACTTCATGCTTCATCTTCTGTCCTTATCGAAGGTAAAGTTGAGACTCATATGTTTCCAGGAAAATGTTATATTGTCAGATCAGTGCAACTGATCATTTATTGTGAGGTTGGCTGGTGAGTTGTAAAATCATTTTTTTCGAACAAACGTAATTTTGTTACACAAAACGATTTCTAGGTCATATTTAACGGTAACTTAGCTACATTTCTAAAGTGTGCTCTCAACTCCGTGATCTGTTGTAGGACTGCACACAGAAACCCGGTAAATGAAGTTCGAAGCTGTGACGTGCAGGTGTGGCTTATCAAAACGTTTACGATTTTTTTTTGTGTGTAGCTATAACAGACAAGAGTACAAATGAGGGCACGAATCACAAAAATAACTGTAAATAATCGATAAATACGGTCTCTCGACATTTTTGCCTTATAACATTATGTTTATAGAATAAATTATTTGTTAAATGACCAAACAACTTCACAGTAAATCATTTCGATGCAGATGGTAAGCTATACAGGGTGTGCATAAAGTCTCCCTATCATTAAAATAAATAGTTCGAATGGCTCTGAGCACTATGGCACTTAATTTCTGCGGTCATCAGTCCCCTAGAACTTAGAATTACTTAAACCTAACTAACCTAAGGACATCACACACGTCCATGCCCGAGGCGACCGTAGCGGTCGCGCGGTTCCAAACTGTAGCGCTTAGAACCGCTCGGCCACTCCAGCCGGCTTAAAATAAATCATAAGTTAGAAACTATTAGGGGTAGAGGATCGTGGTTTGTTGTAAAACGTTTAGCAGCTTTCAAAGCTTTTTCCGTTATGGCAGAATTGCAATGTTTGGTCAAATCGTCGATTGCAGAACAACAAGGCGATAATAAGAGTTCTGCGAATGTAAAGGTCAGCATCATACCACAACGGTTCCGATTACTTTACTGATTCCTGTCGAAGGGTAGCAACGTCATTGGATGGTGTTATGTACCTGCAATCCTTGACGTTACCTCAAAAAAGAAGTCTATGGCGTGCCATAGGGAGAGCGCTGGGGCCAAGCGTTGGGACAATCACGACCCATCCACCTCTCAGTAAATGTGTCATTTAATACATGCTGCACGAACAGCGAAAAGAAGACGATTCTTATCTTCGACGAAGTTATGCAGCTATGTTAAGTTAGGGCCACACTTTTAATTTTGACACATATTTACTGGAATACAAATTGCAGTGGCCGTGAATACATGACTGTATTACGCAAACTGTGCAGCCAACAAGCTACCGACGCAGTGATCGGAAAGTCCGCCAGGTAGCGTTTGCATGTTTGAAGTACAATAAATAAAAATGAAGTAAAAAATACACTGATCAGCCGCCTAATAGTCGGCAAGACCATCTTTGGCACGGATAACGGCGGTGACGCGTCGTGGCGTTCAAGCAGTGACACCCTGGTAGGTCGCTGGAAGGAGCTGACACCAGATCCACAAAATTCACCGAATTCTAGTAAATTCCGGTGAGGGGGGGGAGGGGGGGCGATGAGTTTTGACGCTACGTTCTATCGTATGTCGGACGTGTTCGACCCGGTCAGATCTGGCGAGTTGGGGGGGGGGGCCATCACATCAATGGAAACTCACCATTCCATCACACTCCTGGTATTGTGACATGGCGCTTTATCTTGTTGAAAAGCGCCACTGCTATCGGGAAATATGATCGTCATGAAGGGGTGTACGTGATCTGCAACGAATGTACGATACGCCTTGGCCATCACGGTGCCTTGCACAAGCTCCACTGGACCCATGTATACCCTCTTGAGTGTTCCCCAGAGCACAATGGGGCCGCCGCCAATTTGTCTCCGTCCCGCAATACAGGTACCAAGGAGCTGATCTCTGGAAGACGACGGATTCTCGCCCTCCAATGGGCATGATGAAGAAGATATTGGTATTCCTCAGACCATGCAACGCTCTGCCACTGCGCCAACGTTCAGTGCCGATGGTCAGCCGCCCATTTCAGTGGTAGTCGCGTTAACTTTGGCACATGCATGGGTCAACAGCTGTGGAGCTCCATCGTTGGGGGTGTTCGATGCACTGTGTGTTCAGATACACTTGTATTCCGCCCAGCTTTAATCTCTGATGTTAGTTCCGCCACAGTTTGCCTCCTTCGCTGTTTTACAAGTCTTTCCCAGTCTCCGACATCCGATATCTGTAATGAGGGGTGAACGCCCAATCCGCGATGTCTGGGCGTGGTTTCACCTTGGTTTCGCCAAGTGTGGAAGACATTCATCACAGCACATCTCGGACAGCCGACAAGTCGTGCAGTTTCCGAAATGCTGAGCCTCCAGGCCACCACAATCTGCTCTCGGCCAAACTCAGACCACGCTCCTTCTCCATTCTACATACGAACACCACGCTCGCTGATACTACATAGACCGTGCGTGTATCTGACTGGTAGTCATTCGTCGCCAGGTGACGCTGCTATCACCTGGACTGGTTTATATTGATGGTAGATCGGTGGTCAAACGTTCTGGCTGAACAGTGTATAGTGGTAGTTGAAGTTAATATAAATGAAAAGATTTAAAATAGGTGACGCTTCAATAAGGTGTCTGCTGTCACAGCAACCCAGGCTGCTTTTTCACAGCTGTTGCACCTTGCCTATAGACTGGGAGGATTTGTACATACTATAAGGATTGCTACTCTGTCTCTTTCCTTTAAAGACCTCACTCTGTCCTCAATAGTTACAACTGTTTTAACAACCAGTTTTATGAATAACTCATTGAAATTTTATTGTAATATTTGTCAACTTTTTTGGTTTTACGATTCAGTATTTTATAGAGGAATCTCGTATCTAGCGCAAAGAGCATGAAAGGAAAAATACTCTCGGTTGTATGTATAAATTCGCAGATTTCCGATTTTATGTTTAGTTGACAACAGAAGATCACTTGTTCTTCAAATACGACCCATAGCTGTAAACCATACGCATGTTAGTAGTTCTTTAATAAGCTCACAAGTAGACATAGTAAAAGTAATTGTAGTTGTTTCAGGTCTTAATATATGCTTTCCCTTTCTCTGTTGTAGCATCAGAAGATCGCTATTGAAGGTCGACACCGGTTCTGATTGCATCATAAACAAGTGACTGTGTCAAAATGAAAAATTATATCTTATAATAAGTCAATTACTGTCTCCGCAAACGGAATGAGGTTTTTCCCCAAGTGATTCTCTTTGTTGCAATCGAGCGAGCTGTAACAGCGGTGATGCACAGAAAGCCTATCGTCCGACCATACAGATTCAGACTCCTACTAATTCCTTACCTCGCTTAAGGAAAAATCAAGGAAGATGCTTTTAGAAAGACGCGGCCAATTTCCTTCCCCACCCTTTCCCATTCCGACCTTGCCCTTAACGACCACGTCGTCAACCTATCGCTTTACTCTAAACTTCCTTCCTTCCTGTATATTTCTCAGTGAGCAGCCCTTGTTTTTTTTAGTATTACTTTCGCATTAAATATCCACGTCTTTGTGCACTAGCTCAAAACGAGTAACCAAATAATGGTAGGAAGTCACGCCACTCCATGTTTAGGCTAATGGTACAGCAACCTCTTGAGATGTTCAAGAAAGAATAGCAGTCTCGGTTGTAATTTTTTAAATTTATTTAATTTGTGATGCGTTTCACTCTCGCAAGAGCATCATCAGTCATCTGGGAGAAAAAAAGTTTCTTCAGTACAAACTTATGAGCCAGGATCAGCTACAGAGTTACACTGATAGTTAAAGAAACTGGCAAACCACGACCCGAGTTGTGAAAAGGTCGTAATCAAAGATAAACTCAGCGGGTAAAAACATTCGAGGACCACTGGCAAGTGTACAGGAAGTCCCACAATCACCAAAAATGGTACATCATCCAATACAAATTTCAGCACACATCCACCGCGTAAAAACACTCGAGGATCACTGGCAAGAGTTTACCTGGTGCATGTGCCGTGTAAAGTGTACTGCATGATGTATCATTTTTGGTGACTGCTGGACTTTCTGCATACTTGTCAATGGTTTTCGAATGTATGCCTTTGGTTACACTCTTTTCAGAACTAGGTCGTGGTTTCCCAGCTGCTTTATTTAACTGACAATGTACCTTTATAGCTGATTCCTGGCTCATAAGTTGGTACTGAGAAAACTTGTTTTCCCTCAGATGTCTGATGATACTCCTGTGAGAGTACAACACGTCAAAAATTAAATAAACAAAAACAATGGCAACCTAGTAGATGTAGCACAAACGTTCTTGTTTTGACTTGCACCGTATGTCACATTCAGCAACGTCCCTGTATTTCCTGCAGCTAAAAATATAAAGGAATGCGCCAAACACAGTTTATAAGAATATACATTGAATGGGATAGATGCAATAGAAATGAGAAGGCGCTATTGCGGTTTGAGGCGCCATGTCATGAATTGCGCAGCCCTTCCCACCGGAGGTTCGAGTCCTCCCTTGTGCATGGGTGTGTGTGTGTTGTTCTTAGTATAAATTAGTTTAAGTTAGATTAAGTAGTATGTAAGTCTAGGGAACGATGACCTCAGCAGTTTGGTCCCTTAGGAATTCACACACATTTGAACATTTGAAGACACTATTTTCCAATACAGAAAAGAAATGAAAAAGAGGACTTATAGAAGCGGGTCTTTTTCAGCTAAATGCCAAAAAAAAAAAAAAAAATACTATCATCGCAGGCCATTGAAGTTTTATTGAGTGCTGCACTGCACTTCAAAGTGACACAGGTACCTGAAACTATTTCGAACACAGTCACCAAGTCTTTGTAAACAACGATCGGGAACTTCTACAAATTATTCAGTTCCTCTGCGGCAGAAATCTGATGCAGTTTAGACGTTTTGCTCACAATAGTCACACTGCGTAATTCAACTTTGGCGTACGTTTTCCAGTTGCCGCGACATTTCACTCGCACACTGCGATGCTCCTGTTCCCCGTACCACTGCAGATCTGTATACGCAGAAAACCAGGTACATATAGGCCTGCTCTTTTCTGACAACAGGCCACTGTTGGGACGACTTGTGTAACAGGCGAGGAAGACCAAATGATCACTTCGGTGTGGATGCACACCACGCTCGAACTATTGCCGTAATCTGCGAAATGCCGCGAGTAATGGGGATAATGGCAAAGGGCACTACATCAGTAGTGTGTGGATAAGTTGAGAATTTGGGTGTGACGGGAGTCCGTGCAGTTGCCCTGTCCGCTGTGTCCAGACGACGCAGCCTAATATGCAGAAGACCCAGGTTTCAATAACGATCCGGCATAAATTTTCAGCTTTCCACATTGACTTAATCAGTTCCCCCAGGGAGATAAACTGATTCATAGTGGCTGCAGGATCAAAATGGGTTTATTCTTTCGGTTAGTTGTTACTTTCATTTCGCTATCCTGCTATTGCCCAACAAACAAGAGCGTGTCTAGGATTTGGGCTAGGAAGGGGGCTGGGGAAGAACTCGTTTTATTTTCAAGATGAACAGTGATTAATTCTGAGATTTCTCGACAAATCGCTCTCAGTTCATTTTCTATAAGTCAGTAGGGCTACCCCTATGTATCCCAGCTTTCTTCACCCGGGTGTTACTGCTGGGCGGAGAAGGGTGAGAGATCAACATCTGAAGATATTTTCTTTATTTTCTTTTATATTAGGAAAGGGGAGGGGGGGGGGGTTGCAGATGTTCCCTCCATCACCACCCTCATTGGATACGCCTTCGCTAACAATGTTCGCTTACAATTAAAATATGTAATTTTTAAATTTGAAATAACCGATTGTGTGCAGACATGTTTATTAGTTTATTATTTTTTTAACGTGTTTGTTCGTAGTAATATAAATAAATCGTGTTGGATAGGTCAATAACGTCAGTTTTTTCATTTTTTATTTCATTTACTCACTAAATCGAATATTTTACACCATTAAATTATACACTTTAAATAGTGTGTCATAGGCACTTAATTAAAAATCTTCCCTATAATGCTATTTTACGGGTTAGTTCTCATAAAGTGTCTCTTGCTCGAGCCCGCTTCAAAGCGCCCTTAACTGCGGACGTCCTGCGGGAGCGCGCAGACTGCCAGGAAATTGGAGTGTTCCTGTTTAACCATCCAGCTACGGTGGGGCCAGAATTTTGCGAAGCGTGCCTCATGAAGACGCCGTCTAATTTAATTAGCGAAGCTCCGGGCTTGCAGGGAGGGAGCCTGGGTGGCGGAAGGGCGATGCCCTCTGAGACCACGTGCGCCGGCACGTGCGCGGTGAGGAAAGGGGTGTCGCCGGCCACGTGCTGGGGTGGGGAGGGGCCCAATCCCGTGGGCGCTGGCGGCGGTGGGCGGAGCGCAAAGGGTTGTCCGGCCCGCCCCTGCTAACCCTTCCCACCGCGCCAACACCTGCACGGACCGTGCGAGCAACAGGCGGGTTGCGATCCAGCGCCACTGCCTACTGACAAGGGAACCTCCCCATCGAACCCCCCTCAGATTTAGTAACAAGTGGGCACAGTGGATAGGCCTTGAAAAACTGAACACAGATCAATCGAGAAAACAGGAAGAAGTGTGGAACTATGAAAAAATAAGCAAAATATACAAACTGAGTAGTCCATGCGAAAGATAGGTAACATCAAGGAAAGTGTAAGCTCACGAGTGCCGTGGTCCCGTGGTTAGTGTGAGCAGCTGCGGAACGGGAGGTCCTTGGTTTAAGTCTTCCCACGAGTGAAATTTTTAACTTTTTATTTTCAGTTTATGTGGCAAACTCTTATGTTTTCGTCACTTTTTGGGAGTGATTATCACATCCACAAGAAAACCTAAATCGGGCAAAGTAGAAGAATCTTTTTACCCATTCGCCAAGTGTGCAAGTTAGGTGGGTCGACAACATATTCCTGTCTTGTGACGCACATGCCGTCGCCAGTGTCGTATAGAATATATCAGACGTGTTTTCCTGTGGAGGAATCGGTTGACCTATGACCTAGGTATCAAATATTTTCTGTTCCTATTGGAGAGGCACGTCCTTTCGTCTACTAATCGCACGGTTTTGCGGTGCGGTCCCATAACACAGTCACTAAACTTATTATAGTGAACAGAGACGTCAATGAATGAACGGACAAATCATAACTTTGCGAAAATAAAGAAAATAAGCGTTTTACTCGAGGGAAGACTTGAACGAAGGACCTCTCGTTCCTCAGCCGCTCACGCTAACCACGGGACCATGGCGCTCCTGAGCTCGCACTCTCCTTGATGTTGCCTATCTTGCACATGGACTACTCAGTTTGTATATTTTTCTTATTTTTTCATAGTTCCATACAACTTCTTCCTGTTTTCTCGATTGATCTGTGTTCAGTTTTTCAAGACCTATCCACTGTGCCAACTTGTAACTAAATCTGAGGGGGGTGCGATGGGGAGGTTCCCTTGTGAGTCGACCACGCACCTCCTCTACAACAACGAACTGTCTTTCTAGCACATTGCAAAGTGCCTAAATCCGGAATCTATGCATTCTTTCTAACTGTATTACAACTTCATTAAAATATAGCCTGTCTTTAAAAAACTACAAAACTACTATCACCAAAAATGTAAATTTATTTCCGAACCCTGATAAAACAGAAGTCAGTTCATTTTACCTGATCAACAGAATGGCAAACAGAGATTTGAGTGTAATCTGTCGAAACCAAAAGTTACGACATTGTAGACACGCCAAATATTTAGGTGTGACTGTCAACAAAATAGTTCAAATGGCTCTGAACACTATGGGGCTTAACATCTGAGGTTATCAGTCCCATAGAACTTAGAGCTACTTAAACCTAACTAACCTAAGGACATCACACGCATCCATGGTCGAGGCAGGGTTCGAACCTGCGACCGTAGCGGTCGCGCTGTTCCAGACCGAAGCGCCTGGAACCGCTCGGTCACAGCGGCCGGCGACTATCAACAGATCCCTGACGTTTGGGACGGCGTTTCTCAACCTGTGGGACGTGCTCCCTTTGGAGGTCCTGATAACACTAACTAGGGATGCGTGTCATTGAAAAGAAAAAAATATGTATGAATCCAAAAACGGATTAAGTGACTGAAAGAAAACAAAAGCAAAATACATTCATACATAGCTAATAAAAAATCAAAATTCCTATTTACATTGACTAAAAAAAAAACTGAAATGATCGTGATGTGTTGGCAGAAGAGCCAACACTGTGTTGCTAGAGGAGGCCGAAATGCACGCGTTTAATTACACGCTGACCGGCGCGAGGTCTGGAACAGTTAAGGGAATTAATAGTAGCAAATAAAGTACATAGTTGATATAATACTTAACTTTAATCCACAATTGGTGTACATCGCTCTTGACGGTACATAATGTCCATTTCAATATAAACTGATAATGGCGCCTTGCTAGGTCGTAGCAAATGAAGTAGCTGAAGGCTATGCTAACTATCGTCTCGGCAAATGAGAGCGTATTTGTCAGTGAACCATTGCTATGTACGTCGGCTGTACAACTGGGGCGAGTGCCAGGACGTCTCTCTAGACCTGCCGTGTGGTGGCGCTCGGTCTGCAATCACCGACAGTGGCGACACGCGGGTCCGACGTATACTAACGGACCGCGGCCGATTTAAAGGCTACCACCTAGCAAGTGTGGTGTCTGGCGGTGACACCACAGATCGTACGGAAGTTTTAGCCAGAATACCATAATGCAGTTATAAATAGGACAGTATTAGTACTGCACAATGCATTTAATAATTAACTTTTCAATGTTAAATCAGAAACAAGTTTTATATTGGAAGTCGTGCTTAATTTTAGAAATAGACATTCTGAGTTCTTTTTCTATGTTTAGCTGAGATCTTTATTCAGTCTTCAAAGCAACCAACACAGAAAAGCTGGTTTCCCGAAGGCAGGATGTTGAAAATGGTAATAGTACACGAAATGCGCTTGTTTTCAGTGCGGAAAACACATCAATACACCCCTGCCCAAAATTCAAAGTGCGATTTA
This sequence comes from Schistocerca americana, assembly GCF_021461395.2. Taxonomy (NCBI): domain Eukaryota; kingdom Metazoa; phylum Arthropoda; class Insecta; order Orthoptera; family Acrididae; genus Schistocerca; species Schistocerca americana. The sequence goes on along the minus strand of NC_060125.1, from coordinate 251,104,192 downwards.
TTACTAAACTCTATTTCGATTTCTTCACTTGCCATGAAGCCTATGAAGAAGGTGAATTCGGAATCGCTTGGAGATTTTCCGGCAAATCGCTTTGAGTGCTTTTGCTACTAGTCAGTTTCCATTACACTTTCTGCCTCTCTTCAAACTGCCGGCCGTTATGGCCGAGCGGTTCCAGGCGCTTCAGTCTGGAACCGCGCGACCTCTACGGTCGCAGGTTCGAGTCCTGCCTCGGGCATGGATGTGTGTGATGTCCTTAGGTTAGTCAGGTTTAAGTAGTTCTAAGTTCTAGGGTACTGATGACCTTAGATGTTAAGTCCCATAGTGCTCAGAACCATTTGAACAATTTTTTTTCTTCAAACTGTAATTGAATGATACGAGTGTCAGTTTGGCTGTGCGAATATGAAGTCGGTTCGAGAAGAGGCTTCTCTGTTGGAATCGAGTGAGGCGGGGAAGCTTCAATATTTCCTTCGCTGTCCTTTCTAAAAAAAATGGCTCTGAGCACTATGGGACTTAACATCTTTGGTTATCAGTCCCCTAGAACTTAGGACTACTTAAACCTAACTAACCTAAGGACATCACAGAACACCCAGTCATCACGAGGCAGAGAAAATCCCTGACCCGCCGGGAATCGAACCCGGGAACCCGGGCATGGGAAGCGAGAACGCTACCGCACGACCACGGGCTGCGGACTCGCTGTCCTATCTGGTTACACCCTAGATGCTACATATGTAATGCACTCTTAACCAGAATCGACAGTCCCTCTTCGGCGCCGTTCCTACGTCGATGAAATAAATGCTTATAGAAATATTTCAAGGTCTGACATCGAAATTGGAAAACATACATTGCTGACATCCATTGCAGTACCTGCTAGTCGTTTCTTGCATCCTCTGCTGTAATCTCGCCAAGTAAAAACAGCATAACAGTTGAAAGCTTCGTAGATAAATAGCCACAATTAAATCCAAACACTATAAGCTGTTCCGAAAACAAATTCAGTGTAGAAGCATTAAATATCGCGGAATCTATGTCCTCTGAAATGACGCAGTGGTAACACACTGGACTTGTTTCCGGGATTCCTAGCCATACGATTAAATAAATAAATGATTTGTATAATAAAAAGCTGCACCGGTTACTTATTTTTTCATGCTCAGAACAACGCGTTTCGAGAATTTATTCTCATTTTCAGGTGCATTTGTTTACATAAATATTTTTTGTGACGTTGCATGTGTAATTTTCTGCCTCTCTTGCACGGTACTCGTCTTTTTGAGGTTATGCTGCAGTCGGAAAACTGACAAAATGAATCTTGGAATGTTTTTTTATATGTTAATGAAAGAAATAGATAGTAATGGTAAAATAAATTATATGAAGTAATCCACAGAAGCTGTAATACCTCTGGCTATATACAAACTCTTAGTGAAATTATATTGTCGTAATATCTCTATAGCATGTTTTGATTACAAAAACAACGTATAAGTGATGATTTGCGAGTGTGTGATATTCTGTGTAACGAAGAAGACATGATAGTTGTTAAGTAGACAAACAAAACCACTATATCTAACATTAACATATAAAATACTATCCAAGATTCATTAATCCGGTTTTCCGATTGCAGCATAACCTCAAAAAGACAATTTAAGTGAATGAGAGACATGCAGAAATCAGAAAAAAATGTAAACAAATGCACATGAAATGGGTATAAATTCTCGAAATGCGTTGTGCTAAGCATGGAAAAAAATGAGTAACTGATGCAGTCTTTCGTTATTTAAACGGTGAATGATACAGTTGCACACGTTCCAGAACATCGATTATAATGAACGAAATCGACCAAATTAATTAGAATACACTCTGATATCCTTGTTTTATGTTCTTTGACGTTCAAGATGCTGTCCATTCCGTCAAGCTGCTGTGACGGACCCTTTGCATACTCTGTTAGTATTACAAAGCTATCAGCAAACCACAAGCTTTAATTCGTAATGGAAATGAAATGGACGTGGGTGGGACGTATACATACTCACACTGATGAGAAGCCAAGGAGACTCTTTGCTCGATTCTAACACTCTTTTGGAATCACAGAAAATGGTTCAAATGGCTCTGAGCTCTATGGGACTTAACATCTGAGGTCATCAGTCTCCCAGAACTTAGAACTACTTAAACCTAACTAACCTAAGGACATCACACACATCCATGCCCGAGGCAGGATACGAACCTGCGACCGTAGTGGTCGTGCGGTTCCAGACTGAAGCGCCTAGAACCGCTCGGCCACACCGGCCGGCTTGGAATCACAAAGCCATCGGCAAACCACAAGCTATAATTCGTAAAGAAAATGAAATGGAAGTTGGTGGGACGTATACATATTCACACTGATGAAAAGCCAAGGAGACTCCTTGCTGGATTCCGAGAGATAAGCGCAAGAGTACGACGTAAGTTAAAATTGGAAGGAAGTATTGCATAATATACTGCAGCACCACAGACCTTAGTGCAAAGAGGAGAACTTTATCCAGTAGAGTGTGTCAAATGGCTGAGCATGGTGATAACATTGGTTCTCTATGACTTTTAAAAGCACCCGTCCCCCAAGGCTGCGTGCAACACCAGGTCAGTGCATAGAAGTAGGTGATGTTGCTTTTGTGCTGGTGTAAGTTGGGTGAATTGCGGATAAACGGCGGCAGCTGTTTCTGATCCTCGGGTCGTCGGCGTGAGCACGCTTCGCACTTCTCCACGGCCCGGTGGCGCGTGCTTCGCCTTTGCAGCAGCCAAAAGCACATCTCTGTTCAGACACGTGTTCGCTTAGAGCGGGCTGTTAACCTCTGTGGCGCTCGTAACCTGTCATCGCTTTCAGATATGTCTCAAGCAGTCAATGGCACACCGCCAGAAAACGACTCCTCAATACCGTCTAGCCAATATATTTCGATTTCCCTGCGTTTTACTTCGTCATTGAGAGCTTTGTACAACACGCTACTACCTGCCATACTGTGTTAGGCTCTCCATCTCTGTACACAATTTACACATAGCAGAAACCACTCGTATAGACTCAGATTGCTTCATTACCACACGATATGCTGAAAGCAGCTTCCGATTCTAATGGAATTGGACAGTGCTTCTATTTTTTAGTCACGTGTTGTAGAATACGATACTCGCGTTAAATTTCTGACACGATCTAACTGAATAAAAATCGTAACTTTGTATTTATAGTAAGCTGTTTATCAATGAGATAACTTGTTCTTATATTTTTATAAAGAGAAGTAAAACGTGAAATTAGCAAAGGATTTATTTTCAAAAAATATAGTTATTTTCTATATTTACAATTTATAAATTTGTCGTAACCACAATTGAAAATATTAGTGTCATTCTATTATTTATTCTAATAGTAATTTGAGAATATTTGTAAAAGAAATAATTCTGCATTAAGATCTTTTTACATAAAATCGAAACTGTGTAAAATTGATGTACTGCGACTTCATGCAGAATCATTGTTCTTGTTGGTGTATGTAAGTAAGTTGTCAGAGGAAGTCTGGTATTGAAATATAAAAGAGCTACACATGAAATGAAGAGAAATAAAATAACAGACGAAAGAAACAGAAACCAGCAGTATTCAAATTTAAAGTGTAAAAATCTGATCATACCGCCTTGATGTTGGAATATCTATTTCAGCGAGCTGTGTTTACAACGTGCCGTATTTTCGGCGAAGAGCGACGAGAACTAGATGCGTAGTTTGGCTGTTATTTCGAAATTCCTTCCCGGTTTAAATGGCTAACTCAGAGTTAGTGTTATTATACTTGAAGAAAGTACACGTGAATAATCGAATTTTTTAGAAGTAACAGAGACGGCTTCGCAATAGGTATTCTCCGTACTGCTAGATTTCATAAAGACACTAGTCTATTTGCCACATTCTCCATTACTAACCGAGATACGACCATATACAGTATCTTATCAGACACTCAACTGTCTCGATAAAGTCTTAACTAGTTGAAACTAGTACGTTATACTTACTGAAGGGCGAATGTTCCACGAAAACGAAGGTAACATCGAGAGTGGCTCAAGGAAGCGTGACAGGATCTCTGATATCCTCAGTATGGTTCAGTATGGTGTTTTTCACCATTATAGGCACAAACGAAAAGGGCGATTAGAGGACAACGAAACAAGCAAATAATCCCAATAAAGATACGTCCCGATTCCATGACATATAGCGACTGCGTACATGAACATATAATAGAGTCCTTTAACATTCAAACTGCAGACATGCACTTGATTACAAGCATATAACACGTGTCTCACACAGCCACCGTTCACAGTCAGCTAAAGTGATGAACCTGTAATGTCCCGGATTGAAGAGCAAAATGGTTCAAATGGCTCTGAGCACTATGGGACTCAACTGCTGTGGTCATCAGTCCCCTAGAACTTAGAACTACTTAAACCTAAGTAACCTAAGGACATCACACACATCCATGCCCGAGGCAGGATTCGAACCTGCGACCGTAGCAGTCGCGATTGAAGAGCAACTACTGTGCAGTGGTGGGTTGGGGCGGCGGGTCGCGACGAGAGTGCAGGCTGTTGGTAGCGCATGATAACAGTATCGGAAAGTCGAACATTTTATTGCGATTCATGCTAATACAATCGACTTGCAATGGAAAGACATCACGACCAGTTGAGGTGCCTGTAGGATTCTACGGAGATTACGCGAAAGAACTAGCCCCCCTTGGCCCCTTATAGCAGCAGTTTATCGTAGGTCACTGGAGCAACGAAGGGTGATTAGTGACTGGAAAAAAAGCACAGGTAATTATTGTTTTCAAGAAGGGTCTCAGTACAGTTGAGATTATAGACCTATATAGTTGACATCAGTCTTTTGTAGAACTATGAAACATGTCTAATGCTCATGTATTATGAAGTTCTTGGGGAACGAAAATCTCCTCTATAAAAATGGGCATGGATTCCGCTAACACAGATCTTGTAAAACTCAGCTAGCTCAGTTCCTCCATAAGATCCACGGCACTGTAGATAGAATGGCTAGAGGAATGGCTACAAGAGGAATGTAAAGATACAGAAGCATATATAACTAAGGGAAGATCAGAAAATACAGGAAAATTAACGAGTCGTTTGGAGAAAAGAAATGCAGCTGTATGAATATCAAGAGCTCAGACGGTAAACCGGTACTAAATAAAGAAGGGAAAGCTGAAAGTTAGAAGAAATATTTAGAGTGTCTATATAAGGGAGTTGAACTTGAAGGCCGTATTATAGAGATGGAAGAGGACGTAAATGAAGATGAGGTGGGAAATATGATACTGGAGAGGAATTTGATAGAGAACTGCGCGACCTTAATCGAAACAAAGACCCTGGAGCAGACCAAATTTCGACAGAACTACTGATAGCCTTGGAAGACCCAGCCATGACAAACCTATTCCATCTATATGCAAGCTGTATCAGACCTCAAGAAGAATGTAATAATTCCAGTTCGAAATAAAGCAGTTGCTGACACGAGTGAACGTTAGCGAACTATCAGTTTAATAAGTCATGGCTGCAAAGTACCAACACGAACAACTGGTAGAAGCCGACCTTGGGGAATATCAGTCTGGATTCCGCAGAAATGTAGGAAGACACGAGGAAATACTGACCCTATGTCTCATATTAGCAGATAGGTTAAGGAAAGGCTAAACTGCGTTTATAGTCTTTGTAGATTCGAAGAAAGCTTTGTAGAATATTGACTGGAGTACACTCTTTGAAATTCTGAAAGTAGCATGGGTGAAATACAGGGAGTGAAAGGTTATATACAATTTGTACGGAAACACGACAGCAGTTATAAAAATCGAGGGGCATGAAAGCGATGTAGATGGGAGTGAAACAGGGTTGTAAGCTATTCCCAATGTTATACAATTTGTACATTGAGCAAGAAGTGAAGGAAACCAAGGAAAAATGAAAGTTCAGGGAAAATAAATAAAAACTTTAGATATGCCTATGACACGGTAATTCTATCCGCAAAGGACTTCGAAGAGCAGTTGAATGGAACGGATGGTGTCTTGAATGGAGGATATAAGATGAACGTCAGTAGAATCAAAACAAGAGTAACGGATCGTAGTGGAATTAAATCAGGTGATACTGAGGGAATTTAATTAGGAAACGAGACATTGAAAATAGTAGATGAGTTTTGCTATTTTGACAGATGGCAGAAGCAGAGAAGATAAAAATGTAGCATGGCAACGGCAAGAAAAGCGGTTCTAAAAAAGAGAAATTTTGTAACCTCCCAACAGTTAAAATATTTATAACATTGACATTTTGTGTAACCTCCCAACAGATAATTATTCCGTAACCTACCAATAATAAAATGTAAAAAGTGAGACAGGGTTGTAGCCTTTCCCCGATGTTATTCAATCTGTATATTGAGCAAGCAGTAAAGGAAACATAAGAAAATTTCGGAGTAGGTATTAAAATCCATGGAGAAGACATAAAAACTTTAAGGTTCGCCGATGACATTGTAATTCTGTCAGAGACAGCAAAGGACTTGGAAGAGCAGTTGAACGGAATGGACAGTGTCTTGAAAGGAGGATATAAGATGAACATCAAAAAAAGCAAAACGAGGATAATGGAATGTAGTCGAATTAAGTCGGGTGATGCTGAGGGAATTAGATTAGGAAATGAGACACTTAAAGTAGTAAAGGAGTTTTGCTATTTGGGGAGCAAAATAACTGATGATGGTCGAAGTAGAGAGGATATAAAATGTAGACTGGCAATGGCAAGGAAAGCGTTTCTGAAGAAGAGAAATTTGTTAACATCGAGTATAGATTTAAGTGTCAGGAAGTCGTTTCTGAAAGTATTTGTATGGAGTGTAGCCATGTATGGATGGACGATAAACAGTTTGGAAAAGAAGAGAATAGAAGCTTTCGAAATGTGGTGCTACAGAAGAATGCTGAATATTAGATGGGTAGATCACATAACTAATGAGGAGGTATTGAACAGAATTGGGAGAAGAGGAGTTTGTGGCACAACTTGACAAGAAGAAGGGACCGGTTGGTAGGACATGTTCTGAGGCATCAAGGGATCACAAATTTAGCGTTGGAGGGAAACGTGGAGGGTAAAAATCGTAGAGGGGGACCAAGAGATGAATACACTAAGCAGATTCAGAAGGATGTAGGTTGCAGTAAGTACTGGGAGATGAAGAAGCTCGCACAGGATAGAGTACGATGGAGAACTGCATCAAACCAGTCTCAGGACTGAAGACCACAACAACAACAACAACAACCTCCTAATAAAAAATGTGACTCATATATAACCTTTCAATAATTAACTGACTGTGAATCTAAACTGGAAAATTTGGACGTCAGCAATGCTGCGTCATGGCCCCGAAAGATCATTCTGAATAAATTGAAAATTCTTACCTCAATGAAGTCGCCGTATAACGCGTACATATCTGGTCCTATAAGAAATTTTTCTAGCACAGCCCAGTGCAATGCTGGCCGCTAGATTTGTCATGTATAAAAGGAAACGACTGATTTTTCTTTACGATAATCGGGATAACTATGGATTGCAGAAATTAGTAGATTCATTAAATTCAGATGAATGGTTGTGAAAAGGTTTATTTTATAAAAATGATTATTATTAAAAGATTTTATGAAACATTTACATATGAGTTGTTATAACAATAGTACAAATTTTGTTGTAACAAACCACATTTACGCGCGGCTGCTTTAACCTTGTACTACACTGCTCAGGCGCCGCCATCGCTCCCTACGACCGGCCCAGCCAACTCCATACACACGGCTGCTAGCTACTACTTACTCCTACTGCTCTTACTGCAGCCAACACTGCTCTCTGGTCTGAGATTCTCTTATAACTTACATATCGCAGGCAGCGCGTGAGCAATCCATCGAAATTACATCTGCTCGAGTGCGCTGGCAGTAATTTCCTTAGTCATGGTCCTTTTACAACTTCTTAACGTCGAATACAGGCTTAAGTGTTTGGAAGCCATTTATGAGGTTATTTGTACGGAGTGTTGCCATGTATGGACGTGAAACATAGACGATGAACAGTTTATACAATAAGAGAATAGAAGCTTCTGAAATGGGATGCTACAGAATAATGCTGAACACTAGCTGGGTAGATCACGTATCTAAGTAGGAGGTACTCAGTAGAACTGGAGAGATAAGATATTTGTGGCACAACTTCACTAAAAGAAGGGACTGGTTGACATGACACATCCTGAGACATCAAGGGATGACCAGTTTAGGATTGGAGCGAAATGTGGTGGGTTTCCCAGAACTATATTCTGCACCCGCGCCTACATCTACATCTACATTTATACTCCACAAGCCACCCAACCGTGTGTGGCGGAGGGCATTTTACGTGCCACTGTCATTACCTCCCTTCCCTCACCCAGTCGCGTATGGTTCGCAGGAAGAACGACTGCCGGAAAGCCTCCGTGCGCGCTCGGATCTCTCTAATTTTACATTCGTGATCTACTCGGGAGGTATAAGTAGGGGGAAGCAATATATTCGATACCTCATCCAGAAACGCACCCTCTCGAAACCTGGACAGCAAGCTACACCGCAATGCAGAGCGCCTTTCTTGCAGAGTCTGCCACTTGCGTTTGCTAAACACCTCCGTAACGCTATCACGCTTACCAAATAACCCTGTGACGAAACGCGCCGCTCTTGTTTGGATCTTCTCTATCTTCTCTGTCAACCCGACCTGGTACGGATCCCACACTGATGAGCAATACTGAAGTATAGGTCGAACGAGTGTTTTGTAAGTCACCTCCTTTGTTGATGGACTACATTTTCTAAGGACTCTCCCAATGAATCTCAACCTGGTACCCGCCTTACCAACAATTAATTTTACATGATCATTCCACTTCAAATCGTTCCGCACGCATACTCCCAGATATTTTACGGAAGTAACTGCTACCAGTGTTTGTTCCGCTATCATGTAATCATACAATAAAGGATCCTTCTTTCTATGTATTCGCAATACATTACATTTGTCTATGTTAAGGGTCAGTTGCCACTGCCTGCACCAAGTGCCTATCCGCTGCAGATCTTCCTGCATTTCGCTGCAATTTTCTAATGCTGCAACGTCTCTGTATACTACAGCATCATCCGCGAAAAGCCGCATGGAACTTCCGACACTATCTACTAGGTCATTTATATATATTGTGAAAAGCAATGGTCCCATAACACTCCCCTCTGGCACGCCAGAGGTTACTTTAACGTCTGTAGACGTCTCTCGATTGAGAACAACATGCTTTGTTCTGTTTGCTAAAAACTCTTCAATCCAGCCACACAGCTGGTCTGATATTCCGTAGGCTCTTGCTTTGTTTATCAGGCGACAGAAGACGAAAGAAGTGTGGGATATGGCACAAACAGTTCTAGGAGCTCGCATACTCAACGTGTGGCAGGTCAGAGGGTGGCGAGGCCTGTGCAGCAGCGCGCCACTGCGGGTAGCTCCAGCGGCTGGCTGCCGTCTCGTCTCCGCCCCCGGTCCGTGTTTTCCTGGAAAGGCGAGGGTGCGGCGCTTCCGGCCCTGCCTCTGGGCTGGCCGCGTCCACCCCGGCAGAGGAGCCAGAGGTCGGCGACCGGCGCTGCGTGGCCTTGAACCGCCGCTCCGCGCGGGGGCAACGGCTTCGCGGATGACGCCGCCGCAGCATCTCGCTTGCCTCAACTGGTGCGGCGGGTTGCCTACCGGCCGTGCGTCAGTACAGCTCGCTCCGTCCTCACGAAAATACAGGTCCCGCAACGAACCTGTGACGTCACGCTAGTCGCCTTATCCGCCACACTTCGTGATCGCTCGGCTCCGTGCAGGACCCACATGAAATTAATATGTAACTGAAAAGTTACCAACTGAAGGCCTTTAATCATCTTGGGGTTGAAGCTCTTTCTTTTCCATGTTTGCTTTAACAGTACGTATAATTTGTCAAAAAACAAAATTTGATTGCTAAAGGCGAACCCTATCCAAAAACATACGTAAAGCTCTTTACTTTGTTGTGCTATCGAGAGGTTGCATCTGTTGAAATGCAGAATTACTATACTCTTCTGAGATATTCATCTTTTGGACCTGCCGCCTTTGTTTTTCTTTCCGTGTTTGTAGTTATATTATTGGATATAGGTTCCACCTTTTGTGAAAAAACACTGTTTTTTCTTGCTATCCAAACGCGTTTCAGCACCTCTGTGCCATCAGCAGTGGGTTTTGTTTATTGAAAACTGTAAAAATTGAACATATTTTAGGTTGTAACTGATCTAACAAAGTGAGATCTAAGGAAAGTTTTTGTTCTTTTGTCTTCTTACCCTGATTGTACTTTATATGGTTTCGCAGGACTATTTGTATGATGACTTGTACTGATAGCGCGTCATCTGTAAACCAAACGAAGTAAATGTGAATTTCATTGGCGAGTTAAAAGATCACTTGATATTTAAAAAATTAAAAAAATCGTGATTTTGTTGTACCAAAATGTTTTGCGTATACAGGGCAGTCCATTGATAGTGACTGGGCCAAATACCTCACGAAATAAACATCAAACGAAAAAACTACAAAGAACGAAACTCGTCTATCTTGAAGGGGGAAACCAGATGGCGCTATGGTTGGCCCGCTAGATGGCGCTGCCATTGGTCAAACGGATATCAACTGCGTTTTTTAAAATAGGAACCCCCATTTTTATTACATATTCGTGTAGTACGTAAAGAAATATGAATGTTTTAGTTGGACCACTCTTTTCGCTTTGTGATAGATGGCGCTGTAATAGTCACGAACATACAAGTACTTGGTATCACGTAACATTCCGCCAGTGCGGACGGTATTTGCTTCGTGATACATTACCCGTGTTAAAATGGACCGTTTACCAATTGCGGAAAAGGTCGATATCGTGTTGATGTATGGCTATTGTGTTCAAAATGCCCAACGGGGGTGTGCTATGTATGCTGCTCGGTATCCTGGACGACATAATCCAAGCGTCCGGACCGTTCGCCGGATAGTTACGTTATTTAAGGAAACAGGAAGCGTTCAACCACATGTGTAACGTCAACCACGACTTGCAACAAATGATGATGCCCAGGTAGGTGTTTTAGCTGCTGTCGCTGCTAATCCGCACATCAATACCAGACAAATAACGGGAGAATCGGGAATCTCAAAAACATCGATGTTGAGAATGATACATAAACATCGATTGCACCCGTACCGTATTTCTATGCACCAGCAATTGCATGGCGGCGACTTTGAACGACGTGTAAAATTCTGCCACTGGGCGCAAGAAGAATTACGGGACGACGACAGATTTTTTGCACGCGTTCTATTTAGCGAGGAAGCGTCATTCACCAACAGCGGTAATGTAAACCGGCATAATGTGCACTATTGGGCAACGGAAAATCCACGATGGCTGCGACAAGCGGAACATCAGCTACCTTGCCGGGTTAATGTATGGTGCGGGGCATTATGGGAGGAAGGATAATTGGCCCCCATTTTATCGATGGCAAACTAAATGGTGCAATGTATGCTAATTTCCTACGTAATGTTCTACCGATGTTACTACAAGATGTTTCACTGCATGACAGAATGGTGATGAAGTTCCAACATGACGGATGTCCGGCACGTAGCTCGCGTGCGGTTGAAGCGGTATTGAATAGCATATTTCATGACAGGTGGATTGGTCGTCGAAGCACCATACCATGGCCCGCACGTTTACCGGATCTGACATCCCCGGATTTCTTTCTGTGGGGAAAGTTGAAGGATATTTGCTGTCGTGATCCACCGACAACGCCTGACAACATGCGTCAGCGCATTCAAAAATGGTTCAAATGGCTCTGAGCACTATGGGACTTAACATCTATGGTCATCAGTCCCCTAGAACTTAGAACTACTTCAACCTAACTAACCTAAGGACAGCACAAACATCCATGCCCGAGGCAGGATTCGAACCTGCGACCGTAGCGGTCTTGCGGTTCCAGACTGCAGCGCCTTTAACCGCACGGCCACTTCGGCCGGCCCCGAGGCAGGATTCGAACCTGCGACCGGTTCCAGACTGCGCGCCTAGAACCATGAGGATTTTTGTACAGCTCGCTTTTTTCATTCCATAACTGAGGTCGCTTTACATATAGTTTCAGAAACTGCAAAATTGTATCTGCCAGTCACTTTTTTCAGTAAGAATAGGAAAACACACTGAAATCGAACGTATCACAGCAGGAATTATTCCATGAAAATTAGAACGGAAGGCAGTTGTTTCGTAATACAATCACCAGGAAGCTATTCAGTGGTGGGGGAAGACTACATGCGTTACTAAGTACAACCGACATTAACTTTTAAGAACGGATCTGAAAGTAGGACCACTCCAGTGGCGTTACTGAAAACTGTGTGTTCACACATGCAACCGTGGAGCCACTACAGCCTTCCACGACCAGTGGCATCTAGTTGAGTTTGTGAATTCAGCTTTATGTCCATTGGTATTCCATTTCAATATTAAGGTTGACTGATGCTGAACGCCACGGATAGTAATGGCAAAATATTCCGCAATGCTTTTCAAATAGCAGCATTCTTACAGACTGTCAACGTCAAGAAAAGGCACGGAACGGAGCGTCACCGTTGATGGGTTTTGGGAATAAAGTTTTCACGATCAGTTTGACGTAGAACGATGGCTTCGACTGCTAGCATCAGGAGATAGCCAATTGTCATCGAGCACATTCGTGGTACAGAAGTGGATTTTGTTCTCATGCATCTTTTTAATCTTTATTTCATTACTGCCTTTGTTTACGTCACACATCGCGAAGGCTGCATGAGGACTTTATATTTGCCCTTCGAGTATTCTCCCACACTACAGTGTGAAAGTGGATAACGATGTAGTTAAAAAAAAATGATCAAATGTGTGTGAATTCCTTAGGGACCAACTGCTGAGGTCATCGGTCCCTAGACTTACACACTACTTTAAACTACCTTAAACTAACTTACGCTAAGAACAACACTCACACCCATGGCCGAGGGAGGACGAACCTCCGGCCGGAGAGGTCGCGCAATCCGTGACATGGCGCCTCAAACTGCGCGGCCTCTCCGCGCGGCAACCATGTAGTGTTTACTATACCCGGACGAAAAAAAGCCTTAAAACTTGCATAAGTAAGAACATTAACAGATAACAAACGCCTTTCAACAATGAAAAAGCTGCATCGAGGAAATCTTTGTATCTCATGTGACAATTAGAAACTAAAAAAAGACAAAAAGTTTAAAGTACAAAGTTGTATCTATTATTTCCAAAAAAATTATTACATGATAAAATTTTACAGCTTGTGAAACGACACAAGTTAAAGGTGGATAATTAAGATCACTGTCATGATGCACTAACGCCAGTTCACGCTTGACCGAGGGAAATGGAGCTTCAAAACGTTCCTCCCAGCATTTCAAATGGCGGCATTCGTACAGGCCGTCAACGGAAAGAGACGGGCCAGAGCGAGACATTAACATCAACTTTCTTCGGGGTAAAAGTCTGATGTTGACGCTGATGTGGGACGAATAGCATCGTCTCCCGTCATTGGAAGTTAGCCTAGTCTGAAGGTGCTCACTCACTTTATGGTAGTGGGTTTTGTGCTTTTGTCTCTTCTTAGTCATCATTTTACTGTTTGCTTTGTTTTTGTGATACACTGCGAAGTTGCCGTGAGGACTGAGATAGTTTTCCTGTGAGTGGTCGTCCACAAAAGATGAGAGATGAGCGAAAACGAAAACTGAATTAGATTTTATAATACCTATACAGAGGAAAAAACTGCTCACAGTGCATAAATAAGACATAAATTGATGAATCAGTTTTCATCAACTAATCTTTTTTATCACTGAAAAGGTCACCTCTAATGAAGGAGAAAATTACATTTTTTTTGGCGTTGTTTGGCACTTACAAAGAGAAAAAAGTGTATTGTAAAGAGTTTCTGTTTTTGTTTTCTTACGTGTTTGTATGTATGCAGGAGGTAGTATTGATCAAAACAAGAAGAAAACTTCCGGTAATCGTATGTCGGGAACCAGTAGCTTTTAAGATATGCGTCAATCTGTACTCTCATTTGCATCTGTCTGTTTCATAGAAGCAGGCACTACAGGCAGTGTTACACCCTGACAAATCCTTCAGCCCTTCTTCGCAGTCAGTCATGCGCAATTATAAATACATTCGTTCTCTGTTCGGGCTGCCTAACTTGGATTGTTCGCACGCTCTTGTAATGCCTGCACATTGTCGATTGGTTGGGCATGTACTAATGCCTTTAAATGTTTCCACAGTTATAAATCCAACGGATTCAAGTCCACTGAATGGGGAGGTCAGGCCACCAACATTCCCGGTCAATCCACCGCCCATGACATGCTGCGGTGAGGTACTGTCGCACAACTATAGACAATAAACCGCAGCAGTTCTCTTCCTGCAAGGCTAACGTTCCCCAGTAGCGTGGGAATTCATCGCGCGCCTGCAATTCTTGCCTATACATCGTCACTGAAGCGATCCTGATGCCTAACCTTCATGAGTGCCCGAGAGTTTATGCCTGTGCGCACGTGCGTATTGTGGAAATTTACTATGCCATCTCTTGAGAAACCTGCTTCTGTAAATAGTTACAACACATCACTAGACACAAGTAAAACGGCCCATATCTCAACTCTTGTTGGTTGCCAAAGAAACATTTTCTTCTAGTTTTTACCAATTCTACCTCCTGTAAGGGTACGTGACATTGCTATTCAACATTCTGTGTATTTTCTCCAGCAAATAAATAATGACGTTTTGAGATGTTTGGAATGACAGCAGTTTACCATACAGTCTTTGTCAGCAACATCCGTTTTTAATTTTGCTTCGATCATTAATAAGTTTATCGATGTTAGTGCCTTAATTCTGATACTGTATTCCGACATTACTATTGACGGTATCCCATAAATTCACTTTCGTCGTCCTATACTGGACTAGGATAAGTTAGGTTGAGTTGACTTTCCGCCTAGTGTACGCACACCACAATTTTTGTTGACATCGCTTGCCGTTGGCTTCTGTTGTGAATTAACTTTTAGTCGTAAAATCTGAACACAGGTAGCAGCAGAAGTGTAGGCGTTATTCGATTCGCGTTGCGTGTTGTATTGACTCTACTATTTAGCGTGCGAGTTGAACTCGATTTGGACGCAGTGCCGTCTTCGCTGCCCCTTGCGAATGACATTCCCTTCCCAAGAAGGGTCGGACACGATGTGGTCCGGCGAGGAGGGAGAGCAAAAGCGGACGCAAGGGGCTGTTTGTGTATGTGTGTGTGTGTGTGTGTGTGTGTGTGCGGGCAGGTCAGCGCGCGCGCCCAACGGACGGGCTGGAGGGGAGAATCTGCGCAGTCGCTGGCATCTGTACCAGGCACCACAGAACCCAGGATCTAATCAACACATAAAATCAGTTTTTTTAGCAAAATTACGAAAATGCAAACTAAATTTTCCTTCTTGTTAGCAAAATATTCGCATGTTGCTTTTTGTAAGAGGTAGTGAAACTAACAGAAAAACACTCGCGTCCTTTAAGTGCGATTGCAGATTTTACAAGCGTCCTAAAAAACAGTCTCTCTCGTAAACAGAGAGCAGCTTCAGTGTAACGCAACCATCCACTAGCCCTACACATGACTGAACTTAGGAGAGTCTTTCAATTCACATTCGTCGCACAAAAAACTGATGTAGTTCCATTAAAAAAAAGGCTGGCCAATTACAGGTTTCTTTCTCTAAAAGTGATTAATTATGCCTATTCAGTACTTCCTCTATGGTACGGATAGAGTTTTTAAGGACAAATGTCTGAAATTCACGTTTAAAACACATCTGCTATCTATCAGCCATTGTATTTCCGTGGGTAGAGGGTCGAAGAGTGCATATTTCACCCCTTTCTGTGGGTACGTTCATTCATTAAAGGGTAATTACGATCTTTCTTCTCTCTAGTGTTGTGAATCTCTCTGTTACAAGAAAGATGTGACTGATTCTTGTTAACAAATTTGGTAGATGAATAAATCTACTGTGAGGCTGTGATTAGTATTCTCGGGTGCTTAAAGAGATATGCGAAGGTGGACGTGTCTGGGCTCCATACACAATTCTAGTTACTTTCTTTTGTGCAAAGTACACTTCTGCCTAAGTGAGAAGTAGCCCACAATATTACTTCATAAGACAGCCGTGAAAGAAAACATTCAAATTTGTTAACTTTCTGCCTTCTATATCCCCAAACTTGGAAGTTATTGTTAAGGTAAAAGCAGCGAAACTAAACAGTTTAGCAGATGCGCCATACATTTTTTACAGTTTTAGTTTTCATCAATATACACACCTAAGAACTTAGAATTTTCTGCCTTGTTTGTTATTTCATGATACTATAATACTAAGTTAAGAAGAGGTGGTACAGTCTATGGGACTTAACATCTAAGGTCATCAGTCCCCTAGAACTTAGAACTACTTAAACCTAACTATTCTAAGGACATCACACACGTCCATGCCCGAGGCAGGATTCGAATCTGCGACCGTATCGGTCGCGCGGTTCCAGACTGTAGCGCCTAGAACCGCTCGGCCACTCCGGCCGGCATACCCACGTCTTTATAAACAGAGAGTAGCGCTGAACGATACACGCACCTCGTCTTTATGAACGCTTGAACTCTGCTGGGGACTATGTCAACGAGGTGTCTGAATGTCTACGAAGGAATGACAGCCCATTCTTCCTGGACAGCGGAACCAAAGTAGGTGATGATGACGGACGCCGAGATCTGGATCGAAGTCGACGTTCTAAGTCACCCTAAAGGTGTTCCAGTGGGTTCAGGTAGTGACTCTGGGCAGGACAGTTCATTTCAGGAAAGTGATTGTTCACAAAGCATTTTCTGACAGAGGCTGCTTTATGACAGGGTACACTGTCATACTGATACGAACAGTAACTGACTCCGAATTTTTCCTCTACTATTCGCAGTACACAAAGCTGTAAATACTTCCATATTCTCCCAGATAAAAGGGATTTCTCAAGTCCAATAACGGGACCTCACCCTAACCGCGAAAAACCGCCCAACAACGTAGCACCTCTGTATTTCATTGTACAAATACTACACATGATGGCGGGTAACGTTCTCTAGGCATTCTACATCTACAACTACATTTATACTCCGCAAGCCACCCAACGGTGTGTGGCGGAGGGCACTTTACGTGTCACTGTCGTTACCTCCCTTTCCTCTTCCAGTCGCGTATGGTTCGCGGGAAGAACGACTGCCGGAAAGCCTCCGGCGCGCTCGAATCTCTCTAATTTTACATTTGTGATCTCCTCGGGAGGTAATAAGTAGGGGGAAGCAATATATTCGATACCTCATCCAGAAACGCACCCTCTCGAAACCTGGACAGCAAGCTACACTGCGATGCAGAGCGCCTCGCTTGCAGACTCTGCCACCTGAGTTTGCTAAACATCTCCTTACGCTATCAAGCTTACCAAATAACTCTGTGACGAAACGCGCCGCTCTTCTTTGGATCTTCTCTATCTCCTCTGTCAACCCGACCTGGTACGGATCCCACACTGATGAGCAATACTGAAGTATAGGTCGAACGAGTGTTTTGTAAGCCACCTCCTTTGTTGATGGACTGCATTTTCTAAGGACTCTCCCAATGAATCTCAACCTGGCACCCGCCTTACAAACAATTAATTTTATATGATCATTCCACTTCAAATCGTTCCGTACGCATACTCTCAGATATTTTACAGAAGTAACTGCTACCAGTGTTTGTTCCGCTATCATATAATCATACAATAAAGGATCCTTCTTTCTGTTTATTCGCAATACATTACATTTGTCTATGCTAAGGGTCAGTTGCGACTCCCTGCACCAAGTGCCTATCCGCTGCAGATCTTCGTGCATTTCGCTGCAATTTTCTAATGCTGCAACGTCTCTGTATACTACAGCATCATCCGCGAAAAGCCTCATGGAACTTCCGACACTATCTACTAGGTCATTTATATATATTAGCCAAACCGCAACCATTTTATCAGAATGCCACAGGGTACAGTGTAATTCATCATTCCAGATCACTTCTCTCTATCCATCCTTCCTGTGACGTCGTTCGTTATATTACCTCAAGAGACGCTTAGCTCTGACTATAGAATTGTGTGGCTTACGAAGGGCTGCTCGAGCACTCTCTAGCCCAGCTGGTCTCCTTACAACCCATATCGCTTATTGCACGCCACTTTTTACAACCACTTTCCCCAATTCTCGATGGTCACTGTCCGTTAGTACATGCGGTCTTCGTGGTATTGGTTTTGCTGTGGTAGTTCCTTCGCGTTTCCAATTCACCATCCCATCACCATTGGGCAGTTTTAGAAGGGTTGAACTGTCGCTGATGGATTGGTACTCAGATGCTACCTTGAGACTATACAACATTCTAAGCCACGCAGCGCTTCTGATTGACCCATTCTGCTGTTGCTGGTCCACTACTGACAACAGAATACACCCCGCCTCCTTTTAACCGTATCTTATGGACAGTAAGCCGCACTTTTTTCTTCGGAAAATTGCCTTCAAAATTCAGGTGCGTCTTATACAGGAAATTAATATAAAAAATCCAGTGTTTGATCCAAAATTACCGTCAGTCTTGAAAATGGCCATATATTCGATGCCGCGTGAAATCTATAACTATCTGGAAACAATGAATTTAACTGGTAGCAACAGTGCACCGATGCGATGAACGTGAACTGCAGGGATTCACAAGCTTGCTAACACTCTCTCCCTCCCACCCCGCCATCACAAACCCAGAATACTGTCTAGCCTATAGTGCGTCATTGCAGTCTATGGAGCCAGTGAACTTGAATTGAAAGTGATTTATGGTATCGGTAACAGTACAATATTTTTGTTAGTAGTTAGTTTCGTAAAGGAAAAAATAAAAGGTGTTCATATGATACTGTCTAGAGATTGAAAGTAATAGCATAACCATAAGAACATCGACACAGAGGAGCTGAGCGGCATTTCGGTCCTCCACCAACAGGAAAAAAACCATTCGCGATTGGCGGGCTAGTAAAGAAGAACTGAAAAAAATGAGGAAAACTAAATGCCCAAATAGAGGACTGAATGCAAAATGGCCAAAAATAGAAGATGACGTATTGAAATGGATTAAAGTATGTCGTCAAAATGGCACTGGAATTAATACAAAATGATCCAAATACACGCTTCTAACCCAGCACTACAGTGGAACATAATAGACTTTAAGGATGGAGTTGGTTGGTGCTACAGGTTTATGAAGCCTCACGGACTTAGCATGCGAACCAAAACCAAAATATCTCAGAAATGTCACAAGAGTATGAGGATAAAATATTATCTTACCGTCGCTTTATTATTCAAAATAGAAAGAAAACCAGTGTGGATCAAAACTTGTTCAAAAATTGTTCAAATGTGTGTGAAATCTTATGGGACTTAACTGCTAAGGTCATCAGACCCTAAGCTTACACACTACTTAACCTAAATTATCCTAAGGACAAACACACACACCCACGCCCGAGGGAGGACTCGAACCTCCGCCGGGACCAGCCACGCAGTCCATGACTGCAGCGCCTCAGACAGCTCGGCTAATCCCGCGCGGCTCAAAAATGGTTCAAATGGCTCTAAGCACTATGGGACTTAACATCTCAGGTCATCAATCCCCTAGACTCAGAACAACGTAAACCTAACGAACCTAAGGACATCACACACATCCATGCCCGCGGCAGGAGTCGAACCTACGACGGTAGCAGCAGCGCGCTTCCGTACTGAAGCGCCTAGAACCGATCGGTCACATATGCCGGCACCAGTGTGGAACTAAGCCAAACAGCGAATATGAACAAAACTCCTCTAATATTTGATTTGTCGAGTAACAGAACTGTTGCCGTGAAAGGTGTTGAAACAGTAACTGTAAAGACAAGTGGGCATGAAAAAATGCACTACACTGTCGCCCTTTCATGTTGTGCTGACGGTAGTAAACTTAATCCAATGATCATTTTGAAGCGCAAAATAATACCAAAACCTTATGAAATGCCGCCAGGTGCTGTTCACGTACATGACAAAGGGTTGGATGGACGAGGCTGGTATGAAAGTGTGGATTAACAGAGTGGGAGAGAAGGAAAGGTGCTCTACTGGGGAAGAGTTCTCTTCTTGTGCTACATCAGTTTAGTAGTCATTTGAAAAATTCTGTGAAACACAAGTTGAGGCAGGGACATGTAGAAGGTGTTATTATTCCGGGATAACTTACTTCACATTTGACTTCTTGATATCTCGATAAATAAACCATTTAAGGTACATATAAGAGACGAATGGACAAGTGGATGATGGGAGAAACCCAACATGAATTCACGCCGAAGGGAGCTTTAAAACGACCTAAAATGAAACAAGTGCGTCAGTGGATAAATCAGTCGCGGTGTAGAGTGAGAGCACACGTTATTGTCAAATCTTTCAAGAAGTGCGGCATAAGTAACGCCCTCGATGACAGCGAAGACCATCTTATATATTATGAGGACAACGGTGTTTACGAAGAGGAAGAAGAAGGAGAAGAAGAAGAAATTTCAGATGATGGTTTTCGGGGATTTTAAATGTCAGTTCGGTTTTATAAATTAATCCTTTTTTAGTCTGGCTTTGCAATCTAATAATAAAATTTGTATAAATGTTATCTTTTAAAAAATACTTAAAAATTAAGGTGCGTCTTATAGTCTGTAGCGTCTTATAATCCGAAAAATACGGTATACTTTCAGGTCCGCCTCTCGTGACATCTAGTGGTCAATTCTGCCTTAGACAGAGGTGTCCTAATACTTCTGATCCGATAACGTACGTGCACTGTACAGTTGAAGTACCACTCTTCCAGTGTGAATGCTATTGCTAGTATCCAAGTAAATTTACAGCAAACCTTACTCCATCTGACACGGGATTAAGAAAGCGTAGCACTCGCGCGGAAGAGGCCTCTTGCTGAATGCTCATCCAAGCAGTTCCTTGAGCAAGAAGGAGCTGGTCGGCGTGGGGATGTCGTGAGTGGGGTGGGTGCAGGTGACGGCTGGATGCTGTATCCCGGCTGCAGGGCGCCCACGCGCCGCCTCCCGCGTCGTCCCAGAGGGCTTTGCCCGCCCCTCGGCTATTCAAAGTTGCCGCATCACGCGTTTTAACAGAATTTCGGTTAGGCGAGCGGCTGCGGGCGACATTCAATATGCCAGCTCGTTGGCGGGCTTTTGACTGGCCGAGGGGGAGGAGGCTGGCTGAGGCGAAGCCGGCTGCGGGGGCGGCCCGGCGGCGGCGCGCCACCCCGCATCTACATACATCTACACCCCCGCTGCGCAGGCACTTACAGCGCGTGCCTGAGAAGGGGTACGAAAAACCGACCCATTGGAACGGTACCGTTATTTTAATTCTGAGTAACTTGCATTTTTCGGTATTTATTCGGTCTCGGTTAAAATTTTTACTAATAAATGGGTAAAAAAAAAAAAAGAAATATAAATCAGCCACAGCAGCAGCGCTAATTTTTTGGTTTTTAAATAAACCGTTTTTTAAAGAAACGAGTAATTTTTATCTGTAAAATTTCCATCGCTCCGAAATACGGCGTTATTATAGAAAATGGGAAAAGCAATCTGTTCTATTTTAATAGCAATGCCGACAGGTACGAGCAACAAACACGTGGCATAAGAACTGGTACGACATTGCTGAGACATAATGTACATGTTACCACGTCGCCTGTCCTACAGGATGGTACATTTGTACATGCAGTGTGCGAGACTTGCCCCTTCTGGTCTATATGGTAGTTTCGCGCTATCATTGTCAGACTTTAGTAGTATTACGGAATAGCACCGTCCCTAGTCTAGGAGTATTTTGAGAAGTGCGGTACAAGTGAAACACAATGCTCCATTTCCTTTAAAAGATTAAGAAGAGGAAGAGCCACAACAAACTTGTGGAATCATATAAGGAGAAAATTTATAACTTAACAATTCATTCATAGTCTACAATAAAAATTTAAAGTACCTGATCTGTTGCCTGTGCCTAAGTAATATGCCGTTATGTGGTTGCAGCCTTCGAAAACTGACAGATTAACACGAAAAATAGATTTCTTCAACCTCAGTTTTCACCCTTTAGCACTGACTACAATGACTAAATAGTGACTTTTGAGCACAGTTTCATAAAATTAGACTCAATAGGACAATACGGCTGATTTTTTTTTAAATATTCAGCAGATTATCTCTTTTCAAGAAAATCAACTTATCGTCGAAGCGCGAATCTATGTTTTAGGTATGGCTACGAAGTCTTTCGCGACTTATTTCTTGAATAAAAATCGCTCGGTGCACATGCCGCGTCAATTCAGAATAAAACTCCAAGATTTCGACCACTACCTCCACGGTCGTCGTCAGTTCGTAAACTGGTGAGGCTCCCACTTTTATATGCAAAGGACGGCTTCTGATTGGCTGGAATACGTCATAGCAACTGCGATATGGCGCGTAGTGAAGTGGTACCCTCTACTTACGTAGATGTAGTTTCTACCCCCGCGTTGCTTGCAGCGCCATCCCTTGAATCAGGAGGTAAAGTACGGAAAGTTACCCTCTGCGATTTTTCTTTATCCAATGCACTCTTCCAGGTGTTGTTAAGTGCATACTGGGACTCTGTGATCCGGGAAGCAGTCGAAATTAGACTTAGCGATAATAACTTTAACAGAGACAACGGTTATGCGCTTAGCAACACCTGGAAGAGTGCATTGGATAAAGAAGAATCGCAGAGGAAAACTTCCGCACTTTACCTCCTGACTCAAGGGATGGCGCTGTAAGCAACGCGGGATAGAAACTACATCTATAGAAGTAGAGGGCACCACTTCACTTTTAATTAGATATTTACTTGTTGAATTTAGTATTTTGATTCCATGTATCTTGAAACTGAAGAAGCCAAAATTTTTCAAACTTTGTTTGACTACGTTTATTACAGGAAATAAAAACCGAAAAGTGGTTATTTCAGAAAACGGTTATCTTGAGAGGTTCTAACACTCAGATTAAACTGGTGTTGGAAAAAACTAAAAAAAAGAAAAAGCGATATAACCGAAAACCAGTTGTTTCAGCGATAACCGACATCCCTTTGGTGGTGGGTATATTGTGCCGATATTACCAGTTGTCTGTCCTATTCCGTTCACGTGTTCTACGTCTACATATACATCGATACCTACAGTCCACAAGCCACCTCGCGGTGTGTGGCTGTGCGTGCTTTGCGTACCTCTTTCATCTCTCCCTTTTACCGTCCAGCGGCGAACGGCTCGCGAAAAGAACGATTAGGGGTAAGAATCCGCGTGATCTCAGATCTCTCTAATATTACATTCATGGCCGTTTCGCGAGATATACGCAGCAGGAAGCAGAACACTGGTTGACTTTTTCAGGAACGTACGCTCTCGGAACTTTAGAAGTAGACAAATCGTGATGTACAACGCCTCTTTTACAACGCCTCCCACTGGAGCTGGCCGAGAGTCTCCGTATTCCACTAAATGAACCTGTAACGAAACGTGCTGCTCTTCTGTAGATCTTGTCTGTTTCCTCTCTCGACAGGTACTCCACAAGTAGCCGTACGGTCCATGGCGGAGGGTTCCCTATGCCACTACTCGCAAACAGAGCGAGGGAAAAACGACAGCTGTGTGCATCCGTCTGAGCCCTAATTTCTCTTATATTCGTGGTTCTTACGCTCAGTGTATGTTGGCGACTGTAGAATCTTTCGGCCGTCAGCTTCAAATCCCGGTTCTCTAAATTTTTTAACACTGTTCCTCGAAGAGAACTTCGCCTTCCCTCCAGGGATTCCCATTTGAGTTCGCAAAGCACCTCCGTAGCACTTAAAGTATTGTTCGAAACTACCGGTAACAAATCTAGCAGCTCGCCTCTGAATTCCTTCGATGTCTTCCGTTAATCTGACCTGGTACTGAAGAACAGGTCGCACTAGAATCCTATATGCGGTCTCCTTTACAGATGAACCACCGTTTCCTAAAATCTCCCAATAAGCCGAGGTCTACCATTCTCCTTCCCTACCACAGTTCTACATCTACATCTACATCTATACTCCGCAAGCCACCCAACCGTGTGTGGCTGAGGGCACTTTACTTGCCACTGTCATTACCTCCCTTTCCTCTTCCAGTCGCGTATGGTTCGCGGGAAGAACGACTGTCTGAAAGCCTCCGTGCGCGCTCTAATCTCTCTAATTTTACATTCGTGATCTCCTCGGGAGGTATAAGTAGGGGGAAGCAATATATTCGATACCTCATCCAGAAACGCACCCTCTCGAAACCTGGACAGCAAGCTACACCGCGATGCAGAGCGCCTCCCTTGCAGAGTCTGCCACTTGAGTTTATTAAACATCTCCGTAACGCTATCACGATTACCAAATAACCCTGTGACGAAACGCTCCGCTCTTCTTTGGATCTTCTCTATCTCCTCCGTCAAACCGATCTGGTACGGATCCCACACTGATGAGCAATACTGAGGTATAGGTCGAACGAGTGTTTTGTAAGCCACCTCCTTTGTTGATGGACTACATTTTCTAAGCACTCTCCCAATGAATTTCAACCTGGTACCCGCCTTACCAACAATTAATTTTATATGATCATTCCACTTCAAATCGTTCCGCACGCATACTCCCAGGCATTTTACAGAAGTTCCCACATGCTCGTTCCATTTCATGCTGGTTTGCAACGTTACGCCCAGATATGTAAACGACTTGTCAAGCAGGACACTGCTAATGCTGTATCCATTAACAGGCATTATGTTACATTTACATAAAGAGTTCTGCCATTGAATACATTAACTTGATATTTTCTCCAAGTGATAAACGGAACATGCAAATAATCAACCCACCTGTTTGTCCCTGTGCAAATGATGGATCTTCTGCAGGTCTTCGTGGATTTCTTAACAATTTCGTGACGTTGTGACTTTGCTGTACTGCACAACGTCAGCCGCGCTCTCAAGATACCTACCAGTTAATTCACTGCGCTGACCCTCACACCTACAATAGATGATAGGAAACAATGTAATATTACTTACTGTAGCTATAGAGTATAGCTGGAAGGTAATATAAATAGTTAATTTGGATAGTGAGAAATTGTGTAAGCAGAGTTGCCACCTCTGACAGCAACAATGTTTTAACGCGGCTGGGCATTGAATGAAATTGAGCTTGAACGATAAACACGGCTATGTCATTCCGTGCTACTTGAACTCAGTGCCAGATATAATCAATAGTGGCTTGGCAACCGGTGGCCAGATCTTTTAAGTAGGTGTGAGACCCAGAGAACACGCTGCATAGGGCAGTATCCGAACACTCTCCGTACCGAGGTAAGTCAGGACAAGAAGGGCAACATGCTCTATTGCACTAACTAATTGAATGATAAAGTCATGGAGATTTGTAAGAAAGAGCACAACAAATTCCCTTAATATATTAGAAATGTAACGCCTGCTTTTCAAATTATCAGCAATGCGAATGAGAAGTGGTCGTGTTGTGCACCCAATTGCACTCCATACTGTCACATCTTGTGCTGCACCTGTGTGGTGAGGGCGAAAGCGATCTGGCAACGTCCATTCTTCTCAGAGCTTCAACACACTGCCGTCATATCAAGATAAGCCGCGACAGCGGTCGCCATGCTGATAGTCCGGAATCGCCGCACAGCCTGTGTGGATAGTAGTACTGTTGTAAACAGCCCCATTTCCTGACTGATAGTATGTGAGCGTTAGATTTTCCATGGCCAAAGCGAGAGGCTGTATTGCGGAACGATGAACTGCAGGACACTATCCTGCGGCTGTCGACTTTCTACAAGTGCTGGTAGACTTCTATTCTTCTTACACATGGCATAAGACGATCCTCTAACATAGAACAATTTTCAAGTGCTATTCCTGATTGGAAAGACAGCTGCGTGCATTTATTTATATACAGAATGTAGAAGGTGTTACCGCTATCTGCTTTGTATCCTTGAACTGAACTGCTATTCGTTGCACATCCAAGTAGACACTCTTATCAAAAGTATCTGAACACGTACTGCTGGGCAATAATAGAGGATGTGTCCACCCTTGGCCTTTATGAGGACTTGTACACTGCTGGGGGCCTTTCAACTCGTCTCAATGTCTGTGGAAGGTTACCAGCCCATTCTTTCTCAAGAGGCGAAACCAGAGAAGGGGCTGATGACGACCGCTCGCGTCTGGTGCAAAGTCGAAGTTCTAAATCATCCCCGTGTGTTCCATTGGGTCGAGGTCTTGATTCTGGGCAGAGCAGTCCATTTCGGGAATATTACGGTTTACAAACCACTGATTGCATCGTTGATGCTACTTTATGGCAGGACGTATTGTCATGCTGACAGAATCTTCGTCTCCGAACCCTTTCTCCACTGAATACAGTACGAAATGCTGTAAAATGGGTTCATATCATTGCACATTTAACATTTTCTCAAGTACCATAAGGGGACCACACCCCAGCACCACACCACCTCCTCCGTATTTCACTGTTGGCACTACATGTGATAGTGGGCAACGTTCATCAGGCATTCACGAAACCCAAACCCTGTTATCGAACTGCCACGGGGCACAGCATGATTCATCACTCCAAACTATTCGTTTCCAGTCATCCACTGTCCAGTAGCGTCGTTTTTTACGCCACCTCAAGCGTCGCTTAGCACTGATTGCACAACTGTGTGGTTTATGACGAGCTGCCCGACCATTGTACTCCTTTCTTCTCCACTCCCTACGCTGTCACTGTCGTAGCCGAACTGCTAATGGCACTCGAACTCCTGACTGATTTCTTCCGCCATCCGTAATGCTTGACAGTTCCGTCCACCAGTACGTGAGGTGTGCCTCTTTACAATCACGTCATCAACAGTGGACTTTGGCTGCTTTAGAAGGGTTCAAATGCTTCTGATGTATCTGTTACTCACGTGATATGCAATGACTTGTCATAAATCTTAATCGAAGTTAATGAGGTCTTCTGTCCGACCTCTTCTGCTGTTACCGCTTCTCTACTGACAACACAATACTTCCCGACTTTCGTTGCATAGGTAGGTCTATCTCTCGTGACATCTAGTGGTCACTTCTGTATTCCATAAGGGTGACCGAATATTTTTGACCAGATAGTGTATATACGGGACGTTAGGAGCACAAGCGCAGGTATTTCTATTGATGACTGAGAACTGTGTATTGAACAACGTTACATCAGTATGTACATCATTTGCAGGCTAACAGTTATAGCTGTTAAGAGGAATATAAAACTTCCTGGCATATTAAAACTGTGTGCCGGACCGAGACTCGAACTCGGGACCTTTGCCTTTCGCGGGTAAGTGCTCTACCAACTGAGCTACCCAAGCACGACTCACGCCCCGTTCTCACAGCTTTACTTCCGCCAGTACCTCGTTTCCTACCTTCCAAACATTATGTTGTGACTTGGCAAGACAGCCAAGCCACTATGAGATAGCCGAAAGGCACGCGTTTAAGCTCACGCAGGCTGGCGTGAGGTCTGGAACAGTTAAAGGAGTTGAGTCTAGTAAAAAAAGTACGTAGCTTCTGGAATACTTAACTTTAATCCATAATTGGTAAACATCGGTCTGACGGTACATGCATCACAAGATAAATAGGAAATGATAATGGCGCCTTGGTAAGTCGTAGCAAATGACGTAGCTGAAGGCTATGCTAAATATCGTCTCGGCAAATGAGAGCATAATTTGTCAGTGAACCATCGCTAGCAAAGTCGGCTGTACAACTGGGGCGAGTGCTAGGAAGTCTCTCTAGACCTGCCGTGTGGCGGCACTCGGTCTGCAATCACTGATAGTGGCGACACGCGGGTCCGACGTATACTACCGGACCGCGGCCGATTTAAAGGCTACCACCTAGCAAGTGTGGTGTCTGGCGGTGACACCACACATTACAGCATCTCTCCTGCGAACCTTGCAGAACTAGTACTCCTGAAAGAAAGGATATTGCGGAGACATGCCTTAGCCGTAGCCTGGGGGATGTTACCAGCATGAGATTTTGACTCTGCACCGGAGTGTGCACTGATATGAAACTTTCTGGGAGATTGAAACTGTGTGCCGGACCGAGACTCGAACTCGAGACCTTTGCCTTTCGCTGTGCTAGTTCTGCAAGGTTCGCAGGAGAGCTTCTGTAAAGTTTGGAGGGTAGGAGACGAGGTACTGGCGGAAGTAAAGATGTGTGAAGGGGGCGTGAGTCGTGCTTGTGTAGCTGACTTGGTAGCGCACTTGCCCGCGAAAGGCAAAGGTCCCGAGTTCGAGTCTCGGTCCGGCACACAGTTTCAATCTGCCAGGAAGTTTCATATAAGCGCACACTCCGCTGCTGAGTAAAAATCTCACTCTGGAAGAGTAGTATGTTTTTAGCTTGGCTAGTACCCCAAAGTACGTGTCGCACAAGCAAGCCATTAATGTTTATTTTATCAACTGGGCAGCAGGTCAGGTATTGAAGTGTGGACGCATGGACGAAAAATGGAGAGTCTATGCTGACAGGCGTAGCCTACTTCGTGCCACAGTTAAGACCGTGGAGAAAACAGCTGGCAGTACTTTTAAGTGCGTGTTTGAGGGAAGCAGGTTAGACACATATATAAAACAAGTAATACACTGAAGTGGATACATGTTGTGGTAGCAATTATATGCTCAATACCGTGCATATAGCGCACTTCATGTCGGTTTGACGTTTCTTGCACGTTGTCTTCACGATGCATCCTTTTTCAAAACCAGCAGCGAACGATGATTTGTAAATAACAAAGTACCAGAAGCACAATGTTGCTGTGACGATGCACAGAGAGGTTATTGTTGGTCGTCCATCTGTTGTGTACTACGAGCGCCGGACTAGAGTGGGTAGGTGTTACCTTTTCGAAGGCGGCCTGGGCAGGTCTCCGTGGCTGCGTCAGGGCGACAGCTCGCGTTTTGTTTCGGCAGCTCAGCTCTCCCCCGTACAGCAGCGGCAGCCGCCCCCGCCTTCTGCTCGCCCCCACTTCCGCCGTGGCCTCCCCAGGGTCCGACGATACTCGCTACTGAGCCACCTTTCCCCTCCGTGCTGTCCCCCTGTATTCGCTGCCGGAATTCATTTTCGGCGGAGAGCTTTTTTATGGATGAAATATTGGGAAGTATTTGAGCGCAAAGTGGCTGGCTGCAGGACGCTGCGACGCGACGCACTGCTAAGGTAGCGACGCGTGCGTGTTGCGGGGACGCAGGCGCGCTGGCTAGATGCAGGGACCTCAAACCGCGCTGCGTGACGGTCGCTCTCAAGCTCGTCAAACTTTTCCAGTGTAAGATTTTCTCTGGGCGACTGTTAACAAGTGTTTAATGGAAAAATAATATACTGTCCAAAGCAATTAGGGAAACACATGTATCAATTCCAGAATTGCAGCGGAGTGTGCGCTGATATGAAACTTCCTAGCAATGATTAAAACTGTGTGCCGGACCGAGAATCGAACTCGGGACCTTGCCTTTCGCGGACAAGTGCTCTACCGACTGAGCTACCCAAGCACGACTCACGACCCCTCATCACGGCTTCATCTGGCAGAATTGAAGCCGTGACGACGAGTCGTGAGTTGTGCTTGGGTAGCTCAGTCGGTAGAGCACTTGCCTGCGAAAGGCAAGGTCCCGAGTTCGAGTCCGACTCGAATAACTGTGTGACGTGAACAAATATTGCGAAAGGTAGAAGAATGACAGAAGTAAATCCTAGGATTGACTGGGCATTGAACCCGAAACCTTTGTATACCGCAGCTTACATAAAAAGCCGGAAGCCACTGGTGACCAAATGCTGCATTTTCACTCAGCTGCTGAACATTGTATCCTTGTTAATGGTGTACGGCCGGATATACAGCCGCGCAGTTAATTCCATTTTATGCACAATGTTTCTTCGACCTATCTAGTCTTATATTTCAGGGACTGAGAGCTTGTAAGCTGGCACCCGTCTTCTGGTTTGAAGTCGGATTACATTCAAGGAAGGGAATAGCTAATCAATCGTGATAGTGGCTACGTCCTTAGTAAGGCCTGGAAACCCGCACTGAGCCTGATTAAGAAGTGGAAGCAAATATTTCACAACAGATCGACTTCGGAAGCAGACAGAGCAACAGCAGAGAGGCCGCCAGCATGCGTCCCTGGACGAGAACCTCGGACAGGGATTTGGCGGTGGAAGGAAGGGGGAGAAGATGTCAGAAACACCCGCGCCTGGGTGCGGACCACAGACAGAACGCCAGGTCTGCAGGAGGAGGGGGATATATATATATATATATATATATATATATATATATATATATATATATATATATATATATGCCCTGCCCCAGCTCGTAGGAAAGCATGGATTAGTTTACAGAAAGCAGGATCTGAAGGAGGGAGGAGAGGGGAGGAGATATAAGTCCTGTGGCAGATTTTGGCAGTCGTGGATTATTCATGAAGAAGAGGAAAAAGCGGGAGTACTGTCTACATTATTAGAGTCACAGTACCGCACACACATCGTCGAAGACGACTAGATTGAAAGGCAGAGACGGAAATAGTCGGACAAATGGTGAGGCTGTCGTGTATATAAGGACTCATCGATATATCTCCTCAGAGGACGTTGCTGCTGCATGTACGTAACCTAGCACGACACCGATACGGGAATAAAGGTACCGACATGTAGGCAAGCGCTTAGTGTAACATTGGTGTCTTTCCTATGCGCGTGCCGCAAATGCGGAAACGTGAATTTTGGCAACGTCATTCCCAAATGCGACCAAACAGGACGAACATACTGTTATTCTCTTCTTGGCTGCCAGTGGACAAACACCATTAGACATCCATCGGAGAATGAAGAATGTGTATGGGGGAGCATGTCTGTCGAAAACCACCGTTGTGGAATGGTGCGCCAAGTTCCATGCTGGTCGCAATTTGACACAAGACGCCAGTCGATCTAGGAGGCCAACCTCATGCGTTACGCTAATTCAAGTGGGAAACATCAAGCACCCGTCCACCCGCTCCTTAGTCCTGATCTCTGGCCGTGCGATTATTGCACCTTCAGTCCCATAAAAAAGACCTTGAAGGGTCGTCGATTACTGTCAGACAGAATGTGCAGCGGGCAGTTATGGTCCTGTTTATGCAGCAGGACACGGTGTTTTGCTAAACAGGTATCTTCAGCCTGAAGCTGAAAGCTGCAGTGCTTGCTCTACTAGAGGCCTTCGCACAGCTGTGAATGTCTGTCGACTGATGATAATGATGATGATGATCATGATAACGATGATGATAATAACGATATGATGATGATGACATGACAGTGACTATGATGATGAAAATGACAATGATGATGATGATGAATACAATGTCGATGACGACGACGATGACTATAATGATGATGAAGTTGACAATGAATATAATGATGGCGCTGACGGCGACGATGATAAATATTATGAGACACTCGTCCCCAGAAGTCAAGGTCACTAACGCACTCTTCTGCAGTGATACACCACTCGGAGGTAAGTCGGTGGTGGATGAAATTTCCACTGCAAACATTTTGCCAACGAGGTGGAGGAAAGATGTTGGCCTAAGGTTTCTAAACACCCGTCTTTGCACCGGTATCCTAAATTAAATTCCATACCTCTTTGCAGTGTCATCTGAGTAATTGTAAATAATGTATTTCAGAAAATTATTAAGTGGTTCACTGCAAATGGACTCTTACTAAATTTTGAGAAAACGCAGTTTATACAGTTCTGTACAGTAAATGGCATGACACCATTGATAAATATAGACTATGAAGAGAAATATGTTGCTAAGGCAGAATATTC
Organism: Schistocerca americana; assembly: GCF_021461395.2. Classification (NCBI taxonomy): domain Eukaryota; kingdom Metazoa; phylum Arthropoda; class Insecta; order Orthoptera; family Acrididae; genus Schistocerca; species Schistocerca americana. Next base: position 251,072,528 of record NC_060125.1, on the reverse strand, counting down.
AAAATTTCTGAGTTGTGCATTGATGAGGAATTAAACTAGAAGACACACATCGATGTTCTGCTGAAAAGGTTAGGTTCAGCTACTTATGCTATTAGGGCTATTGCAAGTTTTGGTGATAAAAGTGTCAGTAAATTGGCCTACTACGCCTATTTTCATTCACTGCTGTCATATGGCATCATATTTTGGGGCAATTCGTCATTAAGAGAGAAAGTGTTCATTGCACAAAAGCGTGTAATCAGAATAACAGCTGGAGCCCACTCAAGATCAACTTGCATATATTTATGTAAGGAACTCCGGATATTCACAGTACCTTCCCGTCACATATATTCAATTATGAAATTTGTTATTAATAACCCGTCCCAATTCAAAATAATAATGAAGTGCATAGCTACAACACTAGAAGAAAGGCTGATTTTCACTATTCTGGATTAAATCTCACTTTGGCACAGAAAGGGATGAATTATGCTACCGCAAATATCCTTGGTCATTTGCCCATAAGCATTAAAAATGGCTCTGAGCACTATGCGACTTAACTTCTGAGGTCATCAGTCGCCTAGAACTTAGAACTAATTAAACCTAACTAACCTGAGGATATCACACACATCCATGCCCGATGCAGGATTCGAACCTGCGACCGTAGCGGTCGCACGGTTCCAGACTGTAGTGCCTAGAACCGCACGGCCACTCCGGCCGGCAAGCATTAAAAGTCTGACAGATAGTCAACCACATTTAAAAGCAAATTAAAAGCATTTTCGAACGACAACTCCTTCTGCTCAATAGATGAATTTTTAGATATGACATAGTAATTGTAAAAAAAGTTAATTAATTATTTTGTGTAAAGAAAACTGATGTTAAAGTAACATTAAAGTGACACGTTCTACATCATTACGAAATGTCGTATTCATGTTCTATGGAATAAGGATTAATGTATGTATGTATGTATGTATGTATGTATGCGTGTCTCATGGTTTGAGGGCGTAAGTTACTGTTGATGGTTAGCCTTTCGTTAGATGTGGACGATGTGCCAGCACCGGGTTTCACCTTTTCCCTTCTCTCATCACGACCATAGACATAAAACACAAACATAAAGTCACACTATACGTGCATCCATTAAATTCATCTACACTCTACAAACACACCTGCAACACATCTCTGCAGGGAATGGGGTCAATGTGCATGGAGGAAAAACACCCTTGCAACTAGACAACTGAACCCACCCGGTGGGACATACTAGCAAACCAATACCATACAACGTTTAATGTAGTTTAATATTATGAGGACGATGAATAATAATAGTAATAATACATCAAAAAAGTTTTGCGTCACCTCGGTTCCGAGAGTTCCACAACCTGTACAGAAAATTGGAATAGAGATCAACATAAACATCATTTCCGCCCTTTTTATTGCTCATGAAAACGACACATTGCATGTTGTACCACCGTACAGCGAGACCTTCAGAGGTGGTGTTAGGATTGTTGTATACACCGGTACCTTTAATACCCAGTAGCACGTCCTCTTGCATTGATGAATGCCTTTATTCGTCGTGGCATACTATCCACAAGTTCATCAAGGCACTGTCGGTCCGGAATGCCTCACTCCTCAACGGCGATTCGGCGTAGATCCCTCAGAGTGGTTGGTGGGTCACGTCGTCCGTAAACAGACCTTTTCAATCTATCTCAGGCATGTTCGATAGGGTTCATGTGTAGAGAACATGCTGGCCACTCTAGTCAAACGATGTCGTTATCCTGAAGGAAGTCATTCATAAAATGTACACGATGGGGGCGCGAATTGTCGTCAACGAAGACGAATACCTCGCCAATATGCTGCCGATATGGCTGCACTATTGGTCGGAGAATGGCACTTACGTGTCGTACAGACGTTACGGCGCCTTCCATCTCCGCCAGCGGCGTACGTCAGCCCCACAAAATGACACCTCAAAACAGTAGGAACCTCCACCTTGCTGCACTCGCTGGACAGTGTATCTAAGTCGTTCTGCATGACCGGGTTGCCTCCAAACACGTCTCCGACGATTGTCTGGTTGAAGGCATATGCGACACCCATCGGTGAAGAGAACGTGTTGCCAATCCTCAGTGATCCATTCGGCATGTTGTTGGGCACATCTGTACCGCGCTGCATGGTGTCGTGGTTGTAAAGATGGACCTCACAACGGACATCGGGAGTGAATTTGAGCATAATGCAACCTATTGCGCACAGTTTGAATCGTAACTCAACGTCCTGTGGCTGCACGAAAAGCATTATTCAACATGGTGGTGTTGCTGTCATGGTTCCTCCGAGCCCTAATCCGTAGGTGGCGGTCATCCGCTGCAGTAGTAGCCCTTGGGCGGCCTGAGCGAGGAATGGCATCGACAGTTCGTGTCTCTCTGCATCTCCTCCATGTCCGAACAACATCGCTTTGGTCCACTCCGAGACGCCTGGACACTTCCCTTGTTGAGAGCCCTTCCTGCCACAAAGCAACAATGCGGACGCAATCGAACCGTGGTATTGGCCGTCTAGGCATGGTTGAACAACAAACAACACGAGCCGTGTACCTCCTTCCTGGTGGAATGACTGTAACTGATCGGCTTTCGGACTCCCTTCGCATAATAGGCGCTGCTCATGCGTGGTTCTTCACTTCTTCGGTCGGGTTTAGTGGCATCTCTGAACAGTCAAACGGACTGTGTCTGTGATACAATATCCACAGTCAACGTCTATCTTCAGGAGATGCAAAACTTTTTTTGATGTGTTTAAGAAGAAGACGATGATGATGAGAATCGAAACGATATGATGATGATGAAGTGAACCTACCAGTAGATTTAGCAATGACTGAATATCAGTGTTCGTTACATTTTATACGTCTTTGCGATGTACTGTACTTTGGCGGAAGTGTTTCCTGTTCAGAATGGCGCTTCTTTATCGTGTGGATAGAGACCAGAGCTGCTGTGTGGAGGCCTTGTGTCTACTCAGCCACACAGATGAGTTATGTGGATATGGACCTAACAGCGACAGCTCTGCAGACGACAAGCAGGGGATGACTGCACTCCACCTGGCCACCAGGTGGCAATCCAATGGCTGCCATAGGTCACTGGTTCCATGGACCTTTTCTCCTCCACAAGCCAAGTGGCTGAAAGCACTACCTGCAATATCCTGGCAGTATTTAGGCTGGCGTCTGGACTAGGCTCCAGCAGTTCTCTCCAAATAAGTTTCCTGGGCGAGACGTCGATTGGGAAAGCATCCTCAAAATCAATATCACTTTGGAGCCCCCACTATAACGCCACCATCTTCCACATTGACCTCCAGGAGCTACCACCATTCGTATCATGTACACCAAATAGACGTGGCTTTCAACTCCATAACTAATTACATTTTGCAATATTTCTCCTTTTTTTCATCGCCAATACGCTGAACTTCAAATATTGTGCATCCCTTTGAGGCTTTAAGTTTTGGTTGCCTTCTCGAGACTAGATTTTGCACGCCCTTTCCGGACTTTGCCTGTGGCATTCTTATTGTATGGACACTAGTTTTTGGAACTTCCAGTTTACTGAGACAATTTCAGGTCTTCATCTTTCAGATATTATTAATGTCCTTTCAATATTCAACAAGGAACCTGTTTTCAATTTTTGTGTTCCAAACTATCCCCTGACAGAGGAGAATGTTTATGTGTGTTACAACAATCTTCATATTCATTTTTAACGTGGATATTTTGCCTGTATCGCCTTCAGTAGACATATCAGTTGGGGATGAGGTATTTTAGGTATTTTCTTCGAGTGAGTGTCTCACACATGTACTCCGACCCAGGTAGACAGTGTTTTGGCGTATGTTCTACCACTTTAAAGCACACTCTTGATGTCGTTGCTTCCAGCATGACAGAACCGATTGATGTCTCTGCCCAGGTGTTGTTACTGGTCCAGCATATGCAGCATTTGCACGAATTCCTGATGAAGCAGCTGGTGGCCATCTCGATATTGCCCCTGGAGCTTATCCAACCGCCGCTTCTGGATCGACTCCATGGTCAAGGTCTTCTGCACGGTGCCCTTGTCATTCCAGCAGTTGGACAAGAAGGTCGAGCCATGGGAGAACTATGCTACATGCATGGAACAACACTTCTCACCCCACAGCATCACAGGTGATACACAGCAACATAACTTCTTTCCAACATATGCTGGCCCAGATATTTATCAACTCCTGCAACAACTTAACTTGGAAGTGGAACCCCTAAACTCCACCCTACAGCAGTTTGAAGTCCTCTTTGTTAGAATACTTTGACTTCTAGATTATGTGGCAGAGGACTGACATACGCTTCTCAGCTGCCATGATCTTAATGGACAGTCTTACCACAAATGGATCTCATGCCTGCATCGTTTGTCTCATGACTGTTGTTTCCAGTGTAGTTATCCTCTGTGTAGGACATGATAGTTGTGCATGCCCCAGAGAACAGTTACACACAGATCTCCTTAAATTGAATGACACTTTCTTAGAAACATGTTTTCCTTTTATCAGACCTTCCAAATATTCCAAATGCAAAAAAGAAAAGTTTTTTTTTTCACCAAGTGAAATATTTGGATCATTGTTTTTGGTGCATGAGGCCCTGCATAGGATCAGGTCCACAGTGTATTGAGGTGGTGCAGAAACTTCTGGTCCCCCACTAGCACCAGCCAGAAGATATCAGGGTGGGACAGATCAATTAGTACTATTAATTTGTCCCACAAGCAGCAGCAATTTCAGAATAACCACACCACCTCTTACGCAAAAACATCCGCTGGCAATGGAACACAGCATGGGCTAGAGCTGAAGGTCTAAAACTGTCACTGTAGACTGAAAGTTCCGAAATCCAATGTCCATGCACTAAGCGTGCCACAATCAAAGTCTAGAAAGCACATGGAAAAGTTAAAATCTCAATAAAATGAGCAAAAGTTAATGTCCAAAAGGGATGCACAAAAGTTTAAATCCAGCATACTGCCAATGAAAAACAGAGACAAATATTAAAAAATCAAATTGACATGAAACAGACCCTCCTCTGCATGGCATATGACGCTGCCGAGCCCATAATCTTGGTTACTGATGCATTGGACTATGGGTTGGGAGAGGTCCTCCCACATGTTGTAGACAAGGTGGAGTGACCAGTTGTATTTTTGTCTAATACTCTCTCCACTGCACAGCATAACTACACTCAGACAGAATAAGAAGCCTTAGCATATTTGGCCTAAAAGGTTTCATCACTATGTCTGCCACCACCATTTCATGCTGTTTACAACTCACAAGCCATTACCCCCACTTTCGAAAGTGTCAACAAATATTACAACCAAAATGGCATGCCAGATTCACCAGTGGACTCTGTTCCTTTCAAGTGTTAATTATGACATTCAGCACCATTCAACAGCATGGAATGCTAATGCTGACCTTCTCTCACGTCAGCTCCTTGGCCAGGACTGTGACTTCGACAAACATCCTGAAATCTGCTTCCACATGGATGTTGCTGAGATAACAATGTAGCCATGACCAGCATTCCATTATATCTCAAGCTTGTTGTGTGCCACACAGCTCAGGATCCAGTGCCCTGTAGGTGCTGCGCTTGATGCAACATGGTTGGCCAACAGAAGACATGTGTCTGTGGTCTAGGCCTACAGGTATTTCCAGAACATTCTCTTCACCCTCAACATTGTGCTGCTGCCCGAAGGGATAATGGCTGCACCAGGGTCATGATCCTGGTGGCCCTCCGGCAACACATGTTGCTTCTCTTGTGCACCAGGCACAGGGACATTGTTCTCATCAAATGACAGGCCTGTCAACATATCTACTTATGGGGCAAGGACGTGACCATCACCCATATGGTTGCCTCCTGGACAACCTGCCAGAGCAAGCAGACCACACCTTCACATAGTTTTTCCCCTTAGCCAGACAGTTCCGTCCCCTGGTCCCTGCTGCCCTGAATTTCATGGGTCTCTTCCTGTGCTACTCATGGTTAACACTAGAGACACTGGAAGTGGCTTTCCCTATGGCTCATGCATGTCTACAATGTCCACAGGGCAGAGCATTCAAACCCCATCCTGCATTTCTTCAAGTGATAGGCTCCTAGAACACATTGTTATGGATAAAGGCCCTCAATTTGCTTCATCAGAATTATCCAGCTTTTGGGAAACAAATGGCACAGTGCTGATACATACTGTGCCTTTCCCAACTGCTTCTAATGGTGTAGCCAAATACTCTGTCCATATCTTTAGACATCAGCTGTCCAGGCTCCACCACCCTTATGCTCTTCCTCAGTTTTTATGATTCGACTCCTCAGTACTGATTGGCCCTAGCAGATAAACATCATAGCCCACCAAATCAATCACCAGTATCCATCCCTCCTCTTGGTAGTCCAACCACCACTATTTCTCTCTCCAACATGCCATGTGGGTGTTTGTCTATTTCCCAATACACATCTCTGCAGCTGTTGTTTACCCCTGTCATCTATGACCCACAGAGCATCTCAGTTGCCTGGTGAACAGTTTACAAACTTATCGATTTGGGAAGTGCGTCCACTCTTGACCCAAAAGCCAATGATGCCCTTTTGGACGTCAGATAAATCTCTCCACTTCCACATTATGACAATGACTGCACTGTTTTCCATGTCCACCTGACACATGTTATATACCCTCCACTGTTAGTGCTACCTTTATATATCCTCCACTGCTAGTGCTGCCAGCTGCCATCTGCGAGTTTTTATTACACGTTGACATGGAATGTAAGTGGTTGTCACATTAATGTGTATGAATATGTGTACTTACAGCCACTTGTTGGCAGTGCTGGTTCAGTTATCCCTAACCAGCTATTTTCCTCTGGAGAATCGATTGTTAATAGGTCCAGTGTTTTCCTCCATCTATGATGATCATATGTTGCAGTATGCACCAGTGAAAGAAAAATCATTAGATTTTGGCTATGCACAAACACAGGCTTACACACACATAAAGTATTTTTGATACCTACTGGCAGTTTCCTTATCACTCAAATGAGGGCACTTGCTCCCTTTATCACTGGATCTGTCACATGGATGATTCATAATTTCTGCTGCTACTTCTTTTGGTAGTCAGAGTAATGCTGAAGTGGACTGCAGCTGTGCAACGAGCCTTGTATGTAGTGGAGGGGGTGGAGGGGTTGGAGGGGGCGAGCTGTATGCACTCACATCTACCTTCTGTGTGTTCATGGGGGTAGCTGGAACCATAATATATTTATACAGGTATATCACTCTTGTGTGTGAGGTTGCATTAACATAGTCTACTAGAGATTGGTGTGCACATGAAGTTTATCACAGGCTATAAATTTCAAGATTTACGTTAGTGTATCAGTCTTGTGCATTAATGCACTGAATCCAACTACCACAAGGGGGTTTATAGTGTACAGGAAGTAAACCAGAGGCTCTAAATTTTGAGTATGCCAGCAAGTGTAATATGATGTATTGCAACACAATGATGATGTGAGAATGAGTTCCTTACATCTCTTAAAAAGTTATAATTGTACATTACATGATGCCGGTATGTTTTGCGGTAGATGCATGCTATGTCACTTGAATTTCGCTGACCCACCATAATGTCAAAGTGTCTGAGGCGCTATGAAGTCAATTTTTGGGTTACAAATTATAGTGATTAAGATGCATCATGTAACAGGAGAATGCGCCACCATTTTCACACATCCATCGTAATGTCAAAGTGTGTGGGAAGCCATGGAGTCATTTTTGAGCTGTAAATTACAGTAATTTGGCCAATAGGGTAATTCCCCACCACTCGTACATCACCCAATCGACCTAAAGGAATGAGGGAGGGGAGGAGGCAGCTACTTTTTGGGTCACAAATAAGACTTACATAAACATAACATAAGAGAAAAAGTGCGTGGTTTCTTTACACAGGGACACTAAGGCTGGTTTGTTTACACAAGGAGCCTTTTGAGGCTGAATCTGCACAGTCCCACTACTGACACAAATTATCCAGAGAAAGCCTACTTATCAGGTTACAAGAACCAATTTTAAATCATGAATCTAGGAATATATAGAAGCCCCGACGTATCAATCCCATAGTGATCGTGAGGACAAGAGTAGATGAAATACAGAGTGCACAAGATCATTTAAACAGTCGTTCTTCCCCCGTCCATACCTGAACGGAATGGGAAGAAGCCCTAATAACAGGTACAATGGGGAGTACCTTCGACCATGCGCTTCGCCGTGGTTTGTAGAGCATGGATGTAGATGTAGAAGTGCAAAAGAGCATCGTCGGAAAACAATGTTACATTGCTACTGATCATATACGCTAAATCGTTTATGTATCGTCTACTGAAAGTATTAGACGTTAATTTTATCTCGAACCTTCGCCATACTCAAACATTCTTCGAACCAATCACATACAGGGTGACAATTATCGTACTGTATGAAATAAAATCGTCATAACTTCTGAACATTTTGCTTTAGCACGTTCAGCACTGCACAACTGGCCGCGGGGCATAATGGGAATCAGTGTGGTTTGGTTTAGCCACTAACCCCACGTTCATTTGGACATTTGGATGGGTTCGTCAGCAAGCAAAATTGCCGCATTTGGGGGACTGAGAATGCGCATTTCACAATCTAGACGTCTCTTCGCCCTCAAAGGGTGACTGCGTGGTGTGCAATGCCCAGTCACGGAATAATTGATGCGATATTCGTTGATGGCACGGTGACTACCGAACGGTACTTGAAGGTTTTGGAAAATGATTTCGTCCCCATTATCCAAAGTGACCTATATTTCGACAAGATGTGGTTCGGGGAAGACGGAGCTCGATCCCATCGAAGCAAGAGAGTGTTTGATGCACTGGAGGAGCACTTTGGGGACCACATTCTGGCTATAGGTACGCAGAGGAAACTCGCGCGGGCCTCGTTTGGCCGCCATATTCTCCGGAGGCTTTTGTGGGGCTATATTAAAGTCAAGGCGTACAGCATACACCCCAAAACCATCGCTGAGCCAAAAACAGCCATTCTGGAGGACCATCGACAGCATCAATGTTCCGGCGCTTCAGCGGGTCATGCAGAATTTTGCTATTCGTTTGCGCCACATCGTCGACAATGATCACAGGCATATCGAACATGTCATAACCTAAATCCGTATACCTGTAGTGACTTTTAGATGTTGACTAACGTGTGTACATGCCGTAGTTCATAATTTACGTTTCTTTTCATATATTTCAATAATTGTCACCCTCTATTTGTGAGATACAACCATATGGAGTATTTTGGTCAGTAGCGGACAATGCAGAACAATGTCGAATGCTTTCGGGAAATAAGGGAAGACGGAATCTACCGGCTCACCGGCACCTACTGTTTGAAAGATGTCGTGTGTGAATAAAGGAAGCTGTTTATGACGTGAGTGATTTTTTTTCTGAATCCGTGCTTTCTTTGAGAGAAGTTAGTTTTTCCTAACAGCAATAAATGTCAAATAACTACGTCAGCGAGCATTGAAAAAAAAAAAAAAAAAAAAAAAAAAAGGAAAGTGTAGCTGTTCCACACCCGTTAGATGACCATCACAGAAAGTTCTACCGTCCTCTCTGAGAAAGAGTTAGCATTTCTATCGAGGAGTCACGCGATGCTGGACTGCGATGTAATCTGGGTGCGATCACCCACTGATACTGTCTCATCTAGGCGATAGTAGACAGAAAAGCGCTTGGAGAATATACAGGGTGTTTCAAAAATGACCGGTATATTTGAAACGGCAATAAAAACTAAACGAGCAGCGATAGAAATACACCGTTTGTTGCAATATGCTTGGGACAACAGTACATTTTCAGGCAGACAAACTTTCGAAATTACAGTAGTTACAATTTTCAACAACAGATGGCGCTGCGGTCTGGGAAACTCTATAGTACGATATTTTCCACATATCCACCATGCGTAGCAATAATATGGCGTAGTCTCTGAATGAAATTACCCGAAACCTTTGACAACGTGTCTGGCGGAATGGCTTCACATACAGATGAGATGTACTGCTTCAGCTGTTCAATTGTTTCTGGATTCTGGCGGTACACGTGGTCTTTCAAGTGTCCCCACAGAAAGAAGTCACAGGGGTTCATGTCTGGCGAATAGGGAGGCCAATCCACGCCGCCTCCTGTATGTTCGGATAGCCCAAAGCAATCACACGATCATCGAAATATTCATTCAGGAAATTAAAGACGTCGGCCGTGCGATGTGGCCGGGCACCATCTTGCATAAGCCACGAGGTGTTCGCAGTGTCGTCTAAGGCAGTTTGTACCGCCACAAATTCACGAAGAATGTCCAGATAGCGTGATGCAGTAATCGTTTCGGATCTGAAAAATGGGCCAATGATTCCTTTGGAAGAAATGTCGGCCCAGACCAGTACTTTTTGAGGATTCAGGGACGATGGGACTGCAACATGGGGCTTTTCGGTTCCCCATATGGGCCAGTTCTGTTTATTGACGAAGCCATCCAGGTAAAAATAAGCTTCGTCAGTAAACCAAATGCTGCCCACATGCATATCGCCGTCATCAATCCTGTGCACTATATCGTTAGCGAATGTCTCTCGTGCAGCAATGGTAGTGGCGCTGAGGGGTTGCCGCGTTTGAATTTTGTATGGATAGAGGTGTAAACTCTGGCGCATGAGACGATACGTGGACGTTGGCGTCATTTGGACCGCAGCTGCAACACGGCGAACGGAAACCCGAGGCCGCTGTTGGATCACCTGCTGCACTAGCTGCGCGTTGCCCTCCGTGGTTGCCGCACGCGGTCGCCCTACCTTTCCAGCACGTTCATCCGTCACGTTCCCAGTCCGTTGAAATTTTTCAAACAGATCCTTTATTGTATCGCTTTTCGGTCCTTTGGTTACATTAAACCTCCGTTGAAAACTTCGTCTTGTTGCAACAACACTGTGTTCTAGGCGGTGGATTTCCAACACCAGAAAAATACTCTGTTCTAAGGAATAAACCATGTTGTCTACAGCACACTTGCACGTTGTGAACAGCACAAGCTTACAGCAGAAAGACGACGTACAGAATGGCGCACCCACAGACTGCGTTGTCTGCGTATCTACACCCTGTAGATGTTTACGTCAGAGGGCAAAGATGTACCACGGTAATCGTTGTGGGGAACAACTCTCTGCGACAGTCTGGACGGATAGTAGGGTTAATGGCGTATTTATACTGTCAGCAGCGACAATTCACGCATAGGCGTAAGGAAATGTTAGTAGTAGGTACCCTGTAGGTTGCCGAAGTTGTTGGGAGCCGACGTTGTCTCCTTGGCGAAATTCAACGTCAGCATGCATGCAACTTGCCAATCTCGTCATCAGAGAGGTCAGTTTCGTTATAAAACGGGCTACTAAGAGTAGGATGTGGTGTGAGTTTTGTCTGCATTTCTGTGGGTTTGGCTTCCCTGCCGTTGATGATTTGCTTGCTGTATGAGTGCAGGTCAGATTTGCTCCCCGGTATCGATCTTTCGCGAGCTTAATTTAATCTTGCTTTTGGATTGTTATGCTTTCATCTGTGATTGTGATCGTAGTTCCGCAGATTTAGCCGGGGGTGGTTGTTTCGGTGTCTTTGAGCTCTTGTACAGTCGTGTGACGGTATCTTGAATACGTGGAATTCATTATGTAAGTCGGCGGTGCGGAGCATTGGTGATGATTCGAAGAACCTAGCTCTATATGACCTAACGTGTTGGGTTTGATTAAATCCAGGCTGCTGCTGCGTATGTCATCAGTAGTCCAGTAACGGCCATTTCCAACTCGATTTTGTCAGGTAACGCCGAGCTTCCGTAGGAATGTTAAATTTGTTTTATTGATTCCGTATGGCGTTCTAACTGTCATAAGCAACACCTTTAAGTGCCTTCCCAATTGCGGTTGTCCTCTTACGTTTCTTCGCCAGAACCTCTTTAATACGCCCATTAGGAGCAGTCAAAATTTTTTGACCGACTGCTACTTGCAACTTACATTGTTTGTAGGAAGTGAGGGTGTGGACCTGATTTTGTGTTTAGGTAGCAACTTTTATCTACAAGGAGTTTCACAATTCATGTTACACACTTTGATTGTAGAGGAGTCTTAGTAGATCAACTTTTACGTAGGAACCAATGTCTAAGAACGTCATCCAACGACGGTACAGAGCGTCAAAGTTATAGTTGCTGGAGCCTGGAAATGTATGTATACACAGGGTGACTCCTTGATGATGTTACAAACTTTCTAGGATGATGAAGGATAAATGTATCAATTTTTACAGGAACCGAACGAGCAGAATGTTGTAAACGGAAAGCATTCTGATACCTCTGGCAGTGGAATGCATGTAGGCAATCTACTGGTACTGTTTTTGCTAAGATTGTAGTGTAGGCAACTTTCGGAGGTGGTCAAAACAAGGAAAAGATGTGTACTAAACATAGACTCTAAAATGCATACCTGAGAAGCTATGGGCACTTGCTCATCTTCGCTACTGTGGAACAGTAGAAGTGCTCATAGCTCCTCGGGTATGTATTTTAGAACTCATGTTTAATAGACATTTCTTCTTGTTTTGTTCCATATTATCACCTCATAAAGTTATCTATCCCACAGTCTTAGCAAGAACGGTACCAGTACATGTATTTTATTGTCAGAGATATCGAAACGGTTTTCACTTACAATTTTCTTCGTTCGTTTCCAGTATAGGGACTCTTACCTCAAACTGATATATTTATTTCTCTCCATCACCCCAGGAAGTCTGTAACTTCATCACGGAATCGCACATTTACTGGCGCCGGCGACTGCAACTTGACTCCTCTCTAACGTTTCTCGATATGGGTTCCTATATAAAACTTGATCTGGTAAGTCCCCTCTATAACCTCTAGAAGTGTGTAACATGAATTGTGAAACACCCTATAGAATCGATGTGGTACGTCTTACCAGAGAAAGCTCACGTCTTGATCACTGAGATATGTCTATTATTTGAGGCAAGATAGCAGTTCCCATGTCACCATAGGCGTGCGTGTAGTGTACTTTGCCTGTCGTGTTGTGTTAACGTAATTTCCTCGGTCTGCGTTTGAGCAGAAACAGTCTCACTTTATAGAAATTTACTGTAACCCGACATTTCTCTAGCTCTGGCTCAATAGTTCTGAGTGCTGTCTGCAGCCGTGAGCTAATGTTTGATGATTTCCAATATTGTGCTAGGTTGTCAGCATGGATGTCTCCACAGCATTACGTGTCGTTCGGTTGTAGTTAATGTAGAGGTTAAACAATAAAATCACCGAGATGCTACCTTGGGGTACTCTGGCTTTTGTTTTTTTGATATGAGTGCCAAATGATGAAACTACATTCAGAGTTGTAGGTAGGCGCTGCGGCCCGGTACCCTGGGGCTGATGAACAGCAAGTTGCCAGAGACGTTCCTCCCCTCCTGACGGAGAGGGCCTCCACTGGGCGCCCTCAGAGGGAGGGAAGGGCAGGAAGGGTCTGACCGCAGCATCTGCGTGCTGCGCGCGTGCCGGCCCCCACTCATTACCGCACGGCGTGCCGGCTGCCGGGTGCCGGCGGTTGCGTCGTTTTTGCACAGAGGCCTGTCGTCCGTGGTGGGGGCAGGTGGGCGGAGCCTGTGCCCCCCCACCACCGGGTCCCTCGCCCCCCGCGCGGCGGCGGCGGGTTCGCCAGTTCCTCCCTGACCGCCGTAGCGCCCGGCACGACACCATGGCGCTCTTGATGCAAGACTCAGGTGCGTCTCAACAATGCTCACGCGGCCGCCCGCAGCTGCGTCCACGCCACGGCACGCCCGCGGCCTATCGATCTGCCGCAGAGCTGCTCGGCTACGACTTCGCTTAGTGCCGCGCAGATATCGCTTCCTCCTTGAGTGTCTGCCGCCAGCGATGCGTTTACTGCTAGCTCTCTCGGACAATTAACGCTGAGCATCCGGCTAGGGAAGTTAAATTTGTGTTGTCTGTTGCGTACGTGCGCTCTAACTGCCGCAAGCGACATCTTTAAGCGGCTGTCCGATTGCGTTTGTCATCTGACGTTTCCCCGCTAGCACCTCCTTAATACGTCGTTAGGAGCTGTCAAAACTGTATAGGTCTCGAGGCTGACCTACCGTCATTTGTACTTTGCTTGCAATATCTAGAATCAGTGTGATATGTCTTACTGGTGAAAGCTTACTGCTTGATTGTTCAGATGTGTCTATTACTACAGGGAAGATAGTAATTCCCGTGACATCATAGTATCATCGTCTGGTTAAGTTTTGTGACACATCCATATGCCTATACAGGACAGCCCCATATGTTACCAATTAACAACTACTGGATTACTCACCTAATATCTCAAACGCATCTAGCTCTTTATTCTCACGAAATTGTGAGTGCCATCAACGGGGGACGTCAAATTGATTCAACATTTGTAGCTTTCCAGAACGCTTTTGACACAGTTCCTCACAAGCGAATTTTAATCAAATTGCGTGCCTATGGAATATCGGCTGAGATGTGCTACTGGGTCCGCGATTTGTTGTAGGGCAGACCACAGTTGGTAGCAACTGACAGAAAGTCACCTACTAATACAGAAGTAATAGACTATCTAGCATTTTCTAAGGAAGTGTTATAGGACCTGAACTAAATAAACGATTCAGGAGAAAATCTGAGTACACTCTTAGATTGTTTGCAAATGCTACTGCCATTTACCGTCTTATAAAGTCTTCAGATGATCAAAACAAATTGCAAAACGATTTAGAAAAGATACCTGTATGGTCCGAAACGTGGAAATTGAATAATGAAAAGTGAGAAGTCATCCACATGGGAGCTAAACGGAATTCGCTAAATTTGGGTTACAGGTTAAAACACACAAATCTAAAGGCTGTAAATTCAACTAAATATTGTTCTTAGCGATTACAGTCACGAATAAGTTAAACGGAAACTATCACATGGATAATGTTTTGAGGAAAGCAAACCAAAGACTGCGATGTATTGGCAGAACACTTCGAAAACACAACAGATCTACTATGGAGATTGCCTACACTATGCCTCTCCGCCCTCTTCTGGAATATTGCTATGCGGCGTGGGACCCGCACCAGATAGGACTGACGGAGGACACTGAAAAAGTTCAAAGAAGGGCAGCACGTTTTATACTATCGCGAAACAGGGGATAGATTGCGACTGGTATGATACACGAATTGAGGTGGCAATTTTTAAAACAAATGCGTTTTTCGTTGCGGCAGGATCCTCTCCTGAAATTTTGACCATCATCTTTGTCTTCAGAGTGTGAAAATATTTTGTTGGCACCCTCGTCATCATGACAAAATAAGAGAAGTCAGAGCTCGCACGGAAAGATTTAGTGTTCGTTTTCTCCGCACGCTGGCCGAGAGTGGAACGGTAGAGAAATAGCTTGAAGGTGGTGCGATGAATCCTCTGTCAGGGACTTGTTTGTGAATTGCGCAGTAATCATGTAGATGTAGATGTAGATGCATGTGAATCTTAAGTAACAGTAGTTTCTGCTGCTGCTTCGCACTGCCTGCTAGTACGGGACAGCGCTGTCTTTGCTACGTACTAAGTTCTCTTCTTTAAAATGCGTTTGTCAGCAATCTGTATTTAGTTGTTTCTCACATTTGTAACAAATGCATTAAACCCCACATGTTGACGACGTTCAGAGGCGGTGGGCGAGCCATCTATATAAAAATGACGCCACTTCTTTCATGTCTCCAACATGTACTACGTAATGTTTTGCTTCATGCATTCGTGGAAGTATTTTTCTGAGAGCACTGACCAATAAAATGGTACATCCTAGAGCCTTAGCTAAGGATGTAATCGGGTTCTTCCATACTTGGTCCTTGAAATTTTTTCCCTTATTATCGAAATATTTCCCTACAGAAAAAGGTGACACGTGCCATAAGTGCTAAGTGGCACGTTGAATCTGATTCTGCGTGAAACTGTAGCTCTTATCTTCAACTGTTTCAGTTCGCAGAATGGCAATGATTTACTACCAGCAATACGACTTTTGAGTAACTGACCTTTTTCCTTCATCGGTGCATAACTGGAACATCTCAAAGACGACGATCTGGCAGAGATCTGAACCCTGTTCCTCCAGGATAAGACAAAACACCAGTGTACGTCCTTGCTTATTATTATCGTTAGGGCTACGTTTCAAAGCGCGGCTGTCTTGTCTCCTCGATTTATGACTGAACTCCCATTAACATCGCGCTCTGCTTTTTGCATGCATCTTTCTTTTATTTTTTATCTTATCTTCTGTCTCTCTCTCTTTCTCTTTTTCTCTCCTTTCCTTGCGCCATTCTGCTGCTGCATTGAGTTACTGGCGCTCTAACACGAAGAGAAGTGGGCTTGTATTCGTGACCGATCACCGAATCCAAGACGAGACGTACGCGCTCTACAGTACTTCGTCATGGCGTCCAGTAACATTGGCAGTTCATTACTCAAAAGTAGGATTTAGTGAGCAGCTGCGAACG
This sequence comes from Schistocerca americana, assembly GCF_021461395.2. Taxonomy (NCBI): domain Eukaryota; kingdom Metazoa; phylum Arthropoda; class Insecta; order Orthoptera; family Acrididae; genus Schistocerca; species Schistocerca americana. The sequence goes on along the minus strand of NC_060125.1, from coordinate 251,056,139 downwards.
CCACAAAAATTATTGGACGAAGCTCCCCTGTAGCAAACTGGTGGTAAAAACAAGAACATATGCAAAGAATAAACAGAATGTTATTCTCGATGATAACGCTGACCGGCAAACCCGATGAACTGCGGTAGTAAAAAATATTGCTACAATCGAGAAATATCACCTGCATGCTTCCTATCTCTCCTACTGCATGTCTTAGTACATTAATAAATACTGCTTATACTAAAATGTATATCCTACTTGCTGTTCAGCACGTCCTCATTTTTGAAAACGCATTTAAAGTATCCAGTGCTCATTTTCAGCTTTCACATTTGCACGAAAAAGACGTTTGATTTGATTTCAACTGTCAGCTTAAAATGCTCTTCGAGATACTCGTCAACTGCCGGCAGCGGTGGCCGTGCGGTTCTGGCGCTGCAGTTCGGAACCGCGGGACTGCTACGGTCGCAGGTTCGAATCCTGCCTAGGGCATGGGTGTGTGTGATGTCTTAGGTTAGTTAGGTTTAAGTAGTTCTAAGTTATAGGGGACTTATGACCTAAGATGTTGAGTCCCATAGTGCTCAGAGCCATTTGAGCCATACTCGTCAACTGTTTTTACTAATCAGCTCACAGTTTAGTATAATTAATATTGGAATGCGGAGAAGCTGTATGCTAACGCTGAGCTTGAGGATCAGCACTGAGGTTGTAAGCGCGTCGGTACGTATGTCGCTACATAATATTCACTATCCAGTGTAGTTGCAGAGGAGGGCACAACTATTGTGGCCGGCGTTAACTGCGTACGGGATACTATAGATTTACTTTTATGTTACGCAAAAGCGGCTGGTGCTACGGTTATCTTCCTTTCAAACCTACTTTTACACAATTTTACGTTTTAGAGAAGCAAATTCCTAAAACTGTTCATTACACTATTGCCGATAAATCGCTCAAAATAGCTGTGACCGTAAAATATCTAGAAGTGAAAGTCTGGACTGACGTACAGTGTTACGACCATATAAAATTAGTTGTAGGGGTGTGCACATGCCACGCTGAGATTCATTGGAAGAATGCCAATGAAATAAAATTCGTCTACAAAAGAAGGAGCCACAGAACCCTCAGTATACCACATCTCGAGCATTGCTCGTCAGCCTGCGACGCTTACCTCTTAAGAATTAGGATTAATAAGGAGATGATCCAAAGAAGGGTGGCACGCTTCGTCGCGGGATCGTTTAGTCGGCGCGAGAGCGTGACTCAAATGCTCAAAAAAATTCGGTACCCTACGTTTCAGGAAGAGACAGCCAACATATTGCTTCCTCCCAGGCACACCTCACGAAATGACCACGGTGGGAAGATAAGAGAAATTAGAGTTCGTAGAGAAGCTATCGTATCGTTCACGAATACAACAGGAATGGGGCGGGGGAGGGGGGGTTACCAGATGTACCCTCCGCCACACACTGCGGGAAGGGCAGACGGCGTCTTTCCACGGCGATACTGGGGGGGGGGGGCATTTTTTATCACACCGCTCCCCGTCTGTTGTAGTCATTTCTCGAAACTGTAGACTGTTTTCTCCGTCAAGCAGATGTGTACACGAAGATGAGTGCTTTTTGTCCCATTCCTCCTATCAAGGCGCGTATTACACTGTCAAACTTCAACCCAAGGTATTTGGCAAATCTTTTACAAAAGCTAGGAGCGAGCTCTGACTTTCGTGAAATATGTCATAACAGTACCCCAATACACTGGCAAATATTTCATAAAAGTCTTTTATAAAAGACCAGTTAAGTCCCTACCCCTCGCCGCCGCCCCACGATTCTTTAAAGAATCGAACTACCATGTATAAAACAGCTACAAATGTCTGTTTACTTTTTTACAGCCGGCCGAAGTGGCCGCGCGGTTCTGGCGCTGCAGTCTGGAACCGCGAGACCGCTACGGTCGCAGGTTCGAATCCTGCCTCGGGCATGGATGTGTGTGATGTCCTTAGGTTAGTTAGGTTTAACTAGTTCTAAGGTCTAGGGGACTAATGACCTCAGCAGTTGAGTCCCATAGTGCTCAGAGCCATTTGAACCATTTTGAACTTTTTTACAAACGAGATAATATATTAAATAGTAATGCTTGTGAAAAATTTTATAGTTGGAGACGTAAAACAGTGATTATTTTGGTTTTATTTGTTTCGGATTATCTATCCACAGAGTAATGAAGAAGTTCAGAAAAGATTTGAAACGATATTTAAAGTTTGTTGGAAGTCCGTAAGTGCTCTCATTATCAAACACTGGATGAGGATAGTCTAGATAATTTGTTCTCCATTTGAAGGAAAGCTAGTTTTTAACGCATCTCAATATTTATGACGTCAAATCTCCTGAATTATGTATCGCACAATGATACAAGTTTGCGGGCATATTCAATGGTGTATGTGGATTCTGTCGGCAAAATGTGTTGCGAATATATTATTTAGTAATAATGAAGTAGCAAATTAAAACAGTGCCTGATACTAAGGCTTTACAGCATGAACTGCGAAACTGTAGTAATCGACATAATTTTTCCTTTCATTATTTGCGGGGGCCATCAGCGAGTTATAGACTGGCTGGGTGAGATTAAGATATGTGAACACAAAATAAGCAGTCTTGCATATGCGGATGACTTAGTTGTGATGGCAGATTCGATTGAAAGTTTGCAAAGTAATATTTCAGAGCTAGATCAGAAATGTAAGGACTATGGTATGAAGATTAGCATCTCCAAAACGAAAGTAATGTCAGTGGGAAAGAAATATAAGCGGATTGAGTGCCAAATAGGAGGAACAAAGTTAGAACAGGTGGACAGTTTCAAGTACTTAGGATGCATATTCTCACAGGATGGCAACATAGTGAAAGAACTGGAAGCGAGGTGTAGCAAAGCTAATGCAGTGAGTGCTTAGCTACGATCTACTCTCTTCTGCAAGAAGGAAGTCAGTACCAAGACTAAGTTATCTGTGCACCGTTCAATCTTTCGACCAACTTTGTTGTATGGGAGCGAAAGCTGGGTGGATTCAGGTTACCTTATCAACAAGGATGATTGCAGGTACTAGTAGATGGGAACAATGGCAGGAGGGTGTCCACAATGAGGAAATCAAAGAAAAACTGGGAATGAACTCTATAGATGTAGCAGTCAGGGCGAACAGGCTTAGATGGTGAGGTCATGTTACACGCATGGGAGAAGCAAGGTTACCCAAGAGACTCATGGATTCAGCAGTAGAGGATAGGAGGAGTCGGGGCAGACCGAGGAGAAGGTACCTGGATTCGGTTAAGAATGATTTTGAAGTAATAGGTTTAACATCAGAAGAGGCACCAATGTTAGCACTGAATAGAGGATCATGGAGGAACCGTATAAGGGGGGCTATGCTCCAGACTGAACGCTGAAAGGCATGATCAGTCTTAAATGATAATGATGATGATGATGATGATGATCAGCGAGTAAAAGTTTCAAGCTGTAAAGTTTGTTCTAAGTCGCTGAGTGCTCTTATTCTAAAATATGGTCTGGTTAATTTGCGCGCCGAGAACCACGCTGCTTCACATGCTCTCATGTTCTAACTTTCTGATTAACCTTTAATGTAAGATTATATACCTTAATAAGTTGATTATGACAGCACTTGAAAATTTTCATTCGGTCACTAATTATATAAAATACTGAAACTCAAATTTTTGTTGAATCTACATACCGTTTATTAAGCAAGCTGCAGCTTGGACTCGATGACTGGCTGACCGTAGGGTTTGAAAAAGTTATTTTATACTGTAATTATGGTTCCAAGGAATACGACGGGGAATCGAATTCGGCTCTTCCGTGTAGTGCTCCCACACGCAGCCCACTGAAACGCGGAGTCGGCGTCTTTTTCGAATGTCGGCGATTAGTCTAGAATGCTGTCTAAGCTTTCTGAACGCGCGTCCATTCTTTGGTGTTCGGGAGTTCCGACGTCCTTCATATGCCAACTCCCGATTTCCCTATACTAAGCAATCCAGCAATAAAGGCAGCGTGCTTCTTTTTATCGCGAACATGCGCTACGTCCAGTATTATTCAAATTGTGAGAGTGTTCCTTTTTAATTCTTTTCATTCCCAAATGTCCTCTTTAAGAAAATTGACCATTTTTTACTTGGTGTCTCCAAGCAGTTCGTAGCAGTCTTCTGCACATGAACGGCGCAAAAGTCTTATGATCGTCGAGAAAGGACGATAGAGTTGGAGAGACCCGTCTAGCATCGAAGTTATAAGCGACACCCCGTTAGAACAGATAGGGTACGAAGTCAGCCCTGACCGTTTATAAGAAACCGATGCCCTGTTCATTGACGTCTAGAATACGTTCGATGCAGTTCCGCGCCGAAGCCTAAGGAGCAGAATGCGAGTGTGCCAACTGTGTGATTGGATTGAAGAGTTTCTAGTAAACAGAGCACAGCACGTCATTCTCACCGGAGCGAAGTTCTCAGACGCAAAAGTAATTTCATGCCTGCTCCAAAGGAGTATTATAGGACCACTACTTTTGGCGGCTGATACTGTTGTATGCAGAGAACTTGCGGCGCTAGGAAATTGTAGCGAAATGCAGGTAGATAGGAATCGGTACTTTGTGCAGGGAGTGGCAATTAACCCTCAGCATGAACAGTTGTAATATATTGCGAATACATTGACAGACAGACTATTGTATGGTTGCTTCCGTGAGATTGCTAGGAATATGCGTAGGGAGCGATTTAAAGAGGAATGATTATATAAATCGAACCGCGAGTAAGCCAGGTGCCAGACTGTGATTCATTCGAAGAATCGTCAGGGAATGTAGTCTGGCAACAAAGGAAGTAGCTTAGAAAAATACTCGTTCGGCCTGTTGTGGGTTGGCAGGAGAGCCAACACCGGGATACAAGGCACGCGTTTTAGCTCACGCAGGCTGGCGTGAGGTCTGGAACAGGACAAGGAAATTAGACTAGCAAAAAAGGACGTAGCTGTGGAATACTTAACTTTAATCCATAAATGGTGAACATCGCTCTTGACGGTACATGTTTTGCAGCATCAATAGTAACTGGTAATGGCACCTTGCTAGGTCGTAGCAAATGACGTAGCTGAAGGCTATGCTAACTATCGTCTCGGCAACAAATGACGTAGCTGAAGGCTATGCTAACTATCGTCTCGGCAACTGAGAGCGTGTTTTGTCAGTGAACCATCGCTAGCAAAGTCGGTTGTACAACTGGGGTCGAGTGCTAGGAAGTCTCTCTAGACCTGCCGTGTGGCGGCGCTCGGTCTGCAATCACTGATAGTGGCGACACGCGGGTCCGACGTATACTAACGGACCGCGGCCGATTTAAAGGCTACAACCTAGCAAGTGTGGTGTCTGGCGGTGACACCACACGACCAATACTTGAATACTGCTCGTCATTCTAGGATCCGAACCAGACAGGACTGATACAGGAATAGAGAAGATCCAAAGAAGAGCAGCATGGTTATTTACAGGTTCATTCGGCAAGCGCGAAAGCGTCACGGAGATGCTCAGCCAACTCCAACGGCAGACGCTGCAAGAGAGGCATTCTGCATCACGGTATGGTCTACTTTTAAGGTTCCGAGAGCTAACCTTCGCAGAAGAGCCAGTCAGTATATCTCGCGAAAAGACCACGAACTTAAAATTAGAGTGATTCGAGCCTACACGGAAGCTTAGCAACGACCTTTTTTCCCGCGAAACATACGCAGCCTGAACAGCGAAATTGGGAAGTGGCACTGGTATACAGACTACCCTCCTCCACACACCGTAAGGTTGCTTGCTGCGTACAGATGTACATGTAGAAATATACGTGAACTGCACCGTATAGCCGGCCGCGGTGGTCTCGCGGTTCTAGTCGCGCAGTCCGGAATCGTGCGACTGATACGGTCGCAGGTTCGAATCCTGCCTCGGGCATGGATGTGTGTGATGTCCTTAGGTTAGTTAGGTTTAAGTAGTTCTAAGTTCTAGGGGACTGATGACCACAGCTGTTAAGTCCCATAGTGCTCAGAGCCATTTTTTTGCACCGTATAAGAGCATCTTTTCACCAAATTTCAGTCACCAATTTTGTCCTCTGAAAACATATTTTATATATACAACGCTCCTGAGGAGCGGGGCCCGTTCTACACGATAAAGACTGTTGGTGTTAAAGGAATAGCAATTTTCTTGTGTAAGTTACGTCGTAAGTTGGATGAGGAATCGGACTGACCACTGTGGAAATTCCTGCGGTGTAAAATGGTAGAAGCAAGTAGACACATCGATGCAGTAATTAGGATTCGTTAGTTTGTAGCTAACTCAGGTCAGAGTAAATACCAAAACGTTGTAAGTTCTATCCTCAACTAGTTCTTTTGTATACAGAGAAATTGCGACACTAGAAATCAACAGTGTCAGTGTCAGTGATCTGTTCACATTAAAAATGAAAAATGCACTGTGGACTGGAGTCCACGTCCGGCCGAAATCATTTACCCAGTCGTTTATTGGGGAGCCTACAAAGATTAGAGAGAACCACACGTATACCACCTCTACACCACTAAAGCTCTGAGATATATGCACGTCTTTCTCAACACTTTCTGGCTGCTAACCACAACAGCACATGAGAGGAATTCGTGGCGGGCCGCATTAAACGAGTCAGAAAAGTCCACTTCTCTTTAGAAATTCATTTATTTATGCGTTTCGGCCTTAGCTCATCATCAGGATATCAACTAAAAGAACGTTAAACAGAGTATTATGTCAAATGATTTTTAGATGCTTCAGCCAGCGTATACTGCTTCCTCCTGCGTATATCTCGCGAGAAGATCATGACGTCAAAATTGAAGAGATTCGAGCCCACACGGCGGCTTGCCAGCAATCATTCTTACTGCGAGTGATTCGTGGCTGGATTACGAAAGTGGGGAAATGGCGGTGGTACACAAGTACCCTCTGCCGCAAGTTATAATGCGGCTTGCGAAGTAGGTCTATAGATACAGATGTAGATGATTCCATTATAAACATCAGTATTCAACTGAGCTGGTTCCAATCTTAACACTGGTGCTCCCCTCAGCTGATTGCTAATGTTAAGTTTGAAATAGTGCGGCATGATACTCTGCATCACGTTCTTTTATCTGATATTCTGATGATGAGCTGTGCCTGAATTTCGCAAATAAATAACGTTGTTTAACGAGTGGACTGCTGTTACTGATGATCGAAAAGTATTGAGAAAGACGTGCTGTCCTCCGCGACGGTATATCGCAAGTTATACACTGAGACGTTCAAACTGGCATTAGAGTTGAGGACAGTTTCACGGTGATTTTAGGTTGTAAGGGATAGGTAAGTAGCAGTAAAACTGGTAGTTCATGTCTGGGCCAATAGGAAGTGAGCTCGACGGCAGACCAGAGGGGTCTTGCATAGTTTCCTATCTGTCCAGTCCTCTACCTGAAGGTCCCCTGAATCCTTCGCATCTTTGTCGTCTTGCTTCCATTTTCTAGGTGGTCTTTCACGTTTTCTTCGCTCAGACGGTACCCATTCATGAATTATTTTTTGCCATCGCTTATCGCCCATTCGTTGGAGGTGGCGATACCAACTTAATATTTTGTTGTCCATGGTATCGAAAATAGTGTCTTTTTCACCTTATTTTTCCGTATTCTGTCATTCTGATAAGTCCTAGTCTGCAGATGCGACAACTTCTTCATCAAAAATCCATCCCTTTTTGGTTAGCTCCCATATTTCAGCACCATGCGTGGTCTCTACTGTTGACTTGTACAGCAAGACCTTCGTTATCTTTGTATCTTTGTCATTCCACAGCAAGGAATTAAGTTGGACTCACGAAAGCTGCGTCAATTGGGCCACTGATGACAGCGGTACATATCCTATATTTGTCCGCGGTAATGCTTTTGGACCGGCTGCAAGATGCGACGCTCTCTGAGATGATCTGCGGGCCCTCTCCCATCTGATGAAAATGATCTCTGCGGCGTGTAGTTGTAAATGACTACTAGACTACCCCGTTAGTGGCACCAAATACGATACAAGTAATCGAGAGTATCATTTAACGAACTGGTGTCTACACTATAGCACGAAAGGAAGTTTCGCTAGGCGGCGCACTCACGAGATTCCCGACTATTGTTCATTTTGCTGTTCACCGGTATTCCGAATCTCCTCGAGCATTCCACCGGCACCGTTACTTTTTTGACAACCACCGATGTTTCCTCTATCTCCGGCATGACATCGAAAAACTCCATCCGTGTACATATCACATTTTCTCTGGCTGTGTATTTCAAGTACGGCCATATGTACAGTGAGAACACAGACTCGTGCCGTAATTCTTTTGCTTCCAGTAAATGTGTAGGATAAACCACCGTCTCTATTCACACTAGCAATTTCTTTTTTTTCCCTGCTCTAATGTATTTCGAAGTCTCTTGCTTCATGTTGATGAGCGTTTGGAAGAGCTACGTGAAGTGGGTTTCTTACCCCTCCTATGAACGAACAAAGTTGTTTAGGTTCTTACAGAATTCTCATTAACATAGTTGTAACACACGTATAGATAAAGAATTTGCGTGATGAGATATGCAGTACACATTCAAAAATTTTTGAATTGTTGACGTCCTGCCAGAGCTGGTTAACGAAAGTTCGATCAGCCTCTACGACACGCTGTCATACCACATTCTCCTCTTTATTTCTTCCATCGACTATAGTGGTACGACATTCGAATCGAATTTGGGACGATGGTGGTTCACATCCGCGTCCACCAACCAGTTTTAGGTTTTCATTGGTTCCCCGAAATCACGTAATCCGAATACCGGAATAGCTCCTCTGAAAACGATAGGATTTGTTGCCTTTAACTATTCGAGTCTAATGGTCTTGTCGTGGTCAAGGTATTAAACCCTAGTCGCGATTGCCGGCTGGGGTGGCCGTGCGGTTCTAGGCGCTACCGTCTGGAACCGCGCGACCGCTACGGTCGCAGGTTCGAATTCTGCCTCGGGCATGGATGTGTGTGATGTCCTTAGGTTAGTTAGGTTTAAGTAGTTTTAAGTTCTAGGGGGCTGATGACCTCATAAGTTAAATCCCATAGTGCTCAGAGCCATTTGAAGCATTTTGAACCTAGTCGCGATTCTTCTAAATTTACTCGAGATAGAAAAGTTATTACCTGTAACTTGCTGTGTCTCCTATTTTACTTTAGACATTTTTATGAATAGTTATGTGTAAAAATGTTTAGTTCAGATACATGTTAGATGCGTTTTTAGTGTACCTGCACACGAAAAACGTTATCTGCTATCGTATAAGATCTAATATACATAGGGGGTTGAGAAACACACGTATTTTAGAATAGTGATTCACTGTTGGGGTTCTCTTTTAGTACCGAAGCCTTGTGCATTTATAAATGCAGGCATAGAAGTAACTCTGTCAAATTCGGAACTACTTAGCCAGTCTAGGAGACAATCTAACTGCACCTCTGTCAACGAGTATTGGGGAATAAAAAAACTGTAAACTATTTACTGTTAGTAAGTCACAGCGCGAAAGAATTCAGTCTCTTGCAGTTTCAGATAACTTACCGGGGAAGGCCTCTTCGCTCTTTCTGACACAGACAGTTCTCCGTTCCTCCACACTATCTTATTGTGCTAACGGTTTCGGTGCTAGGTACACGGTCGACAATGTATGTTCTTGGAAATGAACTTCACAGAAACTTAAACGTCGTTTGGCTTGTGAATATGTGTTCCTTTCAAATAACCATTTGTTCTGAGTCCTAGTTGTGTACTAATCTCAAATACACTTTACATGGCCCACAGTCTTCTCAGACATAAGGTTCCAGTGGAACATGTGGATAAATGCTTGTCTTCTATTGACCTCAGCTGGAGGTTGCGTGAATCCTTTGCGCCAACGCGAAGAGTGAAACTTCCGTGAGAGAAATGAACTGATGCAAGAGCATGTAATTCATCACGTGCCACTCAAATTCTTTCTTTTTGCACTGTTATTTGGCGTTTATCGTAAAATAGACGTGGCAGGTCAATAACAAGGTTGAACGCATAACGTATCAGCTGTGTCTGTGGTCGCGCTGTTCCTTTGCAACAAATGCAAATAATCAGAAGGGCCTGATGGGAATTCGAATGCTCCTACCGCCGAAACGAGAGCATTGTCTTGGTCGGAAAATTCTTATGGCAACGAAAAGCCTGTCTAACCACTGGTAACCGTGAGATAGCAATAAAATAGTAATACGAAAAACACAAAGTAGTAGAATGTGCTTGAGTACCTCCTTTTGACTCTCGTCAGCTATAGGAGGTGATAAACAAAAATGAAATTACCACTCGTTATCTAAACTGTCAGGAACATCGCGAATGCGTCGCGTATGGGGGAACTGAAACAGACACTATATCCTTATCGTCAGAACTCTGCGTGGATACGGATATCCGCAGCAATAATTACTTTGCGGTTAAAAGTTAAAGGGCAGTGTGTCCCTCATAAACCATTTTCGTTTACTTGCACTGCTTGCACATAAACAATGATTAGTATAAAATCAGTGTATCTACCAACATTTCTGTTACGTTTACAAGTACACAGCGCAACGCTTATTACATTGAACATGTTGAAATAATTTAGCGTTTTGATGAAGTAGAATAAATTTTACGAACAAATTACATGACTGACATTTAAGAGTACTCAAGATGTGAAGACAACACGACCTCATTTAACTTCTCATTGTTGCAGAGATGCTCCAAGAAAAATGCCCGAAATACGTCTCAGTAACTGAAAGTCGTACTGCCCAGAACATATCAAGAATATGACAGCCCATGGTCGTCATCCACGATCTTTGTCAACAGAATGTAAATCACGAGGTCTTATTTCAGCAAGCGAAATTTCGTAGCAGGTGCAAGCTTACCTTCAGTGCTGCGTAGTGAACGGGTTAAATTGGTTTACAAAATTTTAATATCCCTGGAAGTGGATAAAATGCTTGCGAAAGTGGATACGGTATTTATGGATGAGGACAGCATTTCACTTATCCGTAAAGAACTCTTTTTACTGCTTTTCTCTTTTACAACGACTTTAACAGAACTATCTTGGACGAAATTTAAGCACAAATATCGTGAACTGGAAGACTAATCTCATGGAGAACTGTTCACATTGCATACTTTAACAGCGTTCTAGCTCCCTGTCCCTTCCTCCCCCCCCCCCCGCCCCCCCCCCCCCCCCCAACAAGGAACCTTTTATGAGAATTCCGATCGGCTCTTAACCATTTCGTTCAGTAGCAAATGAAAATGGAATTTCCCTTCACATCTTTGAACAACCGAAAATCCACGACCAGTAACAGAGGGGGAAAGAATTAAAGTACTATTGAGTGAACACCGCAGAGCGATAAGAAAAGCTAATGCGAAGCTCATTAAACGCATTCACAAAGGCCGAAATGGTTCCATAACAAGGCGTCTATGGGAACGTTCGTTGTAGAAAATATCCTTCGGTGTAGACATTTCTAATTTACAGCAGCTGCATCTCCGAATTCGTTGGTATATTTTGTAGAATATACCAGAACTTCTCAGTGTACTGCTCATTATACAAAATAGTTGACAAGGTAAATAACAGAGAACATTTCAGAGCTTCTTTCATTCATTTTGTATGTTATAATACTGCAATCTGTCCTCATACTCTGTTTTTTGAAGTACAGTTTCACATAGGCTAATATTATCATTCAGAACACGATCATCTACCGAAGATACGTTCAACCACTCAACGCAAGGAAAAATCAGTCTTCTTATTATCAAACTAACGCGCGCACGAAGCTACAAAACGTAGACTGTCTTGCAAAAAAGGGAGATCTGGAAACAGCCGACGTAATGCATTGCTTAAAAATAAATGTTTCTGTCATTAACAGAAGCAGACGTGCAAGAAGCAATTAGCAAGAAAATGTGATGGAAATATTTCATCAGTGTACTGGCAGACATGAACCTCGGACCGTTGTTCTCCACGTCTCCTGTTGCCAAAAAAAGAAAACGCAACTGTGGCTGTTGCTAGAAAAGTCAACTCCTCAGATAACCGATAGCTTGCAAATGCACTGAGCCCGGAGACGACGTGAGAGTCGGCACGGCAACAGAGGGTGTTGGCGGTCTCCCATGTAAACCGAACTGAGTAATTGTCGGTTATCTTCCGCTGACGCCAGTTGATAAAGTCACGTTTCTGGTTTGAAGCCAGCGTGTGCTGACGGAATAAACACATGTGCATGTCTCAATATATTGAGCACGGTTTCACAAGCATGTCGCCGAAAGGATCTAAGGGATAGATTTACTTAAAAACACCTCCAGGAAATAAGCCACAACACAGCGCAGTTCAGCGGCGGTGGGGCCATACAACTGTTTCCCCAGCTCTCGATATGCTGGCTGAGAAGTCGCTATGTCGAAAATTATCGCCGGAAAATGACTTTCCGAGAGCGAAAAACTTAAACCGTCACAACAAAACCGGGAATCGACCTCAGCACTCCTCGACGAAAGATCCACCTTGAAATACAATTTCACGGCATGATTCATAGTTTCTGATACATTTAATTTTAAGATATTCTCCTGTATTATGTTATCTTATACCCATGATTGGTAAACAGTTGTCATACCAACTAAGACTTTTTCTATGCTTACTACTGCCTTGCTATTTTTCTTACTGGGATCTTGTATCCACGATTTTTAAATAAGAATGTTCAAAATTTTTTCTCCTAACCCTGACATTTAATTCAGCATTCAAAAGCACCTCTTCTTAGTGTCACGCTATGCTAGAGGAGCTTAACTTTCTTCACGGCTTCAGATGGGAAGTGGATAATGCCAAGCTCGAGCGAAAAAGCGCAAGTGTTCTGCCCCTGCAAAATGATTTGACATTTAGTGAATGTTCAGCTCATCATATTGATTAATTTCTAAACTTTCTCTCTAATCAGTTACGTATGGCCTCCATATATGCACTGATGAATGATGTAATTTGCAGTTGTGGTTACTAATCCTTATACTTCTGAATCTTACATTGCTATGAAAACCATTTTAATTTTACTTTAAACTGCATGTCGTGATTACACAGGCCAACAAAAATTATGTTTTGATTACCTTTTTGTAGGTAATAGATTTTCATTACTTTTTTAGACAATTGCTTAATGTCGTGGTTTTTTTGAACACTGTATCTTAATTAACCCATCGCATACGATTTTGTTACAAAGTGACATAAACTAGAAAAAAGCAAAAACAGCTAACAATATTTCTTAAGTATTGAGCGTTAATTAAAAAAAAAAGACGAGGGTTGCGGATTCTTTGTTATCATATTAGGAATGACCGTATTAAAAGTTCAAAAAAAAAAAAAAAAAAAAAAGCCACTTCCACTCTTATCTAACTATAATAGCACTATGAAGGACTTTTCGAAAGACAGCATCTGTTTCGAACAGATATGAACATTATTTCATTTTAGTTTCATTCTTTCATCGTCAAGTGTCTTCAATTTTTGAATGCAATATTTTTATCTTTTATTTTATACATTCATGTGGTGGCTATCCAGGGTCAACGCAGATCGTATTCATTTTTGTCTGTCCCCGTTTCCTAACGTAATTTTGCTTCGTATCTACCTTTTTATCTTGCGGCGTCCACAGTTACCATGAATTTTTTGGATGACTTCACGATGAGAGCAATAAAACTCATAAGCCCTGTAAACAAGTCCTGTTGGTCAGCGAAAAAATGTCGAGATGGGCCGTGCTTCGGTGTCCACGTTAAGCTGTAGGAAGCGCTATCACTGCGTGGAAAAGTCAGTTCAAAGATCAGAGGAAGACAACAACATATCACCTCCAATTGGACCATACCTAGTAAAGCCTGCTATGATCAATACAACATTCGGGATGGTAACAGCGTTACCTTATCTCTAACACCACTTTCCATGAAAATTGATAATATGAACCATTACAGATGTTTTGTGATCAAAAACCTAACAAATGTCGTCAGCTAGTTGAAAATACAAATTATGTTTGTTAAACACCGACTTTGCGACTGTAATATGACGAGACAGGAACGGTTCTTCATAACACAAAAACGTGAATATATTTAGTCTTAGTGAAAGTATTGTGTGCTAAAATCTAGCACATATGTGTAGAACGTGAAGAATGACGTAACAAACAAAAAGTCCGACCACCGAAGATGCTTTAAGGTGATGCGGAACACATTTAATCTTAATTAGACTTTATTACAGTCGCAAAAGAAGCTATTTTACTTATGTAAGTTGTATGACTGGGGCTGCGGTAATAAGAGACCGAAAACACAAAGAAGACAAAATGTACTTGAAAATAGCCGAAGACCAAAATTGGACACTAGTATGAAAATAAAATTAAAATTAACAGTTGCATCGATCATGGAGCCAATCAAAATCTGTCTTCCTTTATATTCATTTGTGTCATGTCTGCAAAATCCTTTTCGTGAATTTCAGTTCCCACTACCCTGGCCAAATGATCTGCTTCGCCTTTATGTATACTAGCATGTTTTCACCTTCAGTATTCTTGTAGATATTTTCTGTGTCCAAACTCCTGTTCTCTGTTCTTGGAGCCAGTGAGAAATGAAAGCGTATGTAGAATTTGTAAGCCGTATAACGGGAATTTCACTCATACGCGTATTTTACCGATTTCGACAAAACGTAAAATTTGGTGAAATAAGCATGGGTATCAAATCTAATTTAGCGAGTATAATTTTTTTTTAGTATTTAGTTTTAATAGTTATGTTGCCGCTGCGTAGGAAACAGCGTGGGAGAGCAGAGCGGAATGGGTCGCTCGCGCTGAACGCTCAGCCTGTGCGAGAGCGTGTGCGCCTGCGCGATCTTGGGTAGGCAGCCCACAGCGCGGCCCTGCCCTAGCGCAACCCGAGGATCAGTGCGCAGGGCGCAGAAGCAGCTGCAGCAGCAGCAGCAAGCGCTGGGCCCTGTGTGTGTACGTCTGCACGCGCCGCGAACGCTACCAGCTGCTAACGTCGCCTTCCAAGTTCCGTCGGCGTCGAGGTTGTCAGGGGCGGATCGTTAGCTCAACTGAAAATGTCAGCAGTCTTACTAAAGGAAAATCACACCATTAATGTCAGATGTTTCGGCTTAAATGAAGAAACACTTATTATCAGGGACCTCCTCACGGAAATTTCAAGTATACTCCTACACATTACGACTTTAATTTCTTTTCCATTTTAAGCCGTGAAAAATTTCTTAATCAGAATGAAGTCAGGCTGCATTTGACTACATTTCTCGCGTTCTCATATAGTGAAATTGTTTCAGGACACTATTTTTAGATGTGTAACAATGATAAAACAGTCGTTGTTCTATGCTATTGCGGAATTTTTTGGGAAGGTTTTCGAAATTTCGTACTCAATTTGTTGTGGTTCAAATGGCTCTGAGCACTATGGGACTTAACATCTCAGGTCATCAGTCCCCTAGAACTTAGAACTACTTAAACCTAACTAACCTAAGGACATCACACACATCCATGCCCGAGGCAGGATTCGAACCTGCGACCGTAGCGGTCGCACGGTTCCAGACTGAAATTTGTTGTGTCTGCAACACAGATGTACAACGAAGATTATATTTAAAACTTTCAATTTACGAAATATTTCTTAGTTTATTCCATTGCAAATTTTCGGCTATTGACTACTCTGCCCCCTCGTCTTTTGAACTTGCCTTCCGGCTTAGGCTTCCAGTCCTCTGTAAAGAACTTGTGTTACCTCTATAGCTGATCGATACCGCGGGCACGTAAACAAAACAAAACACTACGAAATACTTCTGGTTATCGTTAGCCAAGTACGGCTCGAGATTCCCACCAGTGTGCCGAAGCTATATACCTTTACGCACTTCATCTGTTTTCGACAGAACTCGCACGCGCTAAAATGCGTGCCTTTTTTCCACTGTAGAACGCGGCAAGTACATGTGTAAAGCTGAATAAAAAAAGCATCTTATGACTACATACGAGGACGTGCTGAAAAGTAATGCCTCTGAATTGTCTGTGTGGAAACTCTTAAGGCTTTCTAAATAAGACAAGCGTTAGTAGCATTCTACATCTTTATTCTTCACGTCTGCATACTTATTTTTCAACGTAGTGATCCTGGCAACGAACACGTGCATTCCAACAACAGACCACTTTATTGAGTCTGTCACTGTAGAATGTTTGATTTTATTAACGGAGCCACAAAGTCACCTCTCCTTGCACTGCTTCATTACTATTAAAGTGAAGTCCTCGGGGATGTTCTTTAAGTTTTGGAAACAGATGAAAATCTGATAGGGCCGTGTCGGAACTGTATGTAGAATGATCGATGATAGTCTACCCAAGGCAGCTGCGGCAGCGCTCATGTATAGTCTGACGTCGTGCTGAAGTAGAGGGTGTTCCACGTATGGATGTACTCTTCGATTATGTCACGTTGTTCCTCACCAACCAACATAATTACGCTATACACTGCAATGGGCACGTGCTGCAATTCGGAGGCCTATGGCGGCAGAGGATTCTAGTATGTAGACGTGAAAAATAAAGATTTACAAAGTTAATAACGTTTGCTTTATTTAAAGAGCTTTCAGAGTTTTCACATAAAAAATTCAGAGGCATTACTTTTCAACACGACTTCATATCTATTTTCTGCGGCCATTTCGTGGTTATTTTAGTGAGAATTCTGGAGCTATGTGTTAGGCAAGATAGCTTTTTTGCCTCCACACTGGGGTGGTGTGTCGTAAGAAATATCTCTGCGACCTCTTTTATCGGCAGAACTAAAACTAAGCTCCGTCCGATCAGGCCATGCAAGGTCCAACGTTACCGACCAGCTCACGGGTGTCACTGGATGAGGATATGGAGGGGCATGGGGTCAGCAC
This sequence comes from Schistocerca americana, assembly GCF_021461395.2. Lineage (NCBI taxonomy): Eukaryota > Metazoa > Arthropoda > Insecta > Orthoptera > Acrididae > Schistocerca > Schistocerca americana. Next base: position 251,039,395 of record NC_060125.1, on the reverse strand, counting down.
ACCGCTCTCCCGACCGAACGCCAGCTTACGAGACTGGAGCCGCTACTTCTCAATCAAATAGCTCCTCAGTTTGCCTCACAAGGGCTGAGTGCAACCCGTTTGCCAAAAGCGCTCAGCAGACCGGATGGTCGGTCACCTATCCAAGTGCTAACCCAGACCGACAGCGCCTAACGTCAGTGATCTGACGGGAACCGGTGTTACCACTGCTGTAGTGCCGTTGTCTTTATCGGCAGAAGGTAGTCTGTATCTCACTAGGTGGAGAGCACCTCCTTTGATAATGCAGGAAGTTTTTGCGGAAGTCAGGTAGCGACCTGCTTGGTAGTTTTTAATAGCCAGGTTGGTGCCTGCACCCCCTGTGGCCAAAGAACGCCACGGCTGCTCTACATTCCCCAGGGAATAATTAAGCGCAATATTTTTGCCTTTCTGTAGAAACATAGAAGAGTAAGATTGTTGTTTCTTAGGTAACTATGATGTAAAAAAGATAATGCATGTTTGAAGCCTTGGTTCGATTTAAGAGAGGGACTGATGGTCGTAATCAGATTAGGTTAAATAAATAAATCATCATGGCACCATCTAACCCACGTGGGAGAGTCAGTAGTGTTCGCTCTAAAAATTTAGTTCAGCCAGCAGCATGGCGTAGCTCCAGACTGTGCTCTTGGCAAGTAAGGCCAACCGATTGTGAAGACACTACTTCGGCCCAGTACCAACTTCATATTTAACAATGTGCATCATGTACACAACAAGATAGAAGTTTTAGCCACAATTCTCACCAGTCACATTGGCAACAACACAGAGGCGTCCCCTCGATGTACAGTTTCTTGAAATGGGAAGTTGGGAAGGAGCAAGGAAGTTAGTGTGTAATCGACGGCCTGTTAAAGTCTGCTGGCTAGGCAATGTTGGAGAGATCACGTCCTTGAGGAAATGTAAGTTCGGGCTAACAGGATACATATTCTGAGCATCTCGCTTACTTGTGTGTTTCTAATACACAACTTGTGTTACCAATTTGATTTATTGTAAACCGTAATTTTGGCTTAGCGGGTTGCACAGATAAGGATCTTGGTACTTTGTTCTCCATGACGTCTCTCTGGTAGATTTTGGTACCTCCCTTTCTGGTAGCGTGATTCTTCTTCAATTTAAATGAATATTGAGATAACGTTGCTCTCTGTCTATTCCTTTTTAATTTTATTGAACATATGGAGCAAATAAACTCATTTTATACGCATATTTGACTTAAATGTCAAAATTATTTAACTTGCGCTACAATGTTTCGTGGTTAGGCAACACACAAAAACTGAATTTAGCTTATTGTACACTCAGTTGGTTAACTTCGCTGTGCCGGCCACTTGTGCATGGTGGCCAAGTACAAGGATAATTTACTTATTTTGTGAAAGCAACGAGCATTACACTTGTCATCTAGTATCAGTGCGAATTAGTTTTACTTGTTATTCTGTGACAGCAAAGAACACTGCACACGCTCGTTTTACATTACTGCGATTTGGTTTCATTAACTATGGAAAGTTGAGTCTACTTCACTTAGAAGTATAAGTTGCCGTTGGGCTGCCATTAATTCACAATTTAACAACCAGATTAGAACTTTCAAGGGAATCAATCCACGCAGTTAAAGTAACTGCAGTTACGAAATAGCGGATGCGCTGTTGCCTATGAGTAGCAGTCATGCCATTGTGAGCTCACACGTACTAGATGTTCCGGAGCTGACGTAATGGTTCAGGAACAATGAGGCTGGGTCTGTAGTACAGCGAGATAAATAAAGCAAAGAGGAAGAGCCGCCAGCAAAGATGCGCGAGACTTCGATACTTGGTGTGTTACGACTGAGCGACGTAGTCACCTCCTATCTGGAAGTGACGGACGGTCTGTGGCGTCAGAGGTGTTCCAAGGAGGTGAACTTACGTACTGAAGGAGATAAGGATATTTACAAAAAGATCGAATGACTTATAGTCTTAATTTTAACCGTATCTCGGTCGCACAAAGACGGGAAAACACAAACGTAGCATAATAGCAGATACACACACTAATTACTGTTCTATGAATTTTAACTGTGTTCAGAATGAATTTTAGCTTTGTCTTGAATGCTCCTGGTGGATTATAACTGTGTGCCAAAGCGAGACTCGAGTCCATAAACCTGCTTTTCGTAGCAACGCTATCAGGTACGATTCGCAGCACCCAACCTAACAGCTTCATTGCTGCTAGTATCTATCTCCTACTTTCCAAATTTCACAGGCATTCTCCTGCATAATTTGTGGGACTAGCACCCCAACAGCGATGGATTTATTTAATACTAGCTGAGTACCCGGCGTTGCACGGGTATGTATGTACTCCAGTCTCCTGTTAGTCTATCTCCTCCTTACTCTTCTGTCCATCTCCTCCTTTGCCCACTCTATCGTTCTCCCGCTGCCCTTCTCCCTATCCGTCTGCTCCTTCCCCCTCTCTCTGACCTCCTACTCCTACCTCTCTCTCTGTCCATCACCTCCCCCTGCCTCCTCCTTCTGTCCACCACCTCCTTCTCCATCTCTCCGCCCATCTGATGCTCTCCCTTTTCTCTGTCCATTTCGTCCTCCCCCTCTCTGCCGACCTCCACCTCCCCGCTATCTCTGTCCATCTAGTCCTTCGTACTTTCTGTTAATTTTCTGCTCCCCAACTTGTCTCACCACCTCCAGGCTATAGCCCCTACCACTATAACAGGCTGGTAGTTCTTGCCCCCACAGTAATTCTTTGCAGATGTAATACGTGCACCTAGTTTGGTTGAAATCGAGACAAGGTTTTAAGAGGCGGTTTTTTCCGCGACTTTTTCAAATTATATGTTGCATATATTTGACATATATTTAACATATGCCAAACATATTTTTACATATACTTCACTTGTATCTGTTGCGAATTTCGCCCTGCAGTTCCCTTATTCATACAGCTTAATATTTATGACGTTATATCTCCCCGACAATGTTTAGTACATCTACATCGACATCTACATTTATACTCCGCAAGCCACCCAACGGTGTGTGGCGGAGGGCACTTTACGTGCCACTGTCATTACCTCCCTTTCCTGTTCCAGTCGCGTATGGTTCGTGGCAAGAACGACTGTCTGAAAGCCTCCGTGCGCGCTCTATCTCTCTAATTTTACATTCGTGATCTGCCGTTAGGAAGTCGCCTACCGTTTTCACTGCAAGCAGCATGAGCATTTCGATTAAAAGACCCGTGCACAAATACGATATAATTTTGCAGGTACATTTAGTGGTATATTTGGATACTGTCTGCAAAATTTGTTGAGAGTTGAGCTTATAGTAAAGTCCTAGAAAATCAAAATGTCATGCATGATGAGTCAGTTTCTCAACCATCTAGTGTTTATTACGTCTTATCTCCTAATCTATGAGTTGTACAACAATATGTTTTTCTAGGTACATTCGGCGGCATATACGGATATTGTCTGTGAAATGTATTGCAAATAGAACAGCAGAGCAATAACGAATTTAAACACCATGTATGATTCGGTCGTTTTTCACGCAGCTCAGTGCTCATGACGTCATTTCTCATGAAGTATGTGTTGTATAACGATATAATTCTGCAGGTACATTCAATGGTATTTGCGAATACTGCGTAAAAAATGTGCCATGAATAAATTCAGCCGGCTGGTGTGGCCGTGCGGTTAAAGGCGCTTCAGTCTGGAACCGCGTGACCGCTACGGTCGCAGGTTCGAATCCTGCCTCGGGCATGGATGTGTGTGATGTCCTTAGGTTAGTTAGGTTTAATTAGTTCTAAGTTCTAGGCGACTGATGATCTCCGAAGTTGAGTCGCATAGTGCTCAGAGCCATTTGAACCATTTTTTTTGAATAAATTCAGTAGTAAAGAGGTAACGAATTAAAACGTTATGCTTGACGCGACAGTTTCACTGCATGAATGGCGAAAATGCAGTAAGCGATGAACTTTCTTGCTTCCATCATTATGTGGGGGTTGGCAACGAACAAAAGTTTCTTAAAGGTTTGAAATTATGTTTTAACGTTTGTTGCAAGTCGCTACTTGCTCTCATTCTCAGATAATGGATGAACAAAGTCTAGGAATTCGCGCGTGGTGAGTTACACAAGTTTTTCACCCCCATCCCCACCCATTTGATACGTATATGTTTGTTAGACTCACAGTGCTTCTTTCCAGACGTGGTTTAGGAGGAGGGATGATATATATATATATATAAGCCACAGGAAACATTAAGAACACTCATTTTTATTTTGTATTCAGGTTGTGTGCTTCAGTTCAGGTAACTACGTAACTGAATTTTTCAACTGTGGCTGTGAATATGATATGTTGGCCAAATCTACTGCATCGTTCAAGAAGGCAGCGCTTATTTACGAAAGTTGAGGACGCTGATGTGGTATTTGTGCACGGGTCTTTTAATCGAAATGCTCATGCTGCTTGCAGTGAAAACGGTAGGCGACTTCCTAACAGCAGAGTACCAGACTCAGGAGTTTTCACTCGTCTTTTCAATAAACTACGTTATACTGGCGTAGTACTCAGCAGTCAAATATTATATGAACGTGCAACTGAAGATAATGTGGTTGCAGCAGAAAACATATTCATTTGGCGGAACGTAGCTCTTCAACACGCACTCTCAGGATTTGCGACCTTATCGGGCTTCCGCAAATAAGAATTTGGAGGGCATTACGTATGCACGGTCTCTCTCCTTGTCACTTATAGCGGAGTCAACGCCTTCTAGTTGAAGGTGGTGATAGGCGATTGAAATTTTATCGTTCGCTAGTTCCTGATTGCCGTTTTCAATAGTGGCTGTCAGTAACGCGAAAATTCACATCCCTGTGTGGAGAACTATTTTCAGGAACGCTTCTCTGTAAATGTCTGATTTGTTTTATGTGGGCTGTTGTGTTACCGCATCGTCTTACAGGACCCCATTTATTCTAGAAAATGAGCTTTGTTGAAAGAGCTTCCTTTGGCTACACGGATGGGTAGCTTCTTCTATCTTGACGGCGTCCCTGTGCATTCCAGTAGTCAAGCACATCACTTATTCAGTGCTTTACGCGCGCTGCCTAGAAGTCGTGTTGCGTCGCCGTCTGCCAGCGGCCTGCGACACATTAGCTGTATAGACATGAAAATTCGTACCGGACCGGGATTCGAACTCGGATCTTCCTCCAGACGAGAACAATGGCCTCGATCATCTCGGCCACACGAGCACGCTCCCTGTACCGACCTAAACTTCAATATTTCACCGCTTTCGCCTACATACTGTACTCTGGGTAGCGTACTTGTGTGGCCGATGCGATCAAGGCAACCACCAGCGTCAAGCGGAAGACCTGGTTCGAACCCCGACCCGGCAAGAATTTTCATTGTCACCAATACATACTGCGCCAAAGCTTAGCCATATTCGCAAACGCAAATATAATTCTCGTATCCCATCCCATGATCCCACATCAACAAAGGTGTTCTACTCGATAGGCAACTTTGAAATCCCATATCCAAGAGGCTAGAGGAAAAACGATGGAACGCCTGAAAGCGCTTTACCCTCTGCTCAGATCGATGTCTACTCTACCCTCACACTGCGGCATTACGCTATATCGCCGGCCGAAGTGGCCGTGCGGTTAAAGGCGCTGCAGTCTGGAACCGCAAGACCGCTACGGTCGCAGGTTCGAATCATGCCTCGGGCATGGATGTTTGTGATGTCCTTAGGTTAGTTAGGTTTAACTAGTTCTAAGTTCTAGGGGACTAATGACCCCAGCAGTTGAGTCCCATAGTGTTCAGAGCCATTTGAACCATTACGCTATATCTAGATCTGATTCGGTCAGTGCTGGAAGATGAGGCAGTAGTATGGGGAACACAGCAGACTGTCACAAGCGTCAGCTAGAAGAACCACAAGGCAAGGTTCTCATGATCGCGAATAAAACAGTGATCCGAATACAGAATAAATTTCGTTTACTTCACGTCTATGGTTACAAATTTTTTGTCATCAGACTACACTAAGGCTCCAGCACATTAGGACATGTTTTTATGACACATATCTGACGATGGTCTTTGTAGACCAAAACCGGTAGTCTGATGACAAAAAATTTGCGACCATAGACGTGAAGAAAAGGAAATTTAGGGTCAAGTTTCTTGAACACCAGTGACCTCGGACCTCACTTCTTTAGACTTTTGCCTGTGGGGATCGATTATAGATGAACAAAAGGAAATTTAGGGTCAAGTTTCTTGAACACCAGTAACCTCGCACGTCTTTCCTTCAGACTTTTGCCTGTGGGGATCAATTATTGATGAAGTCTAGCACGAAAAATTAAGACGACAGACGAACTGATCGTTCGGATTACGAACAGTGCTGTTCTCACAAAAGAACGCCTAGACGACCTCGGAGGAGCTACACGTGGTGCGAAGAGAATTAAAATGTGCATAGAAGTCAGGGATGGATTTTATGAAAATCATCTTTAAGGTTAACCATTTGCCTTTGCTTAACACCACCTGTGAGTATTTGTATGGGTTCCATTCTAACCGCTGTCTGTGTAACCAGTAAGAGTTGGACATATATTGCATAGAATGTTTTACTTTGTTTAGTGTATGTTACCACCTAATAAAGTATTGACCATTCCTCGTGAAAAGTCCTGTGTAGCCACGAGAGGCGAAACTGAAAGGGCATACAATCGTAAACAAGCTGTTGATGGAGAAGGGGGCAGATGGGAAAATCTTCGACCGGGAGCCGTCAGTTCCCGAATGGAAACTCCGTTAATCTGTTTAACGAGGCGACCGCGGGGGATGCGAGTCTTTCCTGAAATACAGCCGCCGTAACGATGGACGTTTCCCAATAACGACCTCCATGTCAACAAGAGTTAATGCCTCTCCCGCCGAGTCGGCATAGTCGCGATATCGCCGCCGAATATACACACATCAGAATACGTTTAATGTTTCTCCGAGTGGCTGAGGCTTCGTGTTTCGGCAGGTGTGACTTTCTTCTCTCGCACTGTGTTCACTAGGCAAAAGCACACCAATCTACTTCATGCATAAAATAACACCCAATGGCATATGAGTTTCACCGTATCTGTGCTAGATAGTGGCTGACAACGGGGCAAAAAAAAACTCGATAGCTGCTGAAATAGGACATTTCAAGACCAAAGTCTTGAAAGTAAGTCCGAAAATCCATTACAGTAAGACCAAAACAAAATTTGTCAACAGCGATCTAGAACAAGTTGATAAGATATCGTAAGAAGTGCAACTGAAAATATGTTTAGATTCTTATTAGTCATCTTTGGTGAGTCTCATTTTATTTCGGAAACAGCATTAACTAAAAAAAGAAACGGGATTGTACAGGTATCCTTGCTTTTAGATATTCTATGGCTTGATATTAAGTTATGTTTACAGTTGTATTGTGTATTCTCGATGTGTCCCTTTTCTTGGGCTGCGATTATATACATTGTTTATCACTCCTTTTTCACTTCTTCTCTCACTTGTATCGCATATTTAAATATATTGCCCGCTTCCATAGGCAAGTGGGCAGCGTATTGCCTACTATGTGCAGGTCGCGGGTTTCAGTTCCCGGTTGGGCCACAGATTTTTTCTTGGTGGGAAGACTGGAATGGGGTGCATGGTGCCTTGAAACCAAGTTCCGAGGTTTGGGGAGCTGACAGTGGCAAGGAAAGCTGTGTGCTGAGAAAAGTAAAAGAAGTAATGCAGTCATCAATTCGAAGATTGTTTTGAACACAGCACTACTTTACAAGATATGATCCTATTGGAGGTGGTATGCCGTTGCCTTCGTCCGACCTTCGAACTGAGTTACCCAGCTAGTTATTGGAGTAACTATAGTTTAATACCGTTTCCAAACCACGTTAGAACTCGGCATTTCCACATCAACAAACATTGCCAGAGGTGAAAGAAGTGATAAGTGACAAATAAAATCATAGGATCGACTGGGGATCGAAGCCGAGACCTTTCAGTTCTTTTTCCTTTCGTACTATCTAGCAGTTTCTTCGTTACTTTTCGTCAGCAGTTCCGTGCGAATGTCGCAGGACACATCTCATATACCATCGACGCAAACCTGATCCAATTTTTTTATTGTAGAAGGTGAGCTGCCCCTCGTCCAACCCACTGAGCTATTGAGCTGGCATCCAGTGCGTCACCGAGTGTTATACGGGGTGATTTAGTTGCCCTTACCGATGGTTTTTATGCAACAGACGTTTTCAGAAACCAAACTCACTATACGCCAACTATTATCCCTACAGAAAAAAATGGATGAGACCCTTTTTTGTAGGTCATTTAATTTAGTTAAATTTTCTACTATGATATATTTTCGATGGAGGTAACGGTTTTCGAGTTGAAGGTCACTTTTGTACGTTTTTCTTGAATCATTTCAAAGCTACATCCTCTAACGGAAACGTATGTTAGTACAAAATTTAACTACATTGCATTTCTTACAAAAAGGTCCTGTTCTTTTCTTTTTGTAAGAGTAACAGTTTGTATGTAATGAGCGAGAGAATACGAAAATTTTGAAATGGTATTTGCAGGTGTTACACGTTGCATAAAACCCATCGGTAGGGGCAGCTAAAATTACTCTGTAAACATTCCAATAACGATAGAACTTTGCGTTTTTCACATATTCAGATCATCGCCAGAGGTGAAATAAGTAATAAGTGACAGAAAAAGTTCTAATACCGACTGGGAATCGAAAGTTACTCTTTAGAATTTGTATTCTGGCACTTATCCAGTGAGTGCCACAATGAGCTATTATATATTAGAAATATAGAATTAGAAATGAGTTACTGCCTCCCTGTCCTCCTCCTCAGCTCAGTGGTCATTGTGTCTAGCTGCCATGCAGCGATGCCCGGGTCCTCCTCCCGACTGGCTCGGTGATTTTCTTCGTTCGTGGTGTGGGTGTTGTGTTGTCTTCATCATCATTGCCACTCAAGTCACCCAGTGTGGCGCCAAGTGCAAACAATTGCATCTCGGAGGCCGAATTTCCCCAGGTGAGGAATCCCACCCTTTAATTACACACGATCATCATCGTCACCGTCCCTAGAGCAACTGCTTGAAATGAGTCCAGCATTCTGTCGAAAACCGCGTGTAGCCAATCTAAAAAGTATTAGAAAGTAAACTTTGGTTTGGATTTTGGGACTATTCGTCGTTGGCCTGCTACCCGTGCACTAATAGGCTACTAGGGTAATCCATAGTTCTTAAGGTTCAACTAAGGCGAGCAACGAGGAGTAAACAGGGATAATCACTCGGTCGTTCCGATGATGGATCTGGAGCTTAACTCTCGTCAACAAGGTAGTCGTTACCCGGCAATACGTTCAGCCCTGGTGGAAGAAACAAGACGCATCTCGCGACCCTGCTCCGGCTCAGATAGTTATGGAAGGTGCAGGAGAGGAGATACCAGGCAAGTACTCCATCCGCGAAGCACGACTGCCGACTTAAGGCTGAGCGTAAATTACCTTGTGTCAAAACTCTTTCCAACTGCGATTACCTCCTTAGTCGCCGAGAGTCACCCTCCTACTTAATGGCCCGTCGTTAAATGAGAATCTTTCGTTTACAATTACTTTTAGATTTTGCCATTATAAAATATTACGCATTTCTCTAGCAGGTAAAGTCTTCGTATTTTGTTCTTTTCGTAAGTGTCAGCTCCTGTTATCATTCGGGCGCATTTTTGTGAATAATGCGCAACGCTATTAGCACCCAGTCAGCTTTATGTATTAATATTTTCGGTCAGATATGGATGCCGATCTACTACACTAAAGTCTGAGAAGCAGTGATAATGTGTGCAAGTGCACAATGCGCTCACACCGCTCTCCTTAAAGATTCGGTCAGCGATAAATTCGTGAACTTAGCTGACAAATATATTCCACCATTACACTCAGATGGAGTGACGACAGTCATGGGGTATCTCCTAATATTGTGTAGGACCTATTTTGCCTGGTGTGCTTGTGTTGTCCTCATCAGTTCATCATCATTCATGAAAGAGGCGAGTTTGGACTGAACAACGGTTGGGAATATGTACGGGTGCTGATAACTGCGCAGTTGAGCGCCCCACAAACCCATCATCATCGTCATCATCATCATCAACATCATATTTTGCCCGGCGCAGTGAAGCAGCTCGACATAGCATGGGCTCAACGTAGTTGGAAGTCCCCTGTAGAAGTACTCTATAGCCGTCCATAATCGCGAGAGTGTTACCAGTGTAGGATTTTGTGCACGAACTGACCTCTAGATGCCTCGGGCATGGATGCGTGTGATGTCCTTAGGATACGTTTAAGTAGTTCTAAGTTCTAGGGGACTGATGGCCTCAGATGTTAGGACCCATAGTGCTCAGAGCCATTTGAACCATTCTTTTGACCTCTAGATTGCGCCCCATAAATGTTCGATGGGATTAATGTCGAGCGATCTGTGTGGACAAATCATTCGCTCGAATTGTCCAGAATGTTCTTCAAACCAGTCGCGAATAATTGTGGTCCAGTGGCAGGGTGCATTGTCATCGATAAAAATTCCAAATTTGTTTGGGAACATGAATCCACGAGTGGCTGCACACGGTCTGCAAATAGCCGAACATAACGTTTTCCAGTTAATGACGGGTTAAGTTGGACCAGAGGACCCTGTCCATTCCATTTGACGTCAGCGCATATCCTTACGAGGCCACCAACATCATTTGCAGCGCCCCGTAGGCACTCCGACCCTACCATCAGCTCTTACCAACAGAAATCGGGACTCATCTGACCAGGCCATGGTTTACCAGTAGTATAGGGTCCAACCGATGTGATCTCGAGCCCAGGAGATGCGCTACAGACGTGTTGTGCCGTTAGAAAAGGCACTTGCTTTTGTTGTCTGCTGCCACAGCCTAGTAACGCCAAATTTCGGAGGTATTTAGGGATATTCTGGGCGTATTTTGGAATAAGAAACCTGTGGACTGCTATGGCTCGTTACAGAGTAATTGTCTATCGTATAAATTCCTATCGCCATTTTCCTTTGTAATTGTATTGAACCTGAGCTACCACTATCCGCATAACAGAGTCGGCAGTGTGCTCTGTGCGTCTTAATTTTGTAACAAAATTGTTGCATTCACCCACGGTACCTTCTATTGACAGCAATAATGCCCATGTTATTCTTCGCCTTCAAACTTGCACTCAGTAATGCTCTGGTCTATCTAGCGTGTGTTTTTCCAGCAGTGTTAACAGTACGTTAACGATTGTACGAGGGGCGTTCAGAAAGTAAGCTCCGATCGGTCGCGAAATGGAAAGGACTATGAAAATCCGATAAAGCTTTGCACAGATGTGTTGGGTAGTGTCTCTAGTTTAACCTCAGTTAGCATCACGTCGCTCTTCTCATTTCTGAGCTCGCAGTGAGTGCGTAAAGATGTCTAGAAAATAGTGTCTGCCGCCAAGTACGAGGGCCTGGTGAGAAATTTCGCCTGAAGCTATGCAGCTAACATTACATAACTGTCGTGCTGTTTCTTCTTCAAGACAATTCTCAGCCGCATTCTGCAGGGGCAATGAAGATGCTCCTGCATCGTTTTCAAATGGAAATGTGAGATTACCCACAATACAGTCCGCAATTGTCTCCCCCTGAGTTTCATCTCTGGTCACATGAACCGCTGTCTTTGAAGACAACATTTTGACACAGACAACGAGGTGTAGGCCAGCGTGGAGAATTGGCGGAAAGCACTGGCGGCTGCCTTCTATGATGAGGCTATTGAAAAGTTGGTACAACGCTATGACAAAAGTCTAAGTCAGAACGGCGACTACGTAGAGAAGTAGCTGAAAGGTGTAGCTAATTGTTACAAGTAAAACATTTTTGATATTCACTGTGGTTTCAATTTGGCAATCAATCGGAGCTTACTTTCTGAACAGGCCTCGTACATTGTAGTATGGACGACGAAGAGTTGGCAAATATGCACCCCATGTACGGGTTCATCAACGGCCTCGCCACACTTGTAACGCCGGTTCCCGTGAGATCACCGAAGTCAAGTCGTGTTGGACTTGGCTAGTGTTTGGGATGGGAGAACGTCTGGGTCTGCCGAGCGCTGTTGGCAAGCGGTGTGCACTCAGCCCTTGTGAGGCCAACTGAGGATACTACTACATTGAGAAGGAGCGGCTATGGTCAGGGAAACTGACGGCGACCGGGAGAGCGGTATGCTGACAACATGCCCCTCCATGCCGCAACCAGTGACGCCTATCGTCTGGGGGTGACACGGCCGCCGGTCGGTAGCGATGGGTCTTACGAGGCCTGTTCGGACGGAGAGGTATGGGTTCACTGAATGCAATGATGGGTCGGCATAACAACGCTATGCTGAACCGTTGCCGCAGAGGCGTCAACGACATCACAGTACTTGAACGTGTAAGGCGTGTGATGGTGCATCGCTGTACACGTCACCTTCATCATGGTATTCGACATGTTACAAAGTAACGGTTACGGAAGAGACCTGCATTTGTTACGTGCTGTACTAAGCACCGTCAGTACGGGGTGAACACACTGCGATAAAAATGTTTCGTCTGATAGCTGTTGTCTTACTCCATTTTTTTTTGTACCCCTCGATGATTGTTCCAGCATGTTCCTGGCGTTTTCACTGTTGATAAGGTACCTTCAAAAAAATAAAGGTAATGATGGTAACAAACCGACCGACTTAGAATTAAATTAATAAACTGTAAAGAGTCATTGGGGACCATGTTTCATTTACACCAAAATATTTAGGAAATACCTCCATATTCTCAAGTAATGTTGTCGCCACAGACATGTCTGTCATATCTGTGTCTCTGAACTTGAAATAACCTCAAAATTAAGTAATGTCTTTGATAGTGTTTTCTTCCCTACTTTTTCTTTTTTTGTCGCTACGACGACTATGTGTCTATCGACACTTTTTTTTGCATTTTGCCTAATTTCTCTACTTCCTCGCACATAATGACAAGATGTCTCGTTTATAAATTTTCTTCAGTTTCGCAATTGCTGTTATTTTGTGTTGCGCTTTTTCGCTCCACAGCACATGTAAGTGGTCAAAATGTTGTGATTAGCTTTTACCATCGTTTCACACGGGTAGAGACGGTTTTTGTATGTCCAGATGGGCGCCGAGGATTTAAAGGGAAAGTGCTAAAAAATCCCAAGTATTTTTGCGCCTGAAAAGTAGTGAATGTGTCGAACATGTTACGTTTTTCTCCACTGGCCATATTTGTCGCTGTCTATTGTAATGATAATTCACTGCTGCGTACTGTAGACGAGCTACTTTCTGCTACCTGACCGAGAGGTCGTTTACGCAGACTAGACTGCTCCGCAAGCCTCTCCAGAACGCAGCATGTTATTCTCAATGGAGAGAAGTCTTCCGAAGTAAGAGTGATTTCAGGTGTGCCACAGGGGAGTGTCATAGGACCGTTGCTATTCACAATATACATAAATGACCTGGTGGATGACATCGGAAGTTCACTGAGGCTTTTTGCAGATGATGCTGTGGTGTATCGAGAGGTTGTAACAATGGAAAATTGTACTGAAATGCAGGAGGATCTGCAGCGAATTGACGCATGGTGCAGGGAATGGCAATTGAATCTAAGTGTAGACAAGCGTAATGTGCTGCGAATACACAGAAAGATAGATCCTTTATCATTTAGCTACAAAATAGCAGGTCAGCAACGGGAAGCAGTTAATTCCATAAATTATCTGGGAGTAGGAATTAGGAGTGATTTAAAATGGAATGATCATATAAGGTTGATCGTCGGTAAGGCAGATGCCAAACTGAGATTCATTGGAAGAATCCTAAGGAAATGCAATCCGAAGACAAAGGAAGTAGGTTACAGTACGCTTGTTCGCCCACTGCTTGAATACTGCTCAGCAGTGTGGGATCCGTACCAGATAGGGTTGATAGAAGAGATAGAGAAGATCCAACGGAGAGCAGCGCGCTTCGTTACAGGATCATTTAGTAATCGCGAAAGCGTTACGGAGATGATAGATAAACTCCAGTGGAAGACTCTGCAGGAGAGACGCTCAGTAGCTCGGTACGGGCTTTTGTTGAAGTTTCGAGGACATACCTTCACCGAGGAGTCAAGCAGTATATTGCTCCCTCCTACGTATATCTCGCGAAGAGACCATGAGGATAAAATCAGAGAGATTAGAGCCCACACAGAAGCATACCGACAATCCTTCTTTCTACGAACACTTTGAGACTGGAATAGAAGGGAGAACCGATAGAGGTACTTAGGGTACCCTCCGCCACACACCGTCAGGTGGCTTACGGAGTATGGATGTAGATGTAGATGTAGATAATGCGTGGTGGAGGATGCTTCGTACCTTTCGTAATCCAATCACAACCAAGAGAGGAAACTGATTGTTTACCTCCTTACGTGCTCGAATCTCTTTGACGTACTATAATTTCGTTACTAAAGACAAAATAGTGCACGTTTTGTTATTTGTTCCTTGCCGACAACTGAGTGGCGCACAATGGAATTTCCTGTTGTCCTGAGCACTGAGAAGTTACCTAGAGCCCGTTTCTTGGAACCTAATGTAAGCAACTTTGTTATCCGTTCCTCGGTTTTATCTGGCAATTGAAAGCACGAAAGCTGTTGGTCTGTGGCTCGGAGTCCAGTCAGAGAAAGGGGCCGTCGTCCGATAGGAGAGGAAGGCTGCTGCTATCTTGTTGACCACCCTCTCCCACCTGACCTCACCTCAACCAGCAGCACGTTGCTCAGGATGAGTTCTCGGAACTCGCTCCGACGCGCTGTCCGTCAATAACATCGTACCCACTGCTCCGCGCCGCTCGGTAACATAAGAAACGACTTATTCCAAACGTGGCTCTCAAATGAGTGACAGGTTACAAACAAAACTTCGAAACACACCTAACTAAACTAACTTGACATCTAATTAAAGTCAAACCAAGTAAGCGCTTTGCTTTCATTACAATCACATTAACTGCCCGCCCGGTTGGCCGTGCGGTCCCAACGCACGGCTTTCCGGGCAGGAAGGAGCTCCTGGTCCCCGGCAGGAATCCGCCCGGGGGATTTGTGTCGAGGTCCAGTGAACCGGCCAGTCTGTGGATGATTTTTAGGCTGTTTTCCATCTGCCTCGGCGAAGGCGGGTTGGTTCCCCATATTCCGCCTCAGTTACACTATGTCGGCAATTGCTGCGCAAACAAGTTCTCCACGTACGCGTACACCACCGTTACTCTACCACACAAACATAGGGGTTACACTCGTCTGGTGTGAGACGCTCCCTGGGGGTTCCAACAGGGGCCGAACCGCACAATAACCCCGGGTTCGGTGTGGGGCGGCGGTGGGGTGAAGTGGACTGCCGTAGTCGTCGTGGGGTTGTGGACCACTGCGGCTGCGGCGGGGACGGAGCCTCTCTGTCGTTTCTAGGTCCCCGGTTACCATACAATACAATCACATTAACTGAACAAACGGGTATTTCAGGTGGGAATTTCTTCATTTTGTACTAAATAAAGCATATGTAATCTAGTCACTTAGCTGCACTTTTTGTTCATTTAGAATTCGCTGCTGCAAGAACGGTAACCATACATTGAGATATCAAAAGTCGTGGGATAGCGATATGGACATATACAGATGGCGGTAGTATCGCGTTCGCAACGTAGAAAAGGGTAGTGCATTGGCAGAGCTGTTATATGTACTCAGATGGTTCATGTGAAATATTTTCCTTCGTGATTATGGTGGCACGACGGGAATTAACAGACTTTGAACGCAGAATGGTATTTGGAGCTAGACACACGAAAAATTTCATTCTGGAACCCGTGAGGGAATTCAGTATTCCGAGATCCAGTATCTAGAGTGTGCCGAGAATACCAGCTTTCAGACTTTGCCTCTTACCGTGGACAACGCAGTGGCCGACGGCCTTCACTTCACGACCGGGAGCAGCGGCGTTTACGTAGAGTTGTCAGTGCTAATAGACAAGCAACACTGCGTGATGGTTCAAATGGCTCTGAGCACTATGGCACTGAACAGCTATGGTCATCAGTCCCCTAGAACTTAGAACTACTTAAACCTAACTAACCTAAGGACATCACACAACACCCAGTCATCACGAGGCAGATAAAATCCCTGACCCCGCCGGGAATCGAACCCGGGAACCCGGGCGCGGGAAGCGAGAACGCTACCGAACGACCACGAGCTGCGGACAACACTGCGTGAAATAACCGCAGAAATCAATGTGGGAAGTACGACGAACCTATCCCTTAGAACAGTGCTGTGAAATCTGTTGTTATTGGATTGTGGCATCACAGGACCGACGCGAGTACCTTTGCTTGCAGCATGACATCGCCTGCAGCGCCTCTCCTGGGCTCGTGACCACGTCGGTTGGACCTTAGGCGACTGGAAAACCGTGGCCTGGTCACATGACTCCCAATTTCAGCTCGTAAGAGCTAATGGTAGGGTTCGAGTGTGGTGCAGACCCCACGAAGCCATGGACCCATGTAGTCAACAAAGCATTGCGCAAGCTGGTGGTGGCTCCATAATAGTGTAGGCTGTGTTTACATGAAATGGACTAGGTTCTCTAGTCCATCTGAACCAACTGAGACCATCTGCTGGCATTCATCGGCTTAACGTTCCCAAACAACTATGGAATTTTTGTGGATGACAATGCGCCATGTCACCGGGCCACAATTGTTCGCGATTCCGGGTAATTTGAACGAATGGTTTGACCATCCAAACCGCCAGACATGAATCCCATCGAACATTTATGGGACACAATCAAGAGATCAAAATGGTTCAAATGGCTCTGAGCACTATGGGACTTAACATCTGTGGTCATCAGTCCCCTAGAACTTAGAACTACATAAACCTAACGAACCTAAGGACATCACAGACATCCATGCCCGAGGCAGGATTCGAACCTGCGACCGCAGTGGTCGCGTTGTTCCAGACTGTAGCACCTAGAACCGCTCGGCCACCCCGGCCGGCAATCAAGAGATCAGTTCGTGCAACAGCATCACTTTCGCAATAATGGATGGCTACAGAGGCAGCTCAATATTTATGGAGCGGACCGCCATCGACCCATTGAGTCCAAGCCACGTCGAGTTGGTGCACTATGGTTCAAATGGTTCAAATGGCTCTGAGCACTATGGGACGTAACATCTGAGGTCATCAGTTCCCTAGACCTAGAACTACTTAAACCTAACTAACTTAAGGACATCACACACATCCATGCCCGAGGTAGGATTCGAACCTGCGACCGTAGCAGCAGCGCGGTTCCGGACTGAAGCGCCTAGAAACGCTCGGACACAGCGGCCGGCCGGTGTACTACTGCGGGCGAAAGGAGGTTCGAACGATACTAGGAAATATCGCATGACTTGTGTTGTGGGTTGGCAAGAGAGCCAACCCGTTTTTGAGAGCAAGCCGAAAGGCACGCGTTTTAGCTCACGCAGGCTGGCGTGAGGTCTGGAACAGGTCAAGGAAATTAGACTAGCAAAAAAGGACGTAGCTGTGGAATACTTAGCTTTAATCCATAAATGGTGAACATCGCTCTTGACGGTACATGTTTTACAGCACCAATAGTAACTGGTAATGGCGCCTTGCTAGGTCGTAGCAAATGACGTAGCTGAAGGCTATGCTAACTATCGTCTCGGCAGATGAGAGCGTATTTTGTCAGCGAACCATCGCTAGCAAAGTCGGCTGTACAACTGGGGCGAGTGCTAGGAAGTCTCTCTAGACCTGCCGTGTGGCGGCGCTCGGTCTGCAATCTCTGATAGTGGCGACACGCGGGTCCGACGTATACTAACGGACCGCGGCCGATTTAAAGGCTACCACCTAGCAAGTATGGTGTCTGGCGGTGACACCACAACTTGTCACCTCATTGTGTACATGTCTCCCCAATGTTACAGCATTCTTCTCGTTACGTACAATTTTTTCTTAATTTCACTATCGCGATGTCGACGGAAAAATAATTACATGTGGAACACAAGAACCAAATGTGTAATCTCGCTGAAGGAATCAAGTAGTTACCTGTTTGAAAGGGAAGAAAAGAACATGTTCTCGCTCTTATTCTGATCATAAATTATCCAAAGTGCTTATCGCCAAGTCCTGCACGGCTCTTGCCATTTGGCTGCTACTCCGTGACGGCTTTTAGTATTCCGTTGCTGCCAACGACTCTTAATATCTAGCTCGCTTCGGCAATTCAGATTTTTTTTAAAATGTAATATTCCATTTTGTAGTACTTAATGAATCTCAGGAACTGCAGCTCATATCGCAGTCTTTCTTCGTCTATGCTTCACATTGGTTATTATTGCTGGAATTGACACATTTTTTCTTTGATTTTATATTTATTTTGTGTTATTCTTGTATTATTTTTGAGGTTTTTAGTATCAATTACTTTGTTTCCAAAGTTTTGCCTGTAATCTCTAATGGTTCTTTGTGTTTCAAAATTTTTCTTCGTCGCTTATTGATTAACAGGTATTTTATTAAAATCTTCTTAAAACCGTGTTGTACAGCCTTAATAAAGACCTTTAGTTGCAAGAAAATGACAACAAGCAGCTTGTGACGTATTTTTAGAAAAAGATATTTTACAGTGTTCTGTTCCGCATTCTCACATGCAATGTTACCTCAGGACTTAACATCTGTGGTCATCAGTCCCCTAGAACTTAGAACTACTTAAACCTAACTAACCTAAGGACATCACACACATCCATGCCCGAGGCAGGATTCGAACCTGCGACCGTAGCAGTCGCGCGGTTCCGGACTGAGCGCCTAGAACCGCTAGACCACCGCGGGCGGCGCTGTATATTTAACTAATGAGCACAGTAAATGGGATATAATTAGAAAAAGTAGTGATTTACGTCATATTATACACATAATTACTAAATTATTCGATGGTGAGATACTGGAAACTGTACATTCTTTACATCAAAGCACTACGTCAACGGCTGCAGCATTGTCGTATTTAAAAGCGATAACGATTTGCAGGGACCAATAACTGAGAGTGCTTATTCAGTCTGCACTTGCGTCATGTTTCGTGCATGAAATACGTACGTACTACTTCTTCGATTTTGAATTAATAGCTGCGTTCAGTGACACGGATTGGAATATTTTAACCATTGACATTGCTATTGCGTTGTTATGCCATGTATTTGCGGATAGACACTTAATCAGACGAGATGTTCTAAAGAAGTCAACTGAAGTTTTAGACTTGTGCGAGCACAGAAGTCTGACGTTTCTCAGGTCTAACGCCAGTTAACGTTTCTATATTGCACAATATTTCGCAGAATCTGCTCCTTTTTTTGCCACACGGATGAGAGAGAGCGCTACCTGAGAGATCCTTTCTGAGCTGCGCCGACTGCTCAGAAGCGACGTGAGATTTCTCCGCAGTCACTGACAGCACTCTTGTGTATAGCAGTGCTCAATTCGCGCAGTTGTGTTTACCCCCGGCTTTGGTGGGAAGAGAGGGATGAACACCTTGTGTATAACAAGTAAGTGAGATGCACATACGCCTATTTCTACTATTTAAGATGGTTATAAGTGGACTGGTTCTCATTTAGTTTTAGAAACGGTACCGAGAGGTGGACAGTGGTATTTACTGATAGCAACATTAATATACACGTGTACCAACCTTCGCGTAGACGTAATATAATGCGAAGGCTGTAGTGTCGCCGCCAGACACCACACTTGCTAGGTGGTAGCCTTTAATTCGGCCGCGGTCCGCTAGTATACGTCGGCCCCGCGTGTCACCACTGTCAGTGATTGCAGACCGAGCGCCGCCACACGGCAGGTCTAGTCTAGAGAGACTCCCTAGCACTCGTCTCCAGTTGTACAGCCGACTTTGCTAGCGATGGCTCACTGCCTACATACGCTCTCATTAGCCTTCAGCTACGTCATTTGCTACAACCTAGCAAGTAATTAGAATGAATTCTGAACAGATAATATTGTGAATCATGTACCGTCAAGAGCGACGTTCATCATTAATAGATTAAAGTTAAGTATCAAACTAATTACGTCCGCTTTCTGAATTCTCATTCCTTGTCATGTTCCAGACCTCACGTCTGTATCGTTCTTCCCTCCTCACGCCAGCCTGCGTGAGCTAAAACGCGTGCATTTCTGCCTCCTCTAGTAACACGGTGTTGGCTCTTCTGCCAACACAACAAAGGCATGTGATGAGCAGCGTGTTACCATGAAACGTATAGTGTCTAATAAAACAGCGAGTATCGCAGTAAACTGTTTTCATTTTTTGGAATGATCCTTTTTCGTCGGAGTTTGCTACAGTCCAAATGGGTTTTATGTCTGTTGGTAATGTGTCATGATGTGTGAACCGAGGTGAACCAACAACCCGAGCAGTGGGTTGCAGGTGGTGAAACTGTATCGAAAAAGCGAAGACAGTTTTAGGATGCAGTTGGTTTTCTTATGGGGTAAGGAAGTCTCTTCGACTTCTTGGAAAGAGTGGAACAATAAGAAAGTACACATTTGGATTCAGGGTATCTAGACCATGCGAAAGAGGAACTCTGGTGGCAAACATTAGGTAATGTTGCATAGGAAGCGTCTCAGCAGGACTGCGCAAGCAGCGCCCCACACTCTAAGAGCGGCATATGGTCGGACTACACCAACGGCCGTGTGAATCAGTGCCTCATTGAGCGTAATCTCCAGGACCCTGCGCCGTACGACATTTCCTGCTACACAGTCTCAGAATATGGATCATCAGGCAGCTATTCAGACCAAATGACGACGTTGATTCGGTTGTTGAGTGTGTATTTTGTGGTCTTTGACAGCGATTATCTTATTAGACAGTTCAAAATTGGAATCTTCGCTTAGCCTAAATATTTACTACTTCGTTCAACAGTGTCCCAACGCCAATGTTCAGGTGCCTTTATGCAAGGCGTGGGCTCTGGCGTAGGGATGGGAAGAACCGAAACCAGTATTTTAGCTCTGAATAACCGCTATTTTTCAGTATTTGTTTGGTCTCGCTTATAACAGATTCTTTTTATTTTTCACTAATAACCGAATAAAAAAACTGAAACATCAGTTAGCCATAGAACAGTGTCAAAATTCTTCATTTTTAAATAAACCATTTTTGAAAAGGAGTAATTTTTATTCGTAAAATTTGTATTGGTTTGAAACATGGTGTTATTATAAAAAACTGGAAAACTGGTCAGAGCTATAGGATATTAATAACAATGTCGATAGAAACGAGCAACAAACGCATGACATAGGAATTGGCACAGCGTTGTTGAGAGAATAATGCACCAGTCGTGGCTTTAGGTGTGCGCGTATGTTCAGTGTTCAAGAGTTGTTCCCACGTGGTCTAGCCTATACGGTAGTTCCTCGCCGTCGTCGCCGAACATCAATTGCAGTGGAAATACTTTTACGAAATGATGTAGCAATGAAGCACAATGCTTCATTTGCTTTAAAAGATTAAAGATTTCTCTGCCAGATCTGTGGAGTAATAAAAGTGGAAGAAACTTATGGTAACAATAATAAATTAATAATTTAACAACAGTTCATTCATAGTATACAATAAAAACAGAATATAGCTGATGTGCTGCCTGTGTCTACATAATATCTGCCTATAGCCCTTGAAAATGGACAAGTTAAAGCGAAAAATAGAATTTTTCAGCCTCAGTTTTTATCTTTTAGCACTGACTACTGTAATGACCTAATAAAGGTATGATGCTCGATTAAAACACGATTTTTAGCGATATTTAAAAAAAAATTAGAATCAATAGGAGAATACAGTCGACTTTTTCTTTTTATAGTACTCAACCACCTATCACTTTCCGATAAAGCCAGCGAATGATGGAGGGAGTAAGTTTTATTTTATTTGCCTGTTTAATTTAATAGCTTGATTCTATGAATTTTGAAACCGCGAGAGTCAATTTTTTTCAATCTTTGTCCGATTTCTACGTTTATTACAAGAAATAATAGGGATAAATACCCGAAAATCGGTTGGTACCGGTTATTTTGAGCGATTTTAACAGTTAGGTCAAACTGGTGTAGAAAAAACCGATATAACGGAAAACCGGAAGTTTCAGTTATAACTACCGTACCTGGCTCTGGGTAGTCGCTGTTCAGGATTCGCATGGAACCGTGGTGTACGGTGGAGTAGCACCCAATTCGCACCAAAGCAATGCGAAATTTGCGAACGTTGATAAAATACGAGTTTGGACGTTTCCTGTCGGATGGTAGGGCAACAGTGAGTGGTTTATCGCTTTGTTAGCGGAGGGTACGCGTAATTACACACGAAATCAGCGGTCAAATCATTATTTGAACAGTTATTAAGGTTACCGTGTCCTGTTATAGTTGGGTAGCTTACTTTGGAAAAGTACTACAGCAATGACGAGCTTCAGTCTGAAAGGGGAACTACATTTAACTACTGATATGCGCACATTCAAGTTTTGTACGAAGTGTATTCTCTCTGTTAACCTTTTTTATTATTTTTTTATTTTTGTTGGCTTTCGGTTCGTCTCCATTCAGCCATCTCAGTAATGAAAAGACGATACGGCAGTATATTGGACACGATTTTTCTTTTTGTCATTAACGACGATACGAACGTAGGGACAACACAACACCCAGTACCTGAGCGGAGAAAATCTCCTACCCAGCCGGGAATCGAAACCGGACCCCTTTGGTTAGCAGTCTCCGTTAACTATTCTTTGCCAATGTCAGATCATCGCAAAGAAAACTGTTTCAATTAATAACCAGCGCAACATAGGGAGAGGAAGGTGACACTTTTTCAATTAGCCCTCGAACAGTAACGGGGGGAAAATGTTACATTGCTACTAAACCACCGCAAATTGTATTACTACAAATTTACTCGGAGGATGTCATAATTTATTGGTTTTGCATTAGCTAATTACAACTATTAGATCTTCAAAAGCACCGGTACGTTACATACTAAATTAAGTATAAAAAGTCCTGCTTTGTACCCTACTGCAATCGTAAATTTTTTGAGGCTTTAGTAATTTAAGGTTAATTTGCCATCGTACAACACTCGCACATTTGTGAACGTCGTCACTTTGTACGGATGCCAATTTTGCGTTTAAGAGAACGTACTAAATGTATGAATGGCTCCAAGCAGTCCACACTCATACGCATCGACGCGAAGCTTAAGTTTAACACTGCGCTGCGTAGGAATTTTCTTATCTGACGCAGTGGTGGTGTGGCAAGGGGTACACTGCTGCCTGACCAACAACGCTAGCCGACAGCACACAAAGCAGTCAAACAGAAGACGGAGATTATCTCTCGCCTTGGCACCAGACCTAACCTTACGCAATCTAACGTCAAATCTTGTCATCTTGATAAACGTACGAGATATGGCGCTGTCTGCGTAATCTCTATGCCAGCAACATTTTCAGTTTTCAGTCGTTTGCGCAGATCAATCTAGCTGAATGATGGGGTGATTGCTTCAATAGATTACGTAGCAACAACACTAGCGATTACAAATATTATGACTATATGAAAAAAGCTAAACAGATCTAATCCTTGTACCAGGCGCACATTAATCGTATAAAATGATCTAAAAGGTAAAATATGATTACTAGGAGATAATGACAATGGTGGAAGTATTTTAGAACCATTTTCTTTCCATGTTGCTCATAAAAATGATTTTTTGATGTAAATTTAACACACAAAACCTAGGAAACAATGATGGAAGTATTTCAGAATCATTTTTATTCTATAATCCTCATCAAATTCGATCTGTCAATGTCCCGACTAATAATTATTTGCGTGTTAAGCTACTTCCTATAGGTCAGGGAATATTTTTGTCCAAATTCAACAAACCACATTAACATGAAGCAACATTTTTCTCCCAAGATGAAAACTTTTCAACCAAATGTTTTTGCAGAAATAGTGTGATTATAAATTTATTAGCAACCCTAAGATGAAATCTTTTCACATCACATATTCAAATGCATCGTCCCATGACGATGTGAATGAGTGAAATCTGCTCTGGCTCCGAGCAGCGACAAATGTTTAAGATTTTACGAGCGTTCGGCCATTGTAAATAGCCGAATAGCAGCCGACTCGGCAAGAGAGGTCGTGTGATTTTAACCACCTAGTGCCGCTAGAAGCCCGAAATATTCTATTTTTTCTTCTCATTCACGTGCTAGGACGTTACCTTCCATTCTATAAAGAAAGGAAGGAGCAAAAATTAGACTTTTTAAGTCATAAGGAGAGCCTCGACCACTGTGTCAATACAGATTTTTGTTCAGCAGTCTGGGATCGCAAATCCGTTAAAACATGAACAGTGCCTGATCGGCACCAAAATCTCGATGACGGGACGTCATCATGATTGCGAGATATCAGAGTGTGCCAGAATGAGATTTTCAATCTGCCGCGGAGTGTGCGCTGAGATGAAACTTCCTGGCTGATTAAAACTGTGTGCCGGACCGAAACTCGAACTCGGGACTTTTGCCTTTCGCGGGCCAGTGCTCCAACATCTGAGCTACCCAAGCACGACTCACGCCCCGTCCTCACAGCTTTAATTCCGCCAGTACCTCGTCTCCTACCTTCCAAACATTACAGTAGTTGTTCTGCGAACCTTGCAGAACTAGCGCTCCTGGAAGAAAGGATAGTTCTGCAAGGTTCGCAGAAGAGCTTCTGTGAAGTTTGGAAGGTAGGAGACGAGGTACTGGCGGAATTGAAGCTGTGAGGACGAGTCGTGAGTCGTGTTTGGGTAGCTCAGATGGTAAAGCACATGCCCGCGATCGGCAAAGGTCCCGTGTTCGAGTCTTGGTCCAGCACACAGTTTCAATCTGCCAGGAAGTTTCATATCAGAATCTGGTTTGTACATTACAATACTTTTCTAATTTCTTGTATATGACGCCGGTAGAATAAATTATTTGAGATCCATGTCGTTTTCATTTATCTTAAGAAAACGTACGATAGCGTTCCTCTCTGTAAATTGTGGACTGCATTGTCAGAGGAAGGAGTGACATGTTTATATGTTCAAACTTTTAGACATTCATATAGCGGCACAACCTGCTTAATTAAAGTTAGTACAAAAATATCTGGATAGATTGCAGTAACCAAAGGATTACGACAAGGATGCGCGATAGCACCTAAATTATTTAAAATATACCTGAATTCTACCATAGGGTTATGGAAACGCTCCAGTCGTAGTGTGGTTGTGTCTGTAAATGATGAGAAGCACTGTACTTTGCAGTTTGCTGATGATTAAATCATTTTTGCAGAGGATGAGTATGACATGAACTAGATGGCAAGAAAATTACGCGGAGAATATAAGAAATGGAGTTTATCCATTAATTCAGAGAAAATGGAATACCTGCTTACTGGAGGAGGCTCTGGGGTAGTAAGGTCTGCCGTTTCTTATAAATACTTGGGAGTCATTATAAAAAAAATGGAGCCAGTGAAAACGAAATTAAGATCAGTGTTGGCCATGCAGGACAAGCAACCAGACAATTAAGTGGCGTTTTGTGGTGCACGTATATTAGCCCAGAAACGAGGATGAGAATATTTAAAGGTTTCGTAGAAAGTATAGCAGCTTATGAGGAAGAAACATGAGAAATAACTGAAAGATTTAAGACGAAATTATTGTCAGTGGAATTGGGATTTTGGAGATGTTGCTGCAGGATGACTCTTGGTGTGAGATTAAAAATGAAGACATATACAAGGCAATGAACCTGAGCATGTCCTCCACAGCTGCGCGGTCAGCGCAGCGGATTGCTAACCGTCGGGGCTTTGGCTCAATTCCTGGTCACATCGGAGACTTTTCTCCGTTCTCCTCACGTTCCTATCGTCAAAACTGACATTCCAATATTGAGACGGCTGTATGGGCACGTCTTCAAAGCCAATAAATTAAAAACATGGGCGTCATGGTAATGGATACAGTCGAAGAAAAATGATTGAGATGGTGCATGCATGCATGCCGTTTGGGCGAGGACAGATGACCGAAGAAGATGATGGAATAGATTACAAGAGGAGAGAAACGTCAAAGAGAAATTTGTAGGCGGAAGATTGGAAAGGCTATAATGGTGTATTAAATAGCAGTGAAAAAGGAATTGATTATGGGGACACGAAAAATCAAGGTGCAGTTTTTGCATAAAGGCGTATCCGCAGTGGGTTCTGTGTGGATGTGAAATTTAAGTTCGTCTAGGAGTCTCAGTTTCACGTCTTGGCTGTATTATGTGTGCAGTTTTCAATAATCTGGATAAATTACTTTCATAAAAAAAATGAACGAATCATTCACACTATTAACATGAATGTCAGATACTCACTTTATTGTAGTAGACGTGAAATTCAGCTATTTAATTTCTCAACTTTAAATTCAACACCAGTTCAAACAATATATCAACACAGAACAGAGAAAATATTCTGCAAGAAGAAGTTAAAATCAATTAATGGCGTTAAAAATTTTTGTATCCCTGTTGATATAAAATGTACACCTTGCACGATCATTATTTTTCTTTATTTTTTGTATAAGGAATGAAGGAAGAATATCCTTTAAGTCCAGTCGACATGGAGTTCATTAGAGACGGAGCACAAGCTCGGAATGTTTCAAGGACGGGCAAGGAAATCGACCGCGTCCTTTCGTAGGAACCCTCCTGGCATTTGCCTGGAACGATTTAGGGAAATCACAGGGAACCTAAATCTGGATGGCCGAACGTGGTTTGAAACGTCATCCTCCCGAATGCTAGCCCAGTATGGTGGTCACGCTTTGCATCAACATTTGTACAACGTTGTACTTCGTTATACTTCAGCACAAGGGAAGACTTTTTACTTTACTTTACGTATGGCAAGGCCCTTTTCGACCATACGCCTGCTCTACGATCCTCTCGGATTTCTTTCAGTCGAGTTCATTGTTTGTCCGTTCGGTGTTGATGTTCATCCTAGCTATGTCCTGCCAGTTGTTATTCTGGGTCTTCCTCTTCCTCTCGTTCCGTCTACGGCCCTGCCGAAGTGACGCTTTCATAGTCAATGACATTTGTAAATATTATACGCTCTCCTGTGATAATGTACTGTCTCAAGTAAATATTTTTATTCATTCCTGTAATAAAGATTACTAATATTTCATCTTCCTTGTTTGTACATGTATTATTGCTTATTACACGCAAAAGAAAACATAGCTCAATATCCCGTTAGGTCTTCTGTCCACACCCATAATACAAGACGAAACCACACTATTGGTCTGCCATACTCTAGATTGTCCAAGATACATAATAGTTATAAATATGTAGGCCTCGAACTGTTTAATATGCTCCCTAAAATTGTACAAACAGTATCTAAAAATAAATTTAAGACAACATTGGGTCAATGGCTGAAAGGTAAAGCATTTTACTCAGTTGATAAATATAAAGATTGTAATATGGCAGATTTGCTGTTTTAACATAGAGAAAGGTACCTCTGCCTGTAGTAGGACGTAAATTTGGAAAAACAATATCTAACATATAGACGTAGAACTATTTCGAGTGCTCTATACTTTCGAGTGCTCTATATTTGTATCAAAATCTTAGGATAATGACATAGTGTTATCAACATGTATATGATAATGACATAGTGTCATCAACATGAATACTCCCTGCTTAATATAAGTTTGTATAATGTTACCTTTTTTATTGTGAAATTAACACTATATAAAATTCCAAATGTGTGCTATTGTATTACACTAACATTCATATGATTTGTATATACGTTGTTATGAGAATATAACCATCTTTATACTGTAATTGAACTTATTGACGAAGCCCATTGTATAAGAAGATACTGAACGGCCGATAAAGATTCTTATTCTTATTCATCTGTTGTAGTTAAAGATGAAGCATCTTCCAGAACACTCAAAGAAGCCACAGTTGTGGTCAGACGATTTTAGTTTCGTATGGTCACAATACATACCACCTCCAATACGGCCTTGCCTAGTAACGCACTATAGTGTTCAAGTCAACCCTTGCGCTGCTGACAATTTTACCTATTACTAGGTTCTGAATAATGCAGAAGTTCAGGCGAATAAGCTCTTCTGCCAAATTTTAGGCCCTTTTTGC
The DNA here is from genome assembly GCF_021461395.2 of Schistocerca americana. Classification (NCBI taxonomy): domain Eukaryota; kingdom Metazoa; phylum Arthropoda; class Insecta; order Orthoptera; family Acrididae; genus Schistocerca; species Schistocerca americana. The sequence continues at coordinate 251,011,512 of NC_060125.1, read as the reverse complement.
TCGGTGTATTTCGTTACCGTGGTGACGAGAGATTGGTGCGTAGCGCACGGCACACCGCCGACGGCGGAAACGCGTCTCCAGCTGATCTGTTGTGGGCGGGATCGTTTGTTGACGTGTTCGACGGTCAGTCAGATAAGACCGCCTCGTGATAGGGGGGACTAAGCAGCCAGTTGCGGCCGGTCGCGCATCCAGAGCGCATCGCGGCCATCGCCCCGCCTTGGATACAGGTAGGTCTGCGCAGGCTATTTTTAAACTTACGTCTATCAGTCAACAACAAAGATCACCGCCGCTGGAATGTTCCACACCCCGAGTCTCAGCTCAATCAGATCTGTCTCTCGAAACGTGACTCTCCCTAAAGGGTCCAGTAATTCATGCGAATTCATACTGTGGTGATTTATCCTGCTTGATTGGCGATGGTGTGGTGCAGTCAGTGGCTCAGAGGGATATATGTTCGATTGGTAATCCAGTGCTTAGAAGTTCGTCATCGATTTGTTCGAAGAACGCCTTATGGTGCTTAGCATGTCCAGGGCTCCTAGCAACAGTTTCTTTTCAGGTAGTTACCTGCTTTCGTAAAGTACTCTATTCTTACCTTAAAGTGCTTCTGTGACAAGAAGTGCCACGTGGCGTCACAGCGTCGCTGTGATTTCTGGGGTGAGATGTGCGCCACTTGCGTCTGAAAAATGTAAACTCTGTTTTATTTACTCGTCTTTTAACTATTTGCGGCTTGGAGGAGAAGCGTAGCAGGTCTTAATCTATATCAGAGCTTAGAAAAGAAAATCCACGCAGCTACGTTGGCCAGACTATTAGATTCGAATCGGTTCTGACTTACATCGACGTCTCGCTGAATTACACGGTACTTAAAGTGGAATACTTGTTGCCATTACCTAGAGGCTGCAGTGTGATACGGACTTAACATTATACTATACACCCCCCAACAACTGGTTCGATAAATTGATTTCCATACAAAAGAAAGACTTGAAACTTCCTGGCAGATTAAAACTGTGTGCCGGACCGAGACTCGAACTCGGGACCTTTGCCTTTCGCGGGCAAGTGCTCAACCTCTGCAAGGTTCGCAGGAGAGCTTTTGTAAAGTTTGTAAAGTAGGAGACGAGGTACTGGCAGAAGTAAAGCTGTGAGGGGGGGGGGGGGGGCGTGAGTCGTGCCTGGGTACCTCAGTTGGTAGAGCACTTGCCCGCGAAAGGCAAAGGTCCCGAGTTCGAGTCTCGGTCCGGCACACAGTTTTAATCTTCCAGGAAATTTCATATCAGCGCACACTCCGCTGCAGAGTGAAAATTTCATTCCAAAAGAAAGACTTGTTTTTCCAGTAGGAGCACTCCTAATTAAGTACTCTGAATTCAATGGAATTCAGGTTTTTGATCGACGTAGGTCTGCGTACACGTTGACACGCAAGGGAATCGGAATCAGGATTGTGCGTTATGGTGATGTGGATTTCTATGACGCTCGTCCGTTCACAAGTACATATTTCATGAAACCTGTCCATTTCAGTCTTTTTTTCTTTTTCGTGTGACTACCATTGTTTTTAGGGTTCTATACCTCTATTGGTAAAAACGGAACCTTTATAGGATCGTTTTGTTGTCCGTCTGTCTGTCCGACTGTTAAGACCCCTTTGTCTCAGGAACGGGTGGAGGTATGAAGTTGAAATTTGTATCAAATATTAAGGTCTACGCTCCCTTGACCGTGTAAATAATTTAAGCTTCGAAGTCAACGCAATCAAAAGATACTGCCGTATGTGACATGTTTTGATACTCACGAACTCACTCATCAAAACCTATGGATGAAGTATCTATATAAATCTCGGTCCTGCTGCTCTAGCGTCAAGCGTGTGCCTAGAAACCGGGACGTGGTGAAATCGCGCCTCAGTCGGACGACAGATTTTTCAGTCTTCGTTATAACCTAGCGTTCATTTCTCAATGATATGAGGAATCGCCAGAAACAACGCGTGTTTCGGTTTCAAAGTTTAACTGTAGGGCCGTTTTACTCGACTGGATAACTGGGGTAGGTTAGGGACATGCGAGCTGTCGAAATGGTGTCCAATAGAAAATCTTTCACCAGCCCGTTGATCGACACGAAATTATTATTATTGCCTATGTACACAATTAAGTTTCTACGGAACGCTGAGAGCGCTAGTCTTTCTATCACATGTCCAGTTTTTCCGAGATGCAGCGGATCTGGAAATCGATCAAGTAGATCTTTTTGTGCTCTGTGGAGCTAAGACTTTCATAGAAACATTTTCCGACAGTTAGGTTCGGGAGGGAATCCCTTTTAATATATGCCAGAATGAGGCGGGACTAAAGATCGGCCGCCGTTATGGCCGAGCGGTTCTAGGCGCTTTAGCCCGGAACCGCGCTGCTGCTACGGTCGCAGGTTCGAATCCTGCGTGGGGCATGGATGCGTGTGATGTCCTTTTGTTAGTTAGGTTTAAGTAGTTCTAAGTTCTAGGGGACTGGTGACCTCAGATGTTAAGTCCTATAGTGCTCAGAGACATCTGAACTAAAGATCGGAGGAACTAAAGAGTTCAGCTGCTGTGGCTTTAATCTTCCGGCGAAGTAAGAATGAACGTGCTTCAGAGTTCTCAAAGAACATTGGTGGAAATGGTTGCTATGGAGGATGACATACCTTTGACGTTCCGTAATTGCTTATGTTTAAGAAATCACCGTTTAATCGAAGTGGCGAAGTGATTAAAAAACTCAACGCTTGTTCCGGAAGAGTGGAGTTCAAATTCTCGTTCAGTAATCGAGTTTACGTTCAACCAGGAAAGGATGAAGGGGTTGTGGTGAAAAACTGAAGCTTTAGTTGGCTGTGGAGGCTCAATTGGAGACTGCCGCCAGCAGAAGTAAAGTATTTGTGTTCGTAAAATGGTATGATTCTGGATTAGTCATAGATAATCAATGCAGCGAATGCTATGATACCGAATAAAGTTGCTAGTCACATGGCACATCCTGCTTTGCTTGCCCAGAAATAATCTACGGGTGTCTGCATACATTTCTTTCACCTTTGGCATGTCTGAACTTTCACATTAATCTCTCACTTAAGAGCACGATTCTTCTCCTTCCTTGTTAAATTTTCTGATCTCTTTTGTCGTGACTTCATTTGGCTAGTTTGCTGTTTAGCTTTTTAGTGTCTATAATGTGGAAACATGCATTCGATTTCTGAAACTTTCGGTTGTCCACAACAGAGTTCATTCGAATGCGTGAGCGCAACTGAAGAACTGATTGCGTCATAAAGTAGGGCTTTTGTCAAAGAAGTCGAATGAGTGTTATCCAGTCCGAATGACGTACCTGGTAGCACTATGGCCCTGTATCGGCAGAAAGCAGAAAACTTTGGAAGCACAACGCAGCAGCCTCGTTCACTTGCTCGTACTGATTTACGTTTCCTAGTATTTACTAAATAACTTGAAGCGAACGCTTTCAAGGCCACCCCAGTTCCTTTCCTCATCCTTATTCAGTTGATCTAGAGTTCGTCTCTAATTATTTTTACACTGACAAGACGAAGCGTCGTTTCCTCAATTTCGGAAATCGTTGATATGGAAACGAGTGAGAACGCAATTCCTGCTGCCACCTAAAGTAAAAACTTCACGTAAGAGAAATATATTGATTTATCTAGCTTTACATTAACGATATTAATAAAATGCGCACAATCGAAGACTCAGGGTTTGAACTTACAATGAAAAATCTTCCTTAGCAGTGCAAATGCTCTACTTCGATCGAACATAAATATAAATCCATTTGTTTTTCTCACTAAACGGTACAAAAGAACTGATTTCCTGACGTCATAAAGCAACTCCTATTACTCTGTCTCCTTAACGCCTGTGTCTGGTACTGGTTGACTTCTTTCAGCAAGAAATGTTTCCTTGTCTATGGTAGTGTGCCTATTATTACCTACTTGCTTCGTAATTTTGTTATCAGAAAAATTGTCTTAAGTAAACGAAACACTTTTCTGTCTTGTTTAAGAAACGTTATTACTATCGTACGACTTAGGCTTCGGGTCATAAGCCCATTTTCTAGTAGAAAACTATTCCCAAAGATGGCAACCAAGCAAAGATAGCACGTCAACTTCTTCATCAATCGATTCTTGACTTTGACACAGTTGCGTTTGTGTTCTACAACTTTCAATAGGACAGCATTTACAATAACTATGACATGCAGTGGAGTTGAGCTATATGAATAAAGGCACCAAGATTGTTTTCTACGTAGACGTTGTAACATTTTGTAAAAGTGGTAAATTATTAAACTGAGTTTGCTCATTAGTAGTAAGTGTGAGGACATACGCATCTATTCTTCTTAAATTTATAGTATTTACGAGGATAATTGAGCGAGCTTAGACGCTGTGTATTTGTGGTTTTATTTAACCTATTTTCGGCAAAGGATGAATCTGCCTTCTTTAATCACTAGCGTTCTAGTGTCCTCTGAGTATAGTACGGATTGACCTCACATTCATGACAGTCTTGGCGGATGATTTTAGAAACCACAGTGTTCATGATGGTCAGTTGTTTATGTTTTAAATCGAAGGAGCATCTGCCTAAAGTCTGTGGGACATAAAAAAACACAGAGAGACCCTTTTCCTTTAAAATTTTGCTTATTCTATTACGGAGGCTATTAGAAGATCAATGTCCGATATGTCGCGAAATGAAAGCGACACTGAAAATCCTATGCAGCTTTGCACAGATGTGTTGGGCAGTTGGGCAGTGTCTGTCATAATGTACTTTCTTAATGACAATTCTCGCCCTCGCACTGCAGGGGAAATGAGGACGTTCCTGCAGCGCTTTGGATGGGAAGTATTTGATCACCCACCATACACCCCGGACCTGGCTCCCCCTGATGTACATCTCTGCTCACATGAACCGCTGGCTACGAAGACAAAATGTGGCACAGACAACAAGCTGCAGACCAGCGTAGAGAAGTGGCGGAAAGCATAGGCGGCTGTCTTCTGTGACAACAGGACTGGAAAATTGGTACAATGCTCCGTGCGACAAATTTCTTGAGTCGGCGCGGCGACTATGTGAAGGTGGGGAGGAGTAGCTGGAAGGTGTAGCAAACTGCTGCAAATAAAATATATATACTTTTTTTTGCGCAGGGTAGTCGCTAAAGTTAGGTTAAGTAGAGTGTAAGCAAACCTAGGGACAGATGACGTCAGCAGTTTGGTCCCATAGGAACTTACCACCACAAGACAGTTTTGATTTTCACTGTGATTTCCACTTCACGACCGATCGGACATTACTTTCTGGATAACCCTCGTAGAATAAAGGCTGTACAGTACAAATGTAGCTTTGTCAGAATGGTCAATACAGATAACTGTTGTAATTTAAGTCAAGAATCGATAGATCAAGAACGTTTATATTTGCTTGGTTGCCATCTTTGAGATTTATTGTGTACTAGAAAATGGGCCTACACACGCACCTAGGTCATACAAAAATAATTAAGTTTGTGAAATAAGGCAAAAAAGTATTTCGGTTGTTAATACGACACATGTTACGAGGGTAGTCCCAAAAGTAAGGTCTCCTATGTTTTTATAAGTGAATAGACCTGTTTATTTCTACAATGGCTTACATCAGATTACAGATTGAATATTTAGCTATTTTTCGATATAATCACCATTTCTATCGATGCATTTTTGTAGACGCTGTGGCAGTTTTTGTATGCGCATGTCATACCAGTTCGCCGCCATGCTGTTCAGAAAGTCATGAACCTCTTCTTTCACCTCGTCGTCGGAGCTGAATCCCTGGGACCACAATTAACGCTGACAGGTACTGTGAGACTCTGAAAAAACTCAAACGGGCAATTCAGAACCGGAGAAGAGGAATGTTGAGCAAGGGCGTACACATTCTCCATGACAACGCTCGCCCACGCGTAGCTCGGCAATCCGTTGCTCTTCTGCAACAGTTTCAGTGGAACACAATCACCCCCCCCCCCCCCCCCCCATTTGGTCCTGACTTGGCGCCTAGTGACTATCACCTGTTTCCTAAGTTAAAAGAACATTTGGCCGGAAAGCGATTCAGCTCCGACGACGAGGTGAAAGAAGAGGTTCGTAACTTTCTGAACAGCATGGCGGTGAACTGGTATGACATGGTGATACAAAACTGCCACAGCGTCTACAAAAGTGCATCGACAGAAATGGTGATTTTTGTGTTAGCAGAAGAGCCAACACCGTGTTACGAGTGGAGGCCGAAATGCACGCGTTTTAGCTCACGCAGGCTGGCGTGAGGAGGGAAGAACGATACAGAGGTGAGGTCTGGAACATGACAAGGAATGAGAATTCAGAAAGCGGATGTAATTAGTTTGATACTTAACTTTAATCCATTAATGATGAACGTCGCTCTTGACGGTACATGATTCACAATATCTGTTCAGAATACATTCTTGAAGATAGTTCTTATAGTAACTGAATATGGCGCCTTGCTAGGTCGTAGCAAATGACGTAGCTGAAGGCTATGCTAAACTGTCGTCTCTGCAAATGAGAGCGTATGTAGACAGCGAACCATCGCTAGCAAAGTCGGCTGTAAAACTGGGGCGAGTGCTAGGGAGTCTCTCTAGACTAGACCTGCCGTGTGGCGGCGCTCGGTCTGCAATCACTGATAGTGGCGACACGCGGGTCCGACTTATACTAACGGACCGCGGCCGATTTAAAGGTTACCACCTAGCAAGTGTGGTGTCTGGCGGTGACACCACAGTGATTATGTCGAAAAATAGCTAAATGTTCAAGATGTAAACCATTACAGAAATAAACAGGTGTATGTACTTATAAAAAATAGACCTTACTTTTGGGATTACCCTCATAGAATGTTTCCCCAAGAACCTACAGTTGAACCGATTACAAGGAGTAGATGAATTCATTCCCTTCGTCCACTATAGGGTCCTTAACTACGGTGTTAAACGTCGTCGCCAATCTCATTTTCGTTACCGGTAGTCTTCATGACTCTTGACTTTCCTCAGTTTTTCTGTCAACCAGTATTCTATGTTCAGACTCTTCATCACATTCAACAGGTCTGGAAATTCTATAATTTCCCAGACGTGGCAGTGTAAGAGGTTGGAGCACAGCTGAAGGGAACGTTAAAATGGCGGCGTGTGTGACCTGGGCCACTGCTGGGGGCAGTGGGGTTGGGGGGCTGCCAGCCAGACAGCCTGTCGCGCCCTCCCGGCCCCGCAATGGCCGCGGGACAGCTGGTCAGCTCCCGCCGGCCGCGCCTGGCCGTTGTGCGCTTCTTACACCGAGCGCTGGCGCGGCACCGGCCTCCCCCTTCCCACCCGACACTCCTTGCGCCTGCGCAATTGCGCATCATGGCCGCCGGCCGGGGCTTCCCCGCCGCTCCCCCGCGTGCACACACGCCCGTGCGTCAGTGTGCGTGAATACGTGAGCGCGCGCCCCCGCCGTTCGTGACCAGCCGCAATGACTTCCCCCGGGCGCTGGCCAGTGACTCAGTGCGCAGTAATTTACCGGACCTGCTGCTCGCCGCGCCACGCCGCCTGCCTGCTGCGGGGAGAGGGAGCCGCGGGGAACGCCGATAGCCCCCTGCGGCTGGCGACAAACGGCAGCGCCCGTCGTGATGGACGTCCTCAGAGCGGTGGCCCGATGACGTCTTGTTTAACATGACGTGGCCCCGCCGATGTCTGCGTGGGGCTGCCTCTACTAAGGGTGGGACACGACTCCCCGGCGCCAACACCTTGCGTTTCGTGGCTGCGGAGTGCGGGACTACACTCGTGAGGACGATGTCCGTTTACGGCTTCATGACAGCCTGCTCGGTTCCGAGGGCACGCTGAAGAGTAATGCCTCCAATTTTTTCATATGAGAACTCTCAAGTCTTTTTAAAGGAAAAAAAAATGGTTCAAATGGCTCTGAGCACTATGGGACTTAACTTCTGAAGTCATCAGTCCCCGAGAACTTAGAACTACACTACTGGCCATTAAAATTGCTACACCAAGAAGAAATGCAGATGATAAACGGGTATTCATTGGACAAATACATTGCAGTAGAACTAACATGTGATTACATTTTCACGCAATTTGGGTGCATAGATCCTGAGAAATCAGTACCCAGAACAACCACCTCTGGCCGTAATAACGGCCTTTATACGTCTGAGCATTGCGTCAAACAGAGCTTGGATGGCGTGTACAGGTACAGCTCCCCATGCAGCTTCAACATGATAACACAGTTCATCAAAAGTAGTGATTAGCGTATTGTGACGAGCCAGTTGCTGGGACACCATTGACGAGACGTTTTGAATTGGTGAGCGATCTGGAAAATGTGCTGGCCAGGCAGCAGTCGAACATTTTCTGTATCCAAAAAGGCCCGTACAGGACCTGCAACATGCGGTCGTGCATTATCCTGCTGAAATGTAGGGTTTCGCAGGGATCGAATGAAGGGTAGAGCCTCGGGTCGTAACACATCTGAAAAGTAACGTCCACCGTTCAAAGTGCCGTCAATGCGAACAAGAGGTGACCGAGACGTGTAACCAATGACACCCCATACCATCACGCCGGGTGATACGCCAGTATGGCGATGACGAATACACGCTTCCAATGTGCGTTCACCGCGATGTCGCCAAACACGGATGCGACCATCGTGATGCTGTAAACAGAACCTGGATTCATCCGAAAGAATGACGTTTTGCCATTCGCGCTCCCAGGTTCGTCGTTGAGTACACCATTGCAGGCGTTCCTGTCTGTGATGCAGCGTCAAGGGCAACCGCAGCCATGGTCTCAGAGCTGATGGTCCATGCTGCTGCAAACGTCGTCGAACTGTTCGTGCATTGGTTGTTGTCTTGCAAACGTCTCCATCTGTTGACTCAGGGATCGAGACGTGGCTCCACGATCCGTTACAGCCATGCGGATAAGATGCCTGTCATCTCGACTGCCAGTGATACGACGCCGTTGGGATCCAGCACGGCGTTCCGTATTACCCTCCTGAACCCACCAATTCCATATCTGCTTAGAGTCATTGGATTTCGACCAACGCCAGCAGCAATGTTGCGATACGATAAACCGCAATCGCGACAGGCTACAATCCGACCTTTATCAAAGTCGGAAACGTGATGGTACGCATTTCTCCTCCTTAAACGAAGCATCACAACAACGTTTCACCAGGCAACGCCGGTCGGAAACGTGATGGTACGCATTTCTCCTCCTTAAACGAGGCATCACAACAACGTTTCACCAGGCAACGCCGGTCAACTGCTATTCGTGTATGAGAAATCGGTTGGAAACTTTCCTCATGTCAGCACGTTGTAGGTGTCGCCACCGGTGCCAACCTTGTGTGAATGCTCTGAAAAGGTAATCATTTGCACATCACAACATCTTCTTCCTGTCGGTTAAATTTCGCGTCTGTAGCACGTCATCTTCGTGGTGTAGCAATTTTAATGGGCAGTAGAGTACTTAAACCTAACTAACCTAAGTAAATCGCACACATCCCTGCCTGAGGCAGGATTCGAACCTGCGACCGTAGTGGTCGCGCTGTTCCAGACTGTAGCGCCTCGAACCGCTCGGCCACCCCGGCCGGCTTTAAATAAAACAAATTTTATTAAGGTTCTACATCTGTATTCATCATGTCTACAAAATGAAGAGGGGTGTTCAAAACACATGGTACGAAACAGCATTGTCTGTTTAATGGCAGTTATTCAAAAGTAATCACCAGAGACCCGAGCACAACTATCCCACTGTTTCATGACCCAAAGGATTCCTTTTTCCCGGCATTCTTGTAGCTGTGACAGGAGCCAATCCTCCTCCCCTGTGTCCTTCACTTCGCCGTCCGAGTTGAAGTGCTTTCCTCTGTGATGTTCTTTTAGTGGACCAAACACATGTAAATCTCAGGGTGACATGTCCGGCATGAAGGACAGATGCTCAAGCTGCTTCCACTAGAACTTGGCCGTTTCACTTTGTGTGGCCTTGGAGACGTATGGACGCTTTTTATCGAGGAGCAGAATCACTCCCTCCGTGAGCAGTCCAGGCCGTTTGCTCTTGATGGACTTGCGTGGGCCACGGAGTGTCTCACACTACACACCACTATTAATGGGTTTCCCGTGCTCGAGGAATTCGATGAGTAGCGCACCTCGGACGTCGAAAAAGATGGTGAGCATTACTTTCTCTGCTGAGGGCACAGCTTTTAATCTTTTAGGGGCAGGTGACAGATGCGCGTGACCTCGCTGGGCACTACATTCGTACCCGTAGATGTCTCTCTACGTTATCTAAAAGCGACATGTGCAAATTTCAACCGGTTTGGTTGTTACGATGTTTCGTACCTTTTCATTTGAACACTCCTAATGTTTCTCAGCATAGTCACCAGGGCAACGAACACATTTCTCCCAACAAGAGATTTTGTTCTGTAGACATTTAGTGGTCCTGTGACCATACTGTGTGTGACTCTTGAGTCAGCTAGAAATAACGAGCAATACAAAGGTTGAAAACTTGCTGGCGGATTAAAACTGAGTGCCGGATTGTGTCTCGAACCTGGAACCTCTGCCTTTCGTGGGTAAACGCTGTGCCATCTCATCTATACAGGTAGAAATCGCGATCGGAACTCTCAGCTTCGGTTCCATCAGCACCTCTCTTCTACTCAGGAGAGCTTCTGTCAAGTGAAGCTGAGAGGGTTGGAGTCATGCCTGGTTAGCTCAATTGGTAAGAGCACTTGCCGCTGCGAAAAACTTCGATGTCAAGAATAAACATTACTCAAGAAGGAAGGAAGATTATTTTCGTTTTGTGCCATTGCATAGTGCCATTGTACACTGTCATAAAACCATTAAATTAAAAAAATAGTAATTAAATGTACTGAATAATAAAATAATAATACTAATATGATGTTTATATTGTATGTTAATACCAGATTACTAATAATGTGCAGGGAACGAGGATGGTGACGGCCTTGACCTATTATTAGGAAGCATCCCAGCCATCGCATGGAATGTTTTGGGAAAACCATGGAAATCGCAAATCCGGATGGCTGGATCAGGTAACACACCTGAGCCCTCATTACAAGAGCACTATGTTCTGAACTGCATTCGTTTATACGTAACGGTAACAACACCGGGAGTTATACAGATCATGAACATTACTGTGTACAATCAGAAGGAATCTGTAAGGGAAAGATCTTGGCCTATGCTTTAAAAGCAGTTTGATACTGATCACCTTCAGTTCTTGTAGAAGTCGGTTGAAAATGAGTGCCGCACAGTTCGCTAGACTGAGTGGAACGGCGTGTTCCCCTCGCGCAGTTCGTTTCCGTCAAGTATACACTGAGTAGATGCAGCTGTCGCTGTTAAACTGTTTCGCTATAACAGACCGAGTGAGTTGGAGCAACAGCGTTCCAGCTCCCATCTGACCATCTGTGATTTTTCTAAACCATATCAGCGAACACCGGGATGCTTCCTTTGAATAGGGGATGTTGAACTTTATTTGTCATCCTTACCCTCAGTGAACTGTGCTCCACCTTTTATTACTAAGTAGTTGGCGGCACGATAAACCCCAGTTTTTGTTTCCACTAGATCAGTTTCAAGTTTCCTGAAAGAACAGTGCATGTGTAAGAAGTAAAAGTTTAATGTTTCACTGACACACTCTTTCACAAAAAGGACGCACCATGAAGGAATTTCCGAATGGGACGAAAACCCCAGATGTGATAACATTACAATCTCAGAAAAACTGAATGATTTATTCAAGAGAAATAGCTTCACAAATTGAGCAAGTTAGTGAAGTCCATCCTTGGCCCTTATGCAAGCAGTTGTTCGGCTTGTCATTGATTCATAGAGTTGTTGGATGTCCTCCTGAGAGATATCATGCCAAATTCTGTTCAGTTGGCTCCCGAGGCGGTAGCGCATAATACTCCGAAAGTTCACAATTGGTAAGAAATCTAGCGGCCTTGCTGCCCAAGGTAGGGTTCGACAAGCACGAGGAGAACCAATAGAAACAATCGCCGCTTGCGGACGAGCGTTATCTTGCTGAAACTTAAGCCCAGGATGCCTTGTCATGAAGGGCAACAAAACGGGGTGTACAATATCGTCGACGTACCGCTGTGTCGAAAAGGTGCCGCGGATGACAACCAAAGGGATCCCGCTGTGAAAAAAAATGGCACCCCAGACCATCATTCCTGGTTATCGGGCCGTATGGCAGTTGACAGCCTGGTTGGTATGTCATACCTCTCCAGGGCGCCTCCAGACACGTCTACGTCGGTCACAGAGGCTCAGTTGGAAGCGGGACTCATGTTGTCGTGGTCGTCAGTCCTGAGGCTGGTTTGATGCACCTCTCCATGCTACTCTATCCTGTGCAAGCTTCTTCATCTCCAAATATCTACTGCAACCTACATCCTTCTGAATCTGCTTAGGGTATTCATCTCTTGGTCTCCCTCTACGATTTTTACCCTCCACTCTGCCCTCCAATACTAAACTGGCGATCCCTTGATGCCTCAGAATATGTCCTACCAACCGATCCCTTCTTCTAGTCAAGTTGTGCCGCAAACTCCCCTTCTCCCCAATTCTATTCAATACCTCCTCATTAGTTATGTGATCTACCCATCTAATCTTCAGCATTCTTCTGTAGCATCACATTTCGAAAGCTTCTATTTTCTTCTTGTCCAAACTATTTATCGTCCATGTTTCACTTCCATACATGGCTAGACTCCGTACAAATACTTTCAGAAACGACTTCATTACACTTAAATCTATACTCGATGTAAACAACTTTCTCTTCTTCAGAAACGCTTTCCTTGCCATTGCCAGTCTACATTTTATATCATCTCTATTTCGACCATCATCAGTTATTTTGCTCCCCAAATAGCAAAACTCCTTTACTACTTTAAGTGTCTCATTTACTAATCTAATTCCCTCAGCATCACCCGACTTAATTCGACTACATTCCATTATCCTCGTTTTGCTTTTGTTGATGTTCATCTTATATCCTCCTTTCAAGACACTGTCCATTCCGTTCAAATGCTCTTCCAAGTCCTTTTTCGCGCTCGGACAGAATTAACAAGTGGAGCATCTAGCATCATACTGAAGACAATTCTACTCCAGTCAGCGAGATTCCAGGCTTCTATGACCAGCGACGGCGGTATTACATCCTAGAGAGCAGTTAACACCACCAAACGTGCCAGTATTCGTCATCAGGTTGACGGCCAGAAGGATGAAGAAGATGCCAAGGATGTCAAGTTCTTGCTATGCCTATTTTTGTTAACAAAAGGAAAGAAGACTACTAGGTCAAGTAGTTCCTCGGGTGGCATCACGAGGCTGTGTGCAGCCCGTACCAGTCCTCCCACCGAGGTAAAATACTTGGCAGTACCGGGAATCTAATTTGGATGCTCCACTTGTTAACCGTCTACTCTAACTAATCAGCGACAGACGCGTACTTATATGCGAGTAGCGTTCAATAAGTAATGCAAAACTTCTTTTTCCTCTATTAACTTCGGCTGAAAAACTGCGGAATTTGTTGTGCGATATCGTGAATTATTCTCGCTTTAGCCCCTATAATTTCGTGGAGTTCCGATAAGTAGCGGCGCTATACGTATTGTTCAAAATGGCGTCTGTAACGGAGTTGTTTTCCAAGCGAGGCCAACGAGAAGTACAGACCGTGGTGTGTACGTCACAGCACGTGACACTGTAGGTCCTACGAGTGCCAGTAGCCGTCTCCGGCGGGGACCGAGTAGCTATTTCAGACGAGTTTAATAATGCTTGACTGCTCGTATAAATGCGAGTACGCTCACGGTAACACACGAAAATTTAAGGCTCTTAGTCGGTACCTCTTCAAACGGAGCCGAGCGTTCGCGAAGTGTGGCGGACAAGCCGATTGTGTGACGCCGCCAGTTCCTTGCAGGGCCCGTATGTCTCGTTGGTCCAGGTTCCAAGCAGAGAGCTATCATTGAGTTTCTTTTGGCGGAAAACCAGAGGTTCGCAGATACACATAGGCGCTTGCAGGATGTTTACGGAGACCTGGTAGTGAAAAAAAGCACGGTGAGTCGTTGGGCGATGCGTCTGTCATCATCCCAACCAGGTTGCGGAAACCCGTTTGATATCCCGCGTACCGGCCGGTCGCACACAGCTGACTCCTGCAGCGCTACCTTCAGGAAACTGAAGGAACGACTTCAGCGTGTTCGTTGCCACAAAAATGCAAACGAACTTCTTCGCCGTGACAACGCAATGCCTCACAGAAGTCTGCGCACCCGAGAGCTCACTAAACTTCATTGGACTGTTCTTCCTCATCCACCCTACAGCCCAGATCTCGCACATTCCGATTCCCATTTGTTTAGCCCAATGTAGGATGCACTCCACGGGAAGCACTTCGTGCGTGATGGAGAGGTTATTTGTTCAGCGAGACGTTGGCCGCAACGCCGGCCAGCAGAGCAGTACCATGTGGCATAGAGGGCTCTCCCTGTAAGGTGGCGTAATGCCGTCGCATTGACTACGTTGAGAAATAGGGGCTTGCAACGAAAACAGTGGGGAATAATGTGATGTGTTGGAATACTGAATGAAACCAACCTGGTTTCAGAAAAAGGTATTGCATTACTTATTCAACGTCCCTCGTATGTACTGCTGCCCGGAAAACGAGTTTTTGTCAAATAAAGAAGTTCGTGGGATTATAGTATTTGGCTTTCGAAAAGTTACTTGTCGCTTATGATTTCCCTGTATTAACGAATGAATCGCTCCTCTAGGACGCCGTGAGGTATCATTGAAGATAACAGTGTGCTATGACCTGCGGATGGTTCCTCTCTGGTGCTACACAGTAACAGCGCGTGTAAAATTGGAGTCGCGCCGCACGAAGCGCGAGAACAAAGAGGAGCTTGTAATGGAATACCGGCGCGGCTCCCCTGGCGCCGTGATCGACTGTCGACTGTCCCTCCGACTGCGGCGCACATATCGATCATGGCAGACGCCAATATGGAGCTCCCCCTGCGTCTCATTTCTCCCCGCGCGCCGCCGCCGCCGCCGGCCGACATCCCCTCGTCTGGTGCGGACCCCAGCGTTCTCGCTCTCGCCACTCCTGTATTCTTAAATTCTCCTTCAACTGTGCACTCGCCTTCCGCACAGCTCTTCTCATTCCTCGTCAGCCTGGCATCCTCACTGCTTCTAATAGCATTAATTTCCAGTTCATCTAGCAAATTTTCTTACGGAAACTTCAGCAAAAAATTTCTTCCCCTCTTTTCTCCTTCCGCTTTTTTTATCTACTGCTTTCCTAATTTTCATTCACTTCTGTTCCTTAAAGCTTCTCTTTCTTTTTAGAGATCTCGGCCCTGTAAACCTTTCTTTGAGCTTGACGATGAATCTCACAGAGGCTGGAAGTGGTAGCCTGAATGTAACAGTGATAGTGCCAGTTAGTCTTGAAATAAATCCACCTTAAGTCGGGTCTATAACCTGCCTTAACAGAAGCCTTTTATGAACAACTTCTTCCCTGATGCACACTCCGAAGCTACATATTCATTTTCAGGGCTTCGGACGTTACATGAGGACCTTCGTTGAGATGTCAATGAACTAGAAACGTGTATCTGCGAGTTTTGCCGTTTTCTGTCCTATATGGCACCAAATCGAAGTTATTTCAGGATATGGAAGTTGCTTCAGCGTTATGTCCGTTAGGTTGCGACTACTGTTGAGAACATCTACAATCCACGCACTGTCTAATCGAACTTATCTGGACAGCTGTCGGTGGACATTAATAAGGGGTATGTCCACTTTTTGCCTTTATGGAGGCTTGATCACTGCTGGAGACACTTTCAGTGAGGTGTCTCAATGTCTATTCAGGAATGGCAGCCCATTCTTCCTCAAGAACCAAACCACGTAGGACGCTGGTATTTGGAGCAAAGTTGACTTTCTCACATCCAAACCCCGTTCCATTGGGCACACATCAGGACTCTGCGCAGACCAGTCCATTTGAGGACTGTTATTGTTCACAGAGCATTACAGATACTGCTTTGTGACGGCGTGCATTAGCATGCTGATACAAAGAGTTATCGTCTACGAACTGTTCCTGTACCGTACGCACTAAACAGTGCTATAATATGCGTTCATATCCTTCTGCATTTAGGATCTTCTTAAGCGCTATAAGGAGACCACGACAAAAGCAATAAAAACATCCGTATTCCGTAACACCATCTTGTCCTTATTTCGTTGTTGGTACTATAGCAGCTCGTTTTGTATTACCGCGAAATAGGGGACAAAGTGCTACGGATATTACATGCGAGTTGGGGTGGCAATCATTAAAAGAAAGGCCTTTTTTCTCTGTGGCGAGATCTTCTCCAGCAATTTCGATCTCCAACCTTCTGTTTCGAATGCGAAAATATTTTGTTGACGCCCATTTACATAGGGAGATATGATCATTGTAACTAAATAAGAGAAATCAGAACTCACACGGAAAGATTTAAATGTTCATTTTTCCCGTTTCGATGTTAGAGTGGAACGGTAGACAAAGAGTGTGAAAGTGACTCCATGAATCCTCTGCCAGGCACTTAAGGGTCATTTGCAGACTAGTCATCTAGCTGTACATGTAATTCATCGTCGAAAGGATTGGCCGATTTTTTACTATTGCTCAATTATGAGGTGCTCATGTTAGAATGACTTCATGAAAGCTATAGCCCAACGAAGAGCGGCACGTTTTGGCACGGAATAGTTTAGTAAGCGCGGGACACTTAAGGAACTGCTCAACCAACTCCAGTGTATACGCTGCAATATACTTATTTTGTATCACGTAGGGGATTGTTGTTAAAATTCCGAGAGTATATATTCCAGCAAGAGTCGGGCAACGTATTATTTCGACCCATACATGTCCGGCGAAATGAATAAGACGCGAAAATCGAGGGCGGATTATCGCAATAATTCTTCCAACGTGCCTTTCGTAAATGGAACGGGGAAGTGAGGAAAAGATGTTACCAGTAGGACACACTATACCGTGGCGTCTGGAGTGTGGATACAAATTTACTTTCAGAGGCTGGTACTTAGCAAGGTCAACGAATGTGGGCGACAGTCAGTAGTAGAACCGGCAACTGCAGCGCGTGAAAGCAGGCGTAGATGCAGAAATTTGCTGTCCGCGGAGGTTAGTGTCCACCGCCTCAAAGTTCTCTGGAGGAGTCGTTTTAGAATTACAGATGAGGCTACAAGGAAGGAATTGGAAAAAACGGCTCGCCCTGGGCGTTGAGCGATATTGTCGGCGAGTCAATATTCTCCACTGCTCTCTATGGTACACACAAGCCGCTTCCATATTTATTACGCGTCTAGACCGTCGGCAAACACGCGCCGCGCAAACAGGGAAACGCTCTAGCGCGCGACATTCAAACACGAGATACCGGCCTACTCGAGTTCACACTGCCTCCCTACGTAACGCCTGATCGGCGATTATTCGATCGCGCCACCGCCTTCTATTCTCCGCGTCAGCCAAGCACTTCAGTGAGGCGGAATTGTGGATACATGGAAGCAACTATGTAAAAAAAGACACGGCCTGCGAGGGAGGCTGAACTGATAAGTGAATACACAACCAGTTAAGTAATGCAACGATCCACTCTGTTGCCAACACTATTAACAGACACACACAGACGATCAACAGAACCAAACCTTATTTTGACGAAGGAGAACTGCCATTTTGTTGAGTATTAGTTGATGTAATAGCGATAACTGTTGTACGAAATCAGTTTTCTGGTTGCGTGTAGCCTGCATGCGACAAAATTTGATTTATACGAGGGCGTGCTGAAAAGTAACGCGTGCTAATTTTTTATGTGAAAACTCTTAAAACATTTTAAGTAAAACAAACGTCATTAACATTCTACATTTTTATTCTTCATGTCTGCAGAGGGCTCCAAACCGTGTACCGTAACATGACAGTGTGTAACGTAAATATTACTGTGCGTGACAAACAGCGTGCTACCACTGCTGTGACATCTGCAACACTCCGACGCCTTGGGTTCCCTGTCATCGATCATCTTCTGTACACTCCAGACTTGGTCCCTCCCGGTTTTCATCTGTTTCCTTAACTTACAGACCAACTTCGAGGACTTCATTTTGATAGTGATAGCGGTGTAAGCAGAAGTGGGGTTGTGGCTCCGTCAACAAAGTCAAACATTCTAAATTGACGGTGTCAAGAAACTAGTCTCTCGCTGGGGGAAATGTGTTCGTCGCCAGGGTGACTATATTGAGAAATAAGTATATAAACTTGTAGACATGAAGAATAAAGACGTAGAATTCTAATAAAATAATTTTTCTTTAAAAAAACTTCGCTATCACATAAAAAAATTATTAGTTTTCACCAAGACCGTGTATTTTATGTTGTTTCTCCATCACATTTACATTAGGGTTTGTACAGAATGTGCTTCGATGAAGGTGGCTAGGGAATCATGCTTGATTAAATTCTATGCGGCTCATAGAACCTATAATTTCTTTATTCTTTAAATGCAACGTTTTAGTTTAATCGTGACTTTTACCAATACCATCTGAAACTGCAAATGATGGCTTAATTGTGGCCATGCTGGCTAAGATTAGGGACGGTGACTGAGTGTGGAATATTTATTTGTATTTTTATGATTAAAGTCAATTTATTTATTTTATATTTAATTTAACATATTCTAACGAGTTTCAATTATATTTTTCTCATCATTAGACAGTAATTAAAGATAAAATGTCTTAATCTAAATTAACCTACAACTATTTTGTCCACTGTTCTGTTGCTGGAGTAACTATTGGTGTATTTGAGGGACGAGGGGTGGAGGTGCAGTAGGTGGCCAGACAGGTGTCTTCTGCTTGCATGGGGCTGTCCTTCGTTTGTTATGATTAATACCACAGCAATGCCGCCATATTTTACTTAACAAATACTGTTTACGTCTATGTATAAACGTTTGTGCAATGAAAGTGCGCCAAAAGCAGTCTCAGACTAAGCAGCGCAATAGTAATGTTACCCTACAGCTCCGTCAGTGTGCCAACGACGCCGATGAAGCTTTGGGACACCAAAATCACTGTCGTACCAATCACAACAAACAACGAGGTACAGTTCCACGCCAGCAAAAGACACCACTGGACTTCGATTTCTGGTCACCTACTGCCCCCCTCCGCCCCTCCAATTACCGCAACAGTAGACGTTAAACAAACATTTCTGGGTTAATTTTTAAGATTTTTATCTTTACGTGTCATCTGTCTATATAGAAGCCTGATGATGAGCAAAACATGCTTGAAAATTGTTTCCAATGAGTTAAAGTAAACACAAAATAAGTAAATTTGACTGTCACCAGAAAAAGACAAATAACTACAAAAGGAGACCAGTACATTTTATTTAAAGATGGGGGTGACTTCCACACTAATTGTTCACAACGATTTAACAACACCGACACGAACTTGGGTCAGAATTGGCTCCGTCGGAAAGCTGCATCGACATGGGGTTCGCAGATATAGTCATCGTGGTTTTATTGCGTCAGTGGAGACACAGTGAAGTACTAACTCCGGAAAAAATTGTTCCTGTAGACATCCTTATCGGGAAGGCGGCGCTTAGCTTATCACTCCTACGGCTTTTTATCCGAAGTGGTGAAGGGTGACTCAATAGAGCTTATGTTGGTCATTCTGTCGTGGTGTGGGGGTGAAGGCAGGTCTCCGCTGTAGCGTGCCTGCTTCTCCAATTTGAATGCAACAGTTCCTTTCTCTAAATACCCTTGTAAACAATCAAAAAATTTGTCGAATTTTACTATGTTTGCCGTATGTTTGAAAGTGTACAACGATGCCTGAGGTGTTTGTCAGTCATGGAGCGTGTTGGAGGTGTATGCCATAGATTTTGACTGACGGAAGATTTGACAAGATGACGAACGTTGTTTCTGTTGAGGTTTCGCCACATTAAGATAGTTTTATTACAATTTTCTCACTCTATCATGAGTTTCGACAACTATGTAAACTACGATAAAGGATGAAATCAGAACAGCATTGGCAATTACGAAAATGTTAGAGGTGTCACATGGAAAATCCAGCCTTAACGAGGGTTGTCCAGAAAATAAGTTCCGATAGGGCGCGAAATGGAAACCACAGTGAAAACCGGAAATGTTTTATTTGCAACACTTAGGTACAGCTTCCACCTACATCTTTACGTAGTCGTCGCTCCAAATTCGACTTATGTCGTAGTGTCGTATCAATTTTCCAATATCCTCGTCATAGAAAGCAGCCGCCTGTGCTTTCGGCCAGTTATCTGCTCTGGTCAGCAGCTCGCTTTCTGTGGAAAAATTTTGTCTTCATAGCCATCAGTTCTTGTGAGCAGAGATGAGACTCAGGGGGAGCCAATTACGGACTGTATTGTGGGTGATCGAACACTTCTCATCGGAAACACAGCAGGAGCGTCTTCATTGCCCCTGCAGAGTATGGCCGAGAATCGGTATGAAGAAGTAACTGCTCTACAGTTGTGTTATGTGGGCTGCATGACACAGGCGAACTATCTAACCTGGCCCTCCTACTTGGCGGGAGAGGCTATTCCCTACGCATCTTTATGTGCTCACTGTTCACTCAGAACTGAAAAGAGCGACGCAACACGATCGACGGGCATACTAGAGACACTGCCCAACACATCTGTGCAAAGCTTTATCGGATTTTACGAATGGTTTCCATTTCGCGACCGATTGGGACTTACTTTCTGGACAACCCTCGCATTGCGCAGGATGAAGTACAAAGTCAGTATTCTACGCACAACATACAAGCGGAAGTATAATACACTAGTGGCCATTAAAATTGCTATACCACGAAGATGACGTACTACAGACGTGAAATTTAGCCGACAGGAAGAAGATGCTGTGATATGCAAATGATTAGCTTTTCAGAGCATTCACACAAGGTTGGCGCCGGTGGCGACACCTACAACGTGCTGACATGAGGAAAGTTTCCAACCGATTTCTCATACACAAACAGCAGTTGACCGGCGTTGCCTGGTGAAACGTTGTTGTGATGCCTCGTGTAAGGAGGAGAAATGCGCGCCATCACGTTTCCGTCTGTGATAAAGGTCGGTTTGCAGCCTATCGCTATTGCGGTTTATCATATCGCGACATTGCTGTTGGCGTTGGTCGAGATCCAATGACTGTTAGCAGAATATGGAATCGGTGCGTTCAGGAGGGTAATACGGAACGCCGTGCTGGATCCCAACGGCCTCGTATCACTAGCAGTCGAGATGACAGACATCTTATCCGCATGGCTGTAACGGATCGTGCAGACACATCTCGAACCCTGAGTCAACAGATGGGGACGTTTGCAAGACAACAACCATCTGCACGAACATTTCGACGACGTTTGCAGCAGCATGGACTATCAGCTCGGAGACCATGTCTGCGGTTACCCTTGACGCTGCATCACAGACAGGAGCGCCTGCAATGGTGTACTCAACGACGAACCTGGGTGCACGAATGGCAAAACGTCATTTTTTCCGATGGATCCAGGTTCTGTTTACAGCATCATGATGGTCGCATCCGTGTTTGGCGACATCGCGGTGAACGCAAATTGAAGCGTGTATTCGTCATCGCGACACTGGCGTATCACCCGGCGTGATGGTATGGGGTGCCATTGGTTACACGTCTCGGTTACCTCTCGTTCACATTGACGGCACTTTGAATAGTGGACGTTTCATTTCAGATGTGTTACGACCTGTGGCTCTACCCTTCATTCGATCCCTGCGAAACCCTACATTTCAGCAGCATGTTGCAGGTCCTGTACGGGCCTTTCTGGATACAGAAAATGTTCGACTGCTGCCCTGGCCAGCACATTCTCCAGATGTCTCACCAACTGAAAATGTCTGGTCAATGGTGGCCCAGCAACTGGGTCGTCACAAATACGCCAGTCACTACTCTTAATGAACTGTGGTATCGTGTTGAAGCTACATGGGAAGCATGACTCAATGCCCTGGTTTATCAAGGCCGTTATTACGGCCAGAGGTGGTTGTTCGGGGTACTGATTTCTCAGGATCTATGCACCCAAATTGCGTGAAAATGAAATCACATGTCAATTCTAGTATAATATATTTGTCGAATGAATACCCGTTTATCATCTGCATTTCTTGTTGGTGTAGCAATTTTAATGGCAAGTAGTGTATATATATATAAAAATCGATGTTCTCAGATTCTCCTACGGGCGGTCTACGCTATATGTTCCCACGATGTGGTATTTTATTGAACTACCATTGATTTTCTCAAAATTATGTTTTCGTTTGTAGTGTGAGGGCGAAGTACCTCTAAACAAATTGTTATAAGTTAGCAGGCAGGCAACTACAGGGGTGTGTGTGTGTGCCAGCAGGTCTGGTGTCGCGGCGAGGGCCGTCCGCAGGCGCGCCGCCGGCCAAGGGTTCTCCGCCCCCGGAGGCGGACAACAACAACGAGCCGGGCGGCCTGGTGGTGCGCGCCGCCTCCGCCTTCCCCGGGCTGCCGCACCCCGGCCTGCTGCTGGGGCTGCAGGCGACGCTGGCGGCCCGCCCGCTCTACTGGCCGACGCTGCCGCAGCCGCCGGTGCCGCCCCCGCAGGCGCCGCGCCCGGCCGCCGCTTCCAGCACGCCGCGCCGCCGCCGACCCACCGCCTCCTCCAAGCCCGGGTCGCCCGCCGCCACCACGCCCTCGCCCGACGACAAGGCTGCCACCTCTTCGGGACCCACCACGCCCAACGGCGACAAGGTGCGTCATCGCAAACACTGTGGCTTCAGGAGATGATGACGTTGTGTTGGGGTGCACGTCAGCAAGTTCTTTAGCTGCCGCACTAAAATCTTGCTAGACAAGTTCTTCAGTTACTGATTTGTTACTGTGTAGAAGCTGAAGTAATGAATTAAACTTTGTGCTACCGCAAGGATTCGGACTCCTGCTTATTACGCAGATGTGTTAACCCGTACACCAACATAGCAAGGTGGCTGCTACAACTGCACGGACGTGCTGTCCAATGCGCCCCGTGACACAGACTTCATTTCACGCTTTCAGCCCATTTTCTCCTTCTTAAATTGTCAGTAACGCCGAGCCTCTCCACCATTCGAATAATATCCCAGTTTTTTTACGTAATGAGGAAATCCTCCCTGTGTATGACGATTGAAGTAGAGGGAAGTTGACTGAAGGTGTGAATTGAAGTTTTTGTTAGGGAGGGCGGCGTAATAGTGGAGGCCATGCAGCAGTGATATCCGCAATGCTCTGGTGGCCGGCACGGTAGCTCAGCGTGTTCGGTCAGAGGGCTGCGTGCTCTCTGTAACGTACTCAAGGAATCAACGACTGCGAAAAAAATTGGACTGTTGGCAAGCGGAGTGCACTCAGCCCTTGTGGGGCAAACTGAGGAGCTACTTGATTGGGAAGTAGCGGCTCCCGTCTCGTAAACTGACATACGGCCGGGAGAGCGGTGTGCTGACCCTCCATATCCGTATCCAATGACATCTGTGGGCTGAGGATGACACGGCGGCCGGTCGGTACCGTTGGGACTTCCAGGGCTGATGACCGAGCAGTTGAGCGGCCTACAAACCAAACATCATCACATCTACCTACTAAGCAAGAGACCTGGGTTCAAGTTCCAGCCATTTGAACCATATAAATGATCTAGTAGAAACCATCGGATGCTCTTTAAGGGTGTTCGCAAAAGATGCAGTTGTCAACATCAAAGTAACAACGCCAGAAGATAGTTAGAATTTGCAGAACGACCTGCAGAGAACCGATGAATGGTGCAGGCTCTGGCAGTTCACCCTGAATGTAACATATTGCGCATACATAGGAAAAGAAATCCACTATTGTACAGTTACACTACCGATGACAAACAGCTGGAGACAGCGTCTGTCGTTAAATATCTAGGCGTAACTATCCAGAGCGACCTTAAGTGGAATGGCCACATGAAATAGATAGTGGGAAAAACAGATACCAGACTCAGATTCATCCGAAGAATATTAAGGGAATGTAACTCATCCACGAAAGAAGTGGCTTATAAGGCGTTTCTTCGACCGATTTTTGAGTATTGTTCATGTATCTGGGATACCTATAGGGTAGGTCTGATAGAGGAGATAGATAAGATCCAACGAAGAGCGGTGTGTTTCGTTAAGGAATCGTTTAGCTGGCGAGGGAGCGTCACGGAGGTGCTAAACAAACTTCACTGGCAGGCGTTACAAGATAGGTGTTGTGCATCACGGAGAGATTTATTATTGAAATTTCGGGACAGAACTTTTCAGGCGGAGTCGGACAACATATTACTTCCCCCCCACATAGATCTCGCGTATTGACCACGAGGAGAAAATTCGAGAAATTAGAGCCAATACAGAGGCTTACCGACAATCATTCTTCCCACGTACTATTCATGAGTGTAACATTGATGGAGGGATCGGATAGTGGTACCGAAAGTACCCCCGCCACACACCATTAGGTGGCTTGCGGAATATGATGTAGATGTATACGTAGATGGACTGCGGAAGCGAATACGCCAGTAACTGTATCGCATACGGCTGTTGCACCGTTTACAGCCAAACGACTGCATCATCAGACGTGTATTTTGTGAACGTTTCCAGTAAGAAATGGAAGATGACGAATTTCCCCACCGATGATGAGGCCGAGTTCCACCTAAACGGCAAAGTGAATCTTCACGTCTGCATATGGGGCACAGAAAATCCCAATATTACAATGGAGATTGAAAGGGATTCTCCAGAGGTGAATGTCTTCTGCGCTGTCAAGTAGCAACGTTTACGGGCCCTAATTCTTTTCCTGCGAAAACTGTGACGGGTATGACGTACCTACACGAGTTACAATACTGGCTGTTTCCGAGACTGATAGTTGGTAACCCACACTTCATATTCCAGCAAGATGGAGCTCCGCCTCACTAGCATAAAGAACTGCGTCGCCATCTGAACAAGGAACTTCCAAACAGATGGGTTGCGCGATATGCTCAGGATGACCTGACGCTCTTCAGGTGGCCTCCAAGCTCTCCCGACGTTACAGTGTGTGATTTTTCTCTATGGGAACACGCGAAAGGCAGTTTGTGTGTACCACCTATTCCACAAATTGGTTGAACTTCGGGATCGCATTACTGCTGCGCTGGCGAACACTCACAGGGACAAAATGGTTCAAATGGCCCTACGCACTATCGGACTTAACTTCTGAGGTCATCAGTCCCCTAGAACTTAGAACTACTTAAACCTAACTAACCCAAGCACATCACACACATCGATGCCCGATGCAGGATTCGAACCTGCGACCGTAGCAGCAGCGCGGTTCCGGACTGAAGCGCCTAGAACCGCTCGGCCACAGTGGCCGGCTGATAGGGACATGCTCGAACGTCAGTGGTCTGAAATTGACTATCGTATAGATGTGTGTTGTGTAGCACAAGGATGGCACATAGAAGATTTCTAATTATGTGTAAGAAACTTGTGTCAGTCATTATTTGTATGTAGTAATTAGTGTAATACATTCATCCAAAATCCTATGAATCATTTGTAAACACCCTGAAAAAGGCGTTTTTATTTAGCACTTGATCGGTTTTGGGCTGTGCCCATTGTCAGGTGCTTTGCATTCATGTACATGTTTCCATACATACTCAGCTTTGGACATCACTCTTTCAATCAATCAAAAACAAATAATCTGATGATGACTAAATAGAGACAAACAGATGGGAGTGGATAAACGACAAATTATTGTACTTACATATGGCTTGCGCACACATATCGGTTTGAAAGTAAGTATTATAATATTTTACAACACATGTCGCTTAGCCCCTTCCAAATGTTTTGTGTCTATTCAGTCTTCACCATATTACTTGTTCCACAAAATTTCGGACGAACTGCCGGATGTTTGCAACTTCCTGCCACAATGTTTCGGCGCAGAGTCTTCTGGCCATCTTCAGGTGATACTATCGAAAACTCCCTGAGCTCTGGTATTTAAGACCTCTCCGGGACATGCGTGGTGGATTCACTTGGCGTTGCGCGTGCGCTACTTGAGCGCGTTCGAGTCTGCTGCGCCTTTTTAAAGGCCTCTTCCTCTTCTTTGTTCAGGAAGCACCTGCAGACTTTATTTCTGAAGAATGGGTATTCGTCCCAGCAAGTGGAGAGAGCGCTGCATAACTGTAAACGACGGAACAAAGAAGAGGAAGAGGCATTTAAAACGACTGCCTATTTACCATATATTGGTAATATTTCAGCGAAAATACGCAGAATACTAAGAAAATATAAAGTGAAAGCAATCTTTCACCCTCCTGTAAAAATTTGGTCGCTGTTGGGATCTGTCGAAGACGACCTAGAGCTGCGCAAGGCAGGTGTTTACAGGATTCTGTGTGAATGTGGCAAATCTTATACAGGGCAAACGACGGATACTGTGCAGGATCGCATTGTAGAAAATCAGCGGAATACTCGCCTTCTTCAGCCTTGTAAGTCTGCCATCGCCGAACACTGTATTTCCTCTGGTCATGCCATGAAATACAAAGAGACAAAACTTGTACCCCATACGTCTAACTTTTAGAGTTCTGTTATTAACGAATCCGTGGAAATACGGCTGTCTGACAATGAGTCTCTTATTAATCGTGACGGCGGTTTCCAATTGAATTCGGCATGGAATTCAGTCGTCGAAAAACTTCGTGTCCTCTGTAGCCGGCGTCGGTCTGTGATGGAACCACGCGAAGACAATCGAATTGATATAGATGCGGCGTCTTTTCACCACGGAGAGCGCGCAGCGCTGCAGAATCGAACGTGCTCAAGTAGCGCACGCGCAACGCCAAGTGAATCCACCACGCATGTGCCGGAGGGGCCTTAAGGGGGGGGGGGGGGGGGTAGGACGTCAAACGAGCCGTGTTGGAGCAGCAGAGACACCACAGGACATTTTAATCTCCACTGTCTACACTTTTACGAATAAATTCATAAAATTTTGTCAACATGACCAGGAAGGATTCAGGATTCACAATCATAGCAGTGGAAGTTCAAAAAAATAACAAAATAATTTTTTTTTACATGTGAAAGTTCATCATTTTTTCACTTCTATTGGCTGCGTTTGTTGCTGTAGGTACACGTTTCTTCATAAGTAAGAGAGATTCTTCGATGAATTTTGCACAGCATACAAACCATACTTACAGGTGTAAGAAACTCTAGAAATTATTTAATTTATGAAAAAATGAATGTGCTGTTACATTTTAAACTTCATGTTTAGAAAAAACTCAAATTTTATAGTTAATGATCTCAATTTTTACCACAGTTTTTAACAGATTTGGAAAATTCTAGAGTTTCATACACCTGTAAGTATGGTTTGTATGCTGTGCAAAATTCATCGAAGAATCTCCCTTACTTATCAAGAAAAGTGTATCTATAGCAACAAATGCAGCCAATGGTAAGTGAAAAAAATGTGAAATACAAATGTAAAAAAACAAATTATTTTCTTATATTTTTGAACTTCCACCACTAAAAGTGTAAATCCTGAATCCTTTCTGGTCATTCTGACAAAGTTTTATGAATTTATTTTTAAAATTATAGACAGTGGAAATTAAAAATTCCTGTGGTGTCTCTCCTGCTCCAAGTCGTACCGTTTGACGTGCTACCCCCGTTAAGGGGAGACGGTGGCAGTCTTGCATTGATATTTTTGTAAATCCATATCTTTGCCATTTTTTGTTCAATCTCATTGAAATTTTGCAAACTTATGTATAGAGATCTAATATGATTTTTTTAAAAAAATCTGAATTTTTTAATAACAGTCTAATGCAGTGAGATAATTTCGAATTTTTTATTGCATTATTATTTTAAGGTACACTTTTCATAATTTCGAGTCAAATTTGGCAAATTTTTTTAAGGGTAAAATAATCTACACTAGTAGGTGTACAATTAAGTGCAGTAACTGTTTGGTAAATTAATGCTATTATTTTCTGTGATATTTTGGATTCGAACATTTTTTTTCATGCAAACTTTTCAATATATTATCAACCACAAAACTGTGTATAATATCTCGATTAAAATTTTGTTCCACTTAAATATTGCTTCAAAGTAAAAGAATAGGTGTGCCAAATTTCATTGCAATCCTTCCAGTAGTTTCTGATATGTGTTCCTGAAAGCAGAAAACCTTAAGTTGCAGAAAAATCATTTTAAAGTTTGGATGAAATGTAAAATCTCTGCTCCTTTGCCTAGCAATTTTTTGTATGTTATGGACTGAAGTCTCCGCCTTCGGGATTCTTTGCTTATTGACGATCTGCAGTATGTGCTCAGTGAAGACTCCAGGTGTAAACCCCAACTTGCTGAGGATGTGAAGTCTTGCCACATTCGCGTCTGGCCATCCTGATTTAGGTTTTCTGTGATTTCCCTAAATCGCTCCAGGCAAATGCCGGGGTGGTTGCTTTGAAAGGGCACGGCCGACTTCCTTCCCCGTCCTTCCCTAATCCGATGACGTCGCTGTCTGGTCTCCTCCCCTAAACGACCCAACCCAACCCCCTTGCCACATTCCCATCATTAAACACTGCTGCAGCTTCCAAAGCAGAAATCTTCACCACCAAACTGGAAACAAACACAGTCTTTGGACACCTAGTACAGTGGGCTGTTTCTTTGTGTGCAGGTGTTCACTTGCTCGGTGTGCAGCCGGTCGTTCGGCTACAAGCACGTGCTGCAGAACCACGAGCGCACGCACACCGGCGAGAAGCCGTTCGCGTGCGCGTCGTGCGGCAAGCGCTTCACGCGCGACCACCACCTCAAGACGCACATGCGGCTGCACACGGGCGAGAAGCCGTACCACTGCACGCAGTGCGACCGCCAGTTCGTGCAGGTGGCCAACCTGCGGCGCCACCTGCGCGTGCACACCGGCGAGCGGCCGTACGCCTGCACGCTCTGCCCGTCGCGCTTCTCCGACTCCAACCAGCTGAAGGCGCACGCGCTCATCCACCGCGGCGAGAAGCCGTTCGAGTGCGCGTCGTGCGGGGGCCGCTTCCGCCGCCGCCACCACCTGGCGCACCACAAGTGCTCCGGGCCTCCGCCCCCACCACCCGCGCAGGCGCCGCCCTCGGTGGTCGCAGCCGCCGTCCCGCCCCCGGAGTCTCCGTCGCCGCCTCTCTCCGACGTCGTCCAGACCGGTTCGGGTCACGACGATAACGGGACCGAGTTCGTCAACGAGGACGACGAGATGGACGACGGGTACGGCGACGAGCAGAACTTGGTAATGTACAGTGTACCTCCGGAGCAGACCGAGCCGGAGGACTTGTCGATGAAGGCGGTGGTCCGCCAAGACTCCAGCTTCCTGGCCAAGCACCACCACCCCAAGTTCCGCCACCGCGCCCCACAGCTGTCCTAGCCCCCAGCTGCGAGGGTCGGCCAGTCGTCGCGCTGGACACTTCGTCCTTTCTCTCCGAACGACTGCTGAAGAACTGTCAGGTCTCGTTCCTCTCTGTCGAGCGAACACTCGCTGTCGGTATCTACGGGAAAACAGGGTGCAGGAAACAGCAGCAATGGTATTGGTGAATATGGCGGAGACCCATTCCTTCATTGAGCGCGAAGATACTTCGACGACGTTCAAATCTATCAGCATATCAACAACACAAATGTACAAGAAGAAACTCCTGTCTTTCAACACAAACTGTGCTCAACACTGACTGATATATTGAGATTAGTTGTTCACGTATCCTCTTTCAAGCTGGCTCACCTAAGGGAGAATTCACTCACGTTGTACCTGAAAGCAGGCCAGACTGCAAGAATGTAGTCGACAACGATCTGGTGACAAGACTACAGAATACATTAGCGTGGAGGATGACAGTAAAGTTGGAGACATTCTATCTGGCTTCTGCGGACCTCAAATCCTTCATTACAAGCAATGCTCAATACTGCCTGATATACGAGGCGTATTCCAAAACTAAGGTCTGTCTGGTCATAAAGAAATAAGCTATTGAGAAAATGTTTTTATTGACAGTAATATTTTACTACATATCTTCTTTACTTCTCCACATAATACTCGTTCACATCTAT
Source organism: Schistocerca americana (assembly GCF_021461395.2). NCBI lineage: Eukaryota > Metazoa > Arthropoda > Insecta > Orthoptera > Acrididae > Schistocerca > Schistocerca americana. The sequence continues at coordinate 250,981,681 of NC_060125.1, read as the reverse complement.
ACACTTTCTGTAACGCTACACCAGCTTCTTTAACCCCTCTGCATACGAGCCTGCCGCCTGGGAATTGAACCGGTTGGTAATGCCACTCTTGAGTTCATCGTAGTTTTGAAGCCGTTGTCCACCCAGCCACTTTTTTAAGTGCAAGAAGAGGAAATAGTCGCTTGGTGCAGGATCGGAGCTGTGTGAAGGGTGATCAAAATGTTCCCATTTTGAATCTTCTCCTTGGTTTTGGCAGCGGTGTGAGGACGTGCGTTATCGTGAAGGAGGCTTATGCCAGATGTCAGTTCCTCTCGGCGTCCATGTGGTATCGCACCCCTCAGTTTGGTTAGCGTTAACAGTATACCTTTAGTGTAATTCTTGCCCACTCATGAAATCAATCAAAAGGACACCCTTCTCGTCCAAAAAAAAAAAAAAATAAATAAATAAAAATAGATTGGTAGACACCATTTTTCGATTTCAGAACGCAGATTACGTGAACTTTTTTGGTTTGGATGAGCTTGAATGGCGTCATTGTATTGACTGCATTCTGCGTCGGTGTACGATATCCACGTCCCGCCGCCCATAACAATGTGGGAAAACAAATCCTTTCCATCTTGTCCATGGCACTCCAAAAACTGTAGTGCACTATGCATTCTCTGCTCTATGTGCTGATCAGTCAGCATTTTTGGAACTCACCTCACACACGCTTCTTGATACCCAAGCTGTTCAGTGACAGACCTGTAAACTGAGGTTCGCGCAATATTTTGGAATTCGTTAGCCAGACCACAAATCGTCAGTCGCTGGTCACTTTGAGGTTTTGGTTCACTTGATCAACGATGTCGTTGGTCCGCAGACTAGGCCTGCCACCCCGCTGTTCATCACGAACATTTGTGAGGTCATTTTGAAATTATCGACACCATTTTCGAACTTGCTTGTCTCTCATTATTTCAGGTCCAACACTAGGCATAACTCACGACAGATATCAGCAGCTGAAGATCTTTTGTCACACAGCGCACTTCACAACCGTCGGGATCTACGATGGTCTCTGCCATTGCGATCTACTCTCGTCGACTGGAAAACGACTACTGAATCAAACCAATACTCCAGTAGTTTCCTAAAGAGTCGGTAGACAGGGCTGCATGCGCGAAACTTCATTCAGACCTGCCATCAGATAAATATTGGCCACGAACCTTAGTTTTGGAATACTCCTCGTATAAGCGTTAGCCGTTCTTCAAGTTCCACATTCCAGTCAGCTTCACCTAAGGGAGAATTCACTCATGCTGTACCTGAAGCGAAGCCAGTTCTCAAGAATGAAGTCGATGAGCAATCTGGACACAGCAACACGAAATACGAGGTCAGTGTGAAGAACGGCAAGGGGCGATGGCGCCAGCGCGGCTGCAGAGAAGTTGGAAATGTATCTACAGGAACCTCGAATTTCTTACCTTTCCTTCGCCCATAGAAATCTGTATCTACATTACTTGGAAAGAGAAGGATATTAATTTCAGACATTAGCCGTCCAGTGCCATTTTCTTCAACGGAAATGTGATGCACAAATGCAACTGCGGAACAAAACTCATATCTACCAAAAAACTGAACCAGGGCCACTGAAATCAGCTTTAAGTGAGGGTATCAGACTAATCAAGAGCCGTCCAATTACATCCTCGTCCGGTGGAGTTTGAAAATCAAACTAAGGCTGAAATAAATGTAAACTCTTTGGACAGCGATTTTCTTTGTGGTGTTGGAATTGTAATACGCAGTGTGGTTTCATCTCATTGGAAATATGATACGGGGGAAGGGCGTGGGGCGTGTATAAAATAACTGCACAAAACTTGAACGGTTTTAGGTTCGTCTGTGACAACCGCTGTTGTCCAACGCAGAGCATTTCCGAGCTGAAACTCGCCACAGGCTTCTGTAGGCCTTTGCGATTGTTTGCGACTCTCCAGCTTCTAGACACTTGCAGTTGCTCGTGTGAAGTGTGGTCTACCCAGTCACCAGCATGCCATTCGTTGTGGACACCTGCTTGCTGAAAATCATGCTTCTGATTTCGTCGACACTTGCAGTCTCATACTTCATCGCCTGTTACAGGGTACATTTCATCAGCATAACAACTTCCTAACCTCTAAGTAGGCAGTGTAAATCTTCCTCCTCCCTACTCCTTTTGTTCTGTACCAGCCAGCAGTTCAGCGCAAGGTCAGTCCTTTTTTTATCCTCAAGTGACCCCACGCCTCGCTCCGAGGTCAGAGGGCACGCACCTCGTCCAGCCAGGTCAACTGGCGGACACACGGCGTAGCTGAAACACGCTACGCCGTTACAATTACGGGTATGTACCGGATGGTATGTAGTCATCTGTAGGTTTTAAGGATTAGTTTAAGATGGAAGCCATTCCAAACACTCTCAGGGCATTTACTTTTGTATGGATGTACTATAACTGAATATTACATTTTTTACACTTTTGAATGTGAAAGTAGCATAGTGTAAATAGTAGATTATCTAGCAGATATTTTGAAAAGAGAAATACATCGTTGAGAATAAATGTATAAACGTGTACTTTTCTTACGTGGATTGCTGTTCCTATGGTTCAACTGATATATATATATTTATATTTATATTTGCATGTGCAACAGATATTTTTTATCTTGTACAATACCGTGTGGCAAATCGCATCTGTTTTCACATTACCGTGTGAATACAGTTTGCATACTATTGCTGTTTAGTTCCTAACGGCTGCACTGTCCTAGCAATTTTGTTACTTAAGAAGCTTTTATTGGTGTAGAAATCAGTGCTGTTGCTTTTATTTTTATTACTGTTGAAACAATGCTGTATAGGTCTGATTTTTGCTTAAAACTGTGTATTTCAACTTTAGCCTAGCTTAAATGGATCAGTTCCTAATGCAGTGCATGCAAATAATTTTCCAGAGAGAAAATATGTATCGTTCCTTTCCACTAAGAAATAAGTGGGGTTTTGCTGTTAACTTTTTCTCAGATCTCTTTGGAGACAGTTGTGAAATAGCAGCTCATGACCGAGATTTTTAAAGAGACAAATTATTTACATGAAGAGATAAGACTGTCAATTAGCCTTTGAGTCCTAAATATGCACGTTTGTAACAACAATTTCAAGACTGAGTTTTTTTCATAACAAAACTGTGTTGTGGACCATAGCTTTAAATATTAACTGCCGGTGTATGCCAAAGAGATATAAACTGTGGTTACTGTTGATTTGTATTCAGGTTTTTATTTAATAAATATCTTAACTGTCTGAAAATTTACTCTTGTGAATTACTTTGAATGCTCTTATCCATAACAAACCTACACATTCTGCGAATGGCCTCTGCTTGCTACTTGCTTGCTGCGTTTCAGCAGCGGACCTAACACGAATTGCGTACCCGAGCTGGAATGAAGTGCTACAGTGCCTGAAATTTTGCATGTTCGTTTGGCTGGAAATGCATGAATAAGATTTACATCTGCCATATATCCAATCTCATTTTCATCTTATGACGTTAGAAATAGGCTCTGTAAAAGTTCTGAGGTATAGTCCCACAGTGTTTCGCAGTTAATTACTTCGATATTCACATCACAAACGAGAGAGAATAGCAACACCGTGGTGTGGGGCAGATGCGAACTAACAAGAATATCGCCTTTGACTGTCTTGGTGCTGGATATCACCGAATTACTTGACAGAACTATATTTAAGTTAATAAATGTATAGATAGTGACTCTTTACTTGCACTAATGGGACTCGCTTCACTTGGCCTTGTTCGAAGGATCACAAAAAGTTTATGGGAAGATTTGTTGCAAAACTCTTCCTGGGAGAGGATACTACACACACACAAACATACACGACGAGAAGCCTTCGAATTATCCTTCCTTTACGGAGAATTTAAAAGAACTTGTTCACCCGATTTATGGTAATCAACAATTTTGTCAGAGGATATAGTTTTTAAGTTATTTCTGATGCCTTGTACAGAATGTTTCTCATTGCCAGCAATAACGTTTAACTCTGCAAATATATACCCCACAGGTAATTTACTGATCATTTCTGAAGTAATACCAAATAATTTCTCAGAAAATCGGTTGTACAAGTACGGAGTGGTTATAATCAAATTTTCGCTACTTGACACAGCCCCCATGGAAAACGAGTGATCGTAGGACAACGAAACGTTGTACGCTGTTCAAAAGAATTAGGGGGACATGTGAATCAACGTACGGTATGTTAAATCTATTTTGATACAGGCGGCACCTATGGCCTCAGTGTACGGATTAAGATCTTCGCTTTCAACATATTTAAAATCATTCGCCATATACTGGCTGTGTTAAGCATTTTAGTGTCAGATGACCCTCCAGAAGAAAGTGATAACCGGCGTCCCAGTGTTTTATAGTGAGGTACAGAAATGGCGGTTGTTATTTATGGACGTTTTATATTCAACCAAGTACATGCAATGCGATATCTTAACACACTGCAGGTCGCAAGGACGGCTGTTTAATCCAAAAAGGATGGACTTTCCGTCGTGCTGCTGCAGGTGCCAGTGTGCCGCCATCTATCGTCCATAGGTAATGGACACGCTACACGAAGACAGGTCAGTACCAGAAGGCGAGTTGGCGAAGGTCACCGACGCATTACAACCCCACGCGAAGATCGATTGATATCCGACCATCTCTGCGTCGTGGCGCCGCACGGATACTGCCAGAGCACTGAAAGACGATCTCAGATGGGCCACTGCTGCTGCTGTGTCCAGCAGACTGCGGTGAACAGGTTATGAGAGAGGACCATACGACTTAGACATCGGGTACAAGTATCCCACTTGACGTGACAACACCTTGCAGCTCTACTTCAGTTCTGCCGTTCTCATGCCAATGGCCTTAGTCACTGGCGAAAAGTGTTTTTCACGGACGAGTCCAGCCTCTGACGCAAAACGATGGTCATGTTCGTGTGCGGAGACACATGGTGAGCGCTACCTGCCAAATGTTACTCAGAAAATGTACAGATTTCCAAGTTTCTTTGATGGTGTGGGGAGGCTTCAGTGTTGACAACTGTACGAATCTCGTCGTTGACCACAGTCGCTTTACCGCCAGGCAGTGCACTGAACACAGCCTCGTGCACTATGTGGTAGTTGCCGCATACGTTGGTGGCTCTGAATCCGTTCTAATGCCAGGGTCTCCTTCTAATGCAGGGCCTATTTGGCGGGTGTCAGCAGGGATATCTTGCAAAGTCTGGATATTGAATTAATAGATTGGCCGGCAGTTAGTCCCAACCTAAACCCCATTGTAAATATGTGGGACATGCTTGACGAACGTGTTCGTGGTTGTCTCGTTCCACTGTTGTTGTTGTTGTGGTCTTCAGTCCTGAGACTGGTTTGATGCAGCTCTCCATGCTACTTTATCCTGTGCAAGCTTCTTCATCTTCCAGTACCTACTGCAACCTACATCCTTCTGATTCTGCTTACTGTATTCATCTCTTGGTCTCCCTCTACGATTTTTACCCTCCACGCTGCCCTCCAATACTAAATTAGTGATCCCTTGATGCCTCAGAACATGTCCTACCAACCGATCCCTTCTTCTGGTCAAGTTGTGCCACAAACTTCTCTTCTCCCCAATTCAATTGAGTACCTCCTCATTAGTTATGTGATGTACCCATCTAATCTTTAGCATTCTTCTGTAGCACCACATTTCGAAAGCTTCTATTCTCTTCTTGTCCAAACTATTTATCGTCCATGTTTCACTTCCATACATGGCTACACTCCATACAAATACTTTCAAAAATGACTTCCTGACATTTAAATCTATACTCGATGTTAACAAATTTCTCTTCTTCAGAAACGCTTTCCTTGCCATTGCCAGTCTACATTTTATATCCTCTCTACTTCGACCATCATCCGTTATTTTGCTCCCCAAATAGCAAAACTCCTTTACTACTTTAAGTGTCTCATTTCCTAATCTAATTCCCTCAGCATCACCCGACTTAATTCGACTACATTCCATTATCCTCGTTTTGCTTTTGTTGATGTTCATCTTATATCCTCCTTTCAAGACGCTGTCCATTCCATTCAACTGCTCTTCCAAGTCCTTTGCTGTCTCTGACAGAATTACAATGTCATCGGCGAACCTTAAAGTTTTTATTTCTTCTCCATGGATTTTAATACCTACTCCGAATTTTTCTTTTGTTTCCTTTACTGCTTACTCAATATACTGATTGAACAACATCGGGGAGAGGCTACAACCCTGTCTCACGCCCTTCCCAACCACTGCTTCCCTTTCATGTCCCTCGACTCTTATAACTGCCATCTGGCTTCTGTACAAATTGTAAATAGCCTTTCGCTCCCTGTATTTTACCCCTGCCACCTTTAGAATTTGAAAGAGAGTATTCCAGTCAACATTGTCAAAAGCTTTCTCTAAGTCTACAAATGCTAGAAACGTAGGTTTGCCTTTCCTTAATCTTTCTTCTAAGATAAGTCATAAGGTCAGTATTGCCTCACGTGTTCCAGTGTTTCTACGGAATCCAAACTGATCTTCCCCGAGGTTGGCTTCTACTAGTTTTTCCATTCGTCTGTAAAGAATTCGTGTTAGTATTTTGCAGCTGTGACTTATTAAACTGATAGTTCGGTAATTTTCACATCTGTGTACATCTGCTTTCTTTGGGATTGGAATAATTATATTCTTCTTGAAGTCTGAGGGTATTTCGCCTGTTTCATACATCTTTCTCACCAGATGGTAGAGTTTTGTCGTGGCTGGCTCTCCCAGGGCCGTCAGTAGTTCCATTGGAACTCCGGGGGCCTTGTTTCGACTCAGGTCTTTCAGTGTTCTGTCAAACTCTTCACGCAGTATCGTATCTCCCATTTCATCTTCATCTACATCCTCTTCCATTTCCATAATATTGTCCTCAAGTACATCGCCCTTGTATAGACCCTCTATATACTCCTTCCACCTTTCTGCTTTCCCTTCTTTGCTTAGAACTAGGTTTCCATCTGAGCTCTTGATATTCATACAAGTTGTTCTCTTATATCCAAAGGTCTCTTTAATTTTCCTGTAGGCAGTATCTATCTTACCCCTAGTGAGATAAGCCTCTACATCCTTACATTTGTCCTCTAGCCATCCCTGCTTAGCCATTTTGCACTTCCTGTCGATCTCATTTTTGAGACGTTTGTATTCCTTTTTGCCTGCTTCATTTACTGCATTTTTATATTTTCTCCTTTCATCAATTAAATTCAATATTTCTTCTGTTACCCAAGGATTTCTAGTAGCCCTCGTCTTTTTACCTACTTGATCCTCTGCTGCCTTCACTACTTCATCCCTCAAAGCTACCCATTCTTCTTCTACTGTATTTCTTTCCCCCACTCCTGTCAATTGCTCCCTTATGCTTTCCCTGAAACTCTGTACAATCTCTGGTTCTTTCAGTTTATCCAGGTCCCATCTCCTTAAATTCCCACCTTTTTGCAGTTTCTTCAGTTTTAATCTACAGGTCATAACCAATAGATTGTGGTCAGAGTCCACATCTGCCCCTGGAAATGTCTTACAATTTAAAACCTGGTTCCTAAATCTCTGTCTTACCATTATATAATCTATCTGATACCTTTTAGTATCTCCAGGGTTCTTGTTCCACTACAGACTCTCAAAAATCTCTCATGGGCTTTCATTGAGGGATGGTAACGGGCACCAAAGGATTACCTGCGTAGACTTATATGGAGCATGCCACGTAGGTGCCAGGCAGTGATCAATGCTCACGGAGGGCATACGCGTTACTGAAGCTGCCAAAGTTAAAAAGAAATGCACTCATAACGACGGAATCAATGATTGCTTCCACTTGGTTTTCGACATCTGTCAGACATTTCAGTTGTTTTTATGTAAACGATGGAGGATGTAATGATGTTTTCTTTCTTCAATTTGTGAAAGATAAAGGTATAATTTGGTAATATACTCAGTCCTCAATTATTGTTCAGTGGAACATGGCAGACAGCCAAAGTCATGTTCGGCAAATTATTTTGAGTAGTGTAGAAACATTTGCAACGACATGTCGAAGAGAAATAAAGGAGAAACCATTGAAAGATACACATTTTAATTTCCATATGACAGGGTGACATTTGCTAACCTGCATATCATGTTTACGTTCCAGGCTGCAAACATTGCTCAGTGTGACAACTATGTGGATCTACGAGAGCCTGGAACGGTACTAGAGATGCAATTTCACAATAATTATTTACAGCACTTTTCGAAGTATGAACCACGGAATGTTAAGGTCTGATGACTGATCGTGCACTACTTCAAGATCACACATTGCATCCAGCATTCTCAGCCATGGCAACAGTAACTTCTTCAACACTTTTTGGTGCAATTGGTCATCGACCTCTCCAAGCAGCAGTTCATTAATCACCATTTAATTAGATCTTCCGAATCATGTTCATCAACAGTGCGCAAAGAGGACTGCTCCTCAAAGGCGAATCCGGCGGTGGGGGGAAGAGGTTACGGAGCTCTCCCCAGAAGTATCCCCGTTCCTCCCTTAAAAATATATAATAAAAAAGCTTCTGGCTACATAGGTTCCAGACTTAACAGTCTCGAAAATTATCCCGCTATAAGTTATAATAGAGTAAGACACCATCTTCGCTTACTCTAAATAATATTATTTGGAGACGGCACGTCGATACAAAGTTTCTATGAGCTCGGCACCCAGTCCCCCTCAGACCTAAATCTTAGATTTCACTCTCCCTCCAATGCGTCGACACAGCCTGGTAGTTTGCACGGATACCATGTCACAACTGTTCGCAGCTCTTTTCGAAAGGTTGACCATGGAGTGTCCAACTGTCGTGAAAACCGCACATTGCATCCAGAAGTCTCAGTTATGGCAACAATAACTTCTTCAACAATTTGTGCCGCAGGAGCAATTCCCAAATCGTCAGATAATTCCAGCTTCCGAATCAAGTTATTCAACCCCGGCGCGGAAGAGGATTTCTCCATATTTCTTTAACACGTCGATATTCGCGAAGAGCACCTGCACTATTGTTGTTCTGATAAAGCAGCTTCACGAGTTAAGTCCTGCTCACCTTCTCTAGAGCCATGTTGGTTGCCTGCAACTGTAATGTACACTATTTCTTGTGTTCCAACGCTATGTCGCCGAACCACTACCGGCGCCTAACGGCAAGACATGACACTAACACTAATAATCTGGTGGGTACCCATATGGTAAATACTGGTAGTTTTCCTTCTACACTGGCTCAAATAACGAAAGTTTAATTATAATCACCCGATACAACGAAAAATTTTCGTAAGGTACACATTCCTGGTGATGATAGATCACTGTCCTTCAGTTAAAGAATGCCTTTGGAAGTGCTGCTTTAATAATGTATTCGACAAAAAACACGAAAAATTACACAACACGTAATTTAATACCGCAATTTACTTTGATTAAGGATCCTGCTGTCACTCCTACTACATCTGACAAGGAAAGCGTACTGAATCGTCCCATCCTAATGTGGAGACATAAAAGAAATGTTTCACTACATTGTGCGCAGTAAAATAGCAGAATTTTACACACAGACATGATCATTTATTTAAACTGAGGCGTAAACAAATTTAAGGTGGTTCTTGGGATACGGAAAGGAAATAATTACTTTTAAACATTTTCGCCATGTCATCTATACTTGAAGGCATCATTGTTTGCATGGAAGAAATTTGCGATAAGCTCCTGTAGCCATATCATAATGTTCACCGAACATACAAATCTGTTATCAGTCATCAATTTTGAAACCTGGTACAGAGATGGAAAAAAGAAATTGGTGCCAAGTGAGAGTTGTGTTGAGAACACATTTCAGGCGATAGGTACTGCACAGTTTATACTACACGCATCAAAAAACGTTTTACCTCACCTCGGTTCCGATATTTCCGGAACTTGTACAGAAAATTGGAATAGAGATCAACATAAACATCATTTCCGCCCCTTTTTATTAATCAAGAAAACCACACATTGCATGTTGTACCACCATACAGCGAGACCTTCAGAGGTGGTGGTCCAGATTGCTGTACACACCGGTACCTCTAATGTTCAGTAACACGTCCTCTTGCATTGATGCACGCTTGTATTCTTCGTGGCGTACTAGCCACAAGTTCATCAAGGCACTGTTGGTCCAGATCCACTCCTCGACGGCGATTCGGCGTAAATCCCTCAGAGTGTTTGTTGGATCCTGTCGTCCGTAAACAACCCTTTTCAGTTTATACCAGGCATGTTCGATAGGGTTCATGTCTGGAGAACATGGTGGACACTAGCCGAGCGATATCGTTATCCTGAAGGAAGTCATTCACAAGATATGTACGATGTGGGCGCGCATTGTTGTCCATGAAGACGAATGCCTCACCAATATGCTGATGATGGTTGCGCTGTCGGTCGGAGGATGGCATTCACGTATCGTACAGCCGTTACGGCGCCTTCCATGACCACCAGCGGCGTACGTCGGCCCCACATAATGCCATCCCAAAACAGCAGGGAACCTCCAGCTTGCTGCACTAGCTGCACAGTGTGTCCGAGGCGTTCAGCCTGACCGGGTTGCCTCCAAACACGTCTCAAACGATTGTCTGGTTGAAGGCATATGAGACACTCTTCGGTGAAGAGAACGTGATGCCAATCCTGAGAAGTCCATTCGGCATGTTGTTAGGCCCATCTGTAATGCGCTTCATGGTGTCGAGGTTGCAATGATGGACCTCGCCATAGATGTCGGGAGTGAAGTTGAGCCTCCTGCAGCCTATTGCGCACAGTTTGAGTCGTAATACGACGTCCTGTGGCTGCACGAAAAGCATTAATCAATCATGATGGCGTTGCTGTCAGTGTTTCTCCGAACCATAATCCGTAGACAGCGGTAATCCACTGCAGTAGTAGCCCCTGGGCGGCCTGAGCGAGGCATGTCATAGACAGTTCCTGTCTCTCTCTCTCTCTGTATCTCTTTCATGTCCCAACAACATCGCTTTGGTTCACTCCGACGAGACGCCTGGACACCTCCAATGTTGAGAGCCCTTCCTGGCACAAAGTAACAATGTGGACGCGATTGAACCCCGATACTGACCGTCTAGGCATGGTTGAAATACAGCAACACGAACCGTGTACCTTCGTCCTGGTGGAATGACTGGAACTGATCGGCTGTCGGACCCCCTCCGTCTAACAGGCGTTACAGATGCGTAGTTGTTTACATCTTTGGGTGGTTTTTGTGACATCGTTGAGCAGTCAAAGGGACTGTGTCTGTGATACAATATCCACAGTCAACGTCTATATTCAGGAGTTTTGGGAACCGGGGTGATGAAAAAAAATTTTTGATGTGTGTAGTGTAACAATGACGGGCGTCAGCTGCACTGTATAAAAGACAGTAAACAAATTTATCTACTAGGGCGAGAACTGCTGCTTTCCGTGTTATAGTACTTCACTGCAGTTTATGTGCAACGTCAGACATCACATTCGTACACATAATAAAAAATGAAGATTCCTTCAACGATTTCATTCCTAATTGTTTTTAATTTGGGTTATTCCCAGTTTCCCACCTTATGTTTGTCGGCAGATTATAAGTGATTTTTACGGTAGAATAAATAATTACAATAAAAATGGGGGTAAATTGATATGGAACATGTGCTTATGTATTATTTCGTTTTGTTGTCAGCTTTAAATACTGTCAAAGAGAGAGAGAGAGAGTTCACTGGTCTGAGTGTATTAGTCTAAGGGCTTTAGGCTCTAGTCTTATGGCTCATAAATTCAGACTACAAACTGTATACAAATTCATGTTGCATTATCTCAAACGACTATGCAGCAGGATAATAGCTGGCATTCTTTTCCTGCTGATCATCACAGAGGGAAAAGTTCCCAACGACAAAACAAATGCTTGTGGCCGTCGGGGCAGATCTTATCGACACCACGCAATTCAATTTTTTTTAATTTAACTTTTAGTAAGCTGTATTCCAGTGCCAGTGACAGAGACTTATAGAATTCTTCTTGACACACACAGAGTTTTCTGAAAGAAAACAAAGCAGAGGAATGAAACATAGAACTATGAAATCCTAATGGAAGACGGTAATAAAAGTAAATACACACCACATAAATTCACTCACTTTAACAACGGACAACGAAATATGGAAACGTCGGCTATGTCCTATTAGTACGAATCATTCATGGTATGATTCGTAAAACCCCAATCGAGGAAGTTGGAGCTGGTAAACATGCCCATATCCTCTTCATTCGACCAGCTTTGATATTTTCCAACACATTTCAGAGCCTACACAATCAAGTAAGGTTAAATTACTCAAGGGTGAGCAGTATTGTTTTTTATTCTTTTTATTTGAATCAATTTCATCAGCATAGTATAATTAAGCGATTCTAAAGTATTTTCGCTTTATCTGAAGTTAAGTTTCTGACTATTAGAGCTTTAACTGATTTGGGACCTGGTAGATCATTACTATTTTTCTCAAAATTCATGATGTGTACTTTAAAGTTGGTAATACGAGGCCTGTTCAGAAAGTAAGCTCCGATTGATTGCCAAATTGAAACCACAGTGAACATCAGAAATGTTTTACTTGTAACAATTAGCTACACCTTTCAGCTACTTCTCTACGTAGTCGCCGTTCTGACTTAGACTTTTGTCATAGCGTTGTACCAACTTTTCAATAGCCTCATCATAGAAGGCAGCCGCCAGTGCTTTCCGCCAATTCTCCACGCTGGCCTACACCTCGTTGTCTGTGTCAAAATGTTGTCTTCAAAGACAGCGGTTCATGTGACCAGAGATGAAACTCAGGGGGAGACAATTGCGGACTGTATTGTGGGTAATCTAACATTTCCATTTGAAAACGATACAGGAGCATCTTCATTGCCCCTGCAGAATGCGGCTGAGAATTGTCTTGAAGAAGAAACAGCACGACAGTTATGTAATGTTAGCTGCATAGCTTCAGGCGAAATTTCTCACCAGGCCCTCGTACTTGGCGGCAGACACTATTTTCTAGACATCTTTACGCACTCACTGCGAGCTCAGAAATGAGAAGAGCGACGTGATGCTAACTGGGGTTATACTAGAGACACTACCCAACACATCTGTGCAAAGCTTTATCGGATTTTCGTAGTCGTTTCCATTTCGCGACCGATCGGAGCTTACTTTCTGAACGCCCCTCGTACAATACGTTATGCATGTGCAGCTACAATGTTGGGCAGGTTAGGCATAATTTACTTACAGCCCTACAAAAGCATGCTAGTGCTATCAGGAACCAGTACTGTTTCTGAAATCCTCATCGAAGCCTTCGGTTGTATAAGTATCACATCATCCTTATCAGCCATTCCCAACAGACACATATTCTCTTCAGCGACTTACAGTCTGTAGTGCACTGCTATATTTGGGGTACAGGGTTTCTTTTTTCAGTGTAGCCATCACCTCATCCTCATGAGGATTGCGTTATTTTTCAATGTGGCTTTTTCGAGGGGCGTACGTAGTAGAAATGTACAGAGAATACTGAGGAACGCCGTTTTTAGCTTACATCATAAAAATGATCCATAGTCTATGTTTTTCCCACACACATACACTTATAGCCACAGTTATATCGACATTCATCTTCTTGTTACGTTTTTGCACAGCTTACAGCCTGAAGAGAAACAGATGATTCCACATATGTCCACTGATAGATGTCTATTCAAAAGCGTGTTTTGATGTAGTACGGTCAATCGTAGCACAAACATCGAATAACTGGAGGACTCATTAAAAATCGGTGCAGATGAACAGATGTTAGGTCGGCATTGTCATCACAGAAAAATAACCAAACATGTGAAATAGAGTACAGATTGAGGTCTAAGACGTAAATGTAGGCTTCAATGAAAATGGAATGAAAGTTTAGTTTGTTGTAAAAGTAGCCAGGCGAACGGGCAGCAGATGGACAAGGAAGTTCTTTGTTGGCTTTCAAGACAAGACTGGGCTGGCGCTCTTATGGGAGGTGGGTAGATTACATTAGAAAGCGTGTAGGTGTGACAGAGTGTTTTAGCTGAAGACTGTGTTGCATGGAAAAGTCTAGATGAGGCGTTTATCCAGTAATGAATTTCAAATTACTGATGATGATCGAGCATCTCAGTGATCAGAATACATTATACTTGACACCATCAGAAACATTGTGCGAGAAGGGCCTATTCAATCTAAATATGCACCCATTAAAAATAATAACATTTACTTGACATGTTTTCATTACTTTCAAAGTGAGTGTACAGTACCCGATCGAAATTATCTGTCACCCATTAGTGGAAATTAATATGGCGTCTGTCCACCCTTTGCCTTTATGATGACTTAAACTCTGCAGGGTACAGTTTCAGTTATGTGCCTTATGTCTATTGAGGAATGGCAGTCCACTCCCAGTGCAGAAACCAGAGAAAATAATGTTGGACGTTGGAGCCTGCGGTGAAGTCGACATTCTAATTCACCCCACACGTTTCCAATTGGGTTCAGGTTCAGACTCCGGGCAGGCCAGTCTATAAAGTGATTGGGGCAGTGCGGAATAATCTTTGCTTGGTAATTTTGGGAAGTGGGTAGTGAAAGATTCAGTTGATAACAGTTATTGGTGGATCAAAGATTGCACAATCCATGACTGAAATTGTTACTCTACTCATTTCAAACCAATTTAAGTACACACAGTGTTAACAATGTCCCATATGCCACTATACAAAAATAATTGCTTCACACTTAAACATAAAGACCATATGCATTTAGTGCAAATAATTAGCCGGAATATGTTACTTCCGAACACGCATATGTCATACGAGTGTGGCTAACCAGTGGCAGTGACAGACTCACGCTCGCTACTACACATGATAACATGAGAATGTAGCATGAAAAGTTAACCTGATTATATTATTCAAACATACAAGTCTTACACAAGCACTTTTAGCCGGCCAGCATGCACAGCTGCCAACTCGCTACTACTGTTCTTAATAACACGAGACTGCAATGCAAATAGTTATTCCAGATACAGTATTTCCAGACTTGCACATGTCGTGGAAGTGTGGCTGCCCTACAACAACTATATACTCACCCACACTGCTTCCAACTATTATTGTGCTATGCCAAGCAAGGGAACAAAAGCACAATGCCAGTCTCTATTCAAAAAGCATTGTCAGCTATTAAAGATCACTGTCAAATGCTGGACATGGCTGAAACCAGCGGTAGCTACATCAGTATAACACGGACTCTGCAGTAATAAAACAGAAAAAGTTCACGAAAAATACCAAAAATATACGAGGCCTGTTCAGAAAGTAAGCTCCGATTGATTGCCAAATTGAAACCACAGTGAACATCAGAAATGTTTTACTTGTAACAATTAGCTACACCTTTCAGCTACTTCTCTACGTAGTCGCCGTTCTGACTTAGACTTTTGTCATAGCGTTGTACCAACTTTTCAATAGCCTCATCATAGAAGGCAACCGCCAGTGCTTTCCGCCAATTCTCCACGCTGGCCTACACCTCGTTGTCTGTGTCAAAATGTTGTCTTCAAAGACAGTGGTTCATTTGACCAGAGATGAAACTCAGGGGGAGACAATTGCGGACTGTATTGTGGGTAATCTCACATTTCCATTTGAAAACGATATAGGAGCATCTTCATTGCCCCTGCAGAATGCGGCTGAGAATTGTCTTGAAGAAGAAACAGCACGACAGTTATGTAATGTTAGCTGCATAGCTTCAGGCGAAATTTCTCACCAGGCCCTCGTACTTGGCGGCAGACACTACTTTCTAGACATCTTTACGCACTCACTGCGAGCTCAGAAATGAGAAGAGCGACGTGATGCTAACTGGGGTTATACTAGAGACACTACCCAACACATCTGTGCAAAGCTTTATCGGATGTTCATAGTCGTTTCCATTTCGCGACCGATCGGAGCTTACTTTCTGAACGCCCCTCGTACATACAAATAACCCAGTGTTGGAGATTATAAGATACTCACAAGTCCGTTTCAGAACTTGTCCACAAACCATTGCCTCACAGATGCTGCTTTATGGCAGAGTGCAATCATCTCCAAGCTGTTCCTCTACTGTATGGGATACACATTGCTGTAAAATGTATCCATATCCTTTTGTATTTAGCATTTTATAAAGTGCAACAGGAGCACCACACCTTAACCACGAAAAACACCCTATACTGTAACACGACCTCCCTGTTTGCACTACACGTGATAGCACGTAACTTTCTCCATCCTTACTCAAACTCTTCCACTAGATTGCCACAGGATGTAGCGGCATGTTAACTGTGATGTCTGCTCCGAGGGATTCTGACACTTTTCTAACCCACTCAGTAATTCACACCCCAGTTTACGCAGTATAGTGTCATGCAGCAAGTGCCAATGGACCGTACAACTGCCAGGATTCTTGTGTAGACCTTCAGGTGCTGGAGAAACAACTCTCCCCAGTGGGCAAAGACGGCACGAGCTGGAGGGCTCACACATGTGCAGGTGTGTAGGCAGCTTCACCACTCCATACACGAACTGCTGCTCTCCAGGGTAGAGGATCAGCTGCTGCCGAAGAGAGCCTGGAAAACGCTCATCCACAGCACAGTGGCTGACTTAATACTGGGAGCTGATCTGGCAGAGATGTCCACTCAAACCAGCATTGGCTGCTTATTGGCCATAACCTGGTGGTGACTCATATCGCCCTTGCCTTGTGATGGGTGCTACCACACTACTGATCTCTCTGCCAAAATCAACCAATATTAATACTGGTTAATGACACACTGTTATGCTGGAGCAGTGCTCCCAACCAAGTACGAATCAACACTTCCGTGGCGCAACGATGAAGTAATCCCCTGGCCTGTCTCGCGTTTGAGCTGAACGTCTGCTGTGTTGTCAGGACTGCAAGGTATGGGCTAGACCACCTCGTGCTGGCTAAACAGGTCTGTTGATGAATTCAGACCAATGCCTAAGCACCTATCACCTGGCCATGGCTTTCAAAACAGCCATATCAGAGCTGCTATTTCCAAAGTAATGCCCATAAAAGTTGTGATGGGTCTACATAACTTCCTCCTGTGAGTCTCTATCCATGGCCTGTCTGCAACTAAAAACCAATCGTTTGCAGCAGTTGAAGTAGGGAGAAAGATGAGTGAGACATTTCAAACATCAAAAGCCCTTAGACATGGTTGCAATGTGACATCGACCTGTTTAAAATATATATGCTGTATAAATAGAACGGTGGAATCAGTCACAAGGAGGTATCGAATTTTCTTTCCAGCATTGTTATTTGCCGATGATCAGGTACTGATAGCACAATGTACAGTGGCTGTCAAATTCATAACAAAGAAGTTAATGGAAGCATTTGAATGAGGTGGACTTGAATAAATATGAGCAAAGCAGAATATCTAGTAGTGGGAGGAAATGGAAGGGATACAGTACTGGCACAAGGAAATATTAAAACTGTAAAGCAGTTTAAACACTTAGGATCAATTATCTGCTCCTTGGGAAACTGTGAAGCAGATGTAGAACGCATAATCCAGCAGGTAAGAGGAGCAATTAAAATGTTAAATGGAGTTATGCGGAGCTGGGGCAATGTTAAAACAAACAAGAGGATTCTGCGGACAGTAGTGGAAAGTATACTAACACACTTTGCAGAAGGATGGACCCTGGGGAAGCGCCAGAGAAGCAGAGCACAGGCAGTAGAGATGGACTGAATAAGGAGGGCAGCCAGGATATGCAAGACAGAGCAGAGAAGAAATGAGGAAATTAGGCTGATAATGGAGGTGGAACAACCAGCTGTGCAAAGAGCTGAGAACAGAGATCTTCAATGGTATGGCCATGTACGGCGAATACAGCAAAGACGATGGCCAAAAGGAATCCTGGAGAGGTCGCCGCCAGGGAGGAGGAAGCATGGACGGCTGAAATTAAGATGGAGAGTGGGAGTAATTGGAACGATGAGGAAGAGTGGTCTGAAAGAGGAAGACTACCGCAATCGTGAAAACTGGTTTATGGGAATACAGGACAATTACTGAAGAGTGGAGAAGCCCTTAAAAGTAAGTAAAGATGTTAATACATAGGTCCTACTTTATGTTCGTATGTTTTTAATGTGAACGAAAAATTGTTTTGTTACTACTTATCTTACGATGTTCTCTAAAACAAATATTAAAATTCTACATGCATACGCATGTACTTTTTTGGACAGGTGCCATATTTTGTCGTATACACACACGACTCAGTAATTATTATTAATTACTCTTTCTTTATGCCATATTTTTTGTCGAAGTTGATTCTGAGGGTGGGAGACCATGTTCGTTTTATTCAGAAGGAAAGGACGATCAATCCGTAGCGGCACATCCACATACACTGACACCACGATCGTAACTTCCGCATTTGTTTCCGACCTCGAGAATGCAAGACGAGGGCGGCTGCTTCACTGGTGGCAGCCCCGCCCCCAGGGCGGCCTAGCTCCATTGTGCCTCAGCGGTGTTAGTCAGGTTCCACTCACAAACTGGGACAGTTCGCGTCATCGTGGGACGACATAGCATGTGTTCGGACGTTACCTGTAATTGTGTTCTTCAGTTAATTTTCTCTCATACTTGTGTGATTCAGGTGCTAGGCTCA
This sequence comes from Schistocerca americana, assembly GCF_021461395.2. Taxonomy (NCBI): domain Eukaryota; kingdom Metazoa; phylum Arthropoda; class Insecta; order Orthoptera; family Acrididae; genus Schistocerca; species Schistocerca americana. Next base: position 250,963,162 of record NC_060125.1, on the reverse strand, counting down.
CCGACGTTGTACGAGTGTATACATTAAAGATCCAAAGAAACTGGTATACCTACCTAATATCATGTAGGTCCCCCGCGAGCACGTAGAAGTGCCCCAACACGACGTGGTATGGACTCGATTAATGTCTGAAGTAGTCCTGGAGGGAACTGACACCATGAATCCTGCAGGCGGTCCATTAATCCGTAAGAGTACGGGGGCGCGGAGATCTCTTCTGAACAGCACGTTGCAAGGCATCCCAGATATGCTCAATAATGTTCATTTCTGGGGAGTTTGGTGGCCAGTATAAGCGTTTAAACTCAGAAGAGTGTTCCTGGAGCCACTCTCTAGCAATTCTGGACGTATGAGGTGAGGCATTCTTCTGCTGCAATTGCCGAAGTCCGTCGGAATGCACAATGTTCATGAATGGATCAGACAGGATGCTTACGTACGTGTCATATGTCAGGGACGTATCTAGACGTTTCAGGGGTCCCATATTACTCAAACTGCACACGCCCCACACCATTACAGAGCCTCCACCAGCTTGAACAGTCCCTGGCTAACATGCAGGGTCCATGGATTCATGAGATTGTCTCCACACCAGTACACTTCTATCGGCTCGATACAATTTGAAACGAGAGTCGACCGACCACGCAACATGTTTCCAGTGATCAACAGTCCAGTGTCGGTGCTGACGGGCCCAGGCGAGGCGTAGAACTTGTGTCATGCAGTGATCAAGGGTACACGAGCGGGCGTTCGGCTCCGAAAGCCTATGTCGATGATGTTTCGTTGAATGGTTCGCAGGCTGATGTCGGAGATTTGATATTTTACCGGATTCATGTATTCACGGTTGTTGTTGTTGTTGTTGTTGTGGTTTTCAGTCCTGACACTGGTTTGATGCAGCTCTCCATGCTACTCTATCCTGTGCAAGCTTCTTCATCTCCCAGTAACTACTGCAACCTACATCCTTCTCAATCTGTATAGTGTATTCATCTCTTGGTCTCCCTCTACGATTTTTACCCTCCACGCTGCCCTCCAATACTAAATTGGTGAGTCCTCGATGTCTCAGAACATGTCCTACCAACCGATCCCTTCTTCTAGTCAATTTGTGCCACAAACTCCTCTTCTCCCCAATTCTATTCAGTACCTCCTCATTAGTTATGTGATCTACCCATCTGATCTTCAGCATTCTTCTGTAGCTCCACATTTCGAAAGCTTCTATTCTCTTCTTGTCTAAGCTATTTATCGTCCATGTTTCACTTCCATTCATGGCTACACTCCATACAAATACTTTCAGAAACGACTTCCTGACACTTAAATCTATACTCGATGTTAACGAATTTCATTTCTTCAGAAACGCTTTCCTTGCCATTGCCACTCTACATTTTATATCCTCTCTACTTCGACCATCATCAGTCATTTAGCTCCCCAAATAGCAAAACTCGTTTACTACTTTAAGTGTCTCATTTCCTAATCTAATTCCCGCAGCATCAGCCGACTTAATTCGACTACATTTCATTATCCTCGTTTTGCTTTTGTTGATGTTCATCTTATATCCTCCTTTCAAGACACTGTCCATTCCGTTCAACTGCTCTTCCAAGTCCTTTGCTGTCTCTGACAGAATTACAATGTAATCGGCGAACCTCAAAGTTTTTATTTCTTCTCCATAGATTTTAATATCTACTCTGAATTTTTCTTTTGTTTCCTTTACTGCTTGCTCAATATACAGATTGAATAACATCGGGGACAGGCTACAACCCTGTCTCACTCCCTTCCCAACCACTGCTTCCCTTTCACGTCCCTCGACTCTTATAACTGCATCTGGTTTCTGTACAAATTGTAAATAGCCTTTCGCTCCCTGTACTTTACCACTGCCACCTTCAGAATTTGAAAGAGAGTATTTCAGTCAACATTGTCAAAAGCTTTCTCTAAGTCTACAAATGCTAGAAACGTAGGTTTGCCTTTCCTTAATCTTTCTTCTAAGATAAGTCGTAGGGTCAGTATTGCCTGACGTGTTCCAACATTTCTACGGAATCCAAACTGATCTTCACCGAGGTCGGCTTCTACCAGTTTCTCCATTTGTCTGTAAAGAATTCGCGTTAGTATTTTGCAACGGTACACTGGTGAAATGGTCCTACGGGAAAATCCCCACTTCATCACTACCTCTGAGTTGCTGTGCCATCGCTCATGCGCCGACTACAACACACGTTCAAATTCACTTAAATCGTAATAACGTGTCATTGTAGCAGCAGTAACCGATCTAACAAGTGCGCCAGACACTTGACGTACGCCGGCCGGAGTGACCGAGCGGTTCTAGGCGCTACAGTCTGGAACCGCGCGACCGCTAGGTCGCAGGTTCGAATCCTGCCTCGGGCATGGATGTATGTGATGTCCTTAGGTTAGTTAGGTTTCAGTAGTTCTAAGTTCTAGGGGATTGATGACCTCAGAAGTTAAGTCCCATAGTGCTCAGAGCCGTTTGAATCTTACTTACGTAGGCGTTACCTACCGCAACGCCGTATTCTGCCTGTTTACATTGTATTTGAATACGCAGGCCTGTACCAGTTTCTTCGGCGCTTCAGTGTACATAATTTGTTTAGGCGCTTTCCTCTGCATGTCTGTTGTGTGTGTGTGTGTGTGTGTGTGTGTGTGTGTGTGTGTGTGCGTATGCGTGTGTGTTTCACCTTTAAGATATACGGTGCTACCTAACTTCTTAATTAATTTCAAGTACAAGTTAACCACGTCCTCGATGCCGTTATTATGGCGCGGCACCTTCGAAGCGAAGGAGCATCTCGGAAACGGCGAAACTGGCCGGCTGTTCGCGTGCTACGGTGATGAGCGTCTTCTGAAAATCGTTGAAAGAGGGTGAAACCACAAATAGGCTACGAGGTGTTGGATGCCCATACATCATTACAGAATGTTGAGATCTAGACTTGCCCGTTCTCTAAAACAACGTAGGTGGCGATATGTGACAGATCTGACGGCAGAGTATAATACTAATGCAGGCACAAGTGGTTCGGAGCACACTGCTCACGACATATTATTGGGCATGCATCTTTGGGCTAGACGACCACCAAGTTTTCCCATGTTGAGCACACAAGATCGTCAGTTACAATCGCCGTGGGCGCAGGATCATCGAGAGTAGACGTTGGATATCTGTCACTTGGTCAGGAAAATCACGTTTCCACAGTATTGTTGGACGATCCCATAAGCCTTCATCCAGGTGAGCGGAACACCAAAACATCCGCTATGTCCCGAAAAAATGTTCAAATGTGGTGAAATCTTATGGGACTTAAGTGCTAAGGTTATCGGTCCCTAAGCTTACACACTACTTAACCCAAATTATACTAAGGACGAACTCACACACCCATGCCCGAGGGAGGAGTCGAACCTCCGCCGGGACAAGCCGCACAGTCCATGACTGCAGCGCCTAAGACCGCTCGGCTAATCCCGCGAGCCGCCATGTCCCGAACACTGACCGATGGTGTAACATTACTGGGTGGTTATAACGAAACTTTCCTTACTTGAGAGGGTCCCCTTGAAAAACTTGTGATGGTACGGCAATGAATCTTTGTGGAAACATTTGTAAGGATAGGCGGAACAGAAATTACGAATAAACCAATGACTGAAACACATTTGATTTGTAAATGAAGGGGTAACATTTGTTAATTAGTCCCATGTTTACGTCCCAGGTTAAAAACGTTACTCAGCGCACAACAGCCTGAAATTTCGTAAGAATACCATCTCACAACTGTTCGTAGCACTATTCGAACGGTGGACCATACATTGCTGAGCTGTCGTGACGCAGCTTGGGCACTGCGTGAAGATCACGCATTGGGTCCAGCATTCTCAGCCATGTCAACAGTAACATCTCCAAAAAATTTTGCCGCAATTGCCCGTCGGCCTCTCCCTGGAGGAGTTCCAATACGCCAGTTAATTCGGATCGTGTTCTTCAAACCCTGTGCGGAAAGAGGACCTCTCCGTATTCCTTCAATGCGTCGATACTCACGAAAAGCAGCAGCTCTATTGCTGTTGCTTTGATAAAACAACTCTACGAATAAAGCCCTGCTCACCTTGTCCAGATTCATGTTGACTGTCTGCAATGATGTTTGAATTTCGACGCTACATTGGAGTACCAGTACCGGAGCCTAACAGCAAGTCATGACACTAACACTACTAACAACCAAATCCTGCAGTGCACAGTCTGAACATCATTCCTATTGCTATGTCAGATGCCACTTGTTACGACTTCTGCAGCTCTTGTTACGGCCATTTGCTACTTGTTGGCAGCAGACACAGTGGCTGCGCCAAAGACTGAGACGGCGTGCAGTTTTACAATTATTTATTGAACTTTCTTTACAATTTCTCCCTCGTCGTCGCTGCCCACAGAGCCGTGAGGTCAGCTGCTGACGGCGCCTGCTGCACCAGCGGCTGGGAAGCCGTCAGTCGCGATGTCCGCGAGCTCCCGTCATGGACGGACCACGCGCCGTGGGGCCGGTTGCCGTGAAGTCCGGGCGTCAGTCCCCGGCGGCGCCTGTGACCGAGACCGCGCTGTGGCCGGTCCTGCTGGAAGTTGTCGCTGTAGCTAGTCAGCCATGGTGCCGACAGAAGTCGGGCCGACCTCCCGAGCTGGAGTTGACATCTGGCGGCGAACGGATGATTCCTGCGAGCTGGAACAGACTTCCGGACTCGTCACCTACGAAGATTGAACATTCGGACTCGGACCACGTGCTGCTTGCGCTCCACTATTTATATCCGGCAGGAGGACGTTTTTTACCCTCGGTGGCAGCTTCTTCTTATTACTCCCGCAGTATATTGCAGCGTAACTTAGCGTGCTGGCCTCACTTCTCCTTACTCAGCTCTCTCCAGGCTTCACTTGGCGCTCGGTGTGTGTGCGTCCTTGCGTAAGCTTGTTGGTAGACTGCAACTGTCAGCAAGGCTATCTGTGCAGCGCTTACTTCGCAATGCCTCGGTCGCCGGCGTGCCTGTGTTTTGCCATTCTCCACTGCGTGAAGCAACGCTTACTACAAGTGGCCGCAACACTATGAACCCGGGTACCCATACGGTAAAAACTTTTCCGCCTACATTGTCTCAAGTAGCGAAAGTTTAATTATAAACACTGTGCATGCTGATTAATTATACACCTAGAACTCCGTGGGATCTGTGTTATTAATCGAAGGCACCAAGGTAGCTGTAGAATATGTCAAAATTATTGTGTTTCACCTGTTCCCCTTCACGCTTGACGTTCTACCCTATGGTGTGGCATCCTCCAGTAGGATAACTCTCCATGTCGGAAGGCCAGCATGGCGCTACATTGGTTCGAGATGCATGATAGTGATTTACCATTGATGTCTTAGGCAGCAAACTCGCCTGATCAGACCAGCTGGAACACATACGGGACGCTGTTGGGCGCCAGCTCCGCCCCCACCAATCACCGGCCTATAAAAGATGAGAATAGCGTAACCCGAGCCTACACATGCTTCCGGAAACCTACTAAGAACTTTTATAACCAGTGCCGCTTAGGACCAAAGATTTATTGCGTTCCAAGCGTGGACCAACACACTGTCAAGTAGACTGTCATAATATTTTGGCTCATCTGTGTAAATCAATACATGTTGTAAACATGGGAGCAGGTTTATATTTATTTACATATGTACACAGGGTGAAGAAAAAAATGTCACACTTCGAGGTCAACACGCGATTCCTCATAGAAAATCAAGACAGAAGTGTATCTAGCAAAATACACTACTGGCCATTAAAATTGCTACACCAAGAAGAAATGCAGATGATAAACGGGTATTCATTGGACAAATATATTACACTAGAACTGACATGTGATTACATTTTCACGCAATTTGGGTGCATAGATCCTGAGAAATCAGTACCCAGAACAACCACCTCCGGCCGTAATAACGGCCTTGATACGCCTGGCCATTGAGTCAGGCTGAGCTTGGATGGCGTCTACAGGCACAGCTGCCCATGCAACTTCAATACGATACCACAGTTAATCAAGAGTAGTGACTGGCGTATTGTGACGAGCCAGTTGTTAGGCCACCATTGACCAGACGTTTTCAATTGGTGAAAGATCTGGAGAATGTGCTGGGCAGGACAGCAGTCGAACATTTTCTGTATCCAGGAAGGCCCGTACAGGACCTGCAACATGCGGCAGTGCATTATCCTGCTGAAATGTAGGGTTTCGCAGGGATCGAATGGAGGGTGAAGCCACGGATCGTAACACATCTGAAATGTAACGTCTACTGTTCAAGTGTGCGAACAAGAGGTGACCGAGGCGTGTAACGAATGGAACCTCATACCATCACGCCGGGTGATACGCCAGTATGGCGATGACGAATACACGCTTCCAATGTGCGTTCACCGCGATGTCCCCAAACACGGATGCGACCATCGTGATGCTGTAAACAGAACCTGGATTCATCCGAAAGAATGACGTTTTGTCATTCGTGCACCTAGGTTCGTCGTTGAGTACACCATCGCAGGCGATCCTGTCTGTGATACAGCGTCAAGGGTAACCGCAGCCATGGTCTCCGAGCTGATAGTCCATGCTGCTGCAAACGTCGTCGAACTGTTCATGCAGATGGTTGTGGTCTTGCAGACGTCCCCATCTGTTGACTCAGGGATCGAGACGTGGCTGCACGATCCGTTACAGCCATGCGGATAAGATGCCTATCATCTCGACTGTTAGTGATACGAGGCCGTTGCGATCCAGCACGGTGTTCCGTATTGCTCTCCTGAACCCACCAATTCCATATTCTGCTAACGGTCATTGGATCTCGACCAACGCGAGCAGCAATGTCGCGATACGATAAACCGCAATAGCGATAGGCTACAATCCGACCTTTATCAAAGTCGGAAACGTGTTGGTACGCGTTTCTCCTCCTTACACGAGGCATCACAACAACGTTTCACCAGGCAACGCCGGTCAACTGCTGTTTGTGTATGAGAAATCGGTTGGAAACTTTCCTCATGTCAGCATGTTGTAGGTGTCGCCACCGGCGCCAACCTTGTGTGAATGCTCTGAAAAGCTAATCATTTGCATATCATGCGATTTAGAAAACGAGTCTCTGGCAACGCTGTAATAACGTGCAGCAGAGCCTGAAGTAGGAAGCGTGAATTCTGCGCTGTGCACCAGCTGTCCCATTAGCTTACTAGGACGAAGTAATTCTGGTCCTCCGGTGTTTGAGTCGCGTCAGCACCAACTTTCTGCCTTCAGTTAATGCATCAATATTTACACCTCCACAATGCGGTATCATGTGTATCTCTTTCTGTTAATGTTACTGTTATTTAAACGTTAAGACATAACATGAAGTCCTTACAGATGAAACGACGACTTTGTTTCATTCACGACACAAATTAAGTTAACAGAAAATAATAGTGGATGCTGTAACATCGTCAGTATCCAGCGAAGTACAAAAAAAAGACAATATGTAGGATACCCGAGACTATAGTCTGCCCCCGGTAGCTGAGTGGTCAGTGTGACAGAATGTCAGTTCCCGGCTCTGTCGGAGATTTTCGCCGCTCAGGGTCTGTGTTGTGTTGTCCTAATCATCATCATTTCATCCCGATCGACGCGCAAGTCGCCGAAGTGGCGTCAAATCGAAAGGCTTCCACCCGGCGTTATCTTCCACTTCGTACAAAAGCCGTTTACAAATTTGTACTCGTCAAATGCGGTCTTCTGGCCGTTGGTATTAAGTTAACGTGTAATGATATGGATGGAGTTCTTCATCGTACGATACAGCCAGTCTTTGAAATATCTGCCGGCCAGAGTGGCCGAGCGATTCTAGGCGCTTCAGTCTGGAACCGCGCGACCGCTACGGTCGCAGGTTCGAATCCTGCCTCGGGAATGGATGTGTGTGATGTCCTTAGGTTAGTTAGGTTTAAGTAGTTCTAAGTTCTAGTGGACTGATGACCTCAGCAGTTAAGTCCCATAGTGCTCAGAGCCATTTGAACCATTTTTTGAAATATCTGGAACTGCTTTGCAGCGTCACGAGTACTTCGCCGAGGGGATTGGTGAACGGTTTCAAGAATAATCACGCCCTCTGCGTAGTACGTCTCGTTTTTGTATGACCACTGTCCATTATTGTGGACGAAGATTACCGGTTTTCCGAAGGCGTTGCTCCAGGCGACGAAAAACATTCTTATCAGGATGGCACATCTGAGGGTACAGTACAACACACGCATGAGCAACAACAGCTGCTTGGTTTTGATGCACCCAGTACCATAAGCATATCGACGTATTATTCGTTTGTGTATTTTGTCAGGAAGCCGGCAGGACCAGTTACGGTTGGGCAATGTGCGATTAGTATAATAGATCCCTCCGCTATATGATTGCCTATTGTCACGTGACAAAGCGAGAATTCGAGCAATAGCTCCATGGTGGATGTTAGTTTAAAGGTGCGGTAGTGTGAGGTGACTCAACATTCCGATACGTTGACGGTGTGACAGTGATGCCAGTTCCTCGTTTTCATACATGTGATTTTTCTAGATAAACTTTTGTCTTGAATCAGGATGAGAAATCTCATGCCGACTTCCGAGTGCGACATCTTTCCCTCACCCTGTATATATTTGTATGTATGTATCTATCTATCTACCTACAACCCACGTCTCCTCCTAAGCAACTGGACCGATTTTAACCAAATTTGGTACACATATTATCGTGTCGCCTACTGTGGGCTCAGCACCGACACAAACGAGGAAGGAGAAAAGTTGGGATGGCCAGTGGCAGGAATCCAGAGTCACCTGTGCAAAACATTTTCTAATTAACAGAAAACTTTATTTCTATTAAGGAAAGAAACAATACTTAACTTCCAGTCCCTCCTACATGGAATTACACTGACGATCTATTACTACTCGCAGACCGCAGGTTGAGAAACGTCTACCTATTACTCAGTACTGATGCTCTCGAAGTCTGCCACCGAACTGGGACCGACCAGCGATGGGTGGCTGGCTAAATCAGCGTTGACAGGGGACGCTGAACTCTGTCTTTCTGGAGGTGTGGTGCTCCCCGCTCTTTCCATTGGCGCGAGGGTCAGCGCCTTCTTGTTGCCGTTCCGCGGCGCTGCGCTGGTCAGTGTGCAGTCGATGCTTTAGGACTGCACCCATATCACTTACTGTCTGGAAGGAATCGCTGTGGGAGTAAGAAACACCTAGCTATCAAAGTGGTGGCGGTGGCGTGAAAAAGCCGTAACGACCACGACGCGTGAATACCCATACTGTAGCCATACAGTGTTTGAGAATGAGAGCATTTTGACACTAGGAACAAACTGTACATATAATTTCAAATACTTACAGTAATTCGTCGCTGACGACCCTCGAAAAATGATGAAAGGAAAATAGTTTATCGCTTACTACATTTTCGTTGTTCATGCAGTAAAACTGCCGCATGAGGCACGCCGTTTTAATTTACTACTTCTTTACTACTAACTGTATTCGCGACACATTATGCAGACAAAATTCGCATATACCACTGAATGTACTAGCAAAATTATAAAATCTTCTGAGACAAAATTCAGAAAATATGACGTCATAAACAATGAGATCCGTGAAAAACTGCCGCATAATGCATGATTCTCGCTATTAATTGCATTAACAAATGCCATTGTATGACACATAGTTTAGGAAATATAGTGTCGTAAATTCTGAGACGCGTTAAAAACTGCCACAACATGCATGACGTTTTAATTATGCATTTACTGCTAACTCTATTGACAATACATTTTGCAGATAGCGTAACAGCGTACTACTGAATGTGCCTGCAAAATTATACCACTGTAAGTCACATTGTTCAGAAGATTTGTCGTCATAAAGGTTGAGCTGCCAGAAATCGAAACTGAAGGACGAAATTCGCTACAGACACAGATGAAATAGACGGACGCTGTGGCCGAGCGGTTCTAGGCGCTTCAGTCCGGAACCGCGCTGCTGCTACGGTAGCAGGTTTGAATCCTGCGTCGGGCATGGATGTGTGTGATGTCCCTAGGTTAGTTAGGTTTAAGTAGTTCTAAGTTCTAGGGGACTGATGACCTCAGGTGTTAAGTCCCATGGTGCTTAGAGCCATTTGACCAAGTCTTGAACAGATGAAATATGTGTACAAATACGTCTGAGATTAGTTAAATATATGTGACTTGTGCATAAGCCGGTAAATCCGTTGCTAGAAAGCTCCTTAATGACTTCTACGAAAGGTGGTACACATATTACTATATGCAAAGAAATACTATGGGACTAAGAACCAGCAACCTCCTATTGGGATGAAGACGATAACGTGGAGAGTGAAGGGGGAGAAAGTGATGGACAGACAGAGAGTGGGAAGGAGGATGTGGACATAGATATGAGAGAGTAGGAGATAGACACAGTAAATGGGAGAGGCAACTCAGAGGGGGGAAGCAGATGGAAAGAGGGGAAGAGACAGATGGACAGAGAGAGTGTGGAGAAGCAGATGGGCAAAGAGAGTGGGAATAGTAGATGGACAAACAGAGGAACAGGAAGGAATAGACAGTTTGGGTGGAAGATGTGGACGAAGAAATGGGGAAAAAGAGGTGGATAGAAAGTAGGAGGAAGGAGCAGACTGGTTAGTGGAACTGGAATAAATACATTCCAGGGCAACAATGGGTACTCAACTAGTAACTAAACAGATACACACAGATTGTAAAAACGGGTGTACATATGTATGTATGTACATATCTTTCACATCTCCTCCTGAACCAATGGACCAATTTCAACCTCGTACAAGTATCACTTACTGCCTGGACAACACCGCTGTGGGGTAACAACAACGTAGCTATCTGTCAAAGGGTTGGAAATGGTGGTGAAAAAGCAGGGTAGCCTTCGACGCGTGAATAGGCACTTAGTAACTTGCAACAAACTTTAGACATAGTTTCAAATCTTAATGAAACTTCTTCTCTCTAACAACCTCCTCAAAATGATGAAAGAAAAAAATTTTATCGCCTGCTACATTTCTGCTGTTCGTACAGTAATACTGTACGAGATTTTAATTTAGTACTGCTTTACTACTTACTGTATTTGCGACACGTTTCGCAGACAGTATCTGTATATACCACTGGATGTACTTGCAAAACTATATGATTCTGCGACACATAGTTCAGGTGACGCCACATAGTTTCAAAGGTTGGCACTACCACGAGACACCGACGGCAGTGCCCTCTAGCTGGTGCTGTGCAGCTCTACGAGCTCCGCTACACAATCTGCCCATTTTCATCAGGTGCAGCCAGCCAGGACACTTCGCTTCAGCTTCGCACCTCATTCCAAGTTATGTATTCTTATTGGTTGAGTAAAGGGGATTTAAATTCATACAGCAGTACCGACGTGTTTTACCTTTTCCTGTTCCTTACCCACGCGCCGCCTCCCATGCGGGATACAAAAATGTGACGTAATAAACATTGAGCTGCGTGAAAATAAAACTGTAGGGCGAAATTCACAAGAGATAGAAATGAAATATGTGTACAAATATGTGAAATATGTTAAATATACGTGACAGGTGCATATACAGATTCAGCTATTCCTAAATCCACGACTAGATTTCAACCGCACTTAGTACACATATAAGTTACAATGTGAAAAGAAATACTGCTGTTATAACAACCAGCAACTTCCTGTTGAGGTGGGGATGATAATGGAGAGAGAGGCGGGTGATGAGATGGAAAGACAGAGTGGGAGAAGGAAGAGGTGGACACAGATTAGAGGAAAAGGAGATGGACAGTAAGAGAGGAGGGAAAATGGACAGAGAAAGGAAAGGAGATTGACAGAGAGAAGAGGAGTAGTAGATGAACATTGAAAGGAAAGAAGAGAAGATCGACAGGGAGAAGAGTGGAGAAAATGGACAGAAAAAAGAAAGAGAAGGAGATGCAAAAACAGAGGGAGGAGTAGAAAATGGACTTAGAGGGGGGAAGAACATGGGCAGAGGGGGAAGGAGCAGATGGTCAGGGTGTGGGGGGAGGAGCAGATAGATGGTGAGAGGGAGTACATGGGAGAGAGAGTGGAAAGGAGGAGATGAATGGAGAAATGAGGGGGAGATGGAAAAAGAGAGGAGGAAACGGACTTTGAGGGCAAAAGGAAGAGATGGACAGAGGAGGAAGGAGCAGCTGGACGAGGGTGGAGGAGCAGATGGGCAGAGAGCAGGGCAGGGGGAAGTGGACAGAGAGTGGAGGGTGGAGGGGTTGGTGGACAGAGAGAAGGACGGGGTTGGAAGAGGTCGACAGAGAGGGGAGAGGAGGAGGTGGTTCAAATGGCTCTGAGCACTATGGGACTTAACTTCTGAGGTTATCAGTCCCCTAGAACGTAGAACTACTTAAACCTAACCAACCTAAGGACATCACACACATCCATAACCGAGGCAGGATTCCAACCTGCGACCGTAGCTGTCGCGTGGTTCCAGACTGTAGCGCCTTGAACCCCTCGGCCACACCGGCCGGCCGAGGAGGAGATGGACAGAAAGTGGAGGAAGGAGGACATGGATTAATAGAAGTACGGAATAGATACGTACCTGGGCGATGCCAGGCATTCAGCTGGTAGAGACGATAAAAGAAAGTCGCTGGTTTTCAGTTCGAGTGTTCAGACACCAGTATTATCTAGTTGAGTTGTTGTCAACTGTATTGGGGAGTCAAACTGGATCTCTCCATACGAAAGTTGTTACTTGCTGTGAGTTACATTTTCTAGTAAATCTGTGAAGTGTGCTGGTGTTACAACTATAAAGCTGAAAGCGTATGCGTGAACAGTAAAGGATCTCGTCTCGCTTGTGAACCACGTGCGTGCACTGCCGGCTGCCGAGTGTCGGCGCACCGAGGCGGCAGGTTGCGGGTTCCGGAGCTGACCTCGCGCTAACGAGCGAGACGCCGGCCTGCCGCTTCCTGGGCCGCTCGCAACACGTGTGTGCGGCCGCCAGCTGCGCCACTTCCTCTCCAGGAACCGGGAAACGCGCCAAAGGGTTACGCGGGTCACCGCGGCTTCCTGTCGCGTCCCCAGCTGCGCCGAGATTCAGCACGGGATCCGTGTGTGCCCGTGCACCTCTGCCTCGCGAAACCACTGCAGAAGTATCCGGCGTTTTAATTTAGCCTAGGAAGAGCTGTGTGTGGCTGATGGCGGGACCGAGGGGACAGATCTGTGACTACCTTGAGTGCTTGACATGATATAGGCGTTCATAGCGCGATAAAAATAACTTTCGATTTTGACAGTTCTGCGCTGTGCGAGAGGAAGGAAACGTCAGCACCAGCCGGAGGTCGCATGCCAAGTTTATTAACAAAGATTAGAAAAGTGCTATGCGTACAGGTATTGGTTTATCAAGATAATGCCGCTCTTAGCTGACTTTGACTTAGATGCATTGCCTTTGCCCTATCACGTCGTCTCTTCCTCGAATTTGAGCTGCTTCGGCACGCACTACACTCACGCCTAGTGAATGTGGACCTTAATACGCGCTTTTCATTCATTCAAGGTAAACTGAATGAGAAAATTTTAGCTGACAAATTAGCAACATGGATGTTGTCATGACAGATCTGGACAGATGGATCTAAACAAGAAAACGGAGCCGGAATTGCATTCTTAGTCACTGTTAAAATACTACAATGTCCAAATAACTTACGAGTTTGCTGCCGGGTGACGTCGTCGACCACCGCCGATATTTCGACAGGAGGACACCCTGCCATTCTCAAGGCACAACTGCAAGGAGGAAGCAATTTTCCAGAGGATTTAATACCTAGGTTCACAGAGGAGAAACAAGGAAGATACCACACACACAGAACAAGCTACCGCAGATTCAACACACAACCAAAGATAACCAACCAGTATCGATAGTGACTATTAATCAACAGGTGAGGTAGCACTAATTCTGTACCTCTGTTCTTTGATGAGAGACAGAGCCGGATTCCAAGCAACATTTAAGCAAAATCCACCATCTCTGTTTATAAGATTGCTCGATATTAGTGCTCCTGTCGAAATATCGGCGGTGTTAGACGGCGTCACCCGGCAGCAAACCCGTAAGTTATTTGAACATTCAATTCACCGGGAAAAGTTAAGGTCTCACATTGTTTACCTCTACGGGGAGGAAATGTATCGTTGCTTGCGGAGGTTGGATAATCTTCGCAGCAGTAGAGTAAGGTTGGAATGTGCATTATCAAACTTCCTGGCAGATTAAAACTGTGCGCCCGACCGAGACTCGAACTCGGGACCTTTGCCTTTCTTGGGCAAGTGCTCTACCATCTGAGCTACCGAAGCACGACTCACGTCCGGTACTCACAGCTTTACTTCTGCCAGTATCTCGTCTCCTACCTTCCAAACTTTACAGAAGCTCTCCTGCGAACCTTGCAGAACTAGCACTCCAGAAAGAAAGGATATTGCGGAGACATGGCTTAGCCACAGCCTGGGGGATGTTTCCAGAATGAGATTTTCTCTCTGCAGCGGATTGTGCGCTGATATGAAACTTCCTGGCAGATTAAAACTGTGTGCCCTACCGAGACTCGAACTCGGGACCGGGTAATTTTCACATCTGTCAACACCTGCTTTCTTTGGGATTGGAATTATTATATTGGCCTGTGTCATACTTCTTGCTCACCAGATGGTAGAGTTTTGTCAGGACTGGCTCTCTCAAGGCCGTCAGTAGTTCTAATAGAATGTTATCTACTCCCAGGGCCTTGTTTCGACTCAGGTCTTTCAGTGCTCTGTCAAACTTTTCACGCAGTATCATATCTCCCATTTCATCTTCATCTACATCCTCTTCAATTTCCATAATATTGTCCTCAAGTACATCGACCTTGTATAGACTCTCTATATACTCCTTCCACTTATCTGCTTTCCCTTCTTTGCTTAGAACTGGGTTTCCATCTGAGCTCTTGATATTCATGCAAGTGGTTCTCTTTTCTCCAAAGGTCTCTTTCATTTTCCTGTGGGCAGTATCTATCTTACCCCTCGAGAGATAAGCCTTTACATCCTTACATTTGTTCTCTAGCCATTCTTGCTTACCCATTTTGCACTTACTGTCGATCTCATTTTTGAGACGTTTGTATTCCTTTTTGCCTGCTTCATTTACTGCATTTTTATTTTTTCTCCTTTCATCAATTAAATTCAATATTTCTTCTGTTACCCAAGGATTTCTACTAGCCCTCGCCTTTCTACCTACTTGATCCTCTGCTGCTTCCACTTCTTCACCCCTCAAAGCTACCCATTCTTCTTCTACTGTACTTCTTTCCCCCATTCCTGTCAACTGTTCCCTTATGCTCTCCCTGAAACTCTGTACAACCTCTGGTCTAGTCAGTTTATCCCGGTCCCATCTCCTTAAATTCCCACCTTTTTGCAGTTTCTTCAGTTTTAATCTACAGTTCATAACCAATAGATTGTGGTCAGAGTCCACATCTGCCCCTGGAAATGTCTTACAATTTAAAACCTGGTTTCTAAATATCTGTCGTACCATTATATAATCTGTCTGATACCTTCTAGTATCTCCAGGCTTCTTCCATGTATACAACCTTCTTTAATGATTCTTGAACCAAGTGTTAGCTATGATTAAGTTATGCTCTGTACAAGACGGCTCCCTCTTTCATTTCTGACCCCCAATCCATATTCAGTTACTACGTTTCCTTCTCTTCCTTTTCCTACTACCGAATTCCAGTCACTCATGACTATTAAATTTTCGTCTCCCTTCACTATCTGAATAATTTCTCTTATCTCATCGCCTGCCGGAGTGGCCGAGCGGTTCTAGGCGCTACAGTCTGGGGCCACGCGACCGCTACGGTCGCAGGTTCGAATCCTGCCTCGGGCATGGATGTGTGTGGTGTCCTAGGGGACTGATGCCCTGAGAAGGTAAGTCCCATAGTGCTCAGAGCCATTTGAACCATTTTTTTTATCTCATCATACATTTCATAAATTTCTTCATCATCTGCAGAGCTAGTTGGCATATAAACTTGTACCACTGTAGTAGGCGTGGGCGTCGCGTCTATCTTAGCCACAATAGTCCGTTCACTATGCTGTTTGTAGTAGCGTACCCGCACTCCTATTTTTTTATTCATTATTAAACCTACTCCTGGATTACCCCTATTTGATTTTGTATTTATAACCCCGTATTCACCTGACCAAAAGTCGTGTTCCTCCTGCCACCGAACTTCGCTAATTGCCGCTATATCTAACTTTAACCTATCCATTTCCCTTTTTAAATTTTCTAACCTACCTGTCCGATTAAGGGATCTGACATTCCACGCTCCGATCCACAGAACGCCAGTTCTCTTTCTCCTGATAACGACGTCCTCTTGAGTAGTCCCCGCCCAGACATCCGAATGGAGGACTATTTTACCTCCGGAATATTTTACCCAAGAGGACGCCATCATCATTTAACCTAACAGTAAAGCTGCATGCCCTCGGGAAAAATTACGGCTGTAGTTTCCCCTTGCTTTCAGCCGTTCGCAGTACCAGCACACCAAGGCCGTTTTTGTTAATGTTTCAGGGCCAGATCAGTCAATCATCCAGACTGTTACCCCTACAACTACTGAAAAGGCTGCTGCCCCTCTTCAGGAACCACACGTTTGTCTGGCCTCTCAACAGATACACCTCCGTTGTGAGGCACGCAAGCCTCCCCAGGAATGGCAAGGTCCATGGTTCATGGGAGCATGTGACACCGAAAAAAAAGGAAAAAAAGAGGGAGACGAGATTATCAAGTAACGGACCAGATTTGCAACTGGGTTCAAGACTTCCTTTCAGATACAACTCAACTCGTCGCTCTTAACGTAACAAAACTGACTGATGCTGACTACCTCGTGGAAGTTATTGCTACTGTTTGCAATGTATATATAAATGATGTAGTACAAAGCGTCGGTAGCTCTTTAAGAGTGTTCGCAGATGATGCGGTTGTCTGTAAGAATGTAGCAACGCCAGAAGACAATATCAATTTACAGAAAACAATATGTACCGTAAAACATCTAGGAGCAAATATCCATGGCGACCTTAAGTGGAATGACCACAAAAAACAAATAGTAGGAGAAAGGAGATGCCAGACTCAGATTCATAGGAAGAATCGTAAGGAAATGTAGCTCATCCGCGAAGGAAGTGGATTATGAGGTGCTTGTTCGACCAGTTCTTGACCATAGTTATCATTATGGGATACTTACCCGCTGCGACTAATAGAAGAGATAAAAAGATCTGAAGAAGAGCCGCGCGATTCGTTACGGGTTCGTTTAGTAGGTGCGAGAGTGTTGCAGAGATGCTCAGCAAACCCCAGTGGCAGACATTACAAGAGAGGTGTTGTGCATCACAGAGAGGCTTACTACAGAAATTTCGAGTGCTCTTTCCTGCAAGTGTTGGCCAACATATTGCTTGCTCCCTCATACATCTCGCGAAGTGATCACGATGAGAATATTCGATAGCTGGCGCTAAAGGAGACGCTTACCGACAATCATTCTTTCAACGCGCCTTTCGCTAATAGAAGAGGGTAGAGGGGATCAGTTAGTGGTGTAAGAAATATCCTCCATCAGGCACCGTTAGGTGTCTTACGAAGTATGAAGTAGGTGTAGATATGATCCTATGTTTCACCGGATCCTAAACTGATCTTCACCGTGGCTGGCTACTACCAATTTCTCCGCTCTTGTGTACAAGATTCTTGTTAGTACTTCGCAACCACGACTTATTAAGCAGATGACTCCGTAATATTCACCCCTATTAGCTTCTGCTCTCTTTGAAATTAAGCTTACTATAAACTGTGACTTTTCTGGCTTTCTTCGTTCCTCTTGAAGTCTGACTGTATTTCGCCTGTCTGATATAGACGGGTTTCAGAATGACGTTTTAAAAATTTGAGGACAGGTTCCTTACATCAAAACAAGAAAAAATGTCCAGTAAACAAGAGCTCTAAAAGGCGTACCTTAAGACTTACGAGTACTTGTTCATCTTCGCTACAGTGAAACACGTCTCTTGTAATGAACACGTCCCTGTAACTCTTAAGGTATGCGTTTTAGAGCCCTTGTTTACTGGATTTTTTTCTTGTTTTGGTGTAAGGAACCCGTCCCTAAATTTTTAATAAGTCATTCTGAAGCACCTTGTATTTTAGGCCAGGTGGATTTGTTTGTTTCGTGGTATGAATATCAACAATTCAGATGGTTGGTTGGTTGGTTCGGGGAACGGGATCAAACGAGATCGTCGGTCCCACCGGATTAGGGAAGCATAGAAAACGAATTCGGCCGTACCCTTTAAAAGGAACCATCCCGGCATTTTCCTGAAGCGATTTAGGGGAATCCCGAAAAACCTAAATCAGGATGACTGGAGGCGGGTTTGAACCCTCGTCCTCCCGAATGCGACTCCTGTGCGCGAACCACTTCTGAGGGAAAGTCATCTGTTCCAGGTGTCTTAGATCTTTCAATGTTTTGTAAACTTATTCCTGCAGTATCATATCTCTCATCTCAACTTCTTCCTCTTCTCTTTCCGTATTAGTGTCGTCAAGTTTTCGTGCGACCCGATTCCAAATGTCGATTGCACACTGACTGAGGTAGATCTGCGTTCACCGACAGCACCAGTTCCTGTCGAGATTAAACCGAGTGTCGTTGAGTATGCGTAACACCCGTCTCCAGTCGCTGCAGGTTGCGGTCTTTTTACTGCCGCTCTTCTTACGCTGCGTTTCATGGCTGTGATAGAACACCACTCCTTGTAGACACTTTGGGCATTCCGTGTTGACACACCAACAATTTGGGCAGCTTCTTTTACGACGTGGTCATGGACACATCCAAACACAATAGATCCATTCTGTCGCGTCTCCACATCAACCCAGTTTACGCCTCTAATTCCATGTAGTCGAGTGGCACATACAAAACACTTCACTGTGTCAGCGGTGGGGGTATCAGATGATCACATGGTACCAGTTTTGCACCACCTAAAGCACTCCAAAGGGACTAGTGCGCTCTTCTAAAGGCAAGACTAGTATTTTACCCGATGAGCTTACATTCAAAGTACAGATATACAATTTTTAAGATCCGCTGAAGGATGTAGTAGCACTGATATTGCAATATCCAGTACGCAAGATATCCTGAAACACAAACAAGAATAGAGAAAATGAACACCTGCAGAGTGTAAATGCAAAGAACCTGTAACTCGAACCAAAGAACTTTAAACTAGAACATCAAACAAACCCTAGAAAACAATGAGAAGAGAAGAAGATGAGTGACTAAATTATAATTAATGGCACACAATGAGAAATAAAAATCCTGAATGAAGAAATTGAATGTGAAACAAGCAATAAAAGGAAAAATCTCAACTGATAATTCATTCCGCTAAAGCAAACGCGTTGGCAAGTCTTATTCATAGTTATCATTTCGGCAACTACACAGTAAACATGTTAGTATTTGAAACGTATGATCCGATGTATTTGGTGTACATTTGTCATCTGATATTCAATGATTTCCCTATGTTATACTTTATCCATACGAGAATCGTTTCAATGGATAACTATTGTGATAGGTTCTTTTTGCTAGGGACAACATTACTTTGTAATTTAATCAAAGTGATATAGGTAGGGAAAAACACATCGTTTAAAAACAAAATGCACATCCTGGAAATCCATGTGTGCACATATTATAAAAATGGATGTATGTATTTCAACCAAACTTGGTACCCATACTTTATCGCTTAATGCCGGGCAACAGTGACAGTGGGGTAAAGACCTTTTACCTACCATAGTTCTGGATATAAGACGTCATAAACAATGATGTGGTATCGATAGCTAGGATGACACGGCGTAGCTGCCAGTTAAGTTGGCACTACGACAGCGCCCTCTAGCAGGCACTGTTGAGCTCTACGAGTACCACTGGAGGTTCTGCCCATTTGATCAGGAGCAGACGGCCGGGACACTTCGCACCTCATTGCAAAGTTATGTAATATGTATGCCTTTGTACATATTCAGTTACCAGTAAACCACTTTTACTCACTAGCAGTACCGACGTATTTTACCTTTTCCTGCTCCTACCCACGCGCCGCCTTCCAGGTGGGATACAAAAAATGAGACGCTTGATAAGCTGCGTGACGTTTAAGTTGATAATATCTGTGCTACTAACTCTATTCGCAATAAATTTCGCGGACAGTATCAACATTTGCCGCTAAATGCACCTACAGAATTGTATCACTGTACTACGCACAGGGCCGGTGTGACCAAGCGGTTAAAGGCGCTTCAGTCTGGAACTGCGCGACCGCTACGGCCGTAGGTTCGAATCCTGCCTCGGGCATGGATGTGTGTGATGTCCTTAGGTTAGTTAGGTTTAAGTAGTTCTAAGTTCTAGGGAACTGATGACCTCAGAAGGTAAGTCCCATAGTGCTCAGAGCCATTTGAAGCATTTGATAATGGAATGTAGTCGAATTACGTCGGGTGATGCTGAGGGAATTTGATTAGGAAATGAGATACTTAAAGTAGTAAAGGAGATTTGCTATTTGGGGAGCAAAATAACTGATGAGGGTCGAAGTAGAGAGAATATAAAATGTAGACTGGCAATGGCAAGGAAAGCGTTTCTGAAGAAGAGAAATTTGTTAATATCGAATATAGATTTCAGTGTCAGGAAGTCGTTTCTGAAAGTATTTGCATGGAGTGTAGCCATGTATGGAAGTGAAACATGGGAGATAAATAGTTTGGACAAGAAGAGAATAGAAGCTTTCGAAATATTGTGCTACAGAAGAATGCTGAAGATTAGATGGGTAGATCACATAACTAATGAGGAGGTATTGAACAGAATTGGGGAGAAGAGGAGTTGGTGGCACAACTTGACAAGAAGAAGGGACCGGTTGGTAGGACATATTCTGAGGCATCAAGGGATCACAAATTTAGCATTGGAGGGCAGCGTGGAGGGTAAAAATCGTAGAGGGAGACCAAGAGATGAATACACCAAGCAGATTCAGAAGGATGTATGTTGCAGTAAGTACAGGGAGATGAAGAAACTTGCAGAGGATAGAGTATCATGGAGAGCTGCATCAAACCAGTCTCAGGACTGAAGACCACAACAACAACAACAGTCCATGCAGAAGCCTAGTGCTAATGGTATGATGTGTAAACGCATTGTGCTCATTTGTTGTGGGGGGAAAACTAACGGTAGCTAACTGTCTGCCTCCATTTTTGTGAAATGCAAAATAACTGGCGAAATGTGCTATTCTCTATAGGCCATGGCGGATTAATTGCTGTCTACCCAGCTCTCCTACGTGATAGACTAAGGCAGAGCGTTGCGATTTTTTCGATGCGCTAAATGATAGTACACAGAAGGTAAGTCATATCTCGATATGATGAAAAACACTGAGAAGGAAAGTAACCCAAAATGGTTCTTGATAACGGCAGACCGGTTAGCCTGTGGTCCACTACCGCGTCATCGGCACCGTCATTGTCCGCAGCTCGTGATCTGGCGGCTAGCGTTGCTGCCTGTGCATCACGAGGTCTCGGGTTCGATTCCCGGCCAGACTGGAGATTTTCTCCGCCCGGGGACTGGGTGTCTGTGCTGTCCTCATCATTTATCTTCATTCGTAAGAGTGGTAGATTGGACTGTGTAAGATTGGGACTTTGTACGGACGCTGATGAGTGCGCAGTTGAGCGCCCCACTAACCAAACTTCATCAGTACAAACTGAGAATCACTCATCAAACGTAATGCTTTCTGAGAAGATAGGCAGTTGCCATGTTAAGGAACAGCAAACACACTGTGTTCTGGGAATGTGGTCCGTTATCGTACTTGGTACAAACGTCATTCATGTGGTCTAGTAGAGGAAAATCGTAAGCAAGTCAGGGCACAACGTCGATATCGACCGAGTACCCGAATATGGTGATGGAAATACGCTTTCAAAATCAGAGCATGTGACAAATATACCACTGTCCTATTTATATTCTTTACTCGTTTTGATGGTCATTGAGTCAATAGGTGAATTATTGAGAGTTTTCAGTTTTAAATCGCATTTGTGGTATGCACCTACGACATTTTAATTGACATTTTGCTCTAGCGGTAAAGCTCTAACTCTAAACATTTTACTGATGGATATTACATACCTGTAATTCCTTTTTTTTAAATTCCTCTTCTTATTGAGCCATTATGCTTCCACTGCTGAATCAAGGCTTCACCCATATTCTTCCACTTTAAGAGGTCCTGTGCCATGACGTATCTCCGTTTTATTGCAGCCTTCTTGAAGTAACCGAGTCACTTCTTCTGGTGCCCACAACAAGAAAAATCTTGTTATTTCATCTGGTGAGGTCTTGCATTGCTATGCGGCCACCTCCTTGCCATTTTGGCTTGGTAAGTCCCCATCGAGGATCACATACGTAATTATAAGGCAGTTATCAACAGCCAAAGCACGACCGACTACTTCAACAGCACCTACAACGTGGTGATTACACTACTTCTCATACCATGCCATAGTAAAACTGCAAAATATTTTTCTTCACAGAGATGCCGCGGCTTACGCTACGCCATAAAAGCTTCTCTCCATGATGAGGGCCATTGTGCAGAACCTTATTTTTACTTACTAGTCAACTGGTATCTAAATGCTGTCGATTTATAAACTCTTTTAATGATACAGTACACTCTATGTTGCTGGTTCTGTAAGTTGATTTTTTTTTTCGCGACGTGTCATAAGTAATGCTTGCTGCATTACGTTCTGAGATTTCGACGGTAGGTCAATAGGGAAGGATAATTTTCGAAGATGTACAGCATCCTTGACTTGTACACAGTACGCTAAATCTTTGCAATAGGTTGCCACTTAATGTGGTTACGTGCATAAACACGATTTTCTCTGGTTGGGTTGTCCCACAGTCTCGTGTTGGGCTGTGGTTGTCCTTTCATTATGAAACGTCCAGTTTAATGTCGCAAATACTTAACTAGCCGGCCGGAGTGGCCGAGCGGTTCTAGGCTCTACAGTCTGGAACCGCGCGACCGCTACGGTCGCAGGTTCGAATCCTGCCTCGGGCATGGATGTGTGTGATGTCCTTAGGTTAGTTAGGTTTAAGTAGTTCTAAGTTCTAGGGGAATGATGACCTTAGAAGCTAAGTCCCATAGTGTTCAGAGCCATTTGAACCATTTTTTGAAATACTAAAGTTATGGAGTTGTTGTTGTTGTTGTGGTCTTCAGTCCTGAGACTGGTTTGATGCAGCTCTCCATGCTACTCTATCCTGTGCAAGCTTCTTCATCTCCCAGTACCTCCTGCAACCTACATCCTTCTGAATCTGCTTAGTGTATTCATCTCTTCGTCTCCCTCTACGATTTTTACCCTTTACGCTGCCCTCCAATGCTAAATTTGTGATCCCTTGATGCCTCAAAACATGTCCTACCAACTGATCCCTTCTTCTAGTCAAGTTGTGCCACAAACTTCTCTTCTCCCCAATCCTATTCAATACCTCCTCATTAGTTATGTGATCTACCCACCTTATCTTCAGCATTCTTCTGTAGCACCACATTTCGAAAGCTTCTATTCTCTTCTTGTCCATACTAGTTATCGTCCATGTTTCACTTCCACACATGGCTACACTCCATACAAATACTTTCAGAAACGACTTCCTGGCACTTAAATCTATACTCGATGTTAACAAATTTCTCTTCTTCAGAAATTCTTTCCTTGCCATTGCCAGTCTACATTTTATATCCTCTCTACTTCGACCATCATCAGTTATTTTACTCCCTAAATAGCAAAACTCCTTTACTACTTTAAGTGTCTCATTTCCTAATCTAATTCCCTCAGCATCACCCGATTTAATTTGACTACATTCCATTATCCTCGTTTTGCTTTTGTTGATGTTCATCTTATATCCTCCTTTCAAGACACTGTCCATTCCGTTCAACTGCTCTTCCAAGTCCTTTGCTGTCTCTGACAGAATTACAATGTCATCGGCGAACCTCAAAGTTTTTACTTCTTCTCCATGAATTTTAATACCTACTCCGAATTTTTCTTTTGTTTCCTTTACTGCTTGCTCAATATACAGATTGAATAATAACGGGGAGAGACTACAACCCTGTCTCACTCCTTTCCCAACCACTGCTTCCCTTTCATGTCCGTCGACTCTTATAACTGCCATCTGGTTTCTGTACAAATTGTAAATAGCCTTTCGCTCCCTGTATTTTACCCCTGCCACCTTTAGAATGTGAAAGAGAGTATTCCAGTCAACATTGTCAAAAGGTTTCTCTAAGTCTACAAACGCTAGAAACGTAGGTTTGCCTTTTCTTAATCTTTCTTCTAAGATAAGTCGTAAGGTTAGTATTGTCTCACGTGTTCCAACATTTCTACGGAATCCAAACTGATCTTCTCCGAGGTCCGCTTCTACCAGTTTTTCCATTCGTCTGTAAAGAATTCGCGTTAGTATTTTGCAGCTGTGACTTATTAAACTGATAGTTAGGTAATTTTCACATCTGTCAACACCTGCTTTCTTTGGGATTGGAATTATTATATTCTTCTTGACGTCTGAGGGTATTTCACCTGTCTCATACATCTTGCTCACCAGATGGTAGAGTTTTGTCAGGACTGGCTCTCCCAAGGCCGTCAGTAGTTCTAATGGAATGTTGTGTACTCCCGGGGCCTTGTTTCGACTCAGGTCTCTCAGTGCTCTGTCAAACTCTTCACGCAGTATCGTATCTCCCATTTCATCTTCATCTACATCCTCTTCCATTTCCATAATATTGTCCTCAAGTACATCGCCCTTGTATAGACCCTCTATATACTCCTTCCACCTTTCTGCCTTCCCTTCTTTGCTTAGAACTGGGTTGCCATCTGAGCTCTTGATATTCATACAAGTGGTTCTCTTCTCTCCAAAGGTGTCTTTAATTTTCCTGTAGGCAGTATCTATCTTACCCCTAGTGAGACAAGCCTCTACATCCTTACATTTGTCCTCCAGCCATCCCTGCTTAGCCATTTTGCACTTCCTGTCGATCTCATTTTTGAGACGTTTGTATTCCTTTTTGCCTGCTTCATTTACTGCATTTTTATATTTTCTCCTTTCATCAATTAAATTCAATATTTCTTCTGTTACCCAAGGATTTTTATTAGCCCTCGTCTTTTTACCTACTTGATCGTCTGCTGCTTTCACTACTTCATCCCTCAGAGCTACCCATTCTTCTTCTACTGTATTTCTTTCCCCCATTCCTGTCAATTGTTCCCTTAAGCTCTCCCTGAAACTCTGTATAACCTCTGGTTTAGTCAGTTTAACCAGGTCCCATCTCCTTAAATTCCCACCTTTTTGCAGTTTCTTCAGTTTCAATCTGCAGTTCATAACCAAGAGATTGTGGTCAGAATCCATATCTGCCCCTGGAAATGTCTTACAATTTAAAACCTGGTTCCTAAATCTCTGTCTTACCATTATATAATCTATCTGATACCTTTTAGTATCTCCAGGATTCTTCCAGGTATACAACCTTCTTTTATGATTCTTGAACCAAGTGTTAGCTATGATTAAGTTATGCTCTGTGCAAAATTCTACAAGGCGGCTTCCTCTTTCGTTT
The DNA here is from genome assembly GCF_021461395.2 of Schistocerca americana. NCBI lineage: Eukaryota > Metazoa > Arthropoda > Insecta > Orthoptera > Acrididae > Schistocerca > Schistocerca americana. The sequence continues at coordinate 250,937,755 of NC_060125.1, read as the reverse complement.
CTTCCCCCCAATCCATATTCACCTACTATGTTTCCTTCTCTCCCTTTTCCTACTGACGAATTCCAGTCACCCATGACTATTAAATTTTCGTCTCCCTTCACTACCTGAATAATTTCTTTTATCTCGTCATACATTTCATCAATTTCTTCATCATCTGCAGAGCTAGTTGGCATATAAACTTGTACTACTGTAGTAGGCATGGGCTTTGTGTCTATCTTGGCCATAATAATGCGTTCACTATGCTGTTTGTAGTAGCTAACCCGCACTCCTATTTTTTTATTCATTATTAAACCTACTCCTGCATTACCTCTATTTGATTTTGTATTTATAACCCTGTAATCACCTGACCAAAAGTCTTGTTCCTCCTGCCACCGAACTTCACTAATTCCCACTATATCTAACTTTAACCTATCCATTTCCCTTTTTAAATTTTCTAACCTACCTGCCCGATTAAGGGATCTGACATTCCACGCTCCGATCCGTAGAACGCCAGTTTTCTTTCTCCTGATAACGACGTCCTCTTGAGTAGTTCCCGCCCGGAGATCCGAATGGGGGACTATTTTACCTCCGGAATATTTTACCCAAGAGGACGCCATCATCATTTAATCATACAGTAAAGCTGCATGTCCTCGGGAAAAATTACGGCTGTAGTCTCCCGTTGCTTTCAGCCGTACGCAGTACCAGCACAGCAAGGCCGTTTTGGTTAATGTTACAAGGCCAGATGAGTCAATCATCCAGACTGTTGCCCCTGCAACTACTGAAAAGGCTGCTGCCCCTCTTCAGGAACCACATGTTTGTCTGGCCTCTCAACAGATACCCCTTCGTTGTGGTTGCACCTACGGTACGGCTATCTGTATCGCCGAGGCACGCAAGCCTCCCCACCAACGGCAAGGTCCATGGTTCATGGGGGAAGTTATGGAGTACGCGATGTTATTCATGTTCTTATAAGATTACACGGTATTCATGTGGTCCCGCTTTGATAAATTTATATTTTTGACCCCCTTTCGGTTACAGCTGTGGTTTACTACTGTACTTTATGCAGTAATGGTGCATTCATAAAGTGAAAGAATTGTAAGTACAGTCATCTCTTGCTCCTTTATGTCCATTGACCGCTAAGTATAATTTTATCATGTAAATTTCTGTTTTCTTGCCCTATTAGTGTGTACAGAGTAGAGTGACAACGATGCAGGATCGAAACAGGGCATGGAATGAATGCATGTTTTCAGACAACCACGAACTTTGTAAAATCTCTCGAGGATGTCTGTAGCCGGCCCTCCTCTTTTGATGACCTCATTCCTGATTGAGCACTTGCCTTTTTCAGAGTCATTGATTTAGGCAATACGTTGATACTGGGTGGACGCAGTTAGTGTACACACTCTGTTTCAGATTAATTAGCACTTTATTGTTGGTCAGGGTGAAGGAAAGTCTCCTGAGTGTTGCCCAACTGACGCCTAATCTTCGAGGAGTTCCTACCGTTTGGTTTGCTTTCCCTAACTCAATTTTATGACCAAGGCAGATTCATTCACCGTTGAGTTCAGTAGCTTCATACTTTGTTTCAACCGATTGGATGTTTGAACTCAGAATTTTACTTCCCATATATTCATATGCAAACTAACTATTGGAGAGACAACTTTCACTTGTTAGATAATACTTGTTAGTTCTGTCATGTCCTCACTTATGACTGAGATGTTGACGGCATATCCCGGTTGGTCCTTAGTCTAGCCATCGAATTTGTTGCAGCTACTGTGCAAGTTCACGTTTTTTTAATATATTTTGCACAGCTATGCTAAACAGTGTTATACTACTTTACTAAGATGACATTGTTCTATGTAATTGGCAAAGGTACGATCCTCACATTCAGTTACACTTTTTGACATTTAATTACTCGCAGCAAAAAAAAAAAAGAATTTTTAGGACACATCACCACCCCCTCTACCAGCGCCATGATTGTGTAACTGTTAAACAATACGTAAATGTGAGTGTATGCTTTCCCGGCGTATACAGCTGGCGAAGAGTTCTCGGGCTTCCAGCCGGGTGGCGGTGTCTTCAAACAGCGACGTTTCGACGAGTGACATACTCATCATCTTCTGGCGAAGATGATGAGTATGTCACTCGTCGAAACGTCGCTGTTTGAAGACACCGCCACCCGGCTGGAAGCCCGAGAACTCTTCGCCGCCTGTTAAACAATACGTTTGAATGTAAAGGGTTTATGTTTATATTTCCAAAATTATAAAAGCCTTTATTTTCATTTTTCTCTTGAAGCTCTTACGACGTCTGTAAGACGGAAATTGTTTTCTGTAAAGACAAAACAAAATGCGAGCAAGACTGTGAGTCCTATGATTTATTCAGATATCAAGGTTGTGAGCTCTCCGCTTGCTAACTTCCACTATAACATTATTCCTCCCGTTGTCGATTACTGATTGTTTCTTAACTATCATTACGTGTTGAGTTTTGTTATTGGGGCAGAAAAAGAGTTTAACATGGCCGAAGTAGAGAAGAAATAAAATGCAGAACATCAACACCAAAACCACCATTTCCGAACAAAAAGGAGTTTCTTAACATTGTAACTTAACCATCTGTCTCTCTGTATCAATCTGGTAAAATGTGAAGTCTATTTGATGCTATTACCGAAGTTTATTTCCATTTGCGGAAGATATTTGCTCTACGTTTCGCCAACGGATAATGCAGTCCGTATTCACTGAGTTGTTTGAAAGGCATGAGTGATTTCATATCATGAAATAACTTCTACTATACAGCAAACTAATGAGGAAGTATTGAATAGGATTGGGGAGAAGAGAAGTTTGTGGCACAACTTGACCAGAAGAAGGGATCGGTTGGTAGGACATGTTCTGAGGCATCAAGGGATCACCAATTTAGTATTGGAGGGCAGTGTGGAGGGTAAAAATCGTAGAGGGAGACCAAGAGATGAATACACTAAGCAGATTCAGAAGGATGTAGGTTGCAGTAGGTACTGGGAGATGAAAAAGCTTGCACAGGATAGAGTAGCATGGAGAGCTGCATCAAACCAGTCTCAGGACTGAAGACCACAACAACAACAACATACAGCAAAAGCTTTAATCAGACTCAACACTCCCTTGTTCCAACATTCAAACACAACCGTCATTCTAACTTACATCGACATGAATAAATTCTCATCTTCACAAAGGAAGAAAGATTTTATTTATGGGTTATGAAGAAGCTCTAATTACTTTTTCGAATTAGTACATTTATTTACTTTTGACAAAATTTCTAGTCGGTGTGATGAATGGGAGCTACCCCTAATTGCAGAAAAACGAAAGTTAATGCTGGTGATAGGAAGATCAAACCTGTAACGTTCGGTTACCGTATTGCTAGTGTACTGTTTGACACAGTCAAGCCGTTGAAATAATCTGGGTGTAATGTCGCAAAGTGATATGAGACACAACGAGCATATGAGAACTGTGGTAGGGAAGGCGAGTGTTTGACTTCGGTTTATTTGGAGAATTTTAGGAAAGAGTGGTTCACCTGTAAAGGGAACCGCATATAAGGCGATGGTGTGACCTATTCTTGAGTCCTGTTCTAGTGTTTGGGATCCGAACCAGGTCGGATTGAAGGAAGACATCGAAGCAATTTAGAGGCGGGCTGCTAGGTTTGTTACCGTTATGTTCCAACAGAACGTAAGTGTTACGGAGATGCTTCAGGAACTGGATTGGCTGGCCGATGTGGCCGAACGGATCTAGGCGCTTCAGTCCGGAACCGCGCTGCTGCTACGGCCGCAGTTTCGAATCCTGCCTGGGGCATGGATGTGTGTGATGTCCTTAGGTTAGTTAGGTTTAAGTAGTTCTAAGTCTAGGGGACTGATGACCTCAGATGTTAAGTCCCATAGTGCTTAGAGCCATTGAACCATTTTTGAACTCGAATGGGAATCCCTGGTGGGAACGCGACGGTCTGTTCGAGAAACAATATTGAGAAAATTTAGAGAAACGGCATTTGAAACTGACTGCCGAAAAATTCTACTGCCGCCAACATACGCTGAGCGCAAGGACCACGAAGATAAGATATGAGAAATTATGGCTCATACGGAGACATATAGACCGTCGTTTTCCCTCGTTCTGTTTGCGAGTTGGACAGGAAAGGAAATTACTAGTACTGGTACAGGGTAACCTCAATCACACACCGTACGGTGGCTTGCGGGGTATCTATGTAGATGCAGATGTAGAATTATTTAGATGCTATATTCATAAAGCGAATTCTTCGAAAAAGTTTCGTTTATTCCAAGAGCCTTCTTGTTATTACGAACACGCTCTATGCAAGTATACAGTGCTAAAACTAGTTACAAACGTGAAAGTTTTTCACTCTCAAAGAGCTTCTGCGAGTAATATGTGCCGTGTAAACATCCCGACAGTCATCACACTGGCAATACAATGAAGCCTTTTACAACCGGTTCTTCAGCTGCCGAGAATTCTTCCGGGATGTATGGCCGTGGTCCATGGAACTCTTCTGTCCCTGACGTTTCGTCCAAAGCTACATTGAACATCTTCGGAGGTGCTCCTGGTAGTGCTAAGTCTTTCCGACTGACGAGGAGTCGGACGTCGAAGAACGGCCTAAATGCCGTGGAAAGTGGGCGTGGTCTGAACTGTACGTGATAACACAGATAAACTTTGTCAAGGATAAAATATAATTAGCGGACAAGAGCGTCTAGACCGAGATCAGCCCATCACACGCTCCGTGATATGTTGGGTTAGTGCAAAGGCCTTAAAAGGTGGGTGCCGAGAAGCCAGACCCTGGATCACAAGAGTGCAAGAATGGAAATCAGCCTCAATCACTTGCTGCGGTACGTGCGAGAGGGAAAAGAGTTCCTGTTCAGAATCATCATAGGCAATGAGACATGTGTGCACCGCCTTACCCCAGAATCCAAGGCCACCTGAATGAAGTGTGAGAACACCAGTTCACCAATGAGGAAAAAAAATTAAATTGTCACCCTCCGCAGGAAAGGTCTGACCGCAGTGTTCGGGAACATGAAAGGTGTCAGACTCCCAGATTTCCTCCATCAAGGGACCCTCAATGGGACACGCTACTGCAAGGCTGTCAACATACTTAGGTCCGTCATTTGACGAAAGAGACAAGAGCTCTTGAATAAAGGTGTTGTGCTCTTGGACGACAACGAAGAACCACACACAGCAAGGCTCACAAAGGATGAGATTCGCCGCAAAGCATGGGAGACATTGGATCACGCGCTCTACAGCCCCAGTCTTGCACCATCGGACGTACACCGGTTCCCTGCACTGAAAGCCATACTCTCGGGACGTTATTTCCAAACCAACGCTGAGGTGGGGCAGGCGGTGGGACAATTCCTTGCATCGCAGGGCACCGAGTTTTACCAGAGTGGTTTCTTCAAACTGATTGTACGCTACGATAGATGTCCCAATGTAGGTGGTGACTATTTGGAAAAGTAGTGATAGATGTATAGTTCGAGATGCCATAGTGTATTTGCTTTTGGCAATAAAATTACCGTGTGCAAAACAACGATGAAACTTACTTTCGTAACGTCGTCGTAAAGTTGGTAGCAACCGGAAATAACTGAATGCCAATCGGAAGTCATACACAGTTTTCAAGTTGTATCGAGGCAACTAATCCCGTCAGCTACTGCATTAACAGTCTTCTCAAATAAGGTGTACACGATGCCGTAGGAGCTCATATACAAATGATACTGCTGCAAATTACTTATCACTGAAATGAAAAACAGCAGGAAGTAACGACGATCGTGGCAGAAAGGGCATATTGTGCACATCACTAGATCGCCAAAGTTGGCAGAGAGATTAATCAACGTGTTGGCAGCTCAAATTCCAGCAAACTCTATCACTTCATGACTAGGGAGACGGAAAGCCAGAAAATGTGATCGCGCTGTACTGGATTTTTGGACATGAGCTGCACTGGCACAAAGACGGAAGCTGACCCATCTTATTTAATCATACGTGAGAAGCTAAACAATTTCAAATTGCATATCATTTCGTTTGTAAGATATCTGTGATGTAAAGAGCACATTAATTTTCTGAAAAAAACACAGCTTAATTTTTGAAACTCGTTTACATTCGATCGACATTCTTATAAATATGTGTAATTTCTTGTGATATATGTAGAGAAAAGTGAGTGTTTGAAAACACCACTGTGGCTCACTAAACTTGTCGAACAATGTCTGTGCAAATGAATACAGAGATAACTTGGCGCGGGAACTTCGTAGGAGAATGGGTAATTTGTAGTTTTCCTATTTTCCTGTAATTACAAGATTTTTAAAATTCATTCTCATTAAAAACATTACAAACTGATAATCAGTCTTGCAAAATCCGATTACCCTGAATACAACTGCAGTGTCTAAGCTCTCCATATTCATTAAATATACATGGCAGTGAGAATTTGTTACGCGTCCACAAAAAGGTACAATCGATTTAACGCCTGTGTTTCAGGTGCCACGGGTTGACAGAACTCTGGTATTTGTTGATGACTTACCTTCTGATTGCTATTTGTCCAGTGTTCTTCCTGCGTTTCACAGTTGTCTAAAGATTTTTGTATCTAGAGACAAACACATTCATGTTATATACTCGCCAGTCGCCTTGTCTCAGACTGTTGCTAAGCAACGGTATGAGCAGCTACAAAGATCCCTGTACTGTTGAGAGTTGCGTCACGTCGCGATGTGTTGTTTGAGAGCAGACCACACAATTCCAGTGATAACAGCACAGACGTAATTAGGTTGGGACGACCAACGAAGTGCCACCAAAGATAAGGCTCCTGTGGAATTGGAAAAAAAGTAGAAAAAATAAGAAATAATTAAAATATTGAGGGAAAATTGGAAAATTTGGTGCAATCACAAAAGTCTTTCGCTGTGTTAAAATAATGAAAGATCGTTTTGGAAATCACTGCGACTTGGGAACATGTGAATAATTTACCTACTTTTTCTGCTTTAGGATACGAACATCAGCTAACTGAATGTATAGAACGAAAGGTCCTAGATGTGAGCAAGTGTTTCGAGTGTCATCAGTGGAGTATACAACGGCGCGCAAAAAAAGAAGCGCACAATAATTTAAATTTGCTACTAAAACGTGCTTTAGAGGCTAAGAGGATAATTTCCAAGGAGCGCTGTATTTCCAGTCAGTTGTGAACATCAAGTTTTTCGGTCACAGCGTGATACAGTGGTAGGATTCAAAAACTCGTTACGTGATTACTTCCAAGATAACGCTTAAGACATGAAATCCAACATATTGGACTGGCAGTTTAGAAACAACTGTACTCTTATTGTTAGAGACTCTCTGCCGTTCTTAAGACTCTGACCGACATTATTGGTAAGGGTAAGATCTGTAACGAACGAAATGTAGGAAAAAGTGTTAAAAAGTATCTTTCCCTTTTCAGGTCCCATATGACTTGACAGAATTAGCATAATACACCGCCTAAGGCCTTGCAGTCTGAGAGTATGAACGTTGCAGCTTCGTATGGCTTCTTAGGAACCACGCCGGCAGGAACGAAGATGGAAGATTAGGGTTTAACGGCCCGTCGACGGCGAAGTCATTAGTGACAGAGCGCCAGCTGGAGTAGGGGAGGATATGTAGGGCTATCGACCGTATCCTTTTCAAAGGAACTATCCCCGGATTACTCTCAAGCGATTGGGTGGGGGGTGAGAATCAAGGAGAACATCATTCTCGAGGTGTGGACTGGGACCTAAACCGCACTCCTCGTGAATGCGAGTCCAGTGTCTTACCACTGCGACATGACGCGTGGTTTTTCAGTTGTGTGGCCATAGTGTCCGTAGTTGCTTTATAATTCATGAGGGTGTTTTTGATCCGTCGTCGCAACTACAAAAATGCATGATTTTTTCACCAGACGCGTTTCGCGTTGTTGAGGTAAAGCATCATTAGTGGTCAGCAATTAAGTTTATTTACAGTTTGATTTGCTTTTTAGATCGAAAAACAGTTCGTTAAGAATAGGTTGATTTGTACTTACGGTGATTTTTCGGCCGGTTTCTCGCTTACGTCAGGAAATGCCGTCTGCTAGCACATCGTTGTTTTTCTGTGTTAGACACTGGTAATTTTCGTCTTCTTTTTGGATGTTTTGCAGCACTATGCATATCTCACAACACGCTCTTATGCACACCACTGTATTCTGTTTGTTTTCGTATTTCAGGTATGTGTTGATGTTCGTGTTTCGTAGTGTTGCCAACATAACCTTTCCACTACTTTGTCTTTGACCTACAAATATTCTTTCCTAAATTAGATTATTGTATTTGTGTATTTCTATTCAAGTATGTTTCTGTGTACGTATATACTGTGTAAGAGTAGAGAAGGAATAGCGACGGTTTCTTTTTTTGGGAGAAACCATGATGAGTGATAGCATTGTGATGGAGTGTGGGTTATAGGAGAAGGTGAGGAGCGAGAGGTGAGAGACGAAATGGAACTACTGTGAGTGGTGGGGGGGGGGGGCGGTTGTGGGAGAGTGGGAGGGGGTGAAGGATGTAAAACGCTCCTTTCTTTTTCATGTGATTTCATCAATTATTCTATACGGAGTCTGCTTTCCAGTATTTATCTGGTCATTGAGCAACTGTTTATTTTGTGTTAATGATTTTTGTATGTGGAAGTTTTCTTGGAAAGGAAGGGCGTACTGTCTTTACTGATTTTTATGATATTCAAATCGTTTTCAATATTGCTTGATCTACAGTGTTCTCCTTTTAGATGATCCGCAAGTTTTGAATGACTTGTACAGTATTTGAATGCTCTGATGTGTTCTTTATATGTTGTGTCAAATGTCCTGCCAGTCATTCCAATGTATATCTTCTAAAAATCTCTGCGACTGAGCTGACAGATGCACATTGTTGATATCTGTCTACTTTTGATTTTAGTTTCGGGATGTGCTTTTGTATGGAATTGTTTGTTTTGTAAGCAAAGTTTATGCCTTGTTTTTTGAATATGTTTCCTATTTTATGAGTAAATTTGTTGTGGTAGGTCATTGTACGCCATTTTTTGTTGTTGTAGTGCAAGTTGTACGAGTATCTGTTGAGAGGCCAGACAAACGTGTGGTTCCTGAAGAGGGGCAGCAGCCTTTTCAGTAGTTGCAGGGGCAACAGTCTGGATGATGACTGATCTGGTCTTGTAACACTAACCAAAACGGCCTTGCTGAAAGCCGTAATTTTTACCGAGGGCATGCAGCTTTACTGTATAGTTAAATGATGAAGGCGTCATCTTGGGTAAGATATTCCGGAGGTAAAATAGTCCCCCATTCGGATCTCCGGCCGGGTCTGCTCAAGAGGACGTCGTTATCAGGAGAAAGAAAACTGGCGTTCTACGGATCGGAGAGTGGAATGTCAGATCCCTTAATCGGGCAGGTAGGTTAGAAAATTTAAAAAGGGAAATGAATAGGTTAAAGTTAGATATAGTGGGAATCAGTGAAGTTCGGTGGCAGGAGGTTCAAATGGTCAAATGGCTCTATGGGACTTAACATCTGAGGTCATCAGTCCCATAGAACTTAGAACTACTTAAACCCAACTAACCTAAGGACAACACACACATCCATTCCCGAGGCAGGATTCGAACCAGCGACCGTAGCGGTCCCGCAGTTCCAGGTTGAAGCGCCTACAACCGCTCGGTCACAACGGCCGGCGGTGGCAGGAGGAACAAGACTTTTGGTCAGGCGAATACAGGATTATAAATACAAAATCAAATAGGGATAATGTAGGAGTAGGTTTAATAATGAATAAAAGAATAGGATTGCGGGTAAGCTGCTACAAAGAGCATAGTGAACGCATTATTGTGGCCAAGATAGACACGAAGCCCACGCCTACTGCAGTAGTACAAGTTTATATGCCAACTAGCTCTGCAGATGACGAAGAAATTGAAGAAATGTATGATGAAATCAAAGAAATTATTCAGATAGTGAAGGGAGACGAAAATTTAATAGTGATGGGTGTCTGGAATTCGGTTGTAGGAAAAGGGAGAGAAGGAAACGTAGTAGGTGAATATGGATTGGTATGCATTGGGGCTAAGAAATGAAAGAGGAAGCCGCCTGGTAGAATTTTGCACAGAGCACAATTTAATCATAGCTAACAGTTGGTTCAAGAATCATTAAAGAAGGCTGTATACATGGAAGAAGCCTGGAGATACTGACAGGATTCCGATAGATTATGTAATGGTAAGACAGAGATTTAGGAACCAGGTTTTAAATTGTAAGACATTTCCAGGGGCTGATGTGGACTCTGACCACAATCTATTGGTTATAAATTGTAGATTAAAACTGAAGAAACTGCAAAAAGGTGGGAATTTAAGGAGATGGGACCGGGTTAAACTGACTAAACCAGAGGTTATACAGAGTTTCAGGGAGAGCATAAGGGAACAATTGACAGGAATGGGGAAAAGAAATACTGTAGAAAAAGAATGGGCAGCTCTGAGGGATGAAATAGTGAAGGCAGGAGAGGATCAAGTAGGTAAAAAGACAAGGGCTAGTAGAACTCCTTGGGTAACAGAAGAAAAATTCAATTTAATTGATGAAAGGAGAAAATATAAAAATGCAGTAAATGAAGCAGGCAAAAAGGAATACAAACGCCTCAAAAAAGAGATCGACTGGAACTGCAAAATTGTAAGCAGGGATGGCTAGAGAACAAATGTAAGGATGTAGAGGCTTATCTCACTAGGGGTAAGATAGATGCTGCTTACAGAAAAATTAAAGAGACCTTTGGAGAAAAGGGAGCCACTTGTATGAATATCAAGAGCTCAGATGGAAACCCAGTTCTAAGCAAAGTAGGGAAAGCAGAAAGGTGGAAGGAGTATATAGAGGGTCTATACAAGGGCGATGTACTTGAGGACAATATTATGGAAATGGAAGAGGATGTAGATGAAGATGAAATGGGAGATATGATACTGCGAGAAGAGTTTGACAGAGTCTGAGTCGAAACAAGGCCCCGGGAGTTGACAACATTCCATTAGAACTACTGACGGCCTTGGGAGAGCCAGTCCTGATAAAACTCTACCATCTGGTGAGCAAGATATATGAGACAAGCGAAATACCTTCAGACTTCAAGAAGAATATAATAATTAGAATCCCAAAGAAAGCAGGTGTTGACAGATGGGAAAATTACCGAACAATCAGTTTAATAAGCCACAGCTGCAAAATACTAACACGAATTCTTTACAGACGAATGGATAAACTAGTACAAGCCGACCTCGGGGAAGATCAGTTTCGATTCCGTAGAAATATTGGAACACATGAGGCAATACTGACCCTACGACTTATCTTAGAAAATAGATTAAGGAAAGGCAAACCTACGTTTCTAGCATTTGCAGACGTAGAGAAACCGTTTGGCAATGTTGACTGGAATACTCTCTTTCAAATTCTGAAGGTGGCAGGGGTAAAATACATCGAGCGAAGGGCTATTTACAATTTGTACAGGAACCAGATGGCAGTTATAAGAGTCGAGGGACATGAAAGGGAAGCAGTGGTTGGGAAGGTAGTGAGACAGGGTTGCAGCCTTTCCCCGATGTTATTCAATCTTTATATTGAGCAAGCAGTAAAGGAAACAAAAGAAAAATTCGGAGTAGGCATTAAAATCCATGGAGAAGAAATAAAAACTTTGAGGTTGCTGACGCCATTGTAATTCTGTCAGAGACAGCAAAGGACTTGGAAGAGCAGTTGAATGGAATGGACAGTGTCTTGAATGGAGGGTATAAGATGAACATCAAGAAAAGCAAAACGAGGATAATGGAATGTAGTCGAATTAAGTTGGGTGATGCTGAGGGAATTAGATTAGGAAATGAGACACTTAAAGTAGTAAAGGAGTTTTGCTATTTGGGGAGCAAAATGACTGATGATGGTCGAAGTAGAGAGGATATAAAATGTAGACTGGCAATGGCAAGGAAAGCTTTTCTGAAGAAGAGAAATTTGATAACATCGAATATAGATTTAAGTGTCAGGACGTCATTTCTGAAAGTATTTGTATGGAGTGTAGCCACGTATGGAAGTGAAAGATGGATGATAAATAAAGAATATTGAAAATTAGATGGGTAGATCACATAAGTAATGAGGAGGTATTGAATAGAATTGGGGAGAAGAGAAGTTTGTGGCACAACTTGACTAGAAGAAGGGATCGGTTGGTAGGACATGTTCTGAGGCATCAAGGGATCACCAATTTAGTGTTGGAGAGCAGCGTGGAGGGTAAAAATCGTAGAGGGAGACCAAGAGATGAATACACTAAGTAGATTCAAAAGCATGTAGGTTGCAGTAGGTACTGGGAGATAAAGAAGCTTGCACAGGATAGAGTAGCATGGAGAGCTGCATCAAACCAGTCTCAGGACTGAAGACCACAACAACAACAACAAAGATTGAACAGCGTATAAAAGAAACTGCAAGGCAAAATCCGCTACAGATACAAGAGAAATATGAGTACATATATGTATGACATAAAGTAAATACGTGGTGTTCAAAAAGTCTCTCCGCAGTCCCGTATGATTGTTAGCCGCGCATGCCGTATACCGCAGTGAATATATTGAAATGAAACTCAGTGAAATACAAGTTACTAATTTGTTGAATTTTAATTTTTACTTACAAATTTTCACATTAAATGTTGAAAATGTCCCCACTTGAAAGGAAGTAACCCAGGCAGCCGAACAAGCATACGGCACACGCGGCTAACAATCATACGGCACTACGGAGAGGCTTTTGAACACCCCGTAGGTATGTGATATACGTGTACTCCTTCACAGCCACAGGTAAAAGGGTTCCGTGGATTGATTTCAGTTAAACTTGGTACACATATTACTACATGGAAAGCAATGCTGAGGAGATGAACTTCGAGGTGAGAAGGTAGTAATGGACTGAAACAGGGAGAGCAGCAGATATAGAGGTGGGAGGGGGGGAGAAGCAGATAGACAGAGAGAAGGGCAGGATGAGATGGACAGAGAATGGGGGAGGAGGATATGATGGACAGAGGCCGATATGAGCCTGTTTCCGTTGGTTTCCTTATTTTTCCAGCTACAACAGGACATGTCACTCATACGAAAAGAAATTTATGGGTCATAAAAATTTTGATAGTTTACTTATGTGAAATTGAAATAACGCAAAACTATATAATTTTACACCTCAGGCCGGATTTTATGTACATAAATATTTACATGTGCCTCAGTACTATAACAACACGAGGTTCCCACAATCTTTAGTCGTGCGATGCAGCCACGCTGTCTGCAGCGCCTTGTCACGATCCGCGCGGCTCCTTCCATTGAAGGTTCGAGTCCTCCCTCGGGCATGGGTGTGTGTGTTGACCTTAGCGTAAGTTAGTTTGAGTTAGATTAAGTAGTGTGTAAGCTTAGTGACAGATGACCTCAGCAGTTTGGGCCCTTAAGATCTTACCACAAATGTACAAAAAAATTCCAGAATCCTTCTGATGATAACGGAGACACTTTAGAGCATATTTCTCTGTGCTGTCACTATATAAACAACGCTTTCGCCTCACGCCGGATTTTACGTGAGTATATGAGGCGTGAAAATAGGGTAACTTTGAACCTCTGTATCCCGGAAACGGATAAAGATATCAAGAAAATTTTCAAGGTTGTTCGAGATCGGGATCTTAAGAACATATCGTAACAATTGCACCCATCTACTGCGCACAGCCGTCTTAGAATCTGCGGCTCGGCTTTGGTATCTAAAAACCATATTTTTTCGGTTTTCTCAGGAAATGCCAACGGATTCAATGGTGCCTCCACAAGCACCTTAAGGCGCACAGTAACCACATCTAATGCAAAAAAACAAATCGATTTTCTCGATCTGTCTAAGCTGGAGGAAGCGTGTAGTACTCAAAATTTGACCCTCTACTACAGGATAGTCACAGAAAAACCTACTCTTACATAGGGTATCAAATGGTTCCTAGTCCAGGGGCTATCCAAAACACTCGAACATACCTTTATATGACCAATAGAACTCGGGGTATGAGCCCGGGGAAAATCCCATTTTTATGCGCAGTGTTTTGGAACGTACTAGGTAACGCATGTCAAAAGTCTGTCTATAAATTGGGAAAAATTTATAAGATTATATTTCGCTGCACCAAAGTATTTAAAGTAAAGTAGACAGTAATTTAAAGTCTTCCATAGCCATTTACGTTTTGGCTCAAGTAAGAGGAAAGCGTCTTTGTTAAAGGTGTATGTGTATACGAGGAGAAAAAGGAGGGAGAGGAGGGTTGGCTGTGAAAGATGATGTGTATGCTACGTTTTGTAGAGTTGGGAATGAGGTGGATTGGGACAGGCAACTAAGAACGGGAGAGGGACCTATTTTGTGTACTCGCTGTGGGGCCCCCATGACTTCAGTGACGCTCCTGCTCAGGTTCTATGATTGTAGACTGGCTGGACGCTGGTGTTCCAACGGGAACTCCGCTGCTACGTTAGCTCGTGAGCGTGCTGAAAGTGCGAACGCGTTTTAAATGTTGACCGCGACCCACATCCGCCGGGCTAACAGAGTAAACAGAGTTGAAGGGAGGGCAGGATACCACCCTGTTTACATAGCATCGTCTGATACCGAGTGGAGGGGCGACAGCCACGATATGGCCGAGGCTGCGACACTCTCGCAGGCCGTGAATAACCTTCACTTTAAATATTCAGACCGAGGCAAATGCATTTTTTTTTTTTTGAAAATTGCAATTCTTCTTAATTGAGAAATGATAGCTTAGCACTCTTCCTAAAAAGCTGGACTCGTATTCATGAGCAGCGGGCTTAAAAAACTCCAGCAAATCATCCTGATTTAATTAGTCTGCAGTTTCTCTAAATCCAGTCCACAAGAGGTTTCACGCGGCCCGCGACGACTTTCTCTCATGTTCCAACCTCTTCATCTCAGAGCAGAGCTTGCAATTCATCATCCTCAATTGTTTGTTGGGTGTATCCCATCTTTATCTTCTCCTACAATGTTAGTTCCTCGCGGCGCTCCTCTAGTACGGAGGAAATGATTCCATTTCTTGACCTGTAGCTGCTAACACAGGGTCCGACAGTCCGAACACATTTAGTTTAGCTAAATTTACACGAAAAAAGTTGGCAACGCTCCCTGACGTCTAGCAGTCCTCTCTCAAATCTGTTTACTTCCGGTCACCAGTTTTTCATTCTTGTACTGCTCGTTGTTATTAGCGTTTAACAGTTATTTAGTGGCTGGGGAGTTCCTAGAATCCCAGGTTAACACTTGCATTACAAGATAGTGCCGAATAAATTGGTGTAAATTCGTATACTCTTGCTTAAAATCGCAAGGAAGGATTTTCTTTGGGAAATTGGATTCGGCTTGGTGCAAGCCAAGCTAAAGAAGAGGGCAATAATGGATGCTTACCCAGAGAAATTTACCAAAAGACAGCAGAAATGAGTGGGTCAACATCTGCTGTCAATGACAAATCAACACAAAAAGAAGTACCAGCTGTGAAATGGAGGTGCATCAGCTGGCCCAGAAATAAGGATGTAAAAACTCAATTCACTTGTCATCAGCGTGTAAAACATATGTGCATCAAACTTTTCCTTACAGTCTGTGGTCAGTGTCTAAATGGTAATTACAATGAGTCATCAGAAGAACAGTGTTGAATTACTGAATGTTCTGTTTATATTGTGTAAACGTAATTGTAGGTATTATCTTTTATCTAATAGAATAAAACGCATTATTTCTTTAAATAAGCGTTAATTGATTCAATTTCATAATTTATATTGTTGCTTCTACGTTACTTTGTATTAAATAATCTAGTCATTAATGTTATACATATGTAGCAACATTAAAATATCATGGCGATCCACAGGACCCAAGTTACCACATGTGTAAAATAGTGTCACGTTAACAGAAGGAAGGTTAACAAAGTCCGTTTCTGTCTTTGTTGCTTCCGTGACTGTATTACTTTCGTCTAAAAGAAACATGTCTCCTTCAGTCACAAGTCATGATTTTTCTCTTACATATAACATCTGCAGAAATAATTGGATTGCAAATGACATCTGTGTTAAATAACGATGTAACATATTTGTATCATGTTAAGAAGAATATCATTTGTGTATATGTGGAAATGTGTATTTGTTTGTACATAGAGTAGAAATATCTCAGGAGTGAACATTCCATTCTGCACGTGTTGTCAACATTAAATTGGAACTGTCAATGTTGTCTCGGGTCGATGCTGTTTGCTTAAAGCCAATTCCCATAGGCCGTCGCGTCACGTCACTTCACGTAGAACATTCCACAATGCTTTCCAAATGGCAGCATTCACACAGGTCGCCAACAGACCGTCGCGTCTGACCACGGTCCGTCAAGTTTTCTCGGAAAGAAAGTTTAGGCGATATCGGTATCTGGTACCGAGTGGGGTGGCGCAGTGGTTAGCACACTGGACTCGCATTCGGGAGGACGACGGTTAAATCCCGCGTCCGGCCATCCTGATTTAGGTTTTCCGTGATTTCCCTAAATCGCTCCAGGCAAATGCTGGGATGGTTCCTCTGAAAGGGCACGGCCGACTTCCTTCCCTGTTCTTCCCTAATCCGATGAGACCGATGACCTCGCTGTTTGGTCTCTTTCCCCAAAACCAACCAACCAATCGGTATCTGGTAACATACGAAATTATAATTTCGCCACACTCACTCGTTTTATGGTAGTGGATTTCGTGTTTTTGTGTTTCCGTAACCATTATATTTCTTTAATGTTTGGTTTTTGTACAGATCGCAAATATTCCATGACGTCTCGGATATTTATTCCATTGAGTGTTCCTACACAATGAAGGTCAGATAGCTAAAAGCGAGAAATTACTTCCTTAGTTCCGATACAGAATCTGACTTTTTGTATGACGGATGGTGACTCATAACCTGACATCTTTCGGTACTAGGTTAAGCGAACTCACGTGACATGCCCTGGCGGACAGTGTACTGTGATGTGACGTGACGATCGTTCCTTTTGCTCTTCAAAGCTAAGAGCCCAGTTTATTCCAGGTATCATAAGCAAATTGTTGTGCAGTTGTTGTGCACCTACAAAAGGAATCCGTCTTTACAGGCGTTGTAGTGACATTCAAAATTTCTAGGACGCATTAGGGACAAACCTACGTTGTCCCGAGATCACTTTTTATGTATGTTGACAGCACAAAATCAGTACAACGCATGTAAATATTCAACCCAGAGATACTTCTACTCTGCGTATTTGCATCTGGATATGCTTCGAATCGTTTGAATGTTGTTTACAAGAGTGCTGTGAGACGAGAAATATGTATATTTATGTTAATATATCTACACATACTGTAACTAAAAGCTGAGTGACGGTAGTCACAATATGCCACCCTGTAATGTATGTATATACTCTTAACAGGACCTGTAGTAACCTGTTTTCAAAAATTGGTGTCCACAGATCATGTACCCTTGGGTTCGAAATGCATTGTGTGTTGAACCAGAAATCACGTTTTTTGACCGAAGGCAGTTTGTTTTCTTTTTTTACGAATGAATTATCATCTGGTACCTTATTCGATACCAGTATTTTTCATGTATTATTTTCCTAGTTTCCTCATTTATTCTGCTGATAAACTCCTCACTTCTTATCTTATCAGTCGTCTTAATTCCTAGCATCCTCGCGTAACATGCTA
The DNA here is from genome assembly GCF_021461395.2 of Schistocerca americana. Taxonomy (NCBI): domain Eukaryota; kingdom Metazoa; phylum Arthropoda; class Insecta; order Orthoptera; family Acrididae; genus Schistocerca; species Schistocerca americana. Next base: position 250,920,189 of record NC_060125.1, on the reverse strand, counting down.
TCTCAAATCATTCGATTCTCTTCTTTTCCAGTTTTTTCACGATCTATGATTAGTTTCCGAACGACGATGCGCTCCAGGTGTATTAAGGTTTATGGAATTCAGATTCAGACACAGGAATGCAAAAGAACAACTTTTATTGTCACTTAATACAAAGGTAAAGTGCACTGTATGACAGACATACAACGAATAAATAAAAGGAGGCTACGCCCAAGAATTATCAAAATAAATGCAGCGTTAGCGGCATCAATAATCATAGGCCGGGAGACCTGAAAAGCGGAAATAACAGTTCAGTTTCAATGCTGTCACTGTTAGAGCATCTTAAAATTTATTTCCGACAATGTTCAAGCTTGTGCACAACATCAAAAATCTGCCTTTGCTCAATGGTTTGGTGAAAATATTCGCATACCTTTCTTCTCTTGTACTTTACTCAATACTGATCGCTTCCTCCCCATACTTTTCTCATAAGAAATGATATCGAATATCACTGTGTTTCGATGTTTCATAAAATTCGGGTTATTTCATGAGTCTTATCACATTCTCATTATCCATACAGAATTTTGTTGCTTGCTCGCATTGATTTCCGAAATCACTTAGTGGATTTGGCAGCCATATCACAGCTTTCACAACCATACCGGTTGCCACATATTCCGCTTCAGTGGTGCTCAAGTGCACCACTCTTTGATGCTGAGAGGCCCACGCCAGTGGCTCTTTTGATAACAAAAAAAGAGGACCGGGAATCGACAGCCTTGTTTCTACAACTCCCGCGTATCTGAGTCACTATAACCGAACAGAGTCATTTCTTCGCTCTTTCTCTATAACATACCAAAGTTTTCGTGCCCTGCACATACTTGAGAATGCGTACGAGGGCGAGGGCTTGCCAATGGTTCTCATCATAATTGTTCAAGTAGTTACTCGCTGCGATCTCTGCGAAAGATAGATCTGGTCGACTAGTAGTCGCGAGAAATAAAAAAGAATCAAGAACTGACGCATTTTCATCCGCTAAGTACAATTTCACATTTGGTTGGGCCGTAACGGATACAGGATTCAAATTTTCCAAGTCAAAAAGTTCCAGGGGTTTTTCCTCGCTAATTTTCTCAATTTCTAAATTATATTCGTTACGTGGGTCTATTTTGGCACGATGACCCAAGTTTCATTAGTCTGACACGCTTCTCACATCATATTTGTTAGTGGGTCAAACTGGCTTGTATCGCGCAATCTGCCGATCTTCGAGAGCGGTTATTCTGGATCTTGACCCCCCCCCCCCCTCTGCTTGTACTTTTATGGTGGCTCGACATCGTGTTCTCCATCTTCATCCCCAGATTCTTTGGTGTTGGATTTCAGAATACGGAAAAATGGCGAAAATCGACACAATCCTGCTTCTGAACGGGTTCATGGATGGTCAGGATACTGTCAGGATACTGTCACGTCGTGGGATTCGACGATTTCCTTGCTTTTCGGATCACAGAGTCTGTAACTGCAGGATTCTCCCTAATATCTAACCACAATCATGTTCTTGGTCTTCGGATCCAACTACTTGCGGAACAATTTAGGAACATGAACGAACCCTTTTGCAACGAAAGTCCTCATGTGTAAGAAATAGGGTTTCCGACGTTATCATAATTCGTATGATGTCGTGTTTCTTCCCTTTTTGATTGAAGTCCGATTCCTTTTCCGCGTTCTGCCTTCCCGTATTGTTGAGGAATACACAGTACCGTTGCTTCGAGTACTGTCCAACGTCCAAGTACTCCGTCCACCTAGCGATCCTCAGGATCTTCATAGCTTTGGACAGCCCGTTCGACGTCATCTTCTCGAATTCCTTGAAACCATCAAAAATATGGGATTTATTTCTCAACAAATAAACATGACAAAAACCAGATGCGTCGTTCGTGAACATTAAGAAATGCTTTTCACCACCGAGTGTGTCGACTTGCCATGGTCGGCATACATCACTGTATCGAAAATCTCCGGAATTCCGAATTTCTCGCTAGGATTTTCTTGTTAAAAGGATTATGGCAAGACTAACCATATTGACACACTTCACAAAACACTGACGCCGCACAGGACATAGTTAGCCTTTATAAAGCCTGTTCTGATCAAATTTAGAATCAATTTGACAATTATATGGCCTAATTTTTCGAGCCAGGTTTTGAGATTATTCGTGGTCGACAAATTCACATCACAATGGGTGTAAAATCGAAAAAAACATTTTGCTAATCTCCATTTTTTTGTTTTATTCCCTGGGCAGCGACACATCCAGAGCGAGTACGGTTTACACACTTAAATACAAAGCTCACCTCAGGACCCTTCGTCTTACAAATACGGACAGGAAAAAAATTCTTCCTTACTTTTGGGACGTACAGCACTACATTAATTCGCCCGTCTTCTCAACGCCCGTTTACGAACTGCTTTATTTTAATCTATATGATTGCTTTCTCTTCCCATTTATTCCAAGGGAAATTTCAGTGTTCTGACATTCGCGTATTTCATTGAGCCATTCCCACCGAAAGGTAATGTACCGCTATGCAATCACTTATATCAGCATTGAACATGCTTTCGCAGGTCGTTTGCTGATCCGCGCCGCACTGTCCCAGGCTGAGACTGCGGCGTGGAACTTCGCTGAAGGCTTCCAAGGATGTTGGCCATGATCGCCACGTCCGACACAGTTTCACCCACATCCTTGAGTTGTCTCGCAATGTTCATGATTTTCGCGATACGCCGTGACACTGAATCAGTTGCGTTCATTCGGTACTCGTGGCAGGTTTTCGTGGGAGAGCGTTTCTTCGCTTCGGATGTTTGTTCGTGAATCACGCACAATTTCCCTTTTTTTTCACAAGCAGTAATGCACGTTGGCAAACATTTGAGCTACGAGTACTCTGTCGCGGTCGAAATGCAACTCGTAGCACGAGGATTGTCTTTTACCTACAGTTTTCCAGCAAACGTCGTCAAATCCTCGGGGTGTGCCTTTGGCCGCACACCAAAACCCAAATGCCGTAGGTGTCGAACAAAGACCGAGTTTGAAACTTCCATTGCTGGAAATTCGATCCGTCGAATTTCACGATGCTTCTTGCGATTCCTTTGTCCGACACGACACAAAAATCACCGCACTGGGCGACTCGAATCACGTATTAAACAAAAGACGTTACAAACTCCTGTGGTCAAATTTGCGATAAAACTTGCCCGAAAAACTATTAAGTTTTATAGAATTGAAATTCAGACACAGAAATACAAAGGAACAACGTTTTCTCCGTATTAATACAAAACCAAAGTGTGCTGAATGACGGACACACAACGAATAAACAAAAGGAGGCTATGCCCAAGGAGCATCAAAATAAATGCGACTGTAGATCCATCCGTATCTTAGGAGAGGAGATTTTAAACATACACTATCAGAATTTTCTTCCTCAAGCTCGGACATATGTCTGATAACAGTAGATTTATTTTGGCGGAAAATTCTCTCTTTGGCTGAGTAAATTTGGATCTTATATCGCCTTGCTTTGACAGTTACGTGTTATTTAGCTTCCAATGTGGCAGAATTGCTTCACCTCGTCTATTTCGTGGTCCTCAGTTTTGATGTTAGATTTATAGTTCCTCTCATTTCTGCTATTCTTCATTACGTTCGTCTTATTTGCCTCACTCTCATTCTATATTGATATCTACGGGTATCTTTGTTGACGCCGTCGTTTTAGCCAGAGGCGAAGGTTCGTACCTTCTCTTGATGTTCTGCAGTTATTTGACATTACCAATCAATAACATAATAAAATACCTCTGCGCAAATTTTAGTTCACTTGGAACTCAACAAAAATATGCGAATGACCCATACATTAGTTAAAATTATAAGGCGGCTAACATCAGTGCTGCCACCACAAAGTTATTACAAGTGAGAGCAGTGAGACAACACTTGTGGCACGTGTTGTGTGTCGACCTCTCGTTGACGCCGGTTTCCACGCACACAATTCCCCTTCAGTTTAGGCAGTTTCATTTGACAACTTCCCTTGTGACGTCAGTTTCGAGCGTCAATCTAGCCATACGTCATAATACATCAAATAGTTCAAATGGCTCTAAGTACTATCGGACTTAGTAAGTTCATCAGTCCCCTAGACTTAGAACTACTTAAACCTAACTAACCTAAGGACATCACACACATCCGTGCCCGAGGCAGGATTCGAACCTGCGACCACAGCAGCGGAGCGGTTCCGGACTGAAGCGCCTAGAACCGCTCGGTCACAGCGGCCGGCGTCATAGTAGCGACATGTCTCTTAACCCAACTATCTATAATTGTAGATAAAGTTAAAATAATATGAATATCAATTTTTTTTGCACTGTTCAGCGACTCATAGTAGAAATAGCATTTCTCACTGTGAGACGTTTACAATCCATTGATTGAACCGGGTTGACACGAGAAGAGAAGCGCTAGAAGCACGCAAGAAAACTATAAAATCGTCAAAATTTAAACTGAATTGAATCCATTTATTTTTTTATGTTAAATGGTAGTACTGTATTTGATTTGGGAGTTACGAATCTGGAATCATATTTTGTAAGTTTGCTCATCTGGAATGTTACTAAAGTATTCTCATTGATGTTTTAAACAATTCATATACACTACCCTCCATAAGTTTGGAAACACCCAGTAATTATAGACGATGAAAAGAGAATACAGTATAAAAATGCATTTTGTTGTTTTTCAAATGTTTATTAAGCCCAAATAACATACAGAAAGATGCAACAATTAAATTTTCGATTCCTCAAAATAGCCGCCCTTTGCTTTCATCACTGCCTTGCACACTCTCGTCATGCGCTGCGTCAGTTTTGCCAAGGTTTCAGCTGGAATTAATCTCCATTCTTGCTGCAGGACCTCCCACAATTGTGACCCACTCATGATTTCCCGTTTTCGGATCCTCCTGTCCAATTCATCGCATAGCAGCTCGATTGGGTTACAATCAGGTGATTGGGGCGGCCATTCCTTGTTTTTCAGTATTTTACGAACCTCTAGAGAGTTCTGACCCAAGCGAGACGTATGTTTCGGGTCGTTGTCTTGCTGCAATACAAACCCTTTCCTAATCAGACGCAAACCAGATGTCTTAGTATGTCGCTGGAGAATGGCACGATAATCCTTTTGGTTCAGTTTTCCACCAGTTTACCAAATCTCCGACTTTATTCCCTCCAATGGATCCCCATACCATCACAGAACCCCCTCCGTGCTTTACAGTTGGATTTTCGCATTGAGGATTCAAGCGTTGTTGCGGTAAACGGCGTACAAATTGACGGCGTTTACTTCCAAATATTTCTAACTTGGATTAATCAGTGAATAAGACTCATTGCCAATCCCCCGCTGTCCAATGTTGGTGTGTCTTAGCCCAGTGAAGCCTTTTCTTCTTGTTAACAGGTCACAACAGTGGTTTCCTTGTTGCTACATAACCGCGGAAGTTGTTGTCTGCCAGGCATCGTCTCACTATTGACTCGCTCACCGGTGTATCCCTCGTTGTGTTTAGTTCGGCAGTCAGTTCATGGACAGTTTTTAATCTGTTACGGTTACTGGTCACTACCAAATATTTTTCCTGGCGTTTTGATAATTTCCTGGGTGCTCCTGAGCGAGGACGATCTCCATAGGATCCTGTTTCTCGATGCCGGTGTGTGGTTTTGACAACTCCGCTGATGGAAATGATCAGTTTCTTTGCTATTTGTCGAACGCTATTGCCTTCTTGGTGCAAAGTGATTATCATTACCCGTGATTCATAAGGAATCTGGCACTTTGTGGCCATTTTCAATTACTTTCGTGGCGTGTTATACCTTTATGCAAACGCAACTACAAGTGAACAGAAATGTAAACATCGTACCTCTACTATAGCCACCTAGCGTGTTCAGTAGAACTGCTTGGACAGGTAACGTCGTTCTACATAAAACGGAACAATAATAGTATGCTTCAATATGTATGTATATGTACAATAATTAAGTGTAAAATACTGAACGTGTCATTATTAACCGTTATTTGAGCTTGCAATTCCGTGTTCTAACCAATAACTCACATAGATCACATCCATCTTGCTCAGTTGTAATACGCAGCATGGTGTTCCAAACTTATGGAGGGCAGTGTAAATTCAAATATCATCTTTCACGAGAAGCTATCTGATTGATTAGCGGTATGTTAACGTCCTCTTTGACTAAGATAGCTCGATTTCTTCAAATATGTCAAAAACCGAGTGAAGTGAGGTTGTTGGGATTAGCACGTGGAAACACATCACTGTGAATAAAGGTAGTTCTGACTTTCAATGAATATTAGAAACTTATGTAAATAGAGGATGGTCTAGTACGGAACAACAAACCTTTTTACAGTCCAAACATGTTTTGGCCTGTTTGTACCACCATCAGTGAGTTCCTTCATTCAAGTGTGTAAAACAGAAAAGTATTTTAAGTAATAATTAGCAGCACAAAAAGGCAAGTACGCTCCTGTTTATTAAAAGACTGACTGAAATGTGGGGTACCAGTTGCCTCATCCTACTTCCCTAAGCCCGTTTAAAATTTTTCCCAAAAATTTTGGCATGGGAACATAACATGGTCTTTCTAACATGCAACTCACCTCTCACACCCGCAAGCCTCCCTAACTCCACCTCGCTCACACCCATTAGTAATTTGCTCATACACATCCACTCCCACTTTACGATTCTCGCTCAGTCATTCAGTCCAACTCATTGTTTTGTCTCTTTGTGTCTCTCGGTCACTGCCTTCGGTCTCAAAGCCACAGACTCCTTCGTTCTGTCCTACTGATTCCTCTCAATGCCGCTCCCTCCCTCTTGCTCTCTCTCTTACTGCTATTATCGCATTTATTCCTTCCAGACCGCTGACATTATCTCTCTTCTTCGTTGTCACTGTCACAGTCTCCGTCTCTCGTTCTCACTGGCTCTCACCCACTTCCACTTTCTCCTTCTCTTTATTTATTTCCAACTGGCACTGTCTCCTTCAATCTTTTCCTAGCACTGTCACTGACTACTATGTTTCACCGCCACTGTGCTCCTCTCTTTCTCTCACACTGACATTTGTCTTCTTCGCTCTTTCTATACGTCAACCACTGTCAACAACCTTCCAGTATTTGAGCACTTTTCCGCTGCTTCCGTTCTTTTCTCTGCTGCAGCAGGTCATGTCACTCGTCTTTTAAAAGAACTTTAAGGGTTAGTAAATTTTTGATTGTGTGGTTATGCGAAATTGATATAACGTTAAACTATATAATTCTACTACTCAGACCAGATTTTATGTGCACAAAAATTTGCATGTGCTTCAGTACTACAACAACATGGGGTTCCCAGAATCCTTCTGATCATGGCGGAGACACTTGATAGCATATTTCTCCATGAAAAGTCACTTTATAAACTACATTTTCACCTCACACCGTTTTTTAAGTGCGTATTTTACGTGTGCGGGTACAACTAGAGTAACTTTGAAGCTCAGTATCTCGGAAACGGATGAAGATATCAAGAAAAATTTCGAGGCTGTTTGAGATTGGAATCTTAGAAACATAGCTCACAAATTACAGCTATTTCCTGTGCATAGTCGTCTTGGAATCGGCGGCTTGGTTTTTTTGAAAATGGAAAGAAGGTATTTGTAAATAAATGCCTAGAGAATACATCTTTAAAATTCTTCGCAATCATCGGGGCCCAGTTCGAAGCAGGACTCATCGCTGAAGGTATTTTTACTCCAGTCAACGAGATTCCAGGCCGAAGACGTGTCTGGAGATGCCCCGGACAGCGATGGGATACCAACCCCGACTGTCGCCCGCCATACTTCTCGACATCCACGTGTGATGGTCTGGGGTTTCCATAGCAGGACCGCTTTGATTGTCATCTACGGCACCCTTACAGCACAGCGTTACGTCTACGATATTCTACTCCCAGCTTTGTTGTCCTCCACGACAAGCCATCCGGGGGTCACATTTCAACAAGATGACGCTAACCTGCACACAGTGAGAATTTTTACCGCTTGCCTTCGTGCTTGAAAACCATACCTTGATCAGCAAGGTGGCCGGATCTCTCCCCAATTGAGAACGTTTGGAGCGTTATGAGCAGGACCCTCCAACCAGCTAGGGATTTTGACACCGAGGAGGTGGTGCAGTGGTTAGCACGCTGGACTCGCATTCGGGAGGACGACGATTCAAACTCGCGTTCGGCCATCAAGATGCAGGTTTTGCATTATTTCTTCCTTTATCGTTCCAGGTAAATGCCGGGATGGTTCGTTTGACAAAGGACGTCCGATATCCTTCCCCATCCTCGACACGGCCGAGCTCATTCTATGTCTCTAATGACCTCGATGTCGACTGGATGTTAAAAGCAATCTTCCTTCCTTCCTTCGGGATTTTGAGGATCTGATGCGCCAATTGGGCAGAACAGGGCGCGATATCGCTCAGGTGAACACCCAACAGCTCTACCAGTCAACGCCAAGCCGAATTACTCCTTGCATAATGGGCAGAGCTGGACTTAAGCGCCGGCCGGAGAAGCCGAGCGGTTCTAGGCGCTACAGTCTGGAACCGCGCGACCGCTTCGGTCGCAGGTTCGAATCCTGCCTCGGGCATGGGTGTGTGTGATGTCCTTAGGTTAGTTAGGTTTAAGTAGTTCTAAGTTCTAGGGGACTGATGACCTGAGAAGTTAATTCCCTGGGGCACTCCAGATGATACCCTCACCTCCGATGAACACTCACCATCGAGGACAACGTACTAGGTTCTATTACTTAAGAAGTCTTCGAGCCACTCACATACTTGGGAACCAATCCCATATGCTCGTACCTTAGTTAGGAGTCTGCAGTGGGGCACCGAGTCAAACGCTTTCCGGAAGTCAAGGAATATGGCATCCGTCTGGTACCCTTCATCCATGGTTCGCAAGATATCATGTGAAAAAAGGGCGAGTTGCGTTTCGCAGGAGCGATGCTTTTTAAAGGCGTGCTGATGCATGGACAGAAACTTCTCTGTCTCAAGGAAATTCATTATATTCGAAATGAGAATATGTTCATCAATACTGCAACAAACCGATGTTAAGGATATTGGTCTGTAATTTTGAGGTACATTACATCTAGAGATTTCCGTTCCATTAGGATAATTTCTTCGTTGTTGCGTCGTTTTTTGAGTGTATTAGATAGCGAGGACACTGTCACATGCACACAGATTGCAACGAAAATTAGACCTACGAACATTTTATGTATATTGTACAGGACTTTGTTTACATTATTTTATAATTTGTGTAGTTGATTTGCAAGTTACCTAATCATTTTATCTTTGAAAGTTAGGTTTCAATGGGAGTTGTTTAGACGTCAATCAAGTGCTTTCAATCAGTGTTTGACTGCTGAAGAGCAGAGAATTCAACGGAATTACGCGACATCTGAAAGACGCAGTCGCAGCAGCAGCAGGCGTCGTTGTTTTGGGTTGCGGGCCCACTTTGCGGGATCTATTGGTGACTTATAATTAAGATTGGGCGGTGCGGCGGGTCGGGTTTCCATAATGGCGGAGCCGGCGCCTCTCCATTCATCAGCGCTTTGCGGGCAGGGCCCGGCTGGTTTTTGCGGCCGCAGCGGCGGCGGTCGTTGACCCCGCCGGCGGCCGTGGGAATGCGCGGCCTGACCTGCGCTTCCCAGAATCGCGCTGATGGCTTCCAGACGGGCGCGGGCCGACCTCTTCTTCCTTTTGCTGGCGCAACAGCCGGCCGGCACCCCTGACTGCCTGCCGCACCCCCTGCTCCATCTCGCTAGTCCATCGCTCGCCAAACACCGCGTCCTACACGACCGCCTGTCGCAGGCAGCACGTCTTCCTCGTAAAGGACAATGGTTGCAGTAACACAGTTTCTCTTCTTCCTCCTCTGCCCGAAGACTGATTTGACGCAGCTCTCCACACTACCTACTCTGCACTAAGATGTTCGTCCCCGATAGCTGAGTGGTTTAGCCAGCACGGTAGCTCAGCGTGTTCGGTTAGAAGGTTTGCTGCCCTCTGTAATAAAAAAAACTGAGTTAATCGATCAACAACGAGCTGAAATGGGTGTCTTGCGACGTCCGCCCCGAGCAGATGCAACGAACTAAAACGAACAAAATGAGACTAAAAAAAAAGTGGTCAGCGCGACAGAATGTCAATCCTAAGGTCCCGGCTTCGATTCCCGGCTGGGTAGGAGATTTTTCTCCGCTCAGAGACTGTGTGTTGTGTTCTCCTAATCATCATCATTTCATCCCCATCGACGCGCAAGTCGCCGAAGTGGCGTCAAATCGAAAGACTTGCACCCGGCGAACGGTCTACCTGACGGGAGGCCCTACTCACACGTCATTTATTTATTTACGCTAAGATTACAAAAGTCATGGGATAGCAATATGTACATACACAGATGGTGGTAGTATGGCTTACATAAGGTATAAAAGGGGAGTGCGTTACCAGATCCGTCATTTGTACTCAGACGATTCATGTGAAAAGGTTTCTGACATGATGATAGCCACACGACGGAAATAACCGAATTTGGACATGGAATGGTAGTTGGTGCTAGACGCATGGGTCATTCCATTTCGAAAGTCGTTAGGGAATTAAATATTCCGAGATTCGCAGTACCAAGAGTGTGCCGAGAACATCAAATTTCAGACATTACCTCTCGCCACGGATAGCACATTGGCAGACAGTCTTCATTTAACGACCGACAGCAGAGGCGTTTACGTAGAGTTGTCAGTGCTAACAGACAAGCAACACTGCGTGAAATAGCCGCAGAAATCAATTTAAGAGGTACGACGAAGGTGTTCGTTAGGAGAGAGCGGCGAGATTTGGTTTTAATGGGCGGAGACGATCAGCCGACACTAGTTCCGGACATTGCTAGAGAAGCGTTCTGCATCACCGTGTGGTTTACTGTTAAAATTCCAACAGCGTACCTTCCTATAAGATTCAGCCAATATATTGCCTACGTGTATATGCTGACAATACCGTGGAGATAAAATTAGAGAGATTGTAGCTCACACGGAAGCTTATCAGCAATCGTTCTTACCGTGAATCACTCGCAGCTCAAACATGGAAAAGGGTAAGTGACAGTGGAACACAGAAAAAAAACTCTCCTCCAAGCACCGTAAGCTGGCTTCCGGAGTAACGACAAGCGCCGGCACGACGTTCAAGAACGGAAGATCAGAAAGGGCTGTGAGACGACGTCAGCCAGTGGTACGTTGGCGGACCCCTCTCTAGGACGACACCGAGACAGGAGCGGCCTCTACACGAAGAGAATATATACGCCGCGCCACATACCCGCGGCCGGAGTGGAAGACGAGCCGTCATACAAACGATACAACAATGACTTATGAGCTGGATTGATTTGCTTGCATTGAAATTGTATATACCAAAGGACATTGATTATTTGCATGTCGCCATTTGCTTGCGACACAGTTTTGTGAATACGTAGAGTTACGTATTGTCAATTTAACTTACTGTAATAAACCCCATTAATACGATCTGCTTGAATTTTTGTCTAGCGATCCGAGAAAACAGCTTCCTAGGCACCCTATATTCGACCAGTGGACAGACACAATAGACGTACTTCTGGATATAGATAAAGAATGACTGTAAATATACTGAAATACGGAGACAGTCCGTAAAAAAGTTGACACAGTCAAGCGTTGTGCTGTTGATTTAAGAACTATAATAGTAATACATTCACTCAAAGCTGACAACCTCACAATTTATACGATATAAAATCGAATCGCTCTTTCTCCACTATCAGTGTTTCGCTTAGCACACAAAGATTATGAACACAGGCCTACGAAGTATAGCTATGAGAACGTGTACGAGTAAATGCGGGGAATGCTATTGGTTTCCATTGCCTCCGCCTACATTTAGCAAATATCAGTCTTTCTGTGATTAATTTGTTAATGCAAGGTCTTTCGCCGCTTTCTGTGTTTCCTTACTCAGCTTCCTTGGACTCAGTAAATATGTCAGTTTTGTCGTTCGGATTAGATACCGTCAACCTGTGCATGTGCTCCCTTAGCTGGCTGGAATGTTCTCTGTAACCACTCTAAATTGAGCCCATGTGCGTGTGCTAACATTCTGTCTGTGTGTGTGTGTGTGTGTGTGTGTGTGTGTGTGTGTGTGTGTGTGTGTGTGAATTCCTTGCCATTACTAAGACACTTAGTTTTCATCCGACATTCTACACAAGTTGATTAAAAAGTAAAGAATCTGAAAAACTAAATTAGCGAATTCTTCTTAGGAGAGGGTCATGACATGACGCTCCCCTTGGATCCACGCAAAATGAAGGCTTCCACGATCAGTTGTCTATGTGGAAAACTTCTTTGTTCCTGAAGCTTCCTTTAGAGCTGCGATCGACATCTTCAGAGGTGCTCCTGGTTCCTCTCCACACGAAACGTCAGGAGCAAGAAACGTTCAATCCAGAACCTATACCAGCAACGAAGACCGCAGGAATATGAAGGGAAGAGAAATGTAGATTTACTTTAGATGTACTCTTCGTTCCACTTGAGCCATAGTGAGGAAATCCTCCAGGATGTAGAACGTGCCACAAGAGCAAGAATACGCAATAAATGTTTACAACGAAAAGCAAATACGACTGTGTTAATCCACAGATCCCAAGTGGAAAGATCGTTATGGGCGTGGAATGAATAAAAAAAGATTTTAAACATATTGTCATTTGTGAAGTAATAAACATTGAACAGAAGAATCATTTAACAACATTTATTTACAATGTCTCCATTGATGCACCGAATTTGTATATAAGTCATACTGTACTAATATTCGCATTATTTTATATTATTAGTAGAACACACCCACAAACAAACATACACCACACATTAGTTGTGTCTACTAACTTCTGTAGTTAGTTACACGTTCTATATCATTTTGCGCGATAGTCATTTTGCATTCGCACCTCAAATTAATTTGCACATAACGTTACATTCTGAATATTTCTATTTTTTTTTTTTCATCAGTGGAGTAGAAGGGATTGGCCACCAATAACTCGTTTATGCTCCTCTTAAACTGAACTTCATTGTCAGTTGAACTTTTTATTGCTGCTGGTAAGTTATTGAAAATTTGCGTTTCTGAATAATGGACATCTTTTTGGACCAAAGTAAATGACTTTAAATATTTCTAGTGCTATTGAGCTGTTGGTCTGAAAAAGAGATATATATCTTAATGACAAATTTCATCAAGGAATAAATATATTGGGGGTGGTAACCAATATCCCAAATTCCCTCAGGATGCTCTTGAATTCACATCACTAATAATTATTATTACACCTTTCTGAACCCGGAAAACTTAAGCTTTTCTTGATGAGTAGCCCCAAAAAGTAAACCTATGTGACGTTATGGAGTTTTTTCATTTTTATTATCCCCTATTTCCAACAACATTAGCACTGCAGATAGAGATTTGTTTTAGGTGCATCGGCAGTTCTGTAGTGTGCTCCTCCCAACTGAATTTATTATCAAGTTGTAATCCCAAGAATTTAGTACTGTCCACTTCCTCTGCCTGTTTGTCATCACATTTTAGGCTTGTACTGGCGGTAAACATCTTAAAAGTCTGAATTCCATGAAGTGTATTTTTTCACTAACCCATCCTTCTAAGACACATTTGATTTGCTGCTTTGTGAAACGTTTGTATCACCTGCAAAGTGATGAGAACAAGCAAGAAGGAAGCTCCAGTTAACAACCTCCTAGGAGGAAGAAAGACAGAAAACTAAAATCATTGCTATAGGTAGGAAGATTAATGACATGGCATGGAAGTTGCACAGATGAAATAAGGAGGAGGATATCTATAGGAGAGAGAGCACCGGAAAAGCTGAAGCAGTTGCTAACAACTAGAAGAATTTCATTGGAGCTTGTTAAATATTATATCTGGAATGAAGTGTGAAAAGACAGTTATTTAGAAAGTTTCGAAATGTGACTACGGTGAATAATGCTTATGATGAAGTGGACCGACAGACTTAAGAATAAAGAAGCCATGAAGAAAATAGGGGAAGAAAGATTATAGGAAGCGATCAGAAAGAGAGAAAACTCTTGGCTGGGACATATACTGCGTAGCAATTATCTGCAACAAAGAAGTATACAGGGAGAAATGGAAGGAATGAGAAGAAGAGGTAGGAAGAGAACTGGACTGATGCAGGACATCATACGAGGACGAACGTACAAACAGACGAAGGAGATGCTCAAAGCAGGTCAGGACAAAGAACCTGCAGTTGAAATTTTTCATAAGACAGACACACTAAAGAAGAAATAGATTGCAGATTCGTCGCCCTGACGAGGGCCACTGAAAACACGATCGAAACATCGGTTTGTTTAATAGTCGCTTTTATTACAACAAATCTACGAGGCCAAATACCCTCAAAGATCTTATCAAATATTCAAACTCGAGCTTTGGGGATCTCGGTGTACAAGAGTGGCCGGCGTAGTTTTTGCAACAGGAGCGAGGAAAGTGTGGGGTTTCACGGAATCCGGGGGCCGGGGTGGGTCTGGGTGGTGCCAGGAAGTCGTGAGAGGCCGTCGACCCTGCAGAGGAGAGGGCAGGCCAGCGACCTGGCCTCACCCCACCCCCACCCCCACCCCCTCTCCTCACCCCGGCACAGCGCCCCCTTTGTCCGCCTTCCGCCTATATTTTTCCATCAGCGAACACCTAAAGGTAGTGGTTACGTTGCATTCCTACGGCGGAGCCACGAGAGGCTGGAAACCCTGCCCCGTCCGACAAAACCCTTACCAGCGGTAATCCTTCGGACCTTTTCACGTTCGGCCTTAGGTAAAAATATTGGCAGTTTCAATTCGTCGAAAAGCTCTTCTCCCTTTTTTCCCCCTGCCTCCTACACATTCTCGAGAGCTACTGCTCTATGTTCGGTTTCCTTTGAAGGTGTAAAATTATTTAAGGTCTCACTTCTTTGCGATGACACTGGGCACGCTACAAGACGATGTGGTGTTGCCACGAAGCGATGAGGACATCAGAACACAAGACGTTTCTTTTGCGTAGCATGAGCAATGGGATGCTATCAGAAATATCACTGGCTCTCTCTGGTTGATTTCAGGCGCGGATCCAGGGTTTGATACTGGCGAAGTGGGGCTCACAGTTTGTTACTGCTGTCTGCCCGGTTTCAGCCAAATGTAACTGAAAATACTTGTCCGAAAATTTGAGAAGAACCCGTCTTATTAAAATCCTTAAAGAACCATAATAAGAACTACTTGTAGTTTTTGATGTTACATAAAATTGTAAAACTGTAAAATAAAATAAAATTAAATGTAATAATTGTGATTTGCTTACACCAAGCTGTAATCATGGTTATAAGTTTTAAAATTATGGAAATGGAAGAGGATGTAGATGAAGATGAAATGGGAGATACGATACTGCGTGAAGAGTTTGACAGAGCACTGACAGACCTGAGTCGAAACAAGGCCCCCGGAGTAGACAACATTCCATAGGAATTACTGACGGCCTTGGGAGAGCCAGTCCTGACAAAACTCTACCATCTGGTGAGCAAGATGTATGAAACAGGCGAAATACCCTCAGACTTCAAGAAGAATATAATAATTCCAATCCCAAAGAAAGCAGGTGTTGACAGATGTGAAAAATTCCGAACTATCAGTTTAATAAGTCACAGCTGCAAAATACTAACACGAATTCTTTACAGACGAATGGAAAAACTAGTAGAAGCCGACCTCGGGGAAGATCAGTTTGGATTCCGTAGAAACACTGGAACACGTGAGGCAATACTGACCTTACGACTTTTCTTAGAAGAAAGATTAAGGAAAGGCAAACCTACGTTTCTAGCATTTGTAGACTTAGAGAAAGCTTTTGACAATGTTGACTGGAATACTCTCTTTCAAATTCTAAAGGTGGCATGGGTAAAATACAGGGAGCGAAAGGCTATTTACAATTTGTACAGAAACCAGATGGCAGTTATAAGAGTCGAGGGACATGAAAGGGAAGCAGTGGTTGGGAAGGGAGTAAGACAGGGTTGTAGCCTCTCCCCGATGTTGTTCAATCTGTATATTGAGCAAGCAGTAAAGGAAACAAAAGAAAAATTCGGAGTAGGTATTAAAATTCATGGAGAAGAAATAAAAACTTTGCGGTTCGCCGATGACATTGTAATTCTGTCAGAGACAGCAAAGGACTTGGAAGAGCAGTTGAATGGAATGGACAGTATCTGGAAAGGAGGGTATAAGATGAACATCAACAAAAGCAAAACGAGGATAATGGAATGTAGTCGAATTAAGTTGGGTGATGCTGAGGGAATTAGATTAGGAAATGAGGCACTTAAAGTAGTAAAGGAGTTTTTCTATTTGGGGAGCAAAATAACTGATGATGGTCGAAGTAGAGAGGATATAAAATGTAGACTGGCAATGGCAAGGAAAGCTTTTCTGAAGAAGAGAAATTTGTTAAGATCGAGTATAGATTTAAGTGTCAGGAAGTCATTTCTGAAAGTATTTGTATGGAGTGTAGCCATGTGTGGAAGTGAAACATGGACGATAAATAGTTTGGACAAGAAGAGAATAGAAGCATTCGAAATGTGGTGCTACAGAAGAATGCTGAAGATTAGATGGGTAGATCACATAACTAATGAGGAAGTATTGAATAGGATTGGGGAGAAGTTTGTGGCACAACTTGACCAGAAGGCGGGATCGGTTGATAGGACATGTTCTGAGGCATCAAGGGATCACCAATTTAGTATTGGAGGGCAGCGTGGAGGGTAAAAATCGTAGAGGGAGACCAAGAGATGAATACACTAAGCAGATTCAGAAGGATGTAGATTGCAGTAGGTACTGGGAGATGAAGAAGCTTGCACAGGATAGAGTAGCATGGAGAGCTGCATCAAACCAGTCTCAGGACTGAAGACCACAACAACAACAACAACAAGTTTTAAAAAGTTAACATTAATCTTAAGTTACATGTTTCATATCTGGATCAGAGGGTTGTTCCACTAAGTCGCCTTGTCACCTGTTTTATGCAAAACTCATATTTAATTATAGCTATTATTTGCCTACTTCTATTTTAACATAAAAATTGTTTGAACTGCTAATTATACACAGATGTCATTGGTATGCAGGACGTTGGTCATGCTCTGTGGCATATATTGTATCTTGTTGTATAGGTCAGTAAACACCAGCCTCAGTTTTAATTAAGTTATGCACACGTTAAGGAGGTGTAATAACAAGTGCAATTACAAGCATACTGACGCTATATGACTTACTTCATACGGTGTTTTCCTTACTATGGAGTCTCCAGTTCTGCATAATTGTGATATAGGTTTTTTTTATGACGTTCAGTGTCTGATTCATTTGCATTTCTCATATTTTCCAGCACTGATGATTCTTGTACGGTAGCTGAAATGTATATCTGCAATAAAGTACAGATACTGAATCACAACTGACTGCTGACTTACTTCCTATTTCGTTAAAAAGTGTATTTTACATCTTCAGTCTTGTTGATTTGTCAGTCCTCGCTTCTACATCTCCGTGACTGCTATGCAAGACCCTGGCAGACGGCTCATCGAACGCCCTTTAGCTTGGTATTAACATTATGTTATTGGTTTTAGCTGAGGACCACCTGAAAACATTCTAAACAAACGTGGTTCCTATGTAGCATGAAACGCAACAAATACCCTTCAAATGTATTTAAACACCTCAACGCGCAAGAGAGACAAATTCCAAGGCTCAGGCACAACCACCTCAAATGCCAAAGTTGTAATGCAGTGTGCTATTTTGTCTAAAACTGACGTGGTGAGACCGTGGCTGTGTACAATTAATGTAGGTTAATTCTTACAAAGAAGAAAACAGCAACCAGCCACTATTAATACCGCTATTTATTTAGGTAAATAGCGCCGTTACCGGTTTCGAACTGGTAAGTTCATCATCAGACAGCTGTTCACACGGTTTTCAAGATACATTTTAGCGTTATCCTCCGTTTCCGATTTTTATTCTTCCACTGTGGCGAAGTATTTTTGGTGCAGTGTTGCCCTACGGTAGAAAACAGTGTTAGAAGCGCCCTATGTGAAAATAACTGACCTCCAAACGATGAAATACAGAGTAAATAAATATGTGAGGCTAAGTGGTTATGATACTTATGTCAAAAATTCCGCGCGATTTTCTTGCGAAGTTGCAGGGTCTTTTTTTTTTTTTTTTTAAATATTCGAAAAATACAATACAGCTGTCTGATAATGAACTTATCAGTTCGAAACCGGTAACGGCGTTATTTACCTAAATAAATAGCAGTATTAATAGTGGCTGGTTGCTGTTTTCTTCTTTGTAAGAATTAACTTACATGTAATGCAGTGTATTTTGGAGTGACGAGCAGGACTTTTAACACACAATATAAAGAGCATATCAGATTTAACAATATGAAGCTAAATAACTAAACAAAAGAGACATCACAAACATAGATAGGAAAGAAAACTTAAATTTAATTTTTTATTATATGTTACATTTAGAGCGAGCTGTCATTCATAAAACCAAATGTAAATTCTATCCAAGTTATTTAGTATCCTCCTACAGTCTCCTAACGACGACACTTCCCCGTACAGTGTCATAAGCAAACACTCGCAGACCGTAACTCACGCAGTCCATCAAAGCGTTTACATGTATACAGAACAACAGCGGTCCTATCACAGATCCCTGTAGAAATCCCTAGTATATCTCTATTTCCGAAGAACACTAGCCGTCCAGGAGAACTTACTGAGTTGTATTAATTAGCGGCTCGTTCCGCCACTCATATATCTGAGGACATGTGCTGTGCTCTCCGATCTTCGTTAAAAGTCTTCACTGTGTCAAAAGAGTTAGGGAAATCTAAGAATATGCAATCTGCCTTTTACCCTTCCTCACGATTCTCTATCACACATCTGCAATCATTCCCCATTTTAGTGATCGCCAAATAATTCCCTTCTTTCTCTTTCCTGCCTGTTTGTCCCTCTTTCCTTTTTCTTTTGTCTTTCCTCGTTCTTTTCGCCTATCACAAAAATGCTCCCTCACGAGAACGGCCGTTAGGGCACTTACCCCTACTGCCATACGCCGGCTACACCACTGCCGGCAGGTCTGCAGGTTGATCTGTTGTTTGGCCGTCAGAACCCTAGTGCCACAGCAAACCAACTCTCCGGCGATAACCTAGACTACGTCAAGTTGATACGTGTTCATTGCCCTTTTCAGCCGGTCTCCTGTGTACATAACAAACACGGCAGAACACCTCTGTGCAAGGTCCCACTGCACACGCCTCACAGCCACCCCACCAGGAAAAAAGGCCTCTAATCCTTCCTGAGCGAAATTTAATTTCATAGCCGGTGCCGCGAAAAAAAGAGGGAACGAGACGAGGTGCCATACCTCGCTCTCCGTTCCTACCTGCGCCGGTGGTAAAGGGTCGCGCGCAGCCCAGCGCACACAAAGGGTGAAAAAAGGGGTGCTAAACGCTTTTGTAAACGCCAGCCTTCCGGCAAGGGTTGCCCCACCCTGCAAAGCCTGCGCCACGCGACTCGTATTTAATCGACGGGAAAAAAAGAGACATATATATACCCCGACCCCTATCGATTTCTGTCTTGCCGGCTCCAGACCGCACAGACCTGTTCAGAGGTGGAGACGCCGGCAACAGTAAAAAAGCGATGAAAGGGTGCGGAGGTCAGGTAAACGGGATGTGCGGTCGCCGCAGGAGCCATTGTGAATGGTGGATGTTTTTTACCGCGTGGCTCCGCCCAGCATTAGCCACAAAAGGGGTAAAAAGAGGAGTAGCGAAATCCTTTACAAAAGAACCACCAAAGCAAGAACTTCTGTAAAGGGGTGGAGCGTTTGTGTCGTAACACGCCGCAGCTAATAACGCCTCAGCAGGTGGCTATTTTAGTCCAGTCAACCGGTATTCAAAACAGGCGTTTACGTAACGAAATTGCAGAAGTTTTTTCTCAACGGTTCTATACGTTTTTTGGGGCGGTGAATCGGAATTTCATGTTTGCTGCCTTGTGGGAGGTCGGCTTCACAACGAAAATTACTAAAACGTCTAAATTTTCGCACTAGCTCCATTTGTTCCCCTTATACACTGTATATCGAAATTTATCTCAAAGATGTTCATTCGATACAGAATTAAAGAACACAAAATTTATGAAAAGGAAGGTTGCCACTCACCGTATAGCGGAGATGCTGAGTCGCACATAGACACAACAAAAAGACTGTTACACATGCGTGTGTGAGTAGCGTTTGCGTGAGTAGCCAGCCGGAGTGGCCGAGCGGTTCTAGGCGCTACAATCTGGAACCGCGCGACCGCTACGGTCGCAGGTTCGAATCCTGCCTGGGGCATGGATGTGTGTGAAGTCCTTAGGTTAGTTAGGTTTAAGTAGTTCTAAGTTCTAGGGGACTGATGACCTCAGAAGTTAGGTCCCATACTGCTCAGAGCCATTTGAGCAATTTTGCGTGAGTATGTGTGTGTGCGTTTCTGTCGTCTATTTTTTACTAAGGCCTTACTGGCAGAAAAGCTTATTTGTGACAGTCTTTTTGTTGTGCCTATCTGGGGCTCAGCATCTCCGCTATATGCTAAAAATGTAAATGACGTGTGAGTAGGGCCTCCCGTCAGGTAGACCGTTGGCCGGGTGCAAGTCTTTCGATTTGACGCGACTTCGGCGACTTGCGCATCGATGGGGATGAAATGATAATGATTAGGACCACACAACATCCAGTCTCTGAGCGGAGAAAATCTGCGACCCAGCCGGGAATCGAACCCGTGTTCTTAGGATTGACATTCTGTCGCGCTGACCACTCAGGTAGCTTTTGTGTGTGTGTGTGTGTGTGTGTGTGTGTGTGTGTGTTCGTTATGGTTCGTTATATTTCGTCGTAGCGGACGTCACATGACAGCCGTTGAAGTTCTTTGTTGATGATTTCACTCAGTTTTCTTATTACAGTGGCCAGCCAGCTCGCCGACAGAACACGCTGAGATACCGTGCCGGCTCAAATGTTCAAATGCGTGTGAAATCTTATGGGACTTAACTACTAAGGTCATCAGTCCCTAAGCTTACACACTACTTAACCTAAATTATCCTAAGGACAAACACACACACACCCATGCCCGAGGGAGGACTCGAACCTCCACCAGGACCAGCCGCACAGTCCATGACTGCAGTTCCTAAGACCGCTCGGCTAATCCCGCGCGACACCGTGCCGGCTGCAATTGGGGGGTCCGCATCTCGTGGTCGTGCGGTAGCGTTCTCGCTTCCCACGCCCGGGTTCCCGGGTTCGATTCCCGGCGGGGTCAGGGATTTTCTCTGCCTCGTGATGACTGGGTGTTGTGTGATGTCCTTAGGTTAGTTAGGTTTAAGTAGTTCTAAGTTCTAGGGGACTGATGACCATAGATGTTAAGTCCCATAGTGCTCAGAGCCATTTTTTTTGCAATTGGGGGCGGACTGCTATATGGTGAATGGTAAATTTCCCTTTCATAACATTGCTACGTTCCATCCTGGAATTTCCACTGTTTGATTAAATACAAAATTTTCTGTAAAATACACTAATCATGTTTGATTTTCTGACGAGAAGTATCGGCGTTGGAACGAGCTGAAAAGCAGCCATTTTTTGTCCCCTTTGCGAAAGCCACTCCATTTCTCAACAATTCTAAAAATGTAAAGGTTGTCAACAAGAACACATATGTCATGTCAAAGTACATTAAATTTTCTACAATAGAAGCCTGTAACATTCAATTTCCTCAAAAGCGGGAGGGAGCGATGGGAGAACTGCGTAAAATGGGACATCGCTGAGACATCTCGCTGGGATCTAGTCCTCTGTTTATCCGCCCTGGTTTACAACAGGAGAACGGGTCTAAGACGACAGGGAATGTAATTTTTTTTAGAATTTCCCGGCTGTTCGGTGTCATCTCGCGGAATCGGGTGTACTGTCGGTGGTGTGCGTCTCCCCAACACAGTATTGTGTTGCGAAGACGCAGATCATCGGCAGTACACCCGATTCCGCGAGTAGACAGGAAACGATTTCCGCAGGACAATGTTTTCATTACACATTATAAATGAGTTTTGCTATTTGGGGAGCAAAATAACTGATAATGATCGAAGCAGAGAGGATATAAAATGTAGACTGGCAATGGCAAGGAAAGCGTTTCTGAAGAAGAGAAATTTGTTAACATCGAGTATAGATTTAATTGTCAGGAAGTCTTTTCTGAGTATTTGTATGGAGTGTAGCCATGTATGGAAATGAAACATGGACGATAAGTAGTTTACACAAGAAGAGAGTAGAAGCTTTCGAAATGTTGTGCTACAGAAGAATGCTGAAGATTAGATGGGTAGATCACATAACTAATGAGGAGGTATTGAATAGAATTGGAGAGAAGAGAAATTTGTGGCACAGCTTGACTAGAAGAAGGGACCAGTTGGTAGGGCATATTCTGAGGCATCAAGGGATCACCAATTTAGTATTGGAGGGCAGCGTGGAGGGTAAAAATCGTAGAGGGAGACCAAGGGATGAATACAATAAACAAAGGATGTAGGTTGCAGTAGGTACTGGGAGATAAAGAAGCTTGCCAGGATAGAGTAGCATGGAGAGCTGCGTCAAACCAGTCTCTGGACTGAAGACCACAACAACAACAACCATACCTTAAGGTACAGGTATTAATGGTTACCCTTTCAACTTCCCGTTTGAGGGCGCTGCTGGAGCTTAGATGCAACGTAGAGCGGCTCCGATGCGGGTATACAAGCACCGACGTGGAGGCAAGGCATTAGTGTGGTACTCGTGTCTTTCGGACGACCGTGTGGTACGTAGGGCAACGTGACTATGGCGACGTTATTATCAAATGCGTCCAAACAGGACCAACGTACCGTTATTCTTTTCTTGGCTGCCGAAGGACAAACACCGGTAGAATCATAGTAGGGTGAAGAATGTGTATGGGCCAGCATGTCCGACGAAAACCACTATAGTGTAAAACTACGACAAGAGGTGCTGTTGCTTCATGATAACGCACGCCCCCATATCGCGAATGTCGCAACGTAGAAGTTACGCCAATCCAAGTGGGAAACACTTGAGCACTCTTCCTATAAGCGTGCTTTCTCCCCATGCGCCTCGAGAGCGACGTAAGTGGTTGGAATTATTCTCAGATAACAGACGAGCGATTCTAGGCACTTCAGTCTGGAACCGCGCGACCGCTACGGTCGCAGGTTCGAATCCTGCCTCGGGCATGGAAGTGTGTGATGTCCTTAGGTTGGTTAGGTTTAAGTAGTTCTAATTTCTAGGGGACTGATGTTAAGTCCCATAGTGCTCAGAGCCATTTGAACCAGATAACAAGATCCTTCCCCATAATCGTCCACAACTGATCAAAGTGTTCACCTAACAGTTAGAACTAATAGAGTATCGTCACCGACACCAACACCGTCGCCTGAACAGCATCGACACCCTGTAAGGCTGTTCAGATCAGGTTAGCTTATCACTTTTGTAAGGCATTCCCAGAAAATTGTAGTGAATGTTATTGAATTTAAATAATGTTGATGCTTGCGTGAAATCCTAGCTCCCCTTTCTTGTTATTAACCTGTCACTGTTACACGGACTAGAATCATGTACCTTTCCTAATTTAATTAAACCGAGTGTACTTAATCTGTCAAATACTTAAATAATTAAAACATTTATACCTGTTTTGCTTTTATTTAAAATTAACGACGTGTCAATCAGTCAGTCAGTTTGTTCTATATAACAATCGGAGGCAGTACATAAAATGATAGTTTTGTTTATTCTATATATCTATCGCTTGCGCCTTGTCCCGCGGTGACGCAGGGTCGGCCATGATTAACCGGATTTGGCATGTTAATTGTAAGGGGTGGACAGATGCCCTTCCTGCCGCCACCCCATACCCCTGGGACGGAATTAGTGTACCCCAGCTGTCTGCGTCTAGTGTAAATCGTGAAATACTGTGAATGCGTTGCAGATGTCTGGGAGTCGTGGAACTGAGGCGGGACCAGCTTCACCTAGTAGGATGTGGAAAACCGCCTAAAAACCACATCCAGGCTGGCCGGCACACCGGCCGTCGTCGTTAATCCGCCAAGCGGGTTCGATCTGGGGCCGGCGCTCCTACCCGAGTCCTGGAAGCAGCGCATTAGCGCTGTCGGCTATCCTGGCGGGTCGTAGAATGATAGTTTTCTATCAGTGTAAATAACAAAGTAGGTTTAAAGCAAAATAACACTGGAAAGGCAAAGATTCATACTAAACATACTCAACTTTTGTAGTCCTCTCGTCCTCAGATGCGGTATGTTCATAATTTACGCTTTTGGACTGTCTAATTATAACTCAATGAAATGTAATTTTCGCTCGATAAGTGTTCCACCTTTCAACATGACATCAACACAAGTGTTAAGTTTTTAGTGCTGTGAAGTCTGAAAAACAAAACTTCAGATGGAAAATATAAGAAGAAGAACGGCGCCAAAAATGGAACAAAAAGATAATACGCAGAACAACATCGACGAAATCTGTAAGTTCAAAAAATGGTTCAAACGGCTCTGAACACTATGGGACTTAACTTCTGAGGTCATCAGTCCCCTAGAACGTAGAACTACTTAAACCTAACTAACCTAAGGACATCACACACATCCATACCCGAGGCAGGATTCGAACCTGCGACCGTAGCGGTCGCGCGGTTCCAGATTGGCTAGAACCGAAATCTGTAAGTAGAAATTTAAATTATCACTACGGCATAGAAACGCCAAACTCCCATACCTGTTCATAACCTTTATATAGATCGTCCAAAAATGTAAAATAAATAGTATAAACAAAAATACGTACATTTTCCATGTCACTGAAGATGCCTTGCAAACCATAAAGGTGCGACTCTGCTGGAGTGCCTCGGGTAACAGCCAACCTGTAAAATGGAGTTTTGGTCGCAACCGCTGAGCCACGGGCATGTTCCTGAGCTCTGGGTATCGACTGCAGGTTGTTTGTTTGTCTGACACTTCTCGTTGCTGAACGAGGACCGCGACGCCCTCGAGGAAGTGTCGGCGTAACCGGCCTGGAGTGGAGGCTGTCTGCTTGTTATTACCTCAGTGTCGTGTACCAATGCCCAGATAATCGCTTCAGAGTCACCAACAACGACAATATGCTGTCCACATCCCATTTCCTCGCTGCAGTGTGTGGAGTAAGGTGCTCGGCTACGTATTATGCCTGTCATGTCCTTCTTGGTGTGTATGGGAAAGCAATGGGATCACAGTAGCACAGTGCTCATCTGACGCTGCAAGAAGTCGATCATGTGTGTGTGAGTGATGCTGTATGGCCGGTCACTGTGGTTAGTACGGCATTGTTGTTTTTTTTTAAAGTCCTTTATATAACGTTTGTGTCGTTTCTTGAATTTTTTCAGTGATCTCTCTGTGCGTGAGCCAGTGTCCTTGATAAATAGTGCATGTGAGTGCTTTCGCCTCTGGTACAAATAAGGGGCCCGTTTTTCAGTGTAAGCTTCATTCTCATTCGCCCATGTTTTTAGAAGATGGTGTTTAGTGTAGCTTGTCGCTTGTTTACCTGTGGCCATGACCATGTGTTTCAAGTAATGCAAAGGAATATCATGTTATAATGAGATATTAAATTGTGAAGCTTTCCGTCATTCAAACACCTTTAAATATTTATTGTGCTGAGGTTATCTGTCACATGGTTCGATATTCGTTATTGATGTAAGGATGCCATATGTGCTTATGTGAATTCTAGTGCACCAGTATCGCCAACGTTACGTAAACACTTCGCCAAGAATGTCTTTTGGGCATAGTTTTTGCGTTAATGCCGACTTCAAATAATTTGCTATTTGCTTGCAATTGTTCTTTACGATTTGCATTAAAAAGGCAATAAAGGTCAAAAAGTTGCTGTTATTATAAGCTAAAATATTTACCGTGAAACTCTTGGTTTTAATACTTTTCATTACCACTCAGTTTTGTCATCACCTCTCGTAGATCATTGGACTTTAATAGTGTATATATGCCTGAGTCTTGGTATTTGTTTTTTGTATAAGGTGTATCAGAGATTACAGCATATCTTTTGCTAAGATCGAAGATCAGATATTTGTTGTTCTATGGCCAAATGTGACCAAATATGTTTCGTGATCAAACTGTTATGACCAGAAAGGGTCAAATCGCTCTCACAGTGATGTGTAATGTTCAGATGATGAATTTAAATTAACCGCCAACACCTTTAAGCACACCAGTCCCGCTCTTCTTACTGTCTCAGAAACATCAGTCATTAAATCCCCGTTACGGGATGAACATCTCCACAAAGTTTGGCGATTATCGATCTGCTGCTTTATAGTGTTACACTTCCCATTGTCGTCAATATATTAGGTCATTATTGCAAATGAATACTCTAGGATCAGTCATTAATATCACTGAACAGACACACCACCCGACAAAAAGAAAAAAGAATGAAGCACCTAGAATGTCACAGGTTCAGAGCATGAAACGTTACTTCACCGATCGCAAAATCGAGTCAAATTTAAAAAGAACTTGGCAGTAAGCGCCCACTTCTCACTGTGTCGTTGCACCTGTCTGGCCTGGACGCATACACAGATTCGGTTGGGAAGGGTGTATTAGAAGTCGCGTCCACTCCTGAGGTAATCTGGCCTGCAACGATTGTAACAGGTCCTTGATGTCCTGGATACTGGCACGTCCTAAGTGGTCTCACAGATGCTCTATCGTGAACGGGTCTCGGGACCTTGCTGGTCTCGGGAGTATATCGTAATGCAGACAGTTCGTAGAGTCACGTGCCACGTATGGTCGAGTATTGTCCTGTTGAGAAATGGCACCACAATACTGCCGCATGAGGGGCAACACATGAGGTCGCAGGATGTTCGTGACGTACCGTGTGCCGTCAGAATTCCCTCAATCACTATCAGCCACGACCTCAAGTCTTACCCCATGGTTTCTTACACCATGACACTAGGAGTATCTACATCTACATTTACATCTACATGGATACTCTGCAAATCACATTTAAGTGCCTGGCAGAGGGTTCATCGAACCACCTTCATAATTCTCTATTATTCCAATCTCGTATAGGGCGCGGAAAGAATGAACACCTATATCTTTCCGTACAAGCTCTGATTTCCCCTATTTTATCGTCATGATCGTTCCGCCCTATGTAGATCGGTATCAACAAAATATTTTCGCATTCGGAGGAGAAAGTTGGTGGTTGGAATTTCGTGGGAAGACTCCGTCGCAACGAAAATCGCCTTTCTTTTAATGATTTTCAGCCCAAAGCCTGTATCATTTCTGTGACACTCTCACATATTTCGCGATAATACAAAACGTGCTGCCTTTCTTTCAACTTTTTCGATGTACTCCGTCAGTCCTACCTGGTAAGGTTCCCACACCGCCCAGCAATATTCTAAAAGAGGGCGGACAAGCGTAGTGTAGGCAGTCTCCTTAGTAGGTCTGTTACATTTTCTAAGTGTCCTGCCAATAAAACGCAGCCTTTGTTTAGCCTTGCCCACAACATTTTCTGTGTGCTCTTTCCAATTTAAGTTGTTCGTAATTGTAATACCTAGGTATTTAGTTGAATTAACGGCTTTTAGATTAGACTGATTTGTCGTGTAACCGAAGTTTAACGAGTTCCTTTTAGCACTCATGTGGATGACCTCATACTTTTCGTTATTTAGGGTCAATTGCCACTTTTCGCACCATTCAGATATTTTTTTCTGAATCGTTTTGGGGTTTATTTTGATCTACTGAATATTAGTCGATAAATGACAGAGTCATCTGCAAACAACCGAAGACGGCTGCTCAGATTGTCCCCCAAATCGTTTATATAGATAAGGAACAGCAAAGGGTCTATAACACTACCTTGGGGAACGCCAGAAATCACTTCTGTTTTACTCATGACTTTCCGTCAGTTACTACGAACTGTGATCTCTCTGACAGGAAATCGCAAATCCAGTCACATAAATGAGACGATATTCCATAAGCGCGCCATTTTACTAAGAGCCGCTTGTGTGGTACCGTGTCAAAATCCTACCGGAAATCCAGGAATACGGAGTCTATCTGAAACCCCTTGTCAATAGCACTCAGCACTTCATGTGAATAAAGAGCTACTCACGTCATGTGTCTCTCCAGAACATTGGGAGAAAGGTACCTCTCCCTTAATTGCTGCTGTAATCGCTTATGATGGGCATCCAGGTTTGCACAGAACCGCGACTCATCGCTGAACACAGTGTAATTCGATTCATCATCAGCCCATGCTTACCAGTCATTTGTGTTGTGGTGTTAACGGCAGCCCACGCACGGAAAGGTAATTCCCTAGTCCGGTTGGTGCAAGCCTCCGACCAGTGGTGTGGGATGACGCAGAAAGTTGCAGGAAGTCCATGTGTTATTCTAGGATGGCAGGTGTAGACGTGAACAGGATACAACGTGACGTGGTGCGCAATACGCAGATTTGTTCGAGTTAGAAACTAGACGAGGAGGATGCCTGCCCTCACATTCCCACGCAGGCCACTGTCACATCCGATTACCTCACAAATCTGAACATTGCACGACTCGACCAACTGGCCATACGGAGACTGGTAGTGGCACTCCGTCTTCGGGCCACAAGTGGCCCATCGGGACCATCCGACCGCCGTGTCATCCTCAACTGAGGATGCGGACAGGAGGGGCGTATGGTCAGTGCACCGCTCTCCCGATCGTTTTGATGGTTTTCTTTGACCGGAGCCGCTATCATTCCGTCGAGTAGCTCCTCAATTGGCATCACGAGGCTGAGTGCACCCCGAAAAATTGAAACAGCGCATGGCGGCCCGGATGGTCGCCCATCCAAGTGCGCAGCCACTCCCAACAGCGCTTAACTTCGGTGATCTGTCGGGAACCGGTGTATCCACTGCGGCAGGACTGACAATGGGAACGCTTTCAAATTCTTCCAGATGCTGATAACGCTGTTTCACACGAGTACGCGGCATCTCGGTGTCCTTCACAGCGATCACTCGTCATCTGTCGCTCTTCACGCCTCTTATATACCCTACCAGTCCTGGTAACTACACTAAACATGAACAACACTCATGAAATCCGTTGGTCGTTCTACCTGCTACAGATAATTGTAGCTCTAATCATTTACATACCCGCGAAGAGTGTGTACGCGCACGAAATTACATTGGCATTGCCCCACTTTTTTTTGACAGAGTGTGAATTTTGTTACCCCCCCCCCCCTCCCCCCCACTTACAAAGGGAGAAATGACTACCTAATAAAATAAAACAAAGGTCGCACGGGACAAAATAAGGGGGTGAGTTTTCCTACGAGCCGCTGCAGAGTCTGAAAGTGATTCTGTTAACCCTCTGCCAAACAGTTACGAGTGAACTAAAGAGTAATCATTTAGCTACAGCTGTAGATGTAGGTAAAACGTGGAATGCTTCACATTTCATACACTTCCTCTGTCCGAAATTGTGTTCTGTCTACCAACACTGTCGTCGACAGGACGTTTGATTTTACTCTTTCGTGTTTTCTTTTTCTAGGGACGTATTAGGACGTGTAGTTGTCGTTTCCACTCGTAGCACGTTACTCGTACGACAAATTGTTCTGGTACTCTTTCCCTGCTCTTTTCTTCGAAACTGTAAGCTAATCTCCGTTTCCCCAGCCAGACCACAGCACAAACACAGACAATCCTAGCATGCTTAAGATATTCGAAGCAAACACCGCCGGAACGGACAGGTCACGGACAGCTTAGGGTTCTGTTACCTGGCAAGATGCCCTCTGGCGGCTACCTTGAACTTTGTTTCTTTGCCTTTCTCTAAGCTACACTACGTCCCAGGTGGAAATGTGTATTCTGATAGGAGACAGAAATACTCGTTTTGAACAGAAGAAAAGCTCGTCTAGGCAAACGCCCCGTATCAATTCGTTCGCCAGATAATAATGTACCAGGAGCGTTTAATAATTAATGCAACTTACTTTTTTCTTAACCTACATCTACATCTACATTTATTCTCCGCAAGTGTGTGGCGTAGGGCACTTTACGTGCCACTGTCATTACCTCCCTTTCCTGTTCCAGTCGCGTATGGTTCGCGGGAAGAACGACTGCCGGAAAGCCTCCATGCGCGCTCGAATCTCTCTAATTTTACATTCGTGATCTCCTCGGGAGGTATAAGTAGGGGGAAGCAATATATTCGATACCTCATCCAGAAACGCACCCTCTCTAAACCTGGACAGCAAGCTACACCGATGCAGAGCGCCTATCTTGCAGAGTCTGCCACTTGAGTTTGCTAAACATCTCCGTAACGCTATCACGTTTACCAAATAACCCTGCGACGAAATGCGCCGCTCTTCTTTGGATCTTCTCTATCTCCTCTGTCAACCCGATGTGGTACGGATCCCACACTGATGAGCAATACTCAAGTATAGGTCGAACGAGTGTTTTGTAAGCCACCTCCTTTGTTGGTGAACTACATTTTCTAAGCACTCTCCCAATGAATCTCAACCTGGCACCCGCCTTACCAACAATTAATTTTATATGATCATTCCACTTCAAATAGTTCCGTACGCATACTCCCAGATATTTTACAGAAGTAACTGCTACCAGTGTTTCTTGCGCTATCATATAATCATACAATAAAGGCTCCTTCTTTCTATGTATTCGCAATGCATTACATTTGTCTATGTTAAGGGTCAGTTGCGACTCCCTGCACCAAGTGCCTATCCACTGCAGATCTTCCTGCATTTCGCTGCAATTTTCTAATGCTTCAACTTCTCTGTATACTACAGCATAATCCGCGAAAAGCCGCATGGAACTTCCGACACTATCTACTAGGTCATTCATATATATTGTGAAAAGCAGTGATCTCATAATACTCCCCTGTGGCACGCCAGAGGTTACTTTAACGTCTGTAGACGTCTCTCCATTGAGAACAACATGCTGTGTTCTCTTCAACTTTTGTAGTCCTGTCTTCATCAGTTGCGGTTAATATCAATATACCGTAATGCTGTGTTCTGTTTGCTGAAAATTCTTCAATCCAGCCACACAGCTGGTCTGATATTCCGTAGGCTCTTACTTTGTTTATCAGGCGACAGTGCGGAACTGTATCGAACGCCTTCCGGAAGTAAAGGAAAAATGGCATCTACCTGGAAGCCTGTATCTAATATTTTCTGGGTCTCATGAACAAATAAAGCGAGTTGGGTCTCACACGATCGCTGTTTCCGGAATCCATGTTGATTTCTACAGAGCGTATTCTGGGTTTCCAGAAATGACATGATACGCGGGAAAAAAACATGTTCTAAAATTCTACAACAGATCGATGTCAGAGATATAGGTCTATAGTTTTGCGCATCTACTCGACGACCCTTCTTGAAGACTGGGACTACCTGTGCTCTTTTCCAATTTGGAACCTTCCGTTCCTCTAGAGACTTGCGGTACGGGGCTGGTAGAAGGGGGGGCAAGTTCTTTCGCGTACTCTGAGTAGAATCGAATTGGTATGCCGTCAGGTCCAGTGGACTTTCCTCTGTTGAGTGATTTCAGTTGCTTTTCTATTCCTTGGACGCTTATTTCGATGTCAGCCATTTTTCCGTTCGTGCGAGGATTTAGAGAAGGAACTGCAGTGCGGCCTTCCTCTGTGAAACAGCTTTGGAAAAAGGTGTTTAGTATTTCAGCTTTACGTGTGTCATCCTCCGTTTCAATGCCATTAGCATCCCAGCGTGTCAGGATATGCTGTTTCTATCCACTTACTGATTTAACGTAAGACCAGAACTTCCTAGGATTTTCTGTCAAGTCGGTATATAGAATTTTACTTTCGGTTGAAAAAATAAGTTATTTGTTGGGGGACACCGTGAAATATTCTCGCTTCAGTTCCTATAGTTTCATTAATTCCTATACGTGGCGGCGCTATGCGTAACCTTAAAGATGACGTCTGTAATGTAGGTGCGTTCCTAGCAGAGAGCTGTCATTGAATTTCTTTTGGCGCAAAACCAGATTAACACAGATATTCAAATGCGCTTTCAGAATGTCTACGGAGATCTTGCAGTGAACAAAAGCACGGCGAGTCGCTGGACGGGGCTTTTCTCATCATCACAATAAGGTCGCACAAACCCGTCGGGTCTCCCGAGCGCCGGCCGGCCGCACACTGCAGTCACTCCAACAATGTTGGAACGTGCGGGCACTCTCATTCGAGGTGCTCAACGGATCACAATCAAACACTTCGCTGCATCACTGGACGTCTCTGTTCGTAATGCTGACTCACTCGTTCACGAGTTGAGTGGACCCGCTGGATTCCTCGTCGCCTAGAAGAAGACCATGAAGAGCAATGAATTACTATGTGTTTGATCCAATAAGTATGTACGCCGCAGGAAGCAGTACTTTGATGATGTGGATGCAGCAAGACGTTGGCTGCGACGTCGATCAGTAGAGTGCTATCATGCTGGCATGCGGGCCCTCCCGTAAGGTGGCATAAGGCCGTGGCACTGAACGAACATTATGTTAAGGATTTTGCAGCCAAAATAGAGGGGAATAATGAGGTGTATAAAACCAACCTGCTTTCAGAAAAAAAGTGTTGCATTACTTAATGAACGCCACACGTACTACTTTTTTCTGGATTGAATCTAACACCAACCCCAATAAACATAAAAATGATTTCTGCATCTTTAACTTCACCTAACAGTATTTCTTACTCTTGCAGTAACATGCAGTGTTGTTTTCTCGAATCTGTCACTGGATCTAACTGCTCCTAATGTGTACTACTACGGCTGTTCTGCTTCATAAATAACATAAATAAAACATAAACACACCATAAAACTTTGATTCGTATCAGTATATCACTACAAACTGCAACTGAAAAAAGAACTTGTAATTAACCTATATCAGACTATCTACGTTATGATCATACAGGGAGTTAGTATTTCGCGTGACTTTAATTCATAGCGTGGAAACACATCGTCGGTAGACAGAGCGAATGAAAGCATAATCTGTCACCAATGTAATGGGTTTCCACCCGTTCTTTACGAAATTAAAAAGCGTACAAAGGCCTTTTATACTAAGTGGGAAGTTACTCAAGATAACCGTAACAAGCCTTGCAAATTTCGTGCATTGTTGAATATCTTGAAAATCAATTTCTGATGTAGAATTTAATGCATAAAAAACCATGAACGGCAATTGTAACTGCCATTGCTATCAAATTAAGACACAGAATATCGGGCCGTGCACGGCAGCGCACGGCACCAATGTGTTCCAAAATATCGCGCGGAGTTGCGATTTTTCAGGGTAATTTCTCGGGTTCTATTAATCGCAGAGATAAAGGGTCAGGCGTTTTCGATAGCCTTTGGCCTATTTTTAGACATGTCGGAAGAACTGCACCTATCCTACAATACAGCGTCAAATTTTAAACATCACACGCAGGCAAATTGAGCATATCCGTTGGTTCTTTTGTAGTATGTGAGGTCTAGGGTGGACCTTAGGCGGTGTATTAAAGCACCGTTTGTTCGTAGTTGGTTCCTGAGTAAACCCTGAGAAAACCCTGAAAAACCATAATTTTCTGGTACGAAAAGTATCAATTTTGGGGATGGCTGCTTCTACAGTTAATCTGTTCCATTTTTACCATATGTTCTCAAGATGATATTTTCGGGAACTTCGAAACTTATTTGTTACAGATATACAGAGATTGAAAGTTACCATACAGATACACGTAAAACAGGCACGTAATACCCCATCTGAGGCGTAAATGTAGTTTTATCTGGCGTAGTGAGTACCCGGAAAGGGTTCTACGGTCATCGCTAGCGTTCTGAAGTCACCAAACGGTGTTTTTAATCAGCATTTCTTCATCAATAAAACTTAATGACGCGCTGATTTCGTATTATGGGTACTTCACACCTTTGCAAATATGCGCAAAGCGTTACGGCAGTGACAAAAAATGGTCTGGATAGGGTGTTAACATGCCTGAAAGAACTTACAATGTCTCCCAAATATTATGTAAAACTAGAAAGAGAGTATTTTATGAAAATATTTCTAATAACTTTTTTACAATGTACGGGCGTTTTCGATGAACTGCAATCCATCAGCAAAATATCAAGGAAAAAATGTAAATCAAACGACTTTTGTCAACCTTATATTACCTACACTTATTTGTTGTTAGTATGCATCAAAGTATAAAAATGTGTCCAAGTATATAAACAAACTGTCAAAACTGTACTGACACACAGAATTCGTTTTACATAAGCAGCACACCCTCCTGTAACAGGGAAAGAAGGGAACCAAAGGAAAAATTTTCCTGTCGGACCATAAAAAGGGAAAATATGCTCCTCTTAAAAAGATTTTGTACGAAATGTGGGGAACCAACTACTTCAGTTCTCATTCCCCACCAAAAATTTTTGGATGCGAACGTATTCGCTCTTTTTTGTGCTGAAACAGAGTAGCACAGAGATAGCGACGGTGGAAGAAAGATGAGGCAGTGTCAGTGGGAGAGAAAGAGAGAGGACACAGTGGTGGTGGGAAAGAAAAAGTGTCAGTGAAATTGAAAGTGAGCTGGATGAAGACAATCGCAGTGGGAGCAAGAGACAGATGAGATATTGATGATCAGTGAGAGACAGTAACAGTAAAGGAGTAAGAGAGATGGATGAAGGTAGAAGAACTGCGAGCAAAAGAGGAAGGAGACAGTGGAAATGTAAAAGACAGCTGAGTGGAGATCATACATAGGCTTGGGAGGTCCGGACCGTCCCACGTAGATATAGGGAAGGTAAATCGTGGACCAAAATTTCAAACATGTGAGTACAAGGAAAGAAGTAAGTTGGACCCCCCAGAATTTATGAGCCGCTGCGGTATGGTGGAGACGTTTGAAATGGGAAAGAAAGACAAAAGGAGACAGTGTAAGTGAGAGGAGACAGTGGCAGTGGGATGGATATACTGTAAATCAATGGGAGAAAAAGACAGTGGGAGAGAGACACATATAGATATTGCCAGTGAGTGGGAGACGCTGAGCGTGAAGGCTTAACTTCAAAGAGAGACTAGGTAAAAGAATTTAGTATGTTCTGTGTTGAAAGAGCGAGAATATGTCAGCGTGTCAAAATTCTTGGTGAGGGAGGCATAATGACGACTGAAACAGCTGTTCCCCACTTTTCTGTCAGAGACTTTTAAAAAAGAAGAAATTCCTCAGTTTTGTACTTCGACAGGAGCACTTTTCAGCTGGTCTTATGCTCCTGCAGATGTGGGGCTTTCTGTTGATGCTACCGTGCTTAAGCCGTAAGCTCATATGTGACAATGAAGGAGTCGCAGTTATTTCCATTTTTGTTTTCTCACAAAGAAGAGTTGACAGCAGATCATTCAACATCAGGCTGAATTCATAATAATGTAGCAGACATGGGCAAACGGGTTTAACGGTTCAAATGGCTCTAAGCGCTATGGGACTTAACATCTGAGGTCATCAGTCCCCTATACTCAGAACTACTTAAGCTTAACTAACCTAAGGACATCACAAACATCCATGCCTGAGGCAGGATTCGAATCTGCGACCGAAGCAGCAGCGCGGTTCTCGACCGAAGCGCCTAGAACCGCTCGGTCACAGCGGCCGGCAAACTGGTTTAATGAATAAGTAAGAAACTGCACGCACCTACTGGAATAGCATGACCGTTCTTTTTCTTTATGTACACCTCACAGGCTCGAAATAGCAAACGCCCAAATTTAATCAAGCATCCGCCTTAATACTTCCCTGCTCTGGGCGACCACTATTTCGTCATCAACGGATCATGTCATGTCAATTTTTCGTCCGTGGTGAACAACCTTTCCAGATTCTGGCCTCTCCATCAATCCACCAATAGCGACTTCTCGTCAGATTCACATAACGATCGAGAGAATGGATTATCCATTTATCCCTGTAATCGACTAATTAAAAAAACCAAAACATTATCAAACTCGTCACAAAATATACTAATGTAACGTAGGTTTCCCTATTTCTGCTAAATCTCCCCTCTATTATCAGACTTAATTATTCCTCGTATCATGTATGAGCAATAGAGGTGGATAAATTTTTTAAAGTATCGATATACCGACTTGTCAATAAATTGCATTAGTGATGTCGCTGATAATGGTATGGTGAATGCAAAATATTTATATTTTCTATTACGGACTTGACAAAATATCAAAAAGAGAGATTCGTATCTGAAAAAACAGTTGTCAGGTCGAAAAGAAACCTTTAGTATTTAAATTTGTTCTATTAGATGTCCGTCATTGTTGATTCACACACCTATTTTGTCAACAAATTTATTTAATTATTGAAAACTTCTTTAGATTATTGTTGTTGTTGTTGTGGTCTTCGGTCCTGAGACTGGTTTGATGCAGCTCTCCATGCTACTCTATCCTGTGCAAGCTTCTTCATCTCCCAGTACTTACTGCAGCCGGCCGGGGTGGCCGAGCGGTTCTAGGCGCTACAGTCTGGAACCGCGCGACCGCTACGGTCGCAGGTTCGAATCCTGCCTCAGGCATGGATGTGTGTGATGTCCTTAGGTTAGTTAGGTTTAAGTAGTTCTAAGTTCTAGGGGACTGATGACCGTAGAAGTTAAGTCCCATAGTGCTCAGAGCCATTTGAACCATTTTGAACTTACTGGAACCTACATCCTTCTGAATCTGCTTAGTGTATTCATCTCTTGGTCTCCCTCTACGATTTTTACCCTCCACGTTGCCCTCCAATACTAAATTTGTGATCCTTTGATGACTCATAACATGTCCTACCAACTGGTCCCTTCTTCTTGTCAAGTTGTGCCACAAACTCCTCTTCTCCCCAATTCTATTAAATACCTCCCCATTAGTTACGTGATCTACCCACCTAATCTTCAGCATTCTTCTGTAGCACCACATTTCGAAAGCTTATATTCTCTTTAGATTATTATTGTTTTTAAAATTAAAGAAACGCAGAGTGGTTAATTATGCTGAACTTATGTGAATGTGGATATTAGACGACAAATACATGGTGTTTCAAAATATATTCATCATATTTCATAAGGCTATACCTTTTTCCTGAATTAAGACAGAAAGTTGGAGTAAATTTTGATGTACTCATCGAAACAAATCGCTGTCGTCGTAGCCAGCGGATCGTGTGCCGAAGAGATGCTAATCAGAAGGAGCTCAGGCCGGGCTGTAAGGCGGGTGAGGAAACAGTTCCCATCGAGATAAGTACAAGTGTTGCTTTGGCATATGTCCTATCAATCTGTCGCCTGTTGTGACCTAGTTCTGTGAACTACACGGTGTTTCAGAAAGATTCGTCCGATTTCTCGAGACTATACCTTCTACATGAATGAAGATAGAAACTTAGAGTAATTATTGACCTACGCATAGCACTACGTAGCTTTTGTTTTCCAGAGAACTACCTGATTTTACAGCTCTGTATCTTTTATAGAATTGCAAATATAGGGTGTCCAGCGAAGGAGTCACTGATTTAAAAATTAAATATCTCAAGAACTAAGATCGATAGACGAGTGCGACAAACGGTGTATTTCTTCTTCTTTCGTTTCACCCTCTTTGGGGTACGCTGAATCAAAAATGTTCAAATGTGTGTGAAATCTTATGGGACTTAACTGCTAAGGTCATCAGTCCCTAAGCTTACACACTACTTAACCTAAATTATCCTAAGGACAAACACACACACCCATGCCCGAGGGAGGACTCGAACCTCCGCCGGGACCAGCCGCACAGTCCATGACTGCAGCGCCTGAGACCGCTCGGCTAATCCCGCGCGGCCACGCTGGATCAATCATTTCTTTGTGTAATGTTCTTTTCTTAGGGCCCAATATTTCTTCATTCATTGTGGTCTTCTTTTCCTCTCTTCTTCCGAGATAAAGCGTTTGGACTTTTGTGTAGATTTGTCTTGAAACCTTATGTTTTCATCTTTAGTAATTAATTTAGCTATTCGATTAATAAGTGAATTTTCTGAAATCTTTAATTCTGAGTGGTCTTTCTCAGTTTCTTTATACCAGTTGGGTTTAGTTTTCCTGTTACGGAAAAAGTCAAAAATTTGTTTAGTTAATCTGTTGAAATTCGTTCTGATAAAATGACCATAAAAATTTATCCTCCGTTTTCGCATAGTATCTGAAAGTTTTTCAGTTTTCTTGTAAAGAGGTTCATTTTTGATGTATATAATCTTATTGTCTTGAAATTTTTGTCCTATGATTTTTCTTAAAATTTTTCTTTCCGCTAGCTCAAGATTCTCCAATTGGCCTTTGAAATTCATGTTTAGTGTTTCCGCTGCATACAGTGCTTCCGGCCTAATCACTGTCTTGTAATGTGTAATTTTGGACCCCCATGAAACGAATTTTTTATCGTATGTATTTTTTGTTACTTGGAAGACCAATTCAAGTTTTTTTTTTATTTCATTGCTTTGCTTTCCCCAGCATTCCAACCAATCCATTCTCCGAGATATTTGAATTCTTTTACTATTTCAATCTTTTTTTCTTGAACTTTGAGGTAATTACATGAGTGTTTGATGTTTGTCAATATCTTAGTTTCTTCAAAGATGATGTGAAGACCTGTTTTAGCTGCTTGTTTCTTTGGTAAAAGGATTTGCTCTCGTGCTTCTTCAATTGTTTCAGCAAACAGGGCCATATCATCTGCAAAAGCAATGCAATTTACTTTAAGGTTTCTTCTTTTTGCAACCCAGTCTTATACCACTCTTAATATTTGTGTTCCATTCTGTGACTACTTTCTGAAGCGCACAATTGAACAGTAACGGCGAGAGCCCACCCACCTGTCGCATTCCTGTTTTTATTTGAAAGGGTTCCGATAATTCACCAATAGAATTAACTTTCGAAAATGTTTTTGTAAGGGTCACTTTTATAATATTAGTTGTTTTCTTATCCAAACCCATTTCTTCCAGGACTGATAATAGAGATTCTCTGTCAATCGAATCGTACGGTGTATTTATGATGAATGGTGTAAGAATTTTATACAAACGTTACATAGAAGCTTGGAAAGTGTTCGAAAAGCTGCTAATAGATGGGGCTGTACTCCCAATATGTATGTAGTGGCTATAAATAGTGCACCTCAGGCCAGAGCGATCAGTTGCACCGTGGACTTCTGTGAACATATAGGCAAGGGGGAGAAGAGGAGTTTGTGGCACAACTTGACAAGAAGAAGGGACCGGTTGGTAGGACAAGTTCTGAGGCATCAAGGGATCACAAATTTAGCATTGGAGGGCAGCGTGGAGAGTAAAAATCGTAGAGGGAGACCAAGAGATGAATACACTAAGCAAATTCAAAAGGATGTAGGTTGCGGTAGGTACTGGGAGATGAAGAAGGTTGCACAGGATAGAGTAGCATGGAGAGCTGCATCAAACCAGTCTCAGGACTGACGACCACAGCAACAACATAGGCAAGGGATTAGTGTGGCATTCGTGTCTTTCTGACGTGCGTGCGATGGATGTGGAAACGTGAACTATGGCGAAGTTGTTAGCAAATGCGTCCAAACAAGACCAATGTGCTATTATTCTTTTCTTAACTGTCGAAGGACAAGCACCGGTAGGCAACCATCTCACAACGAAAACTGTGTGCGCGGTGCAGCAATTCTGTCGAAAGCCACCGGTGTGGAAACGTTCGGGAAAGCTGCGACAAACGGTTTTGCTGCTTCATGATAACGCACGCCAGCATATGACGTATTGAAACTTCTTTAAAATTTTTTTACTTATATAGAAATCACTGAGACGGTGAAACTTCTACGTTATTTAATTCTGAAACTGCTGTATGCTTACTCAATGTTCTTAAACTGCTGGGTGAGATTGAATGCTAGTGTCACTTTACTATTCTATATCATATCAACAGTTATCTACTAAATTTTCCCTGACTAACAGAACTCAAACTTTTCCTATTCATTAATTACTCACAATATTCAACGGTAACGCGATCTGACTGCTTTAAAATTAACTCAGAATAATGGCCCTGAATTAGCAGAAATCCTTACAATAACCTATACATTTCATAAGTCACTTCCCTCACAAAAATCTTCATTACACGAACTATTGCAATGCAGCAAGCGCCAATACAGCCAGCTAAATAAAAGATTCTAACTACTGAAGGCTCTAACTACAAACAGGCAAGTGGTTAGCAAAGCAAAAATTTTGTTGCAGAGTAAACAATATATTTACCTTAATAATGTGACAACCAGTTCAAAAATTATATAATCCTGCATGACATCTAGTTCCAAAAATTATATAATCAACGACAAATTACCTTTCCATGACGGACACACGTCCAGATCGTCCGCTCGCACTAATACGGCAAACCTCTCGCATTGCTAATTATTGACCTCTAACCTCCATCACTGCTGACCACCCACTCCCAGCTTCCAACACTGCTGGCTGTTCACCTCCAACTGCTAGTCCGACCAGCCACAGAGAGTCTCTTACAGGCTGCGCCCAGCGCAGTCAGAGATTTAATACAGAGCGCTACATAGCGCTACCAACATATCAACACATAAACACCTTACTTACAGTATATTTAACGCAGAAGTTAAGCGAACTCAAGTGGGAGACACTCGAGGTCCCCGCCCTAGAAAAAAAAATTACTCTGAGCACTATGGGACTTAACATCTATGGTCATCTCTAGAAATTAGAACTGCTTAAACCTAACCAACCTAAGGACATCACACAACACCCAGTCATCACGAGGCAGAGAAAATCCCTGACCCCGCCGGGAATCGAACCCGGGAACCCGGGCGCGGGAAGCGAGAACGCCCGCCCTAGAATCCTAATCCCTCCGCACATAATTACGACTCCTTCGGTCCCTTAAAGAAGGCCTTGAAGAACCGGCTATTACTGTCGGACGCGGATCTGTAGCAGTTATGGACTTCGCCAAGCAGCAGGATATGGTGTTTTACCAAACTACAGTGATCAGCCGGAACATTATGACCATCTACCTAATAGTCGGTGTGTTTACCTTCGGCACGGATAACAGGGGCGATGTGTTGTGGAATGGAAGCAATGAGGCCCTGGTCGGTCGCTGAAGGGAGTTCTCACCATATCTGCACACAATACTAGCCTAAATCCCGTAAATTCCGGGAAGGGGGACGATGATCTCTGACAGCACGTTCAATCACATTCCAGATGTGTTGGATCTAGTTCAGATCTGGCGAGCTGGTGGGTCAGCACATCAATTGGAACTCACCACTGTGTTTCTCGAACCACTCCAAATAACTCCTGGCCCTGTGACATGGAGCATTATCTTGCTGAAAAAAGCCAATGAGGTCGGGAAACGTGATCGGTTTGGAGGGGTGTACTTGGTCTGCAACCAGTGTACGATACTCCTTGGCAGTCATGATGCCTTGCACGAGCTCCACTGGACTCATGGGAACCCACGTGAATGTTCCCCAGAACATAATGCAGCCGCCGTCCCGCAGTACAGGTGTCGAGGAGCTGT
The DNA here is from genome assembly GCF_021461395.2 of Schistocerca americana. Taxonomy (NCBI): domain Eukaryota; kingdom Metazoa; phylum Arthropoda; class Insecta; order Orthoptera; family Acrididae; genus Schistocerca; species Schistocerca americana. The sequence continues at coordinate 250,878,951 of NC_060125.1, read as the reverse complement.
TCCCGTGGAAGGCGACGCATTCGCGCCCTGCCAACGGCGTGATAAACAAGGTATCGGGACTCATCATAGCATGCAACGCTCTGCCACTGCGCCAACGTCCAGTACCGATGGTTATGTGGCCAGTTCAGTCGTAGTTGACGATGTCGTCGTGTTAACATTGGCACATGCATGGGTCGTCGGCTGCGAAGGCCCATCGATAACAGTGTTCGATGCACTGCGTGTTCAGAAACACTTGTGCTCGGCTCAGCACAAAAATGTGTTGTTAGTTCGCCAAATGTCCTGTTTTACCAGTCTGTCCGCACACGACGTCCAACATCCGAAGTGAGTTGTGACCGTCCACCCCACGACATCTGGACGTGGTTTCACCACGTGTTGAAGACAGTCGCCACAGCACTCCTCGAACACCCGAAAAGTCGTGCTCACTGATACTACATGCACCGTGCGTGTGTCTGACTAGCAGTCATTCTTCACAAAGTGACGCTGGTATCGCCTGAACGGTTTTACGTCGATGGTCATAATGTTCGGACTGATCAGTGAATCTTCGACCTCGTGAATCGCTGGGATGATTGGCTTTATTCTCACGGCGATTCTGTATGACCGGCAAGAAATTCTGGACTGCATGGCCTTCGAAGGGAAACTTTTTGATCGCTCCTTGTTTAAAAGTCCGATACTTTGGGGAAGTCATCTATAGTGTCGAAATACGAGTAGCATAATATCGATGTAAGACTACTGATATTTTATCTATAAAAGAAAGATATTCCCGGTATCATCTAAGCCATTTGGGGACACATGACCAAAAAAATAGTCATACCAGGAAACATCATGCAAAAACTATGTAAAACCGGATCTTGCTTTGATAATGGTCCTTTTTTACGGCGAGGGAAACAGTCCACGAGTTTATAGTGTGTACCATATCCAGCTCAAATCACTCAATGTTCATTAGAACCTGTAGAGCTACCAAAATGGTTCAAATGGCTCTGAAAACTATGGGACTTAACATCTGAGGTCATCAGTCCCCTAGAACTTACAACTACTTAAACCTAACTAACCTAAGGACATCACGCACATCCATGCCCGAGGCAGGATTCGAACCTGCGGCCGTAGCAGCAGCGCGGTTCCGGACTGAGGCACCTAGAACCGCTGGCCACAGCGGCCGTCCAATTAAATAAGAGGGCTTTTTTTTTCAGCGTCCAATCGGTCGCATAATGGACTGTCTTGTGAAAATCAAAGATGCGTTATTTGCGACATTTAGCTACAACTTCCAGCTATTTCTCCACATAGTCGCCGCTCTGACTTGACATCTGTCGTGGCGTTGTACCAACTTTCCACTACCCTCGTCACAGAAGGCAGCCGTCTGTGCTTCCCGCCAATTCCCTAAGGTGGTCAGCAGTTCGCTGTATGTGCCCAAATGCTGTCCTCGTAGCTAGCGGCTCGTGTGACGAAGAGATGCAAATCAGAAGGAGCCAGTGCCGGGCTGTATGGCGGACGATCGAACACTGCCCATCGGAAACGCTGCAGGAGCATCGTTGTCGCACCTCCATTGTCCGGCCGAGCATTGTCATGAAGAAGGAAATGCGTGGCAGCTGTGTTATGTGGGCTGCATGAAATCACGCGGAACCCCTCAACAGGCACTTCACACTTGGCGGGAGACCTGAAGTGGTTCCTTCCGCATTATTAACGTAAATTTGCTGTACATAAAGTCTCAAACCAAAGGATCCTCTTCAAACGGGTAGAAAAGGGGAAATTGCAGTTATTGTTATTTACAGTGGAAAATGTTCTAAAAACCGATTATTTTTACCTTAAGTTTAATGGCTTTAGTAGGATGGATGAAAATTAAATTCAGGTCAAAATAGTCATAGTAGGTTAACGGCGTGCTTGGTGACGAATGACAATGTACATAGTTAATGTTCGTACAAAAGAGATGCTGGTTCGATTGTCTAATAATAAAATAACTAACAACAGAACGCTTGTGGCGCTCGATCGTTACGTCACCAAGCAAGTCGCTTCCAACTTAATTTAAACGGCCAGTAGTTACTTGCAGTATGCAATTAAAACAGCAGAACTGAGAGCTTGGTCAATTTACAAAATAAAAGCAAGCTATCAACAACGGTCCAGTTATTATTAACAAAACATTTAAGTGATTCCTCTTACATCCGTATAGTGCCGCTGCCAGAAAGTGAAGAAGGAAACCTCGTAATGCCGCTGTTTTCATAGCTAAAATAATTACCACTCAGTAGATCGTAAAATAATATCACATAAGGGGTTTACAGACGTTAATTTGCCAAAGACATTGCTTTTTGATAAGTACAATTTTTTTACTGTTCAGTCAATGTAGGTGCCATAACCCCTCAAACATTTTAAGTGAAATAACATTGGGAATTAGTACGTAGGAATCCATAAGCAGGAATATCATTTCTCGTTATTATTGTTCCCATGCCCTTAAGGACTTTTCCATCAGATTCATGTGCTCCCTTTGCAGTTTTAACAAAATGTGTGTTATAGAGTCTATTGTTTCAATTATCTATATGTGCTTACTATGTACTTATGACTGGAAAGTGCGCCGTGACGCGACCGACGGGTATACTAGAGAGACTGTGCAATAGATCCGCACAAAGCTTCATCTGCTTTTCACTGTGAATTTCGTGTCCTATAGGAGGATGAAAAAAAAAATAGCCCTGCTGTATAAGTGTAACGTTACAAGGCGATATGAAACTGAACGAGCACGTCAGGTAAATAGTACGAAAGCAGAATGGTAGAATTCGGTTTATTGGGAGAATTTTTGGAAAGTCTAACTAACTTTATGTTTTGCCTTAGGGCATGTCTGGTGATGGGGGAAGCCTCGTCAGAGAGGTCCACCGCATGAGCGTCTAAGGGAAGTGATTCCAGTGGTGGTTTCCCGTTGCCTTCCACTGGTGATGATGAAATGATAATGAGGACAACACAACACCCAGGCCCTGAGTAGAGAAAATCTCCGACTCAGCCGAGAATCGAACCCGGGCCCCTTGGCGTGACAGACTGCCCTCGCTGACCACTCAGCTGTCGGGGCGGACTTGGAAAGTGTAGCTCATCTGTAAAAGTGATCGTGTATAGAACGCTAGTGGGACCAATTCTTGAGTACAGCTTGAGTGTTTGGGATCCCCACCAGATCGAATTCAAGAAAGACATCAAAACACTTCACAGGCGGGTTGCTAGATTTGATACTGGTAGATTCTAGTAACGCGCAAGTATTACGGAGATGCTTCGTTAACTCAAATGGGGATTCCTCGAGGGAAGAGGACACTATTTCCGCGAAATGCTACTGAGAAAATTTAGCGAACCGGCATTTGTGGCTGGCTGCAGAAAGATTCTACTGCTTCTAACATACATTTTTCGTGAGGGCCGCGAAGAGGAGGTAAGAGAACGAAGTACCCTCCTCCATGCACCTTATGGTGGCTTGCTGAATATATATATATATATATATATATATATATATATATATATATATATATATATATGTATATATATATACAGGGTGGTTATAATTAATCTATCGCTACTTGAGAGGGCCCTCGTGACAGACGAATGGATGTGGGACAATGAATCCTTGTGGAAATATTTATACAGACAAGCGTAATAGAAATAACGAATAAAACGTTGAAACGACCACATTTTAGTTTTCACATGAAAGGGCACGATTAATTTCGTTACTTTCGTATCATGTTTACGTTCCACGTTACAAATCTTGCCCTGTGTAACGACCATCTGCTTGCACGACAGACTAGAACCGCACTAGAGACTGCTTTACTGCAGTGCGAAACAACGGCGGACCATGGAGTGTTCGTCTGTCGTGTCACAGCTCGTACACTGCTTGAAGATCGCACATTCTGTCGAGCCTTCTCAGCCATGGCATAATAGTTTCTTCAACAATTTGTGGTGCACTTCGTCGTCGACTTCTCCCAGGAACAATTTCAAAATCTCCAGTTAATTCGAACTTCCGAATCATGTTCTTCAATCCAGGTGCGGAAGGAGGACGTATTCCTCTAATGCGACGATACTTGCGAAGAGCAACAGCACTACTGGTGTTGTTTTCAAAATGGTTCAAATTACTCTAAGGACCATGGGACTTAACATCTGTCATCAGTCCCCTAGAACTTAGAACTACTAAAACCTAACTAACCTAAGGACATCACACACATCCACGCTCTAGGCACGATTCGAACTGCGACCGTAGCAGTCGCGCGGTTCCAGACTGAAGCGCCTAGAACCGATCGGCCACCTCGGCCGGCTCATGATAAATGTCTCTGCAATATCGCAGAAGAAACATCCAGTTTCTCGTAGCCCTATCACACGACCTAGTTCAAACTCAATAAGGTGTTGATAATGGCGTCTTGGTCGCCTTAAAGGCATTCTTGACTAACATCAACTCACCACGTCCAGTCCCAAGTAACTAACGCGTCCGACCGTTATACCGTGCATTTAACACAAACCTGACTTGCATCCTCATAGTGGCGTTAATACACTACTGGCCACTAAAACTGCTACACCAAGAAGAAATGCAGATGATAAACGGGTATTCATTGGACAAACATATTATAGTAGAACTGACATGTGATTATATTTTCATGAAATTTGGGTGCACAGATCCTGAGAAATCAGTACCCAAAACAGCCACCTCTGGCCGTAATAACGGCCTTAATACGCCTGGACATTGAGTCAAACAGAGCTTGGATGGCGTGTACAGGTACAGCTGCCCATGCAGCTTCAACACGATACCACAGTTCATCAAGAGTAGTAACTGGCGTATGGTGACGAGCCAGTTGCTCGGCCACCATGGACCAGACGTTTTCAATTGGTGAGAGATCTGGAGAATGTGCTGGCCAGGGCAGCAGTCGAACATTTTCTGTATCCAGAAAGGCCCTTACAGGACCAACATGCGGCCGTGCATTATCGTGCTGAATGTAGGGTTTCGCAGGGATCGAATAAATGATAGAGCCACGGATCGTAACACATCTGAAATGTAACGTCCACCGTTCAAAGTGCCGTCAATGCGAACAAGAGGTGACCGAGACGTGTAACCAATGGCACCCCATACCATCACGCCGGGTGATACGCCAGCATGGCGATGACGAATACACGCTTCCAATGTGCGTTCACCGCGATGTCGCCAAACACGGATGCGACCATCATGATGATGTAAACAGAACGTGGATTCATCCGAAAAAACGACGTTTTGCCATTCGTACACCCAGGTTCGTCGTTGAGTACACCATCGCAGGCGCTCCTGTCTGTGATGCAGCGTCAAGGGTAACCGCAGCCACGGTCTCCGAGCTGATAGCCCATGCTGCTGCAAACGTCGTCGAATTGTTCGTGCAGATGGTTGTTGTCTTGCAAACGTCCCCATCTGTTGACTCACGATCCGTTACAGCCATGCGGATAAGATGCCTGTCATCTCGACTGCTAGTGATACGAGGCCGATGGGATTCAGCACGGCGTTACGTATTACCCTCCTGAACCCACCGGTTCCATATTCTAACAGTCATTGGATCTCGACCAACGCGAGCAGCAGTGTCGCGATACGACAAACTGCAATCGCGGTAGGCTACAATCCGACCTTTATCAAAGTCGGAAACGTGATGGTATGCATTTCTCCTCCTTACACGAGGCATCACAACAACGTTTCACCAGGCAACGTCGGTCAACTGCTGTTTGTGTATGAGAAATCGGTTGGAAACTTTCCTCATGTCAGCACGTTGTAGGTGTCGCCACCGGCGCCAGCCTTGTGTGAATGCTCTGAAAATCTAATCATTTGCATATCACAGAATCTTCTTCCTGTCGGTTAAATTTTGCGTCTGTAACAAGTCATCTTCGTGGTGTAGCAATTTTAATTGCCAGTAGTGTATATGATTGTTAAGTATGGAGCTAATGCATCATCGTAGTCTGAAAAGAAACTAATTGGTATACAGTCTGGACCAGAAGACTTGCTTTTATTGATTTAAGTTGCTTCGCCACTACGAGGATATTTACTTCTATGTTACTCATGTTGTCAGCTGTTCTCAATCCGAATTCTGGATTTTACTTCGTCTTCCTTTGCGAAGGCATTTCGGAAGGCTGTGTTTAGTAACGCTGCTTTGGGAGCACCGTCTTCGATAGTATCTCCATTGCTATTGTACAGAGAAGGCATTGATTGTTTCTTGCCGCTTACCGACCCGCCTACAGAACGTCAGCGGTAGAGGGTGCGCCGTCCAGTCGGTCCACCATCTATGGAGCTCAAAGCGACCAGCGCGCTCTTTTAAGGAGCTACTAATATTTTGTACGGTGAGCCTATAATGGCAGTGCGCAGGTGGGCCGGCGGGCGAGGCAGTTTCTCCGCCCGGAGGCTGTTCCCCTTTCTGAAGAAGGGCCGCGCTAGGTGTCAGGTCGCGTCGCGTCGCGCCGCTGTAGCCTTTTCCGAACGGTTGGCCGCCGTCAAAGGCGCGCGCTCCTTGTCCTCGCATCTGTCACGTCCGCCCACCAACACACGAGCCGGCGCTCCCGGCGAACGAGCGCGGACTTTTAGAAGGCGCGGGGGAGGAGGCGACAGCTGCTCGCGGGCCGACCACTTCGCCTTCAGCTGACTCGATCGATAGCTCCGTCGCAAGTAATCCTTCTGGCAGACTCTTCCGAGAAGCCGGCTTCGGTCGCAATCCCCAAAGCGCTCCGATCTCGACGAGATACCGCCTACAGTTATTTTCTGCAACTGTGGCAGATGTTACCTAGTACCAGAATGTTCTAATGACGGAGCAAATAGGAAAAGACAACGCACCATGAAAGACTTATCCAAATGGGATGGAAATCAGAAAATGTGATGTACATCTACAGACCAACAAATGATTACAATTTCAGAAAAAATTGATGATTTATTTAAGAGAAAAACCTTCACAAATTGAGCAAGTCAGTAACACGTTGGTCCAGTTCTGGGCCTTATGGAAGCAGTTATTCAGCTTGACACTGAATGACAGGTTTGTCGGATGTCCGCCTGACGGATATCGTGCCAAATTCTGTCCAATTGGTGGGTTACATCGTCAAAATCCAGAGCTGGTTGTGAGGCCCCGCACACGTTCTCAGATCCAGCGACCTTACCGGCCAGGGTAGGGTTTGGCAAGCGCGAGCACAAGCAATTGAAACTCTCGCCGTGAGACGGCGCGCATTATCCTGCTGAAATGAAAGCCCAGGATGACTTGCCATGAAGGGTAACAAATCAGGGCGTAGAATATCGTCGACGTACAGCTGCGCCGCAAGGGTGTCGCGGATGGCAACCGAAGGGTTCCTGCCTTGAAGAGAAATGGCACCCCAGACCATCAGGGCTGGTTGTCGGGTCATATGACGGGCAACAATCAGATTGGTATTCCACCGCTGTCCTTGGCGTCTCTAACACGTCTTCGGTGGTCACTGGAGTTCATTTCAAATGGCTCAAATGGCTCTGAGCATTATGGGACTTAACATCTGAGGTCATCAGTCCCCTATAACTTAGAGCTTCTTAAACCTAACTCACCTAAGGACATCACATACATCCATGCCCGAGGCAGGATTCGAACCTGCGACCGTAGCGGTCGCGCGGTTTCAGACTGAAGTAACGGCAGTACGATAAAACATGACATGACGATGAAGTGCAATCTCTAAATGGCGATTAATTATGAAAATAAATTACAGAAATGAATATTAAGCTACACAAGTCGCTGTTAGTCCATAAACGCTAGAGTCCATGACTAAATGAATACAGAAGTAGCGCTCTGTCGCAGGAACATAACAGTGACATTGCTCTGTGCCCAGTTTTCGAGGCGTCGAAAATTAAGGAAGTACATTGACTCCTGAACGACAATGAAACACGTTACACGGCTCGCACAACAGAAGGTTTGCAAAATCTTGGAAGAAACAGATTTCATAACAATGAGAATGTCTCTGCGATCAAGGAGTGGATTTCTGCTGTCGGGGAACTTGAACGGCTGGTAGAACGTGCCGACGTGGTGACTATGTTGAATACCAGTGTTGTGCATCCGCCACACTTCGAAATGTAGTGCAGCATCCAATAAAAGTCACTTAGCTTGCAATAAAATAATGTGTAACTTACTTTTTGAAGTCTTCTTGCACCGACAGATACTGAACAAACAGACGTTACTGCACAAAGTGCAGGTTAGAATTCAGTGTACAGTGCACATAGAGACTTAGAAATGGCTCAGCTGGTCGAAGTAGTGGAACGGAATACGACCATGGCCCCGCGTTCGCCTGAAGTAATCTAGGGTAACCATGTTGGATCACCCCATAATAAATGAAAAAAGCTATCAGGTATTGTTGTACTTTTCCCAGCTACGTCCTTGGATAAGTTAAATAAATTAGAGAAATAGTTCTTGTCTTTCACTGCATCACCATATTACCGTATTGGGATTAGAGCTCAAAAAGTTCCATAGCTTTCTTTCGTCTTTTTTTTTGTTTGTATCTTCCTCTTCGAATGTGTCACTTCTAACAACGGACAACTGTAACTTCACTAAGTGTTATGTCGATAAATATGCTGTACCTCCGCTGATTTACAAGTTTTGCCGGCCGGAGTGGCCGAGCGGTTAAAGGCGCTACAGTCTGGAACCGCACAACCGCAACGGTCGCAGGTTCGAATCCTGCCTCGGGCGTGGATGTGAGTGATGTCCTTAGGTTAGTTAGGTTTAAGTAGTTCTAAGTTCTAGGGGACTTATGACCACAGCAGTTGAGTCCCATAGTGCTCATAGCCATTTGAACCATTTGAATTTACAAGTTTTTCGTTCTGCAGCCGTGCAAATGATGTCAGTTCCTTTCCACGACATTTCGACGGCCTTTCTAGCTGTCTTCGTCAGGTATTGGTTCAAATGGCTCTGAGCACTATGGGACTTAACATCTATGGTCATCAGTCCCCTAGAACTTAGAACTACTTAAACCTAACTAACCTAAGGACATCACACAACACCCAGTCATCACGAGGCAGAGAAAATTCGTCAGGTACTGAACAGAGATTTTGGAACTGTGCTCGACAGCTTTCCCAGTTTTCTAAAAAGCACAGCTGTCGAAATACCGTGAAAAAAAAATGAGAGCATTAATCCGGCTGCGAATCCAGAAACTTAGAAATCTAAATCGATGTCCATTTCCACGACCGTGTTCTGTCGTAGCTCATTTTTCAGGATAGCGCATTAGTAAATTTATCTTCACTTCCTTCTGCCTTTGCTTTGCAACGCGCAACGTGTGGACATGACGTCAAGTCCAGTCGCTTTGCCTCTGCTGAGTGCTTTTAGACGACCTACAAAGCCGCTCTCACTTCGAAACGTCCATTCTGGTCCGCGCGTCGGAGTTTCCGCAGCGTCTGGCGCAGACCGCTCTCAGCCTCCGCACTCTCGGGATGTGCGGTGCGGTGCGGTGGGCGATACAAAACTACACGGCGCACCACTCAGCGGACTTTCTCGCAAACGGTTTCTGGGACGACTCGGATTATCACTCTGTTGCATTGCTACACATACACTACCAGTCTAAATGAGGGTCGTCAGCCTCGCTTTGATCCGTGAGACAGGGTGAAATTCAAGACATCAAGCAATTAATGATACATACATACATACATTAATCCTTGTTCCATAGATCATGAATACGACATTTCGTAATGAAGTGGAACGTGTCACTTTAACATAAATTTTCTTTACCCACAATAGTTAATTAATCAATTTTTTTACAGTTACTACTTCATACCTAAGAATTCATCTATTGAGTTGAAGGAGTTGTCTTTCAGAAATCCTTTTAATCTGCTTTTAAATGTTGGTTGGCTATCTGTCATACTTTTAATACTATTCGGCAAATGACCAAGGATTTTTATGGCAGCACAATTCACCCCTTTCTGTGCCAAAGTGAGATTTAATCCAGAATAGTGAATATCATCCTTTCTTCTAGTGTTGAAGCTATGCGCTTCGCTGTTATTTTTTAATTGGGATGGATTATTAATGGCAAATTTCATAAGTAAATATATATATTGCGAAGGTACTGTGGATATCCCGAGTTCTTTAAATAAATGTCTGCAAGGTGATCTTGGGTGGCCTCCAGCTATTACTCTGATTACACGCTTTTTTGTGCAATGAATGCTTTCTCTCTTAATAACGAATTGCCCCAAAAAAATGACGACATATGAAAGCAGCGAATGAAATAGGCATAGTAGGCTATTTTACTGATAAGTTTATCACAAAAATTTGCAATACTCCTAATAGCATAAGTAGCTGAACCTAACTGTTCCAGCAGATCATCGATGTGTTTCTTCCAATTCAATTTCTCATCAATGCACACACCCAGAAATTTTGAGTATTCTACCTTAGCAACAGACTTCCGATTCATAGTCTATATTTATCAATGGTGTTATGCCATTTACTGTACGGTATTGTATAAACTGTGTTTTATCAAAATTTAGTGAGAGTCCATTTGCAGAGAACCACTTAATAATTTTCTGAAAGGCATTATTTGCAATTTCCTCAGCTAATTCTTGCTTCTTGGGTGTAATTACTACACTTGTATCATCAGCCGAAAAACTAACTTTGCATCTTCATGAATATAGAGTGGCAAGTCATTAATGTACAGGGTGATTCAAAAAGAATACCACAAATTTAGGAATTTAAAACTCTGCAACGACAAAAGGCAGAGCTAAGCACTATCTGTCGGCGAATTAAGGGAGCTATAAAGTTTCATTTAGTTGTACATTTGTTCTCTTGAGGCGCTGTTGGCTAGGCGTCAGCGTCAGTTGATGCTAAGATGGCGACCGCTCAACAGAAAGCTTTTTGTGTTATTGAGTACGGCAGAAGTGAATCGACGACAGTTGTTCAGCGTGCATTTCGAACGAAGTATGGTGTTAAACCTCCTGATAGGTGGTGTATTAAACGTTGGTATAAACAGTTTACAGAGAATGGGTGTTTGTGCAAATGGAAAAGTTCTGGACGGCCGAGAACGAGTGATGAAAATGTAGCACGCATCCAGCAAGCATTTGTTCGCAGCCCAGGAAAATCGACTCGCAGAGCTAGCAGAGAGCTGCAAATTCCACAATCAACTGTATGGAGAGTCCTACGAAAAAGGTTAGTTATGAAACCTTATCGTCTGAAATTGGTTCAAGCACTGTCTGCAGCTGATAAGATTAAAAGAATCGATTTCTGTGATTTTATCCTTGCTCAAATGGAAACAAATGAATCTTTCGTTTCAAAGATTGTGTTTAGTGATGAAGCAACTTTCCACACTACCGGGAAAGTCAACCATCACAATGTCTGTATATGGGGCACTGAGAATCCGCGGGAAACAACTCAGTATGAACGTGACTCGCCTAAGGTGAACGTTTTCTGTGCCATTTCAGCCAATAAAGGTTTTGGTCCCTTTTTCTTCGAAGGTGCTACTGTAACTGGACTACAGTATCTGGAGATGTTAGAGAATTGGCTGTTCCCTCAGCTCGAACAAGAAGCACAACAATTCATATTTCAGCAGGATGGAGCGCCACCACATTGGCACTTATCTGTTCGTAACTACCTGAACGTCAACTACCCGAGGCGATGGATCGGCCGCCAGGCAGCCCGTGACAGAGCACTTCATCACTGGCCTCCAAGAAGCCCTGATCTTACCCCCCGCGATTTTTTCTTATGGGGGTATGTTAAGGATATGGTGTTTCGGCCACCTCTCCCAGCCACCATTGATGATTTGAAACGAGAAATAACAGCAGCTATCCAAACTGTTACGCCTGATATGCTACAGAGAGTGTGGAACGAGTTGGAGTATCGGGTTGATATTGCTCGAGTGTCTGGAGGGGGCCATATTGAACATCTCTGAACTTGTTTTTGAGTGAAAAAAAACCTTTTTAAATACTCTTTGGAATGATGTATAACAGAAGGTTATATTATGTTTCTTTCATTAAATACACATTTTTAAAGTTGTGGTATTCTTTTTGAATCACCCTGTATATTAAGAACAATAAGGGACCCAAAACTGAACCCTGTGGGACACCATTCTTCATACCTCCCCAGTTAGAAAACTTTGCTCGTTTTTGTGGGCTATCTGTACAGTTAATTTCAACCTTCTGCATTCTTCCATTTAAGTATGAATTAAACCATTTGTGTACTGTCCCACTCATACCACAATACTTAAGCTTATCTAGAAGAATTTCGTGGTTCACATATTAGCTGCCAGTAGGCATTTATTTAAATCAATGGTGAAAGTTGTGACCATGTTTGCTGTGTTGCTAGCTTATCAAGCAAGAAAATTGACCAGTGTGAAGGATCGTCATTTTTTCTGTTTTCCGTCACCCCCTTAGCTGCTTTACATTCGTGACAATATCAAACATCTATGCAACTAATTGAAGGCAGTTTGTTTGTTGTCATATGCTTTTCCCTTCTTTTATTTGTGAAGCGCTATCAGTGGCCTGCAATACATGTTTCCTTTTATACATACAATAAACGTATTATGTGGTAGATATAAAATGCTGCTATATTACATTTTGTCGTGTCTTTCTCTAATTTTTACAAAGTTAGTAATGTGATCTTATTGCTTGATGTTACTTACGATTTCAGCTCGAAATGGTAACGCCGAGCAACTGTTAACCGTTTCATCAGCAAATGTAATCCATAGTATCTTTTTGCTATTGGCTGTTATTGCCTCTGTCTTCTCCTTCACGCTTCCTCAATTAACACATTAAGTATGTACGGAGACAGGGGACATCCTGACCTCTTCCTCTATGTTCTTGACGTTTTTGTACTTTAGTTCTGATACAGTTGGTTAATCATTATTGTCTCCTTCCAATCCAGTCCCGTTTTCTTAACAGTTCTAAAGAGTAGCTCCAAGTCCGTTGTAACATTATCTTTACGACGTTTCTCATCGAGCCATATACGTTATCTCGCATTTTTAGCTGCTTCTCTCACACAAATAATGATAAAAATTCAGAAATTCAGGGTCGCCACCAGTCCAAGCCCTTCCTAACCATTTAGATAAAACGGAGCTGGAGAATTATTAATTTAATTACTTTAATAATTTAATTACAAATACGCAAATTTCTTTGAGCAGACAGATAAATGGCACTCCATGTCGTGCATGAAGCAACTTGATTAATTCGGGATTGGAAATCAGAGCAAGTGGGTAAGATCAATACCACAGAATTTATCTTTCACGTAGATTATTTATTGTATCTAAGTATTTGGTTGCACATCCTAACTACACACAACTGGTACCTGACTAGAAACATTTACGTGAGAATGTAACAGAGAACAATTTAACTACAGCAAGAAGAAACACAGAAAACGTGGGTGGGAGACAATGATACTATCATCTCCTTTGCATTCATACCATAACAATATTTCAGCGAGATTCGCATTACGATTCTACGCATGCACTACTCTCGACAGAGGTTTAACCAATGCACGAGGTTGTGCGATGATTATTCAACATACTAACTGCGTCTGCTGCTTGCAGACGGCCGAAGTAGAGCACATGGTGCATTCCGAATCAAACTGTTGTGTTGCTTTGAAGAAAGCGCACGAAAGAACAGATATTCTTGCAGAAATGATAGCTCATTAAACAAGCAAACTGTTAAAATAAAGCCTATTGCGGTGCCGTGGTGGACCAGAATGATCATTGATTGCCATACACATGGCACAAAATCTACACACAAAGACAAAAGCAACTTCCACAAAATATAAGATCAAAAATCATACTCGCTGCGATACAGAATTACACTCACGTGCAGTTGAAGTGATCCTAACCAGCTTTTCCTAATCAGATTTACCGTTTGAAATTCTACTTCATCGTTGTTCAAAATGAACAAAGTGACTTCCACACTTTTAACTCAAACACCCAAAAAATGCCTATTTAAACCAATAAAATTATGGCACATTCGGAAGATAACTCGCTTCACACGCTTCAGTTAAGCTGAAGTTCTTAAGTATTTCAACAGTTAAACATGACGAAGTCCTAACTCAACCTGCTTCTCTCACCTGAAACCCCCCTTAAGAGCTACGATCCGTACACACCAAGCGTTCACCGAAGAGTGCCGCTTTCTGTTTCGAGATTACCTAGCTCCCCGTGCGGCGGAAGCTATGAGAGGTGGCATGAGCCCCCTCTCACATTTCTATCTTACTCTGAGTAATTCTATTTTCCTCTCTAATTGCTATTCTTACACACACAGACTTCCCACGCAGCGTCTGTCGTCACCTGAGTGGTGCGGTGACAGGCGGGTTCTGCTGATCTTCAAAGGGTTAAGCCGACGGGTGTGAGGGAGTCGAGTGGATGCTTTCCAGACGCCGACATTGTCATAAGACCGGCGGCGACACGCTCACAGGAGCCTGACGGAGCGGCTGGGCTAGAGATTCCGTTACTTCGCAGAAACTTAGTGAAAACACTTTCTGGCGGGCTACCACCGAGGCGTAGGAATGACTTGTTTTCCCAGGCAGTCTTGGCAGGCAAATTCCCGCGTTTTCTGCAAAATCATAACTGTAATTGGCTTGCTCAGGGGATAGCTCCGTGAAGTTGCAAAATCGGCGCAGAAATAGGCGCCAAGTATCTCCATTGGTGGAATAGTAGTGCGTCGCCAATAGAGTGGAATTTTCCGCCGGTTTTCGAGTTGCTGATTGGAACGTTTAGCCACGGCCACTGTCGTGGGGGCGGGAATGTTCTGTGTTCGGTTTGTATGGGTGCTCTTGTGAGAGTCGTCTCTCGCGTTTCGGTCGGAGTAGATTACAAGACTGAGCTCTCGCTGCTCTGGACAGCCTGCCTTCCGGTGGCTGTCTAATATACTTTTATTTAATTGTAACTGTTTGACGAAGTTGCTGAAGATCTGACTTGAACGTAACTTTCCGAGTACAGTTGGCAATTGAGCGTTCTGCGTACAAGCGGCCTGTGTTGTCATTCTTGAGCAGTTTTGGCTAAAGTTGACTGTATTGGAGTTACTGTGTGACTTCGCTTGTTAAAATCACTATCTGTACCGTCAGTGATTGTGTGGCAAGCCTTCTTTGTCTCCCTCAGAGGCTCATTTGTATTGCTAGGAAGTCTTTAGTGTGGAACAACCAGACCAGGACAATTTGTTTTGGGCAATACTCGCGACATTATCATCACCACGACTGGACGTCGAAGCAACCAGCCATCGCTTCCGGTACGCCAGACTGTGTCCTTGCAGTTAAGAAGACAGCTTGGTAATGTATGTCCGCAGCACCGGCAGATTAGAGAATTTTGCTCTGTGTTAATCAGAGCTCAGCAGAGCGCGCCTGTTCCCGTCTTTTCTTACGTGGTTCTGTCTTCAGTGTTCATTGTCTGAGTTCTCACTACTGTAACAGCAATTAATGTTGGGTTGGCTGCGTGTTGGCTACGTGTTGCAAGGAATTGGCTCCAGATACCACTTGGTCATAAATGTCACTGGCTAGTTACAGACAACTTCATCTTCACAGCATTTATTTGAGTATCAAATTTGGCGTATTGTTAATGTTTAATGTGTTGTATTTATTATTTTGAGTTTAGTCATAATAAATCAAATTGTTATTTTGGACAGAACTTTCATTCTGTAGGTCGGTAGAGCAACCCTTTCATTTCTCACCACGTTAATGAAACTTTCCTTTATCAAATTAATTTCTATCAAATTAAATTATTGCAGGTGGCAAACGCTTTTCTACTCCACGTGCAGGGTCGATTAGAGTCAGTCCGCGTTTCTTCTTAATCCAAGTGCTACAGCAAAAGTCGGAGTTAGAAAAGGGGGGCTTAGAGCATCATTTCCATATGAAGATTCTAGAATAATTTAGTATTAAATACACTGCTGGCCCCGGCACCTCGTAGCTACCACAGGGGTAGCTCTCCGTCACCAACATCACACACAAAAACAGCCTTCGTCACAGCCTTCGACTAAGATGGGTAAACCTCTCTGTTCAGGTATTGGAAACCTAAGTTGGTTATCCTGTGCTCTCCTTCGAACGAGAAGCAACATCGTCTGCTCCCAGCAGATGATGACCAATTCAGCGTTTCCCACAAAACAAAGCCGAAACCCCACATTAAAACACACATATAATATTCAATAGGACTTACTTGAGTGCTCAGTCTTCCTGGAAGAGTTCAAGAACTGAGCTAAAATCAGGTAGTAAAGTGAATACATTGTACCGAATTCGACAAGTGTCTTATGAAAAGACTTCACAGAGACGTTTCATCATGAAGATAGAGTAAGTCCAAGTATTTATATCCATTCCTCTCTCCAATAACACGTGAAAGGCCAAATTTTCTTCTCTTGTTCCTTTGCTTCTTTTAGCATGATGTTAACTACATTAATGTGTAGTTTTGAGACATGTGGCAACAATGATAATGTTCTATAACTGGTGCAGTCAAGTGCATTTCCTCTTTTAGGTGTGATTATGGTTGTTCTTTGTGTAGGAGAAGTGGCTCTTTATCTCCGGAAAACCAGCATTGGCGTTGACAAAAGCGACCAGCACTAGGCGATGGACGTGGTCAGTATGTGGAGTGTTACAGCTTATACCGATAAACACAGTGATACCGTGTTGATGTTACAAATTTTCGGGGCGATGGAGAAGGGTATATGTAACATCCTGAGGTAAGGGACCCTGGTATGGAAACGACCGAGTCCAGAATTATAAGCGAAAATCGCTCTGATATACCTGACAGTGGAGCTGTCCTACTGCAAGGTCTTTGCTTTCCACATTTTGGGAGGAGGCAGTATGGACGAAAATGAGCAATTAAATGTCCAGTAAGCCGGCCGCGGTGGTCGTGCGGTTCTAGGCGCTCCAGTCCGGAGCCGCGCTGCTGCTACGGTCGCAGGTTCGAATCCTGCCTCGGGCATGGATGTGTGTGATGTTCTTAGGTTAGTTAGTTTTAATTAGTTCTAAATTCTAGGGGACTGATGGCCACAGCAGTTGAGTCCCATAGTGCTCAGAGCCATTTGAGCCAAATGTCCAGTAAACATGGGCTCTAAAGAGCATGTCTTGAGAGCTATGAGAACATGTTCAATAGAAGAAAAAAATGGTTCAAATGGCTCTGAGCACTATGGGACTTAACATCTGAGGTCACCAGCCCCCTAGAACTTAGAACCACTTAAACCTAACTAACCTAAGGACATCACACACATCCATGCCCGAGGCAGGATTCGAACCTGCGACGGTAGCGGTCGCGCGGTTCCAGACTGTAGCCCCTAGCACCGCGCGGTCAGTAGAAGAGGCGTGTTTGACAGTAGCTCATAGCTCTTAAGGTATGCACTTTGAACCCCGTGTTTGCAATATATTTTTGTCTTGTTTTGGCCCATTCTACCTCCTCTCAAAATATGAAAAGCAAATAATTTGCAGTAGAACAGGTCCACTGTCAGGTATACAAGAGCGATTTTCTCTTATAACTTTCGACTCCGTCGTTTCCGGACCATGGTTCTCTACGGATATAGATGCGTTGTTTAATACTTCAGGGGTTTTGTGTAGCACATGTACCATTAGTTTCAAATGGTTCAAATGGCTCTGAGCACTATGGGACTCAACTGCTGTGGTTATCAGTCCCCTAGAAATTAGAACTACTTAAACCTAACTAACCTAAGGACATCACACACATCCATGCCCGAGGCAGGATTCGAACCTGCGACCGTAGCAGTCCCACGGTTCCGGACTGCGCGCTTAGAACCGCGAGACCACCGCGGCCGGCTGTACCATTAGTAGTTAGTATTATTGAGTAATCGTTCGTAACTGGTGATCGGCTAAGTTTAAGCTGCATTATTATCGTTGGTTAACGTACTGTGGCGATTCTGGATTTGAAACTTCCTGGCAGATTAAAACTGTGTGCCGGACCGAGACTCGAATTGCAGAGTTCAAATCTTGGTCGGGCACACAGTTTTAACCTTCCAGGAAGTTTCATATCAGCGCAAACTCTGCTGCAAAGTGAAAAACCAATTCTGACCCTGGGTTTGTTGGGATTGGATTTTTATGTTTAAGGTGCTGCTGGGGCGTCGCGCGGCAGCGGATGTCACCCTTTTCATGAGTTTTAATCATCGCAAGCAGTCGCTCATGGCAGTGCGTCGCGCCATGGTGCTCCTCCCTGGCGAAGTTTCATGTAGAACGAAGAAAAGAGAGTAATCTGAGATTAGAAATTTGTCAGACGAGATGTTTTCGTGAAACGACTGAGTTGTAATCTGAGTTGAAAACTAAGTTTGAGGACTAGTGTGGCCAATAATCTAGATTGTGTTCGCAGTATATAGCCTGTTCTTCTTTCCAGTAAAAGTACCTTTACAGGAACAACAGCTGGGATAAGTGGGATAGGGTAAAAAAACTGAGGTTCGTTGACGACATTGTAATTCTGTCAGAGACAGCAAAGGACCTGGAAGAGCAGCTGAACGGAATGGTCAGTGTCTTGAAAGGAGGATATAAGATTAACATCGCCAAAAGAAAAACGAGGAGAATGGAATGTTGTCGAATTAAATCGGGTGATGCTGCGGGAATTAGATTAGGAAATAAGACACTTAAAGTAGTAAAGGAGTTTTGCTATTTGGGGAACAAAATAACTGATGATGGTCGAAGTAGAGAGGATATAAACTGTAGACTGGCAATGGCAAGGAAAGCGTTTCTGAAGAAGAGAAATTTGTTAACATCGAGTATAGATGTAACTGTCAGTAAGTCGTTTCTGAAAGTATTTGCATGGAGTATAGCCATTTATGGAAGTAAAACGTGGACGATAAATAATTTAGACAAGAAGAGAATAGAAGCTTTCGCAATGTGGTGCTACAGAAGAATGCTGAACATTAGATGGGTAGATCACATAACTAATCAGGAGGTATTGAACAGAACTGGGGAGAAGGGAAATTTTTGGCACAACTTGACTAGAAGAAGGGATTGGTAGGTAGGACATATTCTGAGGCGTCAAGGGATCACCAATTTAGTATTGGAGGGCAGCGTCGACGGTAAAAGTCGTAGAGGGAGACCAAAGAGATGAATACACTAAGCAGATTCAGAAGGATGTAGGTTGCAGTAGGTACTGGTAGACGAAGAAGCTTGCACAGGATAGAGCAGCATGGAGAGCTGTGTGGTGTCACCGCCAGACACCACACTTGCTAGGTGGTAGCCTTTAAATCGGCTGCGGTCCGTTAGTATACGTCGGACCCGCGTGTCGCCACTATAAGTGATTGCAGACCGAGCGCCGCCACACGGCAAGTCTAGAGAGACTTCCTAGCACTCGCCCCAGTTGTACAGCCGACTTTGCTAGCGATGATTCACTGACAAATTACGCTCTCATTTGCCGAGACGATAGTTAGCATAGCCATCAGCTACGTCATTTGCTACGACCTAGCAAGGCGCCATTACCAGTTACTATTGGTGCTGTAAAACATGTACCGTCAAGAGCGATGTTCACCAATTATGGATTAAAGTTAAGTATTCCAGCAGCTACGTACGTTTTTTGTTAGTCTCATTTCCTTGACCTGTTCCAGACCTCACGCCAGCCTGCGTGAGCTAAAACGCGTGCCTTTCGGCTTCCTCTCATAGTGGGTTGGCTGTCTTGCCAATCGACAACAAGCTGCATCAAACCAGTCTCTGCCGGCCGAAGTGGCCGTGCGGTTAAAGGCGCTGCAGTCTGGAACCGCAAGACCGCTACGGTCGCAGGTTCGAATCCTGCCTCGGGCATGGATGTTTGTGATGTCCTTAGGTTAGTTAGGTTTAACTAGTTCTAAGTTCTAGGGGACTAATGACCTCAGCAGTTGAGTCCCATAGTGCTCAGAGCCATTTGAACCATTTTTGAAACCAGTCTCTGGAATGAAGACCACAACAACAACAATAGGGTAAAAACATACATTAAATAGGGCGCAAACACACAAAGTCCCCTGCCTCAAATTTCTACATTTACCTTTCAAGCACCAACCATGAAATGAGATTTTGACTGTGCAACGGAATGTGCGCTGATATGAAACTTCCTGGCAGATTAAAACTATGTGCCGGACCGAGACTCGAACTCGGCACCTTTGCCTTTCGCGGGCAAGTGCTCTACCAACTGAGCCGCCCAGGCATGACTCACGCCCCGTCCTCACAGCTTTACTTCTGCCAGTACCTCGTCTCCTACTTTACAGACTTTACAGAAGCTCTCCTGCGAACTTTGCAGGACTAGCACTCCTGAAAGAAAGGATATTGCGGAGACATGGCTTAGCCACCGCCTGGGGGATGTTTCCAGAATGAGATTTTCACTCTGCAGTGGAGTGTGTGCTGATATGAAACTTCCGGGCAGATTAAAACTGTGTGCCGGGCCGAGACTCGAACTCGGGACCTTTGCCTTTCGCGGGCAAGTGCTCTACCTTTCATTCAGGAGTGCTAGTCCTGCAAGGTTCGCAGGAGAGCTTCTGTAAAGTTTGGAAGGTGGGAGACGAGATACTGGCAAAGGAGAGCTGTGAGGACGGGTCGTGAGTCGTGCTTGGTTAGCTCAGATGGTAGAGCACTTGCCCGCAAAAGGCAAAGGTCCCGAGTTCTCTAGTCGCGGTCCGGCACACAGTTTTAATCTGCCAGGAAGTTTCACCATCCATGAAAGCTTGTAATATCATCAACGATTTAACCTGTATGATGTTCCGGTATTCGTGTTGCGACTGGAAGGAGGAACCTTCTCAGCCGGCCGTTGTGGCCGAGCGGTTCTAGGCGCTTCAGTCCGGAACAGCGCGACTGCTACGGTCGCAGGTTCGAATCCTGCCTCGGGCATGGACATGTTTGATGTCTTTAGGTTAGTTAGGTTTAAGTAGTCCTAAGTTATAGGGGACTGATGACCTCAGATGTTAAGTCCCATAGTGCTCAGAGCCATTTGAACCATTTGCTACGGTTGCAGGTTCGATCCCTGCCTCGGGCATGGATGTGTTTAATGTCCTTAGGTTAGTTAGGTTTAAGTAGTTCTAAGTTCTAGGGGACTGATGACCTCAGATGTTAAGTCCCATAGTGCTCAGAGCCATTTCAACCATTTGAACCTTCTCATTGGAACGGTTTCTCAAAACATCAACGTGTTGTAAATGAAGAGAAGTGATTTCTAAATTGTAGCGCAGTGAGTGACAGGGTACCGTCCATTACCGCCTGTTACGCTGCGCTCGATCGAGGGAAACCAGTACACCGATCCATTTCCACTGAAGGGTTGCAGGTGTCGGGCCGTTGACGGCAGTGGAGCGCACGCGCGGTCCCGCTAAACAGCTCTGGACCGGCAGCGCCGCTACGGGCCGACAGGCTGACACAGTGGCAGCGCGGCGCAGGTGGTGGGCACTGGCGCGGAAGGCCGCGGCTCGACTCCCGCTACCCTTTTGTGTCGCCACAAAAGCGGCGCCCGCCGATCGCGCAGCTTGCGACCCAAATATTTTCACCCTACCGGCACCCCGGACCACCCTCCTTTTCACAACACGGCCGCACTCGCGCACATGTGCAGCCCTTTTTATTCATGTCTACCCCCCCCCCCCCTCCCCTTCCCCTTTTCTTATTTTTTCCCGAAAAAACGGAAGAATCCTCAACCCTCGCGCACGCTCCGCACTGCTGGAAAAAATTGAGGGAATCGGTAAAGGCTGGGCGTGAAAAGCAAAGGGGCAGGCCGGAGATGAAAAGGACCGAGAGGAGAGAGCGGCAGCGCCGAGCCGACGGCCCAGCACGCGCACGCTGCCGCCGCCGCCGCCGCCGCCGCTCGCGCGCCCTCTCAAGAAAAAGAGTTATCATCGATCGCGCGGCCAGACCGCCACCCCACGGGCAGACCCACCCCGGGCTTTTTTTTCCAACCCTCGCTCGCTGGCGCACGCCGCGTTTTTTTCTCCCCTTGCCGACACGGTGGTTCCCATAGCAACGCGGACAGTCCACGCACCCTGCAAATTGGGCATTCACCGGGCCGCGCTGCGACTGGCGATGCGATCGCCGCTGCCGCAAAGCAGACGTCACCCAGACGCTGTGACAGTCGCGAGATAAGGGCAATTCCTAAGCATTTCGCCTCTGTGGCCGTGTATACACGTCCTACTACGCCGTTCCCCAGATAACAAACAGACCCGAACTTTTCGACTCAGTAAGCGCAGAACAGGGAATCAGTGATCATAAGGCCGTTGCAGCATTCCTGAATATGGAAGTAAATAGGAATATAATAAAGGGAGGAAGGTTTATCTGTTTAGCAAGAGTAATAGAAGTCAGATTTCAGACTACCTAACAGATCAAAACAAAAATTTCTGTTCCGACACTGACATTGCTGAGTTTTTATGGAAAGAGTTCAACTCAATCGTAAAATGCGTTTTAGACAGGTACGTGCCGAGTAAAACTGTGAGGGACGGGAAAAACCCACCGTGGTTCAACAACAAAGTTAGGTGGTGGTGGTGGTTAGTGTTTAACGTCCCGTCGACAACGAGGTCATTAGAGACGGAGCGCAAGCTCGGGTTAGGGAAGGATTGGGAAGGATATCGGCCGTGCCCTTTCAAAGGAACCATCTCGGCATTCGCCTGAAACGATTTAGGGAAATCACGGAAAACCTAAATCAGGATGGCCGGAGACGGGATTGAACCGTCGTCCTCCCGAATGCGAGTCCAGTGTGCTAACCACTGCGCCACCTCGCTCGGTAACAGAGTTAGGAAACTACTGCGAAAGCAAAGAGAGCCTCACTACTAGTTTAAACGCAGCCAAAACCTCTCAGACAAACAGAAGCTAAACGATGTCAAAGTTAGCGTAAGGAGGGCTATGCGTGAAGCGGTCAGTGAATTCGAAAGTAAAATTCTATGTACCGACTTGACAGAAAATCCTAGGAAGTTCTGGTCTTACGTTAAATCAATAAGTGACTCGAAACAGCATATTCAGACACTCTGGGATCATGATGGCATTGAAACAGAGGATGGCACGCGTAAAGCTGAAATACTAAACATCTTCATCCAAAGCTGTTTCACAGAGGAAGACCGCACTGCAGTTCCTTCTCTAAATCCTCGCACAAACGAAAAGATGGCTGACATCGAAATAAGTGTCCAAGGAATAGAAAAGCAACTGAAATCACTCAACAGACGAAAGTCCACTGGACCTGACGGGATACCAATTCGATTCTACACAGAGTACGTGAAAGAACTTGCCCCCCTTCTAACAGCCGTGTAACGCAAGTCTCTAGAGGAACGGAAGGTTCCAAATGATTGGAAAAGACCACAGGTAGTCCCAGTCTTCAAGAAGGGTCGTCGAGCAGATGCGCAAAACTATAGTCCTATATCTCTGACATCGATCTGTTGTAGAATTTTAGAACATGTTTCTTGCTCGCGTATCATGTCGTTTCTGGAAACCCAGAATCTACTCTGTAGGAATCAACATGGATTCCGGAAACATCGATCGTGTGAGACCCAATTCGCTTTATTTGTTCATGAGACCCAGAAAATATTAGATACAGGTTCCCAGGTAGATGCCATTTTCCTTGACTTCCGGAAAGCGTTCGATACAGTTCCGCACTGTCGCCTGATAAACAAAGTAAGAGCCTACGGAACATCAGACCAGCTGTGTGGCTAGATTGAAGAGTTTTTAGCAAACAGAACACAGCATGTTGTTCTCAATGGAGAGACGTCTACAGACGTTAAAGTAACTTCTGCCGTGCCACAGGGGAGTGTTATGGGACCATTGCTTTTCGGACATGTCCGAAAGAACAGACGCCATATCCATATAACTAAAAAAGATTTTATGCCAATGACAGACCGGCTTGGTTGGCGGCTTCGTTACGATCTCATTATCTTCCATCCAGGACTAACTGAAGAACTTACAATGGTTTTGTGGAGAAATAAACTGAAGAATTCATATTCTTTATCACATTTCGATTTATTTAAACATTTCCGACTTCGCCTTCACAGCAATCATTGCATCTTAAAAGAGCAGAGACAAACAGGACACACGTGCAGTCATATATTAGTTTCACAACTAAGCGTTCTGTATATCGTAGCTCGTTTTAAGGTCCTGTAGCGTCTGTAAAGCCGAAACTGATCGACCTAATCAAAGAAATTAAAATGAGACGAAGACTATGAATTATCGAGCGAGGTGGCTCAGTGATTAGCACCTTGCGTTCGGGAGGACGACGGTTGAAATCCACGTCCGGACATTCAGACTTAGGTTTCCCGTGATTTCCCTAAATAGCGCCAAATATATGCCGGGATACTTTGAAAGAGCACAACCGTTTTCCTTCCCCATCCTTGAAATAATTCGAGCTTGTGCTCCGTCTCTAATGAATTCGATGTCGACGGGACGTGAAGCCTCCTTTAAGACCGTCAATTCGATGGTTTATTTAGATTCCAAGATCGTTGGTCTCTTGCAAATTTTGAAACTGATCTCACTGGCCAACGGAGTTTTTACTAATGCACTTCGCACGTGTTGGAGTGCCGAGAGTCAGTTTCTGAGAAAAACGGCGAGGTCGACGGCAAAGACTGCCCACAAATCTGTACGGAAAAAGAAAGATTGGTCTAAAACGTGAATGCCAAGAATCGTCAGCAACGTAGAATCAAAGCCACTACAGCAAAACTAACTCCGTCCGAACAGGCGTCGCAAGGCCCAACCGTACTGACCGACCGCCGTGTCATCCTCAGCCGATAGGAGACACAGGATGCGGATATGGAGGGGTATGTGGTTAGCACATCGCTCTCCCAGCCGTTGTCGGTTTACGAGACAGGAGCCGCTGCTTCTATCAAGTAGCTCCTCAGCAGGCCTCACAAGAGCTGAGTGCATCCCACTTATCAACAGCGCTTGGTAGTCCCGGATGGATACCCGCCCCAGTGTTAGCCAAGCCCGACAGCGCGTAGCTTCGGGATCTGACGGGAACCGGTGTTACCACTGCAGCAAGGCTTTTGGCCCCACTACTGAAAACCAGAGAGAAACTCCAAGAGCGAGCGAATAACACTGTGTGAAAGTAACGACGAGGATCGGAAAGCTTCGAGAACATCAACACACCTGGACGAGGAAAGCGCGCACACTTTCCCTCCAGCTTAAACCGCCAGAGATCTTGCCAACTGATGCCAAGTCCACGCCGCCCGCGGCCAACGCTTGTGCATCCATCTCGATCTCGATGTCCGAGACCGGAGAGGATACTAACAAGCTGACCCTCATTTCGGTGTTACCGCTCATTGGCTTCTGTATACCAGATTCAGTTATCGATTAACTAATTCCTTGGCCTACACGTTCTACATCTACATCTACATGGGTACTCTGCAAATCACATTTAAGTGTATGGCAGAGGGTTCATCGAATCACCTTCATAATTCTCTATTATTCCAATCTCGTACAGCTCGCGGAAAGAACGAACACCTATATCTTTCCGTACGAGCTCTGATTTCCCTTATTTTATCGTGGTCATCGTATCACCCTATGTAGGTCGGTATCAACAAAATATTATCACATTCGTAGGAGAAAGTTGGTGACTGGAATTTCGTGAGAAGATTCCGTCGCAACGAAAAACGCCTTTCTTTTAATGATATCCAGCTCAAATCCTGTATCATTTCAGTTACACTCTCTCGCATATTTCACGACAGTACAAAACGTGCTGCCCTTCTTTGAACTTTTTCGATGTACTCCGTCAGTCCTGTCTGGTAAGGATCCCACACAACGCAGCAGTATTCTAAAACTGGACGGACAAGCGTAGTGTAGGCAGTCTCCTTAGTATATCTGTTACATTTTCTAAGTGTCTTGCCAATTAAACGCAATGTTTTGTTAGCCTCCCCCACAATATTTTCTATGTGTTCCTTCCAATTTAAGTTGTTCGTAATTGTAATTCCTAGGTATTTAGTTGAATTTACGGCCTTTATATTTGAATGATTCAACGTATAATCGAAGTTTGCCGGATTCCTTTTAGCACTCATGTGGATGACCTCACACTTTTCGTTATTTAGGGTCAACTGCCACTTTTCGCACCATTCAAGTATCTTATCTAAATCGTTTTGCAGTTTGTTCAGATCTTCTGATGACTTTATTAGTCGATTAACGACAGCGTCATCTGCACACAACCGAAGACGGCTGCTCAGATTCTCTTCCAAATCGTTTATATAGGTAAGGAACAGCAAAGGGCCTATAAAAGTACCTTGGGGAACGCCAGAAATCACTTCTGGTTTGCTCGATGACTTTCCGTCAGTTACTACGAACTGTGACCTCTCTGACAGGAAGTCACAAATCCAGTCACGACTCAGACGATATTCCATAAGCGCGCGATTTCACAATAAGCCGCTTGTATGGCACAGTGTCAAAAGCCTTCTGGAAATACAAAATACGGAATCGATCTGAAATGCCTTGTCAATTGCACTCAACACTTCATGCGAATAAAGAGCTAGTTGTGTTTCACAAGAACGATGTTTTCTAAACCCATGTTGACTGTGTGTCAATAGACCGTTTTCTTAGAGGTAATTCATAAGGTTCGAACACAATACATATTCGAAAATTCTACTGCATATCGACGTTAATTATATGGGCCTGTAATTAAATTGATTACTCCTACTACCTTTTTTTAATATTGATGTGACCAGTGCAACTTTCCTGTCCTTGGCTACGGATCTTTTGTCGTGTTGGCAGAAGAGCCAACACCGTGTTACTAGTGGCGGCCGAAATGCACGCGTTTTAGCTCACGCAGGCTGGCGTGAGGAGGGAAGAACTGTACTGACGTGAGGTCTGGAACATGACAAGGAATTAGAATTCAGAAAGCGGACGTAATTAGTTTGATACTTAACTTTAATCCATTAATTATGAACGTCGCTCTTGACGGTACATGATTCACGATATTATCTGTTCAGAATACATTCATAGTAACTGAATATGGCGCCTTGCCAGGTCGTAGCAAATGACGTAGCTGAAGGCTATGCTAAACTGTCGTCTCTGCAAATGAGAGTGTATGTAGACAGTGAACCATCGCTAGCAAAGTGGGCTGTACAACTGGGGCGAGTGCTAGGGAGTCTGTCTAGACTAGACCTGCCGTGTGGCGGCGCTCGATCTGCAATCACTGATAGTGGTGACACGCGGGTCCGACGTATACTAACGGACCGCGGCCGATTTAAAGGATACCACCTACCAAGTGTGGTGTCTGGCGGTGACACCACATCTTTTGCCGAGCGAACGGTTGTATATGATTGTCAAATATGGAGCTAATGCATCAGCATACTCTGAAAGGAACCTAACTGGTATACAGTCTGGACCAGAAGACTTGCTTTTATTAAGTGATTTAAGTTGCTTCACTACTTCGACGATATTTACTTCTACGTTACTCATGTTGCCAGCTGTTCTTGATTCAATTCTTGAATATTTACTTCGTCTTCTTTTGTGAAGGCATTTCGGAAGACTGTATTCAGTAACTCTCCTTTGGCAACACTGTCTTTGATAGTATCTCCCTCGCTATCGCGCAGAGAAAGCATTGATTGTTTCTTGCCGCTAACGTACTTCATATACGACCAGAATCTCTTTGTATTTTCTGCCAGGTTTCGAGACAAAGTTTCGTTGTGGAAACTGTTATAAGCATCTCGCACTGAAGTCACCGCTAAATCTCGAGCTTCTGTAAAAGATCGCCAATTTCGGGATTTTGCGTCTGTTTAAATTTGGCATGTTTGTTTGTTTCGTTGTTCTCCGGACATATGCCAACGAAACTTTTATTTCTCATTTCATGTGTATCGAACCGCAGCACAAAGTGCTGAGTCTCTGTACCCGTGTTGTGGGCAGCTGCAAAATCATACGCAGTACTTTAGGTACACATTAACACATCCAGATTACATTGCGATGGCGGGTTGGTGTTGTCATGTGGTATGCTGACACATTTTTTCCTGGCTATTTCTTGAGATCGATGTACATATCCGATCAAATGTATCCGAACTCTTGTTTGTGGAAATTATTATGGAGTGTGCCCACATTTCGCCTTTATGATGGTTTCACTGTGCTGTGGGCACTTTCATTGAGGTGTCTCAATGTTTGTACAAAAATGGCAGCCCATTCTTCCTCAGGAGCCGAAACCGGAGAAGGGAGTGATAAACATACTTGTTTTGTAAATAAAACCGCCTTTTGTTGCTGCAACTTAATTTACTTTTCCCAGGCGCGTTTCGGCTTTTTCTTGCTCTAAGGCGTCATAGTGGGATCTATGACGATACACTTTTGTTATTTTTAGATTAACAAACAGTTCACGTCGCGATTTTTTATGTAAATAAGTAATTTCTTACGGCCTGCTGTGATCTGCGTTTTCTGTCATGTTGTGAATGTTTCATTTCTTCTTCTTTCCCTGCTTGCCAAAAAACTGACGCGTAATTCCGCCTTATGCAGGCACCTTTTTAGTTTTGTTTTCATCCAAACATGTTTCAGCACTTTTTGTGCTTTCTTCAGACGGTTTGTTTATTTTTCTTCTGCAAAATTGTTACATGTTAATCTTTGAAGAAAATTCTCTGCACAAAGTATCTACATTTCTAAAATAATCGATTACTGTCAAATATTTCTACATTGGCTTGCATACAGTACAGAGCTGAGACATGTATCACTGAGTTGAGACATTCTATTTCGTTTATTTACGAAATATTTAAAGTTTCTATTTTCATAGTACATTCGGGAATATATCCTCTTACTTCGACGATCATCAGTTATTTTGCTCGCCAAATACCAAAACTCATCTACTACTTTAAGTGTCTCGTTTCCTAATCTGATTCCCTCAGCATCACCTGAGTTAATTCGACTACATTCCATTATTATCGTTTCGCTTTATTTGATATTCATCTTATATCCTCCTTTCAAGACACTTTCCATTCCGTTCAAATGCTCTTCCGGGTCCTGTGCTGTCTCTGACAGAATTACAATGTCGTTGGCAAAACACTAAGTTTTTATTTCTTCTCAATAGATTTTAATTACTCTCCAATTTTCCGAGGGTAATGATGTTGAACGCTGTGGTCTGGAGCGAAATATACTTTCTAACTCATACCAAAGGTGTTCCATTGGGTTTCGGTCAGTCTTTGGGCAGATCAGTTTCACTAATTTTTGTCGACAAACCATTGCCTTACAGATGTTGCTTTATGACAGAGTGTACTGTCATGCTGATGCAAACAGTCTTCGTCTCCGAACTGTACCTCTACTGTACGCAGTGCACAGTGCACTAAAATGTCTTACTATCCTTCCCGCATTAAGCGTGGAGCACCCCCTAACCACAAAAAACACCAGCTTCTTTGTACTTCACAGCTCGGCGCTACACTTGGTACCAGGTAACGTTTTTCGGACATTCACCAAACTCAAACCCTTCCATCGGATTGACACAGGATACAGTTTGATTCACCAATCCAAATCACTCGTTTTCGGTCATCAACTGCCCAGTGGCGTCTCGCTTTATAGCGCCTCAAGCGTCGCTTAATACAGACTATCGAAAAGTGTTGTTTGTGAGGAGCTGTCCCTCCATTGTACCCCATTGTTTTTAACTCCCTACGAACAGTCATTGGTCTACAGGGACTGCTGGTAGCACTTTGGAAGTCGCAATTGTTTCCTTTCGCTGATTTCACGCGATTATTTACAACCACCATCCGCCATGCTCGACAGTTTCTGTCCGTAACTACATGACATCTGTCTGCTCTTGATTCAGCTGTGGCTGTTGCTTCGCGTTTCCATTTCAGAGTCACTCCACCAGCAACCTATGTGGGCGGCTTATCAGTGATTGTTATTTCTCTGGTGGATCTGTTTCTCTGGTGACATCCAATAACGAGTCCTCGTTCAAAGTCATTGAGCTCTGCTTATCGATCGATTCTGCTGTTACTGTCTTTCTACTGATAATACAGTACTCCCTGCCTTCTTTTATATTGAGTGTTTCGCCTCTGGTGACAGCTAGTGGTCAGTTACACGTTATATAGGGATATTCTGACATCTTTGATCAGGCAGCGTATTAATACAGTTGTAGAAAATGAGCATCAACGTCGGCATGGTTCTGGGCCATTCCGCAGAGTTACAGAGGCCGAACCAAAGTGATGGGTGCACAAGGTAGTATGCGAAGTGGCGTACTTGGAGCCACATCCAACAAGCCACGTACAAAAATTCGAAACAGCACAAGGCGTTTAGCGGGCTTTGTGAACTCGCAGAAAATCGACGTTGGAGTTCCGGAAAGCCCTTTCAGTCACTTCAAGACTATTTACATGAAGAGAAGGGGAGTGTGGTATGCATCTAGTAAAACATGAACTAGAGGGCCGATAGTTTTAGATCAAAGCATAACTTCTGATGGGTATGTGAATGAAACGAAATTTTCACTCTGCAGTGGAGTGTGCACTATCATGAAACTTCCTGGCAGATTAAAACTGTGTGCCGAACAGAGACTCGAAATCGGGACCTTTGCAAAGGCCCTGAGTTCGAGTCTCGGTCCGGCACACAGTTTTAATCTGCCAGGAAGTTTCATGTGAACAAAGTATTGCAATACTTTTTGCAGAGAGCTGACAACTAGCGAAAAGAACTACCGTTATTTCATCCAGGACAATGCAAGGGCACACGACGCCAAATGCATAATTACGACGACTTGTTTTGATTCTAAGATAGGCCTATTTCATCAAGGTCACGAAATTCGTCAAGGTGAACAAAGCATATCAGCTTCTAGTGACACTGCAATGGCCAGCGCAAAGCATAAAGAAAGTGGGAGGGGGATTGTAACGTCGCAAGTGAGTGGAAATTAACCATGTGGAAACGATTACCAATAGAACAGTGACGAGTGCTTTCGGAGGAAATTAGTAGCTTGTAAAACGGGTACACCTATTGCCAATATTGAAAGAAGAGAATCTCTCTTTCTTCTTAATGGTCGCTTTAGTCTGGAAGACCGTATGCGTTCTCTACATACCTCCGCCAGTCATTTCTCTTCCTGGCTCTCGTGGTCCATTCTCCTTTTCTCAGATCCATTACCTCCATACCCCTGTTGATATCATCCTTCCATATTGTCCGTAGCCTTCCTCGGCTCCTGCCCTCCACGGATCGTGAGAACGCTACTCGTAATCTTTCCTCTTACATCCTTATTAGGCGTTCTACCCACATCAGTGTTCTACTCTTCATCCTTTGGGCAATGTCAGCTTGTGAGTGTAGGTCTGCCAGTTCTCGGTTTTTTAATATCCTCCAGTTCTGTGACTGGGTGTCTTTCTTCGGACGAAATATTTCCTTTAATATCTTTCTCTCGAAGGCTAGCAATATTTTTTCCATCTGTCTTCCTCAATGTAAATGTGTCAGAGCCATACAGAGCTACCGGGAGAATTACAGTCTTATTACAGTCTTATTTTAAAACTTCTCAAAACTGCTTTACTGCACAGCACATCCCCTAAGCCAAAATATGTTCTATTTGCCAGTCCTCATTGTCAATTTCCATTCATTTCTGCGCGTTAAAAATGATTCCCAAATATTTAAACATGTCTATTCTATGCCTAAAAATGTTACTCCATCGGCTATCAATAGGGTACTTTACTTGGGTGCCTTCCTCACGACCCTCACTCAACTTTCTCTTCTTTAATTTGCAGGTCTGATTTCCTTGCAATGTTTCTGTATGAACATATAATGAGCTGCAAATCCTCGACGCTACCACTTATTAGAACATCGTCCGTATTTTCAAGCCGATTTATTGTGTTATTACCCAGTTTTATTCCAGCTTGGTTTAATATGTGATGTTCTCAGTTTTTCGTGTTCTCTGTCTACCTTTTCTAAAATAAAAATTTTTTGATGTTCTCTGTCTATCATTTCTAAAATTAAATTAAAAAAGTATTTGAGATAATTTATCTCATTGTCTAAGACCAGGTTTGACTTCAAAATTCTCCGAAATTCCTCTAGTGATCTTTACTCTGCAATAGATTTTTGTTAAACACATCTGTACTAGACTAAATAAATCTCTTACCTTAATTTCCAACCACCTTACAACGCGATTCGCAATATCTCCAATATCCGGTCAGTGGTACCAAAGAGCAAACACAGCGACAGAGAAAAAGAGTAACAGTAAGGCCAGAGAGAAGAAGCATATAGGCCCAATGTCAAGTAAAACTGTGATCAGCGCGGACAGAAGTGCTCTAATGACATACATTCTTCAAAACATAAGTGCGTGATATAGGAGCTGTGCAAAAAGGCCACACAGATCAGAAGAGCACATGTTCTTGTGTATGACGACAAAGGTAACTTGCATTTCAACAGAAAGTGTGGTAATTTAACTGCAATTTCTATTCCTCCGTTCTACACTAAAGCGCTAAAGAAATTGGTAGCGGCAAGCATATTCAAATGTAGTGATATGTAAACAGGCAGAATACGGTGCTGCGGTTGGCAACGCCTATATAAGACAACAAGTGTATGGCGCAGTTGTTAGATCGGTTACTGCTGCCACAATAGCAAGGTACCAAGATTTAAGTGAGTTTGACATGGTGTTATGGTCGGTGCACGAAAAATGGGACACAGCATCTCCGAGGTAGGACCATTTCATGAGAGTACCGTGAATGTCAGGAATCCGGTAAAACATCAAATCTCCGACGTCGCTGAGGCCGGAAGAAGACCTTCAAGAACGCAATCAAAGACGACTGAAGAGAATCGTTCAACGTGACAGAAGTGTAACCGTTCCGCAAATTGCTGCAGATTTCAATACTAGGCCATCAACAAGTCCACTCGTGTACGTTGATGACTGCACGACACAAAGCTTGTCGCCTCGTCTGGTTCCGTCAACACCGCGTATGACCCCAGCTGTTTTTTGCACCCTAAAGCAAAACAAAAGCAAACCAAACCAACATTGACCTGTTGATGACTGGAAACATGTTGCCTGGTGGGACGAGTCTCAGTTGAAATTGTATCGCGCAGATGAAAGTGTATGGGTATGGAGACAACCTCATGAATCCATGGACCCTGCTTGTCAACAGGGGACTGTTCATGCTGGTGAAGGCTCTGTAATGGTGTGGGGCGTCGGCTGTTGGAGCAATATGGGACCCCTGATACGTCTAGATACTACTCTGACAGATGACACGTACGTTAGCATGCTGTCTGTTCACCTGCATCCATTCATGTCCACCGCGCATTTCGACGGACATGGGTAATTCCTGCAAGACAGTGATACACTTCACACGTCCGAAATCGCTACAGAGTGGCTCCAGGAACACTCGTCTGAGCTCCCGCTGGAGGTTCGAGTCCTCCCTCGGGCGTGGGTGTGTGATTTGGTCTTAGCATAAGTTGGTTTAAGTAGTGTCTAGGGACCGATGATCTCAGCAGTTTGGTCCCTTAGGAATCCACACACATTTGAACTCGCCTGAGTTCAAACACTTCCGCTGGCCACCAACTCTCCAGACATGAAAATTATTCAGCATATGCCATGGAACGTGATGTTCAGAAGAGACCTCCACCACGTCGTACTCTTACAGATTTATGGACAACTCTGCTGGATACTTAGTGTCAGTTCCCTCCAGCAGTATCTCCTAAATTAGTCGAGTCCATGTCACGTCGCGTTGCGGCACTTCTGAGTGCTCGCGGGGCCCTAAAGTACACGCCTGGAAATTGAAATAAGAACACCGTGAATTCATTGTCCCAGGAAGGGGAAACTTTATTGACACATTCCTGGGGTCAGATACATCACATGATCACACTGACAGAACCACAGGCACAGAGACACAGGCAACAGAGCATGCACAATGTCGGCACTAGTACAGTGTATATCCACCTTTCGCAGCAATGCAGGCTGCTCTTCTCCCATGGAGACGATCGTAGAGATGCTGGATGTAGTCCTGTGGAACGGCTTGCCATGCCATTTCCACCTGGCGCCTCAGTTGGACCAGCGTTCGTGCTGGACGTGCAGACCGCGTGAGACGACGCTTCATCCAGTCCCAAACATGCTCAATGGGGAACAGATCCTGAGATCTTGCTGGCCAGGGTAGTTGACTTACACCTTCTAGAGCACGTTGAGTGGCACGGGATACATGCGGACGTGCATTGTCCTGTTGGAACAGCACGTTCCATTGCCGGTCTAGGAATGGTAGAACGATGGGTTCGATGACGGTTTGGATGTACCGTGCACTATTCAGTGTCCCCTCGACGATCACCAGTGGTGTACGGCCAGTGTAGGAGATCGCTCCCCACACCATGATGCCGGGTGTTGGCCCTGTGTGGCTCGGTCGTATGCAGTCCTGATTGTGGCGTTCACCTGCACGGCGCCAAACACGCATACGACCATCATTGGCACCAAGGCAGAAGCGACTCTCATCGCTGAAGACGACACGTCTCCATTCGTCCCTCCATTCACGCCTGTCGCGACACCACTGGAGGCGGGCTGCACGATGTTGGGGCGTGAGCGGAAGACTGCCTAACGGTGTGCGGGACCGTAGCCCAGCTTCATGGAGACGGTTGCGAATGGTCCTCGCCGATACCCCAGGAGCAACAGTGTCCCTAATTTGCTGGGAAGTGGCGGTGCGGTCCCCTACGGCACTGCGTAGGATCCTACGGTCTTGGCGTGCATCCGTGCGTCGCTGCGGTCCGGTCCCAGGTCGACGGGCACGTGCACCTTCCGCCGACCACTGGCGACAACATCGATGTACTGTGGAGACCTCACGCCCCACGTGTTGAGCAATTCGGCGGTACGTCCACCCGGCCTCCCGCATGCCCACTATACGCCCTCGCTCAAAGTCCGTCAACTGCACATACGGTTCACGTCCACGCTGTCGCGGCATGCTACCAGTGTTAAAGACTGCGATGGAGCTCCGTATGCGACGGCAAACTGGCTGACACTGACGGCGGCGGTGCACAAATGCTGCGCAGCTAGCGCCATTCGACGGCCAACACCGCGGTTCCTGGTGTGTCCGCTGTGCCGTGCGTGTGATCATTGCTTGTACAGCCCTCTCGCAGTGTCCGGAGCAAGTATGGTGGGTCTGACACACCGGTGTCAATGTGTTCTTTTTTCCATTTCCAGGAGTGTATATTAGGCAAGTGTACCAGTTTCTTTGGCTCTTCATTGTAAGCGACTTTACTGTTCGAGAAACTTTGTAGAAGACAATAAATCGAAAACCGTATCGGAGGCCTCGCCTGTTTGAGCCGTCTCGTGATCAATGGATTAGCACGTTCCGCAGGGAGTGTAATGACTTGTCGGCCACTTAGACCCGAATGCGTAAGTCAGCGATCACCCCCGCAACTCGTACACAGTGCGAGGAACAAGGGACAGCCGTCGCGGCGTCCTGCCCGGCTGGAGAGCGCCGCATCTGCATGACAATGACAATTGCTCGCAGCCCCAGCAAAGCCAAGCCAAGCCGAGTCAAATGATAAATCGCTAAGAGCTGCCTCTTCCCTCCTCGAGCAGCGACTTATCCGTCTGCCAGCGAACAATGGCAGGCGCGCGCTCTAAAACAACCAAACCTACAGCAGCTCGCGGGAAACTGCTGCTAATCCAGAGACGAGGAGCGCGTCGTGCCGATACTGCTAACTGCACAGCAGTGCGAGGCTTCTCGGTTTGTGGCAATTGTGTGACTCGGTGGAACAGAAGCTAAGTGCCAACGCGAGTCATTTGGAGGGAGGTACATTTGGTATAGCGAAGCAACTTATTGGTAAGGGAAAACCTTCCAGTCCACATTAACACCTACACACGTACTTCGCTAGGCACCGTACGGTACCCTGTACTACTACTAGAGCTGTCTTCACGAAAATAAGCACCTCGAGACCATTTCACCATCCTAAAGTCTTGCCAGTTAGTGATAATTTGAAATGTCAGTAAAAATTCCGAAAAAAATTAGACATCTCTATTTTTAGTGTAGAATATGATGGAGTGTTTTCCAAAACAAATAACTGCCAGCTGCCACGAAAAAAATTAACCTTACAAGAAATTTTTAAGAATTTTTCTTTATTTTTACTTCAACCTGTGGAAAAAACAGAACCGCTGAGGCATTTGGAAGAAAATAATATATGAACATTCGCAAAGTTTATGAACGTGTGTGATAACTATTTTGCCACGAAAACATGATGGTTCTTCGAGATAAAATATAAAATACCATAAGAGGTGTGAAACTGTTCCGCTTGTGTAATGAAAAACGTATCGCTGATGAATTTGTGTTCTGTTGGACTCATAGCGGCCGGCCGGTGTGGCCTAGGGGTTCTAGGCGCTACAGCCTGGAACCGCGCGACCGCTACGGTCGCAGGTTCGAATCCTGCCTCGGGTATGGATGTGTGTGATGTCCTTAGGTTAGTAGTTCTAAGTTCTAGGGGGGTGATGACCTCAGATATTAAGTCCCATAGTGCTCAAAGCCATTTGAACCATTTGACTCATAGCGGCTCCCAGCGAGAAAAATGCTACGAAACCTGTGGAATTAATTTTGGTAACATATGAGGCATCATCATTGTATCGAGTCACATAAGAACACATTTTATTTACGGCAGACTCCGTGCGCGGCAGCGCGTGAGTACTTGTATATCGCCGCTAGGATTTTAGATCCAACGCCTCGCCTTAATACGATCGACAATATTCCCCGCGTCCACAAAAATTTTTATAACTCTTGCCGACCTTTCGTAGTGGACCATCACCCAAATCACCGATATACGCTGTACAAAAGTAACCGTACGTACTTTCATGACAATATTTCCGTTGCAGTCGAGAAAAATGTATTTATGCGTATGGTTTCGTGATCTCCAAGTTTTATCGAAGACCGTTGTTCTCAGGGCACAGTATGAGCATTTTATAAAAAACTTCGTTCTTGCTGCTGCAATGTCTCCGCGTTCTACAGTAAATTTTCGTCCACCATTACACTTTTTGAATCAAAATCCAAGTGAGCGAAGAAGACAAAAGACAGACGTCTCTGAGCCAGAATAATTAATGTTTTCACGGCCACCTCCCAGTGTTTTTCTAGACGTCGGATATTCTCCTCTGTCGTAGTGTCAAAGTACAGTTCTACGCACAAAAGTTTTGTCGAAACATTCAAATTCCGTAATTTCCGTTTTCATTTGCATGCCTTTCTTTGAGGCCAAAACAAGTTCTCATATCTATAGATTCTGCCCATGTTAGTGCACTCTTAATACTGAATTCAGTCTATTCGGAAATGCCACAAGATTCTGTTGTAGTTTTGTGATCTTGCACAAAATTTATATTATTCCTGGCTCACACTGCGCTCGCATCTAGAGATTCCGGCGGTGTTACTGCACTGTTAAAACGCAGTTCAGTCGATTCGGAAATACGACAAGGTTACGTTGTCATATTATGAACTTGCACAAAATTTACACTGTGTGATCAAAAGCATCCGGACACCCCCAAAAAACGTACGTTTTTTTATTAGGTGCATTGTGCTGCCACCTACAGCATGGGACTCCAAATCAGCGACCTCAATAGTAATTAGACACCGTGAGAGAGCAGAATCTGGCGCTCCGCGGAACTCACGGACTTCGAACGTGGTCAGGTGATTGAATGTCACTTGCCTCATACGTCTGTACGCGAGATTTCCACATTCCATAACATCCTTAGGTCCACTGTTTCCGATGTGATAGTGATGGGGAAACGTGGAGGGACACGTACAGCACAAAAGCGTACAGACCGACCTCGTCTGTTGACTGACAGAGACCGCCGACAGTTGAAGAGGGTCGTAATGTGTAATAGGCAGACATCTATCCAGACTATCACACAAGAATTCCAAACTGCATCATGATTCACTGCAAGAACTATGACAGTTGGTGGAAGGTGAAAAAACTTGGACTTAATGGTCGAGCGGCTGCTCATTAGCCAGACATCACTCCAGTAACTGCCGAACAATGCCTCACTTGTTGTAAGTAGCGTAAACATTGGACGACTGAACAGTGGAAAAACGTTGTGTGGTGTGACGAGTCACGGTACACAGTGTGGCGATCGGATGACAGGGTGTGGGTATAGAGAATGTCCTGTGAACGTCATCTCCAGCGTGTGCAATGCCAACATTAAAATTCAGAGGTGGGGGTGTTATGATGTGGTCGTGTTTTCCATGGAGAGGGACTGTACCCCTTGTTGTTTTGTGTGACACTATCACAGCAGAGGTCTACAGTGATGTTTCAAGCACCTTCTTGCTTCCCACTGTTGAAGAGCAATTCGGGCATGGCGATTGCATCTTTCAATACGATCGAGCACCTGTTCATAATGCACGGCCTGTGGCGAAGTGGTTGCACGACAATTACGTCCCTGTAATGAACTGGCGTGCAGAAAGTCCTGACCTGAATCCTATAGAACACCTTTCGGATGTCTTGGAACGCCTACTTTGTGCCAGGCCACACCGACGGACATCGATACCTCTCCTCAGTGCAGCACTCCGCGAAGAATGGGCTGCCATTCCCCAAGAAACCTTCCATCACCTGACTCTAATCAAGGCTAAGGGTGGGCCACCACCATTTGAATTCCAGCATTACCGAAGGAGGGCGCCAGGAACTTGCGAGTCATTTTCAGCCAGGTGTCCGGATACTTTTGATCACATAGTGTATCTACATCTACATCCATACTCCGCAAGCCACCTGACAGTGTGTGGCAGAGGGTACCCTGAGTACCTCTATCGGTTCTCCCTTCTATTCCAGTCTCGTATTGTTCGTGGAAAGAACGATTGTCGGTATGCTTCTGTGTGGGCTTTAATCTCTCTGATTTTATCCTCATGGTCTCTTCGCGAGATATACGTAGGAGGGAGCCATATACTGCTTGACTCCTCGGTGAAGGTATGTTCTCGAAACTTTAACAAAAATTGGTTCAAATGGCTCTGAGCACTATGGGACTCAACTGCTGAGGTCATTAGTCCCCTAGAACTTAGAACTAGTTAAACCTAACTAACCTAAGGACATCACTAACATCCATGCCCGAGGCAGGATTCGAACCTGCGACCGTAGCGGTCTTGCGGTTCCAGACTGCAGCGCCTTTAACCGCACGGCCACTTCGGCCGGCCCTTTAACAAAAGCCCGTACCGAGCTACTGAGCGTCTCTCCTGCAGAGTCTTCCACTGGAGTTTATCTATCATCTCCGTAACGCTTTCGCGATTACTAAATGACCCTGTAACGAAGCGCGCTGCTCTCCGTTGGATCTTCTCTATCTCTTCTATCAACCCTATCTGGTACGGATCCCACACTGCTGAGCAGTATTCAAGCAGTGGGCGAACAAGCGTACTGTAACCAACTTCCTTTGTTTTCGGTTTGAATTTCCTTAGGAGTCTTCCAATGAATCTCAGTCTGGCATCTGCTTTACCGACGATCAACTTTATATGATCATTCCATTTTAAATCACTCCTAATGCGTGCTCCCAGATAATTTATGGAATTAACTGCTTCCAGTTGCTGACCTGCTATTTTGTAGCTAAATGATAAGGGATCTATCTTTCTATGTATTCGCAACACATTACACTTGTCTACATTGAGATTCAATTGCCATTCCCTGCACCATGCGTCAATTCGCTGCAGATCCTCCTGCATTTCAGTACAATTTTCCATTGTTACAACCTCTCGATACACCACAGCATCATCTGAAAAAAGCCTCAGTGAACTTCCGATGTCGTCCACAAGGTCATTTATGTATATTGTGAATAGCAACGGTCCTATGACACTCCCCTGCGGCACACCTGAAATCACTCTTACTTTGGAAGACTTCTCTCCATTGAGAATGACATGCTGCGTTCTGTTATCCAGGAACTCTTCAACCCGATCACACAATTGGTCTGATAGTCCATATGCTCTTACTTTGTTCATTAAACGATTATGGGAAACTATATCAAACGCCTTGCGGAAGTCAAGAAACACGGCATCTACCTGTGAACCCGTGTCTATGGCCCTCTGAGTCTCGTGGACGAATAGCGCGAGCTGGGTTTCACACGATCGTCTTTTTCGAAACCCATGCTGATTCCTACAGAGTAGATTTCTAGTCTCCAGAAAAGTCATTATACTCGAACATAATACGTGTTCCAAAATTCTACAACTGATCGACGTTAGAGATATAGGTCTATAGTTCTGCACATCTGTTCGACGTCCCTTCTTGAAAACGGGGATGACCTGTGCCCTTTTCCAATCCTTTGGAACGCTACGCTCTTCTAGAGACCTACGGTACACCGCTGCAAGAGGGGGGTGGGGGGGGGGCAAGTTCCTTCGCGTACTCTGTGTAGAATCGAACTGGTATCCCATCAGGTCCAGCGGCCTTTCCTCTTTTGAGCGATTTAAATTGTTTCTCTATCCCTCTGTCGTCAATTTCGATATCTACCATTTTGTCATCTGTGCGATAATCTAGAGAATGAATTACAGTGCAGTCTTCCTCTGTAAAACAGCTTTGGAAAAAGACATTTAGTATTTCGGCCTTTCGTCTGTCATCCTCTGTTTCAGTACCATTTTGGTCACAGAGTGTCTGGAAATTTTGTTTTGATCCACCTACCGCTTTGACATAAGACCAAAATTTCTTAGGATTTTCTGCCAAGTCAGTACATAGAACTTTACTTTCGAATTCATTGAACGCCTCTCGCATAGCCCTCCTCACACTACATTTCGCTTCGCGTAATTTTTGTTTGTCTGCAAGGCTTTGGCTATGTTTATGTTTGCTGTGAAGTTCCCTTTGCTTCCGCAGCAGTTTTCTAACTCGGTTGTTGCACCACGGTGGCTCTTTTCCATCTCTTACGACTTGCTTGGCACATACTCATCTAACGCATATTGTACGATGGTTTTGAATTTTGTCCACTGATCCTGAACACTATCTGTAATTGAGACAAAACTTTTGTGTTGAGCTGTCAGGTACTCTGTAATCTGCTTTTTGTAACTTTTGCTAAACAGAAAAATCTTCCTACCTTTTTTAATATTTCTATTAACGGCTGAAATCATCGATGCCGTAACCGCTTTATGATCGCTGATTCCCTGTTCTGCGTTAATTGTTTCGAATAGCTCGGGTCTGTTTGTCACCAGAAGGTCTAATATGTTATCGCCACGAGTCGGTTCTCTGTTTAACTGCTCAATGTAGTTTTCAGATAAAGCACTTAAAAAATTTTCACTGGATTCTTTGTCCCTGCCACCCGTTATGAACGTTTGAGCCTCCCAGTCTATATCCGGCAAATTAAAATCTCCACCCAGAACTATAACATGGAGGGGAAATCTACTCGAAATATTTTCCAAATTACCCTTCAGGTGTTCAGCCACAACAGCTGCTGAGCCCGGGGGCTTATAGAGACATCCAATTACCATGTCTGAGCCTGCTTTAACCGTGACCTTCACCCAAATCATTTCACATTTCGGATCTCCGTCAATTTCCTTCGATACTATTGCACTTCTTATCGCTATAAACACCTCTCCCCCTTCACTGTCCAGCCTGTCTCTGCGGTATACATTCCAATCTGAGTTTAGGATTTCATTACTGTTTACGTCTGGTTTCAGCCAACTTTCTGTCCCTAGTACTACATGGGCGTTGTGTCCGTTTATTAATGAGAGCAGCTCTGGGACCTTTCCATAGACGCTCCTGCAGTTTACTATTAGCACATTAATATTGTTATTCCCTGTTGCATTTTGCCTACTCCTACCTTGCCGCGTCTCAGGAGGCGTCTTGTCGGGCCTAGTGAGGGAATTCTCTAACCTAAAAAACCCCCACGTGCACTCCACACGTACTCCGCTACCCTTGTAGCCGCTTCCGGCGTGTAGTGCACGCCTGACCTATTCAGGGGGACCCTACATTTCTCCACCCGATAGCGGAGATCGAGAAATTTGCACCCCAGACCTCCGCAGAATCGTCTGAGCCTCTGGTTTAAGCCTTCCACTCGGCTCCAAACCAGAGGACCGCGATGGGTTCTGGGAACGATACTACAAATAGTTAGCTCTGATTCCACCCCGTGAGCGAGGCTTTCCTCCTTCACCAATTCCGCCAACCGCCTGTACGAATTGAGGATGACCTCTGAACCCAGACGGCAGGAGTCATTGGTGCCGGGATGAGCAACAATTTGCAGTCGGATGCACCCAGTGCTCGCTATCGCCGCCGGTAGGGCCTCCTCCACATTTCGGATGAGACCCCCCGGCAAGCAGACAGAGTGAACACTGGCCTTCTTCCCCGACCTTTCCGCTATTTCCCTAAGGGGCTCCATCACCCGCCTAACGTTGGAGCTCCCAATAACTAATAAACCCCTCCCCCTGTGTGCCTGCTCGGACCTTGCTGAAGGAGCGGCCACATGTCCACTCACAGGCAGAGCGGGCGATGCCACACGGCCAGCCTCCGCATTTACCCTCCGCCTCGTGCGCCGCGAACGCCGCTGAACCCGCCACTCCCCTTGGGGAGAGGGTGGCCCAACCGCGCCCGGTACCCGCGAAGATGTCTCGGCAGCAGGGACAGTGGGTGAAGCATATAACACCTGGGGTGTACCTTGCGACGCACCAGACTCCCCACTGCCGCTACACTCCGAGGCAGCAGCCTGAAGACGGCTGACCGCGGCCATCAACACGTTCAGCTGTTCGCGAACAGTGGCCAGCTCCTCCTCCGCCCGTACACAGCAGTCACACATCCGTGTCTAGGAACCTACATCGCATGCTCGGGCGTTTGTCAATAGGCTACAGTCGGCACCGTATCAATTGCTATGTAGTTCAGATTGTGCATCAGTTAAGTTCCTTTCATACTATGGTGATGAAACAGCTCCATTTGAGCAATCTTGTACCATGGAGAGCCAAAGAAACTGGCACACGTACCTAATATCACGTAGGTCCTTTGAAAGGTATCCCAGAAGTGCTCAATAATGTTCATGTCTAGGGAGTTTGGTGGCCAGTTTTTAAACTCAGAAGAGTGTTCCTGGAGCCACTCTGTAGCTATTCTGGACGTGTGGGATGTCGCATTGTCCTGCTGGAATTCCCCAAGTCCGTCGGAATGCAGAATGGCCGTGACTGTAAACAGGTGATCAGACAGTACGCATACATACGTGTCACTTGTCAGAGTCGTATCTAGACGTATCAGGGGTCCCATATCACTCCTACTGCACATGTCCCACATCATTACAGATCCTCCACCAGCCTGAACAGCCCCCTGCTGACTTGCAGGGTCCATGGATTCATGACGTTGTCTCCATACCCGTACACGTCCTTCCGCTTGATACAAATTGAAACGAGACTCGTCCCACCAGGCTACATGTTTCCAGTCATTAACAGTCCAATGTCGGTGCTGACGGACCCAGGCGAGGCGTAAAGATTTGTGTCGTGCAGTCATAAAGGATACACGAGTGGAGCTTCGGCTGCCAAAACCCATGTTGATGATGTTTCGTTGAATGGTACGCGGACTGACACTTGCTGATGGCCCAGCATTGAAATCTGCAGCAATTTGCGGAAGGATTGCACTTCTGTCACTGTGAACGATTCTCCTCAGTCGTAGCTGGTCCCGTTCTTGCAGGATCTTTTTCTGGCCGCAGCGATGTC
This sequence comes from Schistocerca americana, assembly GCF_021461395.2. Classification (NCBI taxonomy): domain Eukaryota; kingdom Metazoa; phylum Arthropoda; class Insecta; order Orthoptera; family Acrididae; genus Schistocerca; species Schistocerca americana. Next base: position 250,835,726 of record NC_060125.1, on the reverse strand, counting down.
GGAGATTTGATGTTTTACAGGATGTCTGATATTCTCGGTACAGTCGTGAAATGGTCGTACGGGAAAATCCACACTTTATCACTACCTCGGAGATGCTGTGTCCCATCGCTCGTGCGCCGACTATAACACAATATTCAGACTCACTTAAATCTTGATAACTTGCCAGTGTAGCACCAATAACCAAACTAGCAACTGCGCCAAACACTTGTTGTCTTATACAGGCGCTGCCGACCGCAACCCGTATTCTGCATGTCTACATATCGGACATGTCGGACGAAGATCCTTTAACAAAAGCCAGCAGACAACAGGTCAACAAGCGGCTATGAAAGCCTCAACAACTCTGTACTTTGTGTAATTATTGTCAGTATACTAAGAACAATACTATTTGAATACGCTTGCCTATACCAGTGTCTTTAGTGCAGTACACAGCCTGCACATGCCGTTATAAGATGTACTTCAATCACTTTTATTTTTAACTCCACTATGTGTTCGGCTTCAGATGGATTATGGTACTTTACATTGATGAATTTGTTGCTGACATACAGAAGTGAGGCTGTATGATGGACCTGTGTGAAGAACTTGAAATTTTCATGCACAATAAGCAGGTTGGATAACAACTATCAAATGATAAAATCTAATCCAATTGAAGTATGTTACGGGTGATACCAGTAAAGTGTAACCAGTAGTTATACAGCACACCTATAGTTGTAATTCCCATGAAATAGCGTTTTTAAAAGCATTAAGTACACATGAAATAACATAATCTGTCTTAGTTTCTGTATGTCCATCTATTTAGAGATAGTTGCGGGACTCGGCTGTTCGATACAGCATGTCAAATCAAACACCTTTCAGCCGTCTGTTTTCAAACTTATTTTATTTAGCTACCAGTTTCGCCGATTTACTACGCCAGCTTCAGTCCCCTGACAGACGTGTAGGGAGATTCTACATCGGTTCTGGTCAAAAGAAGGGCCAGAATTCGAATACTGGTATCTGTAGATATCTGCTTCCTGTCATGGTTGAAGAGGTCGCTAAAGCAAGAAGAAGTCTAGAGATACCAGTATTCGTATGCTAGTCCCTGTTACGACCAGAACCGAGGTGGAATCTTCCTAAAAGTCGTTCAGGGGCCTGAATATGGCGTAGTATATCACCGAAACTGGTAAGAAAATAAAATAAGTTTGAAACTAGACGGCTGAATGGTGTTTGATTTGACATTCTCTAATCTTGCTTAAGTCAGCATAGCTAAATTAGAAAATTTCAGCACTTTTTCATTTTTAAATTAAAATAATTAACTTCGCATTACTGTATTAACGAAGAATTTCCATAATGTTAACATATCTCCATTTGTAGCAACTTCGCCTTATCGCTGGACACTTTGTCACAGCAAACATCTTTGAATCGTAAGACTTCTAAATTGAAAAGTGCGGAGCAATAGACGCGTGGATTTCGCTATGAGAGCATACAACAACTATATTCGCCCAGACACGCTATACAGCTTCCACACATATACATGTTCAAAAATGGTTCAAATGGCTCTGAGCACTATGGGACTTAACTTCTGAGGTCATCAGCCCCCTAGAACTTAGAACTACTTAAACCTAACTAACCTAAGGACATCACACACATCCATGCCCGAGGCAGGATTCGAACCTGTAGCGCCTAGAACCGCTCGGCCACCCCAGCCGGCTACATATACAGGAAAGTGCACAAATCCTTTGAGAGCGTCAAATAATGTAATGTTTCTCCCCCAGTGAGAGACGACGCATAACCACACTACCACAGCTCTGGCTGCCACATAAGGAATCGTGTTAGGTGTCCAAAGCAAATCCAACCAAGTGAAACACCATAATCCATCTGAAGATGTTGGCCTGACCATCGTTGTGTTAAAATGAAAATGAAGAGATTGAAACAGTGTAGCAATAATTATTTACAAAGAATTCTTATTGAGTGATGATACGAAGAGGAAAACTCCTAATCGCTATCAAGTTTGTAAAGACAATGTAGGTCATCACGCGTCTGTTAACAAGTACTGTGCTACTTTGCTGTCGTGATTGAAGTGATGTTCTTACACAACATGAATTGCTCACATCTTTACGTAAACAAACGTCGGACGAAGAACCTCTGACAAAAGCCAGCGGACAACAGGTCAACAAGTTTCCACGAAAGCCTCAACAACTCTGTTCAAAAATGGTTCAAATGGCTCTAATCACTATGGGACTTAACTTCTGAGGTCATCAGTCCCCTAGAACATAGAACTACTTAAACCTAACTAACCTAAGGACATCACCCACATCCATGCCCGAGGCAGGATTGTAACCTGCGACCGTAGCAGTCACGCGATTCCGGACTGAAGCGCCTAGAACCGCTCGGCCACCACGGCCGGCAACATCTCTCTACTTTGTGTAATTATTGTCAGTATAATAAGAACAAACTACTCTCACATGTATTTTATTAATCTCGTAATACATGTTAAAGAAAGAGAATGACACAAGATTTCTGAAATCATAACCTATTCTGCGTATAGCTACAGAAACACACAGCTCACGCTATTCCAAATAAATTGTTCTTTCACGTGTTTGTTGTGGTTCCAGGACAAACATGAGACTGCCGGTGTTTCGAAAAACCTCCGCGAGGTGCCAATAGAACGCTGCTAATTGAAGGTAAGGGTAGTGGTCTCACATAGTTAAAACTACTTTAACTTTTAGTGACATGAGAAAAAGTTCTGTCATTCAAGTGACCTGACCGCAGTTTAAGTTTCCACGGCCAGTTTCGGTGACACCACTCGAGTTGTATCTCATCAGTTGCATGTGGAAACAGCTTTGCCAGCCTCACGTTCGGACGTGCGAGGAAGCGGTACTGCTGAGCTGAGCACTAGGGATGTGTCGTTTGCGAGGAAACGGGTCCAGAGGAACGGTTCGCTGAACTGAACGGAACGGATGTAGGAAAGATTTCGTTCAACGTTCCCCTTCATGTCGGTCTCGTTCCCGCGTCGATCTCGTTCCTTTTAGGCTTGTCACTCGTTGCTCGTTCCCTCGTTCCTGCTCTTTCTTGGTCACTAACTACTCTTGCCAATTTCACCGCTCTTGGTTCAGTACCGAGTAGTAATTCTTTTCGCTCATTACGTTAGGCCGTTCTTGTTAAATTTCAAACCGTTCTCGAAATCAAGGCTTCCAGTTCTTTGTGTAACCCGTTCAGTTTCCAAGAACGATAATTAATAATATTGTTACGATCACTACTCGTATTATAAATACACGAAAATGATCAGATTGGCTGGAATTCGCCTTTCGACAAGCTAGTCTGTGTTTATGAAAACAAAGTGCCCATAATGTCTACTTTAGCTTCCGCAAATAATAAAATATCAGTGGCCATATTCAAGTACGGATATACGCGTTCTACAAGTTGTAAAAAGTAAAATTTTGGAAACAAATTAAATGAATTTTGAGCAACAATTCCATGTAAAGTTTTCATTTTCCAGCTTCTGACGCACGACACAGCCTTTGAAAGGGTCTGAAGTTTATTCTAATCTCAATTTCCTTCGCTCAGCTGCCTACGATTTTTAGGTCGTTGTTCAAAAATTTCTGATCCCAGTCGACTTTTACATGTCTACGATATTTATCCAAATATTTCAGTTTTAAAAATGACAGTTTTCAGTGCCTCTATTCATTTGTTTTTTATTTGAATGGTGAACGTGTCACTCGAAAGTTTTCATTAAAAACATTTTACTTGTAAGAGGTCCATGACTAAGAAACTGATTGCTAGCGCACTCGAGCAGATATAACTTCGATGGGTTGCTCACGCGCTGCCTGCGATATGTGAGCCACAGTAGAATCGCAGACCAGAGAGCAGTGTCGGCAGCTGTAGTAGTAGTAGCTCGCAGTGGGGCGGTTGGGTCAGGTCGATCTTAGAGAGCAGTTGTCGAGTTGTATAGCTCACAGAGAGCACTTGTGTCCTGTATGGAATTACCAAGGCCGGTCGTGGAGAACGATTGCGGTGCCTAAGCGATGAAGTATAAGGTTAAAGCAAAAATTATTATTATTTATTGCCGCGCACATATGTAATTTTCAACAACTCATTTTGTACTACTGTTATATCAAAGTCACAAGTAAATAATTTTTCAATAATTTTTCAATAATAATCTTTCTTATAAATATAACTTTTTACAATCATTCATCTGAATTTAAAGTTTTTACTAATTTCTCCTATCCACAGTCATGCTAATTATGGTAAATAAAATCAGTTGTCTTCCATACATAACAAAATATAGTGGCCAGCATTGCACTGGGCTGTGCCAGAAAAATTTATTATAGGAGCAGATATATACGCGTTATCCTGCGACTTAATTGAGGTAAGAATTTTTAGTTTATTCAGAATGATTTTTCAGGGCCATGACGCAGCATTGCTGACGTCTATATTTTCCAGTTTAGATTCACAGTCAGTTAATTATTGAAAGGTTATATATGAGTCACAGTTTTATTGAGAGGTTAGTCACCCATTTATTGGAAGGTTATGGAATAAACTGTTGGGAGGTTACATACTGATTCTCATTTTAACACTGAAACATCCCCTTAGAAAAATTTATGAATTACTGTGCTGCTAAACCTCTTACGTTATTTGATTTTCGAACAGCTGAGCAAAACTGAACGTGCTCAGACATTTCGCTCTTATTCTGATCAACACTAAACTGACACACAATATTTTTAGCGCAATGCAATCTGACTTTCAATAATCTCTACAAAAGAATGGCCCTGGCTAACAATAACCTATACCTTTCATGAATCACTTACCTCACAAAAATCTTCGTTACTCGAACTACTGCGATACAGCGAGCGCCAATACTGCCAGCTAAATAAAGGATGCTAACTACTGAAGCGAAAGGCTATTTACAATTTGTACAGAAACCAGATGGCAGTTATAAGAGTCAAGGGACATGAAAGGGAAGCAGTGGTTGGGAAGGGAGTAAGACAGGGTTGTAGCCTCTCCCCGATGTTGTTCAATCTGTATATTGAGCAAGCAGTAAAGGAAACAAAAGAAAAATTAGGAGTAGGTATTAAAATTCATGAAGAAGAATTAAAAACTTTGAGGTTCGCCGATGACATTGTAATTCTGTCAGAGACAGCAAAGGACTTGGAAGAGCAGTTGAATGGAATGGACAGTGTCTTGAAAGGAGGATATAAGATGAACATCAACAAAAGCAAAACGTGGATAATGGAATGTAGTCTAATTAAGTCGGGTGATGCTGAGGGAATTAGATTAGGAAATGAGACACTTAAAGTAGTAAAGGAGTTTTGCTATTTGGGGAGCAAAATAACTGATGATGGTCGAAGTAGAGAGGATATAAAATGTAGGCTGGCAATGGCAAGGAAAGCGTTTCTGAAGAAGAGAAATTTGTTAACATCCAGTATTGATTTAAGTGTCAGGAAGTCATTTCTGAAAGTATTCGTATGGAGTGTAGCCATGTATGGAAGTGAAACATGGACGATAAATAGTTTGGACAAGAAGAGAATAGAAGCTTTCGAAATGTGGTGCTACAGAAGAATGCTGAAGATTATATGGGTAGATCACATAACTAATGAGGAAGTATTGAATAGGATTGGGGAGAAGAGAAGTTTGTGGCACAACTTGACCAGAAGAAGGGATCGGTTGGTAGGACATGTTCTGAGGCATCAAGGGATCACAAATTTAGTATTGGAGGGCAGCGTGGAGGGTAAAAATCGTAGAGGGAGACCAAGAGATGAATACACTAAGCAGATTCAGAAGGATGTAGGTTGCAGTAGGTACTGGGAGATGAAAAAGCTTGCACAGGATAGAGTAGCATGGAGAGCTGCATCAAACCAGTCTCAGGACTGAAGACCACAACAACAACAACAACAACTGAAGGCACTCAACTACTGATAGGCACAGTTAGCATATGAAAGATTTTGATACAGAACAAACAATGTATTTATCTTAATAGTTTTCAAAAGTCATAATATATATATATATATATATATATATATATATATATATATATATATATATATATATATATATATGTATCAGTTCATGACATCCAGTCTTACAAATTTACTGTCTCTGATGGACACACGTCCAGATCATCCGCTCTCAAAACTCCATCATCTCTCTCCCCACATCCACCACTGCTGATGGCTCACCTCCAACTGCGCAACGCTACGCACTGTTCACATCTAATAGCCCAACACTACAATAGTAAATATTCCAACAATGCAAACCAGCCACAGACTGAACTCAGCACAGCCAGTGATTTTCATACAGAGCGCTACGTGGCGTCACCAACATAAAAACCTAAACAGCCTACTTACAACACAATTCTGCTATAATCCTTGTCCAGTAATCTAGACTGTGGTTGTTATACGACACAGGCGTACCCAGTGGGGGGACCTACTACTCACAGATGTAGCAACTGAGTATCAGTTAGAAGTGAGTGATACTGACTAGCAAGAAATACATCCAGAACGGTTTGTATGGAAATCTCAAAATTATTTCGCCATTCACCACGAAACTAATATGAGGTCCCCCTCCTCCCCCCCCCTCCCCACACCCTGCTTTTATCTGGGTGTCCTCTTGCTATTGGGTACAGTGCTTCTGGGAGGAGCACACCACAGAACTGCTGAAGCGTCTTAACAAATCTCTGTTTGCAATGCGAATTTTTTCAGACATAGGGGATATAAAAATGAAAAAGCTGGCATACTATGCTTACTTTCATTCCATAATGTCATATGGGATTATTTTTTGGGGTAATTCATCAAGCCAAGCTAAAGTTTTCCGGGCACAAAAACGTGCAGTAAGAATTATATGTGGTGTGAACTCAAGAACATCCTGCAGAAGACTGTTCAGGGAACTAGGGATACTAACTACTGCTTCCCAATATATTTATTCCTTAATGAAATTTGTCATTAAAAATATATCACTTTTTCAAACCAACAGCTCAATTCATGGACTCAGTACTAGGAATAAGAATAATCTTCACAAGGATTGAAAGTCACTTAGTCTAGTACAAAAAGATGTGCATTATTCAGGAACACACATTTTCAATAACTTGCCAGCAGCCATAAAAAGCTTAACAACCAATGAAATTCAGTTTAAGAGAAGCCTAAAGGATTTATTGGTGACCAACTCCTTCTACTCCATTGATGAATTTCTTAGTAAAACCAACTGATTTGTATATAAGTACAACATAACTTCTGCACGATTTCAGTGCAGTAATGTGTTCATTGAAAATTTGTGTGTGTGTGTGTGTGTAAGTATAATCTAACTTCTGCACCATGTCAGTGCAGTAATGTGTTCATTGTAAATAAGTATTACAGTAGTTGTATTACATGTTTATTACCTTATAAATAAATAAAAAACTTTTTTATTTGAATTCAGTGCATTAGTATTTGTAAAATGACTCTTATTGTTCATTAAAAAATGACGATCATTCCACTTGGGACCTGTGGAATGGTACATTAGCTTATTTGTTTTAGTTGTAAATATTTGTCATGTATTGTTGTTTTTCTGACATGTTCCACATCCTGGAGGACCTCCTCACTACGGATCAATTGGAATGAAAGTAAATCTAATCTAATCTAATCTTCTAGTTGTACGAGAGCGTGCTGAAAAATAATGCCTTCGAATTCTTTATGTGAAAACTCTTAAAGTTTGTTAAATAAAACAAACGTTATTGACATTCTACAACTTTATTCTTCACGTCTACATATTTATTTCTCAACATAGTCACATAGCCGACGAACATATTTCTCCCAACAACAGACTAGTTTGTTGATACTGTCACTGTAGAATCTTTGACTTTGGTGACGGAGTAGCAAATTCACCTCTGCTTGAGCAGCTTCATCACTATCAAAGTGAAGTCTTCAAAGGTGTTCCTTAAGTTTTGGAAACAGATGTCACGACTGTATGGAGGATAATCGATGACAGTGAACCCAAGCATCGGATTGCCGCAAATGTCGCAGCACTTGTTTGTGGTATGGCGTTATCACGCTGAAGAAGAGTTTGCTCCACATCTGCACGGACTCTTCGAGTTAGAAACTCGGTTACAGCACGCCCGCGCTCACGCACCGACGTACTTGCGTTACATGCTGTCATGTTTCCAACGACTAACGACCTTGCCCATCTCTGTAACGAGGACTAACACAGTTCTGCCCGCACCAGCAGGTCACGGCGCCATGACACACGTCAGGAAGGACTGCCATAGCGCAGCCAACAGCTGCCGCTCGCCGGCCTCTGCGGAAATTGCCAGGAGGCAGAAAAAAAGCGGACCGCTATCCAAAACTAATTACGCCACAAAAGCCATCCGGCAGGCGTAAATAACGCTACCAACAGCCGTGGCCGATTGGGAATTTACGCGCGCATCATCGGCCGTAAGGTTTGCTGCCTGTCGCAAACTGAAGCTACCAGAGTTTCTTCTGCGGCATTTTCACTTTGTATCCAAGTACGCCCTTGGAACAGCAGCGGCTAATCCGTGCACTTTCGAAGGTCTGGGAGAAAACGAGCCTTCTGATCGATTCGGCCCTAAGCGATGTACTAATGAAATGCAAGGGAGAGCAAGTACATCAAAACTTCAATGACCTAGTTTTGTCGGCTAACAAGGTGTTCTGGCCTTTCTTATTACTTTTTTATGTAAGGCACATGTAGTAATTTCACCCTTTATAATCTACGTCTGCATGATCCATCTACATCTTCATCAATGCACAACGCTATGAAAACACTGAAACGTCTCCGTAAAGTCGTTTCATAAGACGCTTGTCGAAATCGGTACAACCTATTCATTTTACTACCTAATTTTAGCTCAATTCATGAACTCTTCCAGAAAGACTGAGCACTCAAATAAGGCCTATTGATTGTTATATGTGTGTTTTAATGTGGGTTTCGGTTTTGTTTTGTGGGAATCGCTGGGAGCAGACGATGTTGCTTCTCGTTCAAAGGAGAGCACAGAATGACCAACTTAGGTTTCCAATACCTGAACATAGAGGTTTACCCATCTTAGTCGAGGGCTGCGTCGAAGGCTGTTTTTGTGTGTGAGGTTGGTGACGGAGGGCTACCCCTCTGGTAGCTTCCGCTGCACGGGGAGCTAGGTAATCTCTAAAGAGAAAGGGGCACTCTTCGGTGAACGCTTGGTGAGTACGGATCGTAGCTCTTAAGGGGGGTTTCAGGTGATAGGAATCAGGTTGAGTTAGGACTTCGTTATGTTTAACTGGTGAAATACTTAAGAACTTTAGCTTTTCTGAAGCGTGTGAAGCGAGTTATTTTTTTAAATGATTTTTAATCTTATATTCTGTGGAAATTGCTTTTGTCTTTTTGTGTCGAATTTGTGCCACGTGTTTGGTAATCAATGACACTTCTGGTTCACCACGGCACTGCAATAGGCTTTATTTTAACAGTTTGCTTGTTTAATGAGCTACAATTTCTGCAAGAATATCTGTTCTTTCGGAGCTTTCTACAAAGCAGCACAACAGTTTCACTCACAATGCACCACGTGCTTCAGTTCGGCCGTTTACAAGCACCAGACGCAGTTAGTATGTTAAATAATTATCGCACAGCCTTGTGTATTGGTTAAACCTCTGTCCAGAATAGAGCATGGGTAGAATCGTAATGCAAATCTCACTTAGGTATTTTTATGGTATTAATGCAAAGGAGATGAGAGTATAATTGTCTCCCACCCCCGTCTTCTGTGTTTCTTCTTGCTGTAGTTAAATTGTGCTCTGTTTCATTCTCACGTAATTCTTACTTAACTATTTCGAGTCAGGCACTAGTTATGTGTAGTTAGGATGTGCAACCAAATATTTAGTCAGAATAAATAATTTATTTGAAAGATAAATTCTTTGGTGTCGCTTTTACCCCCTTACTCTGATTTCCATTCCTGCATTAATCAAGTTGCTTCATGCACGACATGGAGTGCTATTTATCTGGTTACTTAAAGAAATTTGCGTATTTGTAATTAAATTATTAAAGTAATTAAACTAATAATTTTCCAGCTCCGTTTTTTTCTAAATGGTTAGGAAGAGCTTGGGCTGGTGGCGACCCTGAATTTCTGAATTTTTATCATTACTTGTGTGAGAGAAGCAGCTAGAAATGCGAGATAAAGAATATGGCTCGATGGGAAACGTCGTAAACACATTGCAGAAACTACAATGCGCCATAAAGTCAAAACGCCCAGGAATGGTGCCGTGCAAATCAGCCTGATGGACGATAATGCCCGCCCCCACACTGCCAACTGGACGAAGGCTACGATTCAGCTGTTTGGTTAGGAAACACAGTTACATCCTCTCCACAGCCCGGGTCTTTCACCTGTGACACGAAGAAAGACATTCGTGGTCGTCGGTTTCAGTCGGACGAGGAACTGCACGACTGGGTGCGGATGTGTGTCCGTCGGCGCCCGACTGCCTTCTACGGTGTAGGAACTGATCGTCTCGTCTCCCAATGGGATAAATATAAATGGTCCCGTTGTGGCATGTGTTCAGTTTTCAATTGACTGCCCCGCATAGGGCGGAAAATCGGTAATACTGGTACGATGCACCGTGCGGCATGGACTGTATGGCCTTAGAAGTGGTGTAGCAACACAATAGCTAAGAGTGTACGAGGGGCGTTTGAAAAGTCCGTGTAAAAATAAAAACTACTTACGTGTTTGGGGTAAACCTTTTAGACTTAAACACTTCGTGCAACGCTGTTCTAATTTGTCGATCCCTTCCGAATAATAGGAGTTATCCAAGTCTGCAAAATAGCTATTAGTTGTTGTAATCACCTCCTCGTTTGAGTAAAATCTTTGTCCTGCCAGCCATTTCTTCAAATTGGGGAACAAACAGTAGTCCGAGGGAGCCAAGTCTGGAGAATAGGGGGGATGTGAAACGAGTTGGAATCCTATCTTCATTAATTTTGAGGCCACAACTGCTGAGGTGTGTGCTGGTGCATTGTCGTGATGGAAAAGGTCCTTTTTGCGACCCAATCGCCGGCGTTTCCCTTGCTGCTAGGTTTTTAAACGGTCCAGTAACGATGAATAATATGCACCTGTAGTAGTTTAACCTTTTTCCAGATAGTCGATGAGGATTATCCCTTGCGAATCTCATAAGACAGTCGCCATAATCTTTCCGGGCGAAGGAATGGTCTTCGCCTTTTTTGGTGCAGATTTTCCCTTGGTAACCCATTCTTTAGATTGTTGTTTGGTCTCAGGAGTATAGTAATGTATCCATGTTTCATCCACAGTGACTAAACGACGCATGAAGTCCTGCGGATTCTTCCTGAACAGCTGCAAACCATCCTTGCAACACTTCACACGATTCCGTTTTTGGTCAAGCGTGAACAATCGCGAAACCCATCTTGCGGATAGCTTTCTCATGTCCAAAACTATTTACCCATTCATTCGAGATGCCCACAGCACTAGAAATCTCAAGCACCTTAACTCTTCTGTCATCCATCACCATATCATGGATTTTATCAATGATTTCTGGAGTTGTAACCTCCACAGAACGTTCAGCATCACTTGTGCCCATGTGGTCACTCGAGTATTCTGAAACCACTTATAAACTGTTCTAATCGAAGGTGCAGAGTCACCGTAATGTTTATCAAGCTTCTCTTTAGTCTCCTGAAGCGTTTTTCCTTTCATAAAGTAATGTTTAATCAACACACGAAATTCTTTTTCCTCCATTTTTTTGACAATCGCTCGACTTCCTTGATTCACACGAATGCCAAACACAAAGAAATTGACCAATACGGTTGAAACTTTGTATGCGTCCTTTCCAAAGTCGCTACTAACTAAACATGACCTCGATACGCGCCGGTGGTGCCATTTCTCGGACTTTGCACAGACTTTTCAAATGCCCCTCGTATGTACAATTACATGCAATTGTGGACTGAGCTGTAGATTAATTTTTGGACTGATACGACAGTTATATGAAGTTCAGTAAGAGAACAGGAAGAAGAATAAACCTAATGTCTGTTGGATGCAAAGAGGAATACCGTGTCTCCTTCACATAACTGTGGCGTGGACGCCAGTGGAGACCTTGTAGCGTGTGCTCTGTGTCCCTCACGCAACGGTCGTGGCCATGCCGTAGGGCAGCACCCTGCGTCACGCACTCCCCAACCTCCCCCCACCTCCACCTGAGTTGTCATCGCCAGCCGACACGCACGCTCGTTCGACTTATCGACTAGCAGACGGAATCAGCATTGTTGTGGAGACTGGGATTCGCTGCAGAGGCTCCGATATCTGCAGGTGTTCCAGTCTACTAGTAAGGGGACTTCCCTCACCGGTTAGACTCATATTGTCAGGTACACTAATAGGTCTTTAACATTTGTACACAGGAAGACGAAATTCTCAACAGTTTTTGGGAAAATCGAGTTTGAAAATTTTTGGCTTCTTATGCTGTAAGCTTCGCAGGGGTGCGTGGTGCCGGGGCTAGCAGTGTATTTAACACTAAATTATTCTAGAATCTTCGTATGGAAATGATAGAAATTAATTTGATAAAGGAAAGTTTCATTAACGTGGTGAGAAATGAAAGGGTTGCTCTACCGATCTACAGAATGAAAGTTCTGTCCAAAATAACAATTTTATTTATTATGATTAAACTCAAAATAATAAACAAAACACATGAAACATTTACAATATGTCCAATTGGATACTCAAATAAATGCTGTGAAGGTGAAGTTGTCCATAAACTAGCTTGTGACATTTATGACCAAGTGGTATCTGGAGCCAATTCCTTGCAATTCAAATCTTAAGAGAAACACCCAGCCAACCCAACATTAATTGCTGCTACAGTAGGGAGAACTCAGACAATGAACACCCAAGACAGAACAAAGTTAGAAAAGACAAACAGGCGCGCTCTACTGAGCTCTGATTATATCCTGGCAAAATTCCCTAATCTGCCGGTGCTGCGGACATACATTACCAAGCTATCTTCTTAACTGCAAGGACACGATCTGGAATACCGGAGGCGATGGGGCTGGTTGCTTCGATGTCCCATCGTGATGATGATAATGTCGCGAGTATAGCCCGAAACAAATTATCCTGGTCTGGTTGTCCCAGGCTAAAGACTTCCTAGCAACACAAATGCGCCTCTGAGGGAGACGAAGAAGGCTCGCCACACAATCACTGACGGTACAGTGAGTGATTTTAACAAGCGAAGTCACATAGTAACTCCGATACAGTCAACGTTTGCCAAAACTACTCAAGACGGACAACATAGGCCGCTTGTACGCAGAACGCTCAATTACCAACTGTACTCAGAAAGTTACGTTGAAGTCAAAACTTCAGCAACTTCCTCAAACAGTTACAAATAAATGAAAGTGTATTAGACAGCCAACGGAAGGCAGGCTGTCCAGAGCAGCGAGAGCTCAGTCTTGTAACCTACTCCGACCGAAAGGCGAGAGCCGACTCTCTCAAGAGCACCTGTACAAGCTGAACACAGAACATTCCCGCCGCCACGACAGTGACCGTGGTTCAACGTTCCAATCAGCAACTCGAAAACCGGCGGAAAATTCCACTCTATTGCCGATGCACTACTATTCCATCAATGGAAATACTTGGCGCCAATTTCTGCGCCAATTTTGCTACGTCACGGAGCTATCCCCTGAGCAAGCCAATCACAATTATGATTTTGCAGATAACGCGGGAATTTGCCCGCCAAGACTGCCTGGGAACACAAGTCATTCCCACGCCTCGCTGGTAGCCCGCCAGAAAGTATTTCACTAAGTTTCTGCAAAGTAACGGAATCTCTAGCCCACAAGATCAGCAGGACCCACCTGTCACCGGACCACCCGGGTGACAAGAGATGCTGCCTGGGAAGTCTGCGTGTGAAGGAATAGCAACTTTTCACCGCATGCAATTAGAGAGGAAAATCGAATTACTCAGAGTAGGATAGAAATATGAGTGGGGGCTCATGCCACCTCTCAGGGGCACAAGTGTTCACGGAATCCCAGCAGAGTGAGTAAGCGCTTAGTTTCATATACTCGAGGTCTTTCGATCGAATGTCACAGATAGTAGTTTTTTTACCGTAATTCTAACAACAGATTTATACTGAGGCGGCAAAAGTCATAGGATACCTCTTAATATCGTGTTGGACCTCCTTTTTTCGCGGCGTAGTGAAGTAATTTGACGTGGCATGACTCAGCAACTCGTTGGAGATCCTCGGCACAAATTTCCAGCCATGCTACCTCTATAGCCGTCCATAATTGCGAAAGTGTTGCTGATGCAGGATTTTTTGAGTGAAATGACATCTCGATTCTGTTTCACAAATGTTCGACGGCCTTCAGGGCGGGTGATCTGTATGGGCAATTACTCGCTCGAATTGTCCAGAATGTTCTTGAAACCAGTTACGAATAATTGTGACCCAGTGACGTGGCGCACTGTCATCCATAAAAATTCTATCGTTATTTGGCTGCAAATGACCTCCAAGTAGCCGAGCATAACAATTTACAGTCAATGATCGGTACAGTTGGATCAGAAGATCAAGTGCATTTCATGTAAACGCAGCCCACGCCTTTATGGAGCCACTACTGGCTTGCAGAGTGCCTTGTTGACAACTTGAGTCCATGGCTTCATAGGATCTATGCCACATTCGAACCCCTACCATAAGCTCTTACCAAGTTAAATCGGGACTCATTTGACCAGGCCACGGTTTTCTAGTCGTCCCGGGTCCAACCGATATGGTCACGAGCCCAGGAGAAACGTTGCAGCCGATGTCTCGCTGTGACAAAGACACTCGCGTCGTGTGCTGTTACAGCCCATTAACGCCAAATTTCGCCTGCTACTCTCGAGCGTTAAAGTGAAGGCCGTCGGCAACTGCGTTGTCCGTGATGAGAGGAAATGCCTGAAATTTGGTATTCTCAGCACACTCTTGACACTGTGGATTTCGGAATATTGAATTCTCTAACGATTTCCGAAATGGAATGTACCGTGTGGTTAGATCCAACTACCATTCCGCGTTCAAAGTCTGTTAATTCCCGTCCTGCAGCCATAATGACACCGGACACCCTGTTCCATGAATCACCTGAGTACAAATGACAGCTCCGTCAGCGCGTTGTCCTTTTGTACCTTGTGTTCGCGATACTACCGCCATCTGTATACGTGCACATCGCTATCCCATGACTTTTGCCATCTCAGAGTATAAGCTCCCTTATCTTCACGAATGGTTCAACATTTCCTCTGCACCAGGTAATACTGTTGTACCTCCAACACTCGGTCGGCACACCGTGTGAATTTATTAAATAATAAATCAATTAAACAACTTTTACGCCTACAGCAGAATATGTTGCGTAAGTGTGCGGAATTTTACAAAAGGTACGCATTATTATTACGCAAGGAGAATCGAGACCACTGAGTAAGCAATTTCTCCATTGCTGAATCTCTTATACAGCAAGTATCTCTACATTTTACGCACAATTAAATAACCTAAGAAAAACTGAACCACTTTATTTCGTCATTCTCGAAACTTTTCCCTCAAAAATGTACTGTACGTACAGTGTGGGCAATGTGCATTCAAAGACTCCACGGTCGATTTCGTACCCATTGTCCGTCTTTGATAACTCGAAACGGGACGTTAATTTAAAATCTCCTATTTTTACATGTGTACTCCACAAACTACGTTGCAATGTGCGCTGGAGGTTCTCTTTCGTACTACCATCACAATGCCTCCTCCCATACGCCCATTGTTTGCTGTTACATTCGTGAATATGTGTGGCAAAACAACTATTGGTAAGCATCCGCATGAGCTCTTATTTCTTTGATTTTCCTCTCGCCCCATTTCGTGAGATGTGTATTGCATGGCCGCGCGGGATTAGCCGAGCGGTCTAGGGGGCTACATTCATGGACTGTGCGGCTGGTCCCGGCGGAGGTTCGAGTCCTCCCTCGGGCATGGGTGTGTGTGTTTGTCCTTAGGATAAATTAGGTTAAGTAGTGTGTAAGCTTAAGTCCCATAAGATTTCACAGACATTTGAACATTTGTATATTGCATGAAGTAATGTATGTACACTGTTGTGCAAGACTCAACGACAAAAGTAACTTTCGCATGATTTGTCATTGCAGAGTAACATAGCTGCCAACAGCCTTGCCACAATGGTAACACCGGTTCCCGTCAGATTACCGAAGTTGAGCGCCGTCGGGCGGGGCTAGCACTTGCATGGGTATCCGTCCAGTCTGCCGAGCGCTGTTGGCAAGCAGGGTGCACTCAGCCGTTGTGAGGCAAACTGAGGAGCTACTTGATTGAGAAGTAGCGGCTCCTGCCTCGGAAACTGACATACGGCCGGGAGAGCGGTGTGCTGAACACATGCCCCTCCATTTCCGCAACCAGTAACGCCTTTGGGCTGAGGATAACATGGCGGCCGGTCGGTACCTTTGGGGCCTTCAGGGCCTGTTCGGGAGGAGAGTAACATAGCTCGATAATACTTGGACCATACATAGAAAGAACTGATACAGTATACTATAGAACGTAACTGAAAGAAATACACAATGAGACGAACTGAAAAGACACTTTTATTCAAAGACAATAATTACACTGATGTCGCGAATATCCATTATGGTCCCCCATACAATACAAATAGCAAGACATGGCTTGTTAATAGGGTGTGCAATCATGACCGACAGTAGTGCAAGCTGTGGAACGTGCCCACATGCTGGCCTTTACCACACGCGGGTATAGAGGGGCTTGTGGTCAGCACACCACTCTCCTGGCTATTGTCAGTTTTCGTGACTGGTGCTGCTACTTCTCTATCAAGCAGGTCCTCAATTGGGCTCAGAAGGGGTGAGTGCACCCCACCGCCAACAGCACTCGGCAGATCCGGACGGTGACCCATCCAAGTGTTAGCCATGCCTGACAGAGCTTAACTTCGGTGATTTGACGGGACCGGTCTTACCACTGCGGCAAGGCCGTTGGCGCTCTATTCCTTCAACAACGCGATTGACAGTGACTGAATGATACATGTGGACGTGCTGCAACACGTCTCCCGAAAGCATCCCACATGTGTTCGATAGGATTTAAGTCGGGGGAACCCGTGGACCACCAAAACGATCATGTTCGACACTGCCGAACGTACCCTCACATGGTGAGAGATGGGAATACTTCATGCACCCAGGAACATTGTTCTACTGGTCCAGCTATTGTGGTAAGGGAATGCATAATGTTGCATGGGCGTACTGACCTTCATATCTTTGAATACGGTACATTCACCGGTGAACGTTATTGTGTTATAGTACTCCTGTCACGTGTGCGTCTTTTCGGTGTTGCATTTGGCCCTGACTTCATTTTTATGGATGACAAAGCGCGACCGCGTCGAACTGCGCTGGTGGAGGAGCTCTTGGAATGAGAGGATATTTGGCGAATGGACTGATCTGCCCGATCCCTGACTGAAATCACATCCAACTTGCGTCAGGCGCGTGGGGAGGGGGGAGGAGGGGGGGGGGGGGAGCGTACTGCAACGTATCCACATGCACAGGCGATCATCCACCACCATAAGAATTCCTCCTTTGTGGCTAGCAAGAGAGCACGTTTCAGAGCACACATTGTCGTCTATCGTGATCACACACGGTATTACAGTATTAAGAACCTCTTGTAATGTCCAGGGGATCAACATAAATCGCAATGACCTCAGTGTGATTATTCTATTTGAATTAAAGTGTTATTTCTGTTCGTCTCAGGGCGTGTTTCTTTTAGTTACCTTCGTTACTACGCTGTAGCTGTCTTACGTATGGTCCAAGTTTCATCGAGCTATGTTACTTGGCAGTGACACATCATGCGAAAGTTACTTTTGTCCTAAAGTTTGGCACACCAGTGTAAATACAGGCAGAGAGGAAGAGGAGCAGATGGACGAAGAGGGAGAGGAGGAGATGAGCATAGAGGAGCAGAGGTGGTAATGGATAGAGGGGGAAGAAGCAGATGAACAGAGGGGGAAAAGCAGATTAACATGGGGGGAGATGGACACAGAGAGGAAAATCAGCAGATGGTCAGAAAGAGGGGGAGGAGCAGATGGACAGATAGAGGGCAGGAGGAGATGAACAGGGAGTGTGGAATAGAAGAGGTGGACACAGAGAGAGGGTGGAGGAGATGGATGAAGGGGGAAGAAGGAGTTAGACAGAGAGATGGGAAGAAGAGGCGGTAGGGGAGAGTGGAAAAAGAGAGAGGGGAGGAGGAGATGGAGTTAGAGGGAGCAGAGAAGAGATGGACAGAAGGGGAAGGAGCAGATGGACAGAGAGGAGGAGCATATGGGTAGAGAGTGGGGGAGGAAGCAGATGGACAGAGGGAGGGGTAGGAGGAGATGTACAGGAAGAGAGGGTGGAGCAAGCGGACAGAGAGAGGGGGGGATGTGATGGTCAGCGGAGGTCAGCGGAAGGGCAGAAGATGAAAGAGAGAGGGGAAGTGTGAGGTGGACAGAGAGAGGGATGAGGAGGAGATGGACAGAAAGAGAGGGAAGGAGGAGATGGACTTAGAGGATGGGAGGAGGATATGAACAGAGGGGGAAGAACCGATGGACAGAAGCGATAGGAACAGATGGGCAGGGCAGAGACAGGGGGCAGAAGGAAATAAACAGAGAGAGGGGCAGGACCAGATGGACAGAGAGTTAGGATTGGAGGAACTGCATAGAGAGGGAGGGAAGCAAGAGATGGACTATCACAAAGATGGAATAAATGCACACCTGGGCACCGCTGGCTACTCAGCTAGTAACGCAAAAAAAATAGTTCACAAAATAATACATAACTCGCTATGTCCAAGAGGGCCATGCACCACACCTATATACACTACTGCTCATTAAAATTACTACACCAAGAAGAAATGCAGATGATAAACGGGTATTCATTGGACAAATATATTATACTACAACTGACATGTGATTACATTTTCACGCAATTTGGGTGAGAAATCAGTACCCAGAACAACCACCTCTGGCCGTAATAACGGCCTTGATACGCCTGGGCATTGAGTCAAACAGAGCTTGGATGGCGTGTACAGGTACAGCTGCCCATGTAGCTTCAACACGATACCACATTTCATCAAGAGTAGTGGTTGGCGTATTGTGACGAGTCAGTTGCTCGGCCACCATTGACCAGACGTTTTCAGTTGGTGAGAAATCTGGAGAATGTGCTGGCCAGGGTAGGAGTGGAACATTTTCTGTATCCAGAAAGACCCGAACAGGACCTGCAACTTGCGGTCGTGCATTATCCTGTTGAAATGTAGGGTTTCGCAGGGATCGAATGAAGGGTAGAGCCACGGGTCGTAACACATCTGAAATGTAACGTCCACTGTTCAAAGTGCCGTCAGTGCGAACAAGAGGTGACCGAGACGTGTAACCAATGGCACCCCGTACCACCACGCCGATTGATAGAGTAGTGGTTGGCGTATTGTGACGAGTCAGTTGCTCGGCCACCATTGACCAGACGTTTTCAGTTGGTGAGAAATCTGGAGAATGTGCTGGCCAGGGTAGGAGTGGAACATTTTCTGTATCCAGAAAGGCCCGAACAGGGCCTGCAACTTGTGGTCGTGCATTATCCTGTTGAAATGTAGGGTTTCGCAGGGATCGAATGAAGGGTAGTGCCACGGGTCGTAACACATCTGAAATGTAACGTCCACTGTTCAAAGTGCCGTCAATACGAACAAGAGGTGACCGAGACGTGTAACCAATGGCACCCCATACCATCACGCCGGATGATACGCCAGTACGGCGATGACGAATACACGCTTCCAATGTGTGTTTACCGCGATGTCGCCAAACACGGATGCGACCATCATGATGCTGTAAACAGAACCTGGATTCATCCGAAAAAATGACGTTTCGCCATTCGTGCACCCAGGTTCGTCGTTGAGTACACCATCGCAGGCGCTCCTGTCTGTGATGCAGCAGGGTAACCGGAGCCGTGGTCTCAGAGCTGATAGTCCATGCTGCTGCCAACGTCGTCGAACTGTTCGTGCAGATGGTTGTTGTCTTTCAAGCGTCCCCATCTGTTGACTCAGGGATCGGGACGTGGCTGCACGAGCCGTTACAGCCATGCGGATAAGATGCCTGTCATCTCGACTGCTAGTGATACGAGGCTGTTGGGATCCAGCACCGCGTTCCGTATTACCCCCCTGAACCCACCGATTCCATATTCTGCTAACTCATTGGATCTCGACCAACGCGAGTATATATGTACTAGGCATATAATGCTTAATTCATGAGAGCTGCCATAACTGTGTCCTGTTCGTACCAATGCAAATGCCGGAAAAAAGTGCAGACAAGGCTAAAAACTCGAAAGTCGTGACAGACACATGCTACACGAAATTTGATCAGCGATGTGATATCAAAAAGTTTTAGCAGCTCCTGTGCTGCTTAGACTTCCCAAATAAAATGCATTATGCTTTAGGTATAACTTAGGGTTACCTCATTTATACCTTCACCCAGCCTGGCCAAGATGGTGGACTTCGCAACCAAGTATGTACTGCAGATAACTGCAAGACGTGCTGCTTTCAATATTTCGAGGATAGATTTCAAGAAAGGGAAATTTTCACTATTTTTTCCTCTCTTCAATGCATCGACTGTGGTAATTTGTCCACCGCAATGTCCACGCCTGGATTCACTCGAGGCCTGAGCTTTTACACCCCTCATCCCTCTCGACACCCTCCCCCTAATATCTCGTTTATTTACGATTTTCGAAGTTTCTCCTTTCTATAAATATGTGTGCTCTGTGAAATAAGGATTCCACACCACTAAAAATGTGAGCAATGATGTAGTCGCTCAAAAGAAATCTGTTGTGTGAAATCAGGAATATTAACATTAATTACATCTACATCTATACTCTGCAAACCACCGTGAAGTGAATGGCAGAGGGTAAGTCCCATTCTACCAGTTATTTGGGTTTATTCCCGTTCCATTCACGTGTGGAGCGCGGGAAAAATGATTGAACGACTCTGTGCGTGCTGTGATTATTCTAGTCTTATCAGCACGATCCGTATGTGAGCGATACGTAATGGGTTCTAGTGTATTCCTATTGTCACTGCTTAAAACCGATTCTTTAAAGTTTGTTAAAAGACTTTCTCGGAATAGTTTACGCCTACTGTCTACAAGCATCTGCCAGTTCAGTTTCTTCTGTTCTCTGTGACTCTCTCCCACGGATCAAACAAACTTGTGACCATTCGTGTTGCCCTTCTCTGTATATATTCAATGTCCCCCAATTGTCCTATTTGACATGGACTCCACACATGGCCCACACACTTGTGGAATATTCTAAAATGGGTTGCACGAGTGATTTCTAAGCAGTCTCCTTTGTAGACTAATTGCACTTTCTCAGTATTCTACCAACAAACCGAAGTCTGCAACCTGATTTATCCACAAATGAGCCTATGTGATCATTCCATTCCATACCCCTACAAAGTGTTACACCCAGGCATTTGTATGAGTTGGCCGATTCCAGCTGTGAATTGCTGAAATTACATTCATAGGATACTACGGTTTTTCGTTTTGTGAAGTGCAAAATTTTACATTTCTGAACATTTAATGGAAGATGCAAATTTTTGCACCACTTTGAAATCTTATCAGGATCTGACTAAATATTTATGCAGGTTTTTTCAGACAGTACTTCATTATAGATAACTCCAAAAAAATCTGAGGTTGGTGTTAATATTGTCCAAAAGGCCATTAATATACAACATGCTCATTAGTATACAACATTAACAGCATGGGTCCTAACATACTTCCTTGGGATACAGCCGAAATTAATTTTACATCTGCATATGATTATGACCCTCCATGCTGTGTCACCCATGCACAAAAAATTCCTCAGTCCACTCAGAAATTTCACTTGATATTCCTCAATATTGAACTTTTGACAATAAGCGTAGGTGCAGCACTGAATCAAATGCTTGATGTGGGCTGTTTTACTGGATACATATCTATCCAATGCGTGGTCAACTATTTTTTTAAACTTGAGGCATATTTCTCTACATGCTCCTGCGCTGTGCTGAAAATTTCAAGAAATACTGTATCTACGTAACTGCCTTGATCCAAAGCTTTCAGTATGTCAAGTGAAAAAAGTCCCAGTTGGGTTCCACATGATCTATGCTTTCGGAATCCATGCTGTTTGGCATGGAGGAGATCACTGTGTTCGAGGTGCCTCATTATGTTTCAGCTCAGAATATGTTGTAAGATTCTACAACAAATCGATGTCAAGGATATTCAACTGTAGTTTTCTGGATCACTTCTACTACCCTTCTTGTAGACGAGTGTGCCCTGTGCTTTTTTCTAAGAACATGTCACTGTTTCTTGTTCGATGGATATGCGGTACATTATAGTTAGCAGAAGGGTTAACTCAGCCCCTAATTCAGTGATAACCTGATAGGGATTCCATTGGGTCCTGGAGTTTTGTTCAGTTTCAACGATTTTGGCTCTTTCTCAACACCACTGACACCAATACTTGTATAATTCTTCTTTGCAGTGGTACGAGGATTAAATTGGGGCAATTCTCCCGGGCTGGGTTTTACTTTGTAAAGAAATATTTGAAAATTGAGTTAAGCATTTCAGCTTTTGCTTTGCTACTCTCAATTGGAGTTTCTGCCTCATTCGCTAAGGACTGGACACTAACTTTGGTGCCCCTAACAGCTTTTACATACGACCAAAATTTCTTAGGATTTTGTGTAAGGTCACTTGACAGTATGCAGCTTCAGTAGTCATTGAAGGCATCACACACTTGCTCTTTTGATAGGCATACGCGTTTCATTCAGTATCTCTATCTATAACCATACACTTTGTTTTACACCTGTCATGCAGTAGTCTCTTTTTCTTCAAAAGTTTCTTTACAGTGCCTATATACCATGGAGGTTCCCTCCCATTATGGGCTGTTTTACTGGACACATATCTATCCAATGCGTGGTCAACTATTTTTTTAAACTTGAGGCATATTTCTCTACATGCTCCTGCCCTGTGCTGAAAATTTCAAGTTCCTCATTGAGAAATGACACTACTGATTTTTTTACCTAGTTTACTGAAATATATATCTCTTAGTTTGTTTCAGTAGTCCTTTGTACTTTGGTAACCATTGCTGACACAACCGCGTCATGGTCACTGATACCAGTTTGGAGGCAGAGATCGTAAAGAGGTCAGATCTGCTTGTCGTCGTAAGATCCAGTATATTTTCATCATGAGTGCAGTTCCGAACTATGTGTTCTAGGTAGTTTTTCAGGAAAGGCATTTAGTAATATTTCACAGGATGTCTCATCACACCCACCACTAACTAGTCTGTAATTTTCCCAATTGATCTTTCGACGATTAAAGTCTCCACCGATGATTACAGTGTGGTTGGAGAACTCACGCACAAGTGAACTGATGTTTTCTTGAAAGTTTTCCGTTACATCAGGCAATCATTCTGTTGGGCTACGGAAGGATCCAATTATATTTGATGCCCACCCCTCATACTGACTTGTCCAAACAGTCTCACATGTAGCTTCAATTTCTACCTCTGCCGATTTGAGTTTCTTGACTACTGCGACAAATGTGGCACCTCCATTTCCAGTTTGCTTATCCTTTCGATACGCACTTGAGTTTTAAATTCTTTATAAAAATCTCACTGCTGTCAATTCAAGTTTCAACGAACTTTCTGTACCTGGTATTATATGAACTTCACTGCTTTACAGGAAAGCTTCAAACTCTGGCACTTTGTTGCGAATGCTTCGGCAGTTAATCATTGACATTTTGATACTCTCAGCTGTGGAAGGCATTTCTTTCGATATTACACAGACAGTTCTGGGTTTGCTACAGCTATCTTTATGTGGAATGAATGGAGAGTTGCCTAATTTAAAAAAACTCTGTGTGCACCCCACATACCATCAACTACCTGAGCAGCAGCTTCTGACATGTAGTGCACACCTGACCCATTTAGGAGGACCCTATAGACCTCAATCCTACGGCACAAGTCTAAAAAGTTGCGCCCTAGCTTGTTGCAGAACATTCGAAGTCTCTGGCTCAGTTCTTCCGCTCGACTCAGAACCGGAAGACCACGATCAGTTCTGGGGGCAATTGTGAGCTTTGCTGAAACTCCATGCACAAAACTGGTCTTCTCAGTCTTCTTTATCACTCGCAGGAATCACCCACGTATGGCTTCGGAGCCCAACGAGCGCCACAATCTGCAGTTGGTTGCAGCCTGTTCCCTCAGTGGCTGCCGGGATAGCCTCTTCAGCGTGTTGAATCAACACCGACTCAAAGGAAGGCCTCGGCGCTTGTTCGTGACGTCACGTCAGCTAGGCACGGCGAACGCTAGGTCTGTTGCAGGCATACTCATAATGGTGGTGTCTCCCTCCCTGACACAGGAAAATGTGAAACTATTGGCGGTAGTTGACCAATACACATTGTTCTGAGAGATTTCTGCAATCAATTAATTGTGCAATTCATTACACTTCTTAACAAATAGTGTACTCCTGAACTTAAATTTCCACCTGTTTTAAGGATTGACATACAAAAACAACTTCATGGTCCAGCATTCGTGCTTCTTTACCTTATTTGTAAATCTGAGGAAGTTACGTTTGTACTGGGTTGCTTTTACAAGAAACTGTGAACATAATGGTGCTCTTCTTTAGGCATCTTGGTTGACTATGGGGTGAGGAGCACTGAATGTTAATGAAATATCTTGCGATTGTACACGTTAGGGGAGGGGGTGGGGGACAGAAGAAGAGGCAAAAGAGTGATACTTGTTTTATCAAATAAATTTTTTTTTATCTTATAAAGTTTCTCCTTTCAGTTGCAAAAGGGGAATATTTATCTTTTCTAATGTGCATGTTTAAAAAAGTTTAAACTCAGAAGTATTTTCGATGTATGATGCTATTTTGTTTCCTGTTTAGAATTCCTTTCGTTGAAAACGACTGTAATCTAAGGACTGGAAAGAGTTGGACATTTACACATGTAAATTAGTTCACATTTCCAGTGACGATGTCAAACGAACATAAATAAATAAATAAAAGAAACGAGTTCATTGTAAGGGGGTTGGGGTAAGTTTCGATAACAAAATGGATCAAGTAAATATAGTTACTTGAATGTAAAATTTCCGAAGTTTGCAATGGGGCAAAGCATCTTCTCATATTGATCTACGTTTGTTTCGACAGGATTCAGTAATACAGAACTATGATCTTCATTTGTAGCTTTACGATAGTAAGAAAATCTTTCATCTAAATAAAATTGCTGAATCCAAAACAATACCAAACAGTTTGTCCAAAAATAAGATATTTATAGTGATAAGCACGCCCAGGCGTTCCTGCCTGCAACAGACCTGGCGTTCGCTGTGCCTAGCTGACGTGACGTCACGAACAAGCGCCGAGGCCTTCCTTTGAGTCGGTGTTGGTTGAATGTGGCCTCCAGGTATACACACTGAGCGCCAGTCCCTTGCTACCATTTTCCTAAGGGGTCAATCATTCGCCGTACGTTTGAACTGTCGACGATTAACAGACCCCTACGACGCAAAACGCAGTTATACAGCAGTTGCCACCAGCGACGTTAAATGTTGCTCTCAAGTTGAACTCTACAACGAACTAAATGCTACGCTAGCGATAGTGCTGGTGCCCGCTGGTTTGCTTTCCATGCTTTGAAATTACATGCAGACTTCTTTTCTTAGCTAGTATACCGAAAATTCAGATTATGACCGAGATTTCTTGGCTCGTCCTATTGTCTCGGCAGCTTTGGTTTGGTGTGCGCAACCTACGTGTAAGTTCGACCTGACAGTGACGAATCTAAGGCTGGCCATCTGGACACCTCGGGCGTGATGACGCCAGCTGGGTGTGGCCGCAGATAGCTCACCCCTTCCACCCCACCCACCCCCTTTCCACCCCTCGCCCAGCCCGGGAGCCCCGAGCTCGTTAGTATTCATAAAAAAGGGAAGAGAAGAACTTCCGACATAAATATTGCAGCCAGATGAAAAAAAGGGGGAAAGAAGCGACGGCCGGAACTTTTCCCTTTGTTATCGTGACGAGGCAGAAAGGGCGGGGGTGGTGCGGACGCCCTGAGTGGTAAGGTGGCTGGCAATGTAAGATTGCACAGGAGGGGGTTGTGCACCGCCGGCGTCAGGGAAGGCGAAATAAGAAAGGGGAGCTAGAAAAAAGAGGAGCCTCTTTGAAACTGCAGAGGAAGATTTTTTTCGCTCCCTCCTTCGCATCTCGTCCGTGGAGTCCACCCCACATCGAAGCGTCCGCAGTAACTGCTCCGGTTAATTACTAAAGAGTTTTTTTCCACCCCTTGTCTTTTCCACTCCGCAGCTGAGCCCGAATCTCACCCCCGGGACATCGGGCAGGGGGACGTACGACGCCCCGTTAAAAAAAACTGGGCTGGGGAGCACTACGGTACGGTGTTTTTTTTTCCGTCTTGCGTGGGGTAGCAGCAGCGTTCTGGCGTCCGAGAGGGGTGGACGGCAGGGGTTTCTAAATTAATTTGGCGCCGGCAAACAATGGCACGCGCCCCGCTAATGGCGAGCTCTCCTTTGTTGCTGCTGCAACAGTGGCACCGGGCCTCAGATTTATTCCTAGCGCCGCGACGGAGCGGTCGCTCAGGCGTCGAAGCCCGCGGGGCAGGAGCTGCAGCCGGATGAAAAAAAGTAAGATAGTGTAATGACTCACCGGCGCGCGCGGGGGCGCAGCCGCGAACTGTCGCGCCGGAGACGCCCCGCGCACCGCAGAAAGTCATTCCTCTTAATAACGCACGTCTTGCCTTTCCCCGTGCGGGCAGTAAAAAGAGAGGGAGTGCAGAAATTCCGCCCCGGCCGCATCTCCCGCAATTGGCCGAGACGCTTTTAATTATGTTTTCACAACATGCAGCCCGAATAGCTGAGCAGCTATCTTGAAGGAATGGAGGAACGGGGGGAGGTTTGCGTAAGGGCGGCACTCGGGGCACCGGAGCGGATACGGAAGCGTGGGCGGAGCGAATTCCTCGGCGGATGCGCAGCTTGCAGGGCGGCTGGAATCCTCCGCCGAATTCTGACGAGGCAACGAGATTTCGGGGAATTTCTCTAGTCGACTTGGAGCTTCGGCCTGGCTGAATGAATGAAAACAACGACCCCTCTCGTAGGTGTAACATTCATCCCTGGTAGTTATTTGAGGGACATGAAAGGGCAGCAGTGGCTGGGAAGGGAGTGAGACAGGGTTGTAGCCTTTCCCCGATGTTATTCAATCTCTATATTGAGCAAGCAGTGAAGGAAACAAAAGAAATATTCGGAGTAGGTATTAAAATCCATGGAGAAGAAAAAAAAAACTTTGAGGTTCGCCGATGACATTGTAATTCTGTCAGACACAGCAAGGGACATGGAAGGGCAGTTGAACGGAATGGACAGTGTCTTGTGTAGTGTCACTGCCAGACACCACACTTGCTAGGTGGTAGATTAAATCGGCCGCGGTCCATTTAGTACATGTCGGACCCGCGTGTCGCCACTGTGTGATCGCAGACCTAGCGCCACCACAAGGCACGTCTCGTGATACGAACAAGCACTCGCCCCAGTTGGACGGACGACCTAGCTAGCGACTAGATGTACGAAGCCTTTCTCTCTCATTAGCCGAAAGACAGAATAGCCTTCAGCTAAGTTAATGGCTACGAACTAGCAAGGCGCCATTAGCCTTACAGTGATTGTAATTAAAGTCTCCTGTGTATCGTCAAGAGCGATGTACCACAATGATTGATTAAAGATAAGTATTAATCCAGCTACGTACTTTTCTTCATAGCATTAATTACGTAGCCTGTTCCAGTACTTCACGCCCGTCTGCGTTAGTCTAGCGTGCATTTTCAGCCATCTCGATCTACAAGGTGTTGGCCCAGCTACCGACACATCATCTTGTAAGGAGGATACAAGATGAACATCAACAAAAGCAAAACGAGGATAATGGAATGTAGTCGAATTAAGTCGGGTGACGCTGAGGGAATTATATTAGGAAATGAGACACTTAAAGTAGTAAAGGTGTTTTGCTATTTGGTGAGCAAAATAACTGATAATGGTCGAAGTAGAAAGGATATAAAATGTAGACTGGCAATGGCAAGGAAAGCGTTTCTGAAGAAGAGAAATTTGTTAACATCGAGTGTAGATTTAAGTGTCAGGAAGTTGTTTCTGAAAGTATTTGTATGGAGTGTAGCCATGTATGGATGTGAAACACGGACGATAAATAGTTTGGACAAGAAGAGAATACAAGCTTTCGAAATGTGGTGCTACAGAAGAATGCTGAAGGTTAGATGGGTAGATCACATAACTAATGAGGAGGTACTGAATAGGATTGGGAAGAAGAGAAGTTTGTGGCACAACTTGACTAGAAGAAGGGATCGGTTGGTAGGACATGTCCTGAGCCATCAAGGGATCACCCATTTAGTATTGGAGGGCAGCGTGGAGGATAAAAATCGTAGAGGGAGACCAAGAGATGAATAAACTAAGCAGATTCAGAAGGATGTAGGTTGCAGTAGGTACTGTGAGATGAAGAATCTTGCACAGGATAGAGTAGCATGGAGAACTGCATCAAACCAGTCTCAGGACTGAAGACCACAACAACAACAACAACAGTTATATGAAAGCAGTCGCTAACACCCTGAATGAATTTAACGAAACAGAGTAGTTTTATGATTCTCATTGACCTAGCGCCGTATCTGCGACAAATTGTATAAATGATTGCATTCCACCTGCATCTGTCACTTTTACCTCATCTACGACTGCCGAAATACTATGCAAACCACTGTGAAGTGTACGAAATTTTAAATTTCGCATATAAGTAATCACTCACGCAGGAGAACCGTACAAACGTACAAGTATCGTCTGAGCCGTGCGTGGCTCGTGTTCCCGCCATCATGTATTTTACACCCTGTTTTTAACGTACTTCCAGTCAACTACGTTAAATTACTACTGTCACTGAGTTGCTGCTTTGCCTGACCGTGAGCGGCGCTAGCACCGCGTATCGATATAACCCCTCTCTTAGTATCTTTGCTGGACTGCTATTACTTCCCAGTCTGTCGTAAGCGAGTTCGGATCGCGAGGTCGGATCAGCCAGTCAGTGGGAACGCGTCTGGAGCACAGTCCGGACCTGCGAGTCCGGGAGTTGCAATGCGGCACTAGTGCAGTCGGGTTGGAGCAGTGAGGTCTGCGAGAGTGGGCATTAGGAGTGATTTTGTTGTGACTTGGCAAGACAGCCAAGCCACTATGAGAGGAAGCAGAAAGGCACGCGTTTAAGCTCACGCAGGCTGGCGTGAGGTCTGGAACAGTTAAAGGAATAGAGAATAGCCAAAAACGTACGTAGCTGCTGGAATACTTAACTTTAATCCATAATTGGTGAACATCGGTCTGACGGTACATGCATCACAAGATAAATAGCAAATGATAATGGCGCCTTGCTAGGTCGTAGCAAATGACGTAGCTGAAGGCTATGCTAACTATCGTCTCGGCAAATGAGAGCGTAATTTGTCAGTGAACCATCGCTAGCAAAGTCGGCTGTACAACTGGGCGAGTGCTAGGACGTCTCTCTAGACCTGCCGTGTGGCGGCGCTCGGTCTGCAATCACTGACAGTGGCGACACGCGGCTCCGACGTATACTAACGGACCGCGGCCGATTTAAAGGCTACCACCTAGCAAGTGTGGTGTCTGGCGGTGACACCACAGATTTAAAATGGAAAGATCATATAAAGTTGATCGTCGGTAAAGCGGATGCCAGACTGAGATTAATTGGAAGAATCCTAAGGAAATGCAATCCGAAAACAAAGGAAGTAGATTACAGTACACTTGTTCGCCCACTGCTTGATTACTGCTCACCAGTGTGGGATCCGTACCAGATAGGATTGATAGAAGAGACAGAGAAGAACCAACGGAGAGCAGTGCGCTTCGTTACAGGATCGTTTAGTAATCGCGAAAGCGTTAAGGAGATGATAGATAAACTCCAGTGGAAGACTCTGCAGGAGAGACGCTCAGTAGCTCGGTACGGGCTTTTGTTGAAGTTTCGAGAACATACCTTCAACGAGGAGTCAAGCAATATATTGCTGCCTCCTACTTATATCTCGCGAAGAGACCATGATGATAAAATCAGAGAGATTAGAGTCCACACAGAGGCATACCGACAATCTTTCTTTCCACAAACAATACGAGACTGGAATAGACGGGAGAACCGATAGAGGTACTCAAGGTACCCTCCGCCACACACCGTCAGGTGGCTTGCGTAGTATGGATGTAGATGTAGATGTAGACATGGCTCGCCCGACCATTGCCGCCACGCATCACTTGAGCCGGCCACGGTTTTGGTGGACTGTCGGTCGGTCGTCCTACTGGACGACGCGTATTGGCTCGCCGATAGTTCATGAGTCGCTTGTGTGTGTGTGTGTGTGTGTGTGTGTGTGTGCGCGCGCGCATCGACTGCCGATTTGTCTTCGTGCGTGCTTAATTACTGTTGTGTATCGTTCAGGTCTTCGTGGAAGTGCTTGTCAGGTTGTGTATGTAGTTGGCGTTATTTTCACTGACGACGATTGTAGATGTTGTCGGCATTCTGAGGGAGTCGGTCGGTTGCTGCGGACCAGGGAAGATATCTCCGCGCAGTGCAGTCGGCTGCGTCCGCTGGCGGTCCCTGCGCAGTGTCGGAGCGTGTGTGGAGCTGTCCGATCGCTACGAGCTTCGTGGTTCACCGACCCAGGACGTCAAAGTTGAGTGGTGTTTCAGGTACCCAAGCCACGTCCATTTACCTTGTGTGGTTCGTTTTGGTGGTTCGCTGTTGGGGAGATTTTCCTGTGAGCAACACCGAGTGTTTGTATTGCTCAAATTTAACCCCCATCCGGTGGAATTAACTATATTGATTGACTACAATTCAACTGGACCAGCGGAATTTTCTCCCTTGTGACCGTTAGTGTTTTGGTTACCTGCCCTATCCACTGACGTAATTTCAGGCAGTGCCCTTTCCTCCCCGGTTGTCGTTGTCCAACACGGTTCGGCTATGTGCCGTTGTGGTCTAAAGGTGTTATTAAATTATAATAAATTACAATTTCGAGTGAACCTGACCGACACTTTATTTGGCCCTTTCCACAATCCTAATCACCTGTTCTGCCCTGCGGGTTTAACGGGCGTCTCACCGTCGTCTGACCATCGCACAGGCTCTCATACGTAGGAATTGGTAATAAGTATCGCCTGTGTGGAGAAACAACTGACATAGTTTGCAAGCAAATAAGCCGCCAGGACTTGATGGAATCCCAATTCGGTTTTACAAAGAGCAGCCTCGCCATTGGCTCCTCACTTAGCTTGACATTTTTCGCGAATCTCTCACCCAGCACAAAGTCCAAAGCGATTGGAAGAAAGAGCAGTTGGCTGTGTATATAAGAAGGGTAAAAGAACAGACCCGCAAATTTTCATACTAACATCTCTAACATCGGTTTGCTTCAGAATTCTTGAATATATTCTGAGTGCGAATGTAATAAACATCATTGAGTCTGAAAAGTTTTGCCCACGAATCAACAAGGTTTTAGAAAGCATCGTTCGTGCAAAACTCAGCTTGCCCTTTTCTAATATGATATCCTGTATGAATGAAGGGCAACAGGCAGAGTCCTTATTCGAAGATTCCCGAAACACATTTGACATACTGCCTCGCTGCAGACTGTTAACAAAGTACGAGCATACAGTATATCTTTCCAGATACGTGAGGCGCTCAAATACTTCTTAGGTAACAGAATCTAGTTCGTTGTTTTCGATGGCGCGTGTCCGTCAGGGACAAGGGGTATCGTCGAGAGTGCCCCAGCGAAGTGTAATCGAGTGGCTGCTATTTTCTGTGTACATAATTGATCTGGCGGGCAGAGTGAGCAGCAATTTGCGCCTGTTTGCTGCTGCTGCTGCAGCAGTGTATAGGAAGATGTCGTTGAGTGACTATAGGATGATACAATATGACTTTAAAAAGTCCTAGTTGGTGTGACGAATGGCAGTTAGCTCCAAATCTAGAAAATGTAAGTTAGTGCAGATGAGTGAGAAAAAAAAATATAATGTTCGAATACAGTATCAGCAGTGTGCTGTTTGGCACAGTCAAGTCGGTTAATATCTAGACATGACGTTCCAAAGCGATATAAAATGGAACGAGCATGTAAGGATTGCTTCAGGGAAGGCGAATTGTCGTCTTTGGTTTGTTGGGAGAATTTCAGGAAAGTGTGGTTCTTCTTCACGGGAGACCGCTTATAGATCACCTTAGAACTTAGAACTCCTTAAACCTAACTAACCTAAGGACATCACACAACACCCAGTCATCACGAGGCAGAGAAAATCCCTGACCCCGCCGGGAATCGAACCCGGGAACCCGGGCGTGTATAGATCACCAGTACGACCTATTCTTGAGTATTGCTCAAGTGCTTGGGGTCCGCACCACGTTGGATTATAGGAAGACAAGCAATTCCGAGGCGAGCTACTAGATTTGTTACCGGTGGTTCCAACAACACACAAATATTACGAAGATGCTTCAAGAACTCCAATGAGAATCCCTGGAGGGGAGGCGACGTTCTTTTCGAGGAACACTTAGAAATTCAGAAAAAATGACTGCAAACGATTCTACTGCCGCCAACGCACATTTCGCATAAGGACCACAAAGATAAGATACGAATTATTAGGACTCGTGCAGAGGCATGTAGGCAGTTGTTCTTCCTTCGCTCTATTTGCGAGTGGAACAGGAAAGCAGATGACTAATAGTGATACTGAGTGCTCTCCGTCACTCACCGTACGGTGACTCAGTCTTGTCGATATTTAGGAAGGTGTAGTACATTTCTGAATTCATCGTTTAAAGCTTGTTCTTGAAACTTTGGAAATAGGCTTTCTCGGGACTTTCAAATAGCGCAATGATCACGATTCAAAGATAAGGGAAATAAGAGCTCCTACTGAGGCGTTGAGACAGTCGTTTTTCCCTAGCGTGATCCGTGAGTGGAACAGAGGGGAGGAAATATGACTTTGGCGCGAATTGTAGCCTCCGCCACACACCGCTTGGTGACTAGCGGAGTATATATGTAGATGTGGACGTAGACTTAAACATCTGCCATTTCAGTGTCTTTATCATCTCCATGACAATCTTCCAGGGGTTGAACAAGCCTGTGACGTGATTCCTCAGGTTTTCTCGGGGTGAATGATTAATGACGTGTTCCTGAAACCAGCATTTCAGCAGAAAACCTGGAAGCATGTCATTAAACCTGTCACCATTCGTGTTGTCCTTCTTTGAGCAGGTTTACTGTCCTCTGTGAGTTCTTTTTGGCACAGGTCCATCATACACCAGAGCAATATTCTGTAATACGTCGCACGAGTATTTCGTAAGCTATCTCATTTCGAGACTGACTGCTTTCGATAGTCTTCGCGTTCTAAGTCATTGAGGTGACTTCTATAGTTGTTGTGGGCTCTCCGACAGTATAACCCGTTTCTATTTCGGAATTTTATACGACTTACATTTAAATTCACAGACTCTCTTATGTCTGGGGTGCAAACTGAATTCCTTGTTATGCTTGTCCTCATTTTTAGGATGTCCTTTCTACTCACTCCAAGTGTTTGGTAACTTCAACTCTGATGTCTGTAAGTGATGAAATTAGACGACCTGGAAATGCTTGAACATTTCTTGTACTTTTGTAAAGTTTGGACCTTACGCCATTTTCAGATATCCGGACATTTGTAGACAATACGTTTGTCAGAAATCAGTGATGGCACATAATGCCATATTAGTCCTGCTTTCGCTCTCCTTCGTAGCGGGCTTCCATTAGTAGCCGAGTTGTACGTAGTTCCAGAACCTGGATCCAACAAAAGAGCAGTTTTGGAACGTGACAAGACTTTGCTGAATGTCATTACAGCTAGCATACCTGAATTTTCTTATCAAAGGTTTGCGCTGCATTACCTGTCGGACGTTACACAGTCTCTCGTACGTGTTGCCATTGACAAGCGTCCACATTCATTCCACTTGTGAGTTCAAATGTCAAAGCTACAATAAAATCCGGTACCAGCTACACCATCAGTATGAGTGTGTGTCACAAGCTTAAAATTACATGTATTCCCAAATAGCATAGCACTAAACTTACACATTGCGACCGAACATTTGTTAATGTGGTCATGGTATTTTCATGATGCTTCTTTCAGACTGTATTTCATTAAATTTATACATGAAAAATGTAAACCAAGAGGCCACGGTCTTTGTGGGAGGATGTTCGTTGGGCACTGTAGTGCAGACAGCACGAATTTCACGATTTGTAAGCCTATTTTCTGTTGTAAACTCAGACACCATTTTGAGTAGAAGAGAGCTATATCGAATATTAGTGAGTGTTAAAGGTGAAAAAAATGTTGACAGTAGGTAATAAGAGCAAATGGGGTGAGAGGAACACTATTGAATATAGAATACAGAGAAAAAGATGGGATTAAGAAATTATTAAGGACGTTGCGTTCAGTTGTACAGTCTGATTTAAATAATTTTAGCAGTTCACGTTTAATGTCCAAAGTTGCTATGTCACTGTGACATGTACTGTCTACAAACAGCCACCACAGTGCAGCCATAAAAAAAACATTAACCTCTTTATCTACCACGAAATGCAAGTAAAAAATATGAAATTCAGCTATGGCGAAAAGTGTCCGTTGGGAAGGTAATGTGAGGGGGGGGGGGGGGTACCTATAATGAACTTCTGCCCAGGAATACTCTACGGCGCATAACTATCCTTCCGCAACACCACTTTGCTTTGAAAGAAAAGGCAACGCAAGGTTAATGCGCAGACGACTCATTTGGGTGAAACTGAAGTTGGCACAATGTATTGCACTGCAAAATAACTCCTATTATCTCATACAAAAGTGCAAAAAATTAATAAATGATCACGGGGTGTTATCTTTTGGAATGTAGATGACATTCAAAATAATGATAGATTTATTACACAAAAATCAAGGGTGACATCATGCATACACAGAAATAAATAAATTTTAATTCAGTTCAAGACATGTTTAATGAAATAAAGAATGTACTGAGGTACTGCTGACCAAGTGGTAAAGTAGGTGAAATACTTTACTATGCCACCTAATTCAAATGGTCATACAACAATCTGACAGACTCTACCTCGGTTGAGAGTCATTGTGAACTACAAAACTGAAAACTAGCACGAAATGCATACACTGAACAGCAACTGGTCCTGTATCAAACAGCATGCCGTGGACAGTGCGAATTGACTTTAAAGGTTCCTAATGCACCGGAGCAGCAAAATACTCACCATACAGCTACAGGAGTCTGCAGTGCTGCAACCAGCGGACCTCCAAGTCGACTCGAACAGCGCACCTGTCTCCTTCTCTCGTGCCAGGACCTCCGAAAGCATCTCCACACCAAACCCGAAGCCATGTTCTAACGCGAATCCAGGCTCTCACCTGAATGTACAATCCAACTTCGCTCGCAGCCAAAGCCAGAATATGTTTTCTTCGTGCCTTCACTATTACACTACTGGCCATTAAAATTGCTACACCATGAAGATGACGTGCTACAGACGTGAAATATAACCGAAAGGAAGAAGATGCTGTGATATGAAAGTGATTAGCTTTTCAGAGCATTCACACAAGGTTGGCGCCGGTGGCGACACCTACAACGTGCTGACATGAGGAAAGTTTCCAACCGATTTCTCATACACAAATAGCAGTTGACCGGCGTTGCCTGGTGAAACGTTGTTGTGATGCCTCGTGTAAGGAGGAGAAATGCGTACCATCACGTTTCCGACTTTGATAAAGGTCGGATTGTAGCCTATCGCGTTTGCGGTTTATCGTATCGCGACATTGCTGCTCACGTTGGTCGAGATCCAATGACTGTTAGCAGAATATGGAATCTGTGGGTTCAGGAGGGTAATACGGAACGCCGTGCTGGATCCCAACGGCCTCGTATCACTAGCAGTCGAGATGACAGGCATCTTATCCGCATGGCTGTAACGGATCGTGCAGCCACGTCTCGATCCCTGAGTCAACAGATGGGGACATTTGCAAGACAACAACCATCTGCACGAACAGTTCGACGACGTTTGCAGCAGCATGGACTATCAGCTCGGAGACCATGGCTGCGATTACCCTTGACGCTGCATCACAGAAGGGAGCGCCTGCGATGGTGTACTCAACGATGAACCTGGGTGCACGAATGGCAAAACGTCATTTTTTCGGATGAATCCAGGTTCTGTTTACAGCATCATGGTGAGCGCATCCGTGTTTGGCGATATCGCGGTG
Source organism: Schistocerca americana (assembly GCF_021461395.2). NCBI lineage: Eukaryota > Metazoa > Arthropoda > Insecta > Orthoptera > Acrididae > Schistocerca > Schistocerca americana. The sequence continues at coordinate 250,799,605 of NC_060125.1, read as the reverse complement.
AACGCAAATTGGAAGTGTGTATTCTTCATCGCCATACTGGCGTATCACTAGGTGTGATGATATGGGGTGCCATTGGTTACACGTCTCGGTCACCTCTTGTTCGCATTGACCGCACTTTGAACAGTGGACGTTACATTTCAGATGTGTTACGACCCGTGGCTCTACCCTTCATTCGATCCCTGCGAAACGCTACATTTCAGCAGGATAATGCACGACCGCATGTTGCAGGTCCTGTACGGGCATTTCTGGATACAGAAAATGTTCGATTGCTGCCCTGACCAGCACATTCTCCAGATCTCTCAGCAATTGAAAACGTCTGGTCAATGGTGGCCGAGCAACTGGCTCGTCACAATACGCCAGTCACTACTCTTGGTGAACTGTGGTATCGTGTTGAAGCTGCATGGGCAGCTGTACCTGTATAAGCCATCCAAACTCTGTTTGACTCAATGTCCAGGCATATCAAGGCCGTTATTACGGCCAAAGGTGGTTGTTCTGGGTACTGATTTCTCAGGATCTATGCACCCAAATTACGTGAAAATGTAATCACATGTCGGTTCTAGTATAATATGTTTGTGCAATGAATGCCCGTTTATTATATGCGTTTCTTCTTGGTGTAGCAATTTTAATGGCCAGTAGCGTATTTCCAAAAACACTGCAAGTAGAGTACTCACGGAAAAACTTAAAACTACCAATTGAAACGCGGCAGAGCTTTTTTAAGCCAGTTGCATGATTCACCTCTCGCAGCGCAGCCTCCCACCAGAAAACAGGCAGTTTCTGTCCTGCAATCCTATTGCTGTCCGCAAGAGAGAACAGGTGCCCTTCGGTACGTATTTTGATGTCGCCGTTGGATTTCCAGTCAAGACGCTGGTTCTCTGTTCGCGTGGAAACCGCTCGTCATAGGTACCTATGTGACATCTAAAAAGCGCAGTGGCTATCCCGGCCCCAGCGTGTAGGGTGTCCTGTCGCGCCAGCCCATTTTAGCCATCAAGGAGAAATGTCTTCATGATCCTTACAGATCTCGAAGAAAGATGCATGGAAAAACATCATTTGGGTACATGCAGAATATGAAGAATGCACTCTCTTCAACAGGAATCAATTGCTACCATGGCACCGGTCAATCGCCACTCAGATAAAGAAATTGTAAAAACTCTGCCGCCAGTTGCTGGGACAACGTACTGTGATCCACTAAGAGTCTTGCTCGTGTCTGGGGAAAGCCCTACACTTCTGGCCATGCCCGCCAGGCTGCCACCCTTTGCGTCGTTTGACCATCGAACACACTCCCGTGTGGACGACACAGTAATAAGCATCCCAGGCGTAGAGAAAGAACGGGAGGAAATGAATGCAAATAAGACAAAGGTCCGGATGGAATCCCAGTTCGGTTTTTCAAAGGGTACTCTACGAATTTTGCCACTTACTTGCATTTATCGTGAATTTCTAGCCCAGTGTTAAGTTCCAAGCGACTGGATAAAAGCGCAGGTGACTCCTGTGTATAAGAATGGCAAAGGAACAGACCCGCAAAATTACAGACCAATACCCGTAACGTCGGTTTGCTGCAGAATACTTTAACATATTCTTCGAATATAATAAATTTTCTTGAGACCGAGAAGCTTGATTTCCACGAATCAAGATGGTTTTAGAAAGCATCGTTCGTGTGAATCACAGCTTGCGCCTTTCTCACATGAGAATGGATGAAGGGAAAAGGGCAGATTCCATACTTTCAGAATTTCGGAAAGCGCCTAAGACTGTAAGAGCATATTGGGTACTTTCACTGATACACAAATGATTTGCCGGACAGGGAGCGCAGAAATATGCGGTTTTTTGCTGATGATGCTGTGATGTACGGGAAGTTTGTCGACATTGAGTGACTTTTGCGGGATACAGGACGACTTGGACAAAATTTGTGTTTCTGTGATAAATGGCAGCTAGCTCTAAATGTAGGAAAGTATAAGTTAATGCGGATGAGTAGGAAAAAACAAACCTATAATTTTCGGATTCAGCATTAGTGGTCTCCTGCTTGACATACTCAAGTCGTTTAAATATCTGGGCATACCTCAGCAAAGCGATATGAAATGGAATGAGCTTGTTTTTTTTTTTTTTTTTTTTTTTTTTTTTTTTTTTTTTTTTTTTTTTTTTTTTTTTTTGAGCGAATTGTATGTAGGAAAGTGTGGTTAATCTGTAATGGAGTCCGCATGTAGGACGCTAGTGTCACCTATTATTGAGTACTGCTGGAGTGGTTGGGATTCGTACCAGCTCGGATTAAAGGAAGACATCGAAGCAATTCAGAGGCAGGCTGCTGGGTTTGTTACTGGTAGCTTCAAACAACATGCAAGTGTCACGGAGATGCCTCGGAACCTCAAATGGGAATCACTGGAGGGAAGGGAACATTCTTTTCCAGGAACACTATTGAGAAAATTAAGAAAACCGGCTGACTGCAGAGTGATTCTGTTGCTTCCAACATACAATGTGCGTAAGGACCACGAAGATAAGATACGAGAAATTAGGGCTTGTACGGAGGAAGGCTGAAGGTTGCAGGCGTAAAATATAGGGACCGAAAGGCTATTTACAATTTGTACAGAAATCAGATGGCAGTTATAAAACCCGAGGGGCATGAAAGATAAGCAGTGGTTCAGAAGGGAGTGAGACAGGATTGTAGCCTATCCCCGATGTTATTCAATCTGCATATTGAGCAAGCAGGAAAGGAAACGAAAGAAAAATTTGGAGTAGGAATTAAAATCCAGGAAGAAGAAATAAAAACTTTGAGGTTTGCCGACGACATTGTAATAATGGACAGCGTCTTGAAAGAAAGATATAAGATGAACATCAACAAAAGCAAAACGAAGATAATGGAGTGTAGTCAAATTAAATCAGGTGATGCTGGGGGAATTAGATTAGGAAATGAGACACTTCGAGAAATAGATGAGTTTGGTGTTTGAGAAGCAATATAACTGATGATGATCGATGTATGAAGGATATAAAATGCAGACTGGCTATGGCAAGGAAAGCGTTTCTGAAGAAGAGAAATTTGTTAACATCGAGTAAAGATTTAAGTGACAGGAAGTTTTTCTGAAAGTATTTGTATGGAGTGTAGCGATGTATGGAAGTGAAACATGGACGATAAATATTTTAGACAAGAAGAGAATAGAAGCTTTTGAAATGTGGTGATACAGAAGAATGCTGAAGATTAGATGGGTAGACCACGTAACTAATAAGAAGGTACTGAATAGAATTGGGGAGAAGAGGAATTTGTGGAACAACTTGACTAGAGGAAGGGGCATCAAGGGATCATTAATTTAGTATTGGAGGGAAGTGTGGAGGGTAAAAATGGTAGATGGAGACCAAGAGGTGAATATAATAATCAGATTCAGAAGGATGTAGATTGCAGTAATTATTCGGAAATGAAGAGGCTTGCAGAGGACAGAGTAGGATGGAGAGCTGCATCAAACCAGTCTTTGGACTGAAGACCACAACGATAACAACAAAGGAATATATACAACCTTTTTTCTACCGTTCTGTTTGCGAGTGGAACAGAAAAGGAAATGACTGGTGATGGTATGGGAATCCTACACCGCAAGCCTTAAGGTAGACTGCGGAGTATCGATGTAGATATAGAAACCGTTGATCCAGTCTCCCAGCACTGGCCGATATTCCTCCACCTGCGCCCTTTCGTTGTTCTCAGAACCTACACCAGTAAAGATGCCTTTTCGCTCTCTTCCGTTGGTGACCTTCCCTTCACTCATCTGCGTCCGTAACTGTCCAACAAACCTTTCCACAAAACACAAGCCCAGTCCCGTCACCTCGAATTGCTCTGTGCAATTAGATACCGATGAACTCAGTACCTAACCACTCTCAACCCTATGTAATGAGCATCATATTGGTCATAGTGCGTTCCTAACTGGATATAAGTGTCCTAATTGTGTACATCCGCATTATGTGAATGACTAAAGACAGAGAAAGGTGACACCCAAAGGACTTACCTTCTTTCACAAACCTACACTTGTAGTAAAATTTTAGTTGGGGAATGTCACACTTAAAACATGGAAGTGGGACACAGACAAACTAAAATTTGAATTTCTCATTAACAGATACATTAATCAATCTTAATGAAAATGGAAAAAGGAGATTAACTTTCCCAACTTCAACCCAAAAATAAAAAATATAAGAACAGCAGATATTTTATGTAATTACATGTTCTGTCTTTTATATACAGTTACAAGAAAACATAAAATGTTGATGAATTACACTGAAAGGACCCTTATTTCAAAGTTTTAATCCATTTTTTACATATTTTGAGGTATAATTTATATTTCACAGTATGTTCCTTAATTTTACATATTTTAATATTATTACGGTACTGTTAAACATTTTCGTAAGTCCCATACCTATTCGTTACACAGCAAGAAACGAAAAAACAAGTTTCATTATAGTGTTTCTTATATTGTCGTCAATCCCGTTGCACTCAAAGCTAAATTGCACAAGTTCGATGCGAACGACAGTGATTCATTTTAAATTCCTTCCTCTCCTGTTCTCAAATGTTTCACAATGTGCAACCGTCAGCTGCTTTTAAGTTAACCACGGTATTGCGTTGGTTGCAGGGAACATACCCTGGAACGAACTTCAGCTACCTGAATTCAAACATTTCTTACAGAAATATTGCTACCGCAACATTCCCGACTACTCCGCTCTCAGGAAGAATTACTTGAATTCTTGCTACGTTGACATATTAGAAACAGCGTGGGCTGACATTGGCAGATCACGTACATGGATTTCCGATGGTGAGGCAACGCATGCTGTGAGCCGTTTTATCACTAATCTAGTAGTGGGCAAGTTGGACTCTGAAGCTGCATCTAAATGTTATTCAATTTATTGCAAACCTTTGGAATCAAATGGTTCTGAGCATTATGGGACTTAACGTCTGAGGTCATCAGTCCCCTAGAACTTAGAACTACTTAAACCTAACTAACCTAAGGATATCACACACATCCATGTCTGAGGCAAGATTCGAACCTGCGACTGTAGCGGTCACGCGGTTCCAGACTGAAGCTCCTAGAACCGCTCGGCCACCCTTTGAAATCAACGAATAGTTCAACATTTGCTAGATTTATTAATGGTGGATTTAAGGTACAGTGTCCAGACGGAGTAAAAAAAGAGAGCGTTCCACTGATGTGCAGAGATGCAGCTCCATACATGTTGAAAGCTGGGAAATCGCTTAATGTACTTTATCCAAAATTAGTGCATGTTTCTTGTAAGACTCACGCACTGAAACGAGAGGCAGAGACAGTCAGACACCAATCCGCAGAGATAAATTCAGTGATAATAGCAACAGAGACCTGAAATGTCTTTATCGTGTACAACGATACATGTACACTCATGGTCAGAAAAAAAACAGAACACCTTGAACGACTAGAGATAGGACGTTCATATTCACAGGACATGTGCATTAGTATGTTCTGCAGAAATGAGTAGCATTTGAATCATGTCGTCCCGCGATTTCAAGGTCAACGTCGATATCGCGGCGCAACACGACCTACCGATAAAATGTGCTGCGTCTCCCGTTGTCGCCATAAACCGAAGCTAATGGATCAGTATAACTTGAGCAGACGTGCAGGATGCCTCTCAGATGTCTGCGCGAAACGTGCCGTCAAATCAATAAGTTTGGAAGAGGGCGCATTACTGGCATGAGAGGATTTGAAAAACTCAAGAGTTGTGACTGCAGCAGTAAGAAAGCGTCACGTGACTTCACAACATCCAGTCCTCACTTCACTCCAGATGTCACTTTCAATTAAACTAACCGTCAAAGTAGAGATGGATATGCGGCACAGATGTATTGTTTAAGAGCTTGTGAGCAGCAGCAAGGACCTCCTTGCAGTTGCGCCACTGAGTATTGGACAGCAGCGGGCAATACTGACCATCCTTCCTTTCTGTCAATGACAGAATCGACTGGGTCGATTGGTTCTCGTCGCCATACGGGCAGCGCAGCAATCTCTAGTTGCAATTATGACATTTTGACAGACAGCAGGATTGACTCAACATATTCGATCTCTGACAGCAGCCTGTCTACATTGTAGTTCTTGAAGTTCAATTTCTCGCTTGTGATTAGCTCAAAAGATTGGCATTAAGGTATTCATGGCTCCATGAGGAGCAAAGTGTATGCAGTAAAGTGGAGTAGCCCAACAGGCATGTTGATGCTCAATAATGGCTCTGAGCACTATGGGACTTATCTGAGGTCATCCGTCCCCTAGAACTTAGAACTACTTAAACCTAACTAACCTGAGGACATCACAGACATCCATGCCCGAGGCAGGATTCGAACCTGCGACCGTAGCGGTCGCGCTGTTCCAGACTGAAGCGCCTAGAACCGCTCGGCCACACCAGCCGGCCATGTTGATGCTATCCAAGTGCAATTTGATTATTAGTTAGTCCTGCTCTGTTCCATTTTCTTAGCTGATAGAAGGTGATATTGTCAGAAGCAGAAAAAATAGATGTGCTTTACACACCAAAGCGCCAAAGAAGCTGTTATAGACGTGTCCATTCAAATACAGCGATATGTAAACAGACAGAATACACGCTGCAGTCGGCAACGCCAATATAAGACAAGTGTCTGGCGTAGTTTTTAGATCGGTTACAGTTGCTAAATGGCATGTTATCGAGGTTTAACTGAGTTTGAACGTGGTGTTGTATTCGGCGCAGGAGGGATGGGACACAGCATCTCCGAGGTAGCGATGAAGCGCGGATTTTCCCATACGACCATTTTACGAGTGTACCGTGAATATCAGGAATCCTTTAAAACATCAAACCTCTGACATCGCTGCGGCCGGAGAAAGATCCTGCAAGAATGGGACTAACAACGACTGAAGAGAATCGTTTAACGTGACAGAAGGGCAACCCTTCCACAAATGGCTGCAGATTTCAATGCTGGACCATCAACAAGGGTCAGGGTGCAAACCATTCGACGAATCATTATCGATATGGGCTTTCGGAGTCGAAGGCCCACTCGTGTACTCTTGACAACTACACGACACAAAGCTTTACGCCTCGCCTGGGCCCGTCAACACCGACATTGGACTGTTGATAACTGGAATCATGTTGGATGGTCGGACGAGTCTCGTTGTATCGAGGGGATGGACGTGTACGGGTATGGAGACAGCCTCATGATGAGTCCATAGACCCTGCATGTCAGCAGGGGACTGTTCAAGCTGTTGGAGACTGTAATGGTGTGGGGCGTGTGCAGTTGCAGTAATACGGGACCCCTGATACGCCTAGATACGACTCCGACAGGTGATACGTACGTAAGCATCCTGTCTGATCACCTGCATGCATTCACGTCCATTGTGCACTCCGACAGACTAGGCAATTCTAGCAGGACAATGCGGCACCCCAGACGTCCAGAATTGCTACAGCGTGGCTCCAGGAACACTCTTCTGAGTTTAAAACCTGGCCACCAAACTCCCCAAAACATGAACATTTTTGAGCACATCTGAAATGTCTTTGAACGTGCTGTTCAGAAGAGATCTCCAACCCCTCGTAGTCTTACGTATTTATGGACAGCCCTGCAGGATCCAAGGTGTCAGTTCCCTCCAGTACTACTTCAGACATTAGTCGAGTCCATGCCACGTCTTGTTGTGGCAGTTCTGCGTGCTCGCGTGGGCACTACACGGTATTAAGTAGGTGTAACTGTTTCTTTGTCTCTTCAGTGTAGATTATTTAATAGTGCACAACAGCATTTGGCTACAGTCTGGCTGAATCACAAGAACTCAGGTATCAACAAGGTATGAATGTGCATTGCATGACGTCAACACAGAAATCTGTCCCTGTACTGGGTCCTGGTAAAGTCTTGTCAGAGAGGTGTTAAGCTTCTCAGGAATCCTCCGGACACTGGCGAGCCAAAGGGGTGTGCTATGTGGCTGCACTGCCCCAGGTGCCAGGTGAGCTGCTCTGTCAGGTGTTTGTCAACACCAGATCGTCCCTCTGGGATATTCATCCTCAATCAGATTCTGTCTCTCTCTGAAACCACTCAGGTAGTCAAGGCCACATGTCTCGAGAGTCCATCTGCTCCGAAAGCCGCTGTCAGTCGCCCAGACATCAATGGCCTGCCATCAGATGTGTCGTCTCCTGACCCCACTGCTGTGCTGTTGAAACGCCTGTCCGTCTGTGCTAGGCTGCCTGTGTGTGTCACGTGTCCTTAAAGCAAAGGGGCAGGTTCAAGTCTGCACATACTTCACATATGCCATATCAGCGACTGAGATACAACGATTTTACCCCAAATCATAAAGAAACAACCAGTGAATATGACAATATACAAAAAATGAATTCATTTGGATATAATTAAAATCTACATAAATATAAGTGCTTATAAAGTGTGGTGTGTGTACTGTAAGACATTCAGAATACACACCATCAGATTATTTGACTTGTCGCTCTAACGAAGTAGGCGAGTGTCAGCAATATGTCTCGTGGTCTTATTGTGGCGTGTTTATCTTCTGCCGTTAGGTCAGACGATAGAAACGCCACTGGCACACTTAGAGTAGCAGATTGACGGTGACCAACTTTAAACAGAACTTGATTAATTTTCACACACATTTAATAAAATAATAACAAGCATAAAAATTACTTAACTTGGTTCTGGATGCTATTTACAATTGACAATCTGAAGTTCCTTTGGTATTGGTACGTTAGTCTTATTCTCACATATATCTCTGATACTTGACAAAAGTGTCTATACATTTATCTTCATGGCTATGTACAGGAATATGGTAATCTTATTAGGCGCAGACTGAAACTTGACTATACACTGGTACAGACAAATGTAGAACTTGTACAGACTGGTACAGACTAATGCAGACTGACTAATCGGAGGTCTGTACACTCGTTATAATACCTCGCGCATTCATGTATCACTGCGCGAGTGTGATCTGCAAGGAGAAAAGGTTCTACGTTAGCAGCAATCTCATTGGCTGCGTTACATATTAATACGCGGATCAGCGGAAGCAGAATTTGGTCCATCTCTATGGCAGCACCATCTCGTAGTGCGGAGACGGACGAGCGCTGCGCCTGCGCTGTTGTGCTTAGCGGGGCGCGCTCTAGTGGGAAAGTTGTGTACGCGCTGACTACGCGGAATTATGTACACAACATAAAGTATGTAGAATAGACAGACAGTGGTCCTCAAGTACAAAATAAGCCTTTATGTGTGTAAGGCGTGAAATTTCAGTGACTGTTGGTGGTTTAGTGTACATATGCAAACCTACTGAATCCGTTATTGACCATGCAGCAGTGTCTGTACATGAAGCTAACATACCTCACCCACATATTTACCATCACCTCCTAAGAACTAAGTTTAACTATTTCCCATCCCCACTGATACCAGAATTACCTATGCTAACATGAAATTAAATAACAGGAAGGTAGGTGCAAATATATTAAATTACAACGCATCAGCACAGATGACATCATTCAAAGCTTTCATGAGTAGAACATTCCCTGTGGGGATGTCCACAGTCAGATACACCAGCTGCACAATCTGTGAACATTTTCTCTCACACAAAATTAACAACAACACAGGAACAAAAAAATTACATTAAACCTACATGAGCATATTGTTTGTGATATTGATCACACCACTGTGTTGATAAGAAGTAAAAAATTATAATTGCAAACCTGTGGTCACATACCTCCAGTTAAAACATACTCATAACTTTCATATGGCTGGATTACATTGGTTACAAAACCGTTGTTCCGGTTCACCTATCTCGTGGCATAATTAGTGGCGTGATGTGGGATGCCTATTTCTCAGTAACTGCCAACCTCACATTTACTGCTTCCTGAAACTCATAGTCCACATCAACGACATCATATCAACTCTCAAATACAAAAATTTAATTTGGGGTGCTTAGATCTCTGCTGACAGTTGATATACTCTGAGGAAAGATTCCTGCCTTTCATAGTGTGATCCCTACACTCGCTCAAACAATTTCTTCCATGCTACGTGGTTAGTCAACATTCTGAATGTCTTCACTATTTGTGCAACCAATCTCAGTACTCCATGAAAAAGAAACCGACCACATCGTACATGTAGTGTGATATGGGTCACTCCAGGAATAATCTATGATCATTGTCCTACACTACGTTAGCCTGTATCAAACTCAATAACTAAGATTTCTTCAGATACGCATCCATGGCGTTGGCGCAGTAAAAATGCCGGTGAAAACACAACATGGGCAAACACGCAACTTAGGTGTGGGCAGTCACAGCAATTGAACAGCAACGACTCTAAGCAAAAGTGAAAAAAATGGTTCAAATGGCTCTGAGCACTATGGGACTCAACTGCTGAGGTCATTAGTCCCCTAGAACTTAGAACTTGTTAAACCTAACTAACCTAAGGACATCACAAACATCCATGCCCGAGGCAGGATTCGAACCTGCGACCGTAGCGGTCTTGCGGTTCCAGACTGCAGCGCCTTTAACCGCACGGCCACTTCGGCCGGCCGCAAAAGTGAAAGAGGACTATGTCTTGGAAAGGGAAACGACACGGATTCTCCAAACTTGAAGTAAAAAAAAAAAAAAAAAAAAAAAAAAAAAAAAAAAAAAAAAAAAAAAAAAAAAATCTCACTCTAGCTGATACAAAGAACGACATACTAGAAAGAGCACAGTTCCATATGACCTATGTCACTTAGTCACTTAGTTTTATAACAGAAATTACTCTGGTAAGTCTGCAACATACCCTCTCATCTTTTTTATCAGCGCAATACTATCAACAAGCAAGTATGGAAATTATACTTCACAACCAGATTCTCTCTGACTGAATGGGACCACAATTAATTAATCATCATAATCCTAGGATGGCACACGTTCGTATTTAAAAGCACCCACATACTAACACTAAAGATTCTTACCAAACAACAACAAGTAGACTGAAACAAAGTAATCTGATCGTAATTGAATCTGTAGCATCTCTCTTTACCCGACAAAAGACATGATGCGACAAATGTGATGCAGTCCCATTGACTTGTTACTTTTAATATATTCCAACTCTACCGCATTCAGGGGTGCATACATCGGATGTGCACAGGTCCAGTGTAAACTCAGAAAAAAATCATGGCAAATCTGTTTCTGTTTATTCGAGAGCCTGAAAGACTTTACAGGGACTTTCTGCCTAACATCGACTTTGTGCACTTGCACCTTCTTGTCAGATTGCTCCTTCCATTTCCTGGATGCCTTGAGTATCTTGTGGAGTGCCTGCTCCACGGCAACCCAAGAGCAGGGAGTCTTCTTGCCAGTGATGTGGCAGGGTCGTGGTGATGCTAATACGGTCATATTTATAAATATCTTGTAGAAATTAACTATCCCAAGAAAGCCTCTGACTTGTTTTTTCGTTGTCAGTATGACAAATTTTGCAATAGCCTTAATATTTCCTAGGTACGGAGACATCCCTTCTGCCGTAAATACCTCTCCATGAAATTTGACTCGCGAAGTCCCGAAACATGACTTACTGATGTTTGCTGTTACATTGTGTTCTTTGAAATTTTGTAGGACCTGATTCAGGATTTTATTATAATCATCCCACGCTGCTTCTGCTACCAAGAGATCAAGCACATAATTGTGACACGCTGTTTAAGAGAATCGTTCTGAACACTGTCCAACATTTATATAAAGGCAGCTGAAGGTATGTTATCACTCTAACGCCAAACCCGTAAGATTTATGGGTCTAGGGGTCACGCCAGGCCCATAAATTTTACCGGCCGCAGTATTTAATTTAGTACAAAACACTGCAACGCTACTTTAACAGGTGTTACACGTTTTACAGATTTCTAAAACAAAATGCTTCCATAGATGGCACTGCTGTATGGTATTGTTTAAAGAATAGAGTTAAAAATAGAATGGAGCTATCATTATGTCACAAATTTGAAGCCGTGGTCTGCCGTCTTATGTAGCCCATAAACATTAGGTTCACCGCTTTTATACCTCCGAGGTTCACTGCGGTGGTACTTCCCTGTGACTTCACTCTGACGTGCCCATGCCCACTTTCAACAATTGGGGGTAATTATCGATGTTTGTTGTCATATCTCGAACAACACCTGGTGCTGTGGTTGTGTGGAGATGTACTTGTTTCGTAAAAAATGCCAGCTTGCGTCATGTACAGGTGCACTAATCGATCTGATCGTAATCTGAAGTTTAAAGGAATTACATTTCACTCCAAAGTGGAGCCTTCAAGCAATACACTTTTACTGTAGTGGTTTTATTTCTGTCGTTTGTATTTAGATTTCCTATCAGTTCAACCCACAAAGCTCTCTGGGCTAACAAAGAACACATAGGTAAGATTTTTTGCAAACGTGAACATCAAAACTGTTGCGCATACAAGCTCGAAGCTCAAAATGTAACGAACAAAAGGCAATACTATTACGCAAACAAGCATTAGTTTCGGAGATCCAGCTTCATTTTCTACTGATACAAATACAATAAAAGTGGCATTATATGGATTATGAAAGTATCCTTCACATCATAAACCTTCCATTCTTGGTTATTCGAAATATATCAAGAAAAAACGAGTTACATTAACGGGACTAAACGTGTCTTATTACCAGAGCAAATACGCGTTTAAGAGCGGGAAAACTTTCCAAGTTGCCTTCCTAACCCCACGTTATTTACACAAGATCAGTAATTTTTAGTATTTAAAAAGAGCTGTTGCATGTACACAACAGAAATAATGAATGAGAAGAAGTCGTATACAGTAGTCTACTAATGTTTTGGGCTATTTGAGATAGCTGCAGGCCTTGCCCACTCTGCCTTCGAAACTACATACAGCGTAAGTATAAACTGACACCCCCTTCTATTTTTATTTCCATGGTTTACAGCGTTATTTTCGAGTTAAAATTTGTCTTTGCGTTCTCAGTATTCCTTGTATAGTGATTTTATTAGTAATCATCTTTCAGCAAGGTTTATTAGATTCAGGAATCGCGGATTTGATTAACGGTAGGGACACTCCAGATAATGTAGAGTGTGATTCAGAAGATTTTGAATATAGTGGTGTTTTTGAAGGTACATATTCACTAATTTGCAACAGAATACCACTGCTCAAATTTGTGCAGCACACAAAATTTTGTGTACTGTGCGCAGTTCCAGAAGCAAGAAAGAGAGTGACAAGGCTTCTCTCAAAGAAACATGCTACCAGTGTGAAGGGTGTGATGTTGTACTATGCCTGCAACCTTGTTCCAAAATTTTCTACGTTAAAAACGATATGATTCCGTGTGAAATTTATGTGGAATAACTGTAAACAGACAGTTAGATATAATGTAATATTATAAAGTTAGTTAAAAATAAATTAAAGTTTGAGTTATTTCTTCATATGACTTTTCTAAATTCTAAAAAACGCCTAAGTGATCTACAACTATAACTCAAAACTATGAATTCCAGTGAAGTTTCTTTCAGATAGTATTAAAGCAAAAAAGCACAGCTTTGATATGGTACTAAATGAGCCACTATCAAATAACAAGATTTTATTCAATGACTTCTTAAATGTTGGTGAAATTGCCTGGTCTCTATGGATGGGTACATAAAATAGGCCTGGTGCTGAAAGTGTTAACCCAAATGTTAGGCACCTGATTGATAGCCTCTACCAAATGCCAGGAACACATATTTTCGACAATTTGGAAGCAGTGGTATCTGCCAGTAGCTGTACCACACGTCAATTGACCAAAATAGTCACTCGATGATAATTTTGTACAAGTTCTTCTAATTTGTCTTGCCTGTCAGTCTCTGGCTTCAATACCGAATTTATTTGTCATGAATCTAAGACAAGCTGTACAGAACCATCTTTTTTCTCCACCACTTTGAGTATATGTAAATGTAGCAGGCTTAATTATACCATCATCTAACATTGTGTGATTTCAACAAACACTTTATACTTGTACATGAAGGATATGGGATATAAGCACTCCGTCTTCAGGCCACAAGTGGCCCATCGGGACCATCCGATCGCCGTGTCATCCTCATTGAGGATGCGGATAGGAGGGGCGTGTGGTCAGTACACCGCTCTCCCGGTCGTTATGATGGTTTTCTTTGACCGGAGCAGCTACTATTCGGTCGAGTAGCTCCTCAATTGGCCTCACGAGGCTGAGTGCACCCCGAAAAATGGAAACAGCACATGGCGGCCTGGATGGTCACCCATCCAAGACCCGGCCACGCCCGACAGCGCTTAACTTCGGTGATCTCACGGGAACCGGTGTATCCACTGCGGCAAGGCCGTTGCCATATGGGATATGGTGATATAAAAATTTCTTGTGCTTCCATAAGCAGAGTGCATACTGAACGTTCTTCTTAGTGTCAATCTTCAGTAAAAATAGCTTTGCATTGGCTAACATAATGTTTCGTAAATCCTCTCTCTCTTTCCCCGTGATGTTCTGCAGTTTATGTATCCTTTCTTCAGTTGCGTGCTTCACATTTTCTCTCAACTCTTCTTCATCTTGTTCACATAAGTTTTGATTGTAATGTCAGTTTTTTACTTCTTCCTCGTCTCTATCAGCATTACTAAGCTTAAGACAATAGTGCACTCCTCAGATCATATTCAATTGACAGCATTCTTTTGCAACATGACCTTTCTTCTATAAATATTTAATATGGCTTGTTGTTCATTCAGGAAATCCATGCCAAGAATTAAGTCAATAGCCAGATTTGGCAAAACCGAGAAAGTTTATGTCCCTGACACTTGAACAGTAGGTGCGATAGGAGTTGTACCTCCATGTCTTTGACAATTAATGCACCTTTTATCCTCGTCTTTCTGAGTGACATAACTGACCAACAATGATGCTCTGTACCTTTTTATATGCTGTTTCTGATATGACTGTGATGTGGTTACCACTGTCTAAAATACCCTTCAGTCCCACATTTCCTATCATAACCTGTACAATAAGATGTAGATTCTGTCTTGTGACTTCCTCATTTGCTTCTGACAGTAGCTGGCCTATGTCTTCATAATCCAACAAGTTTATTTAGGTCCTTCTGGTTACTGATGTGGATGCATTGGGAGCCTGTCCCACATCCACATTCTGCCAATGTGTGACAGGTTCCCCTTATGGCGTTCGATTGACAGGTTTGGAGGGTGTGTTTCTACAATTTCCGTATGCTGATGTCTCTCACCTGGTCCTCACTAGTTTTGCTCAAAATTCTGATTGTTATTCACCCTCCCCCCCCCCCCCCCCAATGAAAACTATTCCAGTGTCTCTCAACTGGTTGTACCTCTGCTTGCAGTTTGCCATAATTGTGTCCTCCTGATGATCCATCCCTATTGTTATTCTTCCTATTTGTTTCTCTTTGACGACTCATGGACATTTCCAACGTGATTTTTACTCTTCGCTCGCATGTTGTTTGTTTCATATGCCTCTATGTTGTGACTGCACATTCTCACTAGTACCTGAATGATAACTTCATGTAGGAGAAGCAAATTATTTTGCTTTCACTACACAGCTCATCCCCAGGAACTGATTCTTTTTAACTAATGAGTCAAAGAATTTCACAGCACACGTGAAGCCCAATGATTCCAGATTCTTGAACATCATGATCTGTTCTTTGATTCTGTCCTGAGTCTCGCACGACCAGTAACAGGCGAGGAAAACATCTCTGAATTCCTTGTATGGTCTGCAGGTGGCCGAAATACCTTACATTTTTTCAGTTACCAACCCTTCCACGTATTCAGAGATAAATTTTAAATTATGTACCCGTGGCAAAGAGGATGGCATCGACCGATCTAATTGAGCAATCTAAGGCTTTGGGTGCAACGTTTTGCTACTATCTCGATAGTTCTGGAAATTCTGAACTAAGATAGAGTGCTTATGGTGGAATGCCAATTCATTGCTTGCTCTTATTCTTTCCGTTGCTTCTGATACACACATTTCTTGCATATGACGGATGATGCTGTTACACAAATTACTGCTACATCTTCCCACACTACCTTCGTCACTAATGTGTGAGACACATCTCCTGAGTGGCGTACACTTGTGTAATGATCCGCGTTTTGAGTACTGTTACACGACTGGCGGTGCACTCGATTATTGTGGACACGCAACAGAAGATCAGTCTACTGGGGATTGTACTGTGTGTAACGGATCTGCTATATCGGTATGTAGTCAGCCCCACTCACTTTCTGCTCCATTCCTTTTAGACGATCATTGTCAGCTTTCGTTCTTTTTGCACTTCTGATCTCCACCTACTTCACACGATCCCGCAGTTCTTTGACATCGTTGATTATATCTGTTTGCTGTGCATTATTCCATGAGTGACCCCCCACAATTCTGGCAAGTCTGCCTCCTGCTGGTGTAGTTGATTTATCCTCTCCGAATTTCTTGTTATTTCTTCCTGTGTTTCTTTTACTACCTCCTTGCCCTCTTCCCGTAGTGTGGGCAGAACCTTCTTCGTTTCACTTGCTGTATTTTTTGCCTGCTTTGTGTGTTCCTTCAGTACTACTGCCTCTTTCCTTGCTGCTAGTGCTTCCATCCTGATTACTCCTGCATCTTTCTTAGCAGTCAGTTGATATTTCTTTGGATTCAGTCGACATATTCTTAATTTTCGTCACGCGTCTTTGATTTAGATTATATTTTTCTTCAATTCTTTCTCGAATTCGTTTCTTTTCTTACTTTCTTCTTGCGATATCTTTTTTTCCTGCTTAAAAATTCTAAGACTGTGTTAATCTGCCTATTCTCGCCTGTCACTGCTTCTGGCATAAATGCGGATGGACTCATTTCACTATGGCAATATAGAGGTGAAACCGACCTATCATAACTCTTTGCTGAAGCATTCAACTTCAAGATGTTCGGAACCAACTCTTCCTTCATGTTGACTGTCATAAAACACACAATTCAGTTCCTCACAATCTGATGCTACTTTATACATACTGCTACCACTTCTGTGTGAACTGTTCCATACGAAAATTGATCAGGTCTTCATCCGACTTGTCTATCTTCCTGTTTTGATCCTATTCCATGTTACGAAAACTACTGTTTTTATTCTCTTCGCTCTTTAATCGTGCTTTACTTCTCGTTATCATTCAGGTGACCCTCTAACATATCATTATAAGAACGGAATCAATTGCCTACTATCCTTGGGACAACAAAACCTACACTATATTGACACAGATATATTTCAAGGAATAGTCCCTCCATCAGTTCAAATGGTTCAAATGGCTCTAAGCACTATGGTTCTTAACATCTGAGGTCATCAGTCCCCTAGACTTAGAACTACTTAAACCTAACTAACCTAACGACATCACACACATCCATGCCCGAGGCAGGATTCGAACTTACGACCGTAGCAGCAACGCGGTTCCGGACTGAAGCGCCTAGAACCGCACGGCCACAACGGCTGGCAATCCCTCTAACAGTGAATGATGATGTTATCAACATTATAAACAACAACACGTGGTGCAGAAACTAAAAAAAAAAAAAAAAAAAAAAAAAAAAAAAAAAAAAAAAAAAAAAAAAAAAAAAAAAAAACATGGTTTCATAAATTCGCACCAGCAACTGTAACTACCACAGATCTAAATGTTCACAATGTTACATAAGAAAACTGACTGGTTATCAAACCGATTTTATATGACTGCAAATGAAATCGAAACCCAATCCTGACAGGCTGTGATTTATACACGACATTACACTGAAGAGCCAAAGAAACTGGTACACCTGCCTAATATTGTGTAGGGCCCGCTTGAGCACGCAGAAGTGCCGCAATACGATTAATGTCTGAAGCAGTGCTGGAGGGAATTGACGCCATGAATGCTGTGGGGCTGCCCATAAATCAGAAAGAGTATGAGGGGGTGGAGATCTCTTCTGAACTGCACGTTGCAAGGCATCTCATATGTTCACTAATGTTCATATCTGGGGAGTTTGGTGGACAGCGGAAGCGTTTAAACTCAGAAGACTGTTCCTGGTGCCACTTCGGAGCTGTTCTGGACGTGTAGTGTGTCGCATTGTCCTGTCAGAATTTCCCAAGTCCGTCGGAATACACAACGGACATGAATGGATGCAGGTAATCAGGCAGCATTCCCTCGTATGTGTCACCTGTCAGAGTCGTATCTAGACGTATCAGGCGTCCCATACCACTGCAACTGCACACGCCCCACACCATTACAGAGCCTCCGCCAGTTTGAACAGTCCCATACTGACATACAGGGTCCATGGATTCCCGAGGTTGTCTCCATAACCGTACCACACGACCATCCGCTCGATATAAATTGAAACGAAACTCGTCTGACCAGGCAACATGTGTCCAGTCATCAACAGTCCAGTGTCGGTGTTGACGGGCCCAGGTGATGCGCACAGCTTTGTGTCATGCAGTCATCACGGGTACACGAGTGGGCCTTTGGCTCCGAGAGCCCACATCGTTGATGTTTCGCTGAATGGTTCGCACACTGACACTTGTTGATAGCCCAACATTGAAATCTGCAGCAATTTGCGGAAGGGTTGCACTTCTGTCACGTTGAACGATTCTCTTGTTCCATCGCTCGTGCGCCGACTGTAACAACAGGTTCAAGCTCACTTAAATATTGATAACCTTCCATTATAGCAGCAATAATCGATCTAACAACTGCGCCAAACATTTGTTGCCTTATGTAGGCGTAGCAGACAGCAGCGCCGTATTCCTCCTGTTTACATATCTCTGTATTTTAATACGTATGCCTACACCAGTTTCTTTGGGGCAACGTGTAGTTGCCGAAGTTAAAGGAAAAGTGGGTTCAACATTATTGGTCTAACTGCGTCGCAAAAATTGCTAGAAAAATTCGGGATCGTGCCGTGGAGCGACAGTTCATAAAAGCTGAGAGGTGGCATGAGCCCCCTCTCATATTTCTTACTCTGAGTAATTCGATTTTCCTCTCTAATTGCATGCGGTGAAAAGTTGCTATTCCTTCACACGCGGACTTCCCACGCAGCGTCTCTCATCACCCGGGTGGTCCGGTGACAGGCGGGTTCTGCTGATCTTGAAAGGGTTAAGCCGACGTGTGTGAGGGAGTCGAGTGGATGCTTTCCAGACGCCGACAATGTCATAAGAGCGGTGGCGACACGCCCACAGGGGCCTGACGGAGCGGCTGGGCTAGAGATTATGTTACTTCGCAGAAACTTAGTGAAAACACTTTCTGGCGCTCAGCAGAGCGCGCCTGTTCGTCTTTTCTAACTTTGTTCTGGCTTGGGTGTTCATTGTCTGAGTTCTCCCTACTGTAGCAGCAATTAATGTTGGGTTGGCTGGGTGTTCCTCTTAAGACTTGAGTTGCAAGGAATTGGCTCCACATACCACTTGGTCATAAATGTCACAACCTAGTTTATGGACATCTTCACCTTCACAGCATTTATTTGAGTACCCAATTTGACGTATTGTAAATGTTTCATGCGTTTTGTTTATTATTTTGAGTTTAGTCATAATAAATCAAACTGTTATTTTGGACATAACTTTCATTCTGTGGATCGGTAAAGCAACCTTTTCATTTCTCACTATGTTAATGAAACTTTCCTTTATCAAATTAATTTCTATCAAATTAAATTATTACAGGTGCCAAACTCTTTTCTACTCCACTTGCAGGGTCAATTGCAGTCAGTTGGCGTTTCTTCTTAATCCATGTGCAACAGCAAAAGTCAGAGTTAGAAAAGGGGGGGCTTAGAGCATCATTTCCATATGAAGATTCTAGAAGAATTTAGTGTCAAATACACTGCTAGCCCCGGCACCTCGCAAAGTGTCCTGTGGGAAGGTAACTTGGTGATATCTGTAACAGTCTTGTGCCTCTGAACCTTCTATGGCGAAGAACCTCCTTCACCTACACCTCTGTGAAACTAAACACAGTGGAACATTTACGCAAAAATGACCGATCTGGGGCCATAGCATCGAAACTGACATTGACTTAGGTAATACACTCCAAAAAACTACTATTATGTCCCACATAAGTGAACAGAACTAATAAATGACCAAGGAATAATATCTTCTGGTATACGAGATAACATTCAAGATAACGATAGATTTCTTACACAAAGATCAAGTGTGACATGCATTAACAGAAATAAATATTAATTCAATTCAAGCATCTATTTAATTAAATAAATTATGTACTGATGTGTAGTTGACGAAGTTATGGATTGGGTGTAATAATTTACTATGCCTACTACTTTAGATATGGATACCGTGATTTAACTGAGTTTACCTTGGTTGACAGTCATAGTGAACTACAAACAGTCATAGTGAACTACAAAGCGTTAAACTAGCACGATATGCGTACACTGAACCGCAACTGCTGTAGTATGGAGGTGCATACTGTACACAGTGAAAATTCACCTTTAAGTTTTCTAATACGCCGGAACTACAAAATGCTCAACATGCAAACCATACAGCTGTAGGAGTCTGCAATGCTGTGAACAGCGTGCCCCTGCTTTAACTCTAGCGGTGAACCTCAGTCTCCTTCTCTCGTCCAAGGATCTGTGATCACATCTCCAGACCAAATCCGACGTTCTAATCTGAATTCGGACTCTTGCCAGAATATACAACTCGCCTCGTGGCAACAGCTTGAATCTGTTTTCTCCATCACTTTAGTATCATTTCCATGTGGATTACTCTTGAAAAGTTAAAACTACCTGCTGAAATGTGGCAGCGCTTCTTTTCGCCAATCGCACGATTCTCCTCTATCCGTAAAGCCTTTCACCAGTAACAGTGAAATATTTATCCCCCAATCCTATCGCTTTCCGCAACAGAGAACAGATGCCCTCGGGTATCTCTTCTCACGTCACTGTTGGATTCCCAGTCAATACACTGTTTCTCTCCTCGTGCGCGAAACCACTTGGCATGGGTGCCTGCGTGACATCTAAGAAACGCAGTGGCTGTCCTGAAGACAATGTGTCAGTTGTCCCGTCACACTGGCCGCTTTCAGCCATCAAGGCGAAATGTTTCCGTGAGTCTTACAGATACCGATTTCTTAGGAAGGTCCATGGAAGAACGTCAGCTGGATACCTGCAGAATATGAAGACTGCACTCGCCTCAGAAGGGATCGATTATCAGGGACCACTCCGTTGCAACTCGGCTAAAGAAGTTGTAAAAAAATCTTTGCCGCATGTCTCTGGGACAATGTACTGTGGCCCACTAAGAGCACATCTCTGTACGCGGCTGGGGAATTCCCTAACGTTCTGGTCATGTCGCCAAATTCCCACCGTGTGTGTAAAAACAGCGACCGATTCTCACAGCCTTGAAGACATACCTGCAACTCCCCCCCCCCCCCCCCCCTTCCTTGTTCTCTAAACTGACACCAGTAAAGCAGTCTCCAGCCCGTAAGCTTCCCTTTGCCCATTTGCAGCTGTAACTGTCCAACAAAACATTCTACCAAACACAAACCCAGTCCCGTCATCACAAATTACTCCATGCAATTAGATACCAATGACCTTACTATCCAACCACTGTCAACCCTGTTTCGCAAGCACCATATTGATCACAACGCCTTTCCAATCACATTTAAGTGTGCTAATTGCATACGTCCCTATGATATAAACGATTAAAAGGAAAGAAAGGCGAGTCCAAAGGACTTGCTGTCTTTAACAGTTGTCTATAATGTCCCTAAACAACCAAAAATCTGTTAATTTTAATTATCGCGAGAGCTATGTTAATTTTCTTGAAAGAAGTGAAAGTTTCCCGCCCAGGAAATGGCATCAAACATATCACTTCATATCGCCGAAAGCTACTGAACTCCTTGAAAAACTTTTATTTTGTCGTTGATAACGAAACTATTTCGCTCGCAATGAATCTTTCCAAAGTTGTGTTTCGTATTTCGTTTGCTGTGTATCATTCACGGAAAAATTACTTTTGATTACAATTTTGTCATTCTGGAACTCGTAATTAGTATGAAGCTTCAAATTCATAGCTCCAACAAAAATCTTGTAAAAATTCTGAATTTCACATATGTTCTAGATCCCCGTAGTGTCGCTAGGCTTGTCAAAAACGAGGTCTTAATTTAATTAGCGTGAGAGTTACATCTTTTTATTGAAACAGCTCTGTAAAAGTTTCCTACATGAGAATTCACATGCACAACGCTCTGCGCGGCAGAAGTGGCAACACAATGGAAGCCAACGATTCCAGGCTGTTATTGATGTTGTAAGGTGGCATCATTTTGAGCGACATTACAACTACCACCCCGGAAAGTAGACCCTTTAATAGTATAAACATCGAGACAGGAAACCATTAACGATACTGACATCGGCTAGGGATCTTAATTTGTAGCAGAATATCTGCACGTTGGGCGATAGTGAAGCGGACGGAGACGGGAGGCTGGCAGGAGAACGGGAAAGACACAAGCGTGGCAGCCAGGCCTGAGAGCTGAAGACAACAGTGAACATAAGCTCCTGGAAACCCCAGGCGGGTGGACCGCGGCTTAGCGGGAGCCACGTGGCCGAGGACAAGGAGAAGACACTGGGGCTCGCTCACAAAACGCGTGGCGGCGTGTAGGTGGTTCTCCCAACGGCCGGAGCGGAAGCTTCTGGAACAGTCTGGAAGCTTCTAGAAGCTTCGGTCGGTTGCAAAAATGAGATTGGTCGGCGCTCGGAAACGAACGCCTTCCAGTAACATGATTGGCCACGCACATTAAAAGGGGGAAGAAAAAAGGACAGGAGCTACGAAAAAGCGTAGCGACTGAGAAACACTTGTACCTGGAGCGTCGAGGAGAGAGGTTGGTCCTGGCAAGGTGTGCGATCTCGTTACTGGGACAGAGTATTTGTAGCGAGAGCCTGAGCATCGTCTGGTGTTCCACGGCAGCCTACGGAAGCTTTTGGTGAGGTAGAATTTACGTTATCTCGCTGAGGCGAGAACCTTCACAGCGATAAGCGTCAGATCACTGTAGTGGTCGTACATTCGCAACGGCGGTTATGGAAGCAAAGTAAATTGCTGATCACGTGTCTTTTTCGTTCTATGCTGAGGCTTCACGTTTCTAGAAGCGAGTGTAGTTCTAAATATAATTGCAATTGCCATAGCTGATGTCGGTATTCCGCGCTTGAATTAACGACCGTGAATATATCACGGAACAGTGCCAGACAGAACGGTTACCAAATGTGAATAAACAGAACTAAAATGTTGCTCGTACTGTGTAATCTTTTATAGAGTAAACTGCAGAAGAGTAAAGAATTTAGCACTACTGAGTGTATCATTTCATAGCTAGTACTTTCCTTTGTCATTTTATTATCTCCTTATTTGTGTATTTTGTAGTGTTGGCAGAAGAGCCAACACTGTGTTTCTAGAGGAGGCCGAAATGCACGCGTTTAATTACACGCTGATTGGCGTGAGGTCTGGAACAGGACAATATCTTGAGAAGTGCAAATAAAGTACGTAGATGAAGTAATACTTAACTTTAATCCACAATTGTAGAACATCTCTCTCGATGATACATGCTTCACATAATAATTATCAATTGAATACGGCGCCTTGCTAGGTCGTAGCAAATGTAGCTGAAGGCTATGCTAACTATCGTCTCGGCAAACGAGAGCGTATTTGTAAGTGAACCATTGCTATGAACGTCGGCTGTTCAACTGGGGCGAGTGCCAGTACGTCTCTCAAGACCTGCCGTGTGGTGGCGCTCGGTCTGCTATCACTGACAGTGGCGACACGCGGGTCCGACATGTACTAATGGACCGCGGCCGATTTAAAGGCTACCACCTAGCAAGTGTGGTGTCTGGCGGTGACACCACATATTTCATGTTTGCAACCACCTGGTGGAGGCAGTGTTTGTAGGTCAGCACATCTGAACATTCTAGCATATACCGAGGATATGGTTAGAAACCAACCAGATTTACATACGACTAGTTAAAGTCACATATAGAGCAAAGGATAAGCTTACCCTTCTGGAGAGCGTGTAAGTGCCAGGGCGACAAATTAGCGTTATAAAATCCGTTGTCCAAAATTTTTCACTTATACGTTCGGCTCGCAGGCTTACCCATCAGCAGAAAAGAGCAAAACAGAAGCGGTAGCTTACCATGTGTTGGTGACCATAGGAATCCGGTAGGCTAGATACCAAGTATCAATTATTTTAAATTTGGCTGAAGTTTTTAAGGTTAATAATCATGTGTGTATTATGAGAAACAGTAATTGTCATAGACGAGATATAAACTAAACTTTAGCAATTTTCTTGTGGAAAGCTCCAGAACGGCGTTAACCTGAGTGAGTGAAACAGTATTGTAAACGCAGTGACAGGTGCATGTGCGCGCTTTTCACCTTCTGAATGTCCGTCACCGTAGCTCAGTGGTGCCGGCACGGTAGCTCAGCGTGTTCGGTCAGGGCATTAGCTACCCTCTGTGACATAGAAACTGAGTGATTGGATTAACGAAGAAGCTAAGCGGATGTCATCGGACGTCCGCCCCGAACAAGTTCAACGAACAACATAGAACAAAATGCGATAAAAAAATGTCGGTAGAGCACTTGGCCCCGAAAGGCAAAGGTCTTTAGTTCGATTCTCGGACTGGCGCACTGTTAAAGAAAAAACTTAAGAGGAAAGTGGACAGCGCGCTGGCCCAGGTTTGATTCCCAACTGGGTTGAAGATCTTCTCCGCTCAGGGACTGGGTGTTTATATCGTCTTTTCATCCTCATTTCATCTTCATCAATGTGCAAGTCTCCGAAGTGGAGTCACCTCAAAAGACTTGCACCTGGCGATCAGGTCTACACGCAGGGGGGCCCTCGCCACACGAAATTTCATTTTTACCTTTTTAATTACTGAACATAAACCGTTTTTGTATCCTACCAGTGATTAAATTGCGTATTAAAATGGACACTCCGGACATGATATAGGTACTACCCAGAAGGTCACATTTCTTAACCTTCCCTCGTTTGATTTTCGATTGCTTTCAGTTAAATTTGTGACAGACAATAAGCACTAAAAGACTAAAGGACAGCTAGAAGGTGTGGAAGTACACAAACATTTTTTTTTTAAATCAACCTTTGCCTAAGGAGGCCCTCATGCTGGGTACCCGCGTTCGAATCCTGCTACTGCTAGAGATATTTCGTTGGCGGGAGGGCTGGACTGGGATTCACTCACCCTCGTGATGCCGATTGAGTAGCTATTTCATTGAAGGGTAGTGGTTCCAAGGTCAGAACGTCAACAACGGACGAGAGTGCGGTGGGCTGACTCTTACATACTGTATCCGACGATGGATGACTGAGAATGCCACTGCGGTTAGTCCACTATCGAGTGGTCTTCAGGGCCTGATCCAAAGGTTTCCTTCCTTTTCCTTTGTATAACAGCTGGACGTGTTTCGAGATGTATGTGTATTTTCTGTGGGTATCGTTTTCTTTCTACACAAATACCAAATAAAAATTTGTTTTTTTTTTTTTATTTCAGGCCAAAGACTAAAACATATGCGTCTATTCTGTTGCGACTGTTCACTCAAAGCTGCTGTAGCTTTAACCTGAAACACAAAATCGACCCAAAGTTTGTATAAAGTTTTTACAAAAATAAAAATAAGACGCATAGAAGAGGAAGCGTAGCTATAAAAAAAGTATATGTGTGTTTACGATATGTTAAAGGAAAAAATTGTTTTTTGTAGAAGGTTGAATTTAAAAGAAAATTAAGTTCGAAAATATGGAAAACCAGAGACAGAAGTTTCTAACCTCAGCAAGATGATCATACAAGAAAGGTCAGTTCTTTTTCCCATTGTGTATTCTGTTCGATACAGGCTCCCCTTCCCAGATTGCCGTAGAATTCTGTTAGGTGTATACGCGGATCTGGTGCCTGTCACTTGCTGTCGTCTTCGACCGTATCTAACCATACCCTGTAAGCATGGCCAGGCGAGCGATTTCTTCCTGGATAGTAGTGATGGGTCAATTTTGTCATGGGGGTTTGGTCCATTTTAATCGACACTTTCTGCAATGGAAGAAGCACTTTTGAACTTGACGTCTAGACCAACAGGTGGTTTCTGGAGTACCGATAACAATCCGATTCTGTCCAAGTTTCTTTTGTCCAAATTTGACGAGGACTTTTCTTCCTGACTCGGAACCAACTGGAAGATCATTTTTATTAGTGAAAAATAAATACACCACAACTTGTTTGTATAGTGTAATGCTATATAGAGACGCTGGAGAGGTGATGATGTTTGGTTTGTGGGGCGCTCAACTGCGTGGTTATCAGCGCCCGTACAAATTCTCAACCTTTGCTCAGTCCAAACTCGCCACTTTCATGAATGACGAAACGATGAGGGCAACACAAACACCCAGTCATCTCGAGGCAGGTGAAACTCTCTGAACCTGCCGGGAATCGAACTCGGAACCCCATGCTCAGGAAGTGAGAACGCGACCGCGAGATCACGAGCTGCGGACATACCGGAGAGAAATCAGTATCGAACCCACGTGGTATTTTATTTATAGCCCTATACTTAACCTTTTCGTGTTTGATGAGACACATATGCGCCAGTAAGTTTAAATGGTTCAAATGGCTCTGAGTACTATGGGACTCAACTGCTGAGGTCATTAGTCCCCTAGAACTTAGAACTAGTTAAACCTAACTAACCTAAGGACATCACAAACATCCATGCCCGAGGCAGGATTCGAACCTGCGACCGTAGCGGTCTTGCGGTTCCAGACTGCAGCGCCTTTAACCGCACGGCCACTTCGGCCGGCCCAGTAAGTACTATGCACGTTTGAGCATTGGGATGTCCATGCCTCTCAACTGCCTGATGCTACCATTTAGTTAAAAGCTTTTGGAATTTGGAGAAAACAACTGCGAACCGTGGGCTGGATATATAGATGACTGTGAAAAATCAAGTGGAGCGATGTGGATTTATAGCTGGCGCAGTGCATCTGTTTCGCGAAAATCAAATCAAATCACCATCTTCTCCCTTCCAAGAACGACTGATGTTAGTAGTTATGTTTCCTAGTTCCAATATCGTTTTGTATGTTGTGGGAAATATATGCCCCAGCAAACTTCATAGAATTTTAAAAATAAATCTTGATGTGACATGTCAAAGCCATGTCCATATTTAATGTTGAAATTTATGTGCAATATTTCAAGTTCTTCATCGCCATGAGAATGAATATGTTTTGGTACAGACTGTATACTTCTCCCTTATTTACGACTCTGATAATATCTCTCTACGAACAAAAGTCAAGCTTTGAAATAAGTAAGTTTTAATGATAACATGGACCTAGTTATGTAGGTGGGAACCATGAACGTTACTTAAAAAACTTGTTAACAAAAGAGTAATATTGATCATGACACAAGGCAGTTTTAACCATCAGTTTTGGTTTTATGTGTAAAATGATATTTACTCATGAAAGTTGCCAAAATACCCATCCTCCGTTCGAATTAATATTTTAAAGTAAAGGGTCGTATCTTCTCGGTCGCTTGCAGTAAATATTAAACTGATAATTTAACCGATTATTTGGCTTGCAATCACTCATATACACTATGTGATCAAAAGTATCCGGACACCTGGCTGAAAGTGACTTACAAGTTGGTGGCGACCTCCATCGGTAATGATGGAATTCAGTATGGTGCTGGCCCACCCTTAGCCTTGATGACAACTTCCATTGTCTCAAGTGCTGGAAGGTTTCTTGGGGAATGGCAGCCCATTCTTCACGGAGTTCTGCACTGAGGAGAGGTATCGATGTCGGTCGGTGAGGCCTGTCACGAAGTCGGCGTTCCAAAACATCCCAAAGGTTTTCTATAGGATTCAGGTCAGGACTCTGTGCAGGCCAGTCCATTACAGGGATGTTATTGTGTAACCACTCCGCCACAGGCCGTGCATTATGAACAGGTGCTCGATCGCGTTGAAAAATGCAATCACCATCCCCGAATTGCTCTTCAACAGTGGGAAACAAGACGGCTCTTAAAACATCAATGTAGGCCTGTGCTGTGATAGTGCCACGCAAAACAACAAGGGGTGGAAGCCCCTTACATGAAAAACACGACCACACCATAACAGCACCGTCTCCGAATTTTACTGTAGGCGCTACTCACGCTGGCGGATGACATTCATGGATCATTCGCCATAACCGCACCCTGCCATCGGATCGCCACATTGTGTACCGTGATTCGTCACTCCACACAACTTTTTTCCTCTGTTCAGTCGTCCAATTTTTACGCTCCTTACACCAAGCGAGGTGTCGTTTGGTATTTATCGGCGTCATGGGTGGCTTAGGAGCAGCCGCTTGACCATGAAATCCGTGTTTTCTCACCTATCGCCTAACTGTCATACTACTTGCAGTGGACCCTGTTGCAGTCAGGAATTCCTGTGTGATAGCCTGGACAGATGTCTGCCTATTACTCATTTCGACCCTTTTCAACTGTCAGCTGTGTCTGTCAGTCAACAGACGAGGTCGGCCTGTACGCTGTTGTGCTGTATGTGTCCCTTCACGTTCCCACTTCACTATCACATGGAAAACAGTGGTCCTAGGGATGTTTAGCAGAGTGAAAATCTTTCGTGGAGACGTATGATGCAAGTTACACCCCGTCACCTGACCATGTTCGAAGTCCGTGAGTTCCGCGGAGCGATCCATTCTGTTCTCTCACGATGTCTAATGACTACTGAGGTCACTGATATGAAGTACCTGGCACCTAATATGAAAAACGTATGTTTTTGGGGGTGTCCGGTTACTTTTGATTATATAGTGTATCACTCTTTATATGTTTATGACCATCCCATATCTGACAATTTTTCAATTTTCTTTTATTTTTCCAGAGACGTGTGAGACTTAGTACCCGTTAAGTGTTTTTACTGCACTAATGACATGACACATTTTCGTCTCATCATTACACTGGGATTAAACAGAGTTTACAAAGATTTCTTTATCTTTTTCCTATCGTGCGAAAGCTTCGACGCTAGAGAGAATTGTTTGGTTACTTTCTGTCCCAGTTTCCTGCCGGTTGCACTTGCTCTTGACATTATCTTGGCATCGCTTCTTAGGATGACCTGGGGATCGGCTTCCTGCTGGATAGTAATGGAGGCTGGTTTTTGCCAAGGAGTTGTTGTCGCTTCTAGTGATGTATCCATAGTACCTAAGGCATGTTTCTCTTAATTCGTTCTTAACTGCTGTCTCTCCCAGCCGTTTCGTTACATGTTTGTTTTTCATACGGTCCGTCCTTGTGACGCCTACGGCCCAGGCATACTTTTCATTTCCATTCCATGTTTTGTTATTGCTGTCCACCATTATGAAAGATATATAGCGGGATGGAGAGTCTGTAAATTTCTGCCTTGAGATGCTTAGGTGCTTCTTTATCACATAGTATTCTATTGCCTGGTATCGTTTCACCCACTGCCGTATTAAGCCTGCTGGATGCAAAGTAAATTAATTATGTTTAGTATCGTGATTAACAGTAGCGATTTTTCGACATTATTTCACCAAAAAAGATGCAGTAAACATCCAGAGGTCATGTCAACAACAGCTGCCGACATAACTCATCTGAAAATGATGATGAAGTTCCATTCTCCAAGGGGCGTAGGGGACGATGCGGGGGAACCGTACCGCCGTACTAGGCAAGCTCCTAGTGGAGGTGGTTTGCCATTGCCTTCCTCCGACCGTAACGGGGATGAATGATGAAGATGAACACGACACAACAACACCCAGTAATCTCGAGGCAGGAAAAATCCCTGACCCCGCCCGGAATCGAACCCGTGCGCACGAAGCGAGAACGCTACCGCAAGACGACGAGCTGCGGACCATCTGAAAGTATATACCTTTAAGTCCCTTAATAAAGACAAGTCTTCCGGTCCAGATGGTAAACCAGTCAAGTTACTTTCAGAGTGTGCTGATTTAATAGGTCTATTTTAGTAATCATATGTATTGCTCCTCACTCCACGAAAAATCCTTACCTAAAAATTGGAAAGTTGTTCAGGTAACACAAATACACGAGAAAGGAAATAGAGGCACCCCTACTGCATTATAGACCCGTTTCAGTCATATCAGTTTGCAGTAGGGATTTGGAAAATACACAGAGTCCCAACATCACGGAATGACAGCTTTTGCGGCTCGATACATGATTTGCTGAAGAAAGGATCACGGTCATCTGATGAAACCGCAATTATATCTCGAATTCCCCAAGGAAGCGTTATGCGCTCTCCTTTACTTATTTTTTTTTATCTTTTTTCTTAGTGTGTATAAGATGTCTCTTGTGCCTGTGCTAGATCGACAGAGCAAGGTAGCACAGTGTTAATACCCTTTAATCACTTTCGTTGTTCACCCCCTCGTCTAGCGACCCAGATTTGGGTTACGCATGGGATCTATATGTCGCCTAAGGGAAGCTCCTGGATGGTTTCCTTGAAAAGGACGAGTGCTATTGCATTTCCCCCTTCTTTTTCGAGACTCTGTCCCTAATACCCTCGTCAACGGCGAGGCACACACGCCAATCCCTTCCTCTACGGTAAGAGTACTCATTTGATTCACCTGAAAAAGTTACCGACATGATTATGGCCGCACGACGGGAAATAAAAGACTTTGATCGTGGAATGGAAGTTTGAGATAGTAGCATTTCGGAAATCGTTAGGGAATTCCATATTCCGAGAGCCACAGTATATAGAGTAAGCCGAGTATACCAAATTTCAGGCATTACCTCTCACCAGGGGCAACGCAGTGGCCGACGGCCTTCACTTAACGACCGAGAGCAGCGGCGTTTACGTAGACTTGTCAGTGCTAACAGACAAGGAACACTGCTTGAAATAACTGTCGATATCAATGTGGGACGTACGACGAACGTATCCATTAGTACCATGTGATAAAATTTGACGTTAATGAGGTATGGCAGTAGATGACCGACGCGAGTGCCTTTGCTAATAGCACGACATCGTCTACAGCTCCTCTCCTGGGCCCGTGATCACATCTGTTGTACCCTAGACGACTGGATAACCGTGACACGGTCAGATGAGTCTCGATTTCATTTGGTAAGAGCTGATGGTAGGGTTCGAGTGTGGTGCAGACCCCACGAAACCATGGACCCAAGTTGCCAACAAGGCACTCTGCATGCTGGTGGGGGCTCCATAATAATGTGGGCGGTGTCTACATGTAATGGACTGGGTCCCCTGGTCCAACCGAATTGATCATTGACTGGAAATGGCTATGTTCGCCTACTTGGGGACCATTTTCAGCCATTCACGGACTTCATCTTCCCAAACAACCATACAGTTTTTATGGATGATAATGCACCATGTCGCCGGGCTACAACTGTTTGCGATTGGTTTGAGGAACATTCAGGGCTATTCGAGCGAATGCTTTGGCCATCCATATCGACTGATAAGAATTACATAGAACATTTATGGGACATAATCGAGAGGTTAGTTCCTGCACAGATCCTCCATCGGCAACACTTTCCCGTTTATGGACTGCTGTAGGGGCAGAGAGGTTCAATATTTCTAAAAAATGGATCAAATGGCTCTCAGCACTATGGGACGTAACATCTATGGTCATCAGTCCCCTAGAACTTAGAACTACTTAAACCTAACTAACCTAAGGACAGCACATAACATCCAGTCATCACGTTCAATATTTCTACTGGGGAACTCCAACGACTTGTTGAGTCCATGCCAGGTCGAGGTGCTACACAACGCCGTGCAAGAGGAGGTATCCCATGACTGTCCTCACTGCTTGTGTTTCTTAACAAACAATTGCATGCAGCATCGACGTCAGTGGCGCCACTTTTAAAGCCAATACGCAGTCGTCTAGGATGTGTCCACTGTGGAAATTTCCACTGTTTACTGTTCATGACTAGCTGACAAACAGCATTACCCGCTACAGGGCTTGCAAGCAAGTATTTAATGAACAGTGCCTCAGAATGAAGCAGCCAAAAATGTGAACCAATGTACGGAGTATAGTTTCGTAACAAGCGTTATTCTACTGGGAAGAAACGTGTCACCGTGAACGCAAAATTCGCAGCAATTGCAGATTTTCCGACGATGAGGGCGTTCACACAGCTGTTCTCGAATGGCTCCACGATCAAGGAGTGAATTTACTTCGTCCAGGAACTGAACGATTGATAGAACGTTCCTACCATTATTTAGTGACTCGGTGACTATGAATATTGCAATACTTTTCGAGCATGTTCTGCTCATTTTTAGGCGTTATGCATATAGAAAATTGTTACGTAAAAATATAAGTCTTAAACTAAATTAACACATGACTTTTTGTTTATTGTTCGCCGCTGGTGTGACTGTTGGGGTATTTGGAGGGAGGGGCGCAGTGGTTGGCAAGGAACTGATTGTGCAGTGATGTCTTCTGCTGGTTTGGAGCTGTGTCTCATTGTTTATTGTGACTGACACCACAGCCTGTGTCAAATAAAAAAGTGTGCCACATGATATTCGCACCTTAATAACTGATGTAAAACCTGTATCCCACACAGGCTGCGGTGTCTATCATAATAAACAACGACACGCAGCTCCGCACCAGCAGAAGACGTCATCGTACATAAATTTCAGGCCAACCACTGCCCACCTCTCCCTCCTCCCTCCAAACTCCCCAACAGCCACACAAACAGCGAACAATAAATAAAAGTATAATGTTAATTTAGTTTAAGACATTTTATTTTTAAGCAGCAATTTTCTGTGGGTATAAACGCTAGACGCTGAGCAGAATATGCTCGAAACACGTTGCGGCATGTTAGATTCTACACAAAACAAATAAAATTAAGTGGTTGCAGAAAACAGAAATAAGCAATTATCCCACACAGAAACGGTCCCCGAACGTAGCCAGTGTGACCACAAGTTATACACTTACTTGGCCTGCCATAATAATGTGTAACACACTTTTTGAAACCCCTGGTATATGTAATGATTGTTCTGAGCTAAAAAAAAGTCACTCAAATTAAGCAGATTACTATTTCATTCGTTGCAAGTTTATAGTCCGTCAGCAGTCTCTCTCAATCCAACAACACTCATCCTGTTTGGGCACGCAAGTCAGTTCCTCTCAAATATTTCGCGGTATGTTTATTTTAGTTATCTAGCTACTTCAATGAAAATTGTTAAAAACCTTGAGAGGTGGCATGAGACCCTTCTCATATTTCTATCTTACGATTTTCGTCTGTAATTGCATGCGGTGAAAAGTTGCTATTCCTTCACACGCGGACTTCCCACGCAGCGTCTCTCATCACCCGGGTGGTCCAGTGACAGGCGGGCTCTCCTGATCTGGAAAAGGTTAAGCCGACGGGTGTGAGGAAGTCGAGTGAATGCTTTGCAGACGCCGACATTGTCAAAAGACATGCCCGGAGGGGTCTGAAGTAGCGGCTGGGCTAGAGGTTCCGTTACTTCGCAGAATCTTAGCGAAAACACTTTCTGGCGGGCTACCAGCGAGGCGTGGGAATGACTTGTGTACCCAGGCAGTTGTGGCGGGAAAATTCCCGCGCTTTCTGCAAAATAATAACTGTGATTGGCTGGCTCAGGGCATAGCTCCGTGCGTAGCAAAATCAGCGCAGAAATTGGCGTCAAGAATCTCCATTGGTGGAATGGTAGTGCTCCGGCAATGGAGTGGATTTTTCCGCCGGTTTTCGAGTTGCTGATTGGAACGTTTAACCACGGCCACTGTCGTGGGGGCGGGAATGTTGTGTGTTCAGCCTGTACGGGTGCTCTAGGTAGTCAGCTCTCGCCTTTCGGTCGAGGACGTCGAAGCAACCAGCCATCGCCTCCGGTACGCCAGATCTTGTTTTGGCAGTTAAGAAGACAGTTTGGTAATGTATGTCCGCAGCACCGGCAGATAGGGATTTTCCTAGGTGATAATCAGAGCTCAGCAGAGTGCGCCTGTTCGTCTTTTTCTAACTTTGTTCTGTCTTTAGTAGCAGCAATTAATGTTGGGTTAGCTGTGTGTCTCTCTTAAGATTTGAGTGGCAAGGAATTGGCTCCACATACCACTTCGTCATAAACCTCACAATCTAGTTTAGGGACAACTTCACCTTCACAGCGTTTGTTTGTGTATCCAATTTGAGCCAATTTGATGTATTATAAATGTTTCATGTGTTTTTGTTTATTATTTTGTGTTTAGTCTTAATAAATCATATTGTTATTTTGGACAGAACTTTCATTCTGTTAATCGGTAGAGCAACCCATCATTTCTCACTACGTTAATGAAACCTTCCTTTATTTAACTTATTTATCAAATTAAATTATTGCAGGTGCCAAACTCTTTTCTACTCCACTTGCAGGGTTGAGTACAGTCAGTTCGCGTATATTTTTTAATCCTTGTGCAACAGCAAAAGTCGGAGTTAGAATAGGGGGGGCTTAGAGCATCATTTACATGTGTAGATTCTAGAATTTAGTGTTAAATACACTGCTAGCCCCGGCACCTCGCAACCTCTTTACTCCACGATCTTCAAACAGCTCAAAATTCTCGGCTATACCCACGTTTCCTTCACAAAATTGCTTCCTATGGATTTCCAAGCACGAATACTCCTCAAATACTTCTCCTTATCATTTGCAGACACATTATGCTTCAAAATTAATATTTTGGAACGCAGCCCGATCGTCGTCCTCGGCTATTAACCATCGACAGGCTCACTCTTAACGCCGTGAAAGAGAGCGCAGTTAACTCGGGATTCCCCCTACCGTTGGACTCGTAACTGAAACTTCCAGCGCCTTCTAGAACATCAGCGACATCATAGCCTTCTGATGTGAGCTGCTGGTATTGATCTTTAGTAGCGTTGTACAGTTAGAGGTAATACACAAATGATGTGTAACACTTCTTGAGGAAATAGACTGTTGGGAACAAACCGTAACACCAAAATCAATTAATGTAAAGTAACGGAATTTCAGGAGTACATTTGTCTAGGCAACATGTTTCAGTGATTCACACTGCAAGATCACAGGTTAATGTAAGTGCGAGGAAAGCCGTTTCCACTGTGCTGGTACATCAATGATTGGTGTAAACCTCAGTATGTTGAATGCAAACATGCAAACGTGCATGAATTGTGTTGTACAGGTGCCAACTGTCAGTTTGTGGAATGGAGTTCCATACCTGTTGCACTTGGTCCGTCATTACAGGGACGGTTAATGCTGGTTGTGAATGACGCTGAAGTTGAAACTTCCTGGCAGATTAAAACTGTGTGCCGGACCGAGACTCGAACTCGGGACCTTTGCCTTTCGCGGGCAAGTGCTCTACCAACTGAGCTACGAAAACACGACTCACGCCCCGTCTTCACAGCTTTACTTCTGCCAGTACCTCGTCTCCTACATTCCAAACCTCACAGGAGCTCTCCTGCGAACCTTGCAGAACTAGCACTCCTGGAAGAAAGGATATTGCAGAGACATGGCTTAGCCACAGCCTGGCGGATGTTTCCAGAATGAGATTTTCACTCTGCAGCGGTGTGTGCGCTGATATTCTCGCCAAATACTAAGTCCATAACTATATCTGAGCTATTTTCATTATGTGAGAAGTCTGCATCTGACTCTGAAGAATAATCAGGTGACTGTTTGGTCCGTTTCCTTCCTTTCTTTTTAGCACTGGTATAATCAAATCCAAACGTCGTTTTGTATTTATAGTACACTCTTTTCTTTCTTTCGCACGTCTTTCCTTCCTAGTAACAAGGTTTTCTTTTCCCACGCATTCTTCCTCCATTCTTCTTTATTGGGTGTCGACGTTAGAAACTCAGATTTCAGTGCTTTGTCACCTAAATCTTTACCTTAGACAGCGGAATTATATCTTCAGCTGAGATATTCTCGCGCTGTGCGTTGACTGTCATCTTTTGCGGTGGCTATGTTTTTATAACTATCCTCACATTGTTGGAGCTGCGGCAATCTACCCCAAAACACCTGCAGGGATTTGCCCCATTTCTCATTTTCTAGCAAATGCAGCACTGTTGAATTTGGGGACCAACTGGAACAAATATTTTTGCACAGAAGTGGGGGTTAAGTACCGTAATGTCAACGAGCAACTCTTTGAATCTTCTTTCAAACCCCAAATTATACACTGTTCAAAAAATGTTTCAAATGGCTCTGAGCACTATGGGACTTAACATCTGAGGTCATCAGTCCCCTAGAACTTAGAACAACTCAAACCTAACTAACCTAAGGACATCACACACATCCATGCCCGAGGCAGGATTCGAACCTGCGACCGTAGCGGTCGCGCGATTCTAAACTGATGCCCCTAGAACCGCTCGGCCACATCGGCCGGCTGTACAATGTTCGAGTGAAACATCAGAAAGTAGTAAAGTAGTAAGAAACAGACTTACTTCATTTACTTACCTGTAGAGTGACCTACCGGTACGAATTTTCATGGAACAATAAGTTAGTAGTCACATCAACCTGCCGCCTGGTAGTCAACTCCTGAACTGATAGCAGTTAGTTCAAAAACTCGGTGCCGGTTATTAACACACGCGGGGCTTTACCATCAGCTACCCTCCACATGAATGAGTAATATGAATGTAAGGTGACTCGTTTCACATCACTACGATTAATCACACAAATGATCGATGGAACATGAAAATACGTGACTACGTAGAACATAGCAGCAAGCAGGCATAACTTGGTTTTGGTTTACTTTTTAGTGAAAAGCACCGTTATCGGTTCGAATCTATAGGTTTAATTTCTGCATCCATCTGTTGGTTTCTGTAACACTGCTGCTTTGGGGATCCCTCCTTCTTTCATACGCAAAACATTCCACCTGAAGCTTCAGTCTTCTTTCAGCAATGATTTTATGGAAGATGTGTAGGCGACTTCGTCGCAGCACTTCATCATCTGAAGCGTGGTCGCGATAACTGACTTCAACATTAGCCACGTTGATGAAAACATCGAGTTTGTATGCTGGTATTACTGACATTTTATATGCCTCACATTCGTATATGGCCGTCAGTAGGATGACAGAGTAGTATAGCAGTGGATTTACAGACTTACAGAGTATAACTGCCATTTGGATGGATTCGCTGGAAAACTGCGGACGCTATCCTAATTTTGCTGCTAATACCTGCATTCACGCCCCAGTTAATACAAAGAAGGAAGCAAGACTGGAGTTGAACGTCCACACGACAATGAGGTCATTAAAGACGGAACAGAAATTCGGATTATGAAAGAATGGGGAAGGAAATCGGCCGTGCCCTTTTCAAGGAACCATCCCGACATTTACGTGGACCACTTCACGGAAATCACGGAAAACCTAAATCTGTTTGGCTTGGCAGGTCGGGCATTTGAACCGTCGTCCTCCCGAAAGCGATTCCAGTGTGCTAACCACTGCGCCACATCGCTCGCTCCCGTTAATGCACGTAAGGCTGCCGAAATATGGAAATCGGTCAACATCTTATAGTACCGTCTCTTAATCAAATGTTTCCCTATTATGCGGTGTTCGAATGGATTTCACATTTAACACAACACTTCAGCCCCATCTGCGGCGGACATTTTCAAGGGGATCTAGGTTCACATCCTGGCTCGCTATTGACTGCACCAAAATTCCGTTTAGATGTGTTCCCGCGCAGTGCGTGATGTCACATCCTTTGAATACCCGAGCGCAACTGGCATTTTTCGACTGCCGTAGTCTGCTCTTGCTGTCATCCAATGATGGAAGACTGGTACAAATCTTCGGCACCGGAATGCTAATTCATTCTATCTCACGCCCTCCTTCCTATTGAAATTCCGGGGGCGTTTTACAACCTCTGCAACCTTTCTGTGTAGCCTTTCATGGTGTCCGCCTCTGGCTGCCAGTACTTGAGTCCTACTTTGCTCCCCAAATAGCAAAACTCCTTTACTACTTTAAGTGTCTCATTTCCTAATCTAATTCCCCCAGCATACCCGAATTAATTCGACTACATTTCATTATTCTCGTTTTGCTTTTGTTCATGTTCATCTTATATCCTCCTTTCAAGACACTGTCTATTCCGTTCAACTGCTCTTCCAAGTCCTTTGCTCTCTCTGACAGAATTACAATGTCATCGGCGAACCTCAAAGCTTTTATTTCTTCTCCATGGATTTTAATATCGACTCCAAACTTTTCTTTTGTTTCCTTTACTACTTGCTCACTATACAGATTGAATAGCATCGGGGAGAGGCTACAACCTTGTCTCACTCCCTTCCCAACCACTGATTCCCTTTCATGTCCCTCGACTCTTATAACTGCCATCTGCTTTCTGCACAATTTGTAAATAGCCTTTCGCTCCCTGTATTTTACCCCTGCCACCTTCAGAATTTGAAAGAGAGTATTCCAGTCAACATTGTCAAAAGCTTTCTCTAAATCTACAAATGATAGAAACGTAGATTTGCCTTTCCTTAATCTTTCTTCTAAGATAAGTCGTAGGGTCAGTATTGCCTCACGTGTTCCAACATTTCCACGGAATCCAAACTGATCTTCCCCGAGGTCGGCTTCTACCAGTTTTTCCATTCGTCTGTAAAGAATTCGCATTAGTATTTTGCAGCTGTGACTTATTAAACTGATAGTTCGCTAATTTTCACATCTGCCAACACCTGCTTTCTTTGGGATTGGAATCATTATATTCTTCTTGAAGTCTGAGGGAATTTCGCCTGTCTCATACATCTTGCTCACTTTGTGGTAGAGTTTTGTCAGGACTGGCTCTCCCAAGGCTGTCAGTAATGGAATGTTGTCTACTCCCGGGGCCTTGTTTCGACTTAGGTCTTTCAGTGCTCTGTTAAACTCTTCACGCAGTATCATATTTACCATTTCATCTTCATCTACATCCTCTTCCATTTCCATAATACTGTCCTCAAGAATATCGCCCCTGTATAGACCCTCTATATACTCCTTCCACCTTTCTGCTTTCCCTTCTTTGCTTAGAACTGGGTTTCCATCTGAGCTCTTGATATTCATGCAAGTGGTTCTCTTTTCTCCAAAGGTCTCTTTAATTTTCCTGTAGCCAGTATCTATCTTACCCCTCGTGAGATAAGCCTCTACATCCTTACATTTGTCCTCTAGCCATTCCTGCTTAGCCATTTTGCGCTTCCTGTCGATCTCATTTTTGAGACGTTTATATTCCTTTTTGCCTGCTTCATTTACTGCATTTTTGTATATTCTCCTTTCATCAATTAAATTCAGTATCTCCTCTGTTGCCCAAGGATTTCTACTAGCCCTCGTCTTTTTACCTACTTGATCCTATGCTGCCTTCACTATTTCATCCCTCAAAGCTACCCATTCTTCTTCTACTGTAGTACGTCAAAACGGTCAAAAAAGACTAGAAGTGCACAGAGGCAATTGTAGAAGGGGGGAGACTGATAGATCAGCTGTTGTGGAACATGCTTTGCAGCCATGAGACCACTACATTCATTTTGATAGGACTCAAGTACTGGCAGCCTCAAGCTGCTAGCATAAAGGCTATACAGAAAGGCTGTAGAGATTTTAAAACGTCCCAAGAGTTTCAACAGGAAGGAGGAGGGCGTGGAATTGAATGACATTTAGATTCCGGTGCAGAAGAAGATGTGTACCAGTCTTCCATCATTGGGTGACAACAACAGCGGACGACGGCAGTCGACAACGGCCAATTGCGCTCGGGTATTCAAAGGATGTGACGTCACGTGTTTGTCCGGGAACACGCGTAAAACGGAATTTTGCTGTGGTCCGTAGCGAGCCAGGCTGTGAATCGGACACTCGAAGAAGCTACGATGCCCCTTGAAATCGTCCGCTGGAGATGGGGACGAAACTGTAGGTTTACATCTACATCTACATGGATACTCTGCAAATCACATTTAAGTGCCTGGCAGAGGGTTCATCGAACCACCTTCACAATTCTCTTTTATTCCTATCTCGTATAGCAAGCGGAATGAATGAACACCTATATCTTTCCGTACGAGCTCTGATTTCCCTTATTTTATCTTGGTGATCGTTCCTTCCTATATAGGTCGGTCTCAACAAAATATTTTCGCATTCGGAGGAGAAAGTTGGTTATTGGAATTTCGTGAGAAGATTCCGTCGCAATGAAAAACGCCTTTCTTTTAATGATATCCAGCCCAAATCCTGTATCATTTCTGTGACACTCTCTCCCATATTTCGCGATAATACAAAACGTGCTGCCTTTCTTTGAACTTGTTCGATGTACTCCGTGAGTCCTATCTGGTAAGGATCCCACACTTCGCAGCAGTATTCTAAAAGAGGACGGACAAGCGTAGTGTAGAGTCTCTTTAGTAGATCTGTTACATTTTGTAAGTGTCCAGCCAATAAAACGCAGTCTTTGGTTAGACTTCCCCACAACATTTTCTACGTGTTCCTTCCAATTTAAGTTGTTCGTAATTGTAATACCTAGGTATTTAGTTGAATTGACGGCTTTTAGATTACTTATTTATGGTGTAACCGAGGTTTAACGAGTTCCTTTTAGCACTCATTTGGATGACCTCACACTTTTCGTTATTTAGGTTCAACTGCCACTTTTCGCACCATTAGGATATCTTTTCTAAGTCGTTTTGCAGTTTGTTTTGATCTTCTGATGACTTTATTAGTCGATAAACGACAGCGTCACCTGCAAACAACCCAAAACGACTGCTCAGGTTGTCTCCAAAATCGTTAATATAGATAAGGAGCAGCAAAGGGCCTGTAACACTACCTTGGGGAACGCCAGAAATCACTTCTGTTTTACTCGATGACATTCCGTCAATTACTACGAATTGTGACCTTGTTTAAATGTGAAATCCATAATAGCTCGGAACATTTTATTAACTGTGACATTTCAGCCGTGAAAGTCTACACTTTACAGTTCCTTCTCTTGCAGTAGAATTTGAGTAAATACTTTCCCACTTTTATGGGCGTGCATTTGTTTTATCTCGATTTATTTCTAGCTCTACAGAACTGGACATGCCATCCAATTTAGCAGTCATTAGTCGCAACCTTTTTCGTGTTCCTGATAGAAGAACGATGTCATCAGCAAAATCCAGATCCATAAGTGTAGACTGCTCATTCGAACCGTACGCATGTTGGGGTTGTCCATCGTTTTTCTCATTATAAATTCTATGACTAATATAAAAAGGGATGATGACAAAAAGCATCCTTGTTTGATCCCTTAAAGGATGCTAAACGATGGGATGTTCCCACGTTGCGTCCCTTTTGGGACGGCCGACGTCCTGGGCAGCTGTAAGACCGACCAGCCGGGCGACGCAAGGAGCGGTGAGTCACGCGCCACCCCTTCGCTCCGCACGCACACACCG
This sequence comes from Schistocerca americana, assembly GCF_021461395.2. Lineage (NCBI taxonomy): Eukaryota > Metazoa > Arthropoda > Insecta > Orthoptera > Acrididae > Schistocerca > Schistocerca americana. The sequence continues at coordinate 250,758,586 of NC_060125.1, read as the reverse complement.
TACCGCCGACTTGCACCAACACACGAGCCGGGGATTTTTTTCCTCCCTTTTTATCTACAGGGATTTGCACTCGGAAGCTTTTTTTTCTCTCCGCTACCCTCCTTGTGCCTGCCCTAGCCTAACTCCCTCCTCGTAGCGTCGTCGTCGCTACCCTAAAGATTTGATCAGGAGAGAGAGAGGGAAAGAGGTACAGAGAGAGAAAGAGACGGCAGAGAAAGGGATGAAAAAAATTGAGGCAGCGCAGGGTAGGGTGGCGCGGTCTCACCCTCTGTCGAAGGGTGAAAAAAATGAGAGCTGGAGAGGCGGCTAGTCGCGTGCCTTACTCAAAGGGCTGAGGGCCGCCCGCCCTTTGTGCACCAGCGCCGTCACGGCGGCAGCGCGTGGCCCTAGTAATTAGTTTACTACCACATGGCCGCAACTGCACGCATCAGCTACACAGACGTCTGCGAGCTCGCACGTGCACAGTGTGGTCGAAATTTTTTGGACGCCCACCTGAAATGTCTGCACAAAGTCCATCACACCGGTCCATCTGTAGCCTACAGGATACTGAAGACTGTAACAGCTGTGACAGGTAGCATGCGAGATGTCACGAAGCCATGGCGACTCCTATGTGAAATCGCGCAGTAATCTTGGAAATATCGTTGGTTACTGCCAAGTTGTACACTACTTGATGAAAAATATCCCAACAGCTGTTAGTGGACCTTAATATGTGGTGTGTCCATCCTCCGCCAGCTTGAATTCTGCGGGGGACACTTTACTTAGGCGCTGGAATGTCGGTGGAGGAATGACAGATCATTCCTCCTCCAGAGCCGAAACCGACGCTGGAGTCTGGACCGATTTCGATGTTTTAACTTACCCCAACGGCTTTCCATCGAGTTCAGGTCGTAATTTCCCTCACAGTTGGTGCTTATTGACAAGGTGCGTCGTCATGCTGACACAATCATCGTCTCCGAAGCGTTCCTCTACTGTACCCAGCAGACTATGATGTTAAATGTGTTCATATTCTCCCGTATTCATCTTTGTCTTAAGCGCAAAAAGGGTACCACGCTCCAGCCAAGAAAAATACGTCCATACCAAAACACCACACATCCCTTACTGCACTGTCAGCATTGCACATGATGGCAGCTTACGTTCTCCAGACAGACACACATTCATCGGATCGTCATTCTTTTTACCTCCCTGCAGGTAGAGATTGCGCTAGCTGAACTGTTGGTAGCACTTTTGAACTCACGAGTGATTCCTTCCAATGATTTCATGCAGTTTTTTACTATCACCCTGTACAATGCTCGACAGTACCTGTCTGTCAGTACGAGACGTCCACCTGGCCTTGCTTCAGCCTTAGCTTTTCACGTCACATTCTCTCACCAATTCGAACAGCTTTAGAAGGGCTGAGATGTCCCTGATGGATTTGTTACCCAGGTGACATCCAACGAATAGTCCACGTTCCAAAGTCACTGAGTTCTCTTGACCGTGCCGCGCGAGGTAGCCGCGCGGTCTGCTCGCCTTGGCACGGTACGCCCCCCGCCCCCCCCGTCGGAGGTTCTAGTCCTCCCTCTGGCATGGATGTGTGTATGTGTGTGTCGTCCTTAGTTACGCCCCCCCCCCCCCCCCCCCCCCCGGCGGAGGTTCGAGTCCTCCCTCTGGCATGGTTGTGTGTGTCGTCCTTAGTATAAGTTAGTTTAAGTTAGATTAAGTAGTGTGTAAGCTTAGGAACCGATGACTTCAGCAGTTTGGTCCCATAGGAACCTATCACCACCACTTCTTGACTGACCCATTCTCGACTGACAACACAATACTCCTTGCCTCCTTTTATACCGGTGCGTCTGTCTCTCGTGACACCTAGTGGTGAATTCAGCGTTAGATAGGAGTGTTCGTACACTTTTGATCAGATGGTGTACTCCCATAGGCTACGGTTCTCGATTCCGTACTGATGATGATACGGGTATTCTAATTTTGTCAAGTTCCAAATTCACTGGAAAAGTTTGCCATCGTCTCTACCTTTCTCAGAATGTACTAGAAAACTTACAAATATACAGTTTCTTTCTTGACCATATTCAATAACTACATTCGCTCAATAATTGAATAAGTTTTCAGCGCTTCACTGGACTATTAATATTTGTCATTGGGTACGTTTCAAACACATTTTCTATGAGCACATTTATTCCATAATAAGTGGCTCTTGGCAAGACTTACTCTGTGGCTAGTTAGTTGGTTGATTTGAGAGATGTGACCAAACAGCGAAGTCATCGTCCCATTGGATTGGGGGAAGGTTGGGGAAGGAAGTCGGCCGTTCCCTTTTGAAGAATCATCCCGGTATTTGCCTGAAGCGATTTAGAGAAGTCACGGAAAACCTAAATCAGGATGGCCGGACGCGGGTTTGAACCGCCGTCCTCCCGAATGCGAGCCCAGTGTGCTACCCACTGCGCCACCTCGCTCGGTTACGTGTTCTGTGTCGCAGTTCTGAAAAGAAACTGAAAATAATGGGTGTGTTAACCATGTGGTGCAGTTGTCCACTGCAGTGGACAGCTGTTAATGTCGCTTCTTTGGCGCGTTTAATCAGTACTGACCGAGCGAGGTGGCGCAGTGGTTAGACACTGGACTCGCATTCGGGAGGACGACGGTTCAATCCCGCGTCCGGCCATCCTGATTTAGGTTTTCCGTGATTTCCCTAAATCACTCCAGGCAAATGCCGGGATGATTCCTCTGAAAGGGCACGGCCGCCTTCCTTCCCCATCCTTCCCTAATCCGATGAGACCGATGACCACGCTGTCTGGTCTCCTTCCCCAACCAACCAACCAACCAACCAATCAGTACTGAGACTGCAGATGCACGCAATCCACTCCACTGGATACTCCCTACAGGTACTGTGCTGAAAATGCACGCACCGCACTCCACTGGATACTCCCTACAGCTGCTGTGCACCGCGTGCATTTTCACCACAGTACCTGTAGGGAGTATCCAGTGGAGTGGATTGCGCGCATTTGCAGTCTCAGGACTGATTAAACACTCCAAAGAAGCGACAAAAACAGCTGTCCACTGCAATGGACAACTACACCACAGGGTGAAAATAAGATTTGCATTGTTTGGGGGAGTTCTGTGAAAAGGATATGACTCTAAGTTCTGTAAATACGCCTGATTAGCAAGTGTCTATATTAGGCATTTAGAGCACATTCATGATAATGTAAGCAAAATAGAAACCACTCAGAGTGATTTAGTTGTATTGTTCCATAGAGGTACACATGTATCGTATTGTTTATTAAAATTCATAAATGGATATGATGAATGTAAAATACATGCTGCTAGTGGCAACGAATTCACTCAAAGTGGCATGAACAGACGCATTTGCTCCTGTTTACTCGTTCAGTGCACAGGCTCCTTAAAGCACACAGCTAGTATAATTTTTCAGATTTGTGTTTGGGATCACTAATTGTTTCAAACACTTGTATCTGATGATTTTCAAAGTTCGTTCCTAAATAGTGCAAATGTAGAGCATTGTTTAAACAGTTGACCACAGTCGCTGTTCTGAGAGAAGTATTTGTTTTTGCGCTTCAGTAAATATGGTGTATCTTGGGAGAGATTTTTGCAATTAGTTATTCTACACTACTGACCATTAAAATTGCTACACCAAGAAGAAATGCAGCTGATAAACGGGTATTCATTGGACAAATATATTATACTAGAACTGACATGGGATTACATTTTCACGCAATTTGGGTGCAAAGATCCTGAGAAATCAGTACCTAGAACAACCACCCCTGGCCGTAATAACGGCCTCGATACGCCTGGGCATTGACTCAAACAGAGCTTGGTTGGCGTGTACAGGTACAGCTGTCCGTGAACCTTCAACACGATACCACAGTTCATCAAGAGTAGTGACTGGCGTATTGTGACGAGCCAGTTGTTCGGCCACCATTGACCAGACGTTTTCAGTTGGTGAGAGATCTCGAGAATGTGCTGGCCAGGGCAGCAGTCGAACATTTTCTGTATCCAGAAAGGCCCGTACAGGACCTGCAACATGCGGTCGTGCATTATCCTGCTGAAATGTAGGGTTTCGCAGGGATCGAATGAAGGGTAGAGCCACAGATCGTAACACATCTGAAACGTAACGTCCACTGTTCAAAGTGCCGTCAATGCGAACAAGAGGTGACCGAGACGTGTAACCAATGGCACCCCAATACCACTACGCCGGGTGATACGCCAGTATGGTGATGACGAATACACGCTTCCAATGTGCGTTCACCGCGATGTCGCCAAACACGGATGCGACCATCACGATGCTGTAAACAGAACCTGGATTCATCCGAAAAAATCACGTTTCGCCATTCGTGCACCCAGGTTCGTCGTTGAGTACACCATCGCAGGCACTCCTGTCTGTGATACAGCGTCAAGGGCAACCGCAGCCACGGTCTCCGAGCTGATAGTCCATGCTGCTGCAAACGTCGTCGAACTGTTCGTGCAGATGGTTGTTGTCTTGCAAACGTCCCCATTTGTTGACTCAGGGATCGAGACGTGGCTGCACGACCCTTTATAGCCATGCGGATAAGATGCCTGTCATCTCGACTGCTAGTGATATGAGGCCGTTGGGATCCAGCACGGCGTTCCGTATTACCCTACTGAACCCACCGATTCCATATTCTGTTACAGTCATTGGATCTCGACCCACCGATTACATATTCTGCTAACAGTCATTGGATCTCGACCAACGCGAGCAGCAATGTAGCGATACGACAAAACGCAATCGCGATAGGCTACAATCCGACCTTTATCAAAGTCGGAAACGTGATGGTACGCATTTCTCCTCCTTACACGAGGCATCACAACAACGTTTCACCAGGCGACGCCGGTCAAGTGCTGTTTGTGTATGAGAAATCGGTTGGAAACTTTCCTCATGTCAGAACGTTGTAGGTGTCGCCACCTGTGCCAACCTTGTGTGAATGCTCTGAAAACCTAATCATTTGCATATCACAGCATCTTCTTCCTGCCGGTTAAATTTCGCGTCTGTAGCACGTCATCTTCGTGGTGTAGCACTTTTAATGGCCAGTAGTGTAAAATAAGAACCAACCGCCTTGTAAAGTACTGACGGAACTTACTTACATTTTAAAAATAAAAGCGGGTTTCTGCTTAGTGATATCCTTTCCAAGTTGGTTTTTCCTCTTGAAAAGTTTCTTTTTCGTGATGTAAATACTGTATTTTTGACACTGGACATAGCTCAGAGGCGGTAAACGTCAAGAAAACTCGAAAATGGAGCTAGGAATCGCCTCGAAGATAAATTATATTTAAAGCACTTTTGTTGAAGAATTTTTATACTGTCCGTTTCCCGTTTTCAGTTGCCCTAAAAAGTAATTAACTTGCGTAAAATGCGTAATATATGACGATTCAAGCGTATGTACCAAATTTTGCTACTGTAAATCGCACTGCGAACCGCTAGCGCCCTTACGCCACTGCCTGTGGATAGCATTCAGACTGTGACGTCACTACAAGCATTCGCTGGACTCATCTCGTGTATCTGTAGCAAAACTGAACGATATGAGCTTTCGTGGCACTTCCTACTCTCACAGACGTACTTCTCACGAGCTGGATGAAGCTCTCACACGATCATTATTCTTTCTCCAACGCAATGAGTCGAAAGAGTATGTGTGTTATGCGGACAACTGTATTCAAGCATCAATGGCTGTCTCCGTCTCTGTAGCTGCGTCGTCAGTGTAGAGGGCTGCCGTGAGGAGGACCCGGGTTTGATTCCCAGGGATTTTTCCTTGGTGGTGTTGGGTTGTTTGGGGGAAGAGACCAAACAACGAGGTCATCGGTCTCATCGGATGAGGGAAGGACAGGGAAGGAAGTCGGCCGTGCCCTTTCAAAGGAACCATCCCGGCATTTGCCTGGAGCTATTTAGAGAAATCACGGAAAACCTAAACAGGATGGCCTGAAGCGGGATTGAACCGTCGTCCTCACGAATGCGAGTGCAGTGTGCTAACCACTGCGGCACCTCGCTCGGTTGAGGAGCTATTTGCCCGGTGTGGAAAGCCTGCAAAACGACCGGGAGAGCGGTGTGCTGGCCACACGTTCCTCCATACCGTTTCCTCGTGACGCCACAAGGCAGAGAACGACACGGCAGCCGGTAGACATCCCTTGGACCCTTCACGGCCTGACGAGGACCTCGTTACGATTGGTTGTGGAATTTCTTATTTCGAATCTTCGTGCGCTATGGGACTATCTGAAATAAATCTACGTGAACACGGAACCAGTTGCTACATACCGAACACAAAATTAGTCATCACCAAGAGACTTCACTCAAATACAGTGTAGCATCAGTAGCTTCGAGAATGGCTCAATTCTACGAGGAAGAGAATTCACGAGTTTCTTTGGGTAAGCCATATCTATCTCAGCGAACTTACTTATGATTAATCCAGTAGAGCTACCAAACTGAGGGTAAGTTGATTGCTTCGATTCGCCATTCTTCTAAATAGTCACAGACTTTTTCAGTGGGATGAAGATCGGGTGGTTTTGTGGGACAGTCGAAGTTTGATTGCGTGCCTCAGTTTTCGTTACACCATCATCGTACGCATGCAGCCCAGTAAATGCGGGTATTGTCATCTTGTAAGACAGAAGCGTCTACTGCATACTCATCTACATTTACATCTACATGATCACTGTGCAATTCACAGTTAAGTACCTGGCAGAGGATACATCAAACCATCTTTAAGCTATTTCTCTACCATACTACTCTCGAACAGCGTCCGCGAAAAACGAACACTTAAATCTTTCTGTGCGAGGTCTCATTTCCCTTATTTTATTACGATGATCATTTCTCCCTATGTAGGTGGGCACCAACAAAATATTTTCACACTCTGAGGAGAGGATTGCTGATTCAAATTTTATGAGAAAGTCCTGTCACAGAAAAAACCGCCATTAATGACTGCCACCCAAATCCGTGTATCATATCCGTGGTACTCTCGCCTCCTGTTTCACGATAATACAAAATGAGTTGCCCTTCTTTGAACTTTTCCAATGTCCTCCGTCAATCCTGTCTGTTGTAGATCGCACACAGCACAGCAGTACTCCCAAAGAGGGCCGACAAGCGTAGTGGAAGCAGTCTCTTTAGTAGACCTGTTACATTTTCTAAATATTCTGCCAATAAATTGCAGTATTTTATTTGCTTTCCCCACAACTTTATCTGTGTGATCGTTCCAGTTTAAGCTATTCGTAACTGTAATTCCTAAATATTTAGTTGAGCTTGCAGCCTTAGATTTGTGTGATTTATCGTGTAACTGAAATTAACTGTATTCTTTTTAGTGCTCACGTGGATAACTTTACAATTTTGATGACTTAGAGTCAACTGCTACTTTCGTCTGATGGCTTTACGTGACGGTAAACCAAAGCATCATCTGCAAACAATCTAAGAAGACTGCTCAGATTGTCTCCTAAATCGCTTTTGTAGATCAGGAGCAACAGAGGACCTAGACACTCCCTTGGGGAACGCCAGATAGTACTTATGTTTTACTAGATGACTTTCGGTCACTTAATACTAACTGTGGCCTATCTGACGGAAAATCACGAATCCAATCACATAACTGAGACGATATTCCGTAGATGCGCAATTTAATTGGAAGTCGTATGTGAGGAACGGTGTCAAAAGCCTTCTGGAAATCTAAAAATGTCGAATCACTTTGAGGTCCCCCGTCGATAGCACTCATTACTTCCCGAGAGTAAAGAGCTAATTGTGTTTCGCAAGAACGGTATTTTCTGAATCCGTGTTGGTTATTGCTCAATAAATTGTTTTCTTCGAGGTGATTCCTAATGTTCGAGCACAGTATATATTCTAAAACACTCCTGCTAGTCGACGTTAACGACATGGGTCTGTAATTCAATGGATTACCTCTATTTCCTTTCTTGGGTATTGGTGTGACTTGTGCAACTTTGCTGTCTTTGGATACGGATCTCTCCTCGAGCGAGCGGTTCTGTATGATTGTTAAGTATGGAGCTATTATATCAGCACACTCTGAAATTATCCTGACTGGTGCACAATCTAGACCGGAAGCCTGGGATCAGTACCGCCTCTTATTAATGTGTTTGGTATATATCTCTCAGTTGCCATCGATAACGTTTTTTAAATTTAAATCAGATCTGGTCTACGCTTATATAACGTGAATGGAAGGAGTGGAGACTCGATTTTAGAAAGTGTTAAGCGAATTTTTATCTGCATCATGAAGATGTTGAAGGAAGGACATCACTTGATCCCCGAGAATGTTGAAATGAACATCCAGGTTCATGTTCATGGTAACGTGATTGAGTTAGAATGGGTCATGGTACCAAAGATGCCACCAAAATATCACAGAAGCACCTGCAGCCTGAAGTACCTCCACATACTGCTGTTTGAACTCCTCGCTGGGCCTATTGAAGTCGCGCTGCTTTATATGCCTCAGCGAGGAATGGCCTTTTGGGAGGTACCAGACTCTAATTGTCCACTGCATGCTGTTCCCGTCGCATGTTAGCCCGTAAACTGGATGAGGTCGACCAGAGTTCACTAACAGCAGAAGTTCTACTCTGGGTTGAAACTTTTCGGCATTGGCAAGGCATGACATCTGTCTCCGACCCTTGTCGGTCAGCATATTTTTCCAAGCGCTGTTCTCACGACACGTTGCGTGACAGAGAGTAGACACAGTGGACAGTCCGCGTTGATATTCCCACAAACAGGCCAACTTCATTCACAGTGTTCTCGTCGGCACGTCCAAAGACTATAGCTCCCTTCTGCAGTTTTGTCAATTCTCAAAGTCGACCCATCTTGCTGCTCTGATTCCATACAACCAAGTGACACATTCACATTACGTCAATCTCAAGACGTATATCAGCTGTGGAGAGTTACAGTTCTACACCACCAGTAGCACCAGTTCTACTTCCATTTTTTTTACGTCTTCTGACTGGTTTGATGCAGTCCGCTACGAAGTCTTCACCTGCGCTAATCTTTTCCTCTCAGAGTAGGACTTGCACTCTAGGGCCTCACTTATTTGCTGCATGTATTCCAATGTTTGGCTTCCCCTACAGTTTTTATCCTCTACAGCTTCCTCTAATACCGCAGAGGTTATTCCATGATTTGTTAACAAATGGCCCATCACCCTCTCCCTTCTTCTTGTCAATGTTGTTCATATGTTCCTTTCTTCGCCGATTCTGCGCAGAACCTCCTCATCTCTTATCTTATCGGTCAAACTTGTTTTCAATATCTTTCTATAGTACCACATCTCAAATGTCCACTTTTCACACAGTCCATGATTCCATGATTCACTGACACATTGCTGTGCTCCAGACGTACATTCTCAGAAATTCCTTCCTCGAATTAACGCCAATGTTTGACATCAGTAGACTACTCTTGGTAATGAATGCCCTCTTTGCGTGACCTGATCTGCTTTTTGTGTCCTGCTTGCTTCATCCGTCAAGGATTATTTGGCTTCCAAGGTATCAGAATTTCTTAACTTCATCTACTTCCTGATCACCAGTTTTGATGTTAAGTTTCCATTTTTCCTCCATCTCTTTACTTTGGTCTTGTTCCGATTTTCTCTTAGTCGATATTCTGTGCTCACTAGACTGTTCATTCCAGTCAACATATCCTGTATTATTTCTTCACTTTCAGTGGGGATTGCAATGTCATCAGCTATCTTATCATTGATATCTTTTCTCGTTGAATTTTATTTCTACCCTTGCACCGGGTGTCATTGCTTCTTCGGGGTGAAATATTACTTCCCTGTCTTACACTCTTTTTAATCCGAGCACTTCGTTGTTGGTAAACAAATCTTATTTTTACATCTTCATTCTTGTACATGTTGTACATTACCCTTCTTTCCCCATAGTTTACTCCTATTTATCTCAGAATTTAGAACGTCTCTCCCCATTTTACATTGTTGAACTTTTTTCGAGGTCGACAAACCCTACGAACCAGTCTCGATTTTTCTTTAGCCTTGCTTCTGTTTTCAAACGCAACGTCAGAACCGCCCCTCTGGTGGCTTTACTTTTCCTAAAGCCAAACTGACCGTCATCTAAGAGACCCTCAATTTTCTTTTGTATACTTTTGCAAATTATTCTTGTCAGCAGCTTGGATGCGTAGGCTCTTAAACTGATTGTCTGATAGTTCCCGGACTAATCGGCCCTATCTATCTTCGGGATGGTGTGGTTGATATTTTTCCGAAATTTTGATGGTACGTCGCCAGTCTCACATATTTTACTCACCAATTTGAATAGTCGTTTGGCTGCTACTTCCCCCAATTATTTTTGAGTTATCGATGGAAAGTGATCTGCCCTATTTGATCTCAAGTCTTCAAGAGCTCTTTTAAATTCTGACTCTAATGTTGGATACCCTATGTCATCCGTAACTACAGCGCTACAAAGCGACCCGTGTGGTTATTTAATGGGGTTATTAATATTTTGTCCAGTGAGATTACACACTACATAATATACAGACTTTATGATTAAAAAACTGATAAAGACCATTCTGGTGTTGATGTAAAGATGTAAGTATCACTTCAAATCGGAAATTTCATAATTACACTATGATTAAATAATCTTTTAGAATGAAGTTTCAGCGAATCGAGTAGTAAGGGCCAGACGGTATAGTTCTTTCGCGAAAGCCACGTGTTCAAAGTATTTCCTGTTTTGTGGGCAGAGCTGCATGCAGAGCCTTGTCAAGCGTAGATCGCTGCACACCATCTATCAGTATGCATGCGTCAACATACGCTTCCTAATATGTTTCAAAACGCCTAGCATGAAAACGGGGTTTTTAAGGCACACATACCTCGGGTTGTATTGGAGCTTATGGAGGCACCATTTAGTTCCTGAGTTTCCTGTGAAAACCCGAAAAACGTGGTTTTTGGGCATAAAACCGAGCCACGGATTCTAAGGCGGTTGTAGACAGAAAATGTCTGTATTCTTTACGATATATTCATAACATCCCGATCCCGAACAACCTTGAAAATTTCCTTATTCATCCGTTTCCAAGATACAGAGCTTCAACGTTGCCCTAACAGTACACGTAAAATACGCAGGTAAATCCGATTTGAGGCGAAAACGTAGTTTATAAAGTGACATATCACGGACAGATATGCTCTAAAATGTCTCCGTTGACACCAGAAGGGTTCTGAGAACCCAGTGTTGTAGTATAGAAGCACATGCAGAACATTCATGTACGTAAAATCCGGTCTGAGGCATAAAATTATATAGTTGAATTATTTCAATTTCTCATGAGTAAACTATTAAAATTTTACTGACCCACAAATTTATTTTCATATGAGTGGCATGCCCTGCTGTGGCAATGAAAACAGGAGAACCAGAGGAGAAACACCCTTATCGGAGCACAAGAAAGCGAATATGCTTTTGTTTATTAAAAGACTCTGAAAAGTGAGATACCAGCTACCTCATTCTGGCATCCTTAGCACCTTTGAAACGAGAGTTTGCATCAACCTGACAATGCGCTCTGACGTAAAGCAGTATCTGTGAGGCAATGGTTCGTGGAGAATAACATTCCTGAAATGGGCTACCCTGTCCAGAGTCCCACCTGAATCAAAGGAACATTTTTGGATTGAGTTAGATCGTCGACGCCGCTCCAGATCGCAGTATACAACGTCTCTACCTTCTCTAGTTTCGGCTCCTGGGAAAAAAATCCTCGATAGACATCAGACACTTTACCCAAAATGGCCACAGCAGAGTCCAAGCCGTCGTAAAAGTGAAGGGTGGACCCACCCATACTAATATCCACTAATACTTATCCGGATATATTTGATCATGTAGTGTACGATCTCATATTAATGAGGACCTGCCTACTTTGTATGGTGTTCCTCACGTCCTCAGTAGGAATGTCGTCAGGTGAAGCTTGAAAAAGGGCGGGGGGGGGGGGGGGGAGGGGAATAGAAAATCTCCTTGATGTACATGGAATGTTCCTCAAAACATTCCGACAAAATTAGGGAACTATGTGGCGGTGCATTTGAGACGTGGCATGAGCCCCGTCTCATATTTCTATCTTACTCTGAGTAATTCGATTTTCCTCTCTAATTGCATCCCGTGAAAAGTTGCTATTCCTTCACCCGCGGACTTCCCACGCAGCGTCTCTCGTCACCCGGGTGGTCAGGTGACAGGCGGGTTCTGTTGAGCTTGAAAGGGTTAAGCCGACGGGTGTGAGGGAGTCGAGTGGATGCTTTCCAGACGCCGACATTGTCATAAGAGCGGGAGCGACACGCCCAGATGCGCCGGAAGGGGCGGCTGGGCTAGAGATTCCGTTACTTCGCAGAAACTTGGTGAAAACACTTTCTGGTGGGCTACCAGCGAGGCGTGGGAATGACTTGTGTTCCGAGGCAGTCATGGCGGGCAAATTCCCGCGTTTTCTGCAAAATCGTAACTGATTGGCTTGCTCAGGGCATAGCTCCTTGACGTAGCAAAATCGGCGCAGAAATTGGCGCCAAGAATCTCCATTGGTGGAATGGTAAAGCTTCGGCAATAGAGTGGAATTTTCCGCCGGTTTTCGAGTTGCTGATTGGAACGTTTAACCACGACCACTGTCGTGGGGGCGGGAATGTTCTGTGGTCGGTTTGTACGGGTGATCTTGAGGTAGTCGGCTCTCGCCTTTCGGTTGGGGTAGGTTACAAGACTGAGCTCTCGCTGCTCTGGACAGCCTGCCTTCCGTTGGTTGTCTAATATACTTTCATTTACTTGTAACTGTTTGACGAAGTTGCTGAAGTTTCGACTTCAACGTAACTTTCCGAGTACAGTTGGCAATTGAGCATTTTGCGTACTAGCGGCCTATGTTGTCCATCTTGAGCAGTTTTGGCTAAAGTTGACTGTATCGGAGTTACTGTGTGACTTCGCTTCAATCATTGCACCGTCAGCGATTGTGTGGTGAGCCTTCTTCGTCTCCCTCAGAGGCGCATTTGTATTGATAGGAAGTCTTTAGTCTAGAACAACCAGACCAGGACAATTTGTTTCGGGCTATACTCGCGACATTATCACCACCACCACGGGACGTCGAAGCAACCAGCCATCGCTTCCGGTACACCAGATCGTGTCCTTGCAGTTAAGAAGACAGCTTGGTAATGTATGTCCGCAGCACCGGCAGATTAGGGAATGTGCTCTGCGATAATCAGAGCTCAGCAGAGCGCGTCTGTTCCCGTCTTTTCTTACGTGGTTCTGTCTTGGATGTTCATTGCCTGAGTTCTCACTACTGTAGCAGCAATTAATGTTGGGTTGGCCGGGTGTTTCTCTTAAGATTTGAGTTGCAAGGAATTGGCTCCACATACCACTTGGTCATAAATGTCACAATCTAGTTTATGGACAACCTCACCTTCACAACATTTATTTGAGTATCCAATTTTGATACATTGTAAATGTTTCATGTGGTTCATGGTGTGGGTTCCTGTAGTCATGTCCTAGTTCATGAACCACGTGCAACGTATGAGTGGTCCCGACAGTCGGGATTCCAGTTACCTTGGAATGAGGCTGGGCATCTCGGACATATTCTGAGTCGTGGTCACCTTTGTGCTCATATGGCAAAGACTACCAAATCCACCGGTTAGTCCCTCAGCCGTTAGGGGTAAAACCCAATGGGACTCGGGGCAAGTAAGGCTAGCAACCTGCTTCCCTGGTACTTTAAATATGATGCTGGCAACAATCAGAGCAAAATGCCTCAGACCTTTGGAGGTGACGGAGTCCCACCTCTTACTGACAAACCAGGGACTCCTAAGATACGACTTGGCAAACAAATGGTAGTGAGATGGGGAGCTATTAATATCAATGGGAGCTACTCTGGGAAGAAGGTAGAGCTGGCAGAGGCTGCAAGTAAGATGGGGCTGGACGTTCTAGCTGTTAGTGACATTCGGGTAAGGGCTGAGAAAGAAGAGGAAGTGGGAGAATACAAGGTCTACCTGTCAGGAGTCAAAGCAGGAATAGCACAATGGGGTGTAGGGCTTTACATAAGGAAAGAAATGGAACCCAGCGCAGTTGCAATAAGGTATGTAAACGAACGACTGATGTGGATAGATTTGACAGCGTCTAGCAAGAAAATTAGGATTGTGTCAGTATATTCGCATTGTGAAGGGACAGATCAAGATAAGATGGATAGTTTTTATGAGGCACTCAGTGATGTAGTTGTTAGAGTAAAGGACAAGGACAGTGTTCTGCTCATGGGTGATTTTAATGCCAGGATTGGAAATCGAACAGAAGGGTATGAAAAGGTTATGGGTAAATTTGGAGAGGATATGGAGGCCAACAGGAACGGGCAACAACTCTTGGATTTCTGTGCCAGTATGGGCTTAGTAATCACAAACTCCATTTTTAAACATAAGGACATTCACCGGTATACTTGGGAAGGCAGGGGAACCAGATCTGTCATTGACTATATAATAACAGATCAGGAATTCAGGAAGGCTGTGAGGGACACACGTGTATTCAGGGCATTCTTTGATGACACTGATCATTATTTAATCTGCAGTGAAATTGGGATTGTGAGGCCGAAAGTGGAGGAGGTCAGGTCCATATGTAGGAGGATAAGAGTGGATAAACTTCAGGGCAAGGGAATCAGGCACAAGTACATAACAGCGATCTCAGAAAGGTACCAGTTAGTTTAATGTAGTCAATTACAGTCATTGGAAAAGGAATGGACAAGGTACAGGGACACAATACTAGAAGTGGCTAAGAATGTCTTGGAACAGTAGTGTGTAAAAGCAGGATGAAGCAAACAGCTTGGTGGAATGACACAGTCAAGGCAGCCTGCAAAAGGAAAAAGAAGGCGTATCAAAAATGGCTACATACTAGAACTCAGGTAGACAGAGAAAGTTATGTTGAAGAAAGAAACAAAGCCAAAGAAATCTTGGGAAGACTTTGGAAACAGGTTGGAGACTTTGGGTCAAGCTGCTGGAAAACCATTCTGGAGTGTAATTAGTAGTCTTCGAAAGGGAGGTAAGAAGGAAATGACAAGTATTTTGGACAGGTCAGGAAAACTGCTGGTGAATCCCGTCGATGCCTTGGGCAGATGGAGGGAATATTTTGAAGAGTCGCTCAATGTAGGTGAAAATGCGATCAGTAATGTTTCAAATTTCGAGGTAGTATGGGATAAGAATGATGATGGAAACAGGATCACATTTGAGGAAGTGGAGAAAATGGTCAATAGATTGCAGTGCAATAAAGCAGCTGGGGTGGATGAAATTAAGTCGGAACTCATCAAATACAGTGGAATGTCAGGTCTTAAATGGCTACACAGGATAATTGAAATGGCCTGGGAGTCGGACAGGTTCCATCAGACTGGACAAAAGCAGTAATCACACCAATCTTTAAACATGGAAACAGAAAAGATTGTAACAACTACAGAGGTATCTCTTTAATCAGCGTTGTGGGTAAAATCTTCTCAGGTATTGTTGAAAGGAAAGTGCGAGTATTAGTTGAGGACCAATTGGATGAGAATCAGTGTGGGTTGAGGCCTCTTAGAGGTTGTCAGGACCAGATCTTTAGCTTACGGCAAATAATGGAGAAGTGCTATGAGTGGAACAGGGAATTGTATCTATGCTTTATAGATCTAGAAAAGGCATATGACCGGGTTCCTGGGAGGAAGTTAGTGCCTGTTCTACGAGATTATGGAATAGGAGGCAAACTTTTGCAAGCAATTAAAGGTCTTTACATGGATAGTCAGGCAGCAGTTAGAGTTGACGGTAAATTGAGTTCATGGTTCAGAGTAGTTTCAGGGGTAAGACAAGGCTGCAACCTGTCTCCACTGTTGTTCATATTATTTATGGATCATATGTTGAAAACAATAGACTGGCTGGGTGAGATTAAGATATGTGAACACAAAATAAGCAGTCTTGCATATGCGGATGACTTAGTTGTGATGGCAGATTCGATTGAAAGTTTGCAAAGTATTTCAGAGCTAGATCAGAAATGTAAAGACTGTGGTATGAAGATTAGCATCTCCAAAACGAAAGTAATGTCAGTGGGAAAGAAATATAAACGGATTGAGTGCCAAATAGGAGGAACAAAGTTAGAACAGGTGGACGGTTTCAAGTACTTAGGATGCATATTCTCACAGGATGGCAACATAGTGAAAGAACTGGAAGCGAGGTGTAGCAAAGCTAATGCAGTGAGCGCTCAGCTACGATCTACTCTCTTCTGCAAGAAGAAAGTCAGTACCAAGACTAAGTTATCTGTGCACCCTTCAATCTTTCGACCAACTTTGTTATATGGGAGCGAAAGCTGGGTGGATTCAGGTTACCTTATCAACAAGGTTGAGGTTCCGGATATGAAAGTAGCTAGGATGATTGCAGGTACTAGTAGATGGGAACAATGGCAGGAGGGTGTCCACAATGAGGAAATCAAAGAAAAACTGGGAATGAACTCTATAGTTGTAGCAGTCAGGGCGAACAGGCTTAGATGGTGTGGTCATGTTACACGCATGGGAGAAACAAGGTTACCCAAGAGACTCATGGGTTCAGCAGTAGGGGGTAGGAGGAGTCGGGGCAGACCAAGGAGAAGGTACCTGGATTCGGTTAAGAATGATTTTGAAGTAATAGGTTTAACATCAGAAGAGGCACCGATGTTAGCACTGAATAGGGGATCATGGAGGAATTTTATAAGGGGGGCTATGCTCCAGACTGAACGCTGAAAGCCAAAATCAGTCTTAAATGATGATGATGATGAGCTGCATCAAACCACTCTCTGGACTGAAGACCACAACAACTGACAAGGCCACGGTTGTGCAGGCATCTAGGGTCCAACCGATATGGTCACGAGCCCAGGACAAGCTCTGCAGGCGATGACGTGCTGTTAACAAAGACACTCGCGTCGGTCGTCTGCTGCTGTAGCCCATTTACGCCAAATTTGCCGCACTGCCCTAAAGGATACATCGTCGCAAGTCGCACATTGATTTCTGCGGTTATTTCAGGAAGTGTTGCTTGTCTGCTACTACTGACAACCCTAAGTAAATGCCGCTGCTCTCGTTAGTTAAGTGAAGAGCATCGGCCACTGCGTTGTCCATGGTGAGAGTTAAATGTCCGAATTATGGTATTCTCGGCTCGCTATTGACATTGTGGATCCCAGAATATGGAACTCCCTAACGATTTACGCAATGGAATCTCTCATGCGTCTAGCTCCAACTACCATTCTGCGTTCAGAGTCTGTTTAATTCCCGTCGTGCGGCCATAATGACGTCGGAAACCTTTTCACATGAATCACCTGAATACAAATGACAGCTCCACGAATGCATTCTCCTTTTATATCTTGTGTACGTGATAGTACCGCCATCTGTAAATGTTTTCGCCCTCCCATGACCGTTGTCATCTTAATGTAAAGTAGAAATATCTGAGGAGTGAGCATTCAGATACGCAGAATTGATCTTGGTTGACAAAATAAATTGCCTCCGTGGTCACGTGATCTCGGGACGACGTACGTTCGTCCGTGATGCGTCCTATAAATTTTAAATGTTCTTATACCCCTAGTACAGGCAGATTCCCTTCTGAGGAGGTATGTCACGGCACCGTCAAGTCAGTATGTATTCACAGTGTCTGTCACGTCACGTCAGTGCGCTTAGCCCAACACCGAACGGAGAAAGTGAGGTTGTGAGTTACTATTGTTGGTAAAATAAGTCGGAGTATAATACTGAATATGAGGAAGTAACAACGACAAAGTTTATTAATAGCCAAAGGCAACTACGTAGAGTACGTTCTTGATCAGTTTTGTTTCGTAATGTGCTGATGAGGGAAACAATTTTTCAGAACATCGACATTTGCTTGCTAGATAAAATACATATATACACGCACATCAAACAATATCTATAAAGGAGTAAATGGAGCCTGGTTATCTTATCCATTATGTTTTCCTCCTGTGTAACTGATAACGTCATAATGAACTGTATTTTTTGGTTCAAATGGTTCAAATGGATCTGAGCACTATAGGACTTAACAGCTATGGTCATCAGTCCCCTAGAACTTAGAACTACTTAAACCTAACTAACCTAAGGACATCACACAACACCCAGCCATCACGAGGCAGAGAAAATCCCTGACCCCGCCGGGAATCGAACCCGGGAACCCGGGCGTGGGAAGCGAGAACGTTACCGCACGACCACGAGCTGCGGGCAACTGTATTTTTTCCTTCATTCAAGTTGAACTTGTCACTTAAAATGTTACGTAATGGAAATTGTTTCGTTTCGACATTTAGTAGCTCAGGAACACGAAATTTGCACTGAAATCCTTTAATTGTCCCTGGTTTGTGAGTAAAAACTGTGGAATGTGCCTGTAATATGTCAGAAAGGTCCTGACTATCAGTGTCATTACAGCTATAAATTGTCTGAATTTTTTTCTGTATTAAAATGTTAGTATCTAATACATCGTCAATATCATCCCTGTACGGATTTGCAGAGTGATTATAAATGTCAAGTTCCGTCGAAAGTTCCAAACTGTGGTCTGACAATAGGTAAAGCCGATTGATTTTCTCGTCATGGTTTGAAAGCCAATCTTCAAATATCAAAGCTATTGACTTACCTTCTTTCTCTAAACTTATTTCAGCGTTGTGAAAGTTTAAAATTGCTTTATACTCATTCAAAAAGTCTACACCTAATATATCTCTGTCGACAACAATGGAATAATAAGAAAATTCATAATAAATCTGTGGCTTTGCGAAAAGAATTCTAAGTTAGTTTGTTGGCGTACATCTACACTTTCTCCAAGAATTTCACCTTGTGACTTGTAAAGGAAGTTTGGGGCAATCGTTCGATATTTTGCATTTTCTGAAAGCTGTTTCGCTAATTACCAAATTAGGACTGCTGAAGTCAAGCAAGTGACTTATGAAAAGTATAAGTTATTGTTAATATTTCTTCCAATCGAGGGCCATTCTTTTGTGTTAATTATTTGAAGTCATGTTGTCATTGTAGAGCAGTCAGATTGCATTGGGATTATATATTTTGGGTAATAAATGAATAGGTTAAGTTTTCGTTGTCTTTGTCAGGGAAAATTCTGTAGGTCAGTGCTGAAACGATAAAAATATGTAAAGAGACAGTAGGTTCAATTTCACACAGTAGCTTCACCAGAATTTTCATCTGGCGGAAAGACCAGAAGTTTCACGCAGTAGCAACAGTTGCATTCAGCAGTTAAGCAAACACTAAGAAGTTTCAAAGGATCAATACTAGCTGTCCTTGTAGCACACTCGGCGAATACGGTCCACTATGTCCGAATACTCAGCAGTAATGTCCGCATACAGAGCCAATCTGAGCGGCCGAGGCTGGCAGGAGTGGCGCTGATATTCACTTCTTGAGGGGGCGCTCCTGTCGTGGTGCGGTCCTAATCAGCGCACCATTGGCCGACGTCGTTTCACTACCTGCTCTGGTCTTCTGTTCTTCATCTTCGTTCCGGCGCTTATTGTCACGCTGGGACAAAAAACGTCTCTTACACGCTGCACATTAAATTTTCTCATTTAGCTTGAGTAGTCGGCCGCTGTGGCCGAGCGTTCTAGGCGCTTCAGTCCGGAACCGCGCTGCTGCTACGGTCGCGGGTTCTAATCCTGCCTCGGGCATGGATGTGTGTGATGTCCTTAGGTTAGTTAGGTTTAAGTAGTTCTAAATCTAGGGGACTGATGACCTCAGATGTTAAGTCCCATGTGCTTAGAGTCATTTGAACCATTTTTTTTAGCTTGAACAGCCAGACACGTTTCCCTTAGTTTCAAGCCATCTTCAGTGAATGTGAGATCAGTGTCTAATTCATTATTTGTAAGCCAAACAGCGAGCTACACGTGGCAAACTGGATGTAAGTTTTCATTTTTCCTTGTGCTCACTGTTTTCGAAATATAGCACGGCAACTGCCACTTTCTGGTCATCTTCTTAATTCTAGACACACAGAATGGCAGTCACAGTGCTATATTTCGACAACAGTGACCATAAGGAAAAGTGCAAGGTTTCAACAAGTTTGCTACATGGGAGAAAGCTGTTTGGCTTACAAATAATGAATTAGACGCTGATCTAACGGTCACTGAAGATGCCTAGTAACAAAAGCGAAACGCGGCTGAGTGCACAAGTTAAATAATAAAACTTTATGTGCGGCATGCATAAGGCGTTTTTCTCTTGAACTACTTCAATTTATATACAACAACTGCGAAAATGGCCCCGACAAGAAACTTGAATCTTGGAATGTTTTCCATATGCTTATGTTAGAGAGAGAATTTATGTTTTTCTACTTACAAGTATTGTGTCTCCTCCAGTACACACACACACACACACACACACACACACACACACACACGCACACACACACACACACACACAACAGTGTTTTTTTTTCGTAATCAGAATGTGCTACAAAGATAATATGACAATATGGTTTCACAAAGAGTTTGTACAGGGTCAGAGGTGTTACATTTTCTGAGGACAACCTTACAAACCTAAAGTTGTATATTATAAAATCTCTTTCACCGTTATTGACTATTGAATTATAATTAGTCATATAATGTAATCCTCAGAAAATGTAACACATTTGACTACACAAACATTCTTTGTGAAACCATACTGTCGTAATATCTCTGTAGCATGTTTTGATTACAAAAAGAAATAGTGTAAGTGATGAAATGCGTATCTGTATGAGTGTGTGTTGTGTGTGTGTGTGTGTGAGAGAGAGAGAGAGAGAGAGAGAGAGAGAGAGAGCGAAATTCTATGTAATGGAGTACAAAAACAAAATTAGAATATGAAAACATTCCGAGATTCATTGTTCCCATTATCCGATTGCACTGAAACATCAAAAACGCAACTACAGTGCAAGAGAAGCATCAGATCACAAATTCATACATCAAGACACATATTTATGTAAATAAATGTACTTCAAAATGAGAAAATCTCGAAATGCGTTGTGCTGAGCATAAAGGTGGTAACTGGTTCAATCTATCATTATTTAAGCCATGTATGAGACACTTGCAGGCTTTCCGAAAGCATCGATTATGATGAACGATATTAAAATTTGATTCTTCAGACACCTTCAGTAACTTTTCAGCAGTGAAACCATCGTTTTTCGACGTTTGCAATGTTGTCAGGCCCCACTGGCTGACGGTACACATACAGCTGAGCTACAACCATTTATCGTCCTATAACTTGATAAAGACAATCTCAGATTACAACATAAGTTGGCAGCCAAATTTGTGACCGTCCGACTCGGTAGCTACGCGGCCAGCGAGGCGGACTGCTAACCGAAGCGGCGCGGGTTCTGTTCTCTGCTGGGTCGGAGATTTTTCCGCTCGGAGTCAGGAATTGTCCTTACGATCTTTAGCACCCCTATATCAATAAAGCAGAGATAAGATGCATTTAAGAATCTTTAACTACTCTCTGTAATGTATTTTGTTTAAATAAATGATTGATTGTTTTATGTCTGTGTCACTGGTCACTGACGCGAAGGAGGCACATTTCTGTTTTACCTCTAGTTACGACTAGACACCTTTTCCATTACAGGTGCAGTAACCATTTTGCAATGTGTAACGTTTACATAAATATTGTAAAATATATTTAAGTTAATCGAGTCAGTAATTCTAAGCTTAAACATCACTATATTAAATAATTATCCATGTTTCTCATTACAGCTTTATATTGTCAGGGATTGTCGCCGTACGCCAATAATAAAGAGGTGCATTAGGCCAGCAGGAATTGTCAATGCTGTTAGTGCAAACTGAACTGCCAAAATATCTAAGAACCCGGTGTTGGTTCAAATGGCTCTGAGCACTATGGGACTTAACACCTGAGGACATCAGTCCCCAACCCGGTCTTCTCGAACGTTTAGTTAGGGGATTTCGAAGTACGATGCTCTCAAATTATTTTATCATTATTTCGGTTTCAAATAACACAGTCACGGCATCCCTTTGTTAAATAAACAATGGTACAACTGTTAATGTTTTCTCAGTAAGATTACAGATCTTCAGAGTGTCCCTTGCACATACTCCATTCCGTAAGTAAGATGCTTCTTTTTATTTGGTTCTCCCATTTGAGCTAAGCTTTATTACGAGGGTTGAATGAAAAGTAATGGCTCCACCTTCGTTAATCGGAATATTTTAATAAATCAAACACAGAAATAATCCTCAGAATGTGATCTTTAATTACCAATATTCACTTTTCCACATAATCACCAGCCGATTGGATACATTTCTGCCAATGATGAAGTTTTCAGAAGTCGTCACGGAAGAAATCGACACACTGTTTCCGCAACCACAGTCTCACAGTCATAATGATGTACCCAAGTTTCGTCTCCTGTCACAATTGAATGGAGAAAGGCGTCACTTTCATTCTAGTAATGCGAGAGGAGTTCCTGGCAAATTTCAAGTCTGGGCGCTTTCATTTCGGGAATCAGCATCCGTGGTACCCATCGTTCACAGATCTTGCGATAGCCAAGCAAAGGAATAATGTGACCTACACATTCTTGTGAAATGCCGATTATGCTTGCAATTACTGTCTGAGTGATACGACGATCGTTCTGAATGAATCTGTCAACATTTTGCTTGTGAAACTCGGTAGTTGCTGTCACAGGCCGCCCAACTCTTCGTTTATCACGCAAATCAAATGTTCCCGCCTCAACACCTTTAAACTTACTCGCCCAACGAAGCACATTGCTCACATCAACACATTCACCATAAACTGCTTTCATTCTCTGATGATCTCGTTTGGGGTGACACCTTCTGCTGTCAAGAATTCAATGGCTGCACGTTGCTTAAATCATATTGACGGACCGTCTACGCAGGG
Source organism: Schistocerca americana (assembly GCF_021461395.2). Lineage (NCBI taxonomy): Eukaryota > Metazoa > Arthropoda > Insecta > Orthoptera > Acrididae > Schistocerca > Schistocerca americana. The sequence goes on along the minus strand of NC_060125.1, from coordinate 250,735,872 downwards.
TTCCATATATTACACTGTGACAACACAACCATTCAATGCTAAGGCTCCCCGCCAACTGGAGCTGTAGAGAACAGGCTATAGAACAAGCCAGCACCTGCCGCATTCCAATGCTGCCAACTGTTGAAGAGTTACGAAGGTGGAGGCATGACTTTCCAGTCAACCCTCGTACAATCACTAATTCCGATATCCGATACCTAACTATTAAACGTTTCACGGGATCGTATGGTAAAAATAATTGCCATCGTTTCATGTCTTCTTAGTAAAAGATGTTCAAATGTTCAAATGTGTGTGAATTCCTAAGGGACCAAACTGCTTAGGTCATCGGTCCCTAGACTTACAGACTACTTAAACTAACTTATGCTAAGAATAACACACACACCCATGCCCGAGGGAGGACTCGAACCTCCGGCGGGAGTGGCCCTTAGCAAAAGAACGGATATAAACAGAAGAAATACACTAGGGAGGAAGACACAGATATAGATCGCATCGTCATAATTTACATTTCATGATTGAGATGGCTGTCTGGACACGCACCAAAATCCACTGACTAAAAAAAAAGTAAAAATAACAAGAACTTTATAAAAGGTGGAGATAAAACTTGATATTTCGTAAAAATTAGTGGTAAAAACTCTGCTGAAGGTGAAGTAGCAAATATTAAATTCGAAACGTTTAACAAGATATTGTACCTGCTCTCCTGTACACCGCCGTCAACTCAATGAAAAAGTACAAATTAATGCACAGAACTACACTGTACACAGTACAATAAACAGAGTGGACTGGGTGAGCCGGCGGGAATACCGCGGCAGGCGACAACCTCTGCTGTGTCCACCGCAGCCGCGTCGCAGTCAACATGTCAACGACGACGAGGCCAATACAGATGAAAGGATCTAGAGATTGGGTTGCACGGGGAAGGAAATGGGACGCATATCCTCAAAATAAACATCCTCTAATTTGTCTTAATTGATTTAGAGAAAGCGCGCAGAACCTAAATCCAGATGGCCAGACGGTGGACTTGAACTCCTGTCCTCCAGGATGTGGTTTCAGAGTGCCAATCACTGGGTCACTTCTCTCAGTTGTGTCTGTTTGCCCTCTGCCCAAAGCATTCCGCAGGCGTCAGGTATCTCCAGAATAACAATGTGCGAGGTGCCGGGGCTAGCAGTGTATTTAACACTAAATTCTTCTAGAATCTTCATATGGAAATGATGCTCCAAGCCCCGCCCTTTTCTAACTCCGACTTTTGTTGTTGCACATGGATTAAGAAGAAACGCCAACTGACTGCAATTGACCCTGAAAGTGGAGTAGAAAAGAGTTTGGCACCTGCAATAATTTAATATGATATAAATTAATTTGATAAAGGAAAGTTTCATTAACGTAGTGAGAAATGAAAGGGTTGCTCTACCGACCTACAGAATAAAAGTTCTGTCCAAAATAACAATTTGATTTATTATGACTAAACTCAAAATAGTAAACAAAACACATGAAACAAGTAACTACTGCAACCTACATCCCTCCGATCTGCTTAGTGTATTCATCTCTTGGTCTCCCTCTACGATTTTTACCCTCCACGCTTCCCTCCATCACTAAATTGGTGATCCCTTGATGCCGCAGAACGTGTACTACTATGCAATCCCTTCTTCTAGTCAGGTTGTACCACAAATTCCTCTTCTCGCCGACCTATCTCAATTTCAGATGGTAAGAGCTGATGGTAGGGTTCGACTGTGGTGCAGACCCCACGAAGCCATGGATCCAAGTTGTCAACAAGGCACTGCACAAGCTGGTTGTGGCTCCATAACGGTGTAGGTCGTTTTACGTGGAACAGATTGGGTCCTGCGGTCCAGCTGAACCGATCCTTGACTGCAAGCGGTTATGTTCGGCTACTTGGAGACCATTTTCAGCTATTCAATGACTTAACGTTCCGAAACAATGAGGCACCATTTCACCGGGCCACAACTGTTCACAATTGGTTCGAAAGGATTCTGGTCAATTCGAGCGAATGGTTCGGCCACCGAGATCGCGTGAAATGTATTCCATCGAATACTAATGGGACATAATCGAGATGTCCGTTCGTGCACAAAATCCTGCATCGACAACCCTTGCACGATGACGCACCGTTCAATATCTCTGCAGGAGACTTCCAGCGACTTCCTGAGTGCGTGTGACGAGCTGCTGCACTACACCGGTCAAAAGGAGGTCCGACACGATATTAGCAGGTATGCCCCGACTTTTCACAGTTCATTGTACGTGCAGAGTTAAAGATTCAATCTGAAACCTGTCTTAGTTGGCTGTGACGCCAACTTCGTTCTCTCCCGACAGTTTTTTTTTTCATCAGGCATGTTTGTTTGTTCAAGAGTGCAATCACTAAAGGTCTGTAACCATCAGTCAACTCGCTCCGAGGCAGGGGCGTGACAGAGCTGATGAAGAGGCCCCGTGCGACGTGAACAAAGCTGTAGGGTGCGGAAAAGGAACCCTTCTCGCGATGAATTCGCGAGCAGCCTACCTGGGAGGAGCGTGGCTGGTTTTTTTTCGGCCCCCCTCTGGCTCGGCCCCGCACGCGACAAAAAGGCTTAGCGGGCCGTTTTATGGAGTGCGCGCGCGGCCCGCTCTTTGCGGAGGCTGGCACTGCAGGTGATTGTCGCCCGGCCCGGCGCTGTGCTGTGATTTGTGAGCCGCGAGGGTTGCGGCTGCGCGCCGCCGTCGCCACGTCGTAAATTCCGGCGCTTTTTTAGGGGCGGAAGGGATGCGTGCTACTGTGCGCTGCCGCAGGCAGAGACCGCGATGTCGGCTACAAATGAGGCGATGCTCCGCGGGTCGCCCGGCACAATGCTGGCCTTGCGGTGCGCCACACACGGCACACAGCCACGGCAAACTCAGCCGTTAAACTAAAAAACTAAACACCCCGCCGCAGTCGAACGATATCGGCCTGCGAACACAACGCTGCTTCAGCATCAGTCTAAGCCAAAGCGAATGGTTGCACCGTGCTAAGGACGCAGTACGGTGGGAGGAGTATTATTCTATGGGAGGACATTCACCTGAGCTACTATGAGGCCTGTAGTATGTTGTCAGTATTTTTTGGAACACGATGTTATTAGAGCGAAGGGCTATTTACAATTTGTACAGAAACCAGATGGCAGTTATAAGAGCAGAGGGGTATGAAAGGGAAGCAGTGGTTGGGAAGGGAGTGAGACAGGGTTGTAGCCTCTCCCCGATGTTATTCAATCTGTATATTGAGCAAGAAATAAAGGAAACAAAAGAAAAGTTCGGAGAAGGTATTAAAATCCATGGAGAAGAAATAAAAACTTTGAAGTTCGCTGATGACATTGTAATTCTGTCAGAGATAGCAAGGGACTTGGAAGAGCAATTGAACGGAATGGACAGCGTCTTGAAAGGAGGGTATAAGATGAACATCAACAAAAGCAAAACGAGGGTAATGGAATGTAGTCGAATTAAGTCGGGTGATGCTGCGAGAATTAGATTAGGAAATGAGACGCTTAAAATAGTAAACGAGTTTTGCTGTTTGGGGAGCAAAATTATTGATGATGGTCAAAGTAGAGAGGATATAAAATGTAGACTGGCAATGGCAAGGAAAGCGTTTCTGAAGAAGAGAAATTTGTTAACATCGAGTATAGATTTAAGTGTCAGGAAGTCGTTTCTGAAAGTGTTTGTATGGAGTGTAGCCATGTATGGAAGTGAAACGTGGACGATAAATAGTTTAGACAAGAAGAGAATAGAAGCTTTCGAAATGTGGTGCTACAGAAGATTGCTGACGATTAGATGGGTAGATCACATAACTAATGAGGAGGTACTGAACAGAACTGGAGAAAAGAGGAGCTTGTGGCACAACTTGACTAGAAGAAGGGATCGCTTGGTAGGACATGTTTTGAGACATCGAGGGATCACCAATTTAGTATTGGAGGGCAGCGTGGAGGGTAAAAATCGTAGAGGGAGACCAAAAGATGAATACACTAAACACATTCAGAAGGATGTAGGTTGCAGTAGGTACTGGGAGATGAAGGGGCTTGTACAGGATAGAGTAGCATGGAGAGCTGCATCAAACCAGTCTCAGCACTGAAGACCACAACAACAACAATGATGTTAGTATCCAGACTTCTGGTCGGTGTTAATACAAGGAGCGCTGTACTGGCGGCTGTTACGTTGAAATATTCATTGATAAGACGGTAACAGGCTTTTCCTCTTGCGAGGTAAATGTGCAGAGACTGTGCTCATTTTCAAAATCGCTTCATAAAGTCCCAAGGTGCACTTATAGTATAACCTTCTTTTTGTACAATTAGCCTATGCCATACTTTAATTTTTTCTGTGTACCATTTAAAAATAATACTTGACCACGAAAACATTTTTACATTACGACGTCTATCCCATATGCTATGGGTGACTGGCTTTCTGCAGTGGTAACACCGGTTCCCATCAGATCATCGAAGTTTAAGCGCTGTCGGGCTTGGCTAACACTTGGATGGGTCACCATCCGGTCTGCCGAGAACTGTTGCCAAGCAGGGTGCACTCAGCCCTTGTGAGGCCAATTTAGTAACTACTTGGTTGCGAAGTAGCGACTCCGGTCACGAAAACTGACAAACGGCCGGGAGTGCGATGAGCTGACCACATACCCGTCCATGTCTGCCTCCAGTAACGCATGCGGGCTCAGGATAACACGGTGACACAGCCTTGAAGGCCTGTTCGGCTTGGACGGAGTTTAACACACACGCAAACACTCATATATATATATATATATATATATATATATATATATATATATATATATATATATATATATATATATATTGCATGGGGGCTTAATTAAAAGGAAAGGGTTAGTGTTAATGAATAAATGCAATAATTTTAGTAGCTGTGTGACCGCTTACGAAGTCTCGTAACCGGTTGGCCCTGACTAGTATTAGCACGCAATCTGACTGCATAAAATAAAAATAAAGAATGACAAGGAATTTCCATTAACACAATTGCTTAAATAAGTCCCCTGCAACTATAAAAGCTATGAAACAACAAAGCACAAGTGTAACTGTTCTGCGTGTGGTAGTGCGACTCAACGTAAATGTATCTGGCTCGGTTCTTTCTCAATACGACAAATATTTTAAACATCATTTACAATGAACTAATTGAAAAACCAGAAATACTATAATTGCACATAGAAACCAGAATTATAAGTCTAACAAATGAACACGATCCAGATGCTTTGTTGACTGGACCTGTGAGCAAGAGGGATTGTCATTAAAGAAAACTGTAATACCTTTTTACCTCATTATATATTGACGAAAATATTCCATTACACCAGCATCATAAATCAAAAGCCCATCTCCTTTCTAAAATATATTCTGACAATTGCAACTCCTTCCATCTATACATTACACCAACCGAACAGCGTCTGCTCTCTCGCCCAACAAAACAACTGCCCTCGACATCCTCTGAACTACTACTGCCCAGCTGCCCAGTGGAGGCGGCTTCATCCAGTCCCAAACATGCTCAATGGGGGACAGATCCGGAGATCTTGCTGGCCAGGGTAGTTGACTTACACCTTCTAGAGCACGTTGGGTGGCACGGGATACATGCGGACGTGCATTGTCCTGTTGGAACAGCAAGTTCCCTTGCCGATCTAGGAATGGTAGAACGATGGGTTCGATGACGGTTTGGATGTACCGTGCACTATTCAGTGTCCCCTCGACGATCACCAGTGGCGTACGGCCAGTGTAGGAGATCGCTCCCCACACCATGATGCCGGGTGTTAGCCCTGTGTGCCTCGGTCGTATGCAGTCCTGATTGTGGCGCTCACCTGCACGGCGCCAAACACGCATACGACCATCATTGGTATAAGGGAGAAGCGACTCTCATCGCTGAAGACGACACGTCTCCATTCGTCCCTCCATTCACGCCTGTCGCGACACCACTGGAGGCGGGCTGCACGATGTTGGGGCGTGAGCGGAAGACGGGCTAACGGTGTGCGGGACCGTAGCCCAGCTTCATGGAGACGGTTGCGAATGGTCCTCGGCGATACCCCAGGAGCAACAGTGTCCCTAATTTGCTGGGAAGTGGCGGTGCAGTTCCCTACGGCACTGCGTAGGATCCTACGGTCTTGGCGTGCATCCGTGCGTCGCTGCAGTCCGGTCCCAGGTCGACGGGCACGTGCACCTTCCGCCGACCACTGGCGACAACATCGATGTACTGTGGAGACCTCACGCCCCACGTGTTGAGCAATTCGGCGGTACGTCCACCCGGCCTCCCGCATGCCCATTATACGCCCTCGCTCAAAATCCGTCAACTGCACATACGGTTCACGTCCACGCTGTCGCGGCATGCTACCAGTGTTAAAGACTGCGATGGAGCTCCGTATGCGACGGCAAACTGGCTGACACTGACGGCGGCGGTGCACAAATGCTGCGCAGCTAGCGCCATTCGACGGCCAACACCGCGGTTCCTGGTGTGTCCGCTGTGCCGTGCGTGTGATCATTGCTTGTACAGCCCTCTCGCAGTGTCCGGAGCAAGTATGGTGGGTCTGACACACCGGTGTCAATGTGTTCTTTTTTCCATTTCCAGGAGTATATATATATATATATATATATATATATATATATATATATATATATATATGTGTGTGTGTGTGTGTGTGTGTGTGTGTGTGTGTGTATTAAACTATTAAACTATTGTTCCACTATATAGATCCTAAAAATGTATGCTAAGTAATTGGAACGAAAATGCAAACAAAACAGAACTGTTTTCACTTATTTTAACACTGTTACTTTATCTGTGGGGCTAGTGTCCCTCACAAAAAAAAAAGTGCGGCATATGTACCAGATTTTATTGCGGCATGTATCCCGATCTGTAGGGGAGAGACGCCGCACCTTATAAATTCGTCACTTTCATAGATAAGATGGCCGCACTAGAACAAAAACACGTCCAATAGTACTTACTGCTGATACAACTACTTCAACATTTGGAAATATCTGACTATTTAGCATATACTAAGAACGAATAATAATGTTGAAAAAGGTTATAAAGGAATACACTATGTGATCAAAAGTATCCAGACACCTGGCTGAAAATGACTTACAAGTTCGTGCCGCCCTCCATCAGTAATGCTGGAATTCAACGTGGTGTTGGCCCACCCTTGGCCTTGATGACAGCTCCCAATCTCGCAAGCATATGTTCAATCAGGTGTTGGAAGGTTTCTTGTAGAATGTCAGCCCATTCTTCACGGAGTGCTGCGCTGAGGAGAGGTATCGATGTCGGTCGGTGAGACTTCTCACGAAGTCGGCGCCCCAAACCATCCCAAAGGTGTCCTATAGGATTCAGGTCAGGACTCTGCGCAGGCCAGTCTATTACAAGGATGTTATTGTCTTGTAAGCACTCCGCCACAGGCCGTGCATTAATGAACAGGTGCTCGATCGTGTTGAAAGATGCAATCGTCATCCTCGAACTGCTCTTCAACAGTGGGAAGCAAGATGGAGCTTCAAACATCAATGTAGGCTTGTGCTGTGATAGTGTCACGCAAAACAACAAGGGGTACAAGCCCCTTCCATTAAAAACACGACCACACCACAACACCACCGCCTCCGCATTTTACTGTTGCCGTTGCACAGGCTGGCAGATCAAGTTCACAGGCATTCGCCATATCCACAGCCTGCCATCGGATAGCAACATTGTGTACCGTGATTCGTCACTCCACACAACGTTTTCCACAGTTCAGTCGTCCAATGTTCACGCTCCTTACACCAATCGAGGCGTCACTTGGCATTTACCGGCGTGATGTGTGGCTTTTGAGCAGCCGGTTGACCATGAAATCCAAGTTTTCTCACCTCCCGCCTAACTGTCATAGTACTTGCAGTAGATCCTGATGCAGTTTGGAATTCCTGTGTGGTGGTGTGGATAGATGTATGCCCACTACACATTGCAACCTTCTTCAACTGTCGGCGGTCTCTGTCAGTCAATAGGCGAGGTCGGCCTATACGCTTTTGTGCTGTAAGTGTCCCTTCGCGTTTCCACTTCACTATCTCATCGTAAACAGTGGACCTAGGGATGTTTAGGAGTGTGAAAATCTCGCGTACAGACGTATGACACAAGTGAGACGCAGTCACCTGACCGCGTTCGAAGTCCGTTGAGTTCCGCGGAGCGCCCCATTCTGCTCTCTCACGATGTGTGATGACTACTGAGGTCTCTGATATGGAGTACCTGGCAGTAGCTGGCAGCACAATGCACCTAATATGAAAAAAGTATGTTTTTTGGGGGTGTCCGGATACATTTGATCACATAGTGTAATTATAGACTTACCTCAGTTATTCTCGCAGAGCATATACAAAACTTCCTCGACTGAAACGTAAACTCTTTTATTATGGCCTGGCGTGCACTTCGCAACTGCAGTGCTGATATGCACACTCTTGTTTCTGTTTGCGAAAACTACGAGGGATGCACAGTCCATTCTGCATGTGGCGCCTCTCCCGGGTTGACCCTAAGACGTTACCGTTTCGCCACATATGTTTACCATCGCTGACGATTATTTGACAGGGAACGACGGAACATACCATAATTTCCGAACTGTAATCGGATATGGATTACATAAATAGTAGCCGTTATGCACCTTCGGGAACCTATAAATGGTCGTGTCGCACTGAATCAATGTTATACTTGGTGTCGAAAGTAGTAATTTCACCCGCTCGAAGTCTGTGACAGTAGTGTGCGGAACTTGATAGCTGGATGTATGTTAAAATACTGTTGGATGGCATGTTTGCATTATATGTGGTCTGCATTCCGACCTTGTGTGCACACGTGTGATCCTCATGAACAACTAAAAAATGGTCTAGTAGTTCAGAAATTGTACTGCTCGTCAGAAATGTGGATGGATCATTCAGCTTCCAAGCTGTGGTTTTGGGTGGCCTTATGTGAATCTCTGCTTACTCGTCATAAACTCGCTAACAACACCGATCATTCCTGCCCTGTATCTTTACTGGGGATGAGAAATGTCTTTCGTTAGTGGTGACGAGAAATGCTATCTTTATGTTCACGTGAGGGAAAGAAAGGAATGTTTGAGCCCAAACAAAGCAACGATGAATTGCTTCCCTGAAGTGTAACCATCACTGCTGACATTTATTGACAATATCTGAGACGTTTTGTAGAAGCAGTCCAAGAACAACGACCAAGAAGACTGCGTAAAGTTATGCTCCTACACGATAACGCCCGCCGGCATTCTGCTCGACTGGCAAAAAGCACTATACAGGTGTTGATTTGAGAGGTCATTTCGCACCCACCATATTCACCTGATCTTGCGCCCACAGATTTTCACCTTTTCCATTCTCTGACAACCACCAACGAACTTCCTTTCCGGATGAAAATGCGCGCAGAACAAGGCTCGATGAGTTCTTTGCCTCAAAACCACCTTGATTTCTACAGTCGCGGAGTCGAAAATTTACCCCAGCGTTGGCAGACTGTTGTAAACAGTGGAGGAGAGCATATTACTGATGACGAAAGTATCTGTTGTGTTTATTAAACTTATAGAAAAACGTAACGAACTTATACACCAACCCAATATTAATTAAATGCCAGCTGTGGACTACGTGAATATTATCACGGATCACCAGCATTTCTTTATGTTTCATGCCTTCCCGACGGCGACGGCATCATGGAACAGGATAATAGTACGTGTCACAAAGGCAGATTCATGTCACAATGCTTTGAAGAACGTGATAATGGATTCACATTGATGTCTTAACAACAAAATTGAGCAGCTGTAACGAAGGATCACTTACCGGACGTTTTTGTGCGCCAACTTCGTGCCCACAAACCACTGGCCAGTAATTTACCGGAATTGCGTGACTTGTGCGTAGGCACATACGTCCGGAAACCTACCAAGTAACGGGTCATTGCACGTAATTAAAGTGAAGCTGCTCACGGAGGGCCGGCCGGAGTGGACGAGCGGTTCTAGGCGCTATAGTCTGGACCCGCGCGACCGCTACGGTCGTAGGTTCGAATCCTACCTCGGGCATGGATATGTATGATGTCCTTAGGTTAGTTAGGTTTAAGTAGTTCTAAGTTCTAAGGAACAGATGATCTCAAAAGTTAAGTCCCATAGTGCTTAGAGCCATTTGAACCTTTCCCCCCCCCCCCCCCCCCTTCCTAACGGAGGTCCGGTGTCGGCTGTAATTATCGCATGGCAGCGAAACTTGGTAGATACGCTGAAATGCTAATACGGAACCGATATACGATGGAAAAAAGTTCTAATTCTGGCCACTAGGTGCCAATCTGGTGCTGTGAATGCAAGACAGACGTATAGAAATATTTCCAATGGATTAGGTACGGGACGTGGACGGGGAAGATCAAACAAGTGAGAAAGGCACAATGTCGATTTTATTATAACTTGCCAGTTCCACAGTTTGTTCAATATGAGCACCGGAGAGGCGAACGAAATTCTGCATTCATAAAACGACTTGATTAACAATTGCTCGCAACAGTTTTGGTGGAATCTGAGCAACGTGTTCGAGTATACTGTCCTTCAGACCGAACGTATACCTGGTAAATGTGTTCTTTTAGACATTCCCATGGTCAAAGTTTACGATGATTCAGATCAGGCGATCTTGCAGGCCATGCATTTGGAAAACCTCTGGAGGTAACACAGTCGTGGAGGTTGCATTAAACAGATCTTTCACTGGACGAGCGACATGGGGTGGTGCCCCGTCTTACATGAGAACAATGGTTTCCACATATTTGCGCTCCTCCAAAGACGGAATCATGTGCCGCACAAGAAGGTCTTGATAACGTGCAGACACCACGGTGCACCTGAGAGGCTCTTTGGGTGAATTCTCTTCAAAGAAGAACGGACCGAGAGTAAAGGTGCTTGTGAACCCACACCACATAGTCATACACAGCCAGTAAATTGGCTACCCCAAATTCGGCAGTTTTGTGTACTCACTGCACCCTGTAGTGTAAAATGTGGCTCGTCATTCCACAGAATATTGCCCAGCCACATGTCATCAACTTCACACTGGCCGCTGTGGCCGAGCGGTTCTAGGCGATTCAGTCCGGAACCGCGCTGCTGTTACGGTCGCAGGTTCGAAGCCTCCCTCGGGCATGTGTGTGTGTGATGTCCTTAGATTAGTTAGGTTTAAGTAGTTCTAAGTCTAGGGGACTGATGACCTCAGATGTGAGCCATTTGAATCATTTGTCATCAACTTCGATCCGTGCCAGAAAACGAAGAGCTCAATCAGAACGTTTCTGCCGAACATGCGGTTTCGATTAGTGCATCGTTGCATCTCGCGAGGGTACCACTGTACAGTAGACCGCAGAACTTTTCATGTTGTTGTTGTTGTTGTTCTCGTGGTTTTCAGTCCAGAGATTGGTTTGATGCAGCTCTCCATGCTACTCTATCCTGTGCAAGCTTCTTCATCTCCCAGTACCTACTGCAACCTACATCCTTCTGAATCTGTTTAGTGTATTCATCTCTTGGTCTCCCTCTGCTATTTTTACCCTCCACGCTGCCCTCCAATACTAAATTGGTGATCCCTTGATGCCTCGGAATATGCCCTTCCAACCTATCCCTTCTTCTAGTCAAGTTGTGCCACAAATTTCTCTTCTCTCCAATTCTATTCAATATCTCCTCATCAGTTACGTGATCTACCCACCTAATCTTCAGCATTCTTCTGTAGCACCACATGTCGAAAGCTTTTATTCTCTTCCTTTCCCAACTATTTATCGTCCATGTTTCACTTCCATACATGGCTACACTCCATACAAATACAGTCAGAAATGAATTCATGACACTTACATCTATACTCGATGTTAACAAATTTCTCTTCTTCAGAAACGCTTTCCTTGCCATTGCCAGTCTACATTTTATATCCTCTCTACTTCGACCATCATTAGTTAATTTGCTCCCCAAATAGCAAAACTCCTTTACTACTTAAAGTGTCTCATTCCCTAATCTTATTACCTCAGCATCACCCTAGTTAACTCGACTACATTCCATTATCCTCGTTTTGCTTTTGTTTATGTTCATCTTATATCCTCCTTTCAAGACTATGTCCAGTCCTTCGCTGTCTCTGATAGAATTACAATGTCATCGGCGAACCTTAAGGTTTTTATTTCTTCTCCATGGATTTTAATACTTACACCGAATTTTGCTTTGTTTCCTTTATTGCTTGCTCAATATACAGATTGAATAACATCGGGGAGAGGCTACAGCCCTGTCTCACTCCCTTCCCAACTACTGCTTCCCTTTCGTGTCCCTCGACTCCTGTAACTGCCATCTGGTTTCTGTACAAATTGTAAATAGCCTTTCGCTCCCTGTATTTTACCCCTGCCACCTTCAGAATTTGTAAGAGAATATTCCAGTCACCATTGTCAAAAGCTCTAAGTCTAAAAATGCTAGAAACGTAGGTTTGCCTTTTCTTATTCTAGCTTCTAAGATAAGTCGTAAGGTCAGTATTGCCTCACGTGTTCCAGTATTTCTAAGGAATCCAAACCGATCCCAGAGGTCGGCTTCTACTAGTTTTTCCATTCGTCTGTAAAGTATTCGCGTTAGTATTTTGCAGCCGTTACTTATGAAACTGATAGTTCGGTAATTTTCACATCTGTCAACACCTGCTTTCTTTGGGATTGGAATTATTATATTCTTCTCAAAGTCTGAGGGTATTTCACCTGTCTCATACATTTTGCTCACCAGATGGTAGAGTTTGTAAGTAGGCTGTTTAGGTTTTCTTATTGGTAACGCCACGTAGCGCTCTGGCTGTGCTGTGTGCAGCCTGTGGCTAGTTTGCATTGTTGTCTGCCATTGTAGTGTTGCGCAGCGGCAGCTGGATGTGAACAGCGCGTAGCGTTGCGCAGTTGGACGTGAGCCGCCAGCAGTGGTGGATGTGGGGAGAGAGATGGCGGAGTTTCGAAATTTGTCATGAGATGCTATATTTATATATGATGATATCAAGGTAAATACATTGTTTGTTCTCTATTAATATCTTTCATTTGCTAACTATCCCTATCAGTAGTTAGTGTCAAGTTCCGTCGAAAATTCCGAACTGTTGTCTAACAGGAGGTAAAGCCGATTAATTTCTTCGTCATGGTTTGAGAGCCAATCTTCAAATTTCAAAGCTACTGACTTACCTTCTTTTTCTAAAGTTACTTCGGCATCGTGAAGGTTTAGGATTGCTTTGTATTCATTCAAAAAGTCTACTCCCAGTATAATTTCCGTCGACAATAATGGAACAATAAGAAAGTTCATAGAGAAGCTGTGGCTTTGACAAAAGAATTCTAAGTTGGTTTGTTGGCGTACATCTACACTTTTTCCAAAGATTGCACCTTGTAATTTAATCTTACGTAACGGAAGTGTGGGGCAATCGTTCGATTTGTTGCATTTGCTAAAGGCTGTTTCACTGATTACTGAAATGGGACTGCCAGAGTCAAGTACTGCCGTAAATTTTACGTCATTTACTGTAATGTGAATCACAGGATATGCAATGTTGTTATGTTTTACGTCGTGTTCTTGGAGTAAGATGTCCCTAATGTCTTCCATTTTTACGTAATTACTAGCTACGGCAGCTGCGTCGTTAGTTTCATACGTGCGTTTTGTGGCTGCCTGCGGTATGAGTCATTGCCTATTGTCTCTTTGTTGGCGCGCGTCGTTATTGGGATTAGGAGACCTAACTTCTACAAATTCACCGTGACGAGGGTGCCCTGCCCTGTTTAAATCCCGCCAGTTCTGATGGAATTCAGGTCTGTCGTTTTGTCGGTAGTTTACACAGTTTCTTTCTTGTCGGTCACGTGGTGGAGAATTTCTCCCTGAATCGTAACTGCGCGCTGAACTGTTGCGTCTGAAATTATTCTGTCTCCCTTGATAATAATAGTTCTGGTTACCATATTGTCTGTTTCTATGGTTATCTCTGTCGTATTCATTACTACGGAAATGCGATCTTTCTCTGTAACTATTACTCTGCCACCGGTTGTCATAAGAGTGGTGTCTGTTTTGGTCACGATTTGTGTTGTAAGAATAGGCTTGTCGTGTCCAGTTATTGTTTCTGTCGTCACGGAATTGTGACGGATGTGACCTGTAGTGATTGTTGTGTTCCTGTTTCCGCGTTCCCCAATTGTCAGTGTCAATTTCTAATTCTTGTAAGAGCCCCTGAAATGCTTCAATGTCGTCTTTGCAACGTCCTGCCAAAATAATATGTCGTAAATGTTCAGGTAATTTGATTAAGCAAATGCGGATGAGTTCTGAGGGGCTGTATGGGTTTGACAGGTACTGATTCTTATGCAACATGTCTTCAAAATATTTCATAAGACTGGAAAATTCAGATTGTTCGAAACGTTTCATCATTATGATGCTATGTTTTACTCGGTCTTGTGTGGCTTGAGACCAATATGCTGAGAGGAAGGCATGGTAAAACTCTCCTTCACTGTGACAATCGTGAATGACCGATCGCATTCTTACAGCTGGTTCATTCTCCAAGTAGCCACACATAAATTCTAACCTGTGCTCCAGTGACCAGTTGGGAGGAAAACAATGAGAGAATTGATGGAGCCACGCTTGTGGATGAATGTCGTTGCCAGAATTCTTAAATGTTTTGAATTTACGTGTAGTAATGAACAGCTTATAGTCAAAATCATCATGTCGGCAAGTCGCATGTCGGTCATTGTTACGTCGTTTCGGCGGTTCCATCTCAAAATTCGGCGTACCTTGCCAACTTCTTTCACAATTTCCGAAGTGCCCTGTGTTGTTATTTTGTGTCTGTTCCGTATTTCTATGTCCCTCTTCCCGAATTGGGGCGCGAGTGTCCTCTGAAACACGTAATTCTTGTACTACTTGTGCCAACTGATCTTGCACTTCCCGGATTTCTCTTTTGTACTGTGTATTGATTTGATTTTGATTTTGTTTGAATTTTCTAATTTGTTCATACTCTTCAGTGTCCGTGAAGGCTACAGGTGTTGTGTCATTCAGATCATCATCTACCTTTGTAGATAAATTAGTGAACTGATCCGAAAGTTCGGCTACTTTCTCCGATAGTGTACTTATTTCCTCAGTGTGTTTTTCTGAACCAAGTTTCAGAGTATCTACTGTGTCCTTTAAGTTTTCCTGAGTTTTTGCAAGTTGCGTAACCGAATCGATAGATGCAACTGAGTCAAATTTTGCTTGCAAGGTCTCATGATTTTCATGAACAATAGTTTGCAGTTTTTATATGGCTGCTTCGTGATTCTGTAATGCATTTTCATGCCGCGAAAAAATAGGTTGAAAATGCTCACAAATTTGTGTTTTTACGTCATTACAGACTTTTTGACATTTCGATTCAATGTTATGTAACTCAGTAGTTAAATCTTCACGTGTTTGTTCAAGAGTTTGTTCCAATGAGTCTAACTTTTTAAGATTTTGTTCCATTGTGTCTAACTTTTGAAGCTTTTGCTGTGTTTGTCCCATTTGTTGTATTAATTGTAATAACAATGCATTGGTGTCTGAAACATGTTCCTCAGTGCTTTTCGGCAGTGAATTTGTACCGGAAACATTCACATTTTGACAAGCAGAAAATGTGTGTTGACTTATTTGAGAAAACGGTGAGGATCCAAAACCTGAATCTACAGTATTTGCGAGATCGTGTCCTGTCATTTCGGCTTCCTGAGGCGAGCTATTGCCGACCGATCGATCGATAATGCTTCCCTCTTCACTAATTGTTTCACTGTCCACGCCATTGTTTGACGCCCGCTCCATTTCCCTGTGCACAGTTACCAAATTACTACTTTGAACATTAGTAAATTCATTACTCGGCGGCGCTGATAAGCTACGCTCGTCGTCACTATTATTTCTCAGTTTAGTTTGGAGCCTAGTGTTACGTTTTTCACACGCCATAATTGTCACAATATTTCACACGATAACACAGAAAAGCACAATTTGAAGTGCAAAAATAGGAGAACACATTAACATAGCACTGAAAATAATATCTAGTTAATTGCAAGCGTAGCTGCGAAGTACTTGGTGCAAATCTACATGCATGCCACAACTGTTTTACTGTACAACAATGAAAGGCTACAACTACAAAGGAGATTCTCTCTACAATTACACGCTAGCAATAAACAAAAGCTACACTAATTACACAAACTACAAGAAAAAATCAGAAGATTCCAGTGAGGTATCCTAGGCTAAGGGTCGACATATGAAACGTCCCCTTTCAACAATTATACGTGACTGTGCTTAAACTGACACACAATATTTTGTTAGCGCAACGCAATCTGACTTTCAAAATTCCCTACAAAAGAATGGGCCCTAACTAACATTAAACTATACCTTTCACAAATCACTTACCTCACAAAAATCTTCGCTGCTCAAGCTACTGCAATACAGCGAGCGCCACTACTGCCAGCTAAATAAAAGATTCAAACTATGGAAGGCACTAACTACTGATAGGGATAGTTAGCAAATGAAAGATATTAATAGAGAACAAACAATGTATTTACCTTGATATCATCATATATAAATATAGCAGTTCATGACAAATTTCAAAACTCCGCCATCTCTCTCCCCACATCCACCACTGCTGGCGGCTCACCTCCAACTGCGCAACGCTACGCGCTGTTCACATCCAGCTGCCGCTGCCCAACACTACAATGGCAGACAACAATGCAAACTAGCCACAGGCTGCACACAGCACAGCCAGAGCGCTACGTGGCGTTACCAATAAGAAAACCTAAACAGCCTACTTACAAGTTTTGTCAGGGCTGGCTCTCCAAAGGCTATCAGTAGTTCTAATGGAATGTTGTCTACTCCTGGGGCCTTGTTACGACTTAGGTCTTTCAGTGCTGTGTCAAACTCTTCACGCAGTATCATATCTCCCGTGTCATCTTCATCTACATTCTCTTCCATTTCCATAATATTGTCCTCAAGTACCTCGCACTTGTATAGACCCACCATATACTCCTTCCACCTTTCTGCTTTCCCTTCTTTGCTTCGAACTGGGTTTCCATCTGAGCTCTTGATATTCATGCAAGTGGTTCTCTTTTCTCCAAAGGTCTCTTTAATTTTCCTGTAGACAGGATCTATCTTACCGCTAGTGAGGTAAGCCTGTACATCCTTACATTTGTCCTCTAGCCATGCCTGCTTAGCCATTTTGCACTTCCCGTCGATCTCATTTTTGAGACGTTTGTATTCCTTTTTGCCTGATTCATTTACTGCATTTTTATATTTTCTCCATTCATCGGTTAAATTCAATATTTCTTCTGTCACCCAAGGATTTCTACTAGCCCTCGTATTTTTACCTACTTGGTTCTCTGCTGCCTTCACTACTTCATCCCTCAAAGTTACCCATCCTCCTTCTACTGTATTTCTTTCCCCCATTCTTGTCAATTGCTCCCTTATGCTCTCTCTGAAACTCTGTACAACCTCTGGTTCTTTCAGTTTATCCAGGTCCCATCTCATTAAATTCCCACCTTTCTGCAGTTTCTTCAGTTTTAATCTACAGTTCATAACCAATAGATTGTGGTCAGAGTCCACATCTGCCCCTTGAAATGTCTTGCACTTTAAAACCTGCTTCCTAAATCTCTGTCTTACCATTATATAATCTATCTGATACCTTTTAGTATCTCCAGGGTTGTTGCATGTATACAACCTTCTTTTATGATTCTTGAACCAAGTGTCAGCTATGATTAAGTTATGCTCTGTGCAAAATTCTACCAGGCAGCTTCCTCTATCATTTCTTACCCCCTATCCATATTCACCTACTACATTTCCTTCTCTTCCTTTTCCCAATATCGAATTCCAGTCACCCATGACTATCTGAATAATTTCTTTTATCTCATCATACATTTATTCAATTTCTTCGTCATCTGCAGAGCTAGTTGGCTTATAAACTTGTACTACTGTAATAGGCGTGGGCTTCGTGTTTATCTTGGCCACAATAATGCGTTCACTATCCTGTTTGTAGTAGCTTACCCGCACTACTATTTTTTTAATCATTATTAAACCTACTCTAGCATTACCCCTATTTGATTTTGTATTTATAACCCTGTATTCACTTGACCAGAAGTCTTGTTCCTCCTGCCACCGAACTTCACTAATTCCCACTATATCTAACTTTAACCTATCCATTTCCCTTTTTAAATTTTCTAACCTACCTGCCCGATTAAGGGATCTGACATTCCACGCTCAGATCCGTAGAATGCCAGTTTTCTTTCTCCTGATAACGACGTCCTCTTGAGTAGCCCCGCCCGGAGATCCGAATGGGGGACTATTTTACCTCCGGAATATTTTATCCAAGAGGACGCTATCATCATTTAACCATACAGTAAAGCTAGTGATATATGCCTGTAATTCAGCGGATTAACCCTACTTCCCTTTTTGGGTATTGGTGTGACTTGAGCAATTTTCTAGTCTTTAAGTACGGATCTCTCTGTGAGCGAGTGGTTGTATATTATTGCTAAATATGGAGCTATTTTATCAGCATAGTCTGAGAAGAATCTGACTGGTATACAATCTGGACCGAAGGCCTTGCCTTTATTAAGTGATTTAAGATGCATTGTTACACCGAGGATATCTTCTTCTATGTTTCTCATCTTGGCAGTTGTACTTGATTGGAATTCAGGAATATTTATTTCGTCTTCTTTGGCGAAGGAGTTTCGGTAAACCGTGTTTAATAACTCTACTTTAGTGGCACTGTTATCAGTGACTTCACCGTTGTTACCGCGCAGTAAAGGTATTCATGGCGGCTTGCCATTGGTGTGCTTTTTGTATGACCAGGATCTCTTTGGGTTTTCTGCCAGATTTCGAGACAGAATTTCGTTGTGGAAATTATGAAAATCATCTCGCATTGAAGTACGCGCTATATTCGAACTTCTGTAAAACTTTGCCAATCTTGGGGATTTTGCGTTCTTTTAAATTTGGCATACTTTTTTCGTTGCTGCTGCAACAACGAAATGACTTGTTTTGTGTACCATGGGGGATCAGTACCATCACTTATTAATTTATGTGGTATATATCTCTCAATTGCTATCGATACTATCTTTTTGAAAACATTCTGCAACTTTTCTACACATGCATGATCAGATCGGAAGGAATGAAGACTGTCTCTTAAAAAGGCGTTAAGAGCATTTTTATCAGCTTTTTAAAATAGATATACTTTGCGTTTCTTTTTGATGGTTGTAGGCGTTATTGTTTTCAGACTACCAGCAACTGCCTTGTGGTCTCTAATCCCTGTATTCATCACAATACCCACTATTTGTCCAGAATTATTTGTTGCTAAAAGATCAAGTATGCTTTCGCAACCATTTACGCTTCGAGTGGGCTCATGAACTAATTGTTCAAAATAATTTTCTGAGAAAGCATTCAGTACAATTTCGAATGACGTTTTATGCCTGCCGCCGGCTTTAAACGTATAATTTTTCCAGCTTATCGAGGGTAGATTGAAGTCACCACCGACTATAATTGTATGAGCGGGGTACTTATCTGAAATGACACTCAAGTTTTCTTTGAACTGTTCAGCAACGGGATCTTCTGAGTCGGGGGTCGGTAAAACGATTCAATTAATAGTTAAGTCAGATTATCAGGTATAACCTCTACCCATACTATTTTACACGACCTATCTACTTCAATTTCGCTACAAGGCAAACTACCTCTGACAGCAATAAATACTCCACCACGAACTGTATTTAATCTATCATTTCTGAACAATGTTAGATCGTTTGAAAAAATTTCGGTTGAACTTATTTCCGGCTTTGGCCAGCTCTCAGTACCTAAAACTATCTGAGCTTCTGTGCTTTCTATTAGGGCTTGGAGCTCTGGTTCTTTCCCAACACAGCTACGACAATTTACAACTACAATACCAATCGTTTCTACAACTACCTTACTGTGCTTTAACTGCCCAGTTTTAGACGGACGCCCCTTCTGTGGCTCCCTGAGACCCTCTAACCTAAAACACCGCCCATTCCCTTCCACACAGCCCCCGGTACCCGTGTAGCCGCCTCCTGTGTGTAGTGGACTCCTGACCTATTAAGCGGAACCCGGAAACCCACCATCCGATGGCCCAAGTCAAGGAATCTGCAGCCTACACGGTAACATAACCGCCTGAGCCTCTGATTCCGACCCATTACTTGGCTCTGCACCAAAGGACCACAGTCAGTTCTATCGACTATGCTGCAGATGGTGAGCTCCGCCTTAATCTCGGATGCAAGACAGGCAGTCTTTACCATTTCCGCTATCCGCCCAAAACCGGACAGAATCTGCTCCGATCCAAAGATACACACGTCATTGGTACAGACATGAGCCACCACCTGCAGTTGACTGCACCCTGTATTCTTCATGGAATCCGGAAGCACCCTTTCCACATCCGGAATGAAAAGGCACGGCCCATTTGCTTCCCCATCCTTCCCTAATCCAAGCTTCTGCTTTGTCTCTAATAGCCTCATTGTCGACGAGCTGTTAAACAGTAATCTCCTCCTCCTCTCCTCCATACGTTAATTATAGCCCACACTGGAGCTCTGTGAGTAGCTGCACTTTAATTATAATCATCTGGTACTTTGTCGAACCCATTCCGCACAGTATCACCGCTGTATTGGGTTCGAAAATTGGATTAACGTGCTATTAAGGAGGTGGCCGCAGTATTTTGGCGCATCAGAGTTTGTAGATGTAGAAGTTAAGTACGAATCCGTTTGTTCCCACCTCAGAATGTTCTTCGCATAGACTGGCTCTGCTTCCTCATTATTGGAAACCTACGTATATGACCACCGAGCTAAGCATCCTTTGGTACATTGTTTCCAGCGTGTTTGGTGAGCGACCGAAAACGATTACACGGAAACTGATCACCGACGTGATCTACGATGTGACGCTCCCCAGCTTCAGTTATGAGCTACATATGCCACACCAAAAACACAGGCTTTGTTTCCGCAAATGTAAATGCGCGAAATAGCTACTTTAACTCCATTAGCGATTCTCGAATAAGCACAAAAAAAACACTGCCGAAAAGATCATGGGGGCGTCGTGGATTCAAAGGCAATTAACTTGTTGGAAAGAGAGCTCAAGAAAAATTCAGTTTCCTCTTTGACAAAACATCAGTAATACTGTAACATACTTGAACATGCTAACAAAGTTCTGTACTTCATTGAGATATTTTTATCCTTGCAAGAAAATGAAAGGCAGCTCTCTTTTTGACATACGCTTTTCGATTCCTTTATTTTTGAACCATCTTCAGTGGTGGTAATAAACACCATTTCCAGTATTGTTAGTTTTATGTGTGTCATCTTGGAGGTGTGTTTACGCAGTCCCCATACTACAGACGACCGCTTTTCGGCGTTTTCTCGCACACATTGGTTACAATACTTCACTTGCGCTTTTTCCCTGTGTTGAACGTGTGTGTGTTTACCATGTCTAGTGTTACCATCTGTCGCTGTGTGTTTATCTTTCGTCTCTTGTTTGTGTTGTTTGTTTGTAGTTCGATATGTGCTCGTTTGTTGTGCGTGTGTGTGAGGCGGCGGAGGGAGGGAGGAGGAGAGACAGGGGGGAGGGAGGTACAGGCGGATGGAGAGGGGGAGGGAGAGGAGGGATTAATTGATAATTTACTGCGCTTATGTTTTTCATTTATGTTTGTTATTATTTTAATGACTAACACTATCAGTGAGTTACTGTTTATTTGGTTTTGTCATTAATTACTTTCTTTTTCATTCCCAGGGCTCTTTGTATACGAAAGTTTTCCTGTAATCACACACACACACACACACACACACACCACTCATACAAAGAATAACACACTCACGGAAACAAAACACGTCCCTCCCCTCCTCCCCCCCCCTCCACACACACACACACACACACACACACACACCTAACCTGAAAAACAAGAGAGCGATATGAGAAAACGTATCATATTATCATACTTGTAACTACTACACAATGCGTTTATTATATACAGGGTGTTCAAAAATTCGGTGGTGACGGAGGCAAAAACAAATATATTTCGTAAGGCAGCCATGAGCCATGTGTCGGAAACGCATATCGTTGGAGTACTGCATTTGCAGGGGTTATTGTGTGTGATTGCGAATAAAACGGTGTTAAACGTGTTTCATTGCTTTATTGTTTTGATCATTATTGCACTACAATAAATGTTCAGAATGAACACCATTAACCTCAGTGTAGAACCGGTATCGATATTTGTTCGCTGGAAAATGCCTGGTGTGTTCTGTATTTGTGTGGGTGCTGCAAGAATTCTTGCAACTATTACCGACTCCGAGTCAGCAAGGTTAGAATACACCTCGGCTTTCATGCAGCTCCAGAGAAAGAAGTCTAACGGGGCCTTCAGCCGCATTACAAACAAAGTGCGTGTCTCGCAGTTCTCCCCATGCGCAGCGCTCCATGTTGACTCTGCAACTGTCATGTACGCACTAGTTCTACCCGCTGTTTACTGACTCATTGTCGAAGAGCATGACATCACAACATACTACGTATGTCAGACCAACATTTGATGTAACAACATTAGACACAACAACTTTTATCTGTTCCAGTCGTGTGTTACACACACATATGCTCAGTGCTGACGCAATATGGGTTTCAGCACATGGTTGCTTTACAAAACGTATTTGTTTTTCTCTCCTGTACTATCCCTGTTAGTCTGGGCAGTGAATTTTGGAACACCCTGTGTGTAAAAACAAACATATGTTACAGGCCATCGAAATTGCTTTACAAATAAAAGAAGCGAAATGTGTATGGCAAATAAAATACTGCATTTCATTTAGTTATAAAGACTGAACATACCTCCACAAATTTTGAAGCAAGTAAGGAACGGCGGAAAACGAAAAAAATTGTTTTGAACATTAGTCAGAAATTATGGTAAAGAAAGTCCTAATTCAGTCTCTAGTTCGCATTCCTTTATTTCAATATGATTGGTTCTGGGCCAGGTGCGCATCTCCAGATTTATGATAAAAATATTTTAGTTAGAATTGGTCCAAATTACAACTGGTTTGTAACGTAAGTTTAGAAAGCTTCAAGATTCTTAATAAATTAGTTATAATACAAATTTGTCCAATATAGCATTTGCTACAGCAACATGGTAGCCTGTCGAATATGGAATTGGAAGTTCACTGTCATAACTACCCATACACCAGCCTGTTGCGGCTTTATAAATAAATTTTTAAGGAACGTGATTGTTGCAACACATGCAGCGCTGAAAAACGACTTCTGATTGGTTGGTCGATTTGGGGGAGGGGACCAAACAGCGAGGTCATCGATCCGCGGATTAGGGAGTGACAGGGAAGGGAGTAGGTGGTGCCCTTTCAGAGGAACCATCCTGGCATTCACCTGAAGCGATTTAGGGCAATCATGGAAAACCTATATCAGGTTGAGAGGTGGCATGAGCCCCCTCTCATATTTCTATCTTACGATTTTCCTCTCTAATTGCATGCAGTGAAAAGTCGCTATTCCTTCACACGCGGACTTCCCACGCAGCGTCTCTCATCACCCGGGTGGTCCGGTGACAGGCGAGCTCTTCTGATCTGGAAGGGGTTAAGCCGACGGTTGTGAGGAAGTCAAGTGAATGCTTTGCAGACGCCGACATTGTCAGAAGACACGCCCGGAGGGGTCTAAAGTAGCGGCTGGGCTAGAGGTTCCGTTACTTCGCAGAAACTTAGCGAAAACACTTTCTGGCAGGCTACCAGCGAGGCGTGGGAATGACTTGTGTACCCAGGCAGTTGTGGCGGGAAAATTCCCGCGCTTTCTGCAAAATACACTCCTGGAAATTGAAATAAGAACACCGTGAATTCATTGTCCCAGGAAGGGGAAACTTTATTGACACATTCCTGGGGTCAGATACATCACATGATCACACTGACAGAACCACAGGCACATAGACACAGGCAACAGAGCATGCACAATGTCGGCACTAGTACAGTGTATATCCACCTTTCGCAGCAATGCAGGCTGCTATTCTCCCATGGAGACAATCGTAGAGATGCTGGATGTAGTCCTGTGGAACGGCTTGCCATGCCATTTCCACCTGGCGCCTCAGTTGGACCAGCGTTCGTGCTGGACGTGCAGACCGCGTGAGATGACGCTACATCAAGTCCCAAACATGCTCAATGGGGGACAGATCCGGAGATCTTGCTGGCCAGGGTAGTTGACTTACACCTTCTAGAGCACGTTGGGTGGCACGGGATACATGCGGACGTGCATTGTCCTGTTGGAACAGCAAGTTCCCTTGCCGGTCTAGGAATGGTAGAACGATGGGTTTGATGACGGTTTGGATGTACCGTGCACTATTCAGTGTCCCCTCGACGATCACCAGTGGTGTACGGCCAGTGTAGGAGATCGCTCCCCACACCATGATGCCGGGTGTTGGCCCTGTGTGCCTCGGTCGTATGCAGTCCTGATTGTGGCGCTCACCTGCACGGCGCCAAACACGCATACGACCATCATTGGCACCAAGGCAGAAGCGACTCTCATCGCTGAAGACGACACGTCTCCATTCGTCCCTCCATTCACACCTGTCGCGACACCACTGGAGGCGGGCTGCACGATGTTGGGGCGTGAGCGGAAGACGGCCTAACGGTGTGCGGGACCGTAGCCCAGCTTCATGGAGACGGTTGCGAATGGTCCTCGCCGATACCCCAGGAGCAACAGTGTCCCTAATTTGCTGGAAAGTGGCGGTGCGGTCCCCTACGGCACTGCGTAGGATCCTACGGTCTTGGCGTGCATCCGTGCGTCGCTGCGGTCCGGTCCCAGGTCGACGGGCACGTGCACCTTCCGCCGACCACTGGCGACAACATCGATGTACTGTGGAGACCTCATGCCCCACGTGTTGAGCAATTCGGCGGTACGTCCACCCGGCCTCCCGCATGCCCACTATACGCCCTCGCTCAAAGTCCGTCAACTGCACATACGGTTCACGTCCATGCTGTCGCGGCATGCTACCAGTGTTAAGACTGCAATGGAGCTCCGTATGCCACGGCAAACTGGCTGACACTGACGGCGGCGGTGCACAAATGCTGCGCAGCTAGTGCCATTCGACGGCCAACACCGCGGTTCCTGGTGTGTCCGCTGTGCCGTGCGTGTGATCATTGCTTGTACAGCCCTCTCGCAGTGTCCGGAGCAAGTATGGTGGGTCTGACACACCGGTGTCAATGTGTTCTTTTTTCCATTTCCAGGAGTATAGTAACTGTGATTGGCTTGCTCAGGGCATAGCTCCGTGACGTAGCAAAATCAGCGCAGAATTTGGCGCCAAGAATCTCCATTGGTGGAATGGTAGTGCTCCGGCAATAGAGTGGAATTTTCCGCCGGTTTTCGAGTTGCTGATTGGAACGTTTAACCACGGCCACTGTCGTGGGGGCGGGAACGTTGAGTGTTCGGCCTGTACGGGTGCTCTACGTAGTCGGCTCTTGCCTTTCGGTCGAGGACGTCGAAGCAACCAGCCATCGCCTCCGGTACGCCAAATCGTGTTCTTGCAGTTAAGAAGACAGTTTGGTAAGGTATGTCCGCAGCACCGGCAGACAGGGATTTTCCTAGGTGATAATCAGAGCTCAGCAGAGCGCGCCTGTTCGTCTTTTTCTAACTTTGTTCTGTCTTGGGTAGCAGCAATTAATGTTGGGTTGGCTATGTGTTTTCTCTTAAGATTTGAGTTGCAAGGAATTGGCTCCACATACCACTTCGTCATAATCCTCACAATCTAGTTTAGGGACAACTTCACATTCACAGCGTTTGTTTGAGTATCCAATTTGAGTCAATTTGATGTATTATAAATGTTTCATGTGTTTTTGTTTATTATTTTGTGTTTAGTCTTAATAAATCATATTGTTATTTTGGACAGAACTTTCATTCTGTTAATCGGTAGAGCAACCCTATCATTCCTCACTATGTTAATGAAACCTTCGTTTATTTAACTTATTTATCAAATTAAATTATTGCAGGTGCCAAACTCTCTTCTACTCCACTGGCAGGGTTGATTAGAGTCAGTTCGCGTATTTTTTTTTATCCTTGTGCAACAGCAAAAGTCGGAGTTAGAATAGGGGGGGCTTAGAGCATCATTTACATATATAGATTCTAGAAGAATTTAGTGTTAAATACACTGCTAGCCCCGGCACCTCGCAAGGTTGGCCGGAATCGGGTTTGAACAACTGTCGTCCTCCCAAATGCGAGTTCAGTGTGCTAACCACTGCGCCACCTCGCTTGGTAACGTCCTCTGTTTGTAGAGAGGGGACTCATGTAATTCATAAGAAATGCTTCGAAGTATAGCATGAAACACTGATGTGA
This sequence comes from Schistocerca americana, assembly GCF_021461395.2. Taxonomy (NCBI): domain Eukaryota; kingdom Metazoa; phylum Arthropoda; class Insecta; order Orthoptera; family Acrididae; genus Schistocerca; species Schistocerca americana. Next base: position 250,709,669 of record NC_060125.1, on the reverse strand, counting down.
AACTTAATAGCATTAAAATCTTTTAAACGAACTTTATAAAGCAATTATCAAAAGTGATAAAATATTTTTATGAGAATCCTAAATTGAGCAAAGCTCAAATTGCTCGGAAATGCCCTCTGTGGACTGGTGTAATACATAAAAGATGTTTCTAAATTTAACAAATGAACATCGGTCAGGACATTATTATTATTAAAAACTTTAAAAGAGCTGTCAAACATTCCAAAGTATCTTCTTCTTTCATCTGGCGATCGTAGGGCCAGTAGCGCTCAACAGTACACTCTCTGTAGACTGAAATACATATAAATGTTCCTAAGCATAACATAGAAAAAATCAAGGATTTAATATGATATGAAACTTAAAAGAATCATTGAAAATTCCGAAGTTGTCTTTCCTTCCTCTTATTTGGCGGTCGTAGAGTTACAATTGCACCAGGCCGTTTTTAATAAAGAAGTTATAGTTTTAGTTTAGGAAAATCATGTTTTCCATACTGCCGTATTGTCACTTTATTAAATATTCAGTTTCGCTCAGAAACAGCTGATTCTCAGGTATAATGTGACGTCATTAATCAGTGCTCTGTTTCTGACGGAAACTGTTTTTTTAGTAAAGTGACATTACGGATGAGGGCAAACAATGATTTTTCTAAAAACAAACTATAAGCTGTAAATTATCGCCTCCTCAAAATAACGATACGCTTTTATAGTCAATGGCGAATCGTTCGTAGATCCTTGAATACCGAAATCAATGCTCTACCGATTTTGCTGTTTGTGTCACGAGTTTATCTCAAACTAATTTTTCAGTTTACATGTCTAGTGGAGATATACGCATATATTGACTGAGGAAACCCCGGAGAAGTATACAGTGATGGGGCAAAACATTATGACCAACTGATTAATAGTTTGTTTGTTCGTCTTTGGAACGAAATACATCACTGATTCGCGTATCAGGGATCCGACAGATCGTTGGTAGGTTTGTGGAGGTACGTGGCATTAGATGTCTACGCACACATCATGTAATTCGCGTAAATAAAGACCCATTGGTAGCGTACGTGGTGATGGCGCCCGATAGCGACCCAGATAAGTTCCAAAGGCTTTACGAGGGGCATTCGAAAAGTCCATGCAAAGTCCGAGACATGGCACCACCGGCGCCTATCGAGGTCATGTTTAGTTAGTATCATCTTTGGAAAGAACGCACACCAAGTTTCAGCCATATTGGTTTATTTCTTTGTGTTTGGAGTTCGTGTGAATCAAGGAAGTCGAGTGATTGTCAAAAAATGGACGAAAAAGTATTTCATATGGGGATTAAACATTACTTAAGAAAGTCAATAAGCCTCAGGTGATTAAAGAGAAGCTTGATAAACATTACGGTGACTCTGCACCTTCGATTAGAACAGTTTATAAGTGGTTTCAAAATTTTCGTAGTGGCCATATAGGCACAAGTGATGCTGAACGTTCTGGACGCCCTGTGGAGGTTACGACTCCATAAATCATTGATAAAATCCATGATATGATGATGGATGACAGAAGAGTTAAGGTGCGTGAGATTACTAGTGCTGTGGGCATCTTGAATGAACGGGTACATAATATTTTACATAAACATTTGGACATGAGAAAGCTATCCGCAAGATGGGTTCTGCAATTGCTCATGCTTGACCAAAAACGGAATCGTGTGAAGTGCTGCAAGGATGGTTTGCAGCTGTTCAGGAAGAATCCGCAGGACTTTAAGCATCGTTTCATCACTGTAGATGAAACATGGATACATTACTATACTCCTGAGACCAAACAACAATCTAGACAATGGGTTACCAAAGGAGAATCTGAACCAAAAAAGGTGAAGACCATTCCTTCGGCTGGAAACGTTGGGATTCGCAAGGGATAATCCTCATCAACTATCTGGAAAAGGGTAAAACTATTACAGGTGCATATTATTCATCGTTATTAGACCGTTTGAAAACCGAGCTGCGAGAAAAACGTTGGCGATTGGACCGGAAAAAAGTCCTTTTCGATCACAATGCACCAGCACACACCTCAGCAGTTGTGGTCGCAAAATTATTGGAAATAGGATTCCAACTCGTTTCACATCTCTCCCCCCCACCCCCCACCCCACCCCTATTATCCAGACTAGACTCCCTCGAACTACTATTTCTTCCCTAATTTAAAGAAAAAGCTGGCTGGACAAAGATTTTATCCAGATGAGGAGGTGATTGCACCGACTAATAGCTATTTTGTAGACTTGGACAATTCCTATTGTTCGGAAGGGATCAACAAATTAGAACAGCGTTTGATGAAGTGTATAAGTCTAAAAGGAGACTATGTCAAAAAATAAAAAAGGTTTACCCCAAACACGTAAGTAGTTTTTCTTTTTGCTTGGACTTTTCAAACGCCCCTCGCACATCTAGCGAATTTGGTGACCGACACATCAACGTGAGATCACTATAATGCTCCTCAGACCACTGTAGCACGGCTCTGGCTCCGATACACTGACAATTGTACCGCTGAAAGACGACGTTGCCGTGCCGCAGATCACCGTCTGTCCTACTTTACAGAGCAGACAAGCACCCGAACCCCAATTTCTGTGAAGAGTGTAAATGTCCAACCATTTAGCACCTAGTGGTAGTTTCAATGTATTTCTACCTCTTCCCGTAGGTGCCCACGACAGTAGCACGTGAGCATTAGACCAGCTTCGCCATTTTCGAGGTACTCGTTCACACGTTGTGCGTAATAGTAATCTGCGCTTTGTCAAAGTCGCTCATCTCAATGGATTTCTCCGTTTTCAGCCCACATCTTCGCTAGGGTGATCCCCGTGCGTGACTGCTCTGCTTACATACTTTTGTTGCCGCGTCACGTGCCCGCAACGCCACATACCGGGATTCAACGTCCCGGTGGGCAGTGTTTTGGCTGGTCAGTGTATTTCCTAACTACAGTTTCGCACTTAGAGGTATGGTAGTACTTTTAGCCAAAGCGTCCTCAAACCGTGTATGCAGAAAAAAAAGTATTCCTGTATTACTCTCGCGGGAGCTTCCTCTTCAGCTCTTAGTGCCCTTGGGTGTTATCTGCAAAACCTACTGGCCGGAACCGGAGGGACACATTTGTTGAAGCTGCAGTTGTAGTTTAACAAACATTGTTGTGGCGTGTGTGTCTTCTTTGAGATAAGCGCTGTTGGCGGCGCAGGGAAATCCGTTTCCTCTGGCGTCGTACCAAGTGAGTCAGCTGTGTTAAGTTGCAGTCCAGGCAGACTCCAAACAAAGTCCCTCTTGTAATCAATGAGCAGTGCAGGGGCTCCACTGGGGGCTCGACAAGGTTACCGACAGAGCCACACCTAAAATAAAAAGAGTAAGGTCGGAAGCAAATTTTCCCCCTATCGCTACTGCAAAATTAATTAATAGTGCCCTGGATCTCTGTGTTAATGTTGTGTTTCATTGTTTAAGTACGATTTATGTGAGTTGTCATACTCCTGAATCACACCTCGGAAGATATTTCAAAAGGAAATAGATATTTGGCATTATTCTTCTTTGCACAGTTTCGGGTGCTAATCAGATGCGTTTTGGGAATTGATTCTCCGTCTCTGTAGGAGTCTGACTGCCTTCAGATAACTCTCAACTTGAAACATCTGCACCGGATACATGAGCCGCTGCCTATCGCCACACAACACCAACTATCATACTGCAGTTTCGCGCAAATATCAGCAAAGATATAGACAAAAATGTAGAGAAAAAAAAACAGACTGCAAATCACAGGGAACGATACATGTCAGTTCCCACGGAAACAATATGGTTTAATTTCACACTAACATGCCTTATCACCATGTCCGTTTACGTGACCAATACCTCTGAGCACTAGCTTTTCTTCTCGTTTGCTTTAGATTAAAAACACCAGCTTCTTGTGTCAACACAGTCCACTTTGAAATTCATATATAACAATCAGCCACCAGTACTGATAGATGCAACCAGAAAGTCGCATGCATCTACGCCTGATCACAAAATTCGCCTTTGCAAGTCGGAAACTGCTAATATAACTCAACCCCCACACATGAAAAATGCAGTTCTTGCAGTTCGCACCAGAAACGTAGCTCCATCGATCCCCACGGATACCAAATGTCTGTCTTTAAAAACTAATTTTGGTGTTGTTGTTGTGATCTTCAGTCCGAAGAGTGCTTTGATGTAGGTCTTCACGCTCTCTACCCTGCGAAAGGATCTACATCTCCAAATAACCACTGCAACCTACATTCTTTTGAACCTCTTCGCAGTATTCACCTCGGGAAGGTATCCGTCTACAATATATAGCCCCCCCCCCCCCCACAGTTCTCTTGGATACTAAATTGGTGATTTCTTTATGTCTCAGAATGTACTGAATCGACTGATCCCTTCTTTTAGTCAAGTTCACGACCAATTTCTTTTTTCCCTAGTTCTGTTCAGTACCTCTGAAACATCCTCTTAGAAAAATTAATGAATTACTGTGCTGATAAACCTCTACGTTATTTGATTTTCAAACAGCTGAGCAAAACTGAACGTACTCAGACATTACTCTCTTTGCTTATTCTGATCATCACTAAACTGACACACAATATTTTTTAGTGCAAGGCAGTCAGACTTTCAATAATCCCTGCAAAAGACTGGCCCTGACTAACAATAATCTATACCTTTCATGAATCACTCACCTCACAAAAAACTTCGTCACTCGAACTGCTGCAATACAGCGAGCGCCAATACTGCCAGCTAAATAAAAGATTCAAACTACTGAAGGCACTAACTACTGATAGGCTTAGTTAGCAAATGAAAAAGATTTTGGTAGAGAATAAACAATGAATTTACCTTAATAATGATCAAAAGTCATCACACACATATATATATATACATCGGTTCATTATACCCAGTATTACAAATTTACTCTTTCTGATGGACACACGCCCAGAACGTCCGCTCTCACAATTCTGCCATCTCTGTCCGCACATCCACCACTGCTGGCGGCTCACCTCCAACTGCGCAACGCTACGCACTGTTCACATCCAACTGCCCAACACTACAATAGCGAATATTCCGACTGCACACAGCACAGTCAGTGATTTTCATACAGAGCGCTACGTGGCCTTACCAACATAAAAACCTAAACAGCCTACTTACACCTCTTATTAGTTACATAACATGATCTTCAGCATTCTTTCATCGCACCACATTTCGAAAGCTTCTTTCTCTTCTTTTCTAAACTGTTTTATCATCTACATTTCACTTCCGTACAAGGGTACAGTCCAGACAAAGACCTTCAGATAGTACTTCCTATAGTTGAGACGGCGTAAGATGGGCCCTGACAGCTCGTAGCGCGGTTGCCAGCTTTCGACTGCGAAGTGGTAACAGCTACAAGAGCAAACCGTAACCGTCCACAGAGCTGTGACACCACAGGCACTGCGACAGAGACGTTAACAAAATCGCGTTACGTTACTGGTTGTGGTATGCCTGCTAGGATATCACGCCCAGCCCACTACGACTGTCAGGGCTCAACTTAACGCTGACTCTACTCCTGCACTTAAATTTATACTTCATGTTAAAAAATTTCTCATCTTCAGAAACGCTTTTCTTGCAATCATCAGTCTACATTTTATATCCTCTCTAGTTCCGCCATTATCAGTCATCTTAACAAAACTCATCTACTACTTTAAATGTCTCGTTTCCTGGCCTAATTCCCTCAACATAGCCTGATTTAATTCGATTATATTTCGTAATCCTTGTTTTACTTTTTTTGACATCCATATTCTTTTAAGACATAGTAGAATACGTTCAACTGTTGTCTGTGACTGAATTACAATGTCATCGGCAAACATCGAGGTGTTAATTTCTTTTCCCTGAACTTTAATTTTTTCTCCAAATTTTACTTTGGTTTCATTTAATCATTGCTCAGTGTACAGATTGAATAACATCATGGATAGTCCATAAGCCCCGTCTCACTGTCTTGTCAATCACTGCTTCCTTTTCATGACCCTCGACTCTTATAACTGCCATCTGGTTTCTGTACATTTTGTATATATCGTTTCGATTACTGTGTTTTACCCCTGCTATCTTCGGGAATTCCGAGAGTGTATTCCTGTCAACACTGTCAAAAACTATCTGCAAATCTACAAACGCTAACGTAAGTGTGCCTATCCTTAACCTATCTTTTTATATAAGTTATGGAATCAGTATTCCCTCGCGTGTTTCTACAATGCTCTGAAATCCAAACTTATCTTCCATGAGGGAGGATTCTACCAGGTTTTACATCCTTCTGTAAATAATTATTGCGTTAATATTTTGCAGCGATGACTTATTAAACAGATAGTTCGGTAATATTTACACATATGTCAACACCTGCTTTCCTTGGCATTGAAATTATTATATTCTTCTTGAAGTCTGAGCCTATTTCGCCTGTCTCATACATCTTGCATACCAGTTGGAATAATTTTGCTGTCGCTGCACCTCCCAAGGGCATCAGTAGTTCAGACGGAATGACATCTACCTCAGATGTCTTGTTTTGATTTAGGTCTTTCAGTGCTTTGTCAAATTCTTCTCGCAATATCATAACTCCCATCTCATTTTTCTCTACGTCATCTGCTCTTGTTACAATTTTGTCTTCAGTTCATTTCCCTAGTACAGACCCTCTACGTACTAATTCACTTTTCAGCTTTTCCTTCTTTGCTTAATACTGGTAATTTCATCTAAGCTCTTGGTATTCTTACAGTTGCTCCTCTTTCCTCCAAAGGTTTCATCATTTTTCCTACTGATGCTATTATCTTTCCCCTACATATATATTCTTATATGTCCTCTAGCCATTCCTGCTTAGCCATTTTGCACTCCCTGTCAGTCTTATTTTAAGACGTTTTTCCCTCATCGCCTGCTCCATTTGCTGCATTTTTATATTTTCTTCTACCGTTATTTAAATTCAGTTTATCGTGTGATAGCCACGGATTACTGCTAGGCCTTATCTTTTAATCTATTTGATCCTCTGTTGCCTTTACTGTCAAAGTTCCCCATTCGTCTACCACACTATTCATTACTCCTGTTTCAGTCAGTTGTTGGTAACGCTCAAGGCCGCCCTTACCTGTCGGCAAGGGGGGTGCCGCACCTCCTTCCCTAGTTCTCAGGGGAAGGAAAAAAAATAGTGTAGTCAAGTGTTTTTCTTGCAAGGAAATGATTGAAAAGTCGGCATTACGCAGATTTTTAGCAGGGTCAGAAGCGAAACTTTTTTATGGCTACTTGCAAGTCGTTATTCGCATTCCAAAAGATCGTAGATCTCCGTGCCACGGGTCCAGACCCTCCCCCCCCCCTCCCACACACATACACACTAACTATCGTGTAGGTAGGTGCCTTTGACAAGGTTCCCTTTGAAACTCTCAACAACCTCTGGTTCTTTCAGCTTATCCAGATCCCAGCTCCTTCATATGCTACATTTTTATAATTTTTTCAGTTTTCATCTACACTTCATAACCAATAAACTGTTGTCAGAGTCCACATCTGCCTCTGGAAGTGTCTTAGACCTTAAAATCTGATTTCGAAATTTCTGTCCTATCATTATATAATCAATCTGAAACCTTCTGGTGTTTCCATGTCTCTTCCACTTATACAACCTTCTTTCACGATTCTTAAACCAAGTGTTAAATTACGCTCAGCGCAAAATTCTATCAGGCGGATCCTCTTTCATTCTCATCCCCCGGACCACATTCCCCTATTACGTTTTCGTCGCTTCCTTTTTCCTGATACCGAATTCCAGTCACCCTTCACAATTAAGTTTCCCTCTCCCTTAACTACTAGTATATGAATAATTTCTTTTATCTCATCCCGCGCGACCGCTACGGTCGCAGGTTCGAATCCTGCCACGGGCATGGATGTCTGTGATGTCCTTAGGTTAGTTAGGCTTAAGTAGTTCTAAGTTCCAGGGCCTCCCCTCATGAACCATGGACCTTGCCGTTAGTGGGGAGGCTTGCGTGCCTCAGCGATACAGATAGCCGTACCGTAGGTGCAACCACAACGGAGGGGTATCTGTTGAGAGGCCAGAAAAACGTATGGTTCCTGAAGAGGGGCAGCAGCCTTTTCAGTAGTTGCAGGGGCAACAGCCTGGATGATTGACTGATCTGGCCTTGTAACACTAACCAAAACGGCCTTGCTGTTGTGGTACTGCGAACGGCTGAAAGCAACGGGAAACTACAGCCGTAATTTCTCCCGAGGGCATGCAGCTTTAATGTAAGGGTTAAACGATGATGGTGTCCTCTTGGGTAAAATATTCCGGAGGTAAAATAGTCCCCCATTCGGATCTCCGGGCGGGGACTACTCAAGAGGACGTCGTCATCAGGAGAAAGAAAACTGGCATTCTACGGATCGGAGCGTGGAATGTCAGATCCCTTAATCGGGCAGGTAGGTTAGAAAATTTGAAAAGAGAAATGGATAGGTTAAAGTTAGATATAGTGGGAATTAGTGAAGTTCGGTGGAAGGAGGAACAAGACTTCTGGTCAAGTGAATACAGGGTTATAAATACAAAATCAAATAGGGGTAATGCAGGAGTAGCTTTAATAATGAATAAAAAAATAGGAGTGCGGGTAAGCTACTGCAATCAGCATAATGAACGTATTATAGTGGCCAAGACAGACACGAAGCTCATGCCTACTACAGTAGTACAAGTTTACGTGCCAACTAGCTTTGCAGATGGCGAAGAAATTGAAGAAATGTATGATAAGATAAAAGAAATTATTCAGGTAGTGAACGGAGACCAAAATTTAATAGTCACGGGTGACTGGAATTCGACAGTAGGAAAAGGGAGAGAAGGAAACATAGTAGGTGAATATGGATTGGGGCTAAGAAATGAAAGAGGAAGCCGTCTGGTAGAATTTTGCACAGAGCATAACTCAATCGTAGCTAACACTTGGTTCAAGAATCATAAAAGAAGGTTGTATACATGGAACAACCCTGGAGATACTAAAAGGTATCAGATAGATTATATAACGGTAAGACAGAGATTTAGGAACCAGGTTTTAAATTGTAGGACACTTCCAGGGCCAGATGTGGACTCTGACCACAATCTATTGGTTATGAACTGTAGATTAAAACTGAAGAAATTGCAAAAAGGTGGGAATTTAAGGAGATGGGACCTGGATAAACTGAAAGCACCAGAGGTTGTACAGATTTTCAGGGACAGCATAAGGGAGCAATTGACAGGAATGGGGGAAAGAAATACAGTAGAAGAAGAATGGGTAGCTCTGAGGGATGAAGTAGTGAAGGCAGCAGAGGATCAAGTAGGTAAAAAGACGACGGCTAGTAGAAATCCTTGGGTAACAGAAGAAATATTGAATTTAATTGATGAAAGGAGAAAACATAAAAATGCAGTAAATGAGGCAGGAAAAAAGGAATACAAACGTCTCAAAAATGAGATCGACAGGACGTGCAAAATGGATAAGCAGGCATGGCTAGAGGACAAATGTAAGGATGTAGAGGCTTATCTCACTAGGGGTAAGATAGATACTGCCTACAGGAAAATTAAAGAGACCTTTGGAGTAAGGAGAGCCACTTGTATGAATATCAAGAGCTCAGATGGAAACCCAGTTCTAAGCAAAGAGGGGAAAGCAGAAAGGTGGAAGAAGTATATAGAGGGTCTATACAAGGGCGATGTACTTGAGGACAATATTATGGAAATGGAAGAGGATGTAGATGAAGATGAAATGTGAGATACGATACTGCGTGAAGAGTTTGACAGAGCATTGAAAGACCTGAGTCGAAACAAGGCCCCGGGAGTAGACAACATTCCATTAGAACTACTGACGGCCTTGGGAGAGCCAGTCCTAACAAAACTCTACCATCTGGTGAGCAAAATGTTTGAGACAGGCGAAATACCCTCAGACTTCAAGAAGAAAATAAGAATTCCAATCCCAAAGTAAGCAGGTGTTGACAGATGTGAAAATTACCGAACTATCAGTTTAATAAGTCACAGCTGCAAAACACTAACGCGAATTCTTTACAGACGAATGGAAAACCTGGTAGAAGCCGACCTCGGGGAAGATCAGTTTGGATTCCGTATTGGATCACGACGGCAATACTGACCTTACGACTTATCTTAGAAGATAGATTAAGGAAAGGCAAACCTACATTTGTAGACTTAGAGAAAGCTTTTGACAATGCTGACTGGAATATTCTCTTTCAAATTCTGAAGGTGGCAGGGGTAAAATACAGGGAGCGAAAGGCTATTTACAATTTGTACAGAAACCAGATGGCAGTTATAAGAGTCGAGGGGCATGAAAGGGAAGCAGTGATTGGGAAGGGAGTGAGACAGGGCTGTAGCCTCTCCCCGATGTTATTTAATCTGTATATTGAGCAAGCAGTAAAGGAAACAAAAGAAAAATTTGGAGTAGGTAATAAAATCCAGGGAGAAGAAATAAACACTTTGAGGTTCGCCGATGACATTGTAATTCTGTCAGAGACAGCAAAGGACTTAGAACAGCAGTTGAACGGAATGGACAGTGTCTTGAAAGGAGGATATAACATGAACATCAACAAAAGCAAAACGATGCTAATGGAATGTAGTCGAATTAAGTCGGGTGATGCTGAGGGGATTAGATTAGGAAATGAGACACTTAAAGTAGTAAAGGAGTTTTGCTATTTGGGGAGTAAAATAACTGATGATGGTCGAAGTAGAGAGGATATAAAATGTAGACTGGCAATGGCAAGGAAAGCGTTTCTGAAGAAGAGAAATTTGTTAACATCGAATATAGATTTAAGCATCAGGAAGTCTTCTCTGAAAGTATTTGTATGGAGTGTAGCCATGTATGGAAGTGAAACATGGACAATAAATAGTTGGGACAAGAAGAGAATAGAAGCTTTCGAAATGTGGTGCTACAGAAGAATGTTGAAGATTAGGTGGGTAGATCGCGTAACTAATGAGGATGTATTGAATAGGATTGGGGAGAAGAGAAGTTTGTGGCACAACTTGACTAGAAGAAGGGATCGGTTGGTAGGACATATCCTGAGGCACCAAGGGATCGCCAATTTAGTATTGGACGGCAGCGTGGAGGGTAAAAATCGCAGAGGGAGACCAAGAGATGAATACACTAAGCAGATTCAGAAGGATGTAGGTTGCAGTAGGTACTGGGAGATGAAGGAGCTTGCACAGTATAGATTAGCATGGAGAGCTGCATCAAACCAGTCTCAGGACTGAAGACCACAACAACAACAATGTTCCAGGGGACTGATGATCTCAGAAGCTAAGTCCCGTAATGCTCAGAGGCATTTGAACCTTTTTTTTACCTAATCACCCATTATTTCAATTTCTTCGTCTTCTGAGGAGCTACTTGTGCCACTGTGTTGGGTGTCAGCTTTTTGTCTATCCTGGCTATGATAACGCGTTCACTATGCTGCTCGTAGTATGTTACCCACATTTCCATTTTCTTATTCATTATTAGACTTTCTCCTGCATTATCTCTATTTGATTTTGTGTTTATAATCCTGTTCTCACCTGGCCGGAAGTACTGTTCATCCTGGCACCGAACTTCACCAACCACCAGTGTATCTAACTTCAGCCTAGCCATTGCCCTTTTTAAATTTACTGTCCGATTAGTGATTTAACATTCCAAGCTCCAATCAGTAGAATGACAGTTCTGTTTTTCCTGATGACGACATCCTCCTAAGTAGCCCCGCCTGGAGATCCGAATGGGGGGGGGGCTATTTTACCTCCGGAATATTTTTTTCCCAAGAGGATGCCATCATCTTTCATCCATACAGCATGCCCTCGGGAAAAATAACGGCTGTTACTTCCCCGTGCATTCGTAGTACCAGCACAGCAAGGCCATGTTGATTGATGTTACAAGGCCACATCAGTTAATCACCCAGACTGTTGGCCCTGCAACTGTAGAAAAGACTGATGCCCCTCTTCAGGACCCACGTGTTTGTCTGGCCTCCCAACAGATAGCCCTCCGTTGTGGTTGCGTCTCTGGTACAGCTACCTGAAACGTTGAGGCACGCAAACCACCCTCTCAGCCCCCCACCCCCGCCCCCCCCCCCGGCCCCCTCCCCCCACGCCCCGACCCCCCCCCCCCCCCCCACCGCAAGGTCCATGGTTCCTAGTGGGGGAAAAACTAATGTACTGTCGAAATTAATCACCTCCTCCTGTGTCCCTCTGGACGCTAAGACCTCTCAGTATAAATGCGTATACTGTGTGGTTAACATCCAGTGCTTCCTTTTTTCCTATCTCCACCACAAGTGACAGAATGCTCATATGAACGAATTAATAATACAAATAAAGTAATAATTATTGAAAGTTGTGACATTCTTGCAGAGCTCTCCGTTCCACAAATGCACCACAAACGCAAAGACTTTCTTAAGTCTTTTTTACTGCAACAACCACTAGATGACTGACATAGTTTCGTTGTGGTTACTTTCAGTCGCGTTAGAGAAGGAAGAAAAGAACTGGCATGAAGTGTACCAGTCTTTCAGCGACTTTCAAACACTCAGCTACGGCTGCGTTAACTTCAGGAAACGAACGCAATGGCTTTCTTGTATTGGGACGGCGCTCAGATGAACTCTCTCTCATTGCTATAGTAACGTCTATGTAAGAGAGATAGGCTAATGGATCGTCTAGTGAGAAGTAAGAACAATTGTAACTGATGTACACAATTACCTTACTACAGTTGGAAAATTGAAATTTTAACTCATTGTCAAATCGTCTTCAAAATATTTCATCAAACTTCAAAAAAACTAAGGCGAATTTAGGAGGACAGTTCTGTGCCACTCGAGGACTAAGTCAACGGTTACAGAGTTGTCAAACATTCTGCGATTATGCCAGTTTCAGCATGACACAGGACTTCATGTAGAGCCGGCCGGAGTGGCCGAGCGGTTCTAGGCCCTGCAGTCTGGAACCGCGCGACCGCTACGGTCGCAGGTTCAAATCCTGCCTCGAGCATGGATGTGTGTCATGTCCTTAGGTTAGTTAGGTTTAAGTAGTTCTAAGTTCTAGGGGACTGATGACCTCAGCTGTTAAGTCCCATAGTGCTCAGAGCCATTTGAACCATTTTTGAACTTCACGTAGACACGGACCATATCGAGGTCAGGCCAGCGTAATATTTTACTAATGCTTAAAGTATTGAGCAGGTTGCTTTAACGGACGCTTTTGTTTTATTAACGTAGACTTTCATCGTGCAGTTATCATGGTATGTTGTAATTAATTTGTTTTAGAACAACGCAATTTTTCGCTTATCTTTGTCATTTATTTAATATAAAAACTTAAAAGATAAATCAATGGGCAACGGCCTTGCCGCCGTGATTACACCGGTTCCCGTGAGATCACCGAAGTTAAGCGCTGTTGGGCGTGGCCGGCACTTGGATGGGTGACCATCCAGGCCGCCATGCGCTGTTGGCATTTTTCGGGGTGCACTCAGCCTCGCGATGCCAATTGAGGAGCTACTCGACCGAATAGTAGCGGCTTCAGTCAAGAATACCATCTTACGACCGGGAGAGCGGTGTGCTGACCCCACGCCCCTCCTATCCGCATCCTCCACGGAGGATGACACGGCGGTCGGATGGTCCCGGTAGGCCACTCGTGGCCTGAAGACGGAGTGCTAGTGCTAGAAAGAGATAAATTAATCATCAACAATATGTTCCCTCACATTACCTAAGCCAGTTTGACAATGCTCAGGCGGTTTTTGGATTCCACACGTCTGGAAACCTACTGGTTCAGAGATAAAGATACCGTCAACACAAGTTTACAGTGCATTTTTATCCACAAAGGAAATTACTTGATCGTTGTTGGTAAGTATCGATAAAGACGCACGTATGAAGGCACAGGATTGGAAGAACAGGTGTGGAACAAATAGCTTTCCAGCCAAGCTCCTGGAAGTTTTCGTAAAGTAGCAACACTTATGCAGTTTCCTTGGTCGTTGTTCTTATATTGCGGCCGCAAAGCGTCTTAGTTCTTGGCAGTAGCTGCCAACTGCGATGGACACAGCCATAGGATGCATTTCATAACACAAAATACTTCCTTTGTGCCATCAGATGCATGGTATTACTGACCATTGCTTCAGGTATTTTTGCTGTGGCCAAGCATTAATTTCTTTTCATGATGTTACCACAGTGGTTCAACTTCCCACCTGGCCGCCCCTATATAGGTTTTCCGTCATGTCCTTAAATTGATTGAGGCAAATGCTGGGACCTTTCCTCTGAAAATGCACAGTCGATTTTCTTTCCCATATTTCCCAATCCTAGCCTCTCCTTTGTCTCGAATGCTCTAATGAGCTCGCCATCAGCAGGCTGTTTAACCTTAATCTTCCTTCCCTTCTTTTTTACCCAATATTTCCCACGGAATGTAAGTGTCTTACAGAGTTCGTACTGACACACTTCATCCGATCTGCCAATAATCGAGTACACTGACGTGGACCATAGTGGTGAACTGCAAGACCGTCTTGCTTGAATGTGGCGAAAAAGTCACCTCGAAACGACCCTACCTGAAATTTGAAAATTATTTTCTGACGTAATTTCTTCGATGCACTTACCCCATACGCGCCAAGAATGTTTCCAACTCTCTCCTATGCCTACACCTTTCTATTAAATCCATAGTGAACAAAATGTCATGAGTGTTAGACTTGCATTGCGTGTCACACCTTTTCTAACTTTTAAACATTCTCCACAACGCCGACCGCGGTGGCCGTGCGGTTCTAGGCGCCTCAGTCCGGAACCGCGGGACTGCTACGGTCGCAGGTTCGAATCCTGCCTCGGGCATGGATGTGTGTGATGTCCTTAGGTTAGTTAGGTTTAAGTAGTTCTAAGTTCTAGGGGACTGATGACCTAATATGTTAAGTCCCATAGTGCTCAGAGCCATTTTAACTTCTCCACAACCTTACAGCCAGTAACATTTAATAAGTCACCACCAGAACCATTCTAGAACCTCAACTAAAAAATGACGATTGGTAAATATACTTACAGCAACCTGCATGACAACACATCAGACAAAATCTCCATGAATTCATGCACCAATCCACTTTTTCCAGGTAAACTTTGGCTGCGATGGTAGATAACTTAAATTTCAATATTCTTCATATCATATGCTGCATGAGCAATGGTTTCAATGCAATTATATATGACGGAATACGATATAAAGAAATTTCGCCATATATCTAGGCTCTGCGTTTACGTTGCTCGACGTCTGCCGCTAGACTATAAATACACACAGCACCACCGCAGCTCAACAGTTGCGTGTCTATTCTCCCGTATACATCTCCAAGGCCGTTTTCCTCTCTGTCATCTAGGCCCCGTGGTACACAGTTGCCATGGCGGCGGTTTTGGTTAACGTCAGTTTGTCATTCACGGTATACTTTAATCACGGCGTCGTGTAGACAGTTTAAAAACTTAGCCGTTACGGAAATGCTTCCAGCTTTGCCCGAAATCCAATGATCATGCTCTTTTGGATGTCAAATAAATCTCTCCGTTCTGCATTAGGACAACGACCGCAGTCTGTTATGCATCTTCCTCCCCCCCCCCCCCCCCCCCCTCCCGCCACACTGCCGTCTGTGGGTGTTTATTGCACTGGGTTGACGCCGAACACAGGCGGTGGTCACGTTAATGTGAGTGGGCCGTGTACATGAGAAACCCATATGTAGAGCCCAGTGGTCTGCTGGAATGATTCTAGCTCTGGGTTTGATTCACAGTCCAGGAAATCATTCTTAATAGGCATAAATAGACCCTCTTCACCTCCGGCAACGCCATTTGAACAACGTAAAGCTACACTGTGTTTTCGAATCCACATGAAAAATGATGGAGAGCTGATTCAAGTCGGGCCATGACAGAGGCAGAAGTCGTGGCAATTAGAAACTCAGTCACAAGTAAGTTTCCTAATTAGAAATTATACTTTATTTAATGAACCAGTCATCATGCAAAGTCACAGAGCGCTTATTTATTACCGTATTTGAACCAAATATGTTGAAAATATTTGTGCAAAACTGGGATCCGAATTCAGATGTCCCATTTCGTGGAATTTGGATCCTTCGGTATGAAACATTTTGAACGGTTAGTGGTTACCCAAGGTTCCAAAGTGTGCAAGGTTTCCACGAAGACACGAGTTTGGATTTGAATCTTAGTCCAGCCCCGATATTTTCAACATCTCGAGTTCAGATAATAATTATGATTTTTAATATCTCTTCTTATGTTGTCAACAGTACCAACAGGAGCTGATTTTGAGTCCCATTCAGAGACTGAACTATCCATCACATCATTTGAAGTTCAAACGTGCGACTCATAGCTACTGGTGAAAAGGAATAATGGAGGTGGGGGGGGGGGGGGGGGGGGGGGAAGACGCGCACATCTCGCTGCTGATGAAACAAACCGATATTTAAAGTCTAAACAATGACGAGAGGTACTGATTTCGAATCCCGGCAAGGCAAGACATGTCACTCCGCGCAGTGTCAAAGACTCATCTGAATGCCCTGAGGCAGGAGAACCGACAGTTTAATGATCGACAAGGGATCGAAAACCGGACTTGTGGATTTGTAGCCTCGTGCTTACCCACAGGGCCACAATGCAGGTCGTTGTTATATGAGTGAATTGCTGCTTACATGGAACTGTTCAAATAAATAATTTTTACTCTGGTTTGAACGACACGAACCTATTTCTCGATAAGGAAGCTGTACTTCTGAGAGAAAAATATTCCAAAGAATGTATCCAGCTAGTTATAATTAAAATGCAAGTAACATAATATTGCTAATGATACGTGATATCACTAAATATGACGCCTTTAGGGAAAAAAGTAACGTAATCTACGAAGTATTGCGATTGGGATATTAGGTTGTAATGTATTATCGAAGGTCATAGTGCACAGAAACGGAAAGTAGTTGGTACGACGACATGCTTGTTATCTCGCAGTAATGCCATTGCTGTACTCAAGATGTTGAAGCTAAACATCCGCCTCCAAGCTCCTGTCTGAAGACCGCAAATCAAAAAACAAACTATCGACAAACTGCGTGAAAGAGATTTGTGCCATTTGACTGTTAGTTGTTAATTGATTTTACACAATCCCGATTTCGGCTTTATATCGATTCTCACATGCATGCTGAAATGTTAAAATATGTATGGCTTGTGATATTTCAACATGCGCTTGAGAACGACTGTAAAGTCGAAATCATGATTGTGTAAAATAAATGAATAATTATCAGTCAAGTGGCAGAAATTTCTTTCAGAAATTCTGCATAACTGTGGTCCCCCACGAAGTAAAGAGCTATGGATAAACTTACAGTGACTGTTTCGGGTGGTTTTATGAGTGATTTGTTGTGAAGAACTCTTACGTCTGGTGGTTGAATGGAGCAATGAACAGTAAAATGACGGCTCCACCATTCGCGAAATCAGGCCACCCAAGTCGAAGACGGTACAGAATAACACGGTTCCAGTACAGGAAATACTGGAAACCACTCTAGAGAGCGACTTCCAAACATAAAGACGAGTCAAAGAAAGAGGCGAGGGCAACCACCCCGCTAGGCTAGTCGATTGGTCACGGTCGTAAAAGTCACAGCGGGCGACGGACTGACCTCCTGCAACCCAAGCACGCAGCTGTCTGGGATGGCTCCAGGTGGCTCCGGCGTCTGCTGTCCACCTCCAACCATTCTGTTGTTTCCAGCACTGGCTCCCCATCTACAAAAAACACCAAAGGAGCGCCGCTCCCCTAAAACCACTTGTTGTTTTCTCATAGGATATTCTGAAAACAGGACATAAGGTCCGCACCATTGTAATGTCTGATGCTCAGTTTAGACTAGCAAGTTATTGCAGCAATTTACTTGCGCGGGGGAACTTGCCGCGCGAGTTGCGAGTGTAAACATATAGCCAAATCGACTTGCGACCGTAGCAATTTATTGCGGAAGTGACTTGCTGCACGTTTTCCGCTTCCAGTGTGAACATCACGCAAGAAGTAGCTGCAAGTAACTTGCAGCTTTTAGGATTTATTTCTATTTCCTGCAAGTAGGAAGAGCAAGTTGTAGTAAGTATGTCGTCTGCATAACACTCAAATTTAACATTTTACTTAATGTGGTGACTTAATTTTATGCAACCGTCTTACATGTTATATGCAAACAAATTTCAGGAATGGAGGAGAAACGGGAATGGATGAAGCAGGATACAGAACATTTTATTGAAGCCGTGGAGAGCTACCCCGAAATATGGAACGTGCATAACCGGGTCTTAAAGGATAGAGTGAAGAAGATGAGCGCATTAAATGAAATCTCGTCGATATTCGACACATCTGTGAAAGAAGTACAGAGAAAGTTGCATAACTTGAAGACACAACCCCTTTGCCACCTTCATCCACTCGCTTGTTGTTTTAGAAGTCTAGAAAAAGAGGATGTGTAATTATTACACATTCTATTTAATTAATTTGTCACTTTCCATTTTATGAGCATTAGAAGAAAAAAAACATTTTTATAAGCATTTCATTGTGTAAAATTCAGTTTATTTCAATAAAAATTTAATTTCATTGTTGTGTTTTTACATTCAAATAATTTTCCCTTTTCAAGACGTCAAAAATGGCTCTACATACATCGGGTACGATCAGAGAAATCGTGCTGACGGGAATATGAAACAAGTACATTAGGGACTTGTATGAGTCTCCTGCAAAGAAAAGATTTCAAAATTCAAACTTTTTTTTGGTTATATGTTTCACAGAAATAAATGGAAAGGCCTATTTCATTCGTAGCTCACCTGTAGCTATAAATCGTTGAGTGACTAGCGAACGTTCCTTTGCTGTCGGCACTCGTTTAGGTAATGTGATGAAACATATTGTTGATGATTAATTTATCTCTTTATAGCACTAGCACTCCGTCTTCAGACCACGAGTGGCCTACCGGGACCATCCGACCGTCGTGTCATCCTCCGTGGAGGATGCGGATAGGAGGGGCGTGGGGCCAGCACACCGCTCTCCCGGTCGTAAGATGATATTCTTGACCGGAGCCGCTACTATTCGGTCGAGTAGCTCCTCAATTGGCATCACGAGGCTGAGTGCACCCCGAAAAATGGCAACAGCGCATGGCGGCCTGGATGGTCACCCACCCAAGTGCGACCTGTTCATGCCTAATTCAGAAGAACGCAAAATCCCCAAGACTGGCTAAGTTTCACGGAAGCTCGATATTTAGTGCGGAGGTCAATGCGAGATGCTTTTAATAGTTTCCACAATGAAACGTTGTCTCAAAATATGGCAGGAAACTCAAAGAGATTCTGGTCGTATGTAAAGTACACCAGTGGCAAAAAACAGTCAATACCGTCGCTGCGCGATAGCGATGGAAATGTTTCCGATGGTGGTGCCACAAAAGCGGAGTTACTAAATACAGTTTTCCGTAATTCCTTCACGAAAGAAGACGAAGTAAATATTCCAGAATTCGAAACCACAACAGCTGTTAGCATGAATGATATAACAGTAGATACCTTAGGTGTTGCGAAACAACTGAAATCGCTTAAGGGGGATAAGACGTCAAACGGGCCGACTTGGAGCAGAAGAGTCACCACAGGACATTTTAATTTCCACTGTCTATGCTTTTACAAGTAAATTCATAAAACTTTGTCAGCACGACCAGGAAGGATTCAGGATTCACATTCGTAGCAGCGGAAGTTCAAAAACATAACAAAATAACTTTTTTTACATGTGAAATTTCATCATTTTTTCACTTACTATTGGCTACATTTGTTGCTATGGGTACATTTTTCTTCATAAGTAAGAGAGACTGTTCGATGAATTTTGCACAGCATACAAACCATACTTACAGGTGTCTGAAACTCTATAATCTACTTAATTTATGAAAAAATGAATTAGCTGTAACGTTTTAAACTTTATGTTTAGAAAAAAATCAAATTTTGAGGTTAAGTATTTCAATTTTACCACAGTTTTTAATAAATTTGGAAAATTCTAGAGTTTCATACACCTCCAAGTATGGTTTGTATATTCATCAACTTGTATTTGTATATTTTTATATATTTTCAACTTGTATTTGTATATTCATCAAAGGACCTCTCTTACGTGTGAAGAAAAATGTGCCTATAGCAACAAATGCAGCCAACAGTAAGTGAAAAATGATGAAATTTCATATCCAAAAAAAAAAATTATTTTGTTATGTATTTGTACTTCCACTGCTATGAGTGTGAATCTTGAATCCTTCCTGGTCATGCTGACAGTAGAAAATAAAATGTCCTGTGGTGCTTCTCCTGCTCCAAGTCGGCCCGTTTGACGTCCTACCCCCCTTAAGAAAGGCAATATCCAGATGGTATACCAATCAGGTTCCTTTCAGAGTATACAGACACAATAGCGCATTTCTTAGCAATCACATACAACCGCTCACTTGGCGAAAGGTCTGTTCCTAAAGACTGGAAAGTAGCACAAGTCTCACAAATATTCATGAAAGGAATAGGGGTAACCCATTGAATTACAGACCCCTATCACTGACAATTTGCAGTAAGATTTTGAAGCATATACTGTACTCGAACATTATGAATCACCTTGAAGAAAATGACTTATTGATACATAACCAACACGGATTCAGAAAATATCGTTCTTGTGCAACAGAGCTAGCTCTTTATTCCCATGACGTAATGAGTGCTGTCGACAAGGGATCTCAGATCGATTCCATACTCCTAGATTTCCAGAAGGCTTTTGATACCGTTCCTCACAAGCGACTATTAATCAAATTGTGTGCTTATGGAGTATCGTCTCAGTTGTGTGACTCGATTCGTGATTAACTCTCAGAGAGGTCACAGTTCTTAGTGATAGACCGTAAATCATCGAGTAGAACAGAAGTGATATCTGGCGTTCCGCAAGATAGTGTCATAGGCCCTCTGCTGTTCCTAATAAACATAAATGATCTAGGTGATAATCTGAGCAGCCCCGATAGATTGTTTGCAGATGACGCTGTAATTTACCGTCTAATAAAATCGTCAGGCGATCAATTCCAGTTGCAAAATGATCTAGAGACAATTTCTGTATGGTGTGAAAAGTGTCAACTGGCACTAAATAGCCGGCCGCGGTGGCCGTGCGGTTCTAGGCGCTGCAGTCCGGAACCGCGGGACTGCTACGGTCGCAGGTTCGAATTCTGCCTCGGGCATGGATGTGTGTGATGTCCTTAGGTTAGTTAGGTTTAAGTAATTCTAAGTTCTAGGGGACTGATGACCTAAGATGTTAAGTCCCATAGTGCTCAGAGCCATTTGAGCCATTTGGCACTAAATAAAGAAAAGTGCGAGGTCATCCAAATGGGTACTAAAAGAAATCCGATAAATTTTGGGTATACGACAAATCGCACAAATCTTAGGGCTGTCAATTTGACTAAATACCTAGGAATTACAATTACGAGCAACTTAAATTGGAAAGACCACATAGATAATATTGTGGGGAAGGCGAAACAAAGACTGCGCTTTGACAGAACACTTAGAAGACGCGAAATACCCACTAAAGGGACAGCGTACATTACACTTGTCCGTCCTCTGCTGGAATATTGGTGCGCGGTATGGGATCCTTACCAGGTAGGATTGAGGGAGGACATCTAAAAAGTGCAAAGAAGGGCAACTCGTTTCGTGTTATCGCGGAATAGGGGTGAGAGTGTCACTCATATGATACGCGAGTTGGGGTGGCAGTCACTGAAACAAAGGCGGTTTTCTTTGTGGCGAAATTTCAATCGCCAACTTCCTCTACCGAATGCGAAAATATTTTGCTGACACCCACCTGCGTAGGGAGGAATGATAATCCTAATAAAATAAGAGAAATCAGAGCTCGAACGGAAAGATTTAGGTGTTCCTTTTTCCCACGCGCCATTCGAGAGTGAAATGGTATAGAAGTTGTATGAAAATGGTTAGATGAACTCTATGCCAGGCACTTAAATGTGAACTGCAGAGTAACCGTCTAGATGTAGATGTCCTCAGTACGTTGCAAGTGTCAGTCGTGGTCAGAACACTATTCTGTGTAGTTGTTAGCACACTATGTCGAAGCTGAGTGAGTTCAAACGTGGGTACATTGTTAGCACCCATACGATGGGTGCTTCCGTAGCCAAGTAAGCCGAAGTGTTTGGTGTTTCAAGGCGCACCATGTCGAAAATCTGCGCCGCATACAAGGAAAGCGGACAAAGCATCATCCGCTAAGTCACAACATGGACGACTAATTTAATTTGTGGTAAGGTCTTATGGGACCAAACTGCTGAGGTCGTCGGTCCCTAAGCCTACACACTACTTAATCTAACTTAAACTAACTTACGCTGTAGACAACACCCATGCCCGGGGAGGACTCGAACCTCCGACGGGGGGAGCCGCACGGACCGTGACAAGGCGCCTCAGACTGCGGGGCAACATGGGCGATTGTTTGTGTTAATTGAACGTGAGAGAAGGTCATTGAGAGGATTGTGACGAAAAATAAAGAGGAAGACGGTACAAAAGTCACTGCAAAACTGATGTCGCACTCGCGTTCCCTGTCAGCACCAAAACGACGTGAAGGGAGTTACATGAGCAGGAAATGACAAGCTAGCTGGAATACCAAAATCACTCTTCGCTGATGCAAATACCAGAAGAGGAAAGCGTGGTGCCAAAGCCGTAAAACCTTGGCTACAGGGCAGTGGAAGAAAGTCATTTGGTCGGATGAGTTTCGTTTCACACTATTTCCAGCTTTCGGTCGAGTTTATGTCCCGAGAGTGAAATATGGTGGCGATCGGTGGTGATTTGGACAATCACATCGTGATATTCCGTGGGCCGCTTGGTTAGTCCGCAGGTCGCATTACTGTCAAGGATTACGTGACCATTTTGGCTAATCACGTCCATGCAATGGTACGATGTTCGTTCTCCAATGAGATGCTGTCTTCCCAAACGACACGGACCCTGTTCACACAGCTCAAGCAGGCCTTGGTGGCCGAGCGGTTCTAGGCGCTTCAGTCTGGAACCACGAGACCCCTACGGTCGCAGGTTCGAATCCTGCCTCGGGCACGGATGTGTGTGATGTCCTTAGGTTAGTTAGGTTTATGTCGTTCTAAGTTGTAGGGGACTGATGACCTCAGAAGTTAAGTCCCATAGTGCTCAGAGCCATTTCAACCATTTGATTCACACAGCTCGCATCGTCCAGAACAAGTTTTTTTAAGCACTAGTATGAATTGCCGCATCTCCCCAGCCACTACAGTTACCATACCTCAATACTATTGGGCCACTGTTGTCTAGTTTGTAGAGAAGCGTGCGTCTTCGGTGCCCATCTCCACAGTCGTTGCCTGAACTTGCCACTACTCTGTAAGAAGTGTGCTATAATATTCCCTTTAAAACCATACAGAACAAACATTTATCCATTCCGAGACTATTGGAAATGGTTTTGAATGCCTACGGATTTCCTACACCGTATTAGGCATGAAAATGTGTTGTATTTTTGGTGTTTCCCCGTTTTTGTACAAGCCCTGTGTATGGTTTAACACGTGGAGGCGTCAAAAGAAGAAGATACAATACAATAGCCTCATTTTCATTTGCAAACTGCAGTAACCTGTATCATTGTTAAATCTTACTCTTTCTAGAATGAGATTTTCACTCTGCAGCGGAGTGTGCGCTGATATGAAACTACCTGGTAGATTAAAACTGTGTGCCGGACCGAGACTCGAACTCAGGACCTTTGCCTTTCGCGGGCAAGTGCTCTACCAAAGTGAAAACTTGGCTAAGCCATGTCTCCGGAATATCCTTTCTTTCAGGAGTGCTAGTTCTGCAAGGATCGCAGGAGAGCTTCTGTAAAGTTTGGAAGGTAGGAGACGAGATACTGGCAGAAGTAAAGCTGTGAGGACGGGGCCGTGAGTCGAGCTTGGGTAGCTCAGTTGGCGCCGGCACCGTAGCTCAGCGTGTTTTTTTTTTTTTTAAAAAAAACCTCATTTTGTTCGTCTTTGTTCGTTGTATCTGTTCTGGGCGGACGTCGAAAGACACCCGTTTCAGTTCGTTGTTGATCCATTAACTCAGTTTTTTTTATTACAGAGGGCACCTAGCCCTCTGACCTAACTAACATAAGGACATCACACAACACCCAGTCATCACGAGGCAGAGAAAATCCCTGACCCCGCCGACGTGTTCGGTCAGAGGGTTAGCTGCCTTCTGTAATAAAAAGACCGAGTTAATGGATCAACGAAGAACTGAAAAGAGTGTCTTGCGACGTCTGCCACGAGCGGTTGCAACGAACGAAAACGAACAACATGAGATTTAAAAAAAGAAAATGTTGGTAGAGCACTTGCCCGCGAAAAGCAAAGGTCCCGAGTTCGAGTCTCGGTCCGGCATACAGTTTTAATCTGCCAGGAAGCTTCTTACTATTTCTGTTTAAGTTCATTAAATGCTATGGTGTTCCACTAGAAAGCATTGCGCAGATGCGAGAATGATCTGGTAAAGTGTACGGCAGGGTTTCTATTTACTCTCAGAGTACATTTTTGGGGTGTTAAACGTTTCTGTACCACTGCACGGTCTTAAGTCATTTAACCCTACCTGCATTTAATATACTTGATTTAGCTAAGATTAACTAACTGAATATTTAATATTTTTTCAGAACATGGTTAACTTATTTCAAAATCATTTTTACTATCCAAAATTGTTAAGGCTTTCGTGGGCACTTGTTGAAAGTAGAAAAGGACAAAAAACTATCATTTACGGATGTGCTGGTCACAAGGGATGATGGGAACCTGGGACACAGCGTGTATCGAAAACCGGCACACACGGACCGATACCTGCACAAACTATCAAACTAACACCTGAGCCAGAAAAGAGGCATGATTAATTACTACGCTTGAAACGCGAGCCGCAGCACCTCAGACGCGAAGTGCAACACCTGGAAAGTGTTCTGACGAGCAGTGGGTACTCCACAAGTTATATCAGTAGTATAACAGAGACAAACACTTGGCGGAGTGACAAATCAAAAAAAGAAACGTGGGGTACGGCCTTTCTGCCATACATTCGCAGAGGGATGGGCAAAATGGATGGACAAAATCGGTCGTATATTGCGCAAACATAGCGTAAAGACTACTTTCAAACCGACAAAGAAGATCAGATAGTGTCTTAGATCGGCAAAGGAGAAAAGGGACCCACTTGCAAGGTAGGGAATATACCGCATACCATGCACATGCGGAAAAGTTCATGGTGGAATAACTGGACGATCAGTCAACACCAGTATCATAGAACATAAGCCATAATCATCTTGTGGTGCAGTTCCATAAGCGGCATTGCAGTTGGGGCAGGTGGAGAAATCGGCCGTGGCAGAGCACCCGCTGTGTGATGGCTCCGAGCACTATGGAACTTAACATCGATGGTCATCTGTCCCCTAGAACTTAGAACTACTTAAACCTAACTAACCTAAGGACATCACACAACACCCAGCCATCACGAGGCAGAGAAAATCCCTGACCTCGCCGGGAATCGAACCCGGGAACCCGGGCGTGGGAAGCGAGAACGCTACCGCACGACCACGAGATGTGGCCGCTGTGTGAGACCGACCACGTAGTTAAATTCGCCGACTCGGAAGTTCTGGCTGTAGAGAAGAAGTACCACACCCACTTGTTCAGAGAAGCTATATAAATACACAAACACGAGAATAGCTTCAATAAGAAAGAAGAAAGCCTCAAGATAAACGGGTCCTGGCTTCCCGTGCTGCAGCGAACGGCCGTTGCAGGTAGTAAGAGAACCTCCCTCGGGCATGGGTGTGTGTGTTGTTCTTAACATAAGTTAGTTTAAGTAGTGTGTTAGTCTAGGGACCAATGACCTCAGAAGTTTGGTCCCTTAGGAATTCACACACATTTGATCATTTAGTAACAGAACTGCATAGCAAATGAACGCGGAGAAGCCACTGGACGTTGGCGCTCCAGGTACGTATATCTGCGGCCGCGAGCTCGGCTCCAGTCCACCACCAGCAATGAAGGGTGAAACTTCGACAATGCCAGCCACTCGTGCTGGCGAAGCATGAGAAAAATCAGCAGACGAACGTTGGCCGAAGAACCCGAGACGGAAGCCAACAGACATTTTTATTATCGCTATTTTGCTTTAACTGGGGACGCGACACTACTGTCAAATCGTCTATGAAATATGGGACCACGATTCAATTTTTCTAAAAGATACAAAATGATCCGAGTAATTTATCAAATACTTTACAATGTGACCTTTGAGAAAGTCTTCAGCATTCTTCTGCAGCACCACATTTCAAAAGCTTCTCTTCTCGTCGTGTCTGTAACGTTTCACTTTCGTATAAGCCTACGCTAAAGATAAATACTTTCAGAAATAAAATTTATTTTAAAAGTTAAAAAATTCGCAATGTTCAGGAACACTTTTTTTGGTATTACCAGTCCCCATTTTATATCCTTTTTACTTCGACCCTCGTCAATTACTTTACTGTATAATTTCCTAATCTAATTCCTTCAGCATTGCCTGATTAAATGCGACTGGCGTCTATGGGCTTTCTTTTACCTTTGTTAAAATTGAGCTTACAAATCTATTCATGGCACTGTCCCTTCCGTTCAACTAGTCTTACAAGTCTTTTACAGTCTCTGACAGTATTACTATGTCATTGGTGAATCTCTCAGTTTTTACTTCTTTTCCCTACGCCTATAATTTGTATACGTAAAGTACGTATACAGTCTCTGGTGAACCCATCGGCACCGACCGACCATCGTGTCACCTTACGCCAGTGGCTTTATTGGACGCAGTATGGAGGGCCGTGGGGTCAGCACACCAATCTCCCTGCCGTTGTCACTTTTCTTGACCTGGAGCTGATACTACTCGGTAAAGTAGCTCGTCAATTGGCGTCCAGAGGCTGAGTGCTTTCCATTCCAGTCATCCCACCAAGGAAAAGTGCTTATCATTTCAGAGAACCGGGAATCGAACCCAGGTCCTATACATGGTGCGATGACCACTCCACTAGGGAGGTAGATCCTGAACTTTAATTCCGTTTCCAAATTCCTTCATGGTTTCCTTTAGTACTCTGCATACTGAATAACAGTGGAATAGACTACAACCATATCTCACTCCCTTCTCAACTATTGCTTCCCTTTTGTGTCCTTTGTCTTCTATAACTGCAGTCTGGTTTCTGTGCAAGCGGAAGGTAACCTCCCGCTGCATGTACTCTATCGCTGGTCCCTCAGAATATGAAAAAATGTATTCCAGTCGACGTTATTCCAGCATTTTCTAAATCTGTACATGTTAAAATTATAGGTTTACCTTTCCACAACCTATCTTCTACGGTAAGTGCTTCTAGATTTCTCCGGACCCGAAATTGATATCCCCAAGGTTTCTTGTACCAACTTTTCCCTTCTAATGTAAATAATTAGTGTCAATATTTTGCTTATATACCCAATAAATAATTGAAGGACCTGGGTGTAAATCCTATCCTGCTGTGAAGAGGTTGGAACAGGAGAGGGAGTCGTGAAGGGCCACATTAAATGAGTCAGAAGACAGATGATCCAATACATAAATAAATAACAAAATTTTGAGAAAATGTGGTTGCAGGCAAACTGGTAGAGTCGGTGTTCTTAATTTTTCTAAAAACTTTCAGACAAAGTCGCACACTCACTCTAAAACAAAGTACGACCGCACTATCTCCCAGGACTATTACGATGCCCTGGAAAATGAAGGAGCATCAGAAACGGGTGTGTGATGTGACTGTTAATGTACAAAAAACAGCGTTTGTAACGCGTAGCATAAATACTCATGTTGTTTCATAAACTGTCATGAGTTATCGGTTGCGATACCGCCATCCAGCGGCAACGTTGTTCCAACATCCAGAGGTTGTGTGCGATGTGCTATGATATTATTACAAGGCGAGATGGCGAAGTGGTTAGCACACTGGACACGCATTCGAGAGGACGACGGTTCAAATCTGCTGTCTGACCACCCAGATTCTGCTCTTTCCTGATTTCCTTAAGTCGTTTACGGCAAATGCCGGGAAGTTTTATATCAAAACACATGGCCGATTTCACTCCCCAATCCGTCTCTAACGACGTCGTCGTCGACAGGTTAAACGGCTCATTGGGCCGTTGGTGCTCCCGATGCATTGCACCATTTGAAAAGTGTACAAACGCACCTCGTCAGATCACACTACATGCCTCCACTGAGCTACTATCTTGTTTCTGTGTTGTCCGGCCCGTTGAAGACATGCTGATTTGTGTATCGCTGTGAGCAAAGAGCCGTTGCGAACTACGTGACTCCAAATGTCCATAGTAGATAGCCCCCTCGTAATGTTAGCTTGGATCGGCCGCTGTGGCCCAGCTGTTCTAGGCGCTTCAGTCCGGAACCGCGCGACTACTACGGTCGCAGGTTCCAATCCTGCCTCGGGCATGGATCTGTGTGATGTCCTTAGGTTAGTTAGGTTTAAGTAGTTCTAATTTATAGGGGACTGATGACCTCAGATCTCAAGTCCCATAGTGCTCAGAGCCATTTGAACGATTTGCTACGGTCGCAGGTTCGAATCCTGCCTCGGACATGGATGTGTGTGATGTCCTTACGTTAGTTAGGTTTAAATCGTTTAAGTTATAGGGGACTGATGGCCTCAGATGTTAAGTACCATAGTGCTCAGAGCCATCTGAGCCATTTGCTATGGTCGCAGGTTCGAATCCTGCCTCGGACATGGATGTGTGTGATGTCCTTACGTTAGTTAGGTTTAAGTAGTTCTAAGTTATAGGGGACTGATGACCTCAGATGTTAAGTACCATAGTGCTCAGAGCCATCTGAACCATTTGCTATGGTCGCAGGTTCGAATCCTGCCTCGGGCATGTATCTGTGTGATGTCCTTAGGTTGGTTAGGTTTAAGTAGCTCTAAGTTATAGGGGACTGATGACCTCAGATGTTAAGTACCATAGTGCTCAGAGCCATTTGAACCATTTGCTACGGTCACAGGTTCGAATCCTGCCTCGGGCATGGATGTGTGTGATGTGCTTACGTTAGTTAGGTTTAAATCGTTCTAAGTTATAGGAGACTGATGACCTCAGATGTTAACTCCCATAGTGCTCAGAGCCATTTGAACCATTTGCTACGGTCGCAGGTTCGAATCCTGCCTCGGGCATGGATGTGTGTGATGTGCTTACGTTAGTTAGGTTTAAATCGTTCTAAGTCTAGCGGAATGATGACCTCGGATGTTAAGTCCCATAGTGCTTAGAGCCATTTGAACATTTTGTTAGCTTGGAAACTGGTTGACACACACGTCCGCTGACAGCACCAATTCCGGTTGGGACTGTAACCAACTGTCACTGACAACGAGTGACATCAGGGTGTGCGTAAAAACATGGGAACTCCAGAAACACAACACGTTACCATGCCTAATGCGGTGTATGAAAACCATTGGCATTTAGAATGGACAAAATACAGGTCCTGTACGGTTTTTAATGGAAACTTGTATTGTTATTCCTGCAAAACAGTGGCACATTCAGGAAACGACGATGGAGATAGACAGCGATCAAGCACCCCGTTGTCCAAAGTAGCCCACAAAGGCTCAATATTACTGAGATCTGGTGACTCTCGTTGCCATGGGAGATGCAACATTCGTCTTCGTGCTCACAAAGCCAGTCTTTGGTGATGCAAGCTGTATGAACAGGTGCCCTATCGCCCTGGGACACAGCATCACCACTGGAAAACATACATTCCACCATGGGATTAACTTCATCAGCCAAAATAGTCTCATAAGTCTTGTCAGTAACAGTAACAAGGGGCCCGTGGAATATCACAGTATTACAACCCAAGTAATGGCCGAACCTCCGCCGCTGGCCGGTGTGGCCGTGCGGTTCTAGGCGCTACAGTCTGGAACCGCGTCGCCGCTACGGTCGCAGGTTCGAATCCTGCCTCGGGCATGGATGTGTGTGATGTCCTTAGGTTAGTTAGGTTTAAGTAGTTCTATGTTCTAGGGGACTCTGATGACCTCAGATGTTAAGTCCCATAGTGCTCAGAGCCATTTGAACCATTTTTGAACCTCCGCCATGTTTCAGTCTTTGCGGAAAGCAGTCTCCTTCGTTGGTGTGCGGACATTTGCCACGGCGGACATTTGCCACGATTTTACCTGCTCCGAAGGGTTGGGTCCCTTGTGTCCCCCCCCCCCTCCTCCTCCTCCTCCTCCTCCTCCTCCTCACTCGCCGCCCGACCCGCAGTGAAGGTACTTGCCGAGCCTTTACGCTGCTTTTCTTAACATAGGACCAGAATCTCTAAGGATTTTTCGCCACATTTCTAGAGAGATTTTCGTTGTGGAAATTATTAAATGTATCTCCAATTGAAATCCGCACCATATTTCGAGTCACCAGCAAAACTTCGCCAATGTTGGAGATTTTGCGCTCGTCTAAATTATACGTGCCTTTTTCGTTGCTCCTGCAGCAGCTTTCTGTCTTGTTTTGTGTACAATTTAGAACAACAACAACGTACGGTACAAGCATAGCACTCTGTATTACTTCATTTCCTTAATTCTAACATTTTAAAATTGTATGTCGACCTTAGATGACATGTCAATCATAGATGTTCTTATCTCTGTTTATGAACGCACTTTCAGCCATGTTTTGAACATTGTCCCGCTACACTTTATTAACTAATGTTTCGCCACAAGGGATATCGGATTTTAGAGTAAATTAATATGAAGTATGTCGTCTTTCTGTTCAAACATTCACATACCCATTTCTTCTTTCCTTATTGTCTTTTGGTCATACAGTTGTAGCAATTAAAGTAGGCACAAATGCAGTGGTCAAAAAGAAATGATTAGCGTACATTCGCATTCGGTTTACAGCGTTCCTTTCTTGTTGCTCCCATGGCGATGGACTGTTTCTATAGCAATCAGTAAGCATGAAAGGAAGCTACCGTACAGACAGAGGGATCTATATTTATACTTGGCAGAACTCATTACATACTGACATAATCGTCGGAATTGCTTTCATTTCCCAAAACATACAAATATTTCGATTTCGGAAAAGAAGCTCTGTATTTGGTCAAGATGTCGAAGAAGAAGGTCCCTTACGTACTGGTTGTATCGAGTAAGATGTGGAGACGGCGGTTTGAAAGCAGGCAGAAGAAGTACGAGGAAGGGCGTCCCTTACCTGAGGGATCGCTACCTGGCGAAGGGGCAAGTGTGGCAATGTCCGGCGTGGCAAATGTCCGGCGTGGGAAATGTCTGGCATTCCCTTCGTTGGCTAGCGACGGCATACGCCAGATGTAAGCTCGGCCAGGAGTTGCAAACAGTGCAAAAAAAAAGAGTCATCCGATCAAATTATTTTCTACCATTGCTCCATGGTCCAAGTCTTAAGGTTTCAGCACCAAGTTTTCCTGTTTATGGGCACTTGCATCAGTGGTATGTGTTTTTGTAATTCCAGCTTGCCCTGCAATTCCCATCTTATAGAGCGCCCTTCGTGTTGTTTTGGTTCTGACAGGGTTCACGGGTGCGACATTCAGTTCTACAGAGACTTTTGCAGCTGTTATCCTTTCTTTTTTCGTTACAGTCCTCTTGAGTGAGCGTCTGCCACGATCACTCAAAACACACTTTCGTCCGCGTTGTAACTTAGCGGATGTGTTTCATTCGCTTCCTCTGCGTGCAGTATAAATCTTTGATACAGTGTCTCGTGAAACACGAAACACTTTTGCTTCCTTGGTTACAGAAGCATCCACCATACGACCACCAACAGTTTGCGCGCTTTCTAATTCACTTAGCTTTGGCCTAATGCCCTCACAAAAACACAGAACACTATTCTTACTATGAATGATATTTGCAACGTACTGAGGTAATGAGGTACCGTTCGTGATCAGATACAAAGGCCGGCGCAACCTACAGGCTTGGCTAGCCTCACCATTTACGCTCAAGCAAGCACATCTCGCGGTGTTCCCATAATTTTGTCTAACCCCTGTTCGACTCCTATCCCTGTTAGATGGGATCTTTATACGACCACTGTTTTCGCGCTGTTACAGTGTAACCTCCCCCTCACTTATCGACCTTAATGACAGTGAAAAATTAAACCGCGTGCACCTAATGGAATTTTGAAAAAAGCAATCGTCACCGAAGTTAATCTGTCGGTAAACAGGGAGGAAAGGGTTACTTCTAAATGAAACGAAAAATGCAAATGAAACTGGTTGAAATTAATTTTGAAAAGGGGTAAAATTAATAAAGAAAATAAATGTGCGGTCGTTGCGTTAACAATTAACTGGTGTTAATTAGATATTTGAGATTTGGGGAAAGTTACGGTCGTCATATATAATAACTGAAAAAGAAAGGTTATTGCAATATAATTAGCACTAAAAGCGTGGCAACTGAAGGTTGACACGTGTTGTGTGAAAAATGAATGTCTGTCAGAAGTAATAAATTTCGCTACACTCTGACTTAATTTAGCAAAAGAATTAATAAAACCGGAAAATTGAAAGTTAAGTTAGTGACTGAAATTAATAGTGAAATTTGTTTCTGAATCACTACGAAATTCAATAAAATAAGGTTAGTCTTGGGCTACCTCAACAATCATTTCAAAAGCTACTTGAATCTATGCAATTTAGAAATAAGAGATTTAACTTTGAACTTGAATTAAATGATTCTGAACAATTAACAATAGTAAAATTTAGTAGGTATGAAGCAGAGCTGCAGTCACAGGTAAACTAAAATATGGTAACAAAACTCACACTCTTAATTTGTACTTGTGTAATCTAAATATTGTAGCCAGCTATGAATACTTTAACTGAACTTTGAAATTAAAGCAGTGAAATGGAATGATATTACTTTAATCCTGGCGTTTGAATTTCAACGACACTCGGGTTCATTCCGGAAAAGGAAGGGACCCTGCAATTGGGACAGTGAGCAAAAAAGTTTCATGCTAAGTTGCTGTATTTTAGTTATGCAAATGGAACAGTTTGAAAAGCTGAGGTCTGCCATGCAGTTCTAAAACTTTACGTGCTTTCAGTCTTCCTTGTTGGTTGATTGAAGGTTTGCAGTCGTCGATCGGGGAGGTGGCGACAGTCACTCATTGTCGGCCGTCGCTGTTGCAGAAGCTGGATGTTGGCGCGTCTTCTTCTCGACACGGTCACAAGGCGAAACGGGCTCTTGATGTGTGTCAGCTAATGCTTCCCGTCCGCGACACCGTGGTAGAAACTGTAATAGCCAGTCGAGCGCAATTACATGCTGACAAACCCCGAAAGCGCGGCAACTCGCGGGAGCGTCACACAACACACCTGCTCCACCGCCCTACTCCAGCCAGACTCTGCTGTGCCCGCGCTCCACGCGGCAGAGTTAACACTACCAAAGATCCTAAACACTTTGGTTCACCACACGACCTATAGATGTAATCGTTCGATAGCATAGTTTTCCCTAGGCAAGACCCAGAGTAAAAATAAAAATAATATTTACAAAACAAACCAATTGTACATCGACATAAATGCGGTTCAGAAAGTAACCTCCGATTGGTCACAGTGCGGGTTGTGGGGGGAGTAGCGACGCCATCTGTGCGTTCACGCACTCAACAGGTCAGTCGGCATCAAGCCGTGGTCGAGTGAACGTCGTACCTGCGCTAGTTTAGTTTTTGTGGCAGTTTGAAATGTGTGCTGCAATAGAAAACCCCGCCAAATGTGAAGTGCGTGCTGTCATAAGGTTTTTTACAGCCAAAGGATATTCTGCAGCAGCTATTCATCGTGAGCTTTGTGCCGTGTACAGACCAAGAGTTATGAGTGAAGGAGTTGTCCGTGAATGGGTACGTTTATTTAAAAGTGGACGAGAAAACGTTCATGATGAAGAGAGGAGTGGTAGACCATCATTGGTGACTGACGAACTCGTTCAGACAGTTGATGCAAAAGTTCGTGAAAATCGACGTTTCTCAATGTCGGAGTTGTCTACTGGTTTCCCGCAGATTTCTAAGACTCTCTTGTACGAGATAGTGACAGCAAGATTGGGTTACCGTAAGTTCTGTGCACGATGGGTGCCCAAAATTCTTACCGACCACCACAAAACTCAAAGAATGGCCTCTGCGTTAGACTTTCTGTCACGTTATGAGGACGAAGGAGAACCATTGTTAAACAGAATCGTGACCGGTGACGAAACCTGGATTAAGTACGTGAACCCTGAGACAAAACAATCAAAGATGTGGGCACATTCAAATTCGCCTACCAAACCAAGAAAAGCCTCGCAAGATTTTTCTGCCAGAAAACTGATGGCAACGGTGTTTTGGGATGCCAAAGGGGTGTTGTTGGTTGAATTCATGGAACGTGGTACGACCATTAATCAAGACGTGTACTGTGAAACAATAAAAAAGTTACGACGGGCTATACAGAACAAACGCCGTGGTATGCTGACTTCCGATATCGTTTTTTTGCACGATAACGCCCGTCCTCACTCTGCTCGCAGAACAACGGCCCTTCTTGAGTCCTTCAAGTGGGACGTTATCAACCATCCACCTTACAGCCCAGACCTGGTGCCAAGTGATTATCACCTCTTCATGCATTTGAAGAAATGGCTCGGGTCACAGCGGTTTGATGACGACGAAGAGCTCAAAGATGCGGTCACAGGCTGGCTCCAGGCACAAGCGGGTGATTTTTATGCAGAAGGAATTTCAAAGCTTGTGAAGAGATACGATAAATGCCTCAATCGCTATGGAGACTATGTAGAAAAATAGTGCAAAGATGTAGTTGTAAGATGTATATATTAAAATATTTTTATTTAACTTGGTGTATTTTTTTAAATCAACCGGAGGTTACTTTCTGAACGGCCCTCGTATATACCAAAACAATTACAATATATAAAGACACAGGAATGTCATATCTTCAGGTAGCAAAATAAGGAAAAAATTTATAGTACAATAGATGGAAGTAGGACGACATGCATTTCCGGCGTTACAACAGCTACGAGTGGCACCACATTCCTTGTAGACACACTGGGCAGTCAACGTTGATAGACCAATAAATCGGGCAAAGTCATTCACGATACGGTCAACAGCACCCCCAAATCCATCCTGCCATTCCACCGACTCACACCGCCACGTCGTTCCACCTTACTGCGCAGGTTCCATACAACTGAATTAGCCGGCCCTGTGGCCGAGCGGACCTAGGAGCTTGAACAGTTGCCAGCGGACTGACGCGCGTGCGCAGAGCCGAAGTAGAGTGTGAGCTGTGCTTCTCCCTCTTCTGGCTGCTTGGTGTGTGGCAGAAACCTGTATGAGCAGTAGCTGCAAACAGCCACATGCTACACGGAAAATTTATTCTGGCGCGCCCAAGCTGCCAGATACGCGCATGCGTAGAGCAGTCTGGGTTGTGAGGGGGCAGTCTCCCATGTGAACCGTGTTAACGTTCCCTGGTTTTGCTTTTTCTCATCGTTTACAGATCTCACGTCAAATGAAAACAAAATGAATTTCTGTACCTAGGAGCTATCAAGCGAATTATAATACATTTACAAAACTACGGGAGACTAAAATACGTTATTAGTTTGTTTTCAGATTTTATTTTACTTCTACGTTATTAGCAATCAAGCATTAATCGTCTTATAGAACAATGAAGTTAATTTTGTCGGTTTGCTTCTGTTAATCATTTCCGCAGAGGCAGCCAATTTATTTGAAATGAAGTGTCTCATTCGACACTATCGGCTAGTTTTAACCGTTATCTGAATTTCAAGTGCACATTTTCATCTTCTGGCACGTATGACATTATGCCATAATAGAGAACCAAACATGAGAAAATACAGTACTGGTACTTCAAGAAAACTGGCAACCCGTAAATCACACTGAAAAGCTTAATATCAGATGGGGGCCTACTTCATAGTGAATCGAGAAATACGAAAGTGCTCT
This sequence comes from Schistocerca americana, assembly GCF_021461395.2. Taxonomy (NCBI): domain Eukaryota; kingdom Metazoa; phylum Arthropoda; class Insecta; order Orthoptera; family Acrididae; genus Schistocerca; species Schistocerca americana. The sequence continues at coordinate 250,673,981 of NC_060125.1, read as the reverse complement.
TTAAGCCGAATTATGCATTTTAGTATGGTCTCCGAAATTCCGATCCTCTTGGAGTATTTTCTGATGTCCTGTTTCTTTAACGACATAATGTAATATCTCTAAATGTTACGTACAAATTAACGTAGGTAAATGTTCAATTGAAGGCGGCTAAGCAGGAAAATTTGATCAGTGGTATCGAATAAAATGTTATGTTTCAAACATATTGACAGCTTTAGCAGAATTTTACAAATCTGCCTTCCATGAAACACAATGTTTTTCGATTCCTAAATATGTTTCGGCACTTGCCTGGTACCTCCTCTTGGCTTGTGGTTATTTCTTAATTTACGCCTCTGATTTACAGAACGACGTTCTTCGGTAAAATATAAACTGGCAGCACGCCGTGCTTTGTTGTTGTAATTTCCCACAAGGCTTTGTATTTACACCTGGAGTAGAACATAAACTGCCAGTTCTACAGTTTCCTGCCGTCACAGATGATAACCTCTTTACTTTTTTATACCGTTTGAAACAGTCATAAAGAACTTATTGTTCTTGTTCTGGTGTATACAGAAACTGTTCTTTTTTATTTTTGCAAGAAATTTTTATTCGTCCTTACTGGCTTTTTGCAGTGCTATATGGATATGGATATGGATATGGATATAAACGCCGCATAATAGCATTGCAGAGCACGAATTAGTAAAAATCTGTGTTAGTCACAACATAGCAAAATATTAAGGTACTCTGAGTAGTAGAATCTAGTTTTGAAGTGAATAATATACCAAGGACTGCTTTCTTGTTTCGCATTCCTAACCTGGATAGGATTTGATAAAACAGTTGCACTGAGTACAATAACTCAGTATGTCCCCACCTAATAATAAGATGCAGTTCTGCACATAGCCACATAGTGCCCCAGTATGCACGAAATTCCAAACAGAAATGCGTCGAAGGGTGTATGAGCACAGCAAACATCAAGCACGGACTTCCTGCGCCATGCGCTGTTATCTGGTGCTCTGGCAACTGCTCAAACGAGCATCCTGACAGAGGTCACATCTGAAGAGCCAAAGAAACTGGCCTAATATTGTGTAGGACCCCCGCAAGCACGCAGAAGAGCCGCAACACGACGTGGCATGGACTGGACTAATGTCTGAAGTAGTGCTGGAGGGAACTGACACCATGAATCCTGCAAGGCCATAAATCCGTAAAGAGTGGAGATCTCTTCTGAACAGCACGTTGCAAGGCACCCCAGATATGTTCAACAATGTTCATGTCTGGAGGGTTTGGTGGCCAGCGAAAGTATTTAAGCTCAGAAGAGTGTGCCTGGAGCTACTCTACACCAATTCTGGACGTGTGAGGTGTCGCATTGTCCTGCTGGAATTGCCCTAGTCCGTCGGAATGCACAATGGACATGAATGGATGCAGGTGATCAGATAGGATGCTTATGTACGTGTCACTTATCACAGCCGTATCCGGAGTCCCATATCACTCCAACTGCACACGCCCCCCACCATTACAGAGCGTCCAACTGCTTGAACAGTCCCCTGTTGACATGCAGGTTCCATGGATTCATAAGGTTGTCTCCATACCCGTAACAAGAGTCGTCCGACTAGGCAACATGTTTCCAGTCACCAATAGTCCAATGTCGGTGTTGACGGGCCCAGGCGAGGCGTAATGCATAAAGCTTTGTGTCGTGCAATCATCAAATGTACACGAGTGGGCCTTCGGCACCGAAAGCCCATATCTCTGATGTTTCGTTGAATGGTTCGCACGCTGTCACTTGTTGATGACTCAGCTTTGAAATCTGCACCAATTTGCCGAAGGGTTGCACTTCTGTCTCGCTGAACGATTCTCTTCAGTCTTCGTTGGTCCCGTCCTTGAGGGATGTCGAAAATTTGATGTTTTACCGGTTCCTGATATTCACGGTACACTCGTGAAATGGTCGTACGGGAAAATCCCCACTTCATCGCTACTTCGATGAGACTGTGTCCCATAGCTCGTGCGCCGACAATAATACCACGTTCAAGCTCACTTAAATCTTGATAACCTGCCATTGTAGCAGCAGTAACCGATCTAACAACTGCGCCGCAAACTTACATAGGCGTCGCCGAGCGCAGCGCCGTATTCTGCCTGTTTACATATCTCTGTATTTGAATACGCATGCCTGTACCAGTATCGTTGGCACTTCAGTATATAAATCTGCGTCAGCAACGTCCACACCATTCTCGCTACATAGTCTCTCATTTTAATTTGACTGCTCCTTATAGATGTGGTAAATAATAAAGGCTTCGAAAGTCAGTGTCATCTATCCTGTGTATGTACAGAGATGCAGGCATGTGGTCTCCCTTACTCTGCGATCTAAAGTTGCGGGATGTTTCCGTGGAAGCGCTAGGTCGCTGGCTCCCCCCCCCCCCCCCCCCCCTTCTTTGCCTTTGCAGTGTCGGGAAGGTAGATCCAAGCGCGATCCGACACGCTCTACATCTGCATAGGCACTGGCCACGGGGAACGTAATTTATGTTTGCGGCCGACCGCTATAAAAGTCGTGTCCAGCCCGTGTGCTGCCTAGGGGAGAGACTTTTCCCTCATTCTGTTTCACGTTATTTATAGGAAATTTTACGGACTCGAGTTAACGGCCCAGCAGCCGGCGACGAATTCACCTGGTTTCGTTATCTGGCTCACTCGGACTCGTTGCGTACGGCAAAGGTTCGGGACTCTGCGAGCAGAGTCATCCATCTCGACTCTGCCCTGGTCCACCGGACAGCTCCACGAGTTTTTTGCGCAAGAAGAAGGACTACGGCATTTCTCCCCTTCCTTTTTTTATGCTAGGGTTTTAGCACCCAATCGGAATCGGGGATATTACGAACGGACATCTCACGTTATTGTTCACCGGTTGCACTTGAATTTTGTGAGCAGCAAGCAGCTGTTCTTCTTTCGGCCTCTAGTGGTATAGATAAATATTTCACGCAGATTACACCACAAACGGATTCTAAGAGGTAGCATTCGATCCTTCTTTAAGGTATGATAGACAACATGATCTGATTTTGTCCATTATAAATGGTTTTGTGAAAGCTTGCGACTGGGAAAACTGTGGGTTTGTTTATGAACAGCTTTTCTGCTACCAATCGCGAGTTTGTTTAGATCATATTTCAAATGTGTAAAATATGAATAACAAAATCGCCACACTCGCTGTTGAGAGGAATGTCGTTACACGTATTGCCAAATGCGTTGAGGTTGACAGACATCAATTTGAACATTTAATGCATTAATGTGGTATTTACAGGTAATCACACTGTAACAGCATGCGTTCTCAGAAATGATAAGTTCACAAAAATACATGTATCACATTGGAACAACCGAAATAAAACGTTCAAACGTACCTACGTTCTGTATTTTAATTTAAAAAACCTACCTGTTACCAACTGTTCGTCTAATATTGTGAGGCATGTGTTTGTGACTACTACAGCGCCATTTATCACAAAGCGAAACAAGTGGTCCAACTAAAACATTCATATTTCTTTACGTACTACACGAATATGTAATAAAAATGGGGGTTCCTATTTTTAAAAAAACGCAGTTGTTATCCGTTTGATCTATGGCAGCTGTGTGTGATGTTTAACATGTGTGAGACTCTGCACAAATGGACCATAAGAAAACAATAAGTACAAGTTCTTACAAATTTCGCCACTGACTACATACAAAATTCGTTAACTAACTAAAAATTGCGCGTTTTTATACATTGCAGTAAAGTAAACAAAACGAAGCTGAACCTCATACACCGAAAATATTATGTAAAAATGGCACAATGCAAAGAGAAAAGCACACTTGAAAATGGAAATCATTTCCCGAAACGCGCAACGTAAAATATCAATAAAAGAAAATCGTGACTGGTAGCAGAAAAGTTATTTATAAACAAACACATTCATGATAGACAACGTGAGTTCCATTTTGGTAATGCAGTAGCCCTCGGTATATGACGGCATAAAAATCTGAAGTATGAATTAAGAATTATGGCTACAGAACGCAACCAACTACAAGCAATTTTAAAAAAGCTTTATTTTGGTGTCATTACTGATTTTTGGCTGTCATTTCCATCACCACTGAAAATAAAAACTTTATGTGCAAATCACATGCTCCAAGCTGCATGCTGACACGGGGAAGTTGGTGAAGTGTTTATGTGCCACATTTATTTGTGCGATATGTGAGTGAGAGTTAGCTCACTCACACGGCACAGTGCGGTTCCTTGATACTAACAGCAAAAAAAGTCTCTTAAAATTTCTTCCCATGCATATTTCCGCTAGTACAGTAAATGGGCAACAAAGAAGGCATAATTTTGATCTCCCCAGCAATACTGGCTTACACTGTTTACCAAACGATGCGTATCCTATGACTACAATTTTTTTTTTAACATAACGATGATTGGTCTGACATAGGTTATCAGAAATCTTCATAATGACTCACCGGTCTTAGTACAGAAATAACTACAGAGTTCATCAGTGTGGAGTGTTAAGTATACATACTGTATTTCCTAAGAGCAACCAGTGCTTTTTTTTTCGGAAAGCACAAAGAGACATAAGTTCGTGGAAGAGAAGAACGTGAATCGTTAAACGCAAAAGGGCTAATGGCTATCCAGCGAAATTGTTCAGCGTTGTCGAAATGACCTTGGCAACATGTGGGCGGCCGTTTTGTTGGCGTACATTAAATGTATTCGCAATTGCGAATAAGGACAACCATCAACTGTAGAATGGAGTGACGACAGTGAAAATTTGTGCTGCATCGGGATTCGAACTCGGATCTCCCGCTTATCGCGAGCGGTCGCCTTTACCATTTTTTTCTTCTTTTTCCTTTTGTTCGGTATTGTTCGCTGCGTGCGGTCTGAGCGGACGTCACATGACATCCCTTCAAGTTGATCCCTTTACTCAGCTTTTTTATTACAGAGGACCAGCGCCTCTCTGACGGAACACGCTGAGCTACCGAGCCGGGCCATTTGGCTATCCGTGCACGACTCACAGCGAGACCCAACTTCCGTACGTCGTCAACCATACGTCTACAACCTATACTCGTACATCCTTTATGTGTACTCCCGGACAGGTGACATTTTATTTCAAAGTCGCTTGCCTGGTGCCGACGGATACATGTACACCACTGGCCACTAAAATTGCTACACCACGAATATGACGTGCCACAGACTCGAAATTTAACCGACAGGAAGAAGATGCTTGATATGCAAATGATTAGCTTTTCAGAGCATTCACACAAGGTTGGCGCCGGTGGCGACACCTACAACGTGCTGACATGAGGAAAGTTTCCAACCGATTTCTCATACACAAACAGCAGCTGACCGGCGTTGCCTGGTGAAACGTTGTTGGATGCCTCGTGTAAGGAGGAGAAATGCGTACCATCACGTTTCCGACTTTGATTAAGGTCGGATTGTAGCCTATAGCGATTGTGGTTTATCGTATCGCGACACTGCTGTTCGCATTGGTCGACATCCAATGACTGTTAGCGGAATATGGAATCGGTGGGTTCAGGAGGGTAATACGGGATGCCGTGCTGGATCCCAACGGCCTCGTATCACTAGCAGTTGAGATGACAGGCATCTTATCCGCATGGCTGTAACGGATCGTGCAGCCACGTCTCGATCCCTGAATCAACAGATGGGGACGTTTGCAAGACAACAACCATCTGCACGAACAGTTCGGCGACGTTTGCAGCAGCATGGACTATCAGCTCGGAGACTGTAGCTGCGGTTACCCTCGACGCTGCATCACAGACAGGAGCGCCTGCAATGGTGTACTCAACGACGAACCTGGGTGCACGATTGGCAAAACGTCATTTTTTCGGATGATTCCAGGTTCTGTTTACAGCATCATGATGGTCGCATCCGTGTTTGGCGACATCGCGGTGAACGCACATTGGAAGCGTGTATTCGTCATCGCGTGATGGTATGGGGTGCCATTGGTTACACATCTCGGTCACCTCTTGTTCGCATTGACGGCACTTTGAACAGTGGACGTTACATTTCAGATGTGTTAGGACCCGTGGCTCTACCCTTCATTTGACCCCTGCGAAACTCTACATTTCCGCAGGATAATGCACGACCAAATGTTGCAGGTCCTGTACGGCCCTTCCTGGATACAGGGAATGTTCGACTGCTGCCCTGGCCAGTATATTCTCCAGATCTCTCGCCAATTGAAAACGTCTGGTCAATGGTGGCCGAGCAACTGGCTCGTCACAATACGCCAGTCACTACTCTTGATGAACTGTGGTATCGTGTTGAAGCTGCATGGGCAGCTGTACCTGAACATGCCATCCAAGCGTTGTTTGACTCAATGCCCAGGGGCATGAACCCGTTATTACGGCCAGAGGTGGTTGTCCTGGGTACTGATTTCTCAGGATCTATGCATCCAAATTGCGTGAAAATGTAATCACATGTCAGTTCTAGTATAATATATTTGTCCGATAAATACCCGTTTATCATCTGCGTTTCTTCTTGGTGCAGCAATTTTAATGGCCAGTAGTGTGTGTCCAGAGGAACTTCGCATCGTAATTGAGAATAACACAGGCACTGCAACATCGTATTTATCCGCCGGAACCGGGCAAGCGAATTTCTCACCTGTACGGGAATATACAGTACATAATGGATGTACGAGTACAGGTTGTCGACGCAAAGTTGTCGACATATGGAAGTTTGGATCTGGTTGTGGGTCGTGCACGGATACGTAAATGGTAAGGAGACCACTCGAGACAAACGGGAAATCCGGCTTCGAGTCCCAGTCGGACCCAAATTTTCACTGTCGTCACTCTATTCCACAGCTGATTGTTGCCGTTATTCGCAACTGCGAATCCATTTAATGTATATCACATCGGCTGTAGTTACCGCGAACTGTTCATCATAATCAGAATAACACAGGCACTTCAATATCGTATTTTGTAGGCAGGCTGCTTGGACTACGCTGCAGAAGTTTCGCTGGGAAGCCCTTACACGTCTTCCATACAGGCCCATTTTTCGTCATGCGATTTCCATATTTTTGGTATCCTGAAGAAAGACATTCTTGGCCGTCGATTTTCTTCGGACTAGAAGATGCACGCCTGGGTACAATCTTGGTTTCGTAAGCAACCGCAAACAGTTTTCAGTTAAGGCACTAACCGTCTTGTCTCACAGTGGAATAAATGTATCAACAGTCATGGCATTACTTTTGAAATAATAAACTGTTTACTTACCTTTTTTCATCCGTCTCGTTTTCATTTTACTACCCCTTATATTTTCAAATCTTCAAATGTGTGTCAAATCTTATGGGACTTAACTGCTAAGGTCATCAGTCCCTAAGCTCCCTAAGCTTACACACTACTTAACCTAAATTTTCCTAAGAACAAACACACACACCCATGCCCAAGGGAGGACTCGAACCTCCGCCGGGACCAGCCGCACAGTCGATGACTGCCGCGCCCCAGACCGCTCGGCTAATCCCGCGCGGCCCTGTGACATTACAGCCTTTATCACTGCGATTTTTAACATGTAAAAGTTTTTTTTTCTGTATTCGCGTCAGTATGTGCGAACTTTTAACATATACCAATGAATGTTGTAACCAGATATCTTTGCCGCGCTCCTGAAAAGCGCAGAATATCACGATAGCTATAAACTGTTATACGCTGCTATCGATCAGTAAAAAAAAAAAAACGATGCACCTATGTTTCAAAATAACAGTTGCCAATTTTTACTTCTGCAGGGAGCCGCGCCGCTCTCTAGCTGTTCTGTGAATGTGTTGCGAGTCGGACGCAAAAGTATTGTGCTCCATACTGATATAATCATTTTATTGTAAGTGATTGTAAGTGATTAAAAATATATGTAGCCACAAACAAGCGAGAATGTGTATCATGAAAATTCGCTCCACCGCCACATTGGGTGGCCATGTTAATGTAAGTTTCCGTTTCATAATATAATACTTGAAGCCTTGAAGTTTATTTAATTTTAAAGAAAATCTCTCAACCTTATTTTCATTAATTATACTTGTGATAATCTTTTCTGTTTAAAAGATTTATGCAGCTTATGATCCAGCGTGCGTTCTGTCGGAACAGGAGGCTGTCGTGATGACATCGTTATAGTATTTATTCCAAGTTCTTTCAGTTCCGTTTATATGTTCGTACAAATCCAATTAGTTGGTCCCTTAGGTTTCTTTCATGTAACTTCCGTCTGTTTTCTCCGCGCGATCTTCCTCCGAAAAAAAATTTCTGTTCATTTTTTTTAGTAATTTTCGATATCGCGAATGAGAAGAGACAGCCGCCTCCTGCTCCGAACGGAACACCACGACTTTTCTAACGTCGGAGAGTACCGCACGAATTTTCCGCTAAAAGGTAATAGAATTTCTTAAAGCTGGATCAATTACACATGTTGCTGCTGTTCTCCGACAAATCTGGTGTGATTCATAGTAATTTATTCTGTCACGACAAAAAGAACCAATTTTATTTTTACCAAAGCAACAAAGCTTTCAATTAAATCATTTTAAAAAATCATACCAGAGCCCTTATATTTTATATTGCTTTTTTTGACTTTCTGGGGCAGAGCATCTGCTTCCCACAGCCTTGGGTCTCTTACACTTTGCCAGTTGCCAACGCCAATATGTTTCATAGTTTTATATTCGCTTTCTAAAGCCACTTCACCAAGTTTCTTCACTTTTATGCTAAACTTCTTTTTCCAACGCTCGACTCAAAGAATAAACGCACTATCAGGGTAGCATAGCTACACTGTTTTCAATGAAGATACTCGTCAGATATGTGGTGAGTATTGCCGTACTGGCTTTCTTTGACGATAAGCTCAAATGTTCAAATGTGTGTGAATTCCTAAGGGACCAAACTTTTGAGATCATCGCTCCCTCGACTTACAAACTACTTAAACTAACTTGAACTAACTTAGGCCAAGGACAGCACACACACCCATGCCCGAGGGAGGACTCGAACCCCCAGCGGGATTTCTTTGACGCCCATTTACTGTACTGCCCAAAATATGCACAGGATGAAATTTAGTTAGAGGTATTTTAGTATTGTCACAATTCAAGGAATCGTGCTGTGACGTCAGATTGCGCCAATTTTGGTTCACCCTGTGTAAATGGTGTATGAGAATTAATGGCGTGAACGCAAACAGTCGAAAGTACACAATACTAGAAGCAAAAAAGTCTCAGTAAACTTAGGTCCGCGAACAAACCGTTGAAACCTTCCCGTCTCCTCTATACCTCTTTTGTTAATGATAACCTTCCCTTTTACAATAACCTATGCAACCTTCCCTTAGGATTTCTATCTCTTGCTTAATAATAACAAATGAAATCTTCCCTTTGAAATTTATTCTCTTTCCCAATCTTTGCATACAAATTTAATTGCTGCTTATTAAAAGTGATTTTCTGATTATTTCGACGAAACATAGAATGTGTCGTCGTCGTGGCCCTCAGTCGTTATCTGCAATAACCCAAAACTGTTCCTTACCTTTTTTACTGTTACTGCATCGCCATCTGACTGCTATATCGAACTGCGACATGAATATACTTACTCTGTTTTACTATACTGTGTTAGCTGCTGGTGGGCTGTCATAATAAGTGGCTGTATTTATTACTAAAGCTGACGTTATTCTTTAATTAATTATACTGAAGTTACGTAATTCATAGTTACACTTTTTCTTGACAACAATAAAATTTTTGCAAAGTTTTACGTTGGTGGTTTTTGGGATGAATTATAATCAGTAATGCAACATTGCTGGCAAAAATTAATTATATTCTGAAAACGCTTCAAATATTTACTGTTGGTAATGAAATGCTTTTACAAACATTGTAATGGAACTTACTTTTTACAGTAATCTTACAACTAGCATTGCGCAAACATACCTTCAGTAGTCTTGAGTTTCACAAAGAAAATAATTCAATAATATTAGTTCCTCTTATGATAATAGTTAGCTGATGTCTCTGTACATCCATTTATAGTCTCTTGTAAATCACATTTGGTGGCTGGCAGGCACACTACTCCTCTCAACCTTTCGCTTCAGACCTGCTACCAACTCGCTTCACATCTCGCTTACTACTGACTTCCTACGAACGCTAAAGTGCGGTCTGTCCTGCCAACAATGCTTTCTGGTGCAGACAATCGCTGCTACCATTACAAAATGTATCAATGCGCGGTCTTTCCCGCTCTTTTCTTAAAATGTATCCATACGTGGTCTCTCCTGCCCTTTTTAAAATTATATAAATTTGCGGTCTCTCTTGCCAAACAATGCTTTCTGGTGCAGACATTCCCTGCTACCACAATTATTTCCAACATGACAAATATTAATTATTCCTACTTCATCCTATTAATAAAATATAAACATCTTTCATAAATTGTGATTTGACAATAGACAATAGAAATATACACGTCTTACACCGTTTGCGAGATAATTCGACTTTGTCGTTACCACCCAATACTGTCGTGATTTTGTGTGAACACTGCATGCCGGTCCATAGTGTGGTCTTTGTTTACACTTTATAGATTGGAGTTGGAAACAGAATGGATATTGTTGTGGCGTAGCAAGACAGCCACGCCACGGAAGTAGCCGAAAGGCACGCGTTTAGCTCACGCAGATGGGCGTGAGGTCTGAAACAGGATACGTAATGAATGCTATAAAGAAAAGTACGTAGCTTCTGGAATACTTAACTTTAATCCATACTTGTGGTACATCTGGAGATTGTGGCGATACAAGTGAGACTCTTTAGATACATGCAATGTTACTAATGGCGCCTTGCTAGGTCGTAGCCATTGACTTAGCTGAAGGCTATTCTAACTATCTGCTCTGCAAATGAGCGAGGCTTCGTCAGTGTGCATCGCTAGCTCCGTCGTCCGTACAACTGGGCCGAGTGCTAGGACGTCTCTCTAGACCTGCCTTGTGGTGGCGCTCTGTCTGCGATCACACAGTGGCGACACGCGGGTCCGACATGTACTAATGGACCGCGGCCGATTTAAAACTACCACCTAGCAAGTGTGGTGTCTGGCGGTGACACCACAGATATGACAGTACAGTGCACAATAAGCGTGCCACTCATGTCAGTCTGTGGAGCGTCAGTTGTGTCGTACGAGTGTTGGTGGTAAGATGGAACATTACAGTAACGAGGAGTTTGTGGATATGCATTTCACGTAAGCTAGGGCTAACGCACATGCACGGGGGGTTGCACGCCTATAACAAGAAGCACATCCAGCTGAAGCCACCCCGAGGCTCTAACGTTTATAATGGTGCATCAACGAACCCGAGAAACTGGGAGAGTTGCAAGTGCTGCACATGCTAGGGCTGCACGAATTACACCTGCGCCTGAAGATGTGGCGCTGGAACCAGTCGAGCATTCTCCAGGAATCTCGATAAGGACACCTGCCACACAAATTCCTGGAATGAAGAGCAGCAGTGTTCGGAGAACGATTCATCGCAATGCAGTGTACCAGTACCACCCGCAACGAATTCAGTGACTTAGTGAGACAGACTGTCGTCCTAAACTAACATCCTGTCACTGGGTGCAACAACAAACTCTAGGCAACCCTACTTTGACAATAACATTTTATTTACAGATGAAGCAGTGTTCACTCATGTTGGTGTGTTTACGTTATCATAATTCTCGTGTTTGCAGTCATCTAGGCTCCAACACACATGCTGTGTATCTGTCTCCACATCAGCGTCGTTTCTCATTGAATATGTAGTTAGGAGCACTAGGTGATCGTCTTATTGGGCCGTACATGTTACCAAACAAACTCAGTGGACGGTGTTACCTTCGGTTTCTGCGGCGTCATCTTGTAGGATTGCTTGAGGATGTCCCATCAGAGGATGTGGTACTTGCATGAAGGAGCATCGGAACTTTTTGCTGCTATGGTGAGACATCTAACATGCCGACATGGCCAAAGATGGAATTGGCGTCCTGTTCTATAGCCTCGAACATCACCTGATCTGAACCCTCTCTCTGCTTAACGTGGTTGAAGAATTGGAGCAGAGACTTGTCAGTTCTTCTCAAGAATTCTGAAAAGCTCCAGGCCTGTTTGAACCAATTCGAAACTCATTGCAACGTCGGGTACAGGACTGCTTCCAGCTCCAATGTCGGCGCTTGAACACCTCCTTTAACTGAGAGTACAGTCATGTAACTGCAGTCGTGTTCAATCTAAACATCTGCACTTGCACCAAAATATCTGTAAAAACGTTTCGTAATGTTGTTCAGTATTGTTACCTTTTCCGAAATGGAATGACTTTTACATAGAACCAAGTTTGTGGTGACTGGTATTCTCAAAGTCACAATTATCTCGCAAAGGATTCCTTTGTGGACTTATGCTTAGTGAGGCGTTTTTGCTTTTAGTATCGTGTACGCTCAACTGTATGCGTTTACGCCATTACTTGTGATACATCCTGTATGCGTATAATCCCAGAAAAGCAAAAGGAAAACAAGACAAACAGCAGGGGCGGACGAAGTGCTGCTGACCCATACAGTACAGTATTAAAGCAAGTTTAGCCATCTGAAGACAGGCACTGTAGCCCGAAATCAATAAAGGAGATAAAAAATCTTTTAAAAATATTTGTGGCTGGTTGCGTTCTCCATCAGTGACATCTAACTGAATAACAGACAAGGAGTTCAACAAGATCCATCATGGATAAAATAACATTGGAGTATGAATGCTACTAGTGTAAGTAAACTAAAATTTTCACTTAAATACCTAACCGGTTGGTGCCACAGGAACACAGCTTTTACTGTCGTTAAGGTCATAAAATAAACAGTGTCTACGAAATACAATAAGTGGATCTTGTTCAGACCTTACAAGTGCCACCAAAAGTTCAAGACGATGCACGACACATGATGTGAAGGATAGGGTGGTAATCAAATGGCATATGAGGAGTCGTTTCGCTTACTCTGTTTGCGTCTTTGACATCAAATATCGTGCAATGCGTGGAGGATTTCAGACTCCAAAATCGAAGTACAAGGAAATTGGCTTGTAGCATTATCTTCTGTCACCTGATGTGAACAATTTTCGCAAGCAGAACACACATTTGTTCTTTTTAACTAAATACACCAATTCAGGTTAAATAAACGTGTCCTTAACGACTCATAATTATTTCTGACACAGTGCAGCAGCTGTTGTCAACAACAACGTGGGCTGCATCTATCTGGAGATGGGCATTATGTCTTAAACAGTTTATGGCTCAAATAATGGAGTAAATCTTTATAAAACAGTGGCTGCTGGATTTTAATAGATATCTCGCAATATACAAGCTGGACGAGAGCTGCAAAAGGCTGTTCCTTGAATATTTGTATTTACACAAGTCAATACACACCCAGTAGACCCGCACACGATAAGACCAAGACCAGGCGAGGTTTTCCTAATGCGATCACAGTGCTGTTGGCCGAAATAAAGTCCAGTCAAGTCCAGGCAAACAACCAATAGTCGACGTAACAGAACAAGCCAGCGTATCTGTTGTATAATTCTCTCCAGGCGGTCGCACGCTACGGCTCCTTTCAGGCCCAGCCGCCGGCGATCGGCCTAGAGCGCGTGACATGACGTCTGACCAGGAGACGTTTCTCCCGGACAGGATGGGATTATGGAGACACCATCAGTGCTACACGATTCGGAGGGCTGAAAAATACTGTCATCCACGTCACTGCTAAAGGATAAAACGCTTACAGCACGAACACTTCGTAGGTTCTTCTGTGATATTCTCTGAACATTTTCGTATCAGGAACACGTGATCCTCAGTACTTTGCTGCTGAGTAATAACGTAGTGACGATTTATTCGATTAGTTTCCACGGTTACCTTTGCTTCTGTAAAAATAACTTCACGACAGTGAAAAAGCTTATAATGTTTAGTCTCCATAACACGGAAGGATCCAGTTTCTTGCAGATACCAATCTGTTGTTGTGGCCTTCAATCCGAAGACTGGTTTGATACAGCTCCCCATACTACACTATACTGTGCAAGCCTCTTCATCTCCGAATAATTACTGCAACCTACATCCTTCTGAATCTGCGTACTGTAGCCATCCCGTGGTATCATTATAGGATTTTTACCCCCCTCCACACTTTCCTCCAATGCTATATCGGTGATCCTTTGATGTCTCAGAATGTGTCCTACCAACCGACTCCTTCTTCTAGCCAGGTTGCGCCACAAATTTCTTTTCCCCCCAGTACCTCCTCATTAGTTACCTGATCTACCCATCTAATCTTCAGCATTATTCTGTAGCATAACATTTAAAAGCTCCTATTCTCATCTAGTCTCAACAGTTTATCGTCCTTGTATCTCTTCCATACCGGCCGTTGTGGCCGAGCGGTTCTAGGCGTTTCAGTCTGGAACCGCGCGACCGCTACGTCACAGGTTCGAATCCTACCTCGGGCATGGATGTGTGTGATGTCCTTCGGTTAGTTAGGTTTAAGTAGTTCTAAGTTCTAGGGGACTGATAACCTCACATGTTAAGTCCCATAGTGCTCAGAGCCATTTGAACCATTTCTCTTCCATAAATTGCTACACTCTGCAGCAATATTTTGAGAAAAGACTTCATAACACTTAAATCTATATTCGATGTTAACAAATTTCTCTTCTTCAGAAGGTTTTTTTGGGCAGTCTACGTTTTATATCCTCCCTGCCTCAGCCATCGTCAGTTCAAATGGTTCAAATGGCTGTGAGCACTATGGGACTTAACATCTGAGGTCATCAGTCCCCTAGAACTTAGAACAACTTAAACCTAACTAACCTAAGGACATCACACACATCCATGCCCGAGGCAGAATTCGAACCTGCGACCGTAGCGGTCTCGCGGTTCCAGACTGAAGCGCCTAGAACCGCTCGGCCACAGTGGCCGGCCCATCGTCAGTTATTTTGTAGCCCAAATAACAGAATTCGCCTAGTACTTTAGGTGTCTCGTTTACAATATAATTCCCTCAGCATCACGTGGTTTAAATTCGACTACATTCCATTATCGAGTAAAAATTTCTCGGTGTACATGCCGCGTCAAATCAGGATAAATCTCCGAGCTTTCGACCACTACCTCCATGATCGTCGTCAGGGCTAAAACTGACTGTCGTGAACTTTTTTTTTTTTTTTTTTTTTTTTTTTTTTTTTTTTTTTTTTTTTTTTTGTTGTGGTGCTGAAGTCTGATCAACTTCGTTGATTTTTACTTCTGTAGGGAATGGTAGGGGTAAAAATTTTCTCTTTATTTATT
This sequence comes from Schistocerca americana, assembly GCF_021461395.2. Classification (NCBI taxonomy): domain Eukaryota; kingdom Metazoa; phylum Arthropoda; class Insecta; order Orthoptera; family Acrididae; genus Schistocerca; species Schistocerca americana. Next base: position 250,658,818 of record NC_060125.1, on the reverse strand, counting down.
TATTCTTCTTTCAGCTTTAGTTTGGGCACACAGAAGGGTCCTTTAACTCGCTGCTTTTGGTGTGTGTTTGAAAATATGTGTGTAGAAGTGCTAAAGGACGATATGTCCTTAAATTATGTAGAATTACGTAGGGATATCATTTGCGGAGGCTCAAATACTATCGCCTTCGGTACTTTATATTTGTGGTTGCGTAAGGGTTCTACCGCCCCTACTGTGGTGAGTTGTGGTGTACTGTCACGTATCATGTCCAACTTCCGAAATAAGGTTCGTGCCTTCTCCATGACCTTGTCTGAGAGGTAAGATTCGCTTAAGGCTCGATGAATGTCTTGATTTCTTATCCACCATTGGGCTCCTGTGATCCATCGTAGGCATCTGCTTTGTACAACCTGTAACTGCTTGTAGTTCGTGGCACACGTAGTACCCCAAGAGGTCGATCCATACAAAATGGATGGTTCGACTGTGGCATGGTACAACTGGAGTTTCGTGCGTTGGCTGAGGTATGAGCTCTTCAGAAAGGGGAGGAGAGCTCCCAGCATTTTGAGGCCAGACGTCTTCTTCTCCATAATGTGATGACTATACAACAGTTTGGCGTCCAGATGCACTCCCAGGTATTTTACAGTTGTTGCCCACGGGAGTGGCTGGTCTGATATCCGCAGGCGGCCATTGACGATGGGTCTCCGACGTGTGAAGACAATAACTTTGGTTTTTTCCGCATTGACCGTTATTTTGTTCATGTGGGTCCAGTGGTCCACTAAATCTAGTTGGCGCTGCATCCGTGTGACGAGGTGGTCCATTCTGGTGCCTGCAGTCAGGAGCGCTGTGTCGTCGGCATAGAAACTGGCAGTAACATGTGGCACCGTCGGGAGGTCGTTAATATATAAATTAAATAGCAGTGGAGAGATGACCGATCCTTGTGGAAGTCCTTCAAGGACAGGCCGTGTTGTTGAATTCTTGTCATCAATGCGAACATATAATCTGCGATCCTGAAGAAAATTGTCGAGAAGTTTTAAATAGCAGTCTGGTAGGGGAGTGGTACGTCGGAGCTTGACGATCAAGTTGCGTCGCGATACTTTATCGTAAGCCTTCTCTATATCGAGAAAGACTCCAATAGTATGTCGTTTCTTGTTGAAATTGTCCTGGATAGATTCCGTGATGCGCAGTAGTTGTAACTCAGCCGATAGCTTCGCCTGGAAGCCAAACTGCTCCGGTCGGATGATGATGTGTGCCACAAGGATGTCCAGCAGGCGTTTCAGTAGGACACGTTCCAGTACCTTTCCCAGCGTCGGCAGTAAACTTATGGGTCTGTAGCTGCCAGGGTGTGAGAGATCCTTGCCCGGTTTTGGTATTGGCACTATTCTGGCAATCTTCCATGCCTCTGGGAAGTATCCAGTCCTCCGCCGGAGTTCTCGGGTTAGTCTGTGAGTTTCCCGTCTATCGTCCGGATGGCGGTAACGGACCCATCGATTCCGACAGCGATTGCGCCTTGTCTTAAGCTCCTGCAGTGGTGGTGGAAACTCGTCATAATTGACTTCCGGTTGCAGGTGCTCCGTGAGTGCTCGTTGTTTCGCACTGGTAATCTTCTTCGTGAGTACTGCGACTGCCACATCAATCGCTTCTCTGGTAGTAACAACCTGGGTTGGTCGCACATTGTTGTTGAGGTACGCTTGGAACTGCTGCCAATCGTAAGTTCTTGTCGTCGGCAGTGGGAGTTGCAAAGTAGCCCTCTCTATGAGTCCTAACACCGGTCTGTGGTCCGACGAAAGATCATCCAGCGTCCGCAGATGGAGATTCGGGTTGATGTTCTTGATTATGGCGATGTCTAGAACATCAGCGTCTTGTGTCTGGACGTAAGGTATCCTCGTCGGTTCCCGTGGTCCATGGACGGAAACATGTAAATTCTCAGCCAGTGCAAACAACATATGTCCTTTTGGGTTAGTCTTACGGGAATTCCAGGCAACATGTTTACTATTAAGATCCCCTCCAAGGAGGATCTTGTCGTAACCCTCTGTAGCGGAGTAAAGATCTTCTGGGTGGAGAGGCTTCTTTGGGCTAAGGTAAGCCGCAATACAGGTAATGTTTCCGAGCATCGTGTGGATTGTTACTGCCGTGGCCTCTAAAGTCTGTAGTTGAGGTAAACGTTCTTGGTGGTGACGAATACATTTTTTGATCAGAACTGCGATCCCTCCACCCCGTTGGTCCCGTCTGTCCGTCCGGTAGATGTGCATGTTCCTCAAGCGCAGGTCGGTTGACTCGCGGAGATGTGTTTCGGAGACAAATGCTACGTCTATCTTGTGGCGATGTAAGAAGTCCGTGAATTCTATTTTCTTCGGTTTCAGGCCGTTGGCATTCCAAATGCAGAAGTTAAGATTCCTCGCGTGATGCCGTCTATCCATTTAGGGTGTTTGAAAAGCTGTCAGTACGCTTTCTACAAGCGAGAGGATAGACGTCAGCTTCTGCTGGAGGGCGGTGAGTAGTTGAAGAATATCTGTTAACGCTGGTGTAAAGGTGGTCGACCAGGCAGATGACGTCTCCGCTGGTGTTGGAGTCGGCGGATGGGCATGTAGTGCTTCGGAGTACGTGCGCTGTTGTCTTGTCTGCCGTAGAGTCACTCTGGGTGCCGGTTGTGGTCGAGAGGCGATTGTTTCCACAGGGAGAGGTGCCGCTTGTTGTTGGGTGGCCGGAATCGCAGCCATGGCCGAGTTCTTAAAAATTATAGGCCGTTGTGGGGTCGACTTCTTTGGTGTCCTTCTAGTATATTTCCGTAGGAGTTCTTGAAATTTGGGGCAGCCACGGAAGGTCGCTGGATTTTCTTGTTCACAATTGGCGCACTTTGGGGGCGCCGTCCTAGGATGGGTACAATTCGATGATTTATGGGATCCACCGCAGCGGACGCAGCGTGCTGGCATGCTGCAGTAGTTCGCTGTATGCTCGAAACGTTGGCAATGTCGGCACTGGACTGGTCCTTCTTTACTGTTATAGGTTTCTATTATCACTCGTGTGTAGAGCAGGTATTTGACATCATAGATCTTGTCACTGTCTTTTCCGGATGGGAGGGTGACTCGGTACACAGGTTGCGGTATCAATTGTTTCGTCTTCTCGTCGCGTTCCTTAAATTGGTAGACTTGTAGCACTTTGAAGCCTTTTTCCTTGAGGGCATAGTAAAGTTGTTCTTCGGTAACTTCCGCCGGAAGGCGTTTGACAACTACTTTCAGTTCCCTGTCGTCTGGTGCTTGATGTGTAAAATAGGAGAAGTTGTGGTTCGTGAAGAATTTTATTGCACGCCTTTGGTCTTCGAAGGACTCAAAGTGGTATTTGATGCGGTCCTTTTGGTATATAGCTTTAAGGTTGCCCTCTAGAAGTCCGTTGAGCGTTTCATTGAGGTGAACGTAATCCTTTGTGTAATAAATTGTGACTGGGGGCACTTTGCGAAGCACATTCTTGTCTCTGTCCACGGCTTCTGCGGCATTAGAAGTTTGTCCCTGCGGCTTGTTGGTGGTTGATGGAGGCGCAGCTTGAGGTGTCAGTGGGGCGAATCGGTTCGTTGTGGGGATGGTCTCCGTTCGTCTCTTAGCCGGGTTGGCTAAGTCCTTGGCTAATGCGTTGCTTCTGCGCCGTTTGTTGTGTACGAGCGTAAAGTCCCCCTCTGCGTGTAGGGAGTCGTTGTCGTTGTCTGCTGGAAAGGCCGCTGCCATCTCCGCGTCGTCGACCGTTTGGTGGGAGTGCTGTGATTCGACATCTGAGTCCACAGATGGAGATGCCAGACAGGTGTCGTTATCCTGCTCTTGCGTTTCCCGTGAATAGCGGATAAGGCGTTGTATGTCCTTCAGCGTTTCTTTGTCCTCCTCCCGACATATATCGAGCCTTCTGGCGTAGTCCTGGCGGTCGTCTTCATTGCTGCGTCCGTCGTGATGTGATGTATGGCCGACGTCCGAATATGGTTTCGTCGTGTGGTGTGTAGTTTTCTGCGGTCGAATAGCGCCTGTCGATCGTCGTTCTATCCTGTCATGAACCGGTGCCGTAGCCTGGGTCGTCAAACTGGGATCCGTCCTGTGTGGAGCGGCCGCTGGAGCGTCCGGCGGGCCAGGCCCAACCGACCGACCAGCGGCCGACTCCAGCGCGTCCGAGGCGGCTGCCCCGGCCGCGCGCGCATCGTCCTCGCTCGTCGGCATCGCGAACTCGACTCTGGTGCTGGACTCTGACTCTGTCGTGAACTAGCGAGGTTCCCACTTTTATATGCAAAAGATGGCTTCTTATTGGCTGGAATACGTCAGCGATATGGCGCGTAGCGAAGTGGTGCCCTCTACTTCCATAGATGTAGTTGCTATCCCGCGTTGTTTGCAGCGCCATCCCTTAAATCAGGAGGTAAAGTGCGAGAAGTTTTTCTCTGCGATTTTTCTTTATCCAGTGCACTCTTCCAAGTGTTGCTAAGTGCATAGCCGTTGTCTCTATTAAAGTTATTATCGTTAAGTCTAATTTCGACTGCTTCCCGGATCACAGAGTCCCAGTAATTCGATGTGTGAGCTATTACTCTGGTTTCTTCAAATAAAATCTTATGCTTGTTAAGCAGGCTATGTTCAGCCACTGCTGATTTTTCCAAATACCTATATTTCAGGTGGCGCTGGTGCTCGATGCAGCGGTCGGCAACGGTTCTCACAGACTGGCCCACGTAATTCTTGCCGCATTCGCAAGGAATAGTATAAATTCCCGGCACTCTTAAGCCGAGACTATCTTTGACTGGTCTCAACATTTCCTTAATTTTCCTGGGTGGTCGGAAAACTGGTTTTATTCCTTGCCTCTTCAGGACTCTGGCTATCTTGCTCGTTGTAGCACCGCAAAAAGGAAGCCGCGCTATGTGTTGGTCCTCTTCTTGTATGTGGCCGGCATCGTGTCTTACTTTCTTGGACAATACTGATTTAATTGTTGTCTGCTCATTTCTCCTCAGAAATTTTGAAGTTGTTCCGGCATACCTTGACGACCACTTATTTTTTATACAGTGGAAATTATTATGAAATGACGGATGGAACAGCCATGGGTTCGCCACTGTCACCAGCAATAGCGAATTTTTTCATGGAGGACTTCGAAGAACGAGCCCTGAGCAGTGCTCACCTCCGCCCATCATGCTTCTACAGATACGTCGACGATACTTTTTTAATCTGGCCACACGGCAGCGACACGCTGCAGCAGTTCGTCGAACATCTGAATGGTGTGCATCCAAACATAAAATTTACATTGGAGGTAGAGAAGGAAGGGAAGTTACCTTTTTTAGATGTGTTGGTAGAGCGAAAGCCGGATGGACGACTGGGCCATTCTGTGTACAGGAAGCCAACCCATACAGACTTATATCTGCATAGCCATAGCTTCCATCATCCGTCTCAGAAGAGAGCTATGCTGAATACTTTAGTACACAGAGCCAGGACTATTTCCGACAAGGACCACCTCGGTCCCGAGATCAACCATTTGACGACTGTTTTCAAGAGGAATGGTTATTCTGCCGGTGAAATTAAATCAGTATTGTCCAAGAAAGTAAGACACGATGCCGGCCACATACAAGAAGAGGACCAACACATAGCGCGGCTTCCTTTTTGCGGTGCTACAACGAGCAAGATAGCCAGAGTCCTGAAGAGGCAAGGAATAAAACCAGTTTTCCGACCACCTAGGAAAATTAAGGAAATGTTGAGACCAGTCAAAGATAGTCTCGGCTTAAGAGTGCCGGGAATTTATACTATTCCTTGCGAATGCGGCAAGAATTACGTGGGCCAGTCTGTGAGAACCGTTGCCGACCGCTGCATCGAGCACCAGCGCCACCTGAAATATAGGTATTTGGAAAAATCAGCAGTGGCTGAACATAGCCTGCTTAACAAGCATAAGATTTTATTTGAAGAAACCAGAGTAATAGCTCACACATCGAATTACTGGGACTCTGTGATCCGGGAAGCAGTCGAAATTAGACTTAACGATAATAACTTTAATAGAGACAACGGCTATGCACTTAGCAACACTTGGAAGAGTGCACTGGATAAAGAAAAATCGCAGAGAAAAACTTCTCGCACTTTACCTCCTGATTTAAGGGATGGCGCTGCAAGCAACGCGGGATAGCAACTACATCTATGGAAGTAGAGGGCACCACTTCGCTACGCGCCATATCGCTGACGTATTCCAGCCAATAAGAAGCCATCTTTTGCATATAAAAGTGGGAACCTCGCTAGTTCACGACAGTCAGTTGTAGCCCTGACGACGACCATGGAGGTAGTGGTCGAAAGCTCGGAGATTTATCCTGATTTGACGCGGCATGTACACCGAGAAATTTTTACTCAGAAAATACGTCGCGAAAGACTTCGTAGCCATACATTCCATTATCGTTGTTCTGACTTTATTGATGTTCATCTTACACCCTCCTTTCAAGATACTGTCCTTTCCATTCAAGTGTTCTTCCAAGTTCTTTGTTGTCTCTGACAGAATCACAATATCATCGGCAAAGCTCAAGTTTTTATTGTTTCTCCCTGAACTTTAATTCCTACTCCAAATTTTTCTTGGCTTCCTTTACCACTTGTTCATTGTGCAGATGGAATGACGTCAGGGATAGGCTACAACTCTGATTCACTCCCTTCACAACCAATGCTTCCCTTTCATGCTCCTCCACTCTTATAACAGTAGTCTGGTTTCTACACAAGTTGTAAATAGCTTTTCATTCCCTGTATTTTACCACTGTTACCTTCAGAATTTCGAAGAGACTACTCCAGTCATTACCGTCAAAAGCTTTCTCTAAGTCTACAAATAGTGTAATGTAAGTTTGCCTCTCCTTAATCTATCTTTTAAGATAGGTCTAGGGTCAGTATTGCCTCACGAGTTTCTATATTTCTCTTGAATCCAGACTGATCTTCCTGAAGGTTGGCTTCTACTAATTTCTCCATTCTTCAAGGAATTCACTATTTTGCAACCATGACTTATTTAACAGATAGTTAGGTAATATTGACACCTGTAGGCATTTGCTTTCTTTGGAATTGGAATTATTACATAGCTCTTCCAAGGCTATCAACAGCTCTGACGGAATGTCCGATATTCCCAGGGGCCTTGTTTCGACTTGGGTCTTTCAGTGCTCGGTCAAATTCTTCTCGCCGTATCATATCTCTCATCTCGTCTCCATCTAGGTCCTCTTCTATTCCTATAATACGCCTTCAAGTTAATCTTCCTTGTACACCCCCTCTATATACTCCCTCCACCATTCAGCTTTCCCTTCTTTGCTTAGTAATAGTTTACCATCTGAGCTCTTGAGATTCGTACAGCTCCTATTTTATCCAAAGGCCTCTCTAATTCTCCTGTAGGCGGTATCTGTCTTTCTCCTAGTTATATATGCTTCTAAAACATTACATTTGTAATTTAGCCTACCTATAGATGCAAAAGTGCTGTAATGCGTTTGCCGTCACTGCGAGAACAGTCAGGGTGACGTCTCTATGCTGCTCTTCTATTGCATTCAGTGACTCCAGTCATTACAGGGCATATCGGCCAAGTCTTCATCAGCAAACATATCCATACTGCTGTGTACTACTTTTAACAAACAGCTAACACTGCCAGAAAAATAAACAGACACAGAACCGAGTAGAGCTCAATACATGTTGAGGGCGAAGAGTGAAATGGGCGTTATTGTTATCAACAGCATTTACAGTGCATGAATGGTAAAAGTCTGTTTCCAAACAAGGCTCGCAACGGATACTGTTGACATTTCCACCATCCCACAGATCTACATCTTTACATCTACACCCATACTCCGCAAACCACCTGACGGTATGTGGCGGAGGATACCTTGAGTACCTCTATCGGTTCTTCCTTCTATTCCAGTCTCGTATTGTTCGTGTAAAGAAAGATTGTTGGTATGCCTCTGTGTGGGCTCTAATCTCTGATTTTATCCTTATGGTCTCTTCGCGAGATATACGCACGAGGGAGCAATATACTGCTTGACTCCTCGGTGAAGGTATGTTCTCGAAACTTCAACAAAAGCCCGTACCGAGCTACTGAGCGTCTCTCCTGCAAAGTCTTCCACTGGAGTTTATCTATCATCTACGTAACGCTTTCGCGATTACTAAATGATCCTGTAACGAAGCGCGCTGCTCTCTGTTGGATCTTCTCTATCTCTTCTATCAACCCTATCTGGTACGGATCCCACACTGGTGAGCAATATTCAAGCACTGGGCGAACAAGTGTACTGTAACCTACTTCCTTTGTTTTGAGATTGCATTTCCTTAGAATTCTTCCAATGAATCTCAGTCTGGCATCCGCTTTACCGACGATCAACTTTATATGATCATTCCATTTTAAATCACTCCTAATGCCTACTCCCAGATAATTTATGGAATTAACTGCTTCCAGTTGCTGACCTTCTATAGTGTAAAAAAATATGTGTGAAAACTTATGGGACTCAACTGCTAAGGTCATCAGTCCCTAAGCTTACACATTACTTAACCTAAATTATCCTAAGGACAAGCACACACACCCATGGCGGAGGGAGGACTCAAACCTCCGCCGGGACCAGCCTGCTATATTGTAGCTAAATGATAATGGATCTTTCTTTCTATGTATTCACATCACATTACACTTGTCTACATTGAGATTCAATTGCCATCCCCTGCACCATGCTTCAATCCTCCTGCATTTCAGTACAATTTTCCATTGTTACACTTCAAGACAAAAAAACCGATACATCACTAAGCAATCATCCAAATGAAACGGAAATCTATAGATGTGATGTACACGTGCAGACATGCTAATGATAACAATTTCAGAAACATTGGATGATTTATTCTAGAGAAATAGCTTCACAATTTGATCAACTCAATAATGCGTTTGTTCACCTCTGGCTCTCGTGCAACCAATTACTAGGCTTGGCTTTGGCTGACAGCTGTTGGATGTACCTCTGAGGGATATCGCGCCAAATTCTGTCCATTGGCGCGTTCTATCGTCAAAATCCCTAGATGGTTGGAGGGTCCTGCCCATCACGCTCCAAACGTTCTCAATTGTGGAGACATCAGGCGACTTTTCTGGCCAAGGCAGGGTTTTTCAGGCATCAAGACAAACAGTAGAAACTCTCGCCGTGTGCGAGGAGGGGTTATCTTGCTGAAATGTAAGCCCGGGGTGTCTAGCCATGGACGGCAACGAAACGGGACGTACAATATCGTCGATGTACCGCTGTCTTTTAAGGGTGCCGTGGATGATAACCAAAGCGGTCCTACTGTTACACCGGGGGCTCACCAGACACGTCTTTGGCCTGGAATCTCATTGACTGGAGTAAAACTATCTTCGATTATGAGTCCTCCTTCGAAATCAGCCCCAACGACCATCAAAGACGTGACTGGAGGCGCCTCAGACAGCGGTGGGACACCAACCTGACTGTCACCCGCAATACGGCCCAACAACCAGGAGTAATGGGCTGGGGTACCATTTCTTTTCATAACAGGACCCCTTTGGGCATCATTCGTGGCATAGCGGTACGTAAACGATATTATGCGCCCTGTTTCGTTGTCCTTCATGGCAAACCATCCTGAGCTTACATTTCAGTAAAATACTGCCCGCTCGCACTCATCGAGAGTTTCTACCGCTTTTGATCCTGCTTCCCAAACCCTACCTTTGCCAGCATGGTCGCCGGATCTCTCATCAATTGAGAACGTTTGGAACGTTATGGGTAGGACCCTACAACTATCTCGAGATTTTAACGATCTAACGCGCCAATTGGACAGAATTTGTCACGATATCGCTCATGGGGACATCCAACAATTCTATCAACCAATGACAAGCCGTGTAGCTGTTTGCATAGGGGCCAAAGGGGTACAACGCGTTATTGTCTTGCTTAATTTGTGAAGCTCTTTCTCTTGGGTAAATCATCCAATTTTTCTGAGATTGTAATCATTTGTTTGTATATTTACATCTTCTACCGATTTCCGTCCCATTCGGATAATTTCTTCGTGGTACGTCTTTCTTTAATTTTTTTGAACAATTCATCCCTTAGTTTTACGACATTCGACGCCCCACATACTGATATACCATGCAATCCCAATATTGGCTACTAATGGCAACAGGACGCGGAAGAGGGGATACCCACTGGCGAGGGCAGCATGAGACTGCGGAGCGTTGTTGAGCTGCTTATTCGACGAGTAACTCACAGCAGTGCTACAGTGCTAGTGGTGTTGATACAAAGGAGAGCAATGGCAACGATAAACAAAGCAAACATTGCATTATATCTACAACAACAGTTGCCGAAGTTGACATTTTGTCAGACAGAAATTCAAGGAATTTCGCAGAGTGGGAAAGATGTGGCAGATGAAATATTAGCGTTTCTGCAAGATAAGTAGGTGGAATGTGTAGTGTCGTACACGCTCGACTATGTCGAAATTGTACATCAGGAGTAAATGACTTCGATACGTGCTTAACAAGTGAAAGTGATATTGAAACAGGCGTCAAGCCATGTTGTTCATGATCCTAGTCGGACAGGGAGCCACCAATCCCGTCTACAACGAATGAAGTAAAGGACAATAGTTGTCCTAGGAGCGGGTGTTAAACATCATTATGTACAGGTACGATCATCCGCAGTGTAGTGAAAAAACAATTATGAACAGATGTAGAATAAGTCCACAGCAATGTGACCGTTTAGCGCATAAGAAAAACTACGGATATTCAAGGGTGGACAAGCACACTTGTCCCAAAACTGGTGTTGCGCGCTTCGAGGATGAGGTTGTGCGTGACCGTGACCTACTACGTCATACACATCAAATTTCCCGTGACATCGATTACAGTGATTTCAAGGGAAGCTGTGGATGGTTACATAACTTCGAACAGTGCTACAGAATTGGAAGACGCAAGATAACGAAATTTCAAACAAACAATCAACTTGACGATGCACAGAAAACTGCGGAATCGGCCCGAAAATTTGTAGATGAGATAAACTTATCCCGTCGTTGAGTAAGGAATTTGTTTTCACCTCCGACCAATCGGAATTTGAAGAAGAAATTAGAGGTACCAAGAGAGTTGTATCAAGATCAGATAACACCAATGCCTTAACGCATTTTAATACAGTTATGCCTATTGTTTATATGGCTACTAAATTGGCTGGAAAGCTATTTATTGTGTTGTGAGAAGTTGGAGGTGCTCTGCCCCCTAAGATTATTTATCGTTTGCGTGATCTTGCGAGGGCAGTGGGAATATTTACGTCATAGCAAGCAAGAATGAGGAAATGGTATGAGCACTGCTTTTGGCCAATAGTTGGTCAAATAACTTGTCTTTGCTTGATTCCTGGTCTGCGTGTAAAAATGACACTCGTTTAGTGCAAGCTATTGCACCTGAAAACTGTGTACCACTGCAATTCGTACCACCTGGAACCATTGGACAAATTCAGCCTCTCGATGTTTGTTTTTTCCTTGCCCATAAAACATATTATCGCTCTCTGCAGTTACGCCTTAAGGGATAGCCAGTTTCAGAATAATCTCCGCGACAGACTGTTTCGCAGTCGGTTGCATGCCATTACATTCGATCAGTTCTCATCACCATGTTGCACCAATATCATTCTGTGCGCATTCTATAAGAGTGGATACGTAGCTGAACGCCCTGCTCGGTTTGTAGCTCCCAAGGAGTTCGCCTTCCATCTTGAAGGTGCGAACCTTTGTGATCATTGTGGCTCGGTATTTTTCATTCGGTGTTGATGGTGCAAGTTAATGGTTTGTTTTCAACACTTCTTGAACGTCGAGGATGTCCATTTTGGGAAATCTAATACATACATCCCATAGAAGGTAAATTCTGCACCTCTGTGTCACCCTCCTGATGTACATTGTGAGTCATTAGCAGCTAATTTTTTTCCCGTCATAACTGTTAACGCAACACTTGCAAATGAGTCTTAACTAAAGTTTGAACTAGAGAGCCCGCACTCAAGGGGTTTCTTGTTAGAGTTTATTTTGAGTGTAATACGAGAGCTACTAATAAAGTTTTAACTATCAACTTGATAAAATGGAGAATGCTACTACCAAACGTAGTCCTTCTTTACATATACATCCTCGAAGCAAACCTTTTATCCGAAAGGTGGGTGGTTTGATGAAGACCTCGTAGAAGTGTACAGTTTAGCAGTTCAGGAAACGTACCACGTCAAAAATCAGCTCGTTGTCATTTAGCAATTTCCTGCAACAGAGTTATATCTTCATCTGAAGAATAGCGTTGAATATGGTGAGAACGCAGGGGATAGGCAACATTTGATAGCCAACAGAAGCAGCCATATCTGACTGTGTCCTATGTAGAATACGCTCGGGCGTGTTCTTGGAGCGAAAAAGTTCTCACGATTCTTCGCCGAGATATGATCAGCTGATTTCAGCAGTATGTTCCTGTGACGGTCTGCTACCTACGAACGTAATCTGTAAGCATAGCTCAATGCCAGTTGCAAAAACACTCAACATCATCTTGCCAGACGATGGATGGGTCTTCTTCTTTTGAGAAGGTCGATCCACGAAATATCGTCGGCTTGCTTTGCTCCTCTGTTGCGGAGCCATAGCGAGAAACCCAGCACTCGACTATGGCGATTAGGCCAACGGGAGACGTGCAGAGACAGCCGTAGTGAGGACTTGGTCTTGCCTACGTTGCAATGCGCCTCAAGCTTTGGCGGCGATGCCCGACGAGTCTCATGGGATTACTGATGGAGGCTCTGGCATCGCCTTTCCTTGCCCCTCCGGTGCCGCTTACCGAGGTGCCATTTTCCAATTCTGGTTTTATCTGGATTCTGGTTTTATCTACGGGACGCTCTCACTGTCTCTCGCTTACCAACGGCCAGTGACATCTATCGCACGCTGCTTCTCCACCGGTCGCTCACTGTCTTCGAAATGACATATCCTAACGTGCATTGGAAGCTAGTATAGCGCATTCTCAAGGTTCGACCTGGCAAGTCACGGTGAACAAAAAACAGATTACTCGTGAGAGACTCCAAAGGATCCATCGTACCGATTCGCCTTGATGTGTGAACTGCAACGTTCAGGATACAGACGAACACCGACTGCACTGTGTGCCGACGGAAAAGATCTGGTATTTTATGCGTCAAATTTTGGCTCTCTTTTTACGGCTGTCGCCCGCTTCTGTCGATTCACGCACTCTTCTCCACCCAAACGAAGTTTTATTACCCGAAGACAAAATCTTGGCGACAAAGACACATAATGAAAAGACTGATTTATTTTTTGTTAACAAATAAATGAGTATTCTCGTATGGCCGTTGAACCTTTCCATTTCTTACTGTTTGGCGAGGAAGACATTGTGATCGGGTCTTGTGTAACGACCCCTGCCCATTTTGCCCTCGGCACCATACCATAAAAAATGTAAGGTGCCGAGCTCGAGTCTCGCTTCGGCAGACATTTGGATCTTTCACTGATAGTGTATCTATACCTAACACAGCTGATGTCAAGGTATTCGCATTCAGAAAATGTATTTCGAATCAATTTGACGTGGCTTTCAAAAAATGGCTCTGAGCACTATGGGACTCAACTGCTGAGGTCATTAGTCCCCTAGAACTTAGAACTAGTTAAACCTAACTAACCTAAGGACATCACAAACATCCATGCCCGAGGCAGGATTCGAACCTGCGACCGTAGCGGTCTTGCGGTTCCAGACTGCAGCGCCTTTAACCGCACGGCCACTTCGGCCGGCACGTGGCTTTCAGTTGTTTATGACTGTTCATCCTGTCATGCACTTAAAGTCACCTGGATTTGCCTCGACACACTGCAACACTTCCACTACTGTCTTGGTTCGTCAGGATTCTCGTGTAAGTTGAGTAGTTGTGAACCCAGCGAGCAACGGACTTCGTAACCTTCAAAATTACGCGGAAGATTTTGTAAACTATCCACGACTAATTTTCACTTGTCTTGATTATGATACTTCGGTCTCAAGGCAAACAGGGCCTCCACTTCTATGGCGAGTCCAGCTACTTTACGGACAGGTGGCCTACCAACTTTGTTCACCATCATCAAGACTTATATGATCACGCTAGAAACGCCTGCGCCGCCTTGTCATTGTATCATATGATGTTGCACTGTTTCCGTACACTTCCACCTACCAAGCATGGGTTGTTGCAGCACTGACTCCCTTAAGATTCAAAAAGAGGAATTATCGCACTGTACTCTGCTGTGTCCATGGGCTGCGCCAGAGGCTCCCATATCCTTTCAGTTCGCTTCCTTCTCGTTTCATTTCTCTATCAGCTACGCCACTTTCCCCCCAACTCCACTACTTGTATTTTATCACGTTTCTCTTTCTCTCCCTTTAACACCCTTATCCACTACTTATGTTACAGTGGTTTCTCAATGTTCTTTCTGTATTAGATGTAACTTATAATAACTTATAATAACCAATATAATGTAAAATAGAGGCGATTATAATCAAAGAGGAGCTACTCACAGAGGTCCTGTGTGGGCTACAATTATCGTATGGCAGCGAAACTTGGTAGACATTCCACTGCATTAATACGTAACCGATTTACGCTGGAAAAAAATTAGTTCCCGTTTTGGTCTGGCACTGTGAATGCAAGAAAGACGTACACGGTATAGAATTTTTCCATAAGTAACGGAATAGGAGCCTGATGTGGGCAGAAAAGGTGAAACACTTGAGAAAGGCGTAATGTTGATTGCGTTATTAATTTACACAGTCTCTCCCAATATCAGCACCAGAGACATCGATGAAATGCTGTACAGCGACAGATCTGCACCTGGTGACCAAAATTGGAACTAATTTTTTTCCAAAGTTAATCGGTTCCGCATTAACCATCCGCTATCTAGCAGTCTCCCTCTACAGTTTTCACCCCCACACTTCCTTCCATTACGAAACTGACAAATTCATGATGCTTTAGAATGTGTCTTATCAAATGATCCCTTCTTTTGGTTAAGTTGTAGGATAAATTTATGCCCTCCACAATCCCATTCATTAACTCATTATTAGTTACATGATTTATCTATCCAGTTTTCAGCATTCTTCTATAGCACCACATTTGGAAAGCTTCTATTCTTTTCATGTCTGAACTGCTTACAGTCCACGATTCACTTCCACAGATGGCTACAATCCATACAAACACATTCAGAAAGGTCTTCCTAAGACTTAAACCGACATTAGATGTTAATAAAGTACTCCTGTTCAAAAATGCGTTCCTTGCTGTTTCCATTCTCCACTTTATATCTTTTCTTCTTAGGCTGTGATCGGTTATTTTGCTGCCTAAACAGCGAAATTCATTTACTAATTTTAGCGTCTCTTTTCATAACCTAATTTCTTCACAATCGCTTGACTTCATTCGACAAGATTCCGTTTGCCTTAACAGCGAAATTTGATTCCGTTTGCCTTAACAGCGAAATTCATTTACTAATTTTAGCGTCTCTTTCCCTAACCTAATTTCTTCAGAATCGCTTGACTTCATTCGACTAGATTCCGTTATCCTTGTTTTACTTTTGTTAATGTTCACCTTACAATTCCTGTTCAAGACAGCTTCCATTTGATTGAACTTCTGTTCCAGGTCCTTAGACGTAACCGACAGAATTACAGTGACATCAGCAAAATCCGAATTTTTTCTTCACTTTTAACTTTAACTCCATTTTTAAATTTCTTCTTGGTTTCTTTCACAGCTTGTTCAGTGTACAGACTGAATAACGTAAGAGACAGGTTACAGGTTTGCCTCACTCCGTTCTCATCTGCTGCTTCCCTTTCATGTCCGATTCTTATAACAGCAATCTGGTTTACCGCCTGCTTGTAAATTACGTTTCACTCCTCATATTCCATCCCTGCTGCAAAGAGTGTGCTGCAGTCTATATTCTCCAAATCCACAAATGCTGTAAAAGTAAGCTTGCCTTTCTTCAGCCTCTTATATAAATATGGAGCTTTATTTTGTCGAGATTACAATTAAAACTTTAATTACCTACGTGCATATCCAATGATAAATGGGTGTAAGATATCAAACGTAACGAAATTACTCCGTAATAAGCCACCGGGTTCTTCCTACCAAAATACTCAGAAAATATCCCTAAATAAACAAAGAAATTTTGACGATGAAGTTCGGATTCACTCCGAATAAGTTCAAAATAATACACAAATTAATTGATTTATGGTGTGGTATTTGGCGAAACAGATAATTTTTTTATTTAGCTTACGGCTTACAGAATTACAGTTTAGAAGTACATACAATTTATTTCATACAAGATAAGATAAAATAATCTGAATCAGTTCAAGTAGATAAATATATACAGAGTGTTTCACAATTCATGTTATACACTTCTAGAGGTTGTAGAGAGGATTTAGTAGATCAAGTTTTGCTTAGGAACACACATCCAAAAACGTCATCCAAAGACGCTACAGAGCGGTAAAATTACAGACGACGGCGCCTGTAAACGTATGTATATACAAGGTGATTCCGTGATGATGTTACAAACTTTCGAGGCTGATGGGAAAGGGTAACTATATCAATTGGAGTTAAGGGACCATGTAACGGAAGCGAAGAAGTCGAAAGCAATAAGTGAGAACCGTTCTGATACCTATGACAGTGGATTGCTGTTGTTGCTAAGACTGTAGGGTAAACAACTTTCAGATGTGGCAGCATGGACCAAAACAAGGAAAAAATGTCCAGTTAACATGTGCTCTAAAATGCATACCTGTGGAGCTATGAGCACTTGTTCATCTTCGCTGCTGTGAAACATATCTCCTCTGTTCAACAAGTGCTCGTACCTCTTAAGATGTGCATTTTAGAGCCGTTGTTTATCTTGACGATTTTGTCTTGTTTTGGTCCATGCTGCCACCTCTGAAAGTTGTTTACCCTACAGTCTTAGCAACAACAGTACCAGTACCTGCATTCCACAGTCAGATGTATCAGAACGGTTTTCGCTTATAAGTTTCGACTCGTTCTTTTCTGGTACAGGGACCTTACCTCATATTGATATATTTTTCCTTCTACGTCATCCTAGAAAGTCTGTCTATGTATACAGGGTGAACATTAATAAAACCGGCAAACTGCAGAGGAAGGTCCAATAAACATGACTCCGAAAATACATCGTTGCTACGGTGGACGGCGCTGACGAATGAGAATGTCGTGCCCTGTGTTGCTTGCGTGTTGCAGGCTATGTGATTGACACAGCAGTAGAATGGTCCGGTATTCATGTCGGGAACCAGGCGAGATGATGGTGCCTGTATAAGGCCAAGCAGATGGAAATGATAGAGAGGTAACGTAGCTGTATCAAAACAAGTACCTTCACGGCTTCACAGGCACCAACCACATCACACAATATTTCACGCCCTTTTTGGGCGTTTGTATGATCACGGGTCCTTCCAAACAGACGAAGTTAGAGCGAGGTGTCGGACTTTGCGTGCACCAGAACCCGGCCTTCCAAATCTGGTGCACGCACAAAAAAAATGGCTCTGAGCACTATGGGACTCAACTGCTGAGGTCATTAGTCCCCTAGAACTTAGAACTAGTTAAACCTAACTAACCTAAGGACATCACAAACAGCCATGCCCGAGGCAGGATTCGAACCTGCGACCGTAGCGGTCTTGCGGTTCCAGACTGCAGTGCCTTTAACCGCACGGCCACTTCGGCCGGCGGTGCACGGACAGTCCGAAGCCTCCCTGCATGTTCGCCTGTCCGAAAGGACCCACGATCACGCAGCCGCCCAAAAAGGGCTTGAAAAGCTGTATAACGTGGTTGGTGTCTCTGAAGGTACTTGTTTTAGTACAGACGTGCTGTCTCTGACCGTTTCCATCTGCTTGGCCGTGCGCAAACGCCATCTCAGATTGCTCTCAACATGATTACCTGACCATTTAGCTGCTTATAGTACGCTACGTCAATCACGCAGCCTCCAACACACAAGGAACACATGACATGTGCTCAGAGGAGCTTTTATTCGTCAGCGCCATCTACCATGGAAAAGATGCAGCTCCGGACACATGTTCACAGGATCTTTTTCCTACATTTCCAGTCAAGAATCTGTCCCTGCAGTTGGACGGTTTTTTTAATATTCACACTGTATAAAAAGTTACAAAGTTTGTAACATCACCACAGAATCACCCTGTATATATACACATTTACAGGCGCCGTCGCCTATACCTTTGATGCTCTGCAGCGTCGTTGGATGACGTTTCCGGACATGAGTTCCTACGTAAAACTTGATCTACTTTTCCCCTGTACAATCTCTAGAAGTAGAAACATGGGTCCGGAAGTGCATACTTTCCGCAATAAACACATGTTTACAGGAGGTGTTCAGCGTGGCGTCCATTAATGACAATACACCTCTCTGCCCTCCGCCGTAAGGAATGACGCACCCTTTGAAGTTTTTAAGTATACACGGTAGCTGTTGTACCTGCTGGCACGCATTGAAGACGCGATCCTGTAGTGTGCGCACTTTATTGACTGGCGTGGCGTAGACGATTTCCTTCAAGTGTCGCCATAATAAAAAGTCTAGGTAATTGAGGCGTGGGAAACGAGCACGCCAAAGTGTGGGGCCTCCCGAGCATCCAACTGTCTTGAAATGTCTGCGTCAGATATTGGCGCACATTGTGACGAAAGTGTGCTGGTGCGTCATCATGCATGACCCACAATTGTATTCGTTGCTGCAATGGCACAGCCTCCAGCAAGGTAGGCACTACATTAATGAGAAAGTCCAGATAATATGCCCCTGTTAACCTCCGTGGTAGCGCGTTTGGCCATATTAATCTATTGCCAAGCACGCCTGCCCATAGGTTGACCGAGAATCGGTGGTGATGCCCTCTTTTCTGAATTGCTTGGAGATTTATATCTGCCCATACATACTGGTTATGAAAATTCACAAAACCACCTCTTGTGAACCCTGCCTCTTGGATGTGTACAGTGGACCTTCGGCATACTTCTGCAACAGCCATTGACAGAACCGCTGTCTGCCACGATGATCCTGTGGCCTTAGGGCGTGAACGCGTTGTAGATGCATGGGTGCAGCAATTGTTCGTGAAATACCCCCAGATAAGAGAGTGAGACACGCCTTCTGCTGCTGTTAATCATCGTACACTGCTCGCAGGAGTTTCTTTCATTGAAAGAAGCTCCTCCATGTCAAGTGTGCGGACTGTGCGGGACCTTCCACTGTCAAGCTTCCGATGTGCAATGGTACCTGTGTCCGTCAGACGCTAAAAAAGTCTGCCGAACAATTTATCAGAGGGCACTCTGTGCTGTTGATATTTTCTAGCGTAGTGGCCACCGGCTCACAGGCTACGTCCATTTGCTAAACCGTAGCAGAATAACATATCTGCCCTTTCACTAGTCGAATAGTAGGCTTCCATTGCTGACAAGTGGTGGAAGAGAGAAAATGTAAATGCACTACATGATCTGTACGTACAAACTGCTCAATAACAGCAAAGACGTAAGTGAATCCGCGTTTGGAAGAAGCTAAAACACCATAACGCGTACCCAGCGTTGACAGTACTGTACAATAAGGCACACCAACACGACAAAAACTAACGTAGCCTACAACACGACTCGAACCAAACAACTAACTGATGACTACTTAATAGTAGGTAGAGTACTATGCGTAAGACGACATAATACCCTGCCGACACATAAGACGGAGCGCCAATGCAACGACTGTGCAGCCGCAACCAAGTGTCGCGCACCCCTTCCTGTAAACACGTGTCAATCTCGGAAAGTGTGCATTTCCAGATCCATGTTTATTGGACTTATTTTTCTTGTGTCGATGGGAACTACCACCTCTCAAGGTATTAGACCCTTTTTTGAACAGCACATACTGTGTATACAGGGTGTTACAAAATGGTACGGCCAAACTTTCAGGAAACATCCCTCACACACAAAGAAAGAAAATATGTTACGTGGACATGTGTCCGGAAACGCTTACTTTCCATGTTAGAGCTCATTTTATTACTTCTCTTCAAATCACATTAATCATGGAACGGAAACACACTGCAACAGAACGTACCAGCGTCACTTCAAACACTTTGTTTCAGGAAATGTTCAAAATGTCCTCCGTTAGCGAGGATACATGCATCCACCCTCCGTCGCATGGAATCTCTGATGCGCTGATGCAGCAATGGAGAATGGCGTATTGTATCACAGCCGTCCACAATACGAGCACGAAGAGTCTCTACATTTGGTACCGGGGTTGCGTAGACAAGAGCTTTCAAATGCCCCCATAAATGAAAGTCAAGAGGGCTGAGGTCAGGAGAGCGTGGAGGCCATGGAACTGGTCCGCCTCTACCAATCCATCGGTCACCGAATCTGTTGTTGAGAAGCGTACGAACACTTCGACTGAAATGTGCAGGAGCTCCAGCGTGCATGAACCACATGTTGTGTCGTACTTGTAAAGGCACATGTTCTAGCAGCACAGGTGGAGTATCCCGTATGAAATCATGATAACGTGCTCCATTGAGCGTAGGTGGACGAAACTAAAATGAGCTCTAACATGGAAATTAAGCGTTTCCGGACACATGTCCACATAACATCTTTTCTTTATTTGTGTGTGAGGTATGTTTCCTGAAAGTTTGGCCGTACCTTTTTGTAACACCCTGTATACTGGTGCAAGCTGGAGAGCCGGCAGTAGCTGAAAGATGTTCTGATAAACATTTTCCATCACTGTTGCATATCCAATAACTCCAGCCGGTTGACTGCTGCAAGTGTTTGCATTTACGAAGTATTTACAGGTACCCATGACTTTGCTTTTAAGGAAGTTGTGCAAAATGTGATCCACTGTTTGTTCCGATGTTCCGTAGTCGCATTTGTCATCATCGGTAATTCCCCACTTGCGTAGTGTTGCTTTGGTCACGGCATGGCCAATTCTGATGCGATTGAGAGACCTCCAGATTTTTTTGGATCGTTTGCTCCCCTGGGTTGGATCTCTTTCACTTAACTTCTTGTGGCCACGGAAGGCACTCTGATTTCACCATTCATCTCTTCGATTGTAGCTTTCTGAGGCAAGATGGCCACCGTTTACACACATCGGTTCTGTAGATTTTAGTTGGGTGGACGGTAAATTGTTTAATGTTTCGTTACTTTGTAAGTTTCTAGTTCTATTGAGTTTCGTCCATTCACGTGTTTTTGCTCGTCGTCGTCGGAGACTTGGAGTGGCAATATTAATCAGTACTGACAGCCAAGGTATTAGTGTGTCTTTAATAGTTCCTGTCACGACCCTCATAGCATCATTAGACACATATTTATTTTGTTCACGTAGCTACTTCAACTCCAAACAGGAGAACAATATTCGGTGACAGGATACACACCTGCTTGTGCTGCAGCTCTTAATGTGTTTGCATTATGTGGTGTCATCGCCAGACACCACACTTGCTAGGTGGTAGCTTTAAATCGGCCGCGGTCCATTTAGTACATGTCGGACCCGCGTGTCGCCACTGTGTGATCGCAGACCGAGCGCCATCACAAGGCAGGTCTCGAGATACGGAAGAGCACTCGCCCCAGTTGTACGACGACTTTGCTAGCGACTACACTGCCGAAGCCTTTCTCTCATTTGCCGAGAGACAGAATAGCCTTCAGCTAAGTTCATGGCTACGACCTAGCAAGGCGCCATTAACCATTTTAAGATAGAGTCTCACTTGTATCATCAAGAAATGTCTCATCAAGAACGATGTATACAACAAGGATTAAAAGTTAAGTAGAATAGCAGCTACGTACTTTTCTTGCTACAATTCATTACGTATCCTGTTTCAGACCTCTCTCTAGATTAACGCGTGCCTTTCGGCTACTTCAGTGTGGCGTAGCTGTCTTGTTACGCCACAACACATTAGATCCTCAGATAGCACCAGTTTCCGTACTATGTTATTTCTTGCTTTTAGCTTCTGTCCTGCGAGTTCTATGTGTTTCCTAAAAGTTAGTTATCTGTTGGGTCACACACAAATACGCCCATGGACAAAAATCGCAACACCAAAAAACGCTGAGTAATTAACCTTCGAGAATACACTTCTCTAGGTAGCATATTGGAGTAATTAACATTGTAAGATCAGAGATTAATCCAAGCGCAAGATAAGCTATTGTAAATGTGATCTGCTAGAGTACCTGCCAGAATTTTGAATGTAAGCCTGCAAAAGGCGCATGCATTGTGCTGTACAGGTGCCGGATGTGAGTTTGTGAGATGGAGTTCCATGCCTGTTGCATTTGGTCGATCAATACGGGGAAGGTTAATGCGGTTTGTGGATGACGCTGGAGTTGTTGTCCGATGATGTCCCACATGTGATCGACTGGAGACGGATCCGGTGATCGATCAGTTGCCTTGGAAACATGTCGACACTCTGTGCAGCATTTCAGGCGACAACAGCGGTATGTGAGCGAGTGTTATTCTGTTGGAAAACACCCGCTGGAACGCTGCTCATGAATGGCAGCACAACAGGTCGAATCACCAGACTGACATACAAATTTGAAGTGAGGATGCGTGGGATAAATTACGAGAATGTTCCTGTTGCCATATGACATCCCACCCCAGACCGTAACTCCAGGTGTACGCTCAGCGTGTCTGGCATGCAGACAGCAGGACCTCAACTGGCCTCCTCCTAATCAGCACACGGCAATCGCTAGCACCGCTGAAGTTATAAATGGCAATGGTTTGAGCTCAGTGGAATGCACGGTGCAGGGGCGTCTGGTTCGGAGCTCTCCTTCAAGTAACTGCGGCTGTTCCTGTCGGAGGTTCGAGTCCTCCCTCGGGCATGGGTGTGTGTGTTTGTCCTTAGGATAATTTAGGTTAAGTAGTGCGTAAGCTTAGGGACTGATGACCTTAGCAGTTAACTCCCATAAGATTTCACACACACAAGTAACTGATTTGTAACACTTAGTTGTGTCACTGTGGCTCCTACTGCTGCTCGAATTGCTGCTGCAGATGCAGTACGATGCGCCACAGCCATACACTGAACACGATGGTCTTCCCTCTCGACATGTGGCCGTCCGTAGCCCAGCCTTTTTCCGACCGCCCATTCCTGTGTCTGCCGCTGCCAGCAACCGTGCACAGTGGCTAATTTCCTGCCAAGTCTTTCTGCAATATCACAGAGGGAACACGCAGATTCTCATATCCCTATTACACGATCTCGTTCAAACTCAGTGAGGTTTTGATAATCGTTTCTTTGTCGTCTTCAAGACATTCTTGACGAAAATCAAGTCACCACGTCGAATCTCAAACGGCTAACGCTCACCAGCGTTACAACTTGTATTTCAAGCAAACCTAATTTTCATCTTCATAATGGCGCTGCTAGCGCCTCTTATGCGAAATGTGAATGAACATCGCCTTTCACATGTACAATACTGGCCAATAAAATTGCTACACCACGAAGATCACGGGCTACAGACGCGAAATTTAACCGACAGCAAGGAGATGCTGTTATATACAAATGATTAGCTTTTCAGAGCATTCACACAAGGTTGGCGCCGGTGGCGACACCTACAATGTGCTGACATGAGGAAAGTTTCCAACCGATTTCTCATACACAAACAGCAGTTGACCGGCGTTGCCTGGTGAAACGTTGTTGTGATGCCTCATGTAAGGAGGAGAAATGCTTACCATAACGTTTACGACTCTGATAAAGGTCGGATTGTAGCATATCGCGATTGCGGTTTATCGTATCGCGACATTGCTGCTCGCGTTAGTCGAGATCCAATGACTGTTATCAGAATATGGAATCGGTGGGTTCAGGAGGGTAATACGGAACGCCGTGCTGGATCTCAACGGCCTCGTGTCACTTGCAGTCGAGATGACAGGCATCTTATGCGCATGGCTGTAACGGATCGTCCAGCCACGTCTCGATCCTGGAGTCAACAGATGGGGACGTTTGCAAGACAACAACCATCTGCACGAACAGTTCGACGACGTTTGCAGCAGCATGGGCTATCAGCTCGGAGACCTTGGCTGCGGTTACCCTTGGCGCTGCATCACAGACAGGAGCGCCTGCGGTGGTGAACTCCACGACGAACCTGGGTGCACGAATGGCAAAACGTCATTTTTTCGGATGAATCCAGGTTCTGTTTACAGCATCATGAAGGTCGCATCCGTGTTTGACGACATCGCGGTGAACCGACATTGGAAGAGTGTATTCGTCATCGCCATACTGGCGTATCACCCGCCGCGATGGTAGGGGATGCCATTGGTTACACGTCTCGGTCACCTCTTGTTCGCATTGATGGCACATTAAACAGTGGACGTTACATTTCACATGTGTTACGATCAATGGCTCTACCCTTCATTCGATCCCTGTGAAACCCTACATTTCAGCAGGATAATGCACAATCGCATGTTGCAGGTCCTGTACGGGCCTTTGTGGATACAGAAAATGTTCGACTGCTGCCCTGGCCAGCACATTCTCCAGATCTCTCACCAATTGAAAACGTCTGGTCAATGGTGGCCGATAAACTGGCTCGTCACAATACGCCAGTCACTACTCTTGAGGAACTGTGGTATCGTGTTGAAGCTGCATAGGCAGCTGTACCTACAAGCCATCCAAGCTCTGTTTGACTCAATGCCCTGGCGCATCTAGGCCGTTATTACGGCCAGAGGTGGTTGTTCTGGGTACTGATTTCTCCGGATTTATGCACCCAAATTGCGTGAAAATGTAATCACATGTCAGTTCTAGTATAATATATTTATCGAATGAATACCTGTTTATCATCTGCATTTCTTCTTGGCGTAGCAATTTTAATGGCCAGTAGTGTAGAAACACACCTGCCAACTTTTGTTTAAGGCGCACAGCTCCTTCCTGGTGTTCGATTATTTTCCATCAGTGTATTTCTGGTGTCGACTAGTCAATTTTTTGTTGCGGAAGATTAACATTCACTTCTGTTCGCTATTCTGTTAGTTTGGTTCATAGAGCGGACTTCAGTTTTGTTAGTTACCACACCTCTCGCGTATGTCTTCGGAAGACTGAAAGAATGACGGGCGGTGCGGCAGCTGCACGGCCGTTCCTCCCGAGAATCCCTACGGGCCTAAGCGCCGCACGCGACAAAGCGGCCAGCCTAGCCCGGCCTGGGTATCGCGTGAGTTACGGCCTTGCGCCGGCTCGGCCTGTGTCGGCGACCGCACTCTTTACCACCCGCGCTAACCGCGCAGAATGGCCCGCGGCGCTGGGGTGCTTTTAAGGCGGTCGCCGCCACGCCGCGCCACAAAACCCTTCCAGGCTAACACTTTCGCCCTTCGGGCGCCCCGCGGTGGCTCACTGTACTCACCCTTCCCCCACTAGGGGGCGCAAGAAAGGGAGAAAAAGGCTTCTGCCCTTTTTTGCGCGCCGCATCTCGTACCACCGTCGGGGGACGCTGTCACTTGACATTTAACAGAATCTCAGACTTTTCTACGGCGTTACTTTTCGTTCCTGAGTCTCTGTTCTCATTTGAAATCAATCAATTTCGTTTCGTTCCAGAATACCAAGAAATATAATAATTTTTGACATAATGGAGAAACCATATCGACCGTACTTAATGTTGAAATAAAGACCACTGTAGATCACAATAAATTATTTACTTTTAATTCTTAAAAAAAGGTATTTCATTTTTCAAAAGTAAATGAGTTATTACATTTGATCTGCTTTTTAGTTGGATAGTAAAACCAAGTAATGTTACACCAAAGTTCTTTTACTAGCGTCCATTTCTTAGATGCACATTGCGACCCACACAACGGATATTGGTTGACATCGTACTGGGTGGTTATAATTAAAGTGCAGCAACTCACAGAGATCCAGTGTGGGCTGTAATTATCGTAAGACAGCGAAACTTGGTAGATATTCTAATGTGTTAATGCAGAACGGATTTACAGTGGGAAAAAAATAGTTCCAATTTTGGCCACCAGGTACAAATCTAGCGCTGTGAATGCAAGGAAGACATGTAGAAATGGTTCCATATGTAATGGATTACAAACGGGACGCGGGCAGAAAGGGTCAAACAAGTGAGGAAGGATTTTAGAATGAAATTTCCACTCTACAGCGGAGTTGGTAGAGCACTTGCCCGCGAAAGGCAAAGATCCCGAGTTCGAGTCTCGGTCCGGCACACAGTTTTAATCTGCCAGGAAGTTTCAAGCGAGGAAGGCATAATGTTTTTATTATTAACCACCACTTACACAGTTTGTCCAAGTGAGCACCAGAGACGTCTACGAGATTCTTTACAGCGCCAAATTTGCACCTGGTGGCCAAAATTGGAACTACCTTTTTTGCAGTGTAAATCGGTTTCCCATTAACACATCAGTATATCTACCAAGTTTCGCTACCATACGATAAGTACAGTCCACATTGGACCACCATAAATAGCTGCACTTTAATTATGGCCGCCCAGTGCGTTCGGATCTAGACAACACATATGCTAGATCCGATTATGGGTTGCACTTTTTCGATCTTTTTGCGTGATAAGGCAGCTAGTTATAAAAAAAATAAATAATGGTAATGAGTTGCTAATAACAGTCACAACTTCTTCATTGCTTTAAACATTTTGGGGGTAAGCAGATGTTCTGTCAAAAATTATTATAAAATTATGGAAAAGCAGGAAATCCACACCAAGTCGTAATACAACAACATGTAACACATGACAATGTAGGATGTGCAAATGATACATACCAAAATACGAGATATATGAAAAAATTTACATTCCAAACACATAGAAAACTCTTAGTGATAAGATAGTAGTGCCAAGTGATACACATCGTCAACACACAAGTGGAGGAAGTGACGTCTCCAAAATTAAGATAACATTACACACTCTAGATGGCGTGCAAACCACTGGCGCTGCATAATGCCCACGAAAGAAATTTTGTTACATTTTGATTATTGCAAAGATGTCATAACCATCAGCAAAGAGAGCAAGGAAACTTACAGGCAAACGGTCAGTTGTATAAAACAGATAAATGAAAGAAGTATTAAAACAACGGTTAAAGCCCTGTAATATAGGCCATCGCCAGGTGGCGGAGAAATCTACTCCGAAAGCATAACATAGGACTGTTATATATAGAGAGTAATACAAAGTAATAAAGCGGAGAATACAACATTAACTCCCTATAACATAAATGAACAAAGCCATACTTGCGCATATGCACGGGGATGCGCTTGAGACTACCGACTGACGCAGCACACACATTCAAATTATTAAAAAAAAAAAAAAAAAAAAAAAGAAAGGAGGCTATAGCGAAGTAACGCAATTGCAAACGAAATGAAATAATAATGGCAATAAGTTCAATAAAAATGTGAAATAAAAGGAAGAGTGGGATGTATATTTTCTTAAAAATACTCAATAAAAGGAGAAAGTAATGGGATGTATATTTTCTTAAAAATACTCAATAAAAGGAGAAAGTAAATGAATCTGAATTAATTGCCGATATATATGATACAAGTGCGGGAGGGATCAAAGACAAGTTAATGAACCAGCAAAGCGTCAAAAATAGTAAAAACCAATGTCTACTGCTTGCCACTTTCTCACTAACAACAACGTCCTGATCAAACCGGCGATGCACGTAAATTTCAAGCCCCTAAAGCATGGCGAGATCCCTTCCGCAGCTAGGGCAGGCTACCTAAAACATATCCACAACTTTAAATGTTTTACTGTGACTGTTATTCATATGAAACAACGAGTTTACTGTTGCCAGTCATTGTTTATTTGCATCTACAACGCGTTTCGAAGGTTTGAATCATCAGGTGGTTTTATATGTTAGTACGAGATGTGTGTGTTGTGCTACGAGTTTGGCGTAATCTGTGGCACCTGTCCAGCGGAGAAACAAAAATACTGTCTCAGAACATTAGTTCAAAAACCTCATGTTCTGAGGCAGTATTTTGTTTCTCCACTAGAGGGTGCCACAGGTTATCCCAAAGTTGTAACCCAACAAGCACATGTTGTACTAACACATGTAAATCCACCTGATGAAAGAGGTTTATGCCTTTGGGACGCGTTGTGTCTATAAACAGTGACCGGTAATAGTAAACTTGTTGTTTCATTCAATATCCACAACTAGAAAATGTATCGACGTGTGGTTTCCGTTGAGCTATAGTGCACCGTGTGTCGGATTTTCTGGCGTACGAATGCACGAGTGGACTTCAAAAAATAAGCTACGCAACATCATAGCAGGCCAACTAACTTTTATTGAAGTCAGCGCTACAGTTTATAGCGGAAAAGATCCATTACACTATTTTTCAACAGTTACCCAGCCGCTGCAAACAACGGTCGGAACGTCACATACCAAGGAATAAAACAGTGCAATAAATTACCAAAAGAGATTAAAGAAATTGCAAAAATACACTTATTTAAAAAGGCAGCTAAAAAGGACCTGTTATGCAATACATTTTATACATTGAAGGATTTCTTAGATAAATCAGAGTAGGGGTTTGATAAAAAATGTTATACAAATAAATAATAATAATAACGATTATAAAACATTCAACATTCCGCATAACACCTTCACTTTATCTTCTTTTCCTTCTTCTTTCCTTTATAGAAATACTTATCCCCAAGCTATGGATAGCACAGTACTAACACCCCTTCTACTTTCTGAGCTCAACATCTCACTCATTATGGAGGGATGCTGACTCAATTTTTCAGGATAGGAAATGGGAAGTTGCGGTACAGAAAATGGCCGATGGATCACCATCGTGTGTGTGTGTGTGTGTGTTTGTGTTTGTGTGAGTGTGTGTGTGAGTGTGTTGAGTGTGTAGTGAGTGAAGTGTTATGAAACAATGTGCGTATAGTGTGTGCAGTGACTGATAGTGAGATATGAGCGAACAGTGTGGCATTACATTATTTAATAAGTTATCTGTAAAAAAAAAGTATTGTATACCAGGAGTAAATCTAATGATTGTCTCTAAGTAGAAGTCTGTAAATACATGCATATAAGAATTAGCTTATTTTATATTGGTCTAAACTTGTAAATACTTTGACATGGCCTATATCCTTGTAAAAAAGAGGTCTACGGATGAATAAAGCTACTACTACTACTACTATATTCGTTGTACGCATGAAGAACAACATTAATAATTGTTGCACAAAGAGATGCTTTGTCCATAACGAAGGAACATGAGCTAGATTGAACTTACATTTGCCAATATATATATATATATATCTCTTCTTCGGTTATCAACCCACAGGTTGGTTGGCAGCAGCACGCCATTCCGTTCTTTTGTCAACTTTCTTCTTCATATCTGCATAGGTCTGGCACCCGATGTCATTTATTACTTGTTGAATGTAGCTTAATCTAGGTCGTCCTCGGCGAGTTCTTCCTTCAATGATTCCTTCTAATATTCTCTTAATGAAATTGTTATGCCGTAAAATGTGACCTATGAAGGTTATTCTTCTTTTCTGTATATTTCGCCAAAGAGATCTGTTTTCTTTCACTCTTCTGAGGACATCTTCGTTTGTAGCCTTGTCTCGCCAGCTGATTTTTTCCATTCTCCGGTAGCACCACATTTCGAATGCCTCTAATCTTCTCTTTTCTTCTTTTCCACTAGTCCAAGTTTCACATCCGTAAAGGGCTGTACTCCACACATAGGTTTTCATGACTCTCTTTCTTACGTCTAAACTAACATTTCTACTCGTCAGTAAGTTTCTTTTTCCATTGAATGCTATTTTGGCAAGTTGTATTCTGTTTTTAATGTCACTTTTGCTCCTTCCATCTGCTGTTATTTTGCTACCTAAGTAGTTAAATTCTGTAACCTGCCCTAGTTTCTCTCCCTTTATTGTTATTCGTATGGGTTCATTGTAGTTCAGGGCGCCACTCACCATCACTTTAGTCTTTTTCTTATTTATTTTCATTCCATACTGTTCTTTTAAGGTGTTTTCCATTTCATTGAGTGCGGCTTCTAAATCTTCTTTCCTTTCTGTAATTATGGCGATATCATCTGCATATCGCAACATATCTATTTTCATTCCGTTAAGTTTTATTCCTACTTCAATATTCTCTCTTATTTTGTCTATTGCTTCTTGGATATATGCGTTGAAAATTACTGGAGATAGTGGGCATCCCTGTCTCACTCCTTTCCTTATTCTTGCTGTTTCTTCTTTGTTTTCCTTCTTAACTAAGGCTGTTTCATTTTGGTATATTTTAAAGATTATCCTTCTATCATTATATTTCAGACCAGCCTTCTTCAGAATTCTAAACATTTCTGGCCATACAACATTGTCAAATGCCTTTTCGAGGTCTACGAAGGCTATAAATACTTGTTTGTTTTTGGAAATTTGTTTCTCAATTATTAGTCTTAAAGATAAGATTGCTTCCCTCGTCCCTACACCGCTTCTAAAACCGAATTGGTCTTCACTTAGAGTGCTATTCAATTGGTTTTCAACTCTTTTCAAAATTATTCTTATTAGAATTTTTGATGCGTGTGAAAGAAGACTGAGTGTTCGATGGTTTTCACAGTCCATAGTAGATGCTTTCTTAGGTATGGGGAATATGATGCATTTCTGATAGTCTTCAGGAACTTCACCTGTTTTGTATATTTTCTGTATGAGTTGCAGTAATGTAGCTTTCATTTTGTCTCCTGATTTCTTAATTAGTTCAGAAGGTATATCATCAACACCTGCCGCTTTCTTATCTGGTAGTTCTTTTAGTGCTTTTTCAAATTCATCTTTCAGAATTGTGTCCCCTAGTTCTTCTTTCTCTACTTCTTCGCTTAATTCTATCATATTATCTGTTAGAGGGTCTCCTTGATATAGCTCTTCAATGTATTCTTGCCATCTCTTCAGCGTGTCATATCCAAATAGTACCTTGCCCTCTTTGTTCTTTATAGTTCCTGAAGATTTTACTTTCCGTTTAGCAAAGTTTTGTTTTATTGTTCTGTAGGCCAAGTCAGTTTTTCCTTTAACCATGTTTTCCTCCACCTCTTTACAAATGCTGTTGAGGTAATTTTCTTTTGCTTTCCTAGATTCTCTGTTTATTTGGTTTCTAAGCTTTCTATATTTGTTTTCGCTTTGCTCGTCAGAGGCATTTTTGTATAGTCTTCTTTCTTCCATTAGACAAATTATTTCAGGTGTTATCCACTCTTTCCTGTTTACAGGTTTGGCTTTCCCAATAAATTCTTCTGCTGCTTTATGTATGCCTTCTTTGATTTGTTTCCACTCCTCGTTAGTACTCCCGGGAATAATGTTTGATGCCATCTCATCAGTTTTCCGTGCATAAGGGATCACTAGTTCTTCAGACTTTAGGTTATCTCTGTTCCATACTTTGTTCGTTTTTCTCTCTAATCGCTTGAGTTTGAGTAAGCATTTCATCATTACAAGGTTGTGATCACTATTAATATCCGCAGACGGGTAGCTTCTGCAATCCTTGATTTGGTTTTTAAAACGCGATTTTACTAATATATAGTCGATTTGGTGTCTTCTAGTATCTCCTGGGGCTTTCCACGTGTACCTTCTTCTTTTATGGTGGTTGAAAAGGGAGTTCGCTATATATATATATATATATATATATTATACCAGAGAATAAAACTGTACAATGAACTGCACCATATTTTCGGCTGTAATTTAGCGCAAATAGCACTGTCACATACCGGGTGGTTATAATTAAAGTGCAGCCACTAACTGAGGCCCAGTGTGGTCGGTAATTATCGTATAGCAGTGAAACCTGGTAGATATTCTAATGCGTTAATGCGGTATTGATGTAGGCTGGGAAAAATTAATTCTAATTTTGGACACCAGGTGCAAATCTGGCGTTCTACAGCAAATCCTCTACGTCTCCAGTTCTCATATTGAGCAAATTGTGTAAGCAGCAATTAACGATAAAATCAACATTATGTCTTTCTCACTTGTTTGTCCTCATGAAGACGTAATGTTGATTTAATTATTAATCGCCGCTCACACAATTTGTTCAAAATGACCACCGAAGACGTTGACGAGATGCTATACAGCGCCAGATTTGCACCTAGTAGGCAAAACCGAAACTAATTTCTTTTCCAGTCTAAATCGGTTTACCATTAAAGCATAAGAATATCCACCAAGTTTCGCTGCCGTGCGAAAATTACATCCCACACTACTCTGTGAGTAGCTGCACTTTAATTATAACCACCTGGTATATATTTACTCGCTCTGGATCTATTTTCAGTCTCCTGTCTTAGCTGCTAGTCCTGTATGAACGTCTTCCTGTGAATGTACGATATTGCGTCATTTGTCAGTAACATGGAAAGCCGTTGCTCGTTGACATATTTCGCACTGCTGTGGATCATGGCAAGCGTCTGATTAATAGGCGCTTATAAATTTTGCTTGCTTGCTAATGGCTAAAGCGGCGAACTAATTACCGCTGAAGTAAAGTGTTCGTTTTAAATAAAAATACAGCCTGATGAAGGAAAATTAATTAAGTGCGGCTAAGAACTCCACGGTAAAAAAGACAGCATATTGTCCATCGTGGGAATACGATATATTTTCTTTCATCTAATGCTTATTAACGAAATAAGGAAAAGCTGTTAATACTCGTAATTTGCCAATTTCATTGAAATGTGGACGATTTCAGGCTGACTTCAGATGACCACTTATTCTGGTATCTGTGGATAGCTACGCTGCGCGTTTTGTTTCCTTTAGAAACAAAAACTGTAACGTAAGTTTTAATTATGAGCTGTTCCGGTCATTGATAAGTCATCTTCAGAAACAACAAACTTAAGATGTTTCTGATGAACAGAGGACAAGCGATATGCGTTGCAATTAGTGCATGTTACGCACCTTTGTTCATCATATGTTGGTTATGATACATAATTTCTAAAGATGGTCTAAACTGTCATGATTAAAAACCTGTTACTATCGACATACGCGAGTACAGATGTTGCTGTAAAATGTGACTATAAAATCGTTGTGTCGAATTCACTAGTGTCAGTTTATTTTCTGTTATGATAACGACGAACGAATCGTCGCAATGTGAATGACTGGTGACCAGTGCTAAATAGAAACATACAAATCTCTTCTCTGCCTATACAGCAGGTTTGTCAGTGAAGTCGATAAGGAGCTGGCTGCATGGTCTGGGTCTACAACGACTAAAATAAACTGAAGTCGTTGGTAAAAAATAATATATTGTACTTAACTGGTGGTACAGGGGTCTTCATAGTCAGGAGGAATATAATAACAAACAGAGAGCTATAGAGGCATCACATAGGCCGTACTTTAACTAAGCGCCTTGTTAGAGGTTGCTTACTCTGAAGGCTATACTACTTTCCTACTTGAGGTCCCGAGCAAGAGTGGCCGAGCGCACGCTTGAGACTTGCTGCAAGCCGCGGAACGGCGCTAGTCTCGACTCGTCCAGCGTTACTAGTATGGACTGCGGTCGATAACTGCAAACCCTAACAAGTGTGGTATCGATCGTTGATACCACATTTTCAGTACTTACATACTTCAGTTTGTTGACGTTGTGTATGCAATGAAAATCAAATAACGCACACTTCTTTCGTCTTGGCCCACCAGTGAAGCAGATTCTCGCAATATGCAGGTATAACCTGACAATGGAGGTTTCGTTCTGGAATGAATATCTGGAATAAAAACTTGAAAAACCGAAACACAGATAGCTGATGGTCTTTCAGTCGCGTGAGGCACACTGATTCTTGACTGCCCGTGAGTATTAACACAATTTAGCTATGTGTTTATGACCGCAACGAGGGACGTAGCACTATGAATTCATAGAATCCAGGCATTCAAGGCCATTCTTCGCAACCTTGTTGATTTTTGTGTTATTGGCATTAGGGAGTGATTCAAGACATCTTTCTATGCCTCACGTTGTGTTTCGTAACACCGGAGACATCATCAGAGGCTATGATAAAGGTTCCAAACTTAAAGAAGCCGGACTAATATGGTTGTTTTGATATTCTGTGATGAGTATGCGGAGTGAGGCTTGCGCGGGGATGAAATATGCTGAGATGTCTGCGGAACCCAAAACACTTCAGATAGGTTTTTTGCTTTCATTCATTGGCTTCGCCAACTCGCAACCAAACTGTTACATTCGAACCTAATTTAGACCTAGGAATGAGCTAGAGATCAGTCTATCACCTTAACCAGGTTTTGTGTCTTTCACATTCGTTGGTTTTTCTAACTGACAAGCAAAGTATCTCATTCCATTCTAAACTACACAACATCTGAAGATGGGCAAACTAATCCGTAAGAGGTAAAGACAAACAAATTATTGTAAAAAACTGATTGGTCGCAGTTTTCGAAGCATATAACTCTTTCCAGTAATACGTGAAGTAGACTACAATACGCTCTGCTGCACTGATAGAGAGAAAACAAATTTTAGCGTGCCTCTATGCTATCTGCGAAAAGCTCCTTAGCCCAGAAAGAGCCACGGGCTCTGCACAAACGTCTCTCTCCAGAAGTGTCACTCCGTGCTAGCGTTTCAAGCACGTTTAAGTTCGAAACTATTACTTAAATCTTTATAGGCTCCGATAATGTCTCATGCATTACTAGGCAAAACGTTAGTAACATACGGGTGTGATGAGAAAGTAAGGGCGATTTTTATTTTTCTTATAGAATCCTTACTTATTCATTAACATCAACTTTTTCCTCTTCAAAGTAATCTCTCTCACTTGTACACTGACGCGCCACAGAAACTGGTATAGAAATGCGTATTGAAATACAGAGATACGTAAACAGACAGAATACGGCGTTGTGCTCGGCAACTCCTACTCGTACATAAGACAGCAAGTGTCTGGCGCAGTTCTTACATCGGTTACTGCTGCTATAATGGCAGGTTATCAAGATTCAAGTGAGTATGATCTTGGTGTTACAGTCGGTTCACGAGCGATGGGACACAGGATCTCCGAGGTAGCGACGAAGTAGGGATTTTCCCGCATGACCATTTCACGAGTGTACCGCGAATATTAGGAATCCGGTAAAACATCAAATCTCCGACATCGCTGCTGCCGGAAAAAGATCCTGAAAGAACGGAACCGACGACGACTGAAGAGAATCGTTCAACATGACGCGAGTGCAACCCTTACGCAAATTGTTGCAGATTTCAATGCTGGGCCATCACCAAGTGTCAGCGTGAGAACCATTCAACGAAAGATCATCGTTATGGGTTTTCGGAGCCGAAGGCCCACCCGTGAACCCTTGATGACTGCACAACACAAATCTTTACGCCTCGCCTGTGCCCGTCAACACCGACATTGGGCTGCTGATGACCGTAAACATGTTGTCTGGTCGGATGAGTGTCGTTTCAAATTGCATCGAGCGGATGGACGTGTGCGGGTGTGGGGACAACTTCATGAATCCAAGTACCCTGCATGTTAGTAGGGGACTGTTCAAGCTGGTGGAGGATCTGCAATGGTGTGGGACGTATGCAATTCGAGTGATAGGGGTCCCCTGATACGTCTAGATATGACTCTGACAGGTGACACATACGTAAGCATCCTATCTGATCACCTGCATCCATTCATGTCCATTGTGCATTCCGACGGACTTGGGCAATTCCAGCAGGACAATGCGACACCCAACACGTCCAGAATTGCTACAGAGTGGCTCCAAGAGCACTCTTTTGAGTTTAAACGCTACCGCTGACCACCAAACTCCCCAGACATGAACATTATTGAGCAAATACGGGATTCCTTGCAACGTGCTGTTCAGAAGAGACCATACTTTTACGGCTTTATGGACAGCCCTACAGTATCCATGGTGTCAGTTCCCTCCAGCACTACTTCAGACATTAGTCGAGTCCATGCCACGTCGTGTTGCGGCACTTCGGCGTTCTCTTGGGGGCACTACACGATATTAGGCTGGTGTACTAGTTTCTTTGGCTCTTCATTGTAATACGCATGTGGTAGCGCTTTTCCCAATCTTTGAAGCACTTCTGGAACTCACATTTCGTTCAGCTCCTTCAGCGATTCTGTTTATATATCATTAATGGTGGCAAAACGACGTCTTTCGTGGTTGTCTTCGGTCTCAGGAATACAAATAAGTTGTAGGAGGCAATGTCCGTCGAATACGGTGGGTGAGGCGACAACGGTTTTGTTTTATTGCTAAAATATCACGAACAAGCTTTGAGATGTGAGCTGGAGTGTTACAGTGATGCAACTTCCACGAGTGGATTTGCCACAATTCTGGTCGTTTTCTTCGGTTTGCTTACGCAAACGGCGCATAATTTCCAGGTAGTATCCTTATTGACTTGATGATGAACTATCCTGTTGTAGTCGAAGACAACAGTGAGAAGAACCTTCACATGTGATCAAAAGTGTCGACTTTTTTTCGGTCTTGGCTCTTCAGGCAGTTTCCAGTGGGACGACTGGGCCTTTGTTTCGACGTCATACAGTTACACCCATGTTTCATCACCTGCTAAAAGCTTCATTAGAAGTTCTGGATCATTGTGGACCTCATTCAGCAATGTCTAAGCGATGTCTACACGACATCGTGTTTGATCGAAATTCAACAATTTCGGAACAATCTTCGCTGCTACACGTTTCATGCTCAAAACGTCTGAAAAATTTGGTTGGCAAGAGCCTAAGGATACGCCGATATCATCAGCAACCTCTCTGATGGTAATTCTGGGATTTTCCAGAAGCATTTTATTTCCTTCTTCCACATTTTCGTTAGTTATTGGTTTAAGTCGGGTGATGCTGAGGGAATTAGATTAGGAAATGAGACACTTAACGTAGAAAAGGAGTTTTGTTATTTGGGAGCAAAATAACTGATGATGGTCGAAGTAGAGAAGATATAAAATGCAGACTGGCAATGACAAGGAAAGTGTTTCTGAAGAAGAGAAATTAGTTAACATCGATTATAGATTTAAGTGTCAGGAAATCGTTGCTGAAAGTATTTGTATGGAGTGTAGCCATCTATGGAAGTGAAACGTGGACGATAAATAGTTTGGACAAGAAGAGAATAGGGGCTTTCGAAATGTGGTGCTACAGAAGAATGCTGAAGATTAGATGGGTGGATCACATAACTAATGTGGAGGTATTGAACAGAATTGGGAAGAAGAGGAGTTTGTGGCACAACTTGACAAGAAGAAGGGACCGGTTGGTAGGACATGTTCTGAGGCATCAAGGGATCACAAATTTAGCATTGGAGGGCAGCGTGGAGGGTAAAAATCGTAGAGGGAGACCAACGGATGAATACACTAAGCAGATTCAGAAGGATGTAGGTTGCAGCACGTACTGGGAGATGAAGAAGCTTGTACAGGATAGGGTAGAATGGAGAGCTGCATCAAACCAGTCTCAGGACTGAAGGCCACAACAACAAGAATAGTATTGGTGTGCTAGGGCGTCCAGGATGGTCGTCATCTATAGTGTCTTTTTTACCCACTTTGACACGTTTATGCCACTCGTAAACTAGTGTCTTACTCATAGCAGATTCGCCAAAAACCACAGTCAACATTTCGAAAGCGGTGCTGCGCTTTATTCCATTTTCAATCATCATTTAATGCAAATCATTTATCCACCTTTTTCGAAAGAAATAATTCGTCGAGCACTTGAAAACACGTTTAATCTTTTCGACCGTCAACAATAATATAGATATTAAAAACAGCTGAAAACACGAATATACATCAGGAACCTGTGTACAGAAATGACAAAAAAATCGGATGTTTAAAAAAATCGGATATATAAAGCCCACAAAATTAAAAAAAATCCCATTACTTTTTTATCACACCTCGTAAATATTCCTTGGAGCATTGCGTGATGACCATATAACACAAATCAACTAGGCTTACTAATTGTTTTTTTTTCTTTTTTTTTTTTCTTTCGAATAACCCATTTGGAGGGTACGATGAATCAACTTTGGCTACTCCTCATTGTATTAGATTTCTTCAGTTTCCAAATTTCCTTCATCCTTTTAGAGTGTTGTTCCCTTTCTTCTTGAGTCCACTTTCGTCTGGTTATTTTCTTTCTCTCCTGAAATTCTGCCTTTAGAACTGCCTTTCTGAAATGTGTTCTGTTTTCTATTGTGTCTATTGTAACTCCAGCATTTTCAATGTCCTTTTCAGTCTCTATGAACCATGCTGGCTTGGATTTGTAGCTATTGAGTAATGTGAATATCCCCTTGGTTAGTCTGTTGTTATCCATTCTGAATATATGTCCAAAAAACTGTAGTCTCCTCTTCCTCATTACATCAGTTAGTTTCTCCGTTTTCAGATATAGCTCTCTGTTTGGTCTTAACCTGTATTCAGCATTATCGTTTCTTTTAGCTCCCAGTTTTGTAAAAGTCCCTAGCATTGTTCTGTTTGAAGTTGGAGTCTATTGATGCTAGTTGGTCTTTTATGTATTGAACTTGGATCTTTTTAAGGCCTTTTGAAGCTTGCTTCCGTGCTTCTTTTAGGGAGTTCCTATTTTTATCATTTTTGTTGTCATTCCAAATGTTCCAAGCTCGTTGTCTTGTTAGGATTAGCTTGTCACATTCATCATTCCACCAGGCATGTTTCCATTTTTTGGTAAGGAGAATGGTTTCTTCTGCTGTCTGTACTATATCTTTTGGAAGTTGTTCCCATGTTTTAGGTGTTTTCTTTTCCAAAAGTGTCCTGAATTTGTGTTCCTTGGTTAATTTCTGAGTGTCAAACTTTTTAGGTTGATATTCGCTCTTTCTTTTATATATTGGTCTAATTTTGAATTTAACGACAGATAGATAGTGATTGAATCTAAACTTGCACTCTTAGCAACTTTTACATTGAGTATCTCTGATGCAGACAGTCTGCTTATAGCAACATGGTCAAGTTGTTTCTCCCCACAGACTGGATTCGGGATACCCATGTAGTTTGTTTTCTAGGGAGTTTTTTGAAATATGTAGACTTTATAACTATGTCATGTTCTCTGCATAAACTAATAAGTCTTTCTCCATTTGCATTGGTTCTTTTATGTGCAGGGAATATGCCTACTATGGATTGGTGATGACGTTCTTTGCCGATTTGAGCATTAGAGTCTCCCAACAATATTATTGTGTTTTTGGATGAAATCTGGTCTAAGGTGTTTGACAGTTCCTGCCAAAAAATTTCTGTTTGTTCTTTTTGTTTAATGTTTTTCTATTTGTTGGTGCATGTGAGTTTACAATGGTATACAGTTTGTTTACTGATTTGAAGGTTAATGTTGAAAGCCTTTCATTGACAGATTTAAATTCTACTATCGAGTTTAATATATTTTGGTTTACAATGAATCCTGTTCCAAATTGGGGTACATTCTTCATAACTCTTTTTCCTGGCTTCCCTTTGAAGATTCTGAATCCCTCTGAATCAAATGAATGTTCATCAGTATACCTTGTTTCTTGGAGTGCAGTTATCATTATATTTTTCTGTTTTATAAAATTTATTAACGTTTTAAATTTTCCTGGTTTTAGAAGTGAGTTTACGTTGAACGTTGCCAAGTAGTTTATATTTTTGTGTTTAATTTTATTTGTTGCTTGCTTAAGGCAGGTTTCAGGATGCTCCGACTCATCCTTCGCACATTGCTGTAGGCCCCCAGAATCCGAATGCCTACTTTTAATTTCCTTAGAAATTGGAGATTGGTTACTCCCTGGGGTAAAATCTCTTACAAGGTGCGTATCCATTGTTGATTGTTTGTTGGGTTAGGGGAACAAGCCCCTAAGGATTCTACTCGAGGTTATTAGCTCCGAGGAATGGTTTTCAGCCGCACCACTGGTGGACAGACGCTGACCACTCAGCCGCTTGTTTCAAGACAGACGCCAAGTTTTATTGGCTCCGCAGGATTTTTAGGGTGTTTGGCTTCGTACAACCAAAATTCATCACATTGGTTCGTTTGATACGCTCCAGAACTCACGTTCGAACGTCAGTGACGGTCAGGATCAAGTTACAAATGCGGCGATGCGAAGCTTCAGAGCCGGTACGGGGCAGCTTTCTCCGGACGACCAGCCTCAGAGCTGAGGGCAATGGACTGGGAGCGTAACGAATGCTTTCAGTAGAGAACGCGGAAACGCAAATGGCAGAGAGAGAGACGGTCGGGCGAGCAACCCTTGGCTGGCTACGTCCTGGCCACAAATGCTGCACGGGTCGTGCGACAAAGAGGGCCCAGGCGGGATCCCGGCGGTGGTCCGCTAATGCTGCCACAAAGGCATTCGCAGAAACCTGCGCTCAGGCGCTCAGCGGGCCGTAAATCACGCGAGGTCGCTGACCCGCGCTCGGCTTAGCCGCTCCACGGTCCAGCATCGCGTGAGCACCTCGCTGCTACGTGTACCGAGCCACGCTCACATCTTACAAAGCCTGTCGCACTCAGATGAACTTTGGTTGTTGTTGCTGTTGTCATCAGTCCAAATGCAAATCTGAAGCAGAAATCTACCCACATTTATTTAAATCTGATTAGTCCACAATCCATAAAAATAAGTTTACGAAATAGTGAAATACAGGAAGTGGCAAGTGTTAATTACTTATTAATAGTTTCTGCTACGAGGCGCTCTGACTTGTTTTATGTTTAATTTAACATCTTACAACGCGTTTCGAGCTTGTTCTGCTTATCTTCAGGCTTTTATACAAACAAAAAATTGTTTCAGAAAGACTGTCTTATACTAAACTAACATAGAACTTATTTATAAATAACGTTGCTGGTACCAATCACGATTTTATTTTATTCATATTTTACACGACACGTTTTGGGAAAAGATACCTATTTTCAAGTGCGTTTTCTCTGTGTACTGTGCCATATTTACGAAATTTTATTTATGTGTAAGGTTCTGTTTTGTTTTGTTGACTTTACTGCGATATACAGGGTGTAACAAAAAGAATCATCCGATTTTTAAAAAACAATCTAATATGTTGAAAGGTCTCTGTTGGATTCCTTTCATGTTTCATTTCTTAAATCTGTTGTCATTTATGGAGTAAATTCCTCTCCTAAATTTAATGTGGCGTTT
Organism: Schistocerca americana; assembly: GCF_021461395.2. Lineage (NCBI taxonomy): Eukaryota > Metazoa > Arthropoda > Insecta > Orthoptera > Acrididae > Schistocerca > Schistocerca americana. The sequence continues at coordinate 250,618,116 of NC_060125.1, read as the reverse complement.
CTGACTATCTGGGAGGAGACTGAGTAGTGGAACGTGTTACTTTTACACATAAACAAGAACGATCTGTCACACTACTACACTTTAAAACACAGTTTATATGTAATTCATGTCACACAGTCTCATACGGAACCTACATCCGCTTTCTTTTATATACTGTATATGATAAGATACTGTCATCCCCCTTCCCTTCTGTGTGAGAGTATGAATGAGCAAATGTATTTGTAGTTGCATGCTTGAGGGTAGCAGAGAACAGTAGGACCAACGTCGGAACAGGTAGCTACGCTTCCTAAAAGCAAAGAGGTTTCTATCCTTAGTATGGTTCTGTCCGTCCGTTGTCATGTTGGTATAGGAAGCTGCCCCTCTGGCCACTTCCGTTTGTCTTTGTGAGCCACCCTCAGGAAGCACGCTCGGCAGTAGGCAGTTGCTGTGGGACCGTGGCGAGCGTCTGAAGTGGTAAGATCTCCGGCTAAGCGCGTGTAAGTCCGTAGGACAATGGATTTCTTAAGTTCAGCCTAACTGAAAACTTAATATCTTGATTTCAGATTTAGCTCTAAAATATCTAATGCTATCTTAAATTACAGCGGAGTGTAATTCTCGTGTGAAGTTCAGATTATTTTGCGGTAGTTGCTTTGTCATTACTTTGTGAGTAAAGTGGAACCACGTGTTGATCAGTAACTCTAACTAAGTTCATCAATCTTAAATGTGAATGCTTGTGTGATTATAACGTCTCGTCTTGACAATATTTTACAATATAGCAACTTTTCTCTATGCATTTCTTTATGTTCAACCCACGTGGAGTGTACTTTGCGAGACCAGTACCACGTGCTTATATAACTGTTTGACCCATCAGGTTAATAGTAAGACGTTAGTAACCAGTTCAAGGTTTTTCTTTTGTCAATTGCTTTTCGATCGAATTTATTTTAATTATCAAAATTACTGTGGAGTTGTACGCGTTCTGTAAACCAAGTTGACCACGTGGAGCATGTGGTGTAATCATCAAAGTAGCCTTCAGCTATTCTTTTTGGGAAGATTTCACAAAGAGTTAATATGAATTTAGTATACCAGTGTGTGGTAATTACATGACGGACAGGATTGTGTTACGAACGTAATTTCTTTGGGTGAAAACTGAATCTGTTGATTGTGGTTAATTTCTTCTTGCTTATGTTTCAACGTTCTTTGGGTGTTGTTTTGTGAATGCAGGGTTGTATCCAGTCTCCCAATCTTGGCTCCATATTTGATGTGTTCCGTAAGATTAAAATCTCACATTTTTACAATCCTTAAACAAGGCACCAGCTCAGTTATAACTCACGTATAATATGCTGAAATTTCAATGAACAATCTTAAAATAAATTTCCAAATATAAACTGATTTCTTTCTTTTTATTTAAATTCTCCTTTTTATATATAGCGTATATTACCGGTTGTTGTATGACTGTAAAAGATTATAGTCAATGTTAGTGTGATTGGTAATGTGGTAAACCTAGACTAGTTACCTGGTGAAACAGTTGCTTAGTAATACAAGATTAACTTCGCCAGACAGCTCACAGCTTTTAACCTGCTTTTATTCTACTATTAGCACCCGATTTCAGCATAGCAAATTCGTGTAGCAATATTACAATGTTATTTGAGATATGTGCGTAAACAACGTACAGTTGGAAAGAGCAAACTCTCGAGTTTTACATGGTTCCCGTTTGATGGCAACAGTGTGCTCCCAGTTCAGTACTAGTAAAAATGATGTAGGAACCATAGAAAGCGTTTTGTGTTCTGCGTTTAGCACAGTGCTCGTCAGTAATAACTGTTCAGCGTGACTTTCGAACTAGGTATGGTGTGCAACCTCCTACAGCACAGAGCATTAGGCGGTGGCACGAACAATTCCGAGAAACAGGTTGTTTGTGTAAAAACAAATCGCCGAACCGTCCTCGAGTGTCTAACACAGACGTCGAACGCATCCACCATAGTTTCATCATAAGGAATATCCGTCTGACGTGGCGTTGCGTCGACGTTTACACATGTAAACATACAAAATTCAGCAAAAGTAAGCTCTTCGCGAAGCTGACAAACAACAACGTGTGGAGTTCTGTAATTTCATTCTTGGCAATATGGAGAATGACGGTTTTCTTCCACGCGTATTGGTTAGTGACGAGGTAACATTCCATCGCAATGGAAAGGTAAACGTCATAATGTGAGAATATGCGGTGCGGAACAACCACATGATGTTGTACGACATGAGAGGGACTCTCCAAAATTTAATGTGGTTTGTGCAGTTTCACAAGAAAAGGTGTATGGCCCATTTTTCTTTGCCGAGAATATTGTTACAGGAAGCATATATCTCCATATGCTTGAGTACTTTCTTTTCCCACAATTGGAGAATGATTCGAACGACTTCATTTACCAAGAGGACGGGGCGCCGCCACAGTAATGCAGGAAGTTTTAAATCGAAGAATTACTGAACAAAGAATCGGTCGCACTGGACCAAATGATTCAGACTGACATTACTGGTCTCCAAGGTCATCGGAACTGACTGTATGTGACTATTTGTTGTGGGGGTTTATAAAAGACTCTGTATATGTGCCTCCGTTACCAACAACAATGAATGAACTGAGACATCACTTAACAGAAGATGTAACTCAATACATGGTCGCTGCGGTGTGGGAATAGTCTGAATGCCGTGCGTCTCGAGGGGGCATATTGATCACCTATGAAAAGGTATCAAAAAAACTTCTTGAGTTTCCCGTTCACCAAAAAACAAAATTCGTTATATATGTTTAGTAGTTTCAGAAATATAGACGTGCCAAATCGTATGAGTCTTTTTGATACAACATGTATATTAAAAACGCGCAATTTTAGTTGGTTATCTACTTTTATAGGTAGTTGTTGGTGGCGAAATTTGAAATAGCTTGTACTTGCAGTTTCCTTATGGTCCATGTGTGCAGACTCTCACACATGTCAATCACACACAGTTTTCTGTGCTCAATATACATCGAGAGTAACTTTCGTAAATAAACACTTACAAAGACGTTTTCAGATGTGTAAAAAGATTGTCATATAACGATACCAGTCAAAATATTTGTGGACAACTGATTATTTATTTGGCATATGTTTGAAGGTGTTACCTCATCGTCAGCCTACATTGTCATAACAAAAACATTTTGCATATACAGATATTAAAGTTTCTTTGCATGACTGCTGTGATCATTCTGTGGAGAGATAGAAGGATAATCTTGTAAGAGGTGATGTCATTTTGTACATTGGTCTTCACAAGAAAATTTTCACAAAACAGTTACCACTTTGTTCTTGTGGTATGACACTTTTCTTCTGATGTGCCGAGGTATCGCTATTCTTATGGCTCTCTTGGACTTCTTCACCACTCTCCATAAACTTTACAAGTGTGTCTTCAAAGCACAATACACGAAACAAATCACCAGTGCATTAAACAAGATGGCGGTCAAAGCAAGGCTAGTTTCGATTTGACTATTTCATTAATCACCTTGAAAATAAACGACTGAACAACAAGGACATAATCAGCCAGAAAATTATGCACTATTACAGATATTTAGATCACACGTACACTGTATATAATGGAACTAATGAAGAAATGAAACTCAGTTAAACAGGTTCAGAACTACACAGTAACGTACTTTTCAGCACAGAACACCAGAAGGATAACAAAATAAATTTTTAGACATGACTTTAGCTGACACAATATAGACCCAGAACATCAACGTACAAGAAAAGCCAACAAACAAGGTTCTGTCATTACCAAGTCTTCCGCACACTCAAACTCACATAAACAAGCTGCATTCAGATCCTTCTTAAACAGAGCACAGAAATTCCCACTTAATGCTGCTGACTATGAGGCAGAAATAAACATTACAAAATACAATGCACTCAGCATTGGCTGTCATGAACATGAAATAAAGGCACAACGCGTAAGTAAAAGCAAAAGCAAAAAGAAGAAGAAAAATTGCTGTCATTGCTCCCCCCACAGCAAACAAAAACCTAAGTATACAAAGATACCATATTTAGGAGTTTTAGGAGTCATCTCAGACAAAATAGCCAAGCTGCTTTAAAAACACAGATATCATGTCACTTTTCCACCAACAACAACTTAAGAAAGAAACTGGCCTGTCATATGACACTACCTGCACAGAAACTGAGCAAACCAGGAACTTACAAAATTACATGTAGTCATCGCAACAAATGCTAAATTGGCCAAACTAGAAGAAACTTTAAAACACGTTTTAAAGAACAGATTGACTGTTTCAGACTGGATAAAGCTAATAAGTCAGCTATAACAAAACATATAAATGAAACCAGGACACAGTGCTGCAATAGACAAAGACCTCGAAGTACTACATACTTTGTAAAAGAGCTAGAGAATGGACATCTTGGAAGAAATGGAAATATTCATCCATTGCCGTAAGTGGAATAACGAGATCCTAAAGAAAGTGACGGGGTTCAAAAATTCGCTCTTCTTTACGACTTTCAATTCAGTACTCTTAAAATAGTAAGTGCATGACGTTAAGGTTATGAATATTATTTATCACAGAAATATCTTTCTAATTCTGAAAATAAAAAATATTTATGCTGTCATTTGTATTATGAAACTGTCACCGTCGCAAACATTGTAATATATTACGCCAACCAACAAGGATGTAACCAGGATTTTGTCAAAAGGGGAGGGGGGGTCCGATTTGTTAAAAAGGACCTTAAAATGGCTCGTGTTTTTCATTATATTCTGGAAAAACACTTATTTATCAATTAATTTTATGTGCATGATTTTATTTTGGGAAACTTTCATACAAACAGAATTTGATCTGTAAAATCAAGCAGGAAAAGCTTCTCTTAAAAAAGAATAACATGTAATAAGAAATATTCAAAGGAACAATTAAATAGTTCTTTTGTAGAACAAAGAACCGCCTTCAGTCACAATCGTAATTTTATTTCAATGTACGATGCAGTTCCAGCCCTGGGAATCATCTTCAGGTGCTTCAATAGACTACATCAGTTTTTTCTCAGATTTAGGTTATTTCTGGCCCTGGTAAGATTGCAATGGTATATTACAAAGTGCAGACTGTGAATATAAGTTTACAAAACAAAGACAAATCGAAAGCTAATTTACTGTTCCTAGTAGTGGGTACGTGGTTTAGAAGCACAGTATGAGTAAACAAGTTTACATCCATTAATGTACATTATCGAGTTTATTCACACAGTGCTTCAAAAGTATGTTTCCACTGCTGGAAACAGTAAGTTATACTTGTATAATTTTGTAAAATTATATTCCCAATATAATTGTCTTGTAATATTTAGGTCCAGAAAGTTGATGCTTTTATTTTGCTCATGTTCCACTGTAAATTTGATTTTCTCATGTAGGTTACTGAAATAATTTAGAATATCTGTGATGCCATTGGTATCCCCGTTCACTAACAGTAGTGTGTCACCGACATATCTCTATAAAATTCTATTTTTTTAGGCAAGGTTCTTGGCTGTCAAATAATTTTTGTTCTAATGATTTATGTTTATGGCAGCTGTGGTACCAGATATACATGATCCCATTGCTAGGCCATCTAGTTGTTTATAAATGTTTTCATTAAAGGTAAAGTAGTTGTAACTTAGGGTTAGCTCAAGGAGTTCCATAAATTCGACACAGTGGAACATGAGCAAAATAAAAGCATCAACTTTCTGGACCTAAATATTACAAGGCATAACAACACATGCACAAACATGAGCAAAATAAAAGCATCAACTTTCTGGACCTAAATATTACAAGGCATAACAACACATGCAAATTCAAAATTTATAGGAAAAACACAATAACTGACACCACAATCCCTGCAACCTCATGTCACCCATATATCCATAAACAGGCAGCATACAGGTCAATGCTGCAAAGGAATACAAAAATACCATTGAAACAAGAAAATACGAAACAAGAAATAAACATAGTGATAAAGATTGCAATTTCTAATGGTTAAAATGTTTCCATGGTTGACACAATCCTAGACAAAGTGAAGAAAGTCCCAGGTGCAAACTGCACCACAGAATAAAAAGAGAAAAACAAATGTATATCTATTATTTCATACATAGGCAATGTATCACAGAAGACTGAAAATATTTTCAATAGTCACAACGTAAAAATTGGGTTTTCTACATCTAATAAAGTACAACAAAAACTAATACATAATATAAAGTGTAATCATGATCCATATTCAGACTCTGGAACATACAAGGTAACATGCCAGAATGCTCCATGTTCCACCTAGTACAAACAGGCCAAAATTTCAACACCAGTTACGCAGAGCACATTAAAGACTACACACACAACAAACACACCACGTCAGCAATAGCAACACACATACATAATACAGGACACTCACTTGGAAAAATAGAGCAAAATGTCAAAGTACTCCACCGACTAAATAAAGGACATAAAATGGATTTGCTAGATGAACTGGAGATATATTCACATCATAGAAAAATATGAAAATAAAATATTAAACAAAAACATGAAGGTGAATCAGTGAATTTCTTCAGATGTTTTGATAGTATACTTAAATAAAAAGAGTAAAACATAGAAATAAGCACAATTGTAAAATCGATATCAGTAATTTATGAACCAAATTGTTAAGACAAATAACCTCTATACAAAAGCAGATCATAATCTGTGGAAGACCTATAATGTTATCTCTGTGAACTACCTGTAAGAAGATCTTTGTAACTGTTTTGTTTATATAAGATGTTTTCGATATCTAAAGTGTACAACAAGTTGTGTGTGATGTTTAGTGTGTGTGAGACTGCATAAATGAACCATTAGAAAACTGTAAATACAAATTCTTCTAAATTTCGCCACAAACTTCACCAAAAGAATCGGTACCCAACTAAAAAATGCCGTATTTCTTATATATTGCAGTAAAAGTCAACGAAATGAAGCAGACTCTCACACACTGACAACATCAATAGAAATGGCTTAACACACACCAAAAATGCACTTGAAAATGGGAATCATTTCCTGAAATGCGTCGTGCGAAAAGTAAAATAAAGAAAAATCGTGACTTGTAGCAGAAGATTTATTTATTAACAAACCTATTGTTTTCACAGTCGCAGGCTTTCAAAAACCATTTATAATGGATCAAATCAGATTATTGCACAGTTTTACTGTCCACCTGTTATGCAAAATACTGTTTTTCACATTGAACCAAAAATGTTTTAGCGCATTTGTGCCATCGTCATTGGGTTTTCTTTATTCAAATCTGTAAAAAGTGAACATGTTTTGAGTGATAATTAGCCTACGAAAATGAGGCATAAAATAGTTTTTGTTAGTTGCTCCCACTACCTTAATTTTGCAAGGTGGGGCTATGTACTACTCTGTGTACATTATCGGATGTTGGTAGCTTATCATCTGTCACTAAATGATGTGAATCTGGTTGGCGGATTAACACATCACTTAAGGTCTAAACGTAACTTTGTTGTCCAAAGATATTTCGCGACTACATTTGCTAAGCCTGTTTCTATTTTAGCTGGGCGATGCTTGTGGGCTGTTAGATGGTATGCATATGCGGTAAGTATTTATTTATTTTTATTTATCGTGTCAGAAGCAAACTAAAAAAAAACAATATTAGATACATTACTACATACATACATACATTATGGTTTATAAATTAAACTAGTCTAAAATGAAATAAATGATTAGACACAGATTGTGTTGTCAAACATAAGGTGATTTTAATCTATACAGTGGATGCCTAAAAGTTTGCAACGTCCAGTGCACTTTGTGTAGCGTTTACGAGGTCCTCCATGGTGCACACAGTTGGAGGGAATGTGCATTGTAGTAGATGTGTTGATGTTTGCACGTCCGCAGCTCGTGGTCGTGCGGTAGCGTTCTCGCTTCCCACGCCCGGGTTCCCGGGTTCGATTCCCGGCGGGTTCAGGGATTTTCTCTGCCTCGTGATGATTGGGTGTTGTGTGATGTCCTTAGGTTAGTTAGGTTTAAGTAGTTCTAAGTTCAAGGGGACTGATGGCCATAGATGTTAAGTCCCATAGTGCTCAGAGCCATTTTTGATGTATGCACGGCAGCTCCGCAGTCACACTGGAGAGAGTCCACCTGGAAGCCCCACCTCTCCAGATTACTCTTGGATCTTGTGACAGAAGAACACAGGCGGTTGAGTGATTTCCATGTGGACCATTTCTCTATGTGGCCTGGGGGAAGAACTTCTTGCGGGATCAGTCACTCCTCCAGATGCTGCCATCTGACCTGCCATCTCTTCTCCCGGTGTTGATGTGGAGTGTCAGCGAGTGGTTCTGTACTGTGAAGGAAGCTCTTTCTAGACACAAGTCTTTGCTGTGCCGGTTGGTGGCCATGTAGTGGGTGGGCTTCGGATGTTAATGCCTTCTTCATTTCACTCCGTGGTGCTGTATCTCTTCGGATGTCCGGGGGGGCTATGCCGGATAAGCAGTAGAGTTTTTCCACAGGTGTGGCTCTTAGACAACCCGTAGTGATACGACATGTCTCATTCAGAGCAACATCAACTTTCTTTGTATGTGTAGATCTGCACCATACTGGGCAAGCGTACTCAGCTGCAGAGTAGCAGAGGGCTAATGCGGATGTGCGCACTGTGTCTGGCTGTGCTCCCCATGTTGTTCCAGTCAGCTTCCTAACCACATTGTTCCTGGCAGCCACTTTTTGCTTTGTTTTTAAGCAGTGTTCCTTATATGTAAGAGCACGGTCCAGAGTGACTCCGAGGTATTTTGGAGTCTTGCAGTGTTCTAAAGAGGTTCCTTCCCAATCTATCTGCAAGGTTCTACTAGCCTATCTGTTTCGGAGGTGGAAAGCACAGGTCTGGGTCTTAGAAGGATTTGGTTTCAATTGATTGTCCCTGTAATAGGCAGTTAATTCTTTCAGAGCATCAGTTAGCTTCCGCTCCACCCTCTCAAAGCTGTGATCTTGTGCTGTGATTGCTCGGTCATCTGCATATTTGAAGCTTTGTGTTCCTTCTGGTAACGGCTGGTCGTTAGTGTATATATTGAAGAGGGTGGGTGCCAGTACACTGCCCTGTGGCTACCCATTTTTCTGCTGCCTCCATCTGCTTCTTTGCCCTTGATATTCCACAAAATATCTTCGGCTCTGCAGAAGATTTCTGATTAGACAGGTTAGTTTGTAGTCCTTGGTGAGGTTGTATAGCTTCAGCAACAAGAGTCTGTGGTTGACAGTGTCGTAGGCGGCTGAAAGATCTATAAACACCGCTCCTGTTATCTGCCGGCTTTGGAAGCCGTCCTCTATATGCTGTGTCAAATTCAACACCTGTGCTGTGCAGCTCTTCCCTTGTCTGAATCCTGCCTGTTGAGGGATCAGTAATGGTTCTATCATATCTGTAATTCTTTGGAGGATCAACCTTTCCAATGCCTTATACAGGTGGCATAGGAGGGAGATTGGCCTATAGCTTTTGGGGTCATCCCGGTCCTTCCCTGGTTTATGTATAGCTATAATTTTTGCTTTCCGCCAAGATTTTGGTATCTTGCCGCTCTTGACACAATTATTCATTAGCTCGAGTAGCCAGCACTTTGAGCCTGGACCAAAGTTCTTGATCTGTTCACTTCTTATGTCTTCTACCCCTGCTGCTTTTCCGACTTTCCCCTTAGTTAGAGCTGAGTCGAGCTCATTCAAACTGAATGGTCAAGACAGAATGTTTCCCTCTTGTTCGGGCTCCCTTTCCAGGGTTCGTCTCCCGATTTTACTGGTATGGTCAGGTTTACCATTTTTCAAAAGCTGGTGTGCGATCTGGTCTGCCTTCACATTTGTATGCGTATTGGGTTGGGAGGGATCATTAAGGTGTCGTAACAATCTCCAGGCCTTTTGACTACTTCTACTCATCTCACATTCTGTCATCAGTTTAATCTACTGTTCTCTCTTCGCCTCAGAGAGAGTATTTTACGCAGCCAGATAAGTTTCCTCGCTATAAGGGTTTTCTTCATATAGTCGATAGTATCTGTCCAGCAGAGCAGCTGTTTCAGGTGTCACACGCTGCAGATACATTGTCCTACACCCTCTTGGAATTGATGCCCGGGAGCGATGTTTGACAATTTGAACAAAGCTGTCATACTCTTCAGGAATAGGTCGCACAGACTTAATCTCCCTGTCCAGCATCTTAGCAAATTTTTTCCAATCAGCTTTCTTGAAATTGTATCACCGTTTGAAATTCACCTCCTGTGGCCTTATTGCTGGAAGAACTTGACACAGTAGTTCAACACCTTCCTAGTGGAGCATACAGACAGTCTGAAGGAATGGCCCCCAAATGCTTTAAAAATGAATGGGCCATGGTAACAAGCGATTTGTAATCGTACTGTCCCACCAGAGACCACATAGAGGCCGCCGTGGAGGAATGGAGCAATATTCCACAGGTTTATCTGGACAATTTGGTAAGGATTATGTCTAACCGCACTCAAAAGTGTCTCCAGCTACGAGGAAGACCCGTCGGCTCACAAACAACGTGTTATGCAAGGTGACAGTGAGAAGTGGAATCAGTGTGCTCGCTAGAGGACACAGATTTGGAGCAAAGCTGTGTGATGTCTTCACTCACAAAGAGGAGGTCAGGGTTAAATCCACGTTGCCACCTGCCACTGTTGAAGGAAGGGGGTAGCTTGCTGTCATGTATAAGAGACAACTGCCAGGATTCAGCCCAGGAGAGCACTGCCTCCCCATTTTCGTCATCTTCAGAGTATCCCCACAGATGACTATGGCTGTTAAAGTCGCCGATTACTACAGACGTTTTGCTGTTATGGGAGTTCCTGGGTGGTGTGAAGGAAAATGCAGCCGAAGGGGGCCTATACACAGAGGTAACCACGCAGTTACTCAGCTCCACTGAGATGACTTCGATGTTATTTTCTACGGTGCAGTGAGCACTGATTAACTGAAGCCCTGGTCTTACAAATATAACACACTTCTATACTGAGAGTGCGGTGTTTCTGCAGCTAGTTTCATGCCCGGTATTTTTGGTCGTCTCTGTCGCTCATCTCTATGCGTCTCTTGTATACACAGGACGTCGCATTTTTTGTCACGGCATAGGTTGGATAACAGATGTTCTTTGGTTGATGATATGCCTTCAATATTTATAGATATGATAGCTAAAGTTGGCTCTGATAAGGACCGTTTATTTACTCGCATGTTTGTTTGCTTCTGGTGTGAGAGAATCAGCCGTCTAGGTATACCTAGACGCCCAGGGGACGCCCGGATGGTAAGGCTTAGTTGTCAGGACACACCCTTCGTGGAGGCTTCACTCATGTCCCCCATGCGGTAAGTGAGCTTTTACTTTTTAGAAATCTGAGGTGTTCTGAATACCTTGTTTTAAAATTCCTGTATGTTTGCCGTATGTGTAGTGACTGACACGTGTTGCAAGTACGTTCACGTCATATGCCTGACCAGCTGAAATGCGTTATCATGTAGAGGCACGCAGAAATCCCCTTGAAAGGTCAAGGGTGCACGACGAAAAGGAAGCAGCTACTCAGGTAGCAGACTACTTGTGTAGTATACATCAGGGATTTTTTTAGGCCTTGACAGCAGCTTGACGTGTTCCGATGAACACTCGCCAGTTAATACACAGCAAGGGAAGTCAGACAGTGTTCAGAGTAAAGGATCTTTCAGGTGTCAAAATTTTATCAGTAAACTGTCGAAGTACCTGTAATAAAGTTCCCAAATTACTGCCCTCCAGGGAAGTTCTCGCACTCAGATTATTCCTGAGTCCGAGAGCTGGCTGAAATCCGAAGTAGAAAGCTCTGAGATAGTTTGCGAGTCGTGGAACGTATGGCAAAGACAGGGGCGACAGGGGGCGAGGGGGGAGCAGTGTTCATTACAGTTGACAAAAATATTATCTCTATTGCGGTCGATGTTGAGGGTGACAGTGAAGTTATCTGGTCGCTTATAACGGTATAGGTGAAACAAAGTTAATTGTTAGATGTTTTTACCGGCCATCCGATTCCGCTGTGACAGTTCTAGTGCCATTCTATCGCCAGTAACTCGGAAATACCCAGATCAGGCAATACTAGTTGGAGGCGACTTTAACCTACCGAGTACAGTCTGAGATGTCTATGGATTCATTGCGCGGGGTACTGGCAGACACTCATGCGTGTCACGTCTTCTGAAAACTGTCTCGAGCAGCTAGCTCGGCAAGCCATACGCAGTGGAAATATCTTGTATCTTGTAGCTATAAACTGGCCAAAGTTATCGACAACGTCAGTACAGAAATGGGGATTAGCAATCAAGATTTCATTATAGCGGCTATGGTTACGAAAGTGTAATAAATCAGTCAAAAAGGCTAGGAGAGTGTTTCTGCTAGATAAAGCAGTTGATAGCAACTCACTTAGATAGTGAACTGACATAGATAGTGAACTGACATCACAGTTCCAGTAAGGAATTATGGGCAAAGTTTAATGAGATTGCAAACCGTGGTCTGAACAGTTGTGCTCCTAGTAAGTGGATAAAGGATGGAAAACACCCACCATGATTTAATAATGAAATCTGGAAGATGCGGGAGAAGCAGGGGCTGTCCCGCACTCTCGATTCAAGAGAGAACTCATAAATGATGACAAGCAAAGGTCAGAAGAGTTTCGTGCGTCTTTGAAAAGATCCACGCATGAGGAATACAACTACCACCGTCACACCTTAGCAAAAAAACTTCCAGAGAAGTCGAAATTCTCTTCCTATGTAAAATCACTGAGCAGGTCTAAGGCTCCCATACAGTCCCTTGTTAATCGTTCTAGTGTGGCAGTTGACGATAGCAAAATGAAAGCCGATGTTTTAAATATCACGTTCAAGAAATCGTTCACACAGGAGAATCCAAACATACCGTCGTCTGACCATCAGACAGACTCCCGTATGGACAACATAGTAATAAGCATCCCTGGTGTAGAGAAACAACTGAAGGATTTGGAAATAAATGAATGACCAGGTCCGGATGGAATCGCAATTCATTTTTACAAAGTACTTTACGGTATTGGCCCCTTACCTAGCTTGCATTTATCGTGATTGTCTCACCCAACACAAAGTCCCAAGCGACTGGAAAAAAAGCGCAAGTGACTCCAGTATACAAGAAGGGTAAAAGAACGAACCCGTAATATTACAGACCAACAGCCTTAGCTTCTGTTTGCTGTCCTTGAACATATTCTTAGACCGAATATAATAAACTTTCTTGAGACTGAGAAGCACATGTCTATGAATCAGCTTGGTTTTAGACAGCATCGATCGTGCGAAACACAGCTTACCCTTTTCTCACACGACATACTGCGAACTATGGATGAAGAGCAACAGGCAGGTTCCATATTTCTAGATTTCTGGAAAACATTTTACTCAATGCCCCTTGCAGGCTGTTAACGAAGATACGAAAATACGGAATAAGTTCATAGATATGTAAGTGGATCGAAGGCATATTAAATAACAGAACTTGTATGTTCTCCTCGACAGCGAGTAATAAATGTATTAACTGTAAGCATACAGGTATCTTTTACTATTTGATGTCAGAGTTCATTACAAACACCTGCTTCACAATCACCCTGCATCCCACGTAATCAAAGCTAATAACTGATGGAAAATGCTTCACTGCTCTAGTTATGCATCGAAATTGCCGTGAAAACAACCAGCACTCATAATGAACGGATCATAATGTAACACATGTACTGGGGAAAATCGTCGTCCCAAACGACTGCAAATGGGCGGCAGCTGAATGTGCTTTCTTCTCAATGTATGGCCGAGAATTAGTGGAACTATAGGCACTCCTAGGTCCCCTCGTCCCTCTCCCTCCCTCCCTCCCTCCCTCCCTCCCTCCCTCCTTCCCTCCCTCCCCCTACGATGGGAACACAAGCCTTTTCCAATGGTCAACTGCTACAAGTGCCTCGTGGTTTTTCTGCAGCCTACCGCCCTTCTGCCGGCAGACGAGTAGCACCCAGTCCACGATGAGGCAATAGTCTGAGCGTATGCCTTTCACCAACACAAAAGGACTTAAAGACAACTAAACAATAAGAGGTAAATAAGGACTGCCCCAAGTGCATCTTGTTTCTTCATCTAAAATATAGCGGCACTGCTCCGCCCCACACACCGACCCTTGGTCAGGGCATAGTTGTCTAGGCGACCACACACACACACACACACACACACACACACACACACACACACACACACTGAACCGTCCCCACACCACGTCCGCAATTGTGCTTGGCATTCTGAATATGAATACACTGGACTGTAACAATTGTATTTAACTACAACACATCTCTTATAATCGAGCATCTATTAAAAAGGCAAACACAATCACACTGATAATAAATGTCTTCTTTTTATGAAAATAAGTGTAGACCATTTTCTTTTAGTTTTATAAGCAAAATTGGTATCATTTTTTTGCTTGACTGCAGGATACAATTCACATATTATTGTCTGACGTCTACGTGCTTAGCTCGGTGGTAATGTGCTCGGCTCATATGCAATTGAGCCCTGGTTCAATTCCTGGCTGGGCTGGAGATTTTCTCTGATCGAGGACTGGGTATTGTGTTGTCCTCAGCAGCATTTCATCTTCATCACTGACGCACAAGTCACCCAATGTGGCATCAACTGAAATAAGACTTGCACTTGGCGACCAAACTTCCCCGGAAGGGGCCTTCTGGCCAACGATTCCATAAGCATCTTTATTGTGTGACATCCAACAAAGTGCACCATTGCCATCACTAATGACCAAAGTTCAGAGGATGGGCTGTATACCCCTGTACTGTGGTATCGACGTTCGATACCACACTTGTTAGGGGTTGCAGATATCGACCGCGGTCCGTAATACATATCGCTGGACCCGCGAGTCGCGACTAGCGCCGCTCCGCGGCTTGTGACAAGTATCTAGCGAGCTCTCGTCCACTCTTGCTCGGGACGTCAACCAGGAATGTAGCACAGCCTTCAGCTGATACCAAGCAACCTCTAACAAGGCGCTTAGTCAAGTACGGCATAAGTAATGCCTCTCTAGATATGTTTGTAATTATATGTATGCAGCATATGAAGAAGCCTGTAACACAAGTTGAGTACAATATATACTATTGTTTACCAACGAGTACTAATTATTTCAGTCGTTGCAGATACAGACTATGCAGCCAGCTCCTTACCGACTTCACTGCCAAACCTGCAATATATGTTTCTATTTCATTGGCCACCTTCCATCATAACAACCGACTACGAGAATCATAATATGTACATATCCACCCTGCGTAAATTGGGGAAAAAAACTTCCACTATTTTAGTGCAAAAGCTACCGATCACCACATAATGTCATTGTTATTTCGAAACCATCATTGAAGTAAAGAAAAAGCGAGAATTTAAATCTGAAAGAAAAACATCTATGTTAAGCAATTCCTTCCAGCTTGATGGGCAAATTACATGACCTGTGAGAGTCTCTCGCATTCAAATCAATGTCTGTAAATAAACGGCCATCTGCATGTGCATTCAGAACATTTCAGACACATGAAATAACATTACAGAATACAGCCTTTTACGCTATTTGCTCACATGTTGGGATAAACAGAATCATTTTACATTTGACAATAACAAGCCATAATTCAAGAGGACATTGCTGTTTTGTATGCCATGGCAGGTCTCATTTTACCGATACAATGCTATAGCGCACTGGCGTTTACAAAACAAATCTTGAGAGCCTGTCCTGTAATAGAAACTCCTATAAGATTTTACCGTACTTCTCTCTTCTGACACATCGAAATCAAATGCCATGTGCGTGCTTACATTTGACATTTTTGCTCCATAATTCCTCTCTACTGACATGTATGTAAAGCTTCCATCATACAGAATACAATCAATCACAATAGCAGCAGATTCGTGCATTCTAGTTTTGTAAGCAATTTGATCATCACAGCCTGTTTCACACAATCTACTCACATATCAGGAAAAAACACTATCATTTCGATGTTCCACAATAAGCTATGATTCAAGTGGTGTCTACATTATAATCAGACGTTATGAAGTATAAAATACCACAGGACTTGTGGTAACAACTATTTTTAAACACGCAATCATGGCGATAATAATAATAATAAAAACAGTCTTAATTCCCCGAGAATAGATACAACCGATTTTTTTTTTGTTTTATGAGCAAAACCAGTGTAGTTTTGAGAGAACTATCTGCATCCAAACTTTAACCAGTTATACCACCCCTTGAAACAGAAGCTCATATAAGATTTTATCACATCTCTCTCTTCCAGTATATCGGCAAAGCAATATCATCTGCGTGTTGACTTTGAGCATATTGCACATACACATATCATTCTATTGGAGCAGGTGACCAGTGATTAAAGTCGCTTGCACGGACCTCCGTAAAGTATTGTCAATTTTTTTGGAAGAAGACCATGTTCAACAGACTATCAGTAAGCAATTAGGAAAAGAGATAAGAATTTTTTCTTGTCTATAATACAACATACAGTCACCAGTAATTGTTGTTGCCTAGTTTGGACTGAATGAACAAGTATTCATCTGCATTCAACTCCTTCTTTATTCCTGTAGACAAAATAAACGACTTGTCTGGAACCAAGGTACCATAGGGAAACTTCGTTAGTAGTCCTGTACTCTCCGCTACACTCCAGGTCTTCTAAAGCAAAATGTGTGCATCAGGGAAAGCTTCAAGGCCATCATAGTCTGCAATGTTCCTCCATACAACAGCCAAGGTCAACGAGGTACTGCCTCCAAAAACAGCACTAACATCACATGTGAACTGCATTCTCAGACCACGAAAGACATTCGGACCACCAATAAGCTGCTGCTTGTTGAATTGGCCAGCAAGATCAATGTCTGTTGTTTACAAAGACTTGCACACAGGAACACTGCACCGCCAATTTTTTTTTTTTTTCGGTAATACATCCAAGCAGTGTATGACTACAGCTTTGTACACCACCGTACACTTTGTTTCTCCACCATGACTTTGAAGTGTGTGTCAGCTGCTAAACTGATATTAACACATTTCGATCCATTGGCTCTCACAGAAAGTTGAACATGGCATGGTGTAAACTATATAGCTCCCACAACACACTGGTTGGTAGAAATAAAACACAGAAGCGATGCTTTCATTGAAAAAATGTGGAAGACATCACAATATATGGAAACTGGAAGAATTTGTAACACTATATAGCGTTTGCAACAGCTATCCAAAGGTGATGACCAATATAGTTAATCTCATCTTCCACAGTGATGGGATACCAGATGTCTCTGTTTTCCATTTCGAAGAGCATTGGTTTCTCATTTTGAAGTTATGTACATTATTACTGTTCCAGTGTTGACCATCACTGGAAGGTGATGTTCACAACATTGGTGAGAAGAAAAAACATGTGGAGGTCATCACAGAATATGGAAATAGGATGAGTCTGTAGCATTGTGGAATGCTTCCAAATGACTGTCTGA
This sequence comes from Schistocerca americana, assembly GCF_021461395.2. NCBI lineage: Eukaryota > Metazoa > Arthropoda > Insecta > Orthoptera > Acrididae > Schistocerca > Schistocerca americana. The sequence continues at coordinate 250,600,695 of NC_060125.1, read as the reverse complement.
TGGTGATGATCTCTGCATTTAATCCCATGTTCCATAGCGACTTGTAGCAGATAGCCAGTGTTCCACCAAGGCTCTCTCCATGTCAACCAAGTGGCAGTCAATCATTGTGTGGTAATCAACAGTGTACCAGTGGATGGGTGAGGTGGGAAAGATACTGTTGATATGGGACGATATACTGTAATATGCACTGCAGTTGATAGCGCAATCAATTTTAGCAATTTTACCAGTTGTTCCGTAATTTCAGTGCCAGCCAATGATGCAGCAGATTGCTTCCCATTTTCTGTATCATCGCTGAATCACCCCTCCACTACTTTGCAAGTACCATACACTAGACTGCGAATTCTGATAGATGACTGTGCAGTACGTCCATTTGGCCATATATATAAAAGTGTACCAGTTGTTCTGTAATTTCAACACCAGCCAATGACACAGCCGAACGCTGCTCATCTTTTGCATAATCACTAAATCACCCCTCCACCACTTTGCAAGTACCATACAATAGCTTGCAAGTGCAGATAGCTGACTGTGCAGTACGTCCATTCGGTCATATACATCAAAGTATACCACTTGTTTCATAATTTCAACACCAGCCAATGGATAGCAGAATGCTTCCCAATTTCTGTGTCATTGCTAAACCACCCCTCCACTACTTTGGAAGTACCATACTAGATCGCGGGTGCAGATAGATGACAGTGCAGTATGTCCATTCGGTCATATTCATCAACGTATACCAGCTGTTCCATAATTTCAACACCAGCTAATGACAAAAAAATGGCTCTGAGCACTATGGGACTCAACTGCTGAGGTCATTAGTCCCCTAGAACTTAGAACTAGTTAAACCTAACTAACCTAAGGACATCACAAACATCCATGCCCGAGGCAGGATTCGAACCTGCGACCGTAGCGGTCTTGCGGTTCCAGACTGCAGCGCCTTTAACCGCACGGCCACTTCGGCCGGCAGCTAATGACACAGCAAAACGCTTTCCAATTTATGTATCGTCGAAAAATCACCCCTCTGCTACTTGGCAAGTACCATATACTACACTCCTGGAAATTGAAATAAGAACACCGTGAATTCATTGTCCCAGGAAGGGGAAACTTTATTGACACATTCCTGGGGTCAGATACATCACATGATCACACTGACAGAACCACAGGCACATAGACACAGGCAACAGAGCATGCACAATGTCGGCACTAGTACAGTGTATATCCACCTTTCGCAGCAATGCAGGCTGCTATTCTCCCATGGAGACGATCGTAGAGATGCTGGATGTAGTCGTGTGGAACGGCTTGCCATGCCATTCCCACCTGGCGCCTCAGATGGACCAGCGTTCGTGCTGGACGTGCAGACCTCGTGAGACGACGCTTCATCCAGTCCCAAACATGCTCAATGGGGGACAGATCCGGAGATCTTGCTGGCCAGGGTAGTTGACTTACACCTTCTAGAGCACGTTGGGTGGCACGGGATACATGCGGACGTGCATTGTCCTGTTGGAACAGCAAGTTCCCTTGCCGGTCTAGGAATGGTAGAACGATGGGTTCGATGACGGTTTGGATGTACCGTGCACTATTCAGTGTCCCCTCGACGATCACCAGTGGTGTACGGCCAGTGTAGGAGATCGCTCCCCACACCATGATGCCAGGTGTTGGCCCTGTGTGCCTCGGTCGTATGCAGTCCTGATTGTGGCGCTCACCTGCACGGCGCCAAACACGCATACGACCATCACTGGCACCAAGGCAGAAGCGACTCTCATCGCTGAAGACGACATGTCTCCATCCGTCCCTCCATTCACGCCTGTCGCGACAACACTGGAGGTGGGCTGCGCGATGTTGGGGCGTGAGCGGAAGACGGCCTAACGGTGTGCGGGACCGTAGCCCAGCTTCATGGAGACGGTTGCGAATAGTCCTCGCCGATATCCCAGGAGCAACAGTGTCCCTAATTTGCTGGGAAGTGGCGGTGCGGTCCCCTACGGCACTGCGTAGGATCCTACGGTCTTGGCGTGCATCCGTGCGTCGCTGCAGTCCGGTCCCAGGTCGACGGGCACGTGCACCTTCCGCCGACCACTGGCGACAACATCGATGTACTGTGGAGACCTCACGCCCCACGTGTTGAGCAATTCGGCGGTACGTCCACCCGGCCTCCCGCATGCCCACTATACGCCCTCGCTCAAAGTCCGTCAACTGCACATACGGTTCACGTCCACGCTGTCGCGGCATGCTACCAGTGTTAAAGACTGCGATGGAGCTCCGTATGCCACGGCAAACTGGCTGACACTGACGGCGGCGGTGCACAAATGCTGCGCAGCTAGCGCCATTCGACGGCCAACACCGCGGTTCCTGGTGTGTCCGCTGTGCCGTGCGTGTGATAATTGCTTGTACAGCCCTCTCGCAGTGTCCGGAGCAAGTATGGTGGGTCTGACACACCGGTGTCAATGTGTTCTTTTTTCCATTTCCAGGAGTGTATGTAGATTTCGAATACAGATAGATGACAGTGCAGCACGTCCATTCGGCCATATACACCAGAGTATACCAGATGGGATCCTATACTGATGCAATTAAGTTATCTACATATTTCCAGATCATCGATCACAGTGCAGAATATACGATTACGACTGGCCATATTTCCCTGTGTGGATGGGCACCACAGAGTATTCTCGCATTCGTAGCATAAAGTCAGAGATTGACAGATACTTCATACATTGTCCTTGATCAATACTCGCTGCAACATGGTCGCCAACTTAATCTGCAGTTTACCAGAAGTATGAGGATGCTACACCCACTACCTTCCATGTCTCATGAAGGAACAGGGCGAACTGTGTCCGCAACTGATGTTCAGTGAAGACTGTTCTGCACCAATCTTACCCAGAGCATCAATCCAAATGCACACGATCTTTCCAGATGCGTGCATTTCGAGGAGGGTAGCACCTGTTACCGGTGTACTGTAGGCATGAGAGTGTTGTAGCGACACAACAGACGGTTAAGAAGAAATCTGCATGGAGCTCCAAATGGATGGAGTTTGAAAAATTTCACGTAAATCAACTGTGCTATCAATTTTGAAGCATTATTCCACTATCTGGAGTCAGTACCAGGAAGGTACTGGCATGAGAGAAATTATCACAGAGCATAAACACACGCTCCTATGGTTACACAGTTCTCCACCTAAAATGCTATATTGTTGTTTCCGAAGTATTAGTCATGTGGAATGCAATGCTCTTAATACTCTAATGCACGATTTATTTTTCCAACATCAGTCATACAACCAAAATATAAGTTTCCTACCCCAATAACTACCGTGATAAAGTTTAATATGATAAAACTAGTTCCTTCTACAGTATTCTGGTGTCCTAGGAAGGCACTGTCAGTGTATATCCGCTGTTCGAGGTGCTTATAAACCAACTAGAATGAAGTCAGGAGACTGCTGTTGAGCCTATTAGGAAATTAATGGATTTTAAATGTCTTTTTAATTTGGTAACATATGTACCCTCAGTTGTACTTCCTGCATCAGTCATGCTTATCATTAATAGTAGTACCAATTGTCATAGATGCGGCTATGTCTCACTAGGGAACAGAGCGAGGAAAAATCGACACGAATATTTTCGATAGCTGCTACATTGAGGTACCACTCACACCCTGCTGTACGAAAATGTACATGAAGAAGCAGTAACTTCTTACATGGGAGTAAGCACCATGATCAGCAGGCAAAGGAGGTGTAACAGTCTTATTGCTGTTTGCTAGCATCACCACAGCTTTGGTAGCATTCGTCTTGCACAAAGAAGTCCTGGTAGCTTTGCTCATGTGTGGGATAATATAGCAATTTTGTCTTAACACCATATCTCTTGAGTACAATCGGTCCACTCTCCTACGGAACACTCTAGATAATGGCGTAAGTCTTATAAACACATTGATTCTTCTTCTTAATACTTAAGGAATAACACTGCTCGTGAGAATCAGCCGTAATTCGATAATATCTATACCCGGCTGCTTGTGTGAGAACACAGCTATGGATTGGGATACATATGTTTGCCTGCATTAATATAGCGCCTCTGTCTGATACTCATGTCGCCTTTGTTGAAGTATTTGTTGCAGAATCCCACGTAGTTTACAGCAGGAGGGGGGGGGGCTGATGGGGGGGGGGGATTAAAGCTGAATGCAGCCTGAGCATAATTTTTGAGCTTTTCTCAGCCTTGAGTGCCCGGGTGCCCTCAAGCCACCTCAATCCCCTTCATTTCATGGTACGTTTCCTCTTATTTGATTTATTTTCAGTCAAGTTACATAGCTTTGCAAGTTTTTTTGTGCTTTTACATATTTTATTGTTTTCATCAGTTTTATGTATTTCGCATCAATTTATCATAATTATACCAGGTTCTCGATTTTTATCGATTTTATGTCATTTTTATATGTTTTTGATATTTTTCTGTTTCTATATGGTCACATTGCTGGCATACACATGGCTTGTTTGATTTTATACGAAGACGTTTGCGTGTCCTACTAAAAATCCTAGGAATTCCCCTCTTTCTGATGAACTACAAACATGAATATCCGACCGGAAGATCATGAAACGTATAGTGATACTCGCCTTGTAGCTAGATGAGACTCAACGAGTGGTGCAGATTGGAAATTCGTCGTCTGCAAACAAAACCATATACTGCTATGACACATCATAGAGCTTGTCTGTAGATTCATTTAGTGATGCATTTGATGCACACTCAAACTCTGACACAGTTCTACACATTCATCTGACATCAACACTGCTATGTAGGGATCAGCAACAGGGAGCTGACAGGTATACAGAGTTGATTTCTCCTGCTGCTCTGATACTTTTTTACCATAAGTATATGGTGTTATTGCTTACCAGGTGAGCTTTGCTACTTTTGTTTACACCATCCAATTCTGATACATCCACACAACCATATCAAGACATCTACAAAATGTAGGTTTTGGGTAGTTTTTTAATTCTAGTAATAAGTTATTCGTTAGATGAGAGTGTGTCCACTACACTTAGCATACTGGAATGTGAGAGTTTCTCTTGCCCGTACCTACAAAGTGTACACCCTAGGCAATGTAATTTATAGAACAGTTAGCAAGTAATGCATTCAAACTGCAACCATCTGCCGCTGACAGGTCTACACACATACATATAGAGACAATTCATGCATACTACCAATCGTGAAGTCTCGATTTGAACCACATGTTTGTTATTTTCGACAGTTCTAGTCACCTGCAAATAGCGAAAAACTCTTTGCAAAACGATTCTGTAGGGAAGTAAGCACATTTAAATTCATACTGCTAAAGAGCATAACATATTAGGTTACCAACATTTCTTAACAATATTATCTACATTCTCCAGTAATTTTCGTGGAAAGAGGACACTTATTGTCATGATTTGTTTTCCTTTTTAATAGATGCTCGATTATAAGAGATGTATTGACGTTAAATAAAATTCTTACAGCGCAGTGTTTTCACATTCAGAATGGTGGGCGCTTGCTGTGGTCATGTGGGGATGGTCCAGTGTGTGCGAGTGAGTGGTCACTCTAGGTAGCTATGCCTGTGGCATGTGGGGCAGGATAGTGCGACTATATTTTATATAAACAAACGTGGTGAACTTGTGGTGGCCCACATTTATCTCGTATTGTTTAACTGGCTTTAAATCCTTTTGTGTTGGCGAAAGGCCAATGCTCAGACCGTAGCCTAAAACTGAGCTGAGTGCCACTCGTCCACCAGTAGAAGGGTGGCAGGCCGCAGAAAAACTGTGGCGCACTCAGTAGGATTTGACCGTTTGAAAAGGTCTGCTGTGTCCCCATTGTAGGTGGAGGGAAGGAGGGAGGGGGGGGGGGCATGAGGGGAAGCAGGAGTGCCAGTAATTACACTAGTTCTATCGAGCGGAATACATGTTCATCTGCTGCCCATCTGCAATCTTTTGGGACAATGATTTTCCCCAGTTCATGTTTTGCATTATGACCCATTTATTATGAGTGCTGTTTTTTTTACGATAATTTCGATTGTAATTAGAACGGTGAAGCATTTTTCATCAGTTGTGATAGTGTTTATTGGCTTTGATTACCTGGGCTGCAAGGTGATTGTCGTGCAGGCGTTTGTAGTGAACTCTGACATTAAACAGCGATAGAGACAGTCCTCAGCTACATACTTACAGATGATAATACACTTTTTAAACTCTTCTCTGTCCAACACCGGAATCTCGTCAGTTGAACATATTTCTTGCCAAAAATTAAAGATAGTGCCTTCCACTCCAGCCTTTTTCCCCCGTAGCTTGTAGGTGAAGCGTAGAGTTTGAGTACGTCTGCACTAATGTCAAGTGGTATTGTGAAATTTTTTTCCGCAGCAGGATAACACCAGTTTTATGGCATCATCAATTTTTGAGCTGTATTGCAATTTTAGACGCCCCTTGTATAGTGCTAAGCATGTATGTATGTAATTAGCACTTATCTTTATGATTAATTAGATAATTAGAACCAATCTTCACTTCAGTTTCCCAATCAACCTTGCTCTACCGCATCTGGGGAGTTTCCGTGTTTTGGGGTTGCACTTGGGCTTTCCTTCCAGGAGGACCAGGGTTCAAATCAAAGAAAGGGCACCTCCATTTTGAATTTCCCGCCAGTTCCCGGGTGGGGGCTGTGGTATGTCAGCACAGCCCTGGGATGAAGAAATTCCCGCCAAAATTCTAAATTTCCACCGAAATTCGAAATTCCTGCCAAAATTGGGAATTCTCGCCAGTAGGGTAGATGTAGGACCAGTTAGGGAGGTGGAGGGGTGGGGGACCCATGTGCCAGCAGAGGAAAACATTATGCCATCTGGGAGTGGGGGCGTGGCTGGTAGTGAGAGGTAACTGATCAATTTATTTATTTTGTATATAAATTCGATATCAAAATTGCACTCATGCAGCCATGTCCCTACTACTGACACAGCCCACACCACTATGAAACCACCACCAGTTTGCACAGTACCTATTTGATGACGGGTCCATGGCTTCGTGGGGTATGCGCCACACTCGAACTCTACCATCAGCTGTTTCCAATTGAAGTCAGGTCTTTTCCGACCATTCCACGGTTTTCCAGTCGTCGGGGATCCGAGCAATATGGTCACGAGCCCCAGGGAGACGCTATAGGTGATGTCATACTGTTAGCAAAGGCACTCACTTCAGCCGTCTGCTGTCATAGCCCAGTACAGCCAAATTTCGCCGCTCTGTCCCAATGGGTACGTTCCTCGTATGTCCGACACTGTGCGAAAACGTCGATGCTCTCGGTCGTTAAGTAAAGGCCATCGGTCAGTGCGTTGTCTGTGGTGAGAGGTAATGCCTGAAATTTGGTATTCTCGACACACTATGTTTACAGACTAATTCATTAATAGCAGTTCTAGATTACAACCTTATCTCATTACTTCTCCACTACTGCTTCCCTTTCATATCCTTCGACTGAAGTCCGCTGTCTGTACACGGTATAGATAACCCTTCCCTTCCTGTACCTTCAAAATTAGAAAATTTTCTAGTTAATTTCCTCAAAAGCTTTCTTTGAATCCACAAGTGCTATTAAAGTAGATTTGCATTTATTCAGTATTACTTATAAGTTGTAGGGTAAGTGTTGTATTCTCTGTTGCAACATTCCTTTTGAAACCCGGTTAAGCACTTCAGTCCTGCAACAAAACAGATGTCTTTAATAACTGTCTTCATATACGTATACCAAAAATCTGGACGAAATCTAAAATCGTTGTGCTCTTGAAACAACGAAAAGATCCTAAAGCTGTTACCAGATACAGGCCAATATCTCATTGTTCTTGTTGTTGTTGTAGTTGTGGTCTTCAGTCCTGAGACTGGTTTGATGCAGCTCTCCATAATACTCTATCCTGTGCAAGCCTCTTCATCTCCCAGTACCTACTCCAGCCTACATCCTCCTGAATCTGCTTAATGTATTCATCTCTTAGGCTCCCTCTACGATTTTTACCCCCAATGCTAACCTCAAGTACTAAATTGGTGATCCCTTCATGCCTCAGAACATGTCCTACCAACCAATCCCTCCTTCTAGTCAACTTGTGGCACAAACTCCTCTTCTCCCCAACATTACTTATGCGATCTACCCATCTAATCTTCAGCATTCTTCTGTAGCACCACATTTCGAAAGCTTCTATTCTCTTCTTGTCTAAACTATTTATCGTCCATGTTTCACTTCCATACACTCCACACAAATACTTTCAGAAATGACTTCCTGACACTTAAATCAATACTCGATGTTAACAAATTTCTCTTCTTCAGAAACGCTTTCCTTGCCATTGCCAGTCCACATTTTATATTCTCTCTACTTCGACCATCATCAGTTATTTTGCTCCCCAAATAGCAAAACTCCTTTCCTACTTTAAGTGTCTCATTTCCTAATCTAATTCCCGCAGCATCAGTCGACTTAATTCGACTACATTCCATTATCCTCGTTTTGCTTTTGTTGATGTTCATCTTATACCCTTCTTTCAAGACACTGTCCATACCGTTCAACTGTTCTTCCAAGTCCTTTCCTGTCTCTTTCGTTTCCTTTACTGCTTGCTCAATATACAAATTGAACAGCACCGGGGAGAGGCTACAAACCTGTCTCACTCCCTTCCCAACCACTGCTTCCCTTTCATACCCCTCGACTCTTATAACTGCCATCTGCTTTCTGTACAAATTGTAAATAGCCTTTCGCACCCTGTATTTTACCCCTGCCACCTTCAGAATTTGAAAGAGAGTATTCCTGTCAACATTGTCAAAAGTTTTCTCTAAGTCTGCAAATGCTAGAAACGTAGGATTGCCTTTCTTAATCTTTCTTCTAAGATAAGTCGTAGGGTCAGTATTGCCTCACGTGTTCCAACATTTCTACGGAATCCAAACTGATCTTCCCCGAGGTCGGCTTCTACAGGTTTTTCCATTCGTTTGTAAAGAATTCGCGTTAGTATTTTGCAGCTGTGAGTTATTAAACTGATAGTTCGGTAATTTTCATATCTGTCAACACCTGCTTTCTATGGGATTGGAATGATTATATTCTGAGGGTATTTCGCCTGCCTCATACATCTTGCTTACCAGATGGTAGAGTTTTGTCAGGACTGGCTCTCTCAAGGCTGTCTGTAGTTCTAATGGAATGTTGTCTACTCCCGGGGCCTTGTTTCGACTCAGGTCTTTCAGTGCTCTGTCAAACTCTTCAGGTAGTATCGTATCTCCCATTTTATCTTCATCTACTTCCTCTTCCATTTCTATAATACTGTCCTCAAAAACATCGCCCCTGTATAGACTCTCTATATACTCCTTCCACCTTTCTCCTTTCCCTTCTATGCTTAGAACTGGGTTTCCATCTGAGCTCTTAATATTCATGCAAGTGGTTCTCTTTTCTCCAAAGGTCTCTTTAATTTTCCTGTAGGCAATATCTATCTTACCCCTCATGAGATAAGCCTCTACCTCCTTACATTTGTCCTCTAGCCATCCCTGCTTAGCCATTTTGAGATGTTTCTATTCCTTTTTACTTGCTTCACTTGCTGCATATTTGTATTTTCTCCTTTCATCAATTAAATTCAGTATCTCTTCTGTTTACCAAGGATTTCTACTATCCCTCGTCTTTTTACCTACTTGATCCTCTGCTGCCTTCACTATTTCATTCCTCAAAGCTACCCATACTTCTTCTACTGTATTTCTTTCCCCCATTCCTGTCAATTGATCCCTTATGCTCTCCCTGAAACTCTGTACAACATCTGGTTCTTTCAGTTTATCCAGGTCCCATCTCCTTAAATTCCCACCTTTTTGCAGTTTCTTCAGTTTTAATCTACAGTTCATAACCAATAGATTGTGGTAAGAGTCCACATCTGTCCCTGGAAATGTCTTACAATTTAAAACCTGGTTCGTAAATCTCTGTCTTACCATTATATAATCTATCTGAAACCTTTTAGTATCTCCAGGGTTCTTCCATGTATACAACCTTCTTTCATGATTCAAGTGTTAGCTATGATTAAGTTATGTTCTGTGCAAAATTCTACGAGGCGGCTTCCTCTTTCATTTCTTAGCCCCAATCCATATTCACCTACTACGTTTCCTTCTCTTACTTTTCCTACTGTCGAATTCCAGTCACCCATGACTGTTAAATTTTCATTTCCCTTCACTATCTGAATAATTTCTTTTATCTCATCATACATTTCATCAATTTCTTCATCATCTGCAGAGCTAGTTGGCATATAAACTTGTACTACTGTAGTAGGTGTGGGCTTCGTGTCTATCTTGGCCACAATAATGCGTTCACTATGCTGTTTGTAGTAGCTTACCCGCACTCCTATTTTTTTATTCATTATTAAACCTACTCTTGCATTACCCCTATTTGATTTTGTATTTATAACCCTGTATCCACTTGACCAAAAGTCTTGTTCCTCCTGCCACCGAGCTTCACTAATTCCCACTATATCTAACTTTAACCTATCCATTTCCCTTTTTAAATTTTCTAACCTACCTGCCCGATTAAGGGATCTGACATTACACACTCCGATCCGTAGAACGCCAGTTTTCTTTCTCCTGATAACTATGTCCTCTTGAGTAGTCCTCGCCCGGAGATCCGAATGGGGGACTATTTTATCTCCGGAATATTTTACCCAAAAGGACGCCATCATCATTTAATCATACAGTAAAGCTGCAAGCCCTCGGGAAAAATTAGGGCTGTAGTTTCCCCTTGCTTTCAACCGTTCCCAGTACCAGCACATCAAGGCAGTTTTGGTTAGTGTTACAAGGCCAGATCAGTCAATCATCCAGACTGTTGACCCTGTAACTACTGAAAAGGCTGCTGCCCCTCTTCAGGAACCACATGTTTGTCTGGTCTCTCAGCAGATACCCCTCCGTTGTGGTTGCACCTACGGTACCGCTATCTGAATCGTTGAGGCACGCAAGCCTCCCCACCAACGGCAAGGTCCATAGTTCATTACGTAATCTATTCAAATTATATGAGAAACTAATACTGGAGAGAGTGCAGCCACTCACAGAACCTCAGCAAGCCGGTTTAAGACCTGGGAGGAGCGGCACAAGCCAAGATCTAAGACTTAAAGAATGTAATGTAGAGGATGCCAAAAGAAATTTATAATAGCAGTTTCTCTGGCCGATCTGCTTGCTTTTTAAAACACGATAAATCATGGAATATTACCGGGCCATCTGTACAACTATTTGAAAGATTACCATTTGGGTCAAGCCATTCAGTCACTGCTTGAGAAAACAAGTTCTACGAATTTTTCCATAAAGAAAAAAGTTGAAGGAGAATTCAACGTAATGATCTGCCTCAAGAAAGTATGCTGGCGCCAACTTTATTTAATTTGTAGACAGATGACCAACAGATTCTCTTTAACGTGAAGCGTCTCTAATATGCAACACAGAGGTTTTTTTTCTTTTTGTTGCACAGGATAAAAGTTTTGAATTTCTTGAAGAGTAACTACCAAGGGCTCTGTCTATGATGTCAACGTATTACAAAAAAAAGATGCATTCAGGTAAATTCTTTAAAAACACAAATACACACTTTTTATTCAAGATCTAGACTGAGAAGACAGAAACTCAAAACACGTTGGGAGGGCCACCAATTGGAATGTAGACACTCGTAAATATTGACGAGTATTCGTTAACAGGCCTTTGACCTACAAAAATCACTGTACCCAAGCTACTAAGAAAGTGCCAACGACGACCAGCCATTAGAAGGAACTTACTTGCATTAAGGGAGAGTAAACCCTACTGTCTTCAGTTCAGCTAGTAATGCTCTATGATTTTCCACTGCAGAGTACACCTGCGCAGCCTAATATACAGGGTGTTACAAAAATGTTCGGCCAAACTTTCAGGAAACATTCCTCACACACAAATAAAGAGAAGATTTTATGTGGACATGTGTCCGGAAACGCTTAATTTCCATGTTAGAGCTCATTTTAGTTTCGTCAGTATGTACTGTACTTTCTCGATTCACCGCCATTTGGCCCAATTGAAGGAAGGTAATGTTGACTTCGGTGATTGTGTTGACATGCGACTCATTGCTCTACAGTACTAGCATCAAGCACATCAGTAGGTAGCATCAACAGGTTAGTGTTCATCACGAACGTGGTTTTGCAGTCAGTGCAATGTTTACAAATGCGGAGTTGGCAGATGCCCATTTGATGTATGGATTAGCACGGTGCAATAGCCGTGGAACGGTACGTTTGTATCGAGACAGATTTCCAGAAAGAAGGTGTCCCGACAGGAAGACGTTCGAAGCAATTGATCGGCGTCATAGGGAGCACGGAACATTCCAGCCTATGACTCGCGACTGGGGAAGACCTAGAACGACGAGGACACCTGAAATGGACGAGGCAATTCTTCGTGCAGTTGACGATAACCCTAATGTCAGCGTCAGAGAAGTTGCTGCTGTACAAGGTAACGTTCCGTTGACCACGTCACTGTATGGAGAGTGCTACGGGAGAACCAGTTGTTTCCGTACCATGTACAGCGTGTGCAGGCACTATCAGCAGCTGATTGGCCTCCACGGGTACACTTCTGCGAATGGTTCATCCAACAATGTGTCAATCCTCATTTCAGTGCAAATGTTCTCTTTACGGATGAGGCTTCATTCCAACGTGATCAAATTGTAAATTTTCACAATCAACATGTGTGGGCTGACGAGAATCCGCACGCAATTGTGCAATCACGTCATCAACACAGATTTTCTGTGAACGTTTGGGCAGGCATTGTTGATGATGTCTTGATTGGGCCCCATGTTCTTCCACCTATGCTCAATGGAGCACGTTATCATGATTTCATACGGGATACTCTACCTGTGCTGCTAGAACATGTGCCTTTACAAGTACGACACAACATGCGGTTCATGCACGATGGAGCTCCTGCACATTTCAGTCGAAGTGTTCGTACGCTTCTCAACAACAGATTCGGTGACCGATGGATTGGTAGAGGCGGACCAGTTCCATGGCCTCCACGCTTCCTGACCTCAACCCTCTTGACTTTCATTTATGGGGGCATTTGAAAGCTCTTACCTATGCAACCCCAGTACCAAATGTAGAGACTCTTCGTGCTCGTATTGTGGACGGCTGTGATACAATACGCCATTCTCCAGGGCTGCATCAGCGCATCAGGGATTCCATGCGACGGAGGGTGGATGCATGTATCCTCGCTAACGGAGGACGTTTTGAACATTTCCTGTAACAAAGTGTTTGAAGTGACGCTGGTACGTTCTGTTGCAGTCTGTTTCCATTCCATGATTAATGGAGATTTGAAGATAAGTAATAAAATGATCTCTAACATGGAAAGTAAGCGTTTCCGGACACATGTCCACGTAACATATTTTCTTTCTTTGTGTGTGAGGAATGTTTCCTGAAAGTTTGTCCGTACCTTTTTGTAACACCCTGTAGATCTGCCCTTGAGGAAACGAGGATGCCATCCTGAATTAAACAACTGGCTGTATGGAGGATACACACCTGGGTAAGTGTATAGAGCACCTGGTTTCTCTGTGTCTTCGACGATTGCAACAGGACACCCAGAGTAGACCAAACAGACTTTCGATGAAAAACATGTAAATTACTGTGTACTAAACAAGTTTCCAGTAAGATTAACATCCATAAGAAGCTTCATGAACAGCGTGGACATAGTACCTCCAGAATCGTACTTACCAAAAGAAGTTGAACCAACAATTACCAAACTGGAGTGGAAGTCTCTTAACAACATACGAATAGGTGTTACACGAATAGGTGTTGCACCAGTAAAGACAAACATGTCAGGGCGGGGGTTGCAAGAAAACAGCGACACATTATCCAATCGTTGTGAGGTGCACGATGTGGCTCACACATTAGGTTGTTCTGCCAGTCCTTACAACCCAAAGGCCTATGGCTGGGAAAAATGCAACTACTGACATTGCAAAATAGTGGGCAAAATTTTTGGAAGAGATAGCAAGAATCAAACACTATGGTTGAAAACTCGCCCGGACAAGAGAAAGTAAAGTGAATTAGGAAGCCAAATTTATCACAACATCAGTCTCTCGTTCAACACTGCTGTGATGTTTTACAAAAAGTGTCCCAACAGCGTTTATCTTATCAGTCCAATTAAAATTCAAAGTATTTTAATAACATTAGTTCACCAGAATTCACACTTCCATCACCTGGAACAGCGCTGTCTCACTTGCCGTCTAAACAGAAACATACAGCTCACATTCGTCAACTCCGCTGTCCATTGTTTTATGAAGAGCAGACACTTTTTTGTACAATAGTGATTTTTTCATACTCTGGTTAGTAAGTTACATTTTCCACAGATCATTTGATCTTTTATCGAAGTGATATGTAACGAGTCGGTTTACCGGTTACGTACACATGGTTAATGTAAATATTAATGAACATATTACTTTTTTAGTCGAACTCATGCATCAACACTTACGAGAGTCACTCCAAAAGAAATGCACGCTATTTTTGTAAAAATACGGTTTTCATTCTGCATGTGTGAAAGTTTTACAGTGTGTAGATACATCCTTCGCACTTGTTTTCAAACTTAGTTCAACCTGTTCCCGTGAAAGGCGCAGTCATAGCATGTCTTCAAGATAGCTGCTACGCTTGACGTTCGTCAGAAGCAACGTGCTGTCATAGAATTCCTGTGCTGTGGAAACGAGACAGTGGGAAACATCCACAAGAGGTTGAAAAAGGTGATTGGAGATGCTGCTGTCGATCGCAGTACAGTTAGTGGGTGGGCAAGCAGGTTACGTGATGAAAGCGGGCACGGCAATATTGAGGATTGTCCTCGCAGCGGCAGACCTCGTACTGCACACACTCCAGACAATGTGCAGGGAGTTAACGAATTAGTGACTGCTGACAGGCGCATCACAGTGAACGAATTGTCACGCTACGTTGGGATAGGGGAAGGAAGTGTTTCGAGAATACTGAAAGTGTTGGCGTTAAGAAAGGTTTGTGCCAGGTGGGTTCCCAGGATGTTGACAGTGGCTCACAAAAAACAAGAAAAACGGCATGCAGCGAACTTTTGGGACAGTACGAGAATGGTGGAGATGAATTTCTTGGAAGAATTGTGACAGGTGATGAAACATGGCTCAATCCTTTGTCACCATAGACGAAGAGGCAATCAATGGAGTGGCATCATGCAAATTCACCCAAGAAAAAAAAAAAAACTCAAAACCACACTTTCTGCTGGAAAAGTTATGGCTACAGTGTTCCGAAGGACTCTTGCTTGTGGACATCATGCCAAGTGGAACCACCATAAATTCTGATGCACATGTGACGACACTAAGAAACTTCAAGATCGACTGAGTAGTGTTCGACCACATCGGCAAAAGCAGGATGTTTTGGTGTTGCACGACAATGCACGGCCACATGTCAGTCAAAAAACTGTGGAAGCGATCACAAAACTCTGATTAACAACACTGAAACACCCGCTTTACAGTCCTGAAGTGGCTCCATGTGACTATCATCTCTTTGGGAAACTGAAAGACTCTCTTCCTGGTACAAGGTTCTAAGATGATGACTCCCTTGTGCACGCTGCCAAACAGTGGCTCCAGCAGGTTGGTACAGAATTTTACTGTGCTAGTATACAGGCGCTGGTTCCAAGATGGCGTAAGGCAGTTGAGAGGGATGGAAATTATGTGGAGAAATGAAAATATTGTTCCTAAAGGATGTATCTACACACTGCAAAACTTTCAAACATGTTATATAAAAGATGGCTTTAAAAAAAATAGTGTGCATTTCTTTTGGAGTGACCGTCGTACAAACAAGGCGGTTTTTTCAGTTTTAAAAGAAAATTCGTCCAAGCAGTAGAATTAGTTGTCGAGGAGAAATGACTTTAGCTTCGATTTAAAACATGCTATGCTAGCAAGAGCTAATGACCAAAATTTTTTGTTGCTGTGTACTGAACTCCTTTCCGAGCCACTGACAACTTTAATAAAGGGCAACAAAGATAATTTTTTCCTCGAGTGTTGTAGGTATGGATATTACTATTCTTCTGAAATTGCGATGGATTGTTTATGACGAATTTCATCAGCGAACATATAAATGGGGACGTTGCAGTCAAATGCCTAATTTCTTGAAGAGATACCTACCCAACAACTGAGCTTAAACATAACGCATTACTCTTACTGCTCGCTTTCGTGCAACCAATCCTTCCTTTATATGTGGTGAGTTGTCTCAAATCATTCCAAAAGGCATTATTGAGCGGAAATATGCAAAATATGTCAGGAGATTGATTCGGTTGTTACCAAAATTAGCAATTACGTGAAGAGCGAAAGTAGCTGAACTTATTTGTTCCAGAAGGTCAGCAATAAACTTCTTCTAGTTCACTTTTTCGTCAATATGTTTTCAAAATTTGGCGCGTGTTACTCTGTTTACTGACTCTTGCTCATGTGTTACAACAGTTGTAAGTATGACGCTGTTTGTTGTACAGAATTACTTAGCTGAAACAAATAACAAATAATGCGAATTTCGATTTGCAGTTGCTCAGAACAGCATATTATAATATCTAAAGTGAGTCGAGGATTTTTACACCATCAAGTTTTTCTCGATTTGGAGGATATATATATATATATATATATATATATATATATATATATATATATATATTTGTCACATATCGAAATAGTCGTGGAAGATACTGCCATGCCGTCGGCTGGACAGGTCAGCTACATTTCAACTGACAGCTAATTAATCAAAAGCTTCAACTGATAATGTTACTCGATATCAAGCGCGAGGGCTACACCTCTTAATGACAGCGCTCAGTTATGAACGCAGGCGCCCCTATTTCTGACCCCTCACGCACCTTCCGTATTGGCTACACACCTGTACCCCCATTACGTGAACTGCCAGGCTGCTGACTCACGCAAGAGAGCGAGCGCCCATGCCTGCGTGCACGCACGCACACACACACACACACACATACACACACACACACGGGTGATAAGGTCAGAGCAGCGTAGGATACGTCCAATGGAGTAAAATTTTCTATATAACAGTAACTCCGAAATCTACTATTGTGGAGCTACAAGAATAAAACGACAGCGAATCAGAGACGAGGGTGCAGTATACATTTAAACTAACTTGCCCAGCTAATACCTATTATGCTAAAGAGCGCAGTTACTAGTTAGGTTAGATGAAGAGAGTAGTTCAGCTGAACACTCAAAGATAGACAAACTGATTTTCTGTCCACGGACGGTTACAGTAAACATTAATTTTCTGTAATGTTTACTTGGTACAGCTTAGCTATACTGGTGTGCGAAACTCAAGGATGAAAACAACTTTGGCATGATATGCCAAGTAACATAGCTCAATCAAACTTGTGAAATAGAAAGAATTGCTGAAGTATAGCACAGATTTAATTGAAATACATACGTAATGAAAGTAACAGAAGTGGCACACTTATTCAAAATCAAACACTGAAGCCACATGATAGTTACCTTCACAGGGTGTGTGATCAACACAGATGGCAACACCTGCTCCACAACGTGTTCCCATGGTGGTCACAAGGTTGGTAAGGATTTCTAGTGGAGGGCGATCCATTCCTTCATCAGAGCGGTTTTTAAGTAGGCTGTTTAGGTTCTTATGTTGGTAACGCCACGTAGTGCTCTGTATAAAAATCGCTGACTGCACTGTGTGCAGGCTGTGGCTGGTTGGACTCATTGTTCGAATACTCGCTTGTGTAGTGTTGGACAGTTGGCTGTGAACTGCGTGTAGCATTCGGCAGTTGGAGATGAGCCGCCAGCAGTGGTGGATGTGGTTAGAGAGATGCGAGAGTTTTGAGAGGTTACTATTTGCGGACGATCTGGACGTGTGTCCGTCACAAAAAGGAAATTTGTTTAATTGAATGTCACAAAATTATATGTATATTATGACTTTTGAACTCTATTAAGGTAAATACGTTTGTTCCCTATCAAAATCTTTCATTTGCTATGCCTATCAATAATTAGAAACTTTCATTTAGCTGGCAGTATTGGCGCTCACTGTTCTCTAGTATTTCGAGTCACGAAGATTTTTGTGAGGTAAGTGATTCATGGTTCAAATGGTTCAAATGGCTCTAAGCTCTATGGGACTTAACTGCTGTGGTCGTCAGTCCCCTAGAACTTAGAACTAGTTAAACCCAACTAACCTAAGGACATCACACACATTCATGCCCGAGGCAGGATGATTCGAACCTGCGACCGTAGCGGTCACACGGTTCCAGACTGGAGCGCCAAGAACCGCACGGCCACTCCGGCCGACAGTGATTCATGAAACGTATAAGTTATTGTTAGTCAGGGCCATTCTTTTGTAGGGATTATTGAAAGTCAGATTGCGTTGCGCTAAAAATATTGTGTGTCAGTTTAGTGATGATCAGAATAAGTAAAGAGAGAACTGTCTGAGTTCGTTCAGTTTTTCTCAGCTGTTTGAAAATCAAATAAAGTAAGAGTTTTTCCAGCACTGTCATTCTTTACGTACAAAGGGGAAGTTTCATATGACGACTCTTAGCCGAGGATACCTCACTGGAATCTTCTGATTTTTTCTTGTAGTTTGAGAAATTAGTGTAGTTATTGTGAAAGGGTACAGTACCACCCAACATTGAAAATAGGTACAACATTCTTCGTTATTCTTGTCAAAACAACATATTTTTTGTAATAATAACTCAATTTCACTTAATAAACCGAAGCCGGATACCAGTGTAGGAAAGAAGGACAATTTATTTATTTAATTGATCACATGTGCACTCCCACAAAATAAATCCCTATATCCAATTTGGTGAGATCTGCGAAATGAATAAATGTATGGTCGTCTGCTAACCGCAGATAGTGAATGGGCAATATATGATCATCTTTGAGATGGTCCTTTGGTCACCTTTGGTGGAACCAAAGAGATGAAATTTACCTGAGCTTTGAGCGCCTGAAATGTGGCTGACCAATACGATAACATGCTGCGCCCCCACCTCAACGGAGGTGCGAGCTGACCTGAAGGACGGCCATGTTTTCGGCACTCGGGCGCTGGATCTTGTGTTGGTAAGGCCTGTCTTAGGTGTGCTCCGTAAAGACAAAAGAGTGGAGTGAATGGTATGCATGTGGAATACTTAAGAGTAGTTTGGAATAATAATTTCTCTATTTCATATTTCAGGAACTTTTGTGGGGAGAATTAAATGTCAGGCAGGAAATATTAAGGGGATCGTAGTAATCTTCGGAAGTGACCAACAGTCACAGTGAAACCACGTGTAGCAATAAGTTGAAATACTTCCGAGTGCATAAGTTAAGCTGAATTACTGGCGTGTGTACTATAAGTTGGAAATATTTCAGAAATGGCGTGTGCAGGACTTGAAATTAGAGACGAGTACTTCCACGTGGTGAGTACTGTGTGAGTCTCAATCTGTGTATGCGACAAAGGATAAGGAGAAGTACTCGTCCATGGTATCAGTTGAGGACTCGCGTGTGTGATGAATATGTCCTTAATATTGCTTTGCGTGTTATGTTTCCGTGTGACGCTTTATTCAAACTATAATACTCTGAGAGTGAATCAAGGTGAGTCAGCCGTCTATCCAGCAACGCCACTTGGCTTGCATTGCACAGGAAGACGTGCATATATCCTCCAGAGTTCATAGTAGGAAAGAAAAGTTACGAAGTGGGGCAGTGTCGTGTGAAACTGGGATGAATACTAATTGAAGTGGGAAAGCTGAAAGTGATGTAATTATAGCGTTGTGACTATTCCTTGTGTTGTATTCCATGTTGCCAGTGTGGTGTATTTAATGTAATTTAAGTATGTGTGGTTTGCATGGAAGAGTAGCAAGATAGGTTCAGAGGCAGTGGGGTATGAATGTTCCTTTTTGTACCGCTCGGTCTGGAGGAAATTTTCGTGATGATGGGTGTGAGAGTCGAAGTGTGAGATATAGTAAAAGATCCACCATCCTATCCAGAAAGTGCACTGAGTGTTATATAATTACAAGACCATAAGGTAGAGAATCACCAATGTAAAGCCATGCCCACTGGGCAGAGTTTCTCATATGCAATTGTTGTAGAAAATGTAATGGTGTGTATAGGTTATAGAAGTTATTGGAATAAAAAGGATAGTGAAAAGAAAAAGATGGGTGGCCTTTTCCTTCTAACAGTATGTTGTCATGATATCCAGAATTTATAATGTGTGCGCCATTCATATTCAGTGCGATGGCCACGTGTTGATCAAAGCCGTTGAATAAGAAAGAAAATGTGTTATCGGCAGTGCGTAGTGAACAGTCAGAGTTGCGTAAATTACTAATAGTCAGATGTGCGTTATCCGTTTCCGTTGCGTAATATTCAAACAGAAGAATAATTTGTAACTTAATTGTGAGTACTAGAGCTCAAATCAGTCATTGATGTTTTGCGATAAATAATAATTAATCCACTCGCTTGGCAGACCACTCATCTTGCAGGCCTGACTGCTTGATGCCACAGTATGAGCAAGGCATATGGGTGCCTCTCAATTGTTTATTGCTAGTGCGTAATTTGTAAGGTAATCTCCTTTGTAGTTGAAGTTTATCGTTGTTGGAAGGTAAAACAGTTTTGGCATGCGTGTAGATTTGCACCAAGTGTTTCGCAGCCATGCTTGTAATTAATTGGATATTATTTTCAGTGCTATATTAATGTATTTTCTTATTTGGCTCTTCAAATTCTGCTTTTCTGTGTTATCGTGTGAAATATTTTGAAAATTATGGCGTGTGAAAAACGTAACACTAGGCTGCAAAGTAAATTGAGAAATGACAGTGAAGACGAGAGTAGTCTTTTAGCGCCACCATGTAATGAATTAACAAATATTCAGAATAGTAATTTGGTAATTGTGCATAGGGAAATGGACCAGTCAATAAAAAATGGTGTAGACAGTGAAACAGCTAGTGAACAGGGTGGTATTGCCGATCAATCGATCGGCGATAGCTCGCCTCAGGAATCCGAAATGACAGGATAACAGGACAAAATCATGCAAATACTGTAGATTCAGGTTTTGCATCATTACCCTTTTCTCAATCAAGTCAAGACATTTTCTGCTTTTCAAAATGCGAATGTTGCCGGTGAAAATGCGCTGCTGAAAAGCACAGAGGAACATGTTTCAGACATCAGTGCACTGTTATTACAATTAATGCAACAAATGGAACAAAATCTTCAAAAGTTAGACACCACGCTTGAACAAACACGTGAAGGTTTAACTGCTGAGTTAATTAAAATCGAATCGAAATGTCAAAAAGTTTGTAATGACGTAAAAACACAAATCTGTGAGCATTTTCAACCTATTTTTTTGCGTCATGAAAATGCATTACAGAATCACGAACCAGCTACAAAAGAACTGCAAACTATTGTTCATGAAAATCACGACACCTTGCTGGCTAAATCTGACTCAGTTGCATCTACCGATTCGGTTACGCAACTTGCAACAACTCAGGAAAACTTACAGGACGCAGTAGATACTCTAAAACTTGGTTCAGGAAATTAGTTCATTATCGGAGAGAGTAGCCGAACTTTCGGATCAGTTCACTAACTTATCTACAAAGGTAGATGATGATCTGAATAACACAAGACCGGTAGCCTTCACTGACACAGAAGAGTATGAACAAATTAAGAAATTTTAACAAAATCAGAATCAAATTAATACACAGTGCGAAAGAGAAACGTGGAAGGTACAAGATCAGTTGACACAGGTAATACAAGAATTACACATATCAGAGGAGACTCGCGCTCCAACACGGGGAGAGGACTTACAAATACGGAAAAGCCACAAAATAATAACACAGGGAGTTTTGGAAATTACGTAAGAAATTGGCAAGGTGCACCGAATTTTGAGATGGAACCGTCGACACGACGTAACGATGACCGATATGCGACTCGCCAACATGATGATTTTGATTATAAGTTGTTCATTACTACATGTAAATTCAAAACATTTAAGAATTCCGGCAACGACATTCATCCACAAGCATGGCTTTATCAATTCTCTCATTGTTTTCCTCCCAAATGATCATTAGAGCACTGATTGGAATTTATGTGTGGCTATTTGGAAAATGAACCTGCTGTAAGAATGCGTTCGATCATTCGCGATTGTCACAGTGAAGAAGAATTTTATCATGCCTTCCTCTCAGCATACTAGTCCCAAGCTACTAAAGATCGAGTAAAACATAGCATCATAATGCTGAAACATTTCGAACAATATGAATTTTCCCGCCCGGTAAAATATTTTGAAGACATGTTGCACAAAAATCAGTATTTGACAAATCCGTACAGCCCCTCAGAACTTATTCGCATTTGCTTAATTAAATAGCCTGAACATTTGAGACATATTATTTTGGCAGGACGTTGCAAAGATGACATTGAAGCTGTTCAGGAACTCTTACAAGAATTGGAACTTGACACTTACAATCGCTGGACATGAAACCAGGAAAACAACAATTGCAGGTCATATCCGCCACAATTCCCTGACGACAGAAATAATAACGACACGACAAGGTTATTCTTACAATGCAAATCGTGACCAAAACAGACACCACCCGTATGACAACCGTTGGCAGAGTAATAATAATTACAGGGAAAGATCACCTCTCCACGATAATGACTATGACAGAGATAATCATAGAAACAGACTATATGGGAACCAGAAGTGTTATTATCAAGGGAGACAGAGTAACTTCAGACGCAACAGCCCACCGTGCAGTTACGATTCAGGGAGAAATTCTCCACCACGTGACTGACAAGAAAGAAATTACAGAAATTACCGACATGACGACAGACAATATAATCTTAACAACAGACCAGAATATAACCAAAACTGGCGAGATTCAAACAGGGCAGGGCCCTCTCGACAAGGTGAATTTGTAGAAGTCAGATCTCCAAATCCCAGTAATGACGCATGACAACAAAGAGGTAACAGACAATGACTTGCACCGCAGGTGGCCACGTGCGTCGGCTGGGCTTGAGAAAAATAACATAAGCTAATCTTGAGAAAAATTCCGTATACTGCATGATAATTGCGTCCAAGTTGAAACCCTGCATACTCGAAAAAGTGAAGGATTACACCACATTTAACATCTAAAACTATTTATTGAGAGATAATTTGCTTTCTGACTTAGTCATTGCTATAAGATTTCTACTTCACGTTACTAGTACACTTTGTCACACTTAGAAACTGTTAACATGCAACAATGTTTGAAGTTAACTATCCAGTCAAGAACCTAGGGAACTTATTTAGACAGTAATTACGATGGCATTGTTATACTGAACAGACGACACAGTGTTATTGTGTGTACATTCTTGCTTGTTAGTTGTATGATTACGTAACGACCAAAAGGCTTACATACTTAGAACATATACTTCTAATGAGACTTTAATGCAACATTCTTTTAAAAGCAATTTCTGAGAGATTTCAGATGACTTAGTATTTGCTTTGTTTGACAGTGAAGCTACTGTATCACGACACTACTAATGATTGACACAATTTTCATTATTGCTTTTGCGCTTTATCTGTTTATATCTGCACAGTTTTTCTACATTCTTATGAAAAGTAAACCATGTTTTAGTAGTAACTTTTGTGGTATAGCTACAACGAGGCAGCCTATTCTGTACCACAACAATACATTATAGTATAGTACTCTGTTGATCACGGCAATGAAGGTAGTAACTATGATATCAATACACATAGTATTTCACTTTTGTTCATGACAAGGTAAGTACATTGACCTCTGCAGAACGTTGCCTATGAACGATGAAAACTACGAAACTTGGCACATTTTTACCGATAATTAATGACAGAAATTATCTTACAGCAAGACATACAGCTTAGCACTTCAAGACACATATTTGAGTGATTAATTTTTGTACTTAAAACATTTTCCTTGAAAGATTCTTAAACTACAAAGATACAAAGAACATTTTTGGTGACACATTTCATTCCATTGTTGTTATCTGTAAAACCTGAGGGTATAATTATATTAATGCCCAGGGAGTACATGCCTACTTTGTGTACTACGAATGGCAAGCGCTAGGAACCCTAGATAATATGGTATTTGTTTATTCAGTTTTACACATCAGTGCCATACTTCTCTAACACAGAATTACACAGCTATCTGATTATTTAACAGAGAGACAAACTTTTTTTTTCTTCGTCAATGACACATATTTACGTAATTACAAAGTTAAATTAATTCACACTAATGAAATTGTGTTTTTTTCTGTACTTTGTGAACTGTTCATATTTTTTAAGAACCATTGTGATACTGTGAGAGCTTTGAATGATGTGTTTGGTATGGGATCACGATTTTTTAAGTATGTTTGAGGTAGATGACACTACTGAAACGAGCAGATATTTTTTAGGTTTTGAAATTATTGAAAGGAGCTGCAACGATTTTGAGATATGATAGATGTTTTATGATGATATTATTACGACAACGATGTGTATTATGATGTTGAGATATGTTTATGATCAATAAGATGATGCTATATGAGGAATATGATTACATGTTTATATGTACATGAATAATGAGTAGGGGTAGGGTCACAGGTTTGTGAAAAAGGATGTTGGTAACCAAGAATCATACTTTGAGAGTTACGAAATGAGTGTACATGCGTGAATGTATCATAATGCTAGTGGAAAATTTTGGACACTGTTATATGTGAGATTTGGTTTCAACACACTTCTAACATAAATTTTCAACCTTTGAAATTTTTTATATGAGAATGTCACTGTAGCGGAAACTGCTGCTGTAATGTTTCGGTAAAGAAGGTAAGTGACCTTGATGTAATGCGCTGTGGGTGCAAAGCTGCGCAGCAGTCACCCGTAAAAAACCATTAGTGTATGCCTTTCAGAGGCATAGGTGTGGTAAAAAGAGGCCATTAACCTCACTATTGACATTTCTTTGTAGAAATCATCACAAATATGACTCGCTCATACTTGAAAAGATATGATTACCGTTTGGAGGTCGTACTTTCTGATATTTACTGAAATGCCTAAAGAAATGATGAGAAATATTTTATGTCTATGCACCCGATTATGACTACCGTCTTTCTAGTTGAGAGATATTTTTTACTGCCTTATGAAATGCCATATGGCTAGTAAATGACGTTTCACGCCTTGCTTTATGTATATATTTACTCATTTTGTCTGATATCTAGTTTCTAGCCATGCTGCAGCATTGGTTAAAATAAAATTTAATAGATCTACTAATGTAAATACTTTCTGTCTGCAGATTCATTAAATAATAATTTTATGATATACTTTCTTAAAAAAGGGAGCACAAATAGACATTTCCCTTCACAGGAATAGCGTACATAATCTTTTTAACGATTTGGTAACTTGTTTGGTAGAGTAAGTTATTGTGATGCATCACTCTAGTGTTAAGATGTGACATAGGTATCAGACATGGCTGTCTTTACTGTAATATTTTTCCTGCTTGAGCTTTGTCATGTTTAGGTATAAGTTATTGCATTTGCTACTGCTGTTTGTCAGGCATTGTCCTACTGAATTTCAGTTTGTATTACTATGCTAAGCCAGTTTTACTACTGATTTATTTTCCTTGTTGCTGCACATTGGCACATATTAGTCGTAATGTAGCATTTGCTTTGCTTATTTATATTTATTGCTGCTTGTTTTGCTACTTTGCATTTTTTTCTCGTTCTTGTTTGTGTTAATGTTCATGCTGCTGCATTGCCACGTTCTCTAGTAGATATATCTGAGCTCAGTAGATTGAAGTTAGTTTAAGAGGGGGATACTTTACAAGGAACTAAGTAAGAAGAATAGGGAAAGAATGCATGGAGAAGTTACAGGAGAAAGTTTGGCCAAAAAAGTAGTGTACAATGAAGAATAATTATTTTGAAAGAGGATATGAATAGAGTACAGAAACCATGCATAGATAGGACTTTTTGGGAATAATGAAGAACTAAGGGAGATCTCCGAGAAGTAAAGAAGGTTTTGGTTGCAACTCAAATGCGATAAATACTGCAGTACCAAATGCTATACTGAAAAAAGACCTGTCCTTTCCTTTTGTGTTATTCCGATATGTGTTTGTGTACCTGTGTGTATTTGTGTTCTTCCGGTGTCTGTGTGCTTTTTCATAGAAATTTTTTCTCTTCTAATACTAAGCTACATTCAATATGATGAGGAATATTGTTATCTTCAAATATAATTTGCGTTAATAATATGTTCTTTACTTTGTAAAGATGTTTAGACATCATTTATTATGTTCTGTTTTTAATGCTCAAGTGTGAAGTTAATGTTTCGAAAGATATTCTCATTTTTTATTTTTATTTACTTATGTCCCCGCCCCCTCCATGAACCATGGACCTTGTCGTAGGTGGGGAGGCTTGCGTGCCTCAGCGATACAGATGGCCATACCGTAGGTGCAACCACAACGGAGGGGTATCTGTTGAGAAGCCAGACAAATGTGTGGTTCCTGAAGAGGGGCAGCGGCCTTTTCAGTAGTTGCAGGGGCAACAGTCTGGATGATTGACTGATCTGGCCTTGTAACACTAAGCAAAACGGCCTTGCTGTGCTGGTACTGCGAACGGCTGAAAACAAGGGGAAAATACAGCCGTAATTTTTCCCGAGGGCATGGAGCTTTACTGTATGGTTAAATGATGATGAAGTCCTCTTGGGTAAAATATTCCGGAGGTAAAATAGTCCCCCATTCGGATCTCCAGGCAGGGACTACTCAAGAGGATGTCGTTATCAGGAGAATGAAGACTGGCGTTCTACGGATCGGAGCATGGAATGTCAGATCCCTTAATCGGGCAGGTAGGTTAGAAAATTTAAAAGGAGAAATGGATAGGTTAAAGCTAGATATAGTGGGGATTAGTGAAGTTCGGTGGCAGGAGGAACAAGACATTTGGTCAGGTGAATACGGGGTTATAAATACAAAATCAAATAGGGGTAATGCAGGAGTAGGTTTAATAATGAATAAAAAAAATAGGAGTGCGGGTAAGATACGAAGACCATGCCTACCACAGTAGTTCAAGTTTATATGCCAACTAGCTCTGCAGATGATGAAGAAATTGATGAAATGTATGATGCGATAAAGGAAATTATTCAGGTAATGAAGGGAGACAATAATTTAATAATCATGGGTGACTGGAATACGAGAGTAGGAAAAGGGAGAGAGGAAAACATAGTGGGTGAATATGGATTGGGGGAGAGAAATGAAAGAGGAAGCCGTCTGGTAGAATTTTGCACAGAGCATAACTTAATCGTAACTAACCCTTGGTTCAAGAATCATAAAAAAGGTCGTATACATGGAAGAATCCTGGAGATACTAAAAGGTTTCAAATAGATTATATAATGGTGAGGCAAAGATTTAGGACCAGGTTTTAAATTGTAAGACATTTCCAGGGACAGATGTGGACTCTGACCACAATCTATTGGTTATGAACTGTAGATTAAAACTGAAGAAAGTGCAAAAAGGTGGGAATTTAAAGAGATGGGACCTGGATAAACTGACTAAACCAGAGGTTGTACAGAGATTCAGGGAGAGCATAAGGGAACAATTGACAGGAATGGCGGAAAGAAATACAGCAGAAGAAGAATGGGTAGCTTTGAGGGATGAAGTAGTGAAGGCAGCAGAGGATCAAGTAGGTAAAAAGACGAGGGCTAGTAGAAATCCTTGGGTAACAGAAGAAATATTGAATTTAATTGATGAAAGGAGAAAATACAAAAACGCAGTAAATGAAGCAGGCAAAAAGGAATACAAACGTCTCAAAAATGAAATCGACAGGAAGTGCAAAATGGCTAAGCAGGGATGGCTAGTGGACAAATGTAAGGATGTAGAGGCTTATCTCACTAGGGGTAAGATAGGTATTGCCTATAGGAAAATTAAAGAGACCTTTGGAGAAAAGAGAGCCACTTGTATGAATATCAAGAGCTCAGACGGAATCCCAGTTCTTAGCAAACAAGGGAAAGCAGAAAGGTGGAAGGAGTATGTAGAGGGTCTATACAAGGGCAATATACTTGAGGACAATATTATGGAAATGGAGGAGGATGTAGATGAAGATGAAATGGGAGATACGATATTGCGTGAAGAGTTTGACACAGCACTGAAAGACCTGAGTCGAAACAAGGCCCCGGGAGTAGAAAACATTCCATTGGAACTACTGACGGACTTGGGAGAGCCAGTTCTGACAAAACTCTACCATCTGGTGAGCAAGATGTATGAGACAGGTGAAATGCCCTCAGACTTCAAGAAGAATATAGCAATTCCAATCCCAAAGAAAGCAGATGTTGACAGATGTGAAAATTACCGAACTATCAGTTTCATAAGTCACAGCTGCAAAATACTAACGCGAATTCTTTACAAACGAATGGAAAAACTGGTAGAAGCCGACCTCGGGGAAGATCAGTTTGGATTCCGTAGAAATGTTGAAACACGTGAGGCAATAGTGACCCTACGACTTATCTTAGAAGAAAGATTAAGGAAAGGCAATCCTACGTTTATAGCATTTGTAGACTTAGAGAAAGCTTTTGACAATGTTGACTGGAATACTCTCTTTCAAATTCTGAAGGTGGCAAGGGTAAAATACAAGGAGCGAAAGGCTATTTACAATTTGTACAGAAACCAGATGGCAGTTATAAGAGTCGAGGGACATGAAAGGGAAGCAGCGGTTGGGAAGGGAGTGAGACAGGGTTGTAGCCTGTCCTCGATGTTATTCAATCTGTATATTGAGCAAGCAGTAAAGGAAACAAAAGAAAAATTCGGAGTAGGTATTAAAACCCATGGAGAAGAAATAAAAACTTTTAGGTTCGCCGATGACATTGTAATTCTATCAGAGACAGCAAAGGACTTGGAAGAGCAGTTGAACGGAATGGACAGTGTCTTGAAAAGAGGATATAAGATGAACATCAACAAAAGCGAAACGAGGATGTTGTGTACATAGTTCCGCGTAGTTTCCCAGTAGAGCGCGCCCCGCTAAGCACAACAGCGCAGGCGCAGCGCTCGTACGTCTCCGCCCTACGAGATGGCGCTGCCATAAAGACGGACCAGATTCTGCTTCCGCCGATCCGCTTATTAATATGTAATGATCCTCGCGGATCACACTCGCGCAGTGATACCTGAACGCGCAAGGTATTATAACGAGTGTACAGACCTCCGACATTAGTCTGCATTTTGTGATTCTTGAGTTTCTCCCGGCGTATTTGATAATCAAAATATCCACGGGTGTACTGCCGGTCTACAGTGTCCAATGGGCACAATAGTTCGGCGATCATACAAGTCGCCATCATCAGGTGAACTGACGGACTGAGCTCCTGTGAACGTGCCGGCACGGAGATCCGTGCGCTATGGCTGCTCAGGTGGAACATGAGCAGCCATAGCGTACGGATCTCCGTACCACCACGTTCACAGGAGCTCAGTCCGTCAGTTCACCTGATGATGGCGACATGTATGATCGCCGAAATATTGTGCCCATTGGACACTGTAGACCGGCAGTACACCCGTGGATATTTTGATAGTCTGCATTTTGTCTGCACCTGTCTGTACCAGTCTACATTAGTCTGTACCAGTCTATAGTCAAGTTTCAGTCTGCGCCTAATAAGATTACCACATTCCTGGACATCGTCGTGAAGATAAATGAATAGACCCTTTCTCAAGTATCAGAGATATGTGAGAATAAGATTAACGTACCAAGACCAAAGGAACTTCAGATTGTCCATTGTAAATAGCATCCAGAACCAAGTTACGTTATTTTTATGCTTGTTATTATTTTAATAAATGTGTGTGAAAATTAATCAAGTTCTGTTTAAAGTTGGTCACCGTCAATCGGCTACTCTAATCGTGCAAGTAGCATTTCTATCTTCTGACCTAACGGCAGAAGATAAACACGCCACGATAGGAACACGAGACATATTGCTGACACTCGCCTACTTCACTAGAGCGACAAGTCAAATAATCTGATGGTGTGTGTACGAAGGTCTTACAGTACGCACACCACAGAGGATAATGGAATGTGGTCAAATTAAGTCGAGTGATGTTGAGGGAATTAGATTAGGAAATGAGACACTTAAAGTAGTAAAGGAGTTTTGCTATTTGGGGAGAATAATAACTGATGATGGTCGAAGTAGAGAGGATATAAAATGTAGACTGGCAATGGCAAGGAAAGCGTTTCTGAAGAAGAGAAATTTGTTAACATCGAGTATAGATTTAAGTGTCAGGAAGTCGTTGCTGAAAGTATTTGTACGGAGTGTAGCCATGTATGGAAGTGAAACATGGACGATAAATAGTTTGCACAAGAAGAGAATAGAAGCTTTCAAAATGTGGTGCTACAGAAGAATGCTGAAGATTAGATGGGTAGGTTTTGGGAGAAGAGGAGTTTGTGGCACAACTTGACAAGAAGAAGGGACCGGTTGGTAGGACATGTTCTGAGGCATCAAGGGATCACGAATGTAGCATTAGAGGGCAGCATGGAGGGTAAAAATTGTAGAGGGCGACCAAGAGATGAATACACTAAACAGATTCAGAAGGACGTAGGTTGCAGTAAGTACTGGGAGATGAAGAAACTTGCTTAGGATAGAGTAGGATGGAGAGTTGCATCAAACCATTCGCAGGACTGAAGACCACAACAACAACAACATCTCATAATTCTTGTAACACAGATGAATACGTTTATTTCTGTTCTTTTGTAAAGCCTGTATTCGCTACAGTCTGGAACCGAGCGACCGCTACAGTCGCAGGTTCGAATCCTGCCTCGGACATGGATGTGTGTGATGTCCTTAGGTTAGTTAGGTTTAATTAGTTCTAAGTTCTAGGCGACTGATGACCTCAGACGTTAAGTCCCATAGTGCTCAGAGCTATTTGAACCATTTTAAAGCCTGTATTACTACTAATGTTGTCTGTATTATTATGTTCTTTAATGATGTTTTCTGTACCTTCATAATTGCATTCTTGTGCCATAAATCTGTAATTGTATAGACACCAGTTCTTCAAATTAAGTGAATAGTAGTGATTCATTTTACTGCACACATTTCTGTTGGTCATACTGTATGTGTTAAATCTCAGATGCTAAATGACTGTCTTAGTGTTTGGATGCGTGTTGATAATTCAGCAAGGGATTGGTTAAAGCATTGCTGGTTCTAAGGATTTTCCAAAAAGTTTGTGAGTGCACAAGTGGTGGTTCATGGACTTGCTATATTATCCATAAGACGCTTAGATGGTGATTATGCACCCACACAGTTGCAACGGATGGCTGCTGGCCATCAATGCAAGGACTACAGTGGGTCTGCACCTTTGGTGGACCACCAATACCATTATCTCTACAAGAAATACTGTGGGTCTGCTCTGTGATGGCCCACCTACCAATATTCTTCAAAACTTCAACTGACTCTTCTGTGGGTTTGCTCTGTTGTGGCCCATTACCTGTCTGCATGTCAAGAGTCAGCACTGTCTTTCCGTTGCAAGGACAACACTACTTCTTCAAGGCTGCATGGAAATCCACTACTTCCACGTGCATTTTCTTTTACTGCTCAGACTTTGTGCATAAAACTATCATTATTACTCTGATGAATGGTCAGAACTATCTTTATGGATTGTGAGAACAATTTTTGCTTTTGGCCAACATCGTATCAACAAGTGTGTGCATTTGATATATTTGTTATTGTTAATGTACAAAAAATTTTAGAAAGTAAGTGTTGGCCACCGCCCAAAACAATTTGTAAAATTTTTTGGGGGGAGCATGGGGGTATGTAAGTAGGCTGTTTAAGGTATTTATGTTGGTAACGGCACACAGTGCTCTGTATGAAAATCGCTGACTGTACTGTATGCAGACTGTGGCTGGTTGGACTCATTGTTGAGTATTCGCTAGTGCAGCTTTGGACAGTTGGATGTGAAATGCGCATAGCGTTAAGCAGTTGGAGGTGAGCCGCGAGCAGTGGTGGATGTGGGGAGAGAGATGCCAGAGTTTTGAGAGTTTACTATGAGCGGAAGACCTGGACGTGTGTCCGTCAGAAAAAGGAAATTTGTTTTATTGGATATATATATATATATATATATATATATATATATATATATATATATA
Organism: Schistocerca americana; assembly: GCF_021461395.2. Taxonomy (NCBI): domain Eukaryota; kingdom Metazoa; phylum Arthropoda; class Insecta; order Orthoptera; family Acrididae; genus Schistocerca; species Schistocerca americana. Next base: position 250,568,728 of record NC_060125.1, on the reverse strand, counting down.
TATATATATATAATGACTTTTGAACGCTGTTAAGGTAAATATATTGTTTGTTCTCTATCAAAAGCTTTCATTTGCTAACTATGCCTATCAGTAGTTAGAAACTTTCATTTAGTTGGCAGTATTTGGCGCTCGCTGTATTGCAGTAGTTCGAGTCACGAAGATTTTTGTGAGTTAAGTGATTCATGGAAGGTATAAGTTATTGTTATACAGGGATTATTGTAGGGATTATTGAAAGGCAGATTGCGTTGCGCTAAAAATATTGTGTGCCAGTTTAGTGGTGGTCAGAATAAGTAAAGAGATAACTGTCTGAGTACGTTCAGTTTTGCTCAGCTGTTTGAAAATCAAATAAAGTAGGAGTTTTTCCAGCACTGTCATTCTTTACATACAAAGGGGAAGTTTCAGGTTGACATCTGCTGGAGGATCCTTGGTACAAGTGAATGTGCTGCAGTACCTTTCCCCAAAGTACCCTAAACGTGCTCAACGAGATTTAAATTGGTGGAATGGTCAGGTCAGTCCATTCACCGAATACAATATCGTTCGACGAGCTAGTCCACCTGTGCTGATTGATGCGGTCGCGGATTGTCATCTAGAAGCTGCTCCGTCCATGAAACGTACCGCACTATACTGTCCGTATACAGTCCGCCATGCTACCACGTCTAGTTATTTTACCAGCCAGAAACTTCATCATACTAACCCTTCTGGGGATCATCAGGTAGTATTATACCATCAGTATAGTGCGTAAGGATGGAACTCAAGGAGGACAGAAGGAGGACAGCCTCCCTCCTATAGACAGGACGTATAGTTCACCTGTACATACTTTAATTTCAGTCAATCAAAATGTAATTTCGAGTATGCATGATTGTGATTTGCCTTGTCACATGCAATAAGTCACACGTTAGGTGCTTATATGTAGGAATCAGACGTCTGCCACAGGACGTTTAACCCCAGTTTGTAGAAAAAAATGCCAGTTCATAAAATAATTGCATGGGATTTTGCTTATTGTGCCGCATGTATTAGTATGCGGAAACAGGTAGCCCTCGATCGTGGTCGCTTCCGTAGATGATTGAAGACCTGTGCATAATTATGTCACCTGTTATGGTTGAATGCTGTAGAAGTCATATGTGGATGAAGTTTCACGAAAAAAATAATTACCAGATTAGGTCGGCGGAAGACTAATGAATATTGACTGTCCATGCTGCGTCAGATAGTATACCTCGAAGTGTTTTCGTACGATACTGGTATCCTGTGCAGAATGGAAATAACGTTTGCATTGGCCAAACGAACGCTGTGACTAGGAGGGCTATTGGTAACGTTCACACGTGTAAAATTTTTTCCTTGAAAAGATTGCACTGTTACTGGTTCCAGGCAGACACAGTAGTATTTGCGCTAAATGTGCTGTTTGTCAGACTCTTATTTTAGCTTCAGTAAGAGCACTTTTGTAGTAACAAATTTGGTATCAAAGATTAGTGTTGAGATATAAAATGTTACTCTGTATTATTTTCATTCATCATTTTGTCTCTTCTGATAAAGTATTGCTAAGCCCAACAACAACTGATAAATGTATGAGGTGCTACGTCTCAATCTGCGACATTTTAATGGCTGAACTGTTAAGTCTCATCGGAAATATTTGTGATAGAATAAAACACGATGCACTTTGTAAAAATATCATTTATTATTATGTTTTGTACAACTTTTAATATTGTTAATATACATTTTGTACTTGGTGAATTCTTCTCGGGTTATCAGCCGAGTGGTGGCGTCGTCTTGTCGCAACGTTTCGAGGAGTTTCGTACCCATCATCTTCGCCACCTGTGCTTGGCGATCCACGTTGCAGTGTGCAAGCCGGGCTGGTTCATGACACTTCGACACTCTGCTGTGTCTTCAAAGATAGTTCTTCAGTTAGTTACAATTCTATAGATCATTTGAACCATTCTTTTATCGAAATGATGTGTAACGAGTCAGTTCATAGCATATTTATACATGATTAGCGTTAATATTAACGAACACATTATTGCTTAGTTCTCCTCATGAAAACTACATTTAAAAACTAGCTTTATGTTTTTTTTCGTCTGTGGAATAGAAGAAGTTGTCCAGGTGAAATGATTTACCATTTTTTTCAAATGCTAAAATATGTTTGTTGCTTCATATTGAATTCATTTAAGAGTCACTAACAGCTTCAGTAACGGCTAATATGGTAATTTTTTCCTCTAGTGTTGTAGGTATGGACAACATATGTTACGTATGTAGATCACATGCCCATTTCAAAGTATCACCTCAAAATATGTTGAAGATGGATTCAATGGTGCTGCAAGCATATCAACGTTTCGAGGGAATCGGTTGTAGTCGGTTGGCATACAATCCTCGAGGTTTATCAGCTTAGTGTGCAGTTGATCCCACTCCATATTAGTGTACTGCGTGCTATCAACGCCATCTTAGTTGCCCATAACCTGTTTACAGCAAGCCACACAAAGTTACGGGAGAGATGACAAGTTTAAAACTCGCAACAGCGAGCCGCTGGCGAGCTCGTACTTCCATCGCTCGTTGTCTCCGCGACTCTGATTGGCCAGCATGTCTTTCTAAACAGGCGCTCTCAGAGCTTCGCCGCGAGGCTCCGTGAATCTACAGACTTATAACCTTAATACAGAACACTGCAGTGAAGAAAATCCATCAACATAGCATAATGATCTAAGCACTATTAGTTACCAGCGACTTATCCGTTCGCATCAGCATACAAGCCTGTTTGTTTTTATCAAGAACATTACTCTCACTGTATGTAGCTCAGCACCACGAAAGAATCTACAGCACATCAAAAAAATGGTTCAAATGGCTCTGAGCACTATGGGACTTAACATCTGAGGTGATCAGTCTCCTAGACTTAGTACTACTTAAACCTAACTAACCTAAGGACATCACACACATCCATGCCCGAGGCAGGATTGGAACCTGCGAGCGTAGCGGTCGCGCAGTTCCAGACTGAAGCGCCTAGAACCGCCCGGCCAAAGCGGCCGGCCTACAGCACTTCAAAGATATGCACATCTCAGTTGCCTGAGTATCCATCGTTGCTTCTGCATATACATATTTATTCCTGAATGAGATTTTCACTCTGTAGCGGAGCGTGCGCTGATATGAAACTTCCTGGCAGATTAAAACTGTGTGCTGGACCAAGACTCGAACTCGGGACCTTTGCCTTACGCGGGCAAGGCGAAGGTCCCGAGTTCGACTCTCGTTCCGGCAAACAGTTTTCATCTGCCAGGAAGTTTCAAATTTATTCCTATCTTCTATTAGTCCATTACCTCCTTTTCCCTCTCTCCCTCTATCTCCTCCGGCTCCCCTCTCTGCCCATCTTCTCCCCAAACTCTGTAAATCTGTAGACATATAACCTTAGTGTGGAAGACTGCAGTGAGGAAAGTACATCAAGATGGCATGGCGCTTCTAAGCATTATTGGTTACCAGCGATTTAACGGATTGTTATCAGCATTCAAGACTACTTGTTTCTATCAGTAAAGAGTAGGTACTAGAGGAGCTGTAGCAATTCAAAGGTATGTATATTTCAGTCAGCAAGTGTACAAAATGTAAATCTATTCCCTATGAATCATGGAGTTTGCCATGGTGGGGTGGCTTGAGTGCCTCAACGATACAGATAGTCACACTGTAGATGAGTTCTGTAGGGTACCAATTGAGAGACGAGAAAATCGTGTTTATCCTGAAGAGGTACAGCAATTTTTCATTAGTGGCAGGGGCGGCGGTCTGGATGATTGACGGATCTGGCCCTGCGACATCAACCAACAGGGCTGTGAATGGATGAAAATAAGATAAACTACAGCTATTCTTTTTTCCAAGAGCACAGAGCTCTACTGTATGGTTAAATGATCAAGGCGTCCTCTTGGGTAAAATATTTCAGATGTAAAATAGTTCTTCATTTGTATCTCAGGCAGGGACTATCCCGAAGGATGTCGTCATCTGGAAAAACAAAACTGGCTTTCTACAAATCAGAGCTGTGGAACGTTAGCTCCCGTAATTGGGTTCGTTAGAGAATCTGAAAATGGCAAGTCGGTAGCTTGAAGTTAGTTATAGTGGGGGTTGGTGAAGTTTGGTGGTAGGATGAACAGGAGCTCTGGTCAGTTGAGTACAGGGCCCTAAATAGAAAATCAAATAGTGATAGTTCAGGAGCGTGTCTAATAATGAATAAGGAAACAGGAATGTGGGTAAGCTACTACAAACAACATAGTGAATTCATTATGTTGGCCAAGACAGACATGAAGCTAACACCCACCACATTAGTAAAAGCTTATATACCAATTACGAGTAGCTCTATAGATGATGAAGACATTAAAAAGTGCATAAGTTAAAAGAATTATTCAGATAGTTAAAAAAAGAGGAAAAATTAAGTGTGATAGGGTACTGGAATTCTGTGTTACGAAAGCAAAGAGCAGAAACAGTAGGTGAATATGGGCTGGGGTAAGGAAATGAAAGAGAAATCTACCTGGTAGAATTTTGCACAGAGTAAATTTTTCTTATCGCTAACGCTTTAAGAATCATGAAAGAATGTTGTAGACATGGAAGAGACCCGGAGACAATGGAAGGTTTCAGACTGACTGTATAATGACAAGACAACGATTTCAGAACCAAATTTTAAATGTAAGGCGTTGTCACAGGACAGATGTGGACACAGACCACAATTTATTGATTATGAACTTTAGATTAATACAAAATAAATTGCAAAAAATAGGCAACTAAGGACATGAGACCTGCATAAGTTGAAAGAGCCAAAGTTTGTTGAAAGTTTCAGAGGGATCATTAGGCAACAATTGGTTGAAACAGGGGAGAGGATGAAAGGTCTCTGTTGGATTCCTTTCATGTTAATTTCTTAAATCTGTTGTCATTTATGGCATACATTCCACTTCTAAATTTACTGTGGTGTTTCTGACTCTATATGTGAGGAGACTGAGCAGTGGAACGTATTACTTTTACACATAATCAAGAACGATCTGTCACATTACTACACTTTAAAACACAGTTTATATGTAATTCATGTCATACAGTCTCATACAGAACCTACATCCGCTTTCTTTTATATACTGTATATGATGAGATACTGTCACCCCCCTTCCCTTCTGTGTGAAAGGATGAATGAGCAAATGTATTTCTGGTTGCATGTTCGATGGTAGCAGACAAGCCGGTCTGCTAGAGAACCGTAGGACCAATGTCGGAACAGGTAGCTACGCTTCCTAAAAGCAAAGAGGTTTCTATTCTTGGTATGGTCCTGTCCGTCCCTTGTCATGTTGGCATAGGAAGCTGCCTCTCTGGTCACTTCCATTTGTATATCTGTGAGGTACCCTCGGTAGGGGCCCACAGCAGTCTGTCCGCGGCGAGTGTCTGAAGTGGTAAGCTCTCTGGCTAAGTGTATTTCTGTTAAGTCTGTAGGACAATGGATTTCTTAAGTTCAGCCTAACTGAAAATTTAATCACCTTTATTTCAGGTTTAGATCTAAAATATCTAATGTTATCTTAAATTGCAATGCAGTGTAATTTGAGTGTGAAGTTGAGAATATCTTCCAGTAATTGCTTTGTCACTACTTTGTGAGTAAAGTGGAACCACGTGTTGATGATCCTTAACTCTAACTAAGATCATCAATCTTAAATGCGAATGTGCGAGAGATTATAACGTCTCGTCTTGACAATATTTTTCAATATAGCAACTTTTCTTTATGTTCAACCCACGTGGGGTGTACTTTGTGAGACTAGTACCACGTGCTTTTACAATTGTTTGAACCATCAGGTTAATAGTAAGACGATAGTAACCAGTTTGAGGTTTTTCTTTTGTAAGTTGGTTTCTGGTGTAATTTATTTTAATTATCAAAATTATTGTGGAGTTACACTCTTTGTGTAAACCAAGTTGACCATGTGAAGCATCTGGTGTAATCATCAAAGTAGCCCTCAGCTATTCTTTTCGGGAAGATTTCACAGAGAGTTAGTATGAATTTAGTATACCAGTGTGTGGTAATTTCATGACAGACAGGACTGCGCTACGAACGTAACTTCTTTGGGTGAAAATTGAATCAGTTCGTTGTGGTTAATTTCCTCTTGCATATGTTCCAATGTTCTTTGTGTGTTATTATATGAATGCAGTGTTGTATGCAGTCTCCCAATCTTGGATACATATTTGATGTATTCCATAAGATTACAAACTCACATTTTCACAATCCTAAATAAGGCACCAGTTTAGTTATGAATCAAGTTTAATATGCTGAAATTTTAACGGAACAATGATCAATGTTAAAATAAATGTCCAAATATAAACTGATTTATTTCTTTTTATTTGAATTCTCTTTTCATATATATATATATATATCACCAGTTGTCATAAGATGACTATTAAAAGATTGTAATTAATGTTAGTCTGGTTGGGAATTTGGTAAGCTAGACTGGATACCTGGTGAAACAGTTGCTCAATAATGCGAGGTTAACTTCGCCAGATAGCTCACAACTTTTAACCCATTTTTATTGTCTTGAATATCAGCACCGCTTTCAGATCAACATAATGCATCAACCTTACAAGGAATACAACAGAAGATAAATAAGGATCTTTGAGAGATGGAATAGTGAAGACAGCAGAGGATCAAATACCACAATGATGTCACTCGATATAACAGCTCCAGTTAAGTGTCACGAGAATATCATCAGTTAGGAATATTTTTCCCACAAACCGTTTGCCACAGCAACTTTTGATAATGATGATGAGATACAAATTATTATTCAATATCAAAACGGCTTCCAAGTAAAAGCTTCCTGCATTTAGAAGGAGCGTTTACACCCAAGTAAAGTCCAGCATTTTCAGGGGTGACATTGCATCGCATACGTAATGCATTCGCCTCTCTGTTTCTAGATACAAACTTAACAGCATTGAAATCTACCACTGACTCTCGACACATACTCGTATGTCTCTGCATCAACAATCGATCTGAATGAGCTACAAAATACTGGAGAGTTCATAGCCAGATCTATAAACAATTCCCTTAGTGTGCACATCCCATTCAAAATGTTAATGAGTGTCTTTGAAGACAATAATCATGTTATTATGAATGCTAAACAGCAGCTTATTGTAGAACGAAATTTTCACTCTGCAGCGGAGTGTGCTCTGATATGAAACTTCCTGCCAAGTTAAAACTGTGTGCCAGACCGACACTCGAACTCGGGACCTTTGCCTTTCGCACCCAAGTGAAAATATTATTGTCCATTCATTAGGGCTATTTGAGTATCCAATTATTCCACAATCACCTCACTAAGCATGGATGATAAAGAGCACTGTTCCGCTTGAAATGCCTTCTTTTATTATTCTAGCACTGCAGACGGACAGGAAAGGGAAATTCGAAAAGGTATCGAGTGTATTTGACAGTTGTAAACTAATCAATGCTACAATTTACCTAAACTCCCAGTTTTTTTTTCATACAACTTACGGCTTCACTGTGAAAGTAACACATATTGACTGCTGAATAACATGTATGTAGGATTTTACACATCATACTACGAAACTGACGATGATTTCAGTTGTACATTCAGCCCACAGCTGTTTAAAAAATTATCACCCACAGTGATGATACTTTGTTCAAACCAACAAGTGGTGGTGAAGATTGGACCTGCGAACATACATACTGAATTTGAATAATCACAAAACTTCCCCACAGGCACTGAAGCATACGCATTAATACTACATGACCATCTCATAAACTACTCAGTACTAACAGGAATTGTACAATGTATAGCATGTAAATAGAAGTATTACACAACACGTATAGTGTTTTCCAATGGTACCTCAGAGTATGAAGATCACAGCATATGCACAAGGGTTTTACAATGAGTGTGGACAGTTTTTGTTTAAAGATGTGTTCACTGCATTCTCCGATGCCAGACTAGTACTAACGAGGTATGCCACAATCGTTGCTTCACCCAAACTGTTTAGGTCAGTGTAGTGTGATACAGCTCGATAAACAGTGGCATGTTTGACACGATTTTACCACATAAGTCCTTGGGGGTATTGCTGGACTGTTGTATGAAGATAAGGTGTCATTGCTGCAAACGTATGGTCCTAGAGACAATATGGTGTATGTCAAAAGTCATGAGAAGATATCTTGATTTCAAGAAATTTATGAAGGCCTGTCTACTTAGAATCTGGAAGCACAAGGATATCCACATCTCTTCTTCATCCACTTCACGGTCCCTAGTTGTGATTTTATTGTTCTCACGGTTCTCATCTCTGCTACCTCTCATTCCGTTCATATTTCTTCGATTTACTCTCAGTCCATATTCTGTACTCATTAGGCTGTTCATTCCATTTGTCAGATACTTGAATTCTTCTTTATTTTCACTGAGGATAGCGATGTCATCGGCAACATCATTAATATTCTTCCACTCTAAATTTCAATCCAACTCTTGAAACTTTGTTTTATTTCTAGCATTGCTTCTTCGATGCATTGATTGAACAGTAGGTGTGAAATACTAAATTCCTACCTTAAATCCTTTTTAATCCGAGCAATTCGTTCTTGGTCTTGCAGATTTAATGTTCCACCACCGTTCTTGTACTTATTATATAATACCTGCCCTTCCCTTTAGCTTAACCTTATTTTTCTGTAAATTTGGCATATCTTGCACCATTTTACACTTTTTCAAGGTCAATAGATCCTATGAATGTCTCTCGACTTTCTTTCACTCTAGCTTCCATTATCAACCACAATGTCTGAATTGCCTCTCTGGTGTGTCAATCTTTCTTAAAGCCCAACTGATGGTCATCTAACAAAGCCTCGATTTTCTTTTCCATCCTTGTGTATATTATTCTTGTCAGAAATTTGGGCACATGAGCTGTTAATCTGACTGTGCAATAGTTCTCGCACTAGTCGCCTCTTGCTATCTTCAGAATTGTGTGGATTATGTTTTTCCAAAAGTCTGATGGCATATCGCTAGTATCACACATTCTACACACTAACATGTTGCCGTTACCCCCTATGATTTTTAGAAATTCTGGTGATATGTTATCTATACATAAGTTATCCAAAGTTCTTTCAAACTCTGCCTCTAAAATTGGACACCCAATCTATTCCCTGTCAACTCCTGTTTCTTCTTCTATCACATCATCAGACTAGTTCCCCCCTCCCACAGTCCTTCAATGTACTCTTTCAACCTATCCACTCCATAAGCATGAAGTCCAATTACACACACAAACACACACACACACACTCATATATGAGTATATTTAGACAGATACCCAGACAAAGTGATGTAGACACCAATGGCTGCATCAATGATGGATTCAATGGTATTGTTGTTAATGCCCATGGCGCAGTAAACCCACCTCCATAATCTGTCAATACTCACACAAAAAAAAGTAACTGAAGAAGAGATATGGACAACAAGGGTTATGAATAATTCAGAAAATGTACAGCTGCTATTGAAATAGTTTACCAATAAATAAACTGTTTCTTTTTTAAAGAAGAAAAACTTTGTATTGACTTATTCACTTCTATTTCCACCTCCTCACTTACAAGCTTCGGGTAAGTGTTTAACATACGCTGTCTGTGCTGCTCCTGAAGAAAAGAACAAATAATTTTCGATACATCGCCTGTACAATAGAAATACAAGCAACCGTTTGCTGCTTGCATCCAGGGGCCCTTGCAAGAGCCTCTCTGTATGTTGTGAAATCCCAGTTGTCCAATAAGTGAATTGACGAGTACTCAGTGTCCAGAAAATGAACTCTCTTGCCAACATCCTTGCCTGAGAAGATGCAGTGCAGCAATGGTTTACAACCAGGATCTGCTTGCTGACCCAGCCATTCCCCAGTTATGCCAGCAGGCTGTAGCAGATACACAGGTTCTTGGCCTTATACCACGAAGAACTTTGTGGACACAGCCTATCTCAGGTGGCGCCACTGGTCATAGAAGGATACCTGCCAACTCATCTGTTCTCAGATTCTGCTGCAGCCTCGCCATACTGCCTCCTCACATGTCAGTGCACATGTACCTTCAATCAGATGTATGTGCATCCTGCCTGCCACTGAGCAGCTCCTACTCATTTCAGTCTGGTCAGTGTCAATCATGAAAGAATCTGCACAAGCTGATGGTGATGGCCATGGTAAGTGTGCTCATTAGTCAGAAGCTGACAACTTGATTCCAAGCGTAACATCTCCACCTCTCCACAGTTGGAACATGGTTTCTGTCGCAGTCAGTGTATGGGAGAGTGGTTGTGATTTAGATTCTGTGATATACGATTGGGCTTCGCAGTTCTCAGTCGAAAGTTCCTAGGATTTTGATCCAACTATGGAGAATTGGATACGTAATTAGTACTATTTTTACTTTTCCTACAGATAATTATTTTAGGTTTGCATGTCATACTTATAATGTGTGTTTGTTAGAGATTTGCTTGATGAATACATAGTGGGCGATGTGAACTTTGAAATGGAGCATAACATATCGGAACCGAGCGAGGTGGCGCAGTGGTTAGCACACTTGACTCATATTCTGGAGGACGATGGTTCAAATCCGCGTCCAGCTATCCTGATTTAGGTTTTCCGTGATTTTCCTAAATCGCTTCAGGCAAATGCCAGGATCGTTCCTTTGAAAGGGCACGGCCGATTTCCTTCCCCATCCTTCCTCAATCCGATGGGACCGATGACCTCGCTGTTTGGTCCCCTACCACAAATCAACCAACCAACCATAACATATCGGAATACACACACAGTATATCAAATGATGAGAGTGATGAGTGGATTATACTACTTATCGTCAGCGAAGCACAATGTAAGAATCAGAAATAATTGATATTATTATTAATAACAGAGGTATATGTCTATTTTGTGTGTGTGTGTGTGTGTGTGTGTGTGTGTGTGTGTGTGTGTGTGTGTGTGTGCACATGTGCAGTACTTATTAACCCTACTTTCTCTTGTAAGAATATTAATTGAACTATAGAGGTGGGCTTACTATGCTACAAACATTAACAACAACACCAAATACATCACTGATGCAGCCATATATATTCGATAGTTCTCGCACTTGTCACCTTTTGCTATTTTCGGAACTATGTGGATGATGTTTTTCCAAAAGTCTGACGGTATATCGCTAGTCTCATGAATTATACACACCCACATGTTGCTATTTCTCTCAATGATTTTAGAAATTCTGATGGAATGTTAGCTCTACCTTCTGCCTTATTTGGCCTTTAGTCATCCAAAGCTCTGTTAAATTCTGAATCTAATCTAATACTGGATTATATATACATATGACTTCATGCCTATACAACGAAAGTCTCTATGAGGGGGAGAACTTCTCTGATGTGATAGAAGAAGAAACATAAGCCGACAGGATATAGAGAATCCAGTATTAGAGTCAGAATTTAATAGAGCTTTGGATGACTTAAGACCACATAAGGCAGATGGTATAACTAACATTCCATCAGAATTTCTAAAATCATTGGGGGAAAAAGCAACACATTGGTGTGTAGAATTTATGAGACCAGCGATATACCATCACATTTTTGGAAAAACATCATCCGCACAGTTCCGAAGAAAGCAAAAGGTGGCAAGTGCGAGAGCTATCGCACAATCAAATCAACAGCCCTTGTGTCCAAGTTGCTGACAACAACAATATACACAAGAATAAAAAAGAAAATTGAGGATCTTTAGAAAAGGTAAACACATCAGAGGCAATTCTGATACTGCGGTTGACAATGGAAGCTAGAGTGAAGGAAAGTCAATACAAATTCATAGGACCTATTGACCTGCAAAAAAGTGAAAAATGGTGCAAGATGTTTCAAATTTTCAGAAAAATAAGTGTAAGCTAAAAGGAAAGGGCGGATATTATATAATAAGTACAAGAACCGAGGTGGAACAATGAGTCGACATATGAAACGTCCCCTTAGAAGAATTATACATGACTGTGCTTAAACTGACACACAATATTTTTTTAGTGCAACGCAATCTGACTTTCAAAAATCTCTACAAAAGAATGGCCCTGACTAACATTAACCTATACCTTTCACAAATCACTTACCTCACAAAAATCTTCGTTACTCGAACAACTGCAATACAGCGAGCGCCACTACTGCCAGCTAAATAAAAGATTCAAACTACTGAAGGCACTAACTACTAATAGGCATAGTTAGCGAATGAAAGATTTTGATAGAGAACAAACAATGTATTTACCTCAATAGTGTTCAAAAGTCATAATATATATATATAGCAGTTCATGACATCCAGTCTTGCAAATTTCAAAACTGCTGGCGGCTCACCTCCAACTGCGCAACGCTACGCGCTGTTCACATCCAGCTGCCCAACACTGCAATGGCAGACAACAATGCAAACTAGCCATAGACTGCACACAGCACAGCCAGTGATTTTCATACAGAGCACTACGTAACGTTGCCAATAAGAAAACATAAACAGCCTACTTACAATAGGTCTCAAACAGAGGAAGAAATGTCTGAGAATGTACATTCGGAGCACAGCATTGTATGCTAGTGGAACATGGCTGTGGCAAAAGCGAAAAGGAAGAGAACCGAATCATTGTAGATGTGGTGCAGAAGAGTGATGAAAATTAGGTGAAATTGGGTATAAGATAAAGAATGAGGGTGTTCTTCAAAGAATCCGTAAGGAAAGGAATGTATGGAAAGCAATGACAAGAAGAAGAGACAGAAAGATACGACATCCGTTAAGACATCAGGAAATGACTTACATGGTACTAAAGGGAACTGTAAAGGATAACAATTATAGAGGAAGACAGAGATTGGAACATATTCATCAAATAACTGAGGATGTAGGTTGCAATTGCTGCTCCAAGAAATTTGGAAATTTGTGGTAAGGTCTTATCAGACTAAACTGCTGAGGTCATTGGTCCCTAAGCTTACACACTGCTTAATCTAACTTAAACTAACTTACGCTACGAACGACACACACACCGAAGGCCGAAGGGGGTAGCCGCGCGGACCGTGATAAGACGCCCCAGACCGCTCGGCTACTGTGAAACGTCCCCTTTGAACAATTCTACAAGACTGTGCTTAAACTGACATACAATATTTTTAGCGCAACGCAATCTGACTTTCAAAATCCCTACAAAAGAATGGCCCTGACTAACATTAAACTATACCTTTCAGAAATCACTTACCTCACAAAAATCTTCATTACTCGAACTACTGCAATACAGCGAGCGCCACTACTGCCAGCTAAATAAAAGATTCAACCTACGGAAGGCACTAACTACTGATAGGGATAGTTAGCTAATGAAAGATATTAATAGAGAACAAACAATGTATTTACCTTGATAGTCATAATATATATAGCAGTTCATGACAAAGTTCAAAACTCCGCCATCTCTCTCCCCACATCCATCACTGCTGGCGGCTCACCTCCAACTGCGCAACGCTACGCGCTGTTCACATCCAGCTGCTGCTGCCCAACACTACAATGGCAGACAACAATGCAAACTAGACACAGACTGCACACAGCACAGCCAGTGATTTTCACACAGAGGTGACGTTACCAATAAAAAAACCTAAACAGCCTACTTACATAGCCCCCATGGTCCCCACAAAAAATTTTACAAATTGTTTTGGGCAGTGCCCAATAATGATTTGATAATATTTTTCATAATTACAATAACAAAGATATCAAATGCACACACTTATTGATACAATGTTGGTTAAAAGCTAAAATTTTCTCACAGTCTATAAAGACAGTCCTGATTCATCACAGTAAAATTACAGTGTTTTTCTTTTTTTTTAAAGTCTGAACAGTAAAAGAGAATGCACACAGAAGTAGTGGATTTCCATGCAGTCTTGAAGAAGTAGTGTTGTCCTTCCAACGAAAAGACAGTGCTGACTCTTGACATGCAGACAGGTAATGGGCCACAACAGAGCAAACCCACAGCAGAGTCAGTCGAAATTTTGAAGAGTATTGGTAGGTAGGTCATCACAGAGCAGACCCACTGTTGTCCTGGTAGAGATTACGGTATTGGTGGGCCACCAGAGGTGCAGACCCACTGCAGTCCTTGTAGAAATAATGGTATTGGTGAGTCATCAAAGATGTAGACCCACTGTAGTCCTTGTAGAAATGGCCAGCAGCCATCTGTTGCGACTGTGCAGGTGCACAATCACCATCGAAGAGTCTTGCAGAGAATATAGCAAGTCCATAAACCACCACTTGTGCACTCACAAAGTTTTTGCAATTGTCCTTAGAACCAGCAATGCTGTTATCCAGTCCCTTGCTGAATTATTAACACACGTGCAAACACTATCAGTCCCTACTACTCACATATTATCCATATACTATGACCAACAGAAACGTGTGCAGTGAAATGATACTTAATTTGAAGAACTGGTGTCAATTACAATATTATAACATGAGAATACAATAACAAAGGTACGAAATACATCATTAAAGAACATAACAATACAGATAACATTTGTAGTAACAAACTTTACAAAAGAATCGAAATAACATATACATCAGTGTTACAGGAATTATGACATAAGTAAATACATAAAAGATCAGAATAACTTTTGAAATATCAACTTCACACATGAGCATTAAAACAAAACAGAACAAATAATGTTTAAACATCTTTACAAAGTAAATAACATAGTATTAGAAAAATTCTACAACAGAACAACATCAGCTAAACACGTAAAGACAGGAAAAACATAAATATACAAGAGTACACAAACACATAGTGGGATAACACAAGGAAAGGACAGGGTTTCTTTTACTGCAGTATTTTGCAAACAAAACTTTCTTTACTTCTTGGAGATCTCCCTTCATTCATCATTATTCCCAAAAAGTCCTATCTATACCTCTTTCCTGTATTCTATTCATATTTCTTTCAAAATAATTATTTCTCAGTGCACAATACTCATTTTTGCCAAATCTGTTTCTTATAGCTTCTCAATGCATTTCTTCCAATTCATCACAACTCATTCTCTTATATAGCCTACCCCATTTTAAGCTAACTTAAATCTACTGAGCTCAGATGCTAAACTAAGGAACGAGGCAATGCAGCAGCACAAAACAATTAACACAAACAGCAATGATAAAAAATACAAAAGTCAAAGCAAGCAGCATAAATTACAACTAATATAAGGCACTGTGCAGCAAACAAGAAAAATAAATCAGTAGTAAACTGGCTTAACAGAGTAATGCAACGTGAAATTTAGTAGCACTATGCCTGGCAAACAGCAGCAACATCTAAACATGACAAAGCTCAAGCAGAAAAAATATTACACTAAAAATGGCCATGTCTAATACCTATGTCACATCTTAACACTAGAGTGATGCATCACGAGAACTTACACTAGCAGATAAGTTACCAAATCGTAAAGAAATTATTTATGCAATTCCTGTGAAGGGAAATGTCTATTTATGTGCCCTCGTTTTCTTGGAAGTAGATCATTAATTTCTTATTGACTGGATCTGTAGGCATAAAATAACTATATTAGTACATATATTAAATTTTATTTTAACCAATGCTGCAGTGCAGCTAGAAACTAGATATTAGACAAAATGAGTAAATAAATACACAAAGGCAAGCCATATGGCATTTCTCTCAATTAGCAAGACAATAGCCGTGAAATGTTTCTCCGTTTCATTAGGCATTTTAGTAAATATCATAAATTAAAAGCTCCACAGTGTAATCATGTTTTCAAGTTTGAGGGTGTCGTATTTACGATGCTTTCTACAAAGGAATGTCAATAGTGAGGATAATGGCCTCCCTTTTTTTTTTCTCCACCTGCGCCTCTGGCACACACTAATGGCTTTTTTTTTCCAGGCGTCTGTCACACAGCTGGGTGCTTACAGAGACCTACCTTTCAGCTGGGCGCCAAAAACGCATTACGCCAAGGTCACTTACCTTTCTTAACGAAATATTTACGACAGCAGTTTCCGCTACAGTGACAGTCTCATATAAAAATTTCATAGGTCGTGAATTTGTGTTACAAATGTAGAAACAAAATCCTGTAAATATAACAGCGTCCAAAAAATTTTCGCCAGCATTGTGATACATTCACGCATATGCACACATTTCATAACTCTTAAAGTACGATTCTTGGTTTCCAACATCCTTTTCATAAATCAGAGTCCCTAATCATTACTTATTATTCCTTGCTTTATTACACATATACATATTCGTAGACACTTCTCCAATATTTCATCATAATAACTACATAGCATAATCAGATTCCTCATATAGCATCAGCTTATTGATCATAAACATACCTCAGTAGCATAATACACATCGTCGTCGTAAAAATATCATCATAACACCTCAGTCAAATCTCAAAAACGTCGTAGCTTTCTGCAATAATGTCAAAACCTAAAAAAAATTCTCTGCTCATTTCAATAGTGTCATCTACCTCAAATGTACTTTAAAAATCATGATCCCATACCAAATATATCATTCAAAGCTCTCATAATATCACAATGGTTCCGAAAAAATATGAACAGTTCACAAAGTACAGACAAAATACAGTTTCATAAGTGTGAAGTTATCCAACTGTGTAATTGCGTAAACATGTGTCACTGATGTAGTAAAAAAATGTTTATCTCTCAGTTAAATGATCAGATAGCTGTGTAATTTGTGTGTTAGAGAAATATGGTACCGATGTGTAAAGTTGTATAAGCAAATACCATATTAGCTAGGGCTCCTTGTGCTTGCCAAACACATGGTACACAAAGTGAGCGTGTACCCCCCTGAGGATCAATGTAATTATACCCCCAGGTGCTACAGATTACAGCAAAGGAATGAAATGTATCACGGAAAATCTTCGTATCATTGTACTTCAAATATCTTTAAAAATAAATGTTTTAAGTACAAAATTAATCACTCAAATGCGTGTCCTGTAGCGCTAAATTTGTGTCTTGTTGTAAGATAATTCTGTGGAAGTGCCGTAATCATCGTCCTCCGAAAGCTAAGTTCTGCAGAAGTCAATGTACTTACCCCATCATAAACGAAAGTGAAATGCTTTGTGTATAGATATCGTAGTTATTACGTACATTACTGTGATCAAGAAAGTACTATACTGTAAAGTATTGTTGTGCTACGAAAAAGGCTCTCACATTGTAGCTTACTACTAAAACATGTTTTTCTTTCGAGAAGAATTCAGAAAACCTGTGCAGATATAAAACAGATACACCGCAAAAACAACATTGTAAATTGTCACTCATTAGTAGCGTCGTGATATAATCGTGTAGCTGTCAAAGAAACCAAATGCTAAGTCATCATTAATTCCACAGAAAGTACTTTAAATCCAGAATGTATTTTCAAGTAAACCAAAATGTTGCAATAAAATCTCATTAGCAGTACTGGTAAATGTTCTAAGTATGTGAGCCTTATAGTCATTATGTAAACGTGCAACTAACAAGCAAGAATGTACACACACAATAACACTGTGTCATCTGTTCACAATAACAATGCATTCGTAATTTCTGTTTAAATAAGTTCTCTTGGTTCTTGACTGGATATTTAATTTCAAACATTGTTGCATATTAACAGATTCTATGTCTGACAAAGCATACTAGTAATGTAAATCAAAAAGTTATATGGCAAAGACAAAGTTAAAAAGCAGATTATCTTTCAATAAACGGTTTTACATGTGAAATGTGGTGCAATCCTTTACTCTTCCTAGTACACAGAGGTTCAACTCTAATGGAATTATCATGCGGTATACGTCGGTGAGGAATGCTAAAATTTTTCTCAAGGTTAGCGTCAATGTTATTTTTCTCTGACCCAGCCGGCGCACGCGGCTGCCTGCGGTGCGAGTCATTGTCTGCTCCTTTGTTGGCGCGCGTCGTTATTGGGATTAGGAGACCTAGCTTCTACCAATTCACGTTGTCGAAAGTGCCCTGCTCTGTTTGAATCCCACCAGTTCTGATGAACTTCAGGTCTGTCGTTATGATTATCTCGTCTGTCGTCATGTTGGTAGATTTCATAATTTCTTTCTTGTCGGTCATGTGGTGGGGAATTTCTTCCTGAATCGTACCTGCGCGCTGAACTGTTGCGTCTGAAGTTATTCTGTCTCCCTTGATAATAATTGTTTTGGTTCCCATATTGTCTGTTTTTAAGGTAATCTCTGTCATATTCATTACTACGGAAATGCGATCTTTCTCTGTAACTATTATTACTCTGCCAGTGGTTGTCATATGGGTGGTGTCTGTTTTGGTCACGATTTGCGTTGTAAGAATAGACTTGTCATGTCCAGTTATTGTTTCTGTCGTCACGGAATTGTGACGGATGTGACCTGTAGTGATTGTTTTCCTGTTTTCGCATCCCGCGACTGTCTGTGTCAATTTCTAATTCTTGTAACAGTCCCTGAAAAGCTTCAATGTCGTCTTTGCAACGTCCTGCTAAAATAATATGTCGCAAATTGTTCAGGCAGTTTGATTAAGCAAATGCGGATGAGTTCTGAGGGGCTGTATGGGTTTGACAGGTACTGATTCTTGTGCAACATGTCTTCAAAATATTTCACAAGACTGGAGAATTCAGATTGTTCGAAATGTTTCATCATTATGATGCTATGTTTTACTCGGTCTTGTGTAGCTTGAGACCAAAATGCTGAGAGGAAGGCATGATAAAAATCTCCTTCACTGTGACAATTGTGAATGACTGATCGCATTCTTTCAGCTGGTTCATTCTCTAAGTAGCCACACATAAATTCTAATCTGTGCTCTAACGACCAGTTGGGAGGAAAACAATGAGAGAATTTGTGGAGCCAAGCTTGTGGATGAATGTCATTGCCAGAATTCTTAAATGTTTTGAATTTACGTGTAGTAATGAACAGCTTATAGTCAAAACCATCGTATCGGCGAGTCGCATATCGGTCATTGTTACGTTGTTTCGGTGGTTCCATCTCAAAATTCGGTGTGCCTTGCCAATTTCTTTCATAATTTCCGAAGTGCCCTGAGTTATTATTTTGTGGCTGTTCCGTACTTCTATGTCCCTCTTCCCGTGTTGGAGCGTGAGTGTCCTCTGAAATATGAAATCTTTGTATTACTTGTGCCAACTGATCTTGTTCTTCCCGGATTTCTCTTTTGTATTGCGTATTAATTTGATTCTGATTTTGTTTGAATTTCTTAATTTGTTCATACTCTTCTGTGTCAGTGATGGCTACAGGTCTTGTGTCATTCAGATCATCATCTACCTTTATAGATAAGTTAGTGACCTGATCCGAAAGTTCGGCTACTTTCTCCGATAGTGAACACATTTCCTCAGTGTGTTTTTCTGAACCAAGTTTCAGAGTGTCCATTTGTGTTGAAATCGAATCTACTGTGTCCTTCAAG
The DNA here is from genome assembly GCF_021461395.2 of Schistocerca americana. Taxonomy (NCBI): domain Eukaryota; kingdom Metazoa; phylum Arthropoda; class Insecta; order Orthoptera; family Acrididae; genus Schistocerca; species Schistocerca americana. The sequence continues at coordinate 250,549,423 of NC_060125.1, read as the reverse complement.
TTTTCCTGAGTTTTTGTAAGTTGCGTAACCGAATCGGTAGATGCAACTGAGTCAAATTTAGCTTGCAAGGTCTCATGATTTTCATGAACAATAGTTTGCAGTTCTTTTATGGCTGCTTCGTGATTCTGTAATGCATTTTCATGCCGCGAAAAAATAGGTTGAAAATGCTCACAAATTTGTGTTTTTACGTCATTACAGACTTTTTGACATTTCGATTCGATTTTATGTAACTTAGTAGTTAAATCTTCACGAGTTTGTTCAAGTGTGGTGTCTAAGTTTTGAAGATTTTGTTCCATTGTGTCTAACTTTTGAAGCTTTTGCTGTGTTTGTCTCTGATTTTGTTCCATTGTGTCTAACTTTTGAAGCTTTTGCTGTGTTTGTCTCTGATTTTGTTCCATTGTGTCTAACTTTTGAAGCTTTTGCTGTGTTTGTCTCTGATTTTGTTCCATTGTGTCTAACTTTTGAAGCTTTTGCTGTGTTTGTCTCTGATTTTGTTCCATTGTGTCTAACTGTTGCCGTGTTTGTCTCTGGTGTTGTTCCATTGTGTCTAACTTTTCAAGCTTTTGGCCCATTTGTTGCATTAATTGTAATAACAATGCACTGGTGTCTGAAACATGTTCCTCAGTGCTTTTCGGCAGTGAATTTGCACCGGCAACATTCACATTTTGACGAGCGGAAAATGTGTCCTGACTCATTTGAGAAAACGGTGAGGACGCAAAACCTGAATCTACAGTATTTGCAAAATTGTGTCCTGTCATTTCGGATTCCTGAGGCGAGCTGTTGCCGAGTGATCGATCGATAATGCTTCTCTGTTCACTACCTGTTTCACTGTGTACGCCATTGTTTGCAGCCCGCTCCATTTCCCTATACACAGTTACCAAATTACTACTTTGAACATTAGTTAATTCATTACTCGGTGGCGCTAACACACTGCTTTCGTCTTCACTGTCATTTCTCAGTTTACTTTGGAGCCTAGTATTACGTTTTTCACACGCCATTATTGTCACAATATTTCACACGATAACACAGAAAAACACAATTTGAAGAGCAACAATAAGAGAACACATTAACATAGCACTGAAAATAATATCTCGTTAATTGCAAGCGCAGCAGCGAAATACTTGGTGCACATTAACATGCATGCCACAACAACAATGAAAGACTGCAACTACAAAGGAGATCCTCTCTACAATTACGCGCTAGCAATAAACAAAAGCTACACTAATTACACAAACTACAAGAAAAAATCAGAAGATTCCAGTGAGGTATCCTCGGCTAAGGGTCGACATATGAAACGTCCCCTTTGAACAATTCTACAAGACTGTGCTTAAACTGACATACAATATTTTTAGCGCAACGCAATCTGACTTTCAAAATCCCTACAAAAGAATGGCCCTGACTAACATTAAACTATACCTTTCAGAAATCACTTACCTCACAAAAATCTTCATTACTCGAACTACTGCAATACAGCAAGCGCCACTACTGCCAGCTAAATAAAAGATTCAAACTACGGAAGGCACTAACTACTGATAGGGATAGTTAGCAAATGAAAGATATTAATAGAGAACAAACAATGTATTTACCTTGATAGTCATGATATATATAGCAGTTCATGACAAATTACAAAACTCCGCCATCTCTCTCCCCACATCCACCACTGCTGGCGGCTCACCTCCAACTGCGCAACGCTACGCGCTGTTCACATCCAGCTGCCGCTGCCCAACACTACAATGGCAGACAACAATGCAAACTAGACACAGACTGCACACAGCACAGCCAGTGATTTTCACACAGAGGTGGCGTTACCAATAAAAAAAACCTAAACAGCCTACTTACAACCGCGCGCCGCTCTGCTCCAATATGAAAAGATTAGAACAGGAGAGGAATTCCTGGTGGACTGCATCAGAAGAATGATGAATCAAAATATCTTATAGACTGTTACGATGTGTGTATTTCAGCGTTACTTGACGACCTGGTACTGCTGTCTTTGTGATATGTGACCTCAGGTGGGACTGCCATGCACATGCTGTTGCACATGGATTAAGAAGAAACGAGAACTGACTGTAATCGACCCTGCAAGTGGAGAAGAAAAAAGTTTGGCACCTGCAATAATTTAATTTAATAGAAATTAATTAGATAAAGGAAAGTTTCATAAATGTAATCAGAAATGAAAGAATTGCTCTACCGATTAAGAGAATGAAAGTTCTGACCAAAATAACAATTTGATTTATTATGACTAAACTCAAAATAGAAAACAAAACACATGAAACATTTACAATACATCAAATTGGATACTCAAATAAATGCTGTGAAGGTGAGGTTGTCCATAAACTAGATTGTGACATTTATGACCAAGTGGCATGTGGAGCCAATTCCTTGCAACTCAAATCTTAAGAGAAACACACAGCCACCCCAATATTAATTGCTGCTACTGTAGTGAGAACTCAGACAATGAACACTCATGACAGAACCACCCTTTCTAGCTCAGTAGAACCCACCTGTCACCAGACCACCCGGATGACGAGAGACGCTACGTGGGAAGTCCGCGTGTGAAGGAATAGCAAATTTTCATGGCAAGCAATTAGAGAGGAAAATCGAATTACTCAGAGTAAGATAGAAATATGAGAGGGGGCTCATGCCACCTCTCAAATTAAGAAATGGAAATCATAAAATTATCGGTTTATGAACAGAAGATAGAAATTTAGGAAGATGGAAAGAGGTTGTAATATCTCTTTATATTCGATGAATTATTCAGATACAATTCTACCCTTGAATGACGTTTACTAATTTTCTATCTTCATACTCGCAGAATCCATACGAAAAGTAGTTCATACAATAGCTATGCCATGAGCGCATAAGTATTCTTTGTAGTACTCTCACTGGTGGTTGTTAGAAAAAAAAGAAAGGGAGCTTCCGAGATTGTCTTCGTGCCGATTAGCCTGAGCTTGGTTTGGAAGAACTGTAATCTGATTATTGAGATTTATCACAGAAGATAACTGATACGAACAGTACGATTAAAAGGAAATATATATAGATTGCTCCTTCAAATAAAAGGTGTGTATTTGAAATTTGAGAATTAATGATATTTATCGATATATTGCGTAGTTGTTAATCAGAAGGGAAGTTCCGAAAGACTGGATACGAACCTGCATTTAATAATCCAAGAGCTCCATTACTTCATCAAAGCCAAATATCCGCTTGATATGAGGTTTCCCGACTGATTATACAACGCTCCCAAAATTACGAGGCATTTTATTTGTAAAGATTAGCAGACTGCCGCAAAGCACGAGCCTGCAAACAAGTAAAATTTCAGAATCATTTTGAGTGACTGAGCTATGACTGTGTTTCCTACCATGAATGATTGATTGCTCGAACGAATTGAGAGCTACATAATCACGTAGATAGGAGGAAAACTTACAGTTTCCTAATGCAGTGGACGATGGCTAATATTACTGTTTGGCTTTAATGAAGTTTAACTTTGAGTGTGATGGGTTGGCAAATCATCAAGCCTGCTGCGTTCGTCGAGATGTACAAAATACCTTTAATGCTCATTTATAAACGTACGTGAGCAGATGTGGGTGTATTACTCTTATATTACATTTGTTACAGATGCTTTACACAAGAGCCTAATCACTACATTATATTGCATCTTTGACTCCTGTACTTCTACATGTTGAGTGCATGGTGTTTGTGTTGTCTGTAAGGTAAAACCTAAGTTTAATATCCAGTTATATTACTTTCGTACAGGTATTATTTTATTTAAGCTTAATAACAATTATATAATTTAAATTATATGTATTACTCAAGACATTTCTACGTATATGAATATGACCGCTGATACATTTCTGTCTTCCTTAAGTTAGTTTTGTCTTACATCTGGCTCTGTATATGAATCCCACTGTTTGTATCTGTTTCAGCATCTGAGTCTGTTCCTGTGTTCATGTCTGTGTCATTCCAAGTTACCTGTCCCATGTTTGTGTGTTTGCTTTTATTTATGTATGTGTTTATTCTTGTTTGTATAATTTGTATAATGTATGTGATACATTATTGACTATGTCATAAAAAATGAGAATGTTCTTCACAGAATCCACAAGGAAAGGAATATATGGAAAACAATGACAAGAAGAAGGTTCAAATGGTTCAAAAGGCTCTGAGCACTATGGGACTTAACATCTGAGGTCATCAGTCCCCTAGAACTTAGAACTACTTAAACCTAACTAACCTAAGGACATCACACACATCCATGACCGAGGCAGGATTCGAAATTGCGACCATAGTAGTCGCGCGGTTCCAGACTGAAGGGCCTAGAACCACTCGGCCACCACGCAAGAAGAAGGGACAGGAAGATATGACACAAGTTAAGACGTCAGGAAATAACTTACATGATACTAGAGGGAACTGTAAAGGGTAAAAAATATAGAGGAAGACAGAGATCGGAACATATCCAGGTGATACGTTTTTGACTATGTCATTTAGTATGCCTAAATCGTCTGGCAGTCATAGAATTTGTTGTATGTTGTTATAGTCCATCACAGTGTAAAGTGACGTATTCAGGAGTTCCTAGTTCTCAGAAAGTGCACATGGGTGTTTGGCTGAGACAAAACCGATGGAGATGTTATGGGAATGAGCCATGGCCCATGAGGTAATGGGTCATGCGAAGCAGTGGGATCTATATGTTTTATCTTCATTCGTTTCTTCATATCTGGGGAAAAAGTGTAGATGAATTCCTTTTCTGTCGAATCCCATTCTCTTTGCCAGGTGTCATTTCGCCTGCAGTTTAGTTGACGCCTTTTTTGTGATGTCCTCTCCTATAATTTCAAATACCTTGACATGTCTGCCTTTCTTCAACCAGTACTCTGCTGTTCTTTGACGGATGATGATGTCAATGGGAAATAGTCCCATCACCATACATAGTGCCTCTGTCAATGGTTTGCCCAGTGCCCCGATATCCTGAGCAGATCACTTCTTTAGGCATGTCTCACAAGGATTTTATGTGTTGCAAGACTCAGTCGATGCCCCCATGCACTCACTGCAAAGCATACTATGGATTCAAATAGTGTGATGTGATATGTACGTATTGTGTTTATGGGTAATCTACACATTGATGTATTTACTCCTGCTAATTTATGCAATACTTTAATAGCTTTTTCAGTTTGTCATCAATGTGTAAACCTAGATATGTTGTCACTCTTTTGCAGTGGAAGGTTGTGTTACTTAGTTTGATGCTGGGACTTCTTTTAAGTTCGCGTTTCAGGAGTAAGTACACCATTTTATTAGCTCCAGTTGTTAGTTTATTGTTTTTACACCATTCATCGATGTGTAGTCTTCTGTTCTAAGTGTCTTCTTGAGTTTCTCGATACTACTACGAGCAAGTCATCAGCATACACTATTATCCCATTACACTTTGCGCTATCGTCTTTGTCTAGGTTGTCCATCAGCAGCTCAACAGCAAGGTCCCTGAACATGGGTCCATGTATGGACACCTGTGGGCACCCTTTGTCGATTTTCTTGACAACTCTTCAGTGGCCCACTCGCCATTCTACAAATCTGTCTCTGTAATAGTCGAGGAAGCTGTTATATATAACTGTTGAGATTTGAATTTTTCTTAACTTTGAGGCCGCCAACGGCTGTCAAAAGCGCCAAATATATCATTTAATATCACCACCACGTATTTTTCCTGTGTACTCTGAGTTTTGCGTAAAGCCTTATTTGCTGCATCGTCAATAGACTTGTGCATCCTAAACCCACACTGATGTTGACTGCGGCCCAGAAGGTCTCTATGTGACTGCAGTCTGTCACTGAGTCGCCTCTCCTGGACCTAGCCTAGCATATTCAGTAGACAGATCGGTCTACATGATTTTGGGCCTATTGAGTCCATATACTCTGATTTTTTTATAATTACTGCATTGCCCGTCTTCCAACAGGGGCATGTTCTCCCTTGTAGTAAACAGTCAATAAGTAAGTCTGTCAAATAGGAGACAATCTCTGGTGCAACAGTTTTAATGATTTCTGAGTGAACTCCGTCTGGATCCAGAGCTTTTCTGTCTTCAGGTTTCATTATTGCCAACGCCAGCTCCTCAAGAGCGGAAGGAGTACTGATACCACCACTTATGTAGTAATGTTCATTTGTCTGCGTAGGTCTGTGTGATGGAATTGGTCTTGTGAAGAGCCATCGTCCGGTAGTAGCTTGTTTATCAGGTACTCTGCCGAGTGTCTCCAGCAATAGGTCATTGTACTGTTTTGTGGATTTAATGTTGATATTACCCTTGTTGTTTTTAGTCTCTCAATTTGAATTTTGAAGCGCTCTCCTCATTTGTTACTCTGTAAGCTGGCCTTGACAAAATATCACAATCTTGCTTTTTGTAATTCCTCTTTGTATCGTCATTTAGCTTAAAGATATTGTTGCACCCTGACTTCTTTTTCTTGTGTTGTCTTTGCTCATTGGTAGTATCGTCTTTTGTCTCGTGAATCCTTCCTTAATTTTATTAATAATGTCGACCACGATATACTTTGTTTATGTGTGTCATTGATTTGTAGGATTGCAGCCATTTGAGCTCTTTGCAGTAGGTCAGTTATATTGTGTGGTCTGTAATCAGTACTACCTCGAGTTTGGTTCAAATGGCTCTGAGCACTATGGGACTTAACATCTGTGGTCGTCAGTCCCCTAGAACTTAGAACTACGTAAAAGTAACTAACCTAAGGACATCACACACATCCATGCCCGAGGCAGGATTTGGACCTGCAACCGTAGCGGTCGCGCGGTTCCAGACTGAAGCGCCTGGAACCGCTCGGCCACACCGACCGGCCCTCGAGTTTGTGTAAGGAGAATTGTTCTATAGTATCTTTTAGGGTCTGATAGTTTTCGCTATTAGTAGCAATCGAGAGTGTTGTTGAGTGAATGTGCTTGTGTCTATGATTGTAGCTTGAGAGGTGGCATGAGCCCCCTCTCATATTTCTATCTTACGATTTTCCTCTCTAATTGCATGCAGTGAAAAGTCGCTATTCCTTCACACACGGACTTCCCACGCAGCATCTCTCGTCACCCGGGTGGTCCGGTGACAGGCGGGCTCCGCTGATCTGGAAAGGGTTAAGCCAACGGGTGTGAAGAAGTCGAGTGAATGCTTTGCAGACGCCGACATTGTCAAACGACACGCCCGGAGGGGTCTGAAGTAGCGGCTGGGCTAGAGGTTCCGTTACTTCGCAGAATCTTAGCGAAAACACTTTCTGGCGGGCTACCAGCGAGGCGTGGGAATGACTTGTGTACCCAGGCAGTTGTGGCGGGAAAATTCCCGCGTTTTCTGCAAAACAGTAACTGTGATTGGCTTGCTCAGGGCATAGCTCCGTGACGTAGCAAAATCAGCGCAGAAATTGGTGCCAAGAATCTCCATTGGTGAAATGGTAGTGCTCCGGCAATGGAGTGGAATTTTCCGCCGGTTTTCGAGTTGCTGATTGGAACGTTTAACCACGGCCACTGTCGGGGGGGCGGGAATGTTGTGTGTTCGGCCTGTACGGGTGCTCTAGGTAGTCGGCTCTCGCCTTTCGGTCGAGGACATCGAAGCAACCAGCCATCGCCTCCGGTACGCCAGATCGTGTTCTGGCAGTTAAGAAGACAGTTTGGTAATGTATGTCCGCAGCACCGGCAGATAGGGATTTTCCTAGGTGATAATCAGAGCTCAGCAGAGCGCCCCTGTTCGTCTTTTTCTAACTTTGTTCTGTCTTGAGTAGCAGCAATTAATGTTGGGTTAGCTGTGTGTCTCTCTTAAGATTTGAGTGGCAAGGAATTGGCTCCACATACCACTTCGTCATAAACCTCACAATCTAGTTTAGGGACAAATTCACCTTCACAGCGTTTGTTTGAGTATCCAATTTGAGCCAATTTGATGTATTATAAATGTTTCATGTGTTTTTGTTTATTATTTTGTGTTTAGTCTTAATAAATCATATTGATATTTTGGACAGAACTTTCATTCTGTTAATCGGTAGAGCAACCCATCATTTCTCACTATGTTAATGCAACCTTCCTTTATTTAACTTATTTATCAAATTAAATTATTGCAGATGCCAAACTCTTTTCTACTCCACTTGCATGGTTGATTACAGTCAGTTCGCGTACATTTTTTAATCCTTGTGCAACAGCAAAAGTCGGAGTTAGAATAGGGGGGGGGGGGGCTTAGAGCATCATTTACATGTGTAGATTCTAGAATTTAGTGTTAAATACACTGCTAGCCCCAGCACCTCACATAAAATGGCGACCCTTAGCCTTGGATCTTTCCTGTGAATCGCTGATAAGCAAGTATTATTAGTAGTAGGGACACTCAGAATTTTTTGCTAAATTTTTTATTGATTAATACCCAAGTTTTTTTCTGGTAGTTCCGTGTTTAGTTTTAAGTAGCGGCGCATGATTACAGTTTTTGTTTTCAGTGTATATATTCCTTTGTTCATTGTTTTTGTGTTCCTTTGATGGTGTGTCCGTATCACATCACACTTTATCGGGTTTGTGTGCCGTTTCTGTACCACAACAAATCGTGCGTATAATTACAGCGTTGGAGAGGCGTTGTTGAAATTATATGTCTATGTGTAAAAATATATGGAGTAGATTAATTTTATTGTGCATTTTAGATAAATTTGTTTTTCATGAATGATAACGAGAAGTAAGGCACGACTATTATCGAGCGAAGCTAAAACAAAAGAGGATAGCATAATCGATAAGGGGCAGTTTACTGACGGGAATAGGTTCAGAGATGAGATGGGCATATTTTTAGCAGGACAGGACGCCAGGGTCATTGATGAGGAAGGTGATTTGGACGCGATCTCAGAGCAGCGTTGCGGCCGTGATTATGATAGTGAAGTAGAGGATGAAACAGAGACAAGCACACAGGTCGGGACGGTAGCAGAAGTTTATAATCAAACGAACGAGAGCAGACAGGGGCTAGCTCGGCCACGTCAGAGCTCTAGCGCCCAGGTGTCGAGAGTTACATCTCCCACGTTTGAAGAGGATCAAAAAGATGACGTAAACCCAATACTGAGCTTCCTACGATCAATGAAAGAAGAAGCTGACGAACAACGTAAGAAGGAGAAGGAAGAAGCTGACGAACAGCGTAAGAGGGAGAAGGAAGAAGAGGAGAAACAACGTAAGAAGGAGAAGGAAGAAGATGAGAAACAAAGTAAGAAGGAGAAGGAAGAAGCTGACGAACAGCGTAAGAAGGACACTCAGGAAATAATTTCGCATATAGGAGAAATTCGAGGGGAATTACTAACAATAAAGAAAGAATGTGGAGAAGTAAAACAAATGTCAATGGCTGCACAAAAAGTAGCAGGCCTGGCCAAAACGGCAGCAATAGGGGCAATGAAAGTCGCGGAAGCAACTTCCAAACTCGCAGGGCGCTTGCGACGTACAACACAATCCCACTCAAAATCCCTATCATTCTTAAAAACTCAAGGTAATATCGCGGTTGCGAACACCACGAAACGAATGGAAGAAGTAGAGAGTTGGATAGCAAAACTAGAGCAAAACGGGCACACGAGCACTGCGCGTTCGGATACCAATGATGGAATACACAGAATTGTGTCTCCGAGGAAAAGCCCGTCGTGCTCTAGCCCAATGACCGAGTGCGGAACTAACAATGCACACGCAGAAACAGCGAGTAATAGCTCCAATAATTATAGCCCACTTAGGAGAGTGAATTCTGAGTGCCACTTCCACTGTGATACAGAGGTAGCACATCACAGTTATCAGCAAGATAGAACAGGACACTCAGCAGACGTGCAAGTATCGGAAACGAGTGACAACACCAGTGCGAGGATCAGACAGGATTTTGATCACAATCACTTCCTGTCGATACTAAAATTCCAGAAGTTCAAAGAAAATGGAGGGTCGATGCATCCGAAGAGCTGGGTGATGCAGTTTACAAATTCATTACCGGCATCATGGCCAACCCAGGCAAAATTAGAATTCATGTGTGGACACATCGAAGGCCAAGCCGCGGAAAGGATGCGGGGTGTGGCAGTGACGTGTCGGACTTATCAGGAATTTGTTGGTGCGTTCCTGCGGACCTACTGGTCAAAGGGAACGCAAGACAGGATTAAAGAGGAAATAATATTTTGTCCTGAACTGGAAGTGTCCGGGCATAGGAGCGCAACCAAATTTCTTGATGATTTACTCAAAAAGAATCAATTTTTAGATAGTCCATATAGCAACGGAGAAATCATTAAATTTTGCTTTTCCAAATTGCCAGTTAGGTACCAACAGACACCTGTCGGGAAGTGTGGATCTGACATAGAAGCATTCAAGAGTCTATTGCGCGAACTCGAAGTAGTCTTTGATAAACAAGACGCAAAGGACAGGACGAAGGGGCAAAGTAACAAATACCACGGGCCAGGAAGGGAAGACGACAACAGATCGCATAATCGCACTGGTCAGGAAACCAGGGTTACGGAAGTCAAGGTTACGCTATTCAAGGTTATGGAAAACAAAGACACGGAAACCAGAACGTCAGGGAGCAGGGTCAATCTAGACAAGGAATCTGGGACAGGAGGAATAACGAACGGCAAAGCGACCGTAATTGGAGAGAGCGAAACCAAGGACAACAGTGGAACCAGGAGATTGAAACTAGGCCCGCAAATCCTAATGCACGTCAGAGGAGGGGGAGCTTAACAAGGGACTGACGCCAGACCAGTGCGAACACAGGTCGCCTGAATTTCTCACGTAATCTCGGACCTGGCCAACTACGGATGATACATTACGAAGATTTATCAGAAATCCTGCTCGAGGAACATAAAGCAACTCCTCGACAAGATCGGCAGCCTCTTATCACAGTAGCAATAGCTGAAAAGAGTATGAATGCGATAATAGATAGTGGAAGCTACATAACAGCAATATCTGAGGCAGCATACAAGAGGTGCTCTCAGGAGATGGACTGGCCTGTCCTATCGGTTAAGAAAACCAAAATAAAAGGGGCATTAGCAGGTAAATGTACGGAGGTCACCCAACAAACAAGACTGGAATTCTACTGACAAGGACACAAAATAGAGTCTAACTTCTGGATCGTGCCAAATCTGGCGATCGACATGATAATAGGAACGGACTTCCTAAATGAACATGAAGCGTTAGTTGATCTAGGACGAGGTGAAGTGGTTTTGAGGAAAGGGAATCCCGTCCACATTAAGTTCGACGACCAGCTGATCCCAGCTCAGCTACCGTCTAACTGTGTACGGATAAACGATGCGTGTCTGAAAGACAGAAAGGAAGAACAGGTCGACGTTGCGGGTAGGGGAGAGGACACGGATGAGAATGAAGTCGGAATAATGGGAGAAATAAAGGAGAAAATAGGAGAAAAAGTGGAAGCAATAAAGAATATAAGGTGCGACCACCGCAAAGAACTTCATAAATTACTAGTATAACATGCGGAGGTCTTCCTTCCCAAGACAGGATCAATAAAGAACTTCCAATATGAATTTCGTGTACGTCCGCACAACCAGTTTCGTGTGCCACCCTATCCAATCCCCTTGGCATATCGACAGAAAGTAGCAGCTGAAATTACGCGAATGCTGAGTGAAGGAATAATAGAACCTGCGGCTTCAGCCTATAATAACCCGTTAAGAGTAGTCGAGAAGGCAGATGGTAGTATTCGTTTAGTCTTGAACTCGCGACAAATTAATACCATAATAGAACCCGAAACAGACAGACCGGAACGATTAGAGGAACTCTTACAAAACTTCCATGGAATATCAATCTTCTCATCAGTTGATCTAAAATCGAGTTTCTGGCAGATCGAACTCCATCCAAATTGCAGACAGTACACAGCCTTTTTAGCATTTGGAAGATGTTACCGGTTTCGTCGTCTACCATTTGGTTTGAACGTTTCATCTGCCGCATTCATTCGGGGGCTGGACGGCATACTAAGCGATAATTTGAAACGTCATGTCACCAGCTATGTGGACGATTTGCTGATCGCGGAGAAATCTTGGGGAGAGCACAATGCGGTCCTCGGTGAACTCCTTGCGACATTCAAGGAATACGGAGTGACTATCAATATCGTAAAATCGAATTTTGGGACGTCCTCTGCCAAATTTCTAGGACATATCATCACGAGTGAGGGCATTGCGCCAAATCCCGAAAAGATCGAAGCGATTGAAAAGTTTCCCATTCCTACGACAAAGAAGCAGTTAAGGGGGTTCTTGGGGATCATAAATTTTTACAACCGTTTTATACATGTCAAAACTCAGAGCAGTCCTAGGTTGCATCAACTTACAGGAAAGAAGATTCCTTGAGAATGGGATGAGGCGGCCGAATCCGAATGGAAAGCATTAAAATTCGCATTATTACAAGCACCCATCCTATCACACCCTAATTTAGCAGAAGAGCTTTGCATAGTAACGGACAGTTCATACTCAGGTCTGGGTGTCATGGTGTTCCAAGACTATGTACATGAAGGAAACAGGGTGTGGAAGACAATTGCGTTTGGTAGCAGAGTACTAGCCAAGAGTGAGAGGAATTACTCAGTAACCGAGTTAGAGGCGCTGGCTATTGTATGGGCGTTTGAAAAATTCAGATACCTTCTGTTTGGTCGCAAGACGAGGGTCTACACAGACCACAAGGCGCTCGAGTTCTTGATGACTGCAAAGCTTAATCACAGGTGGCTCATTAGGTGGGCATCATATCTGCAGCAGTACAACTTTTCGATAGACTATATGCCCGGCAGTCAGAACATTATTGCAGACGCCTTATCACGGTCACCGATCGGATTTGAGCACAACATTGAAGAAGATCTGGAGGAAAATCACTACTGCCTTTTCTATGTGCAGAAAGTGGCCTTTGAAAATTTTATTACCTGTAGTATGCAGGACATCAAGAAGAAGCAAGACAAGGACCCTGCCCTAATGTCACTGAAACAGAAATGGATAGACAGAAGACACGCCACCATCAGGCAGTTCTACCTCTTGCGGAAAGGCATAATTTTCCACCGAAATTATGCAGATGACACTGAATGGGGGTTATGCATCCCTGAACATCTAATAAACAAGGTTATATGGCATACTCACCTCAGCTATGGACACTTCGGACCACGCAAGTGCAATCTCAAGCTAAGGACCATGTGTTACTTTCGAAACTGATGAGCCTCAAGCAGAGGTAGGTGTAGACAGGACACAACAAACTTTCAATAGGAGATTGAAAAAGAATGTAGGAAAGTCATCGAAAAGGAAGAAAGTTTTGTTGTTAGGCAGTTCTCATGCCAGAGGTGTAGGCCAACTTCTGCAGGAGGAATTAGGACCAGAATACCAGGTCACAAATTTTTTCAAACCAAGTGCTAGTCTGAATCGGGTGACAGAGGATTTAGGTTCACTCTGTAAAGGATTTACCAGGGAAGACACCGTGGTTATTGTGGGAGGGCCAGGGAACAGCATCGACAGAGATCCTGGGTACAATATAGAGTGTGACCTGGTAAAGATTGCGTCGGCATCGAGACACACCAATGTTGAGTTTGTATCTGTCCTGAGACGCCATGACCGGCCTCATTTGAACTCTTCTGTTGGGAGAGTTAATTTGGAGTTGGAACGGCTGCTTGGGTCGGGTGCGGGGGCTCATATTGGTGTGGTTCCTGTTGATTATCTCAGTAGGTGGGACTATACCAGGCACGGCCTACATCTCAACAGGAAAGGGAAGTGGAAACTGGCTGGGGTAATAGCAGGAAATTTAAGGGGGGGAGGCACTGCCATGAATGGTAAAATACCAGTGGTTACAGGTGTTGGAGCAGCACTTTTTTAGGATAGGTAAGACAGAAAGATGTCAAGTTCTACGAGAGGTCAGGATTGAAACAAATCTTCAGTTTAGGAAAGAAATTAAACAGCACAATTCTAGCACATTGGATCACCAATCACAGCTATCAATTATAAATTTTCACCAATCACCAGAAATTTTATCTCCACCAAGTTGTATCTCAGTCCTAGGTAATTGCATTGATGAATTAAAGTCACCCAACCCAATTGACATAATCTGCCTCTCTGAACACCATGTGACCACTGGTATAGGAACTAGGCCTAAGCACAATGAGAAACTCAGACAGGAGAGTACTGCAAATGTTAGAATAAGGAAAGGTTCTCATAAAAGTATAATTAAAAATAATGTAAGTATATTTCATCAAAATATTGGGAGTTTAAAGAATAAAGTAGATGGCCTTCTGGTTTGTTTAGAAGATTTAGAAGCTGAGAATGAAATAGATATACTATGCCTGTCTGAGCATCACATTGTTACTGATATGGATAAGGTAAATGTAAGTGGTTATAAGCTCTCTGCACATGTATGAGAGAAAATATGGAGAAAGGAGGAGTTGCCATATATGTCAAAAGTTATCATTGTGCAAAAAGTATAGAAACAAAAAAGTTTTGTGTAGAGAAACATATAGAAGCATGTGCCTGTGAGCTTAAATTAAATAAAGGCACATTTATAATTGTAACTGTATATCGGCCCCCATCAGGAAATTTTCATCTATTTCTGAAAAATTTGGACTCCTTGTTGTGCTATCTGTCAGACAGGGGGAAGCAAATTATTATTTGTGGGGACTTCAATGTAGATTCTCTGAAAGAGGGTAACAGGAAAAATGACCTTGAAGTATTACTCGGTTCTTTCAATTTGACACCCGTTATTGATTTTCCTACTCGGTTGGTAAAGGATAGCAGCTCACTGATAGATAACTTCTTTATAGACCAAGATAAGTTTAAACAGATAAATGCTCAGCCTGTTGAGAATGGTCTTTCTGATCATGGTGCACAGCTAGTTACAATATATGACATAGCTCCATTCAGCAATACTAAACAGTCCTCCAAAGTAGTACGTTCAGTCAACGATTTAACAATTGCAAATTTCAGGGAAAGCCTACAGCAGTTAGACTGGGATGAGGTGTACCGTAAAACTGATGCCAATTTAAACTATAATTTATTTCATGACATTTTTGTAAATGTATTTGAAAACTGCTTCCCCAAGAAAATAGTTAAATATACTCGTAAGAAACCTTGTAACAAACCATGGCTTACTAAGGGTATAAAAATATCTTGTAACCGGAAAAGGGAAATGTATCTGACAGCAAGAAAGAGTAGTGACCCAGAAAAATTATAAAAGCTACTGTGTTATATTAAGAAAAGTTATTAAAAAATCCAGGAGTATGTGTATCATGTCTGAAATCAGCAACTCTGATAATAAAATTAAAACAATTTGGAATATTATTAAAAGAGAAACAGGTCAACCAAGAGCAGAGGAAGACAGTATTACCATCAAATTGAATGAAAACTTTACGAACAAAAAGTCAGAAGTTGAAAATATTTTCAATAATCATTTTCTAAATGTTGTGGATATAGTAGGATCCAGGTGTTCATTAGAAGATGCTAGGCTGTTAATGGAAGAGGCCATACCTATGCAATTTGATACAATTGAAATCTCACCCACTTCTCCCTCTGAAATTAGGAAAATAATAAACTTGCTTAAAAGCAAAAACTCACATGGAATTGATGGCATTTCCAGCAAAATACTAAAAGCTTGTTCTCAACAGATAAGTAAGATTCTCAGCCACCTGTGTAATAGCTCTCTGGAACAGGGCATTTTCCCTGATAGACTGAAATATGCTATTGTTATACCTTTGCATAAAAATGGGGATAGATCTGATGTCAACAATTACCGTCCAATCTCCCTTCTAACAGCTTTATCCAAAATTTTTGAGAAAGTAATGTATTCAAGAGTAGCTTCACATATCTGTAAAAATGAAGTACTAACAAAATGTCAGTTTGGTTTCCAGAAAGGTTTTTCAACAGAAAATGCCATATATGCTTTCACCAGTCAAATTTTGAATGATCTGAATAACCGAACACCACCCATTGGGATTTTTTGTGATCTCTCAAAGGCTTTTGATTGTGTAAATCATGAAATTCTGCTAGACAAGCTCAAGTATTGTGGCATGAGTGGGACAGTGCACAAATGGTTTAATTCGTACCTAACTGGAAGAGTGCAGAAAGTTGAAATAAGTAGTTCTCGTAACATGCAAAGATCAGCACATTCCTCAAACTGGAGAACTATCAAGAATGGGGTTCCACAAGGGTCAGTCTTGGGTCCTTTGTTGTTCTTATTATATATTAATGACTTGCCATTCTATATTCATGAAGAGGCAAAGTTAGTTCTCTTTGCTGATGATACAAGTATAGTAATCACGCCTGACAAACAAGAATTAACTGATGAAATTGTCAATACTGTCTTTCAGAAAATTACTAAGTGGTTCCTTGTAGGACTCTCACTGAATTTTCATAAGACACAGTACATACAGTTCCGTACAGTGAATGGTATGACGCCATTAATAAATATAGACCTTAATCAGAAGCATATAGCTAAGGTAGAATATTCCAAATTTTTAGGTATGCCCATTGATGAGAGATTAAATTGGAAGAAACACATTGATGATCTGCTGAAACGTTTGAGTTCAGCTACTTATGCAATAAGGGTCATTGCAAATTTTGGTGATAAACATCTTAGTAAATTAGCTTACTACGCCTATTTTCACTCATTGCTTTCATATGGCATCATATTTTGGGGTAATTCATCACTGAGGAATAAAGTACTTATTGCACAAAAGCGTGTAATCAGAATAATAGCTGGAGTCCACCCAAGATCATCCTGCAGACATTTATTTAAGGATCTAGGGATATTCACAGTAGCTTCTCAGTAAATATACTCTCTTATGAAATTTGTTATTAACAACCAAACCCAATTCAAAAGTAATAGCAGTGTGCATAACTACAATACTAGGAGAAAGGACGATCTTCACTATTCAAGATTAAATCTAACTTTGGCACAGAAAGGGGTGAATTATACTGGCACTAAAGTCTTTGGTCACTTACCAAATAGTATCAAAAGTCTGACAGATAACCAACAAGTATTTAAGAAGAAATTAAAAGAATTTCTGAATGACAACTCCTTCTACTCCATAGAGGAATTTTTAGATATAAATTAAGAAAAAAAAGAAAAAAAAACAAAAATATTAAAAAAAATAAAAAAATAAAAATTAAAAAAAAATAAAGAAAAACAAAAAAAAAACACAAAAAAATAAAGTTGTTATATTAACTTAAGTATGTTGTTAAATTAACCTAATTATGTCATGTATTGGAAAATTCGACTCATTCCACATCATTACGAAATATCGTATTCATGATCCATGGAACTAGTATTAATCTAATCTAAACATGGAGCGTCGAATTCGGAGAGGACTGTCGGTGTGCAAAGACTGCCAAAAGGCTAAGCACACCACTGTGAGCATGCAGGCACCATTATACACAATCGTACCGACCAAATTAAGGCAATTAGCAGCAACAGATTTGATGGGACCTTTGCCAAGAACAAGAAGAGGATATACTTACGTATTAGTGTTTGTTGAACTAACGTCCAAATACGTTACCTTTACGCCACTGAAGAGGGCGACAGGACGAACTGTATCACGAGCCCTAATCCGGGATTTCCTACCACAGGTTGGTCATGTGAGTAGAATTATTTCTGATAACGGGCCACAGTTTAAGTCAAAAACATGGAAGGAGACGTTGCGTCGATGTAAAATTGATCCCATTTTTATATCTTCACACCATCCGAGCTCGAATGCTGCAGACGGGTTATTAAAGAACTCGGAAACTTGTGCCGCTTGTACTGTAACAAACAGCACACGACATGGGACGTTTTCCTTAAAGACTTCTAGGAGGTGATCAATGAGGCACCCCATGGGATAACAAAATTGGCACCCATTACAGTACTGAAAAACCTGATTCCTAAGGACTTGATAACCGAGGTCGTAAACTTCCCACCAAGGGCGCGAACGCAGTACCAAGCCATAGTGGATTTGGCTCTCAAGAGGATACAGGCTGCAGCAGAGGTCAGGAAGAGACGTGCCGACAGGGGAGCTCGTCTACGACACATCCAAATTGGACAAAAGGTGCTCGTTAAGTCTTTCCGACTTTCGAACAAACAAAAAATGAAATGCCAAAAATTCTATTCTGTTTACAACGGCCCGTACCGTATAAGGAGAGCAGCTCACCACAATGCTTATGAATTGGAGACGCTGAAAGGAAAGAAGTCTATAGGACTCCACCACATCTCTCACATAAAGGAGTTCGTGGAATAGTAGTAGTGTAAGTGGTGTACATAGTAGAATAGGCAAATACACTCCTGGTAATTGAAATAAGAACACCGTGAAACCATTGTCCCAGGAAGGGGAAACTTTATTGACACATTCCTGGGGTCAGATACATCACATGATCACACTGACAGAACCACAGGCACATAGACACAGGCAACAGAGCATGCACAATGTCGGCACTAGTACAGTGTATATCCACCTTTCGCAGCAATGCAGGCTGCTATTCTCCCATGGAGACGATCGTAGAGATGCTGGATGTAGTCCTGTGGAACGGCTTGCCATGCCATTTCCACCTGGCGCCTCAGTTGGACCAGCGTTCGTGCTGGACGTGCAGACCGCGTGAGACGACGCTTCATCCTGTCCCAAACATGCTCAATGGGGGACAGATCCGGAGATCTTGCTGGCCAGGGTAGTTGACTTACACCTTCTAGAGCACGTTGGGTGGCACGGGATACATGCGGACGTGCATTGTCCTGTTGGAACAGCAAGTTCCCTTGCCGGTCTAGGAATGGTAGAACGATGGGTTCGATGACGGTTTGGATGTACCGTGCACTATTCAGTGTCCCCTCGACGATCACCTGTGGTGTACAGCCAGTGTAGGAGATCGCTCCCCACACCATGATGCCGGGTGTTGGCCCTGTGTGCCTCGGTCGTATGCAGTCCTGATTGTGGCGCTCACCTGCACGGTGCCAAACACGCATACGACCATCATTGGCACCAAGGCAGAAGCGACTCTCATCGCTGAAGACGACACGTCTTCATTCGTCCCTCCAATCACGCCTGTCGCGACACCACTGGAGGCGGGCTGCACGATGTTGGGGCGTGAGCGGAAGACGGCCTAACGGTGTGCGGGACCGTAGCCCAGCTTCATGGAGACGGTTGCGAATGGTCCTCGCCGATACCCCAGGAGCAACAGTGTCCCTAATTTGCTGGGAAGTGGCGATGCGGTCCCCTACGGCACTGCGTAGGATCCTACGGTCTTGGCGTGCATCCGTGCGTCGCTGCGGTCCGGTCCCAGGTCGACGGGCACGTGCACCTTCCGCCGACCACTGGCGACAACATCGATGTACTGTGGAGACCTCACGCTCCACGTGTTGAGCAATTCGGCGGTACGTCCACCCGGCCCCCCGCATGCCCACTATACGCCCTCGCTCAAAGTCCGTCAACTGCACATACGGTTCACGTCCACGCTGTCGCGGCATGCTACCAGTGTTAAAGACTGCGATGGAGCTCCGTATGCCACGGCAAACTGGCTGACACTGACGGCGGCGGTGCACAAATGCTGCGCAGCTAGCGCCATTCGACGGCCAACACCGCGGTTCCTGGTGTGTCCGCTGTGCCGTGCGTGTGATCATTGCTTGTACAGCCCTCTCGCAGTGTCCGGAGGAAGTATGGTGGGTCTGACACACCGGTGTCAATGTGTTCTTTTTTCCATTTCCAGGAGTGTATATGAACCTTTCTTCAGGGAACAATAATCGTTGCATTAATAGATTAAGATTATTAAAGTATTAACACGCTGCGTTTTCTCGCATAAGAATTTACTGCTGTTAACTTTTTTTGTCTATGTTCGGGATCTCCTCTGTCGTTGCGATAAGAGGCACTACCTTTCCATGAGCAATGTTTTTGTCCTTTCCTATCTGGTGTCCATGTTAAGGGATAAAGATGAGTGACGAGATGTCGCACAAACGGGCGCATACAAGAACGTCCTATTAGAAGCGTTCTGAGAAGTCGTGATACGCTCCATAGCGGCCACAACCAGTTCGTGAGACGTTCATACCAATGCTTGCAGGCACGCGTCAGTGCACTGCAAGATTGTGGTATATTGCGTGATTTCGAGGATGAATATGGGCAGTATAGTTTTTTTTTTTTGCAGAGCTGCGCCAGCATCGTTGTCTTGCAAGTCGGGGTGAACCTGTGAGCGTTTGACTCCAATGGTGCCCTAGACGAGAGAAATGCGGGCATAAAGCCTACCATGCCAATGTGCTGGCTGGGGATTTAGCGTGCTCTCGTGACTGTCACAGATGAATAACCAGGGACTTATACTTGGATATTCGTGACATACTGCGTAGCTGGCGTGTGTTGGGCGACTGAATCCTCAACAGGAACCAGTCCTGGCTTGGTCATATTACATTGCCTCTGGAAACGTGTACATTGATCGCGAAAACCGCATCACATAGAGAAGGAAGTTGCAACTATAAATTTATTGTCGTGTATAGCCATGGCTAACCCAGTCTCTGGAGTTTCAGTGAGGCGTAATGAAAACTCGGAGGTCATGTTGTACGGCGCGCACATCACTGTAGTCAATAGCGGCGAGCAGCGAGACATCTCAACGTAACAGGAATTATGTAAGATTATTGTATAAGGTAAACAAACAAAAAAAAAGGTACGATATACTAGGATAAGTTAAACTGTAGAATTTAACAATAACTAGATTAATATTGCGGGGGTTTTCTACCACAAGTGTTTGGCGCGCGCCTGTTGGGATGTTATTTTTCAGGTCATCAAATTACAGACCCAAGATGGAGGGACGACCGGCGAGCGAACGTAGAGTAGTTGCTTGTTCTTTATAAGCTCAGTAAAACTTCGACCTGCATAATAACATAATTTATTCAAAAGACATAGAATGTAGATCGTTGGCATATGGTAGTTAATTCTTGAGCATGTCTACTGTCGATCTATGCAATTAATAGTAATATTAGTGCGGGCCCGCACATTTAGCTGTTCATCCAGTGCAGCGTCACACACCATGTACAGTAGTGAGACCGGTTTCTACACAAAGATCAAGATAAATTATTTCCATGTCTAAATTTGATACACCAAGATTTTTTTTAAATGATAGCCATAGATTAATAACTATAAAAGTAAAATAAGAGTGTCTGAAATGACAGACCATCAATGTGTCATTATGTAAATTTATTATAACATAGAAGGTCATGGGAAAAAGTTAGCCATAAGATTTTTGTCAGAACTGTGCAGATGACGGGTATCGTGGCGATGCAGAGGCCAGCCAGCGCAAAAACAAGAGGTCTTCGGCTACCTGCAAGAAGGCGAGCGTCTGGTCCTGCAAGCTGACAGTCACCGGGCCGTATACCTGCGGAATTAGGCGGGATCCTCGCCGGGCCACAAGCGAAAGTGAGGCTGGCCGTTGACACTGACACGCGACCCACACGCGACAGCCTGCTAGCTCTCCGGACGCGGCAGCCGTTTGGAGGGATTCCCTGCGGCAGACCATGTTGTCGTGTCAGAACCTGCATCTCATGTGCCTCAGGACAGAAAGGGACGCTATATACTCACCTGTTTGGGTTTTTACAACTCACTAGCATTGGCCGATCTGCATACACAAAGCAGTATCGTGCCACACTAACAAATGAATGGTCTCATTTCTAACTTCTCCTCTCTATTAGAGAGCAGTTTTAACAATCGTCGCTCCTAGTTCGATCCTGTATGGATGACCTCACACACTTGTGGAGTCACTCCACGTGCCATCATCCCTCGTCGAACTGCAATATTGGGAAACGTAAAGTACTGTCCAGCGAGAGAAGAGACCTAGACTAGTGATGTATCCCAACTAGTAGACCTCAGAGACAATTAATCGACGTGAGGAGAGCCTATCACTGTGTCTTCCTACCTTACTGCCGTGATCATATGCGTGGGTCTTGGTGCAATCTCAACAGAGTACTGCAGATGCTCCAGCACACCCTATTGCCGTTGCAACAACGTAGCAACAACACCCGACGTTTAGCCCTATGTGATGTCAGTACTGTGGAATTTGTGAAGTGCTTCGAATATTTCTAACAATGTGATTTAGTGCCTCATTCTCAGCACAGTCCTGAACTTGGATGCCCCATGAACCTTGTTTTTTTTTTATTAAATTTCTTTCTCTTGTGTTATTTTTGTAATGTATGTTATACCTTGTATGTGTTTGTGTTTTACACGAATGAATCGGAAGTTGTCATTAGATTCTGAAAGCTCACAAAGAGATTGTTAACTTAAATAGTATCATGTGTGAGTGAGTTCAGGTTAGTTTAATGATTAAAATTGTTGTAACATCTTGGGCATTTAATTGCGGAGCACTCCAACTCTGATTGTAAAGAATAAATTGCTCCATATTTGGCTCACATGCCCGGGCCATATTTAGAGAGTGAATGTCTGTGTGAATCGGTGTTTGGAAGGGGCTCCCTGGGTATGGATGTGTGATGTGAGTGTTAGTGTTCCATATTAAGAAGGTGAAGTTGGCTACATCATAAATAATCCTCCCTCTATGAGCTGCATTTTTCAGTTGCAGTGATTTTCTTTATAGAGTGCAGCATGTGCAGCCAGTTTACGAGATTGTTCTTGGGCGATTGACTCACTACCTTGCTCCTGAGTGAGCCAAACGCTCACCAATTACAATCTAAAATTGCGTAGGGGCTATAAGAGGTGGCATGAGCCCCCTCTCATATTTCTATCTTACGATTTTCCTCTCTAATTGCATGCAGTGAAAAGTCGCTATTCCTTCACACGCAGACTTCCCACGCAGCATCTCTCGTCACCCGGGTGGTCCGGTGACAGGCGGGCTCTGCTGATCTGGAAAGGGTTAAGCCGACGGGTGTGAAGAAGTCGAGTGAATGCTTTGCAGACGCCGACATTGTCAAACGACACGCCCGGAGGGGTCTGAAGTAGCGGGTCGGCTAGAGGTTCTGTTACTTCGCAGAATCTTAGCGAAAACACTTTCTGGTGGGCTATCAGCGAGGCGTGGAAATGACTCGTGTACCCAGGCAGTTGTGGCGGGAAAATTCCCGCGTTTTCTGCAAAACAGTAACTGTGATTGGCTTGCTCAGGGCATAGCTCCGTGACGTACAAAAATCAGCGCAGAAATTGGTGCCAAGAATCTCCATTGGTGGAATGGTAGTGCTCCGGCAATGGAGTGGAATTTTCCGCCGGTTTTCGAGTTGCTGATTGGAACGTTTAACCACGGCCACTGTCGTGGGGGCGGGAATGTTGTGTGTTCGGCCTGTAGGGGTGCTCTAGGTAGTCGGCTCTCGCCTTTCGGTCGAGGACGTCGAAGCAACCAGCCATCGCCTCCGGTACGCCAGATCGTGTTCTGGCAGTTAAGAAGACAGTTTGGTAATGTATGTCCGCAGCACCGGCAGATAGGGATTTTCCTAGGTGATAATCAGAGCTCAGCAGAGCGCGCCTGTTCGTCTTTTTCTAACTTTGTTCTGTCTTGAGTAGCAGCAATTAATGTTGGGTTAGCTGTGTGTCTCTCTTAAGATTTGAGTGACAAGAAATTGGCTCCACATACCACTTCGTCATAAACCTCACAATCTAGTTTAGGGACAACTTCACCTTCACAGTGTTTGTTTGAGTATCCAATTTGAGCCAATTTGATGTATTATAAATGTTTCATGTGTTTTTGTTTATTATTTTGTGTTTAGTCTTAATAAATCATATTGATATTTTGGACAGAACTTTCATTCTGTTAGTCGGTGGAGCAACCCATCATTTCTCACTACATTAATGCAACCTTCCTTTATTTAACTTATTTATCAAATTAAATTATTGCAGGTGCCAAACTCTTTTCTCCACTTGCAGGGTTGATTACAGTCAGTTCGTGTATATTTTTTAATCCTTGTGCAACAGCAAAAATCGGAGTTAGAATAGGGGAGGGGGGAGCTTAGAGCATCATTTACATATGTAGATTCTAGAATTTACTGTTAAATACACTGCGAGCCCCGGCACCTCGCAAGCTGTGTGTGTAATTATTATATTGTGATCGCTATGTGTTGCTCTGTCATGTGCTTGCCAGTCAATATACACTCCTGGAAATGGAAAAAAGAACACATTGACACCGGTGTGTCAGACCCACCATACTTGCTCTGGACACTGCGAGAGGGCTGTACAAGCAATGATCACACGCACGGCACAGCGGACACACCAGGAACTGCGGTGTTGGCCGTCGAATGGCGCTAGCTGCGCAGCATTTGTGCACCGCCGCCGTCAGTGTCAGCCAGTTTGCCGTGGCATACGGAGCTCCATCGCAGTCTTTAACACTGGTAGCATGCCGCGACAGCGTGGACGTGAACCGTATGTGCAGTTGACGGACTTTGAGCGAGGGCGTATAGTGGGCATGCGGGAGGCCGGGTGGACGTACCGCCGAATTGCTCAACATGTGGGGCGTGAGGTCTCCACAGTACATCGATGTTGTCGCCAGTGGTCGGCGGAAGGTGCACGTGCCCGTCGACCTGGGACCGGACCGCAGCGACGCACGGATGCACGCCAAGACCGTAGGATCCTACGCAGTGCCGTAGGGGACCGCACCGCCACTTCCCAGTAAATTAGGGACACTGTTGCTCCTGGGGTATCGGCGAGGACCATTCGCAACCGTCTCCATGAAGCTGGGCTACGGTCCCGCACACCGTTAGGCCGTCTTCCGCTCACGCCCCAACATCGTGCAGCCCGCCTCCAGTGGTGTCGCGACAGGCGTGAATGGAGGGACGAAAGGAGACGTGTCGTCTTCAGCGATGAGAGTCGCTTCTGCCTTGGTGCCAATGATGGTCGTATGCGTGTTTGGCGCAGGGCAGGTGAGCGCCACAATCAGGACTGCATACGACCGAGGCACACAGGGCCAACACCCGGCATCATGGTGTGGGGAGCGATCTCCTACACTGGCCGTACATCTACATCTACATCTACATCTACATTGATACTCCGCAAGCCACCCAACGGTGTGTTGCGGAGGGCACTTTACGTGCCACTGTCATTACCTCCCTTTCCTGTTCCAGTCGCGTATGGTTCGCGGGAAGAACGACTGTCTGAAAGCCTCCGTGCGCGCTCTAATCTCTCTAATTTTACATTCGTGATATCCTCGGGAAGTATAAGTTGGGGGAAGCAATATATTCGATACCTCATCCAGAAACGCACCCTCTCGAAACCTGGCGAGCAAGCTACACCGCGATGCAGAGCGCCTCTCTTGCAGAGTCTGCCACTTGAGTTTATTAAACATCTCCGTAACGCTATCACGGTTACCAAATAATCCAGTGACGAAACGCGCCGCTCTTCTTTGGATCTTCTCTATCTCCTCCGTCAACCCGACCTGGTACGGATCCCACACTGTGAGCAATACTCAAGTATAGGTCGAACGAGTGTTTTGTAAGCCACCTCCTTTGTTGATGGACTATATTTTCTAAGCACTCTCCCAATGAATCTCAACCTGGTACCCGCCTTACCAACAATTAGTTTTATATGATCATTCCATTTCAAATCGTTCCGTACGCATACTCCCAGATATTTTACAGAAGTAACTGCTACCAGTGTTTGTTGCGCTATCATATAATCATACAATAAAGGATCCTTCTTTCTATGTATTCGCAATACATTACATTTGTCTATGTTAAGGGTCAGTTGCCACTCCCTGCACCAAGTGCCTATCCGCTGCAGATCTTCCTGTATTTCGCTACAATTTTCTAATGCAGCAACTTCTCTGTATACTACAGCATCATCCGCGAAAAGCCGCATGGAACTTCCGACACTATCTACTAAGTCATTTATATATATTGTGAAAAGCAATGGTCCCATAACACTCCCCTGTGGCACGCCAGAGGTTACTTTAACGTCTGTAGACGTCTCTCCATTGATAACAACGTGCTGTGTTCTGTTTGCTAAAAACTCTTCAATCCAGCCACACAGCTGGTCTGATATTCCGTAGGCTCTTACTTTGTTTATCAGGCGACAGTGCGGAACTGTATCGAACGCCTTCCGGAAGTCAAGAAAAATAGCATCTACCTGGGAGCCTGTATCTAATATTTTCTGGGTCTCATGAACAAATAAGGCGAGTTGGGTCTCACACGATCGCTGTTTCCGGAATCCATGTTGATTCCTACATAGTAGATTCTGGGTTTCCAGAAATGACATGATACGCGAGCAAAAAACATGTTCTAAAATTCTACAAGAGATCGACGTAAGAGATATAGGTCTATAGTTTTGCGCATCTGCTCGACGACCCTTCTTGAAGACTGGGACTATCTGTGCTCTTTTCCAATCATTTGGAACCCTCCGTTCCTCTAGAGACTTGCGGTACACGGCTGTTAGAAGGGGGGCAAGTTCTTTCGCGTACTCTGTGTAGAATCGAATTGGTATCCCGTCAGGTCCAGTGGACTTTCCTCTATTGAGTGATTCCAGTTGCTTTTCTATTCCTTGGACACTTATTTCGATGTCAGCCATTTTTTCGTTTGTGCGAGGATTTAGAGAAGGAACTGCAGTGCGGTCTTCCTCTGTGAAACAGCTTTGGAAAAAGGTGTTTAGTATTTCAGCTTTACGCGTGTCATCCTCTGTTTCAATGCCATCATCATCCCGTAGTGTCTGGATATGCTGTTTCGAGCCACTTACTGATTTAACGTAAGACCAGAACTTCCTAGGATTTTCTGTCAAGTCGGTACATAGAATTTTACTTTCGAATTCAATGAACGCTTCACGCATAGTCCTCCTTACGCTAACTTTGACATCGTTTAGCTTCTGTTTGTCTGAGAGGTTTTGGCTGCGTTTAAACTTGGAGTGGAGCTCTCTTTGCTTTCGCAGTAGTTTCCTAACTTTGTTGTTGTACCACGGTGGGTTTTTCCCGTCCCTCACAGTTTTACTCGGCACGTACCTGTCTAAAACGCATTTTACGATTGCCTTGAACTTTTTCCATAAACACTCAACATTGTCAGTGTCGGAACAGAAATTTTCGTTTTGATCTGTTAGGTAGTCTGAAATCTGCCTTCTATTACTCTTGCTAAACAGATAAACCTTCCTCCCTTTTTTTATATTCCTATTAACTTCCATATTCAGGGATGCTGCAACGGCCTTATGATCACTGATTCCCTGTTCTGTACATACAGATTCGAAAAGTTCGGGTCTGTTTGTTATCAGTAGGTCCAAGATGTTATCTCCACGAGTCGGTTCTCTGTCTAATTGCTCGAGGTAATTTTCGGATAGTGCACTCAGTATAATGTCACTCGATGCTCTGTCCCTACCACCCGTCCTAAACATCTGAGTGTCCCAGTCTATATCTGGTAAATTGAAATCTCCACCTAAGACTATAACATGCTGAGAAAATTTATGTGAAATGTATTCCAAATTTTCTCTCAGTTGTTCTGCCACTAATGCTGCTGAGTCGGGAGGTCGGTAAAAAGAGCCAATTATTAACCTAGTTCGGTTGTTTAGTGTAACCTCCACCCATAATAATTCACAGGAACTATCCACTTCTACTTCACTACAGGATAAACTACTACTAACAGCGATGAACACTCCACCACCGGTTGCATGCAATCTATCCTTTCTAAACACCGTCTGTACCTTTGTAAAAATTTCGGCAGAATTTATCTCTGGCTTAAGCCAGCTTTCTGTACCTATAACGATTTCAGCTTCGGTGCTTTCTATCAGCGCTTGAAGTTCCGGTACTTTACCAACGCAGCTTCGACAGTTGACAATTACAATACCGATTGCTGCTTGGTCCCCGCATGTCCTGACTTTGCCCCGCACCCGTTGAGGCTGTTGCCCTTTCTGTACTTGCCCAAGGCCATCTAACCTAAAAAACCGCCCAGCCCACGCCACACAACCCCTGCTACCCGTGTAGCCGCTTGTTGCGTGTAGTGGACTCCTGACCTATCCAGCGGAACCCGAAACCCCACCACCCTATGGCGCAAGTCGAGGAATCTGCAGCCCACACGGTCGCAGAACCGTCTCAGCCTCTGATTCAGACCCTCCACTCGGCTCTGTACCAAAGGTCCGCAGTCAGTCCTGTCGACGATGCTGCAGATGGTGAGCTCTGCTTTCATCCCGCTAGCGAGACTGGCAGTCTTCACCAAATCAGATAGCCGCCGGAAGCCAGAGAGGATTTCCTCCGATCCATAGCGACACACATCATTGGTGCCGACATGAGCGACCACCTGCAGATGGGTGCACCCTGTACCCTTCATGGCATCCGGAAGCACCCTTTCCACATCTGGAATGACTCCCCCCAGTATGCACACGGAGTGCACATTGGTTTTCTTCCCCTCTCTTGCTGCCATTTCCCTAAGGGGCCCCATTACGCGCCTGACGTTGGAGCTCCCAACTACCAGTAAGCCCACCCTCTGCGACTGCCCGGATCTTGCAGATTGAGGGGCAACCTCTGGAACAGGACAAGCAGCCATGTCAGGCCGAAGATCAGTATCAGCCTGAGACAGAGCCTGAAACCGGTTCGTCAGACAAACTGGAGAGGCTTTCCGTTCAGCCCTCCGGAATGTCTTTCGCCCCCTGCCACACCTTGAAACGACCTCCCACTCTACCACAGGTGAGGAATCAGCCTCAATGCGGGCAGTATCCCGGGCAACCACAGTCTTAGTCCGATCAGGGGATGCGTGGGACGAGCTGGCCGTCCCCGACAAACCCCCATCCGGACCCCCACAGTGATGCCCATTGGCAACAGCCTCAAGCTGTGTGACCGAAGCCAACACTGCCTGAAGCTGTGAGCGAAGGGATGCCAACTCAGCCTGCATCCGAACACAGCAGTTGCAGTCCCTATCCATGCTAAAAACTGTTTTGCTAAGAACGTCTGAACTAATCTACAGAGAGCGCAAACAAATCGACAAAATTTAAACGGTTATTAAAATACAAGATTGCCTAGTAAATGCAGTAATGCTGCTACTTGCGCACTGCTGACACTGCTCGGCGGCGGAAGGAGACTAAGCGAAATTACACTATTCAGGTACTAAAACACGATGCTACACTCTCAAATACTATAATACGCCCGAAATTTATGAATTAAACAATGCAAGAACCAAAAACACGCAGAGAAATTAAGAATTAAACTATGTAACAAATGAGTGAGCTAGGAGTATACGACTTGCTGCTCAGCTGCTTATCCAACGGCGGCAGGGAGCACACTGACTGCGACCAACCGACACTGGCCGTTCAAAACAAAACAGTAGACAAACGACTACGCGAATTTACACTATTCAGGTACTAAAACGCGATGCTACAACTCTCAAATACTATAATACGCTCGAAATTTATGAATTAAACAATGCAAGTACCAAAAACACGCAAAGAAATTAAGAATTAAACTATGTAACAAATGAGTGAGCTAGGAGTATACGACTTGCTGCTCAGCTGCTTATCCAACGGCGGCAGGGAGCACCACTGGTGATCGTCGAGGGGACACTGAATAGTGTATGGTACATCCAAACCGTCATCGAACCCATCGTTCTACCATTCCTAGACCGGCAAGGGAACTTGCTGTTCCAACAGGACAATCCATGTCCGCATGTATCCCGTGCCACCCAACGTGCTCTAGAAGGTGTAAGTCAACTACCCTGGCCAGCAAGATTTCCGGATCTGTCCCCCATTGAGCATGTTTGGGACTGGATGAAGCGTCGTCTCACGCGGTCTGCACGTCCAGCAAGAACGCTGGTCCAACTGAGGCGCCAGGTGGAAATGGCATGGCAAGCCGTTCCACAGGACTACATCCAGCATCTCTACGATCGTCTCCATGGGAGAATAGCAGCCTGCATTGCTGCGAAAGGTGGATATACACTGTACTAGTGCCGACATTGTGCATGCTCTGTTGCCGGTGTCTATGTGCCTGTGGTTCTGTCAGTGTGATCTTGTGATGTATCTGACCCCAGGAATGTGTCAATAAAGTTTCCCCTTCCTGGGACAATGAATTCACGGTGTTCTTATTTCAATTTCCAGGATGTATGTTGTAGATGCTCCGTTTCCTAATGAAATGTCATCGTTACTGATATTTCCGGCGTTTCCACTATATGTCGGGGCTTGCGCTACTTTATTGAGCACAAAAAGGCTGAATTATTGCTCGTCCTTTGGCATCTGTTCTACCAGCATGCCAGAGCGCTGAAGGTGCGTTAATGTCCGCGAAGATGAGTAATATTTTTTTTCTGAAGAAACCTGCTATTTCAGTAACTGAGTTTGCGAACGGTTCAATGTCATATGAGTACTGTGAGTATAATGATGTGACTAACCATGAATCCGTTTCCAGTGTAATCTCCGCTATTGCAAAGTGTACTGTACAGAGTTGCGTTATTTTCGTCATTGTAATTCGTGTGTTTGTTACTACGATTGCTGCTTTGGCATCATTTACCCCTGTAATTGTCATATGTTATGTTGGGAGATCAGGTATTTTACCGTCACACATGTAGGGTTGCTGTAAGCAAGCGACATCCACCTGCACTTTGTTCATCAACTCGCTTGGTTCTGTTCGGACCATTCTGCTGCTCATCCAATTCAGCTGTACGATCTTCAAGGTGGGGGATATATTGTGTATGCATAGCATTCTTTAAATTCAAAGTAAAGTTCAGTACACTGTCCTCAGTCACCAGTAAAAATATCCATGCTTATAATGCCAACGCCCTGTGGTTAACACCCTATGTTTATGGGATTCTTCACCTGTGCTGCTAGTTCCTATACACTGTAAAAATTGTAAATAAAAATCATTCACTTCTCTTTTAGTATTACTGTGCATTTGATAAAGAACAAGCAAAGAGGAAGACTTACCGCAGATTTCTGCCTGATGTGACAGATGGCACTGCAAAAAATACTGGAGAGAGAGAGAAAGAGCACAAATAAAATCTATGGCCGTAGAGGGCACCACGTCAGTGAGCGCCATTTCCATGTTGCCATCATGATGGTAATGCAGCCAATCAGATGCCCTCCTGTGGGTATAAAAGTAGGAGCCTCACCAGTTCATAACAGTCAATCTTAGCCCATGATGACAATGATAGAAGCAATCACTGAAAGCTTGGAATTTTATCTGAATGTGACATAGCAAGTAAACCAAGAACTTTTTATGTAAGAACTCCACCATGATAAACTTCATAGCTATAAGTTAAATTCCTATATCAGTAATGTTATTTGATCCTTTCACCTTTTAAGTTATTGTAATGCGGTGGCAAATATGAACTTTTTATTTGTGGAACATTTTTTTTATTTTCACACATACAAGCACAGTCACTCAGTTTTGCAGCACTCTTCAATTAATTGTTTTCTATATGCAATTACATCCTTCAGTGAATTCAGCCTCCACAGATTTTGCAGTTACAGGCTCAACACTTATACACTTTGAATTGCTTCCCTTGCTCTATATTTACACTTTTGATGCACAAATACGTAACAAATTCATAATACGCCACTCTTATGTATGGAACCCGATAGCACAATCTCTCTGTGGCAGTTGATAATGCATAATACAGCTCCTTCAGTTTAACAATACTTCATTGTTTTATGAGGTGCGACCATAACGTAATAAGACTGATGTGAAAAAAAATGTTCATTACTTTTTTAGTCGAGTTTAGTGTTGTCTCCTTCAAAGTAGTCCCCTTCTGATTGCACACATTTTTTCCAGCGCTTCTACAATTGATAGTAACGTTTCTGGAATTCAGCTTCTGTAATATCCTGCAAGACCCACGTCACAGATTTTTGGATATCTTGTCTTGTTTGAAAATGGTTTCTCTTGGCCGTCGTTTTGACTCTTGGAAATAGAAAAAAGTCGCATGGAGCAATATCTGGTGAATAAGGTGGCTGTGATAGTACTTACATTTGTTTTGTGGTTAAAATTGCTGTACTGACAGAGCAGTATGAGACGGTGCATTATCGTGATTTTTGCACAAATCTTTCTCATACCATAGTCTTCTGTTATTATTAGACAAACTGTTTCTCGATTGATGTTCAGTTCTTCCGTAATCATTTTCACGGATAATCTACATACAATCAGCTCGTACGAGTTCACGCACCCTGGCCAAGATGACTTCCGTCCATGACGTTAATGGTGGTCCACTGCAGTCTTCAACTTCAACATTCGTTCTGCCTTCACTAAACATTTTATGCCAACGAAAAATTTGGTCTCTTGACATAACCTCCTCTCCAAAAGCCTTCTGAAGGTTACTGTAAGTTGTCGTCGCATTTTCACCCAATTTAACACAAAAAGAAATGGCATCATATCGTTGCGCAATATTATGCAGTTCATTTCCGTGACACAAACACGTGTTAACTTATTACAGCACAACTAATGACTGATCAGTTGTATCGATGTCTGCTTGGACTAGAAGCAGCTTATGGACCAAGGACAAAGATATTGTGCCTACACAAGCCTGCAGAGTTGCCACGTCTTGCAGAGGAAATCAGTCTCATTACTTCATTGTCGCACTTCGTGGTATTCCTGTCCCACAAGGTTAATTCTAGCACTGTCTGACCATACGTGTTTACTATAGACACTTTACAACCAAACATGTGGATGTTGGCAGGAATATGAGATGCATCATACTTGCCCATCATCATTCTCTCTACATATTCCATCTTGCAGCAAAGACAGTCCCATTCATGCCACGATTATTGCACTTCACTGCCAACACATTGCAAACTTTCTACCTTTAT
This sequence comes from Schistocerca americana, assembly GCF_021461395.2. Taxonomy (NCBI): domain Eukaryota; kingdom Metazoa; phylum Arthropoda; class Insecta; order Orthoptera; family Acrididae; genus Schistocerca; species Schistocerca americana. The sequence continues at coordinate 250,516,871 of NC_060125.1, read as the reverse complement.
AACTACGTCAAAGTCGTTTATATGTTCAGAACTGTGGGAAGTCACATTGTAGGTGTTGATAAAAGACAGTGCTCTTGTGGGAGTTGGCTACTGTTGTTGTTCTATGGTATAGTCGAATGACAGTAGATCCAGCAAGTCAGGAAGACATCAGGTTTGCAGAGACAATAGTTCAGGAAGGAACATCTGCATGCCCTCGTCCAACATGGGGCGAAGGATTCATTGCTGCTGAGACTGTGCGACTACATAGTCGAATGACACTGGGTCAGGAAGACATCCTGTGGACAGTGGCTGCTGCTGTGACATGCCTTCATTTGTAACGATGATAGTAAAAAATCCCTAAGTATTCTGGCATACACACATAATAATGATAATAATAATAATAATTAGGCACTGACTGACAAAATACATACTGATAGTCTTCTTCTTCCCAACTGATTGCTGCTGCTGTTGGTGGTGCTTCGTGCAGGACAGCAAATGGCAACGCTCATGCTATCAGTTTATTATAAAACAGATGCTCAAAGGGTGGGTAGCTGGTTTTGCATGCCATTAGCTGCTGTATCTGGATTCCAGGTACAGTTGTGGTGCAGATGGCTGGATGCCATTACCAGAATGACCTTGAAGATAACGAAACATTGATGGTGATTTTAGCGAAATATAGCAACCACAATTGCCTGAGCATGGTAGAATTCCTGGAACAGCCTTGAGGATAAGATAGTGCTTACGCTGACATCAATTGAAATTCGTGCCCATATGCCCAGTGACCCACTACTAACGTCCACTAATAAATGACCCAATACTTTCGATCATGTAGTGTACTTAAGCTATCATTTCTTCGTTTCAGATACCATTGTGACCTTTACACTTCATCTCAGTGCATATTTTATTAGATTTCATCATACAATAGAGTAAGATTCATACTGTTATAAGCCAGCAAGCACTTAGTGTTGGTAGCACTCCCATCCATGAAAGACAGATGGTGAAACACATCACTGTGTTTGCAGTGTCAACGATTATATCATTTTGAATTTATAGTAAAACTTACATATTTGGAAATTAACACATCTCCAATTAATTTTCGTTTATCATATGTTCTGTTAAAAACAACTTAAAGAGTTAAGCTTCTTCCCCCCATCTTTTTTATCATTCAATACACACACACACCCTTATACATACATACAAATAGATTTACTTAATTGACATAAGTAAAAGACCTCTTTTATATTTCATTAACTTAATCAGTCTTCACTTTGAATGTAGTACTTGTGGAACTGATATAGGTAAACAACTATTCGATTTTCATCTTATGAAAATTAAATATTGGTGTCACAGTTCATTTACAAAGAACTTGCAATACTTTTGCTAACATATTTTCAACATTCAATGAAGTGAAGTGGTGCCAGAGACAGGCGACGACACAGGTTGACAGATGGTGCCAATCAGGACAGATCACAAGTGATGAGTTGCATGGTTGGAGTGGGATGAGGCATCACGAATCAACCAGATATCAAATGTCCAGCATGGGCATTGTTTTATGGAACAACCATGTAGTGGAAACATAAAGGCCTTTGCACAACTTGTAAAGGTTATTATTACAAAACAGAAGTTTTTCCTTACAAGTCAAACATAAATCATATAAGAAATACGTATAGAATTAGGAGTTCTGCGCATTATTATTATTTCTATGGGGACATCGATTTAGAGCTTATTTTCTGTAACAACTTTTTGTGTTATTTTGTAGCGAAATAAATTACGTCCTTGTTTATTATACACCACAATTTGTGTTCAGTCAGTCTCACATTTCACTAAGGTTTATAACAAGTACAATAAGTGTCGTCATTAGATCTGTCTTCGTATTAACTCTGATCCTGTCATCTGAATTTCTTTTAATGGTGTCACTTGCGTTCCGCCAATCAAATTTTCATTGCGGCTCTGGAATTGTCGTTGAGTGCATGTGCAGGTAGACCTCACAGTCAGTTTTCGGTACAGTATGGTGGCTACTGTGTTCGTGTGTATGTTTCTCTGAGATTCCTCTGACAGCTCAAGGACATTCTTCTACAAATACTGAACTACAGACAACTAGCGACTCACAGTGCTGAAACCATGTAAGTAGAATTCTCACGTCTTTGGAGCTTTTGCTACAGAGTATTCTAATATCCTTATTCCAGTCACAGCTGTTTAACTGTTTTTTGGGCGTATGAACAAATTTCACAATGGTTTGGCACTGGTTTTCACTTTTGCAGTTTATCATAAATGATACATGAACGTATTTCATATTTGTCCCCACAGATCTCTCTAGTCTTCATGGAACTCAAAAAACTTTTCAATACATTTATACAAAGGATTCAAGTCTCACATCTATTAAAATGTTCTTTCCATGTTATTTGTAAAAGCGATTAGATTTCATAATAGTGCCCTTTTATCACTGAACTAGTGATTAGATTGAGCCAATTCCATTTTAAAGATTTGGTACTATATGGACTTACAGGCTCAGCATTGCTTGAAGCTTGGACAACAAATATTTACCTATTTTCAGCGAATATCTCTTCCGCTCAAAGCATAATAATTACCATGTATGTGGGCAAAATACATGCAAATCCAACTGAAATTCTAAAGGTATGCTCAATCAGAGGAGCATCACAAGTACAACTTCCACACTAAAACATGCATCCATTACTTAACCATCTTTACTTCCATTTTCAGTTAATAGACTACAAATTGGCCTCATTCAGGCCCATGTATTTTCATTTCACAAATATAAACTGTTACAGAATTTTAGAGCTATAACCAAACCATTAATTCTACTATAAAAAGTTGCATTTTGTGCTCTGCTTGAGAGCTCATATTAACTTCAGACACTACAGTGTCATGGTCAAATAATCATTCACTACTTATAACACATATTCACAACCAATATATCCAAAAACAAGTTCCAACTTTTTATATTAGAAAAGTAGTTTTTGTGGCGGCGTTCGTAGCGACAAACAATTCGCTGTAGAAACGGCTTACGAAGTCACCGCCACACTTTTAATAGCGGGCCGACCGGTCCGCTGGAACAGTGAACAGAAAGATGAAAACCCAAACACTCTGATTAAATAAAAGTCGGTACTTATCTGTATTAGCGAAGATACAGAAACACAGTAGTGAACTCCGTGTCTACAGAAATCTGTCTAGTTCGAGTCGGAGCGGCTAGGTCAGCGTCGGCTGACGACAAACAACAACTCTGCTGCGATGAACACACAACTGACTAGCAAGTACACAATTCGGTGGCGAGTATACAACTGAGCGGCGAATACAGAACTGTCCTAGCGCTCGCGACTCCAGCGCTTAAGAAACCAGAAGCCAGTGGTGGCGCGCGCAGACTTGCGGCGATTTCCTGTCTCGCTGGCGCTGCTTATGCGGACGGCGTCCGGACTTTGATGCTGCCAACCTTTTGGCAGCGGGCTCGGGTGGCATTACTGGCTAGGATATAACAGTAGTGATCACCTTAAAATATCTACTCCTTTAGTTTACATCAAAGAAAATAAGGTTCTCTTTTCAGACAATATTCTAGTTTTGTATTAGAATGCTCCTTTATCTTTATTACACACCAGTGTCACATAGGGGCATACTGTATCCGAAATTCATTCTCTTGCAATATATAGTTTTCTTCTTTGTCAGTCATATAGTTACATAGGAACAAATTTGTTTGCCAATTTCTGGCAAAACAGTTCATAGGTTTATACTGCATTCGCTAGACTTAACTTGGTACAGTACAATAAGAAAATATGGCTCTCTTTTCAGACAATATTCTAGTTTTGTATTAGAACGCTTCTTTATCTTTAGCCCACACCAGTGCCATATAGAGGCATACTGTACGTGAAGTTCATCCTCTTGCAATGTATATATTGTTTTCTTCTTTGTCAGTCATATAGCTATGCAGCAACAAATTTGTTTGCAAATTTCTGGCAAAACAGTTCAGAGCTTTATGCTGCATTTGCTATACTTACTCTGTACAGTACAATAAGCTATTCAGATTTGAAATTGCTTGGATCAAATTTTTATGTGAATCACTAGTCAAAGATTTATACTTTTTACATTTTTTTTCAGTTCAAGATAATTCAATCATCACTACTTTGTCTCTGGAAAAGCCAAAAAGTAGATCCTGGATGTGGGATCTGGACGGACTTGTATGCTCCTGTGTAAAGTAACTGCCATTTACTATTTCTTTTCTGTAGGGCTGAAGATTTCAGATATGATTTTAATAACACTGTTAGTTCTTGTATACGCACAAACACTTTCTCAGACACATTCTTTCCAGATCTAGCCTGTTCAGTGAGTGCAATCAGTGTATATCTTATCTTACAGCGTTAACTTTTCTTCAGGGAGACGTGACAGTGGATTTATTCAATTGTTAACTTCTTTACCATTAATTAAGAGACCTGAGGGTGTATAATAGGTTGTATAAATTGGCATATTGTTTACTATGTGCTCAAATGGATGAATATGTTTCTTCCAACAAGTATATTGTGAACTTGCATATTTCTGTAGAAAACAATTAAACTCTCTGAAAATGCCTTCAGTTCAGTTTCTTTACAGATGAAATTTTGATATCAATATGTGTTTAATGTTACAACACTGTAGGATATATTTGCATTTTTTGCATGTAAAGTTTGAAGCATTAGCTGTTAGGGATGTGACAGGCTTGCCAACTATTGGTAGGTAGTCCCTAAGAATTCTGCTGATGACGGTGGCACTGCTGTCGTCTTTATACCATACAGTTTGTCATATTTCGAAAAAAGATCATAAAGGACTACTAAATATTGAACTCCATCTCATGTAGAGGATACTGGACGAGCAACATAGACAGATCCTATTTGCAAAAGTTTAGTTGGTAAAATATAATGTAGCTCTCTGTAGCACTACTTGTTTGTAGGTTTTGCTCCTTCACAGCTCTGACGAGTTTTCAGTAACTGTTCTATATATCTTGCAATTTTAGGAAAATAACAGTAAAAGTCTAGCTTTCTTAGACAATTCGATGCACCACATGCTCCCAAGCATAATGTGTATGCCAAACTACCGTGTTTCTGCAAAAATCAGGTATACACACATATCAGTTATAATTTTGAGTATCAGGTATGTAAAAAATGCGTTATTTTGCATTTTGTAATGTTTTATGAGTATCTCAGATGGATTTATGTGTGTAATGTTTTCACTTTGTGCCATCTAGGATCTGCATCTTTTAATGTGGCCATGTTAATATACACATTTAAATAATTTTACCTATAAGGGGTTCTTTTATTAAGAAAATCCAGCAACCAGTCATTTTTTCAGATAAGTCAGCTTGAGCCAGACCTTGTGGTAGACATGACAATGTGTCAACTACTACATTATTCTTATCTTTCACTTGCATTAATTCAAAACTATATTCCTAAAGAAATATTGTCCATCTTGCAATTTGAATATGAAGTAAACTGCAGGTTAACAAAAAGCTCTGTGCCTCATGATCAGAAAATACTTTAACATATCTGCCACAAACGCAATAGCCAAACAACTTGAATGAGTAGCCAAATATGTATGCTCACATTCTAAAAGTGTTCTACTAGCATAACTAATCATGTTAACTTCAGCCTTATTTTCCTTCTCAGGCATGTGAAAAAAAAGGCTCCAAATACAGAGAAAGATGTAACTATATCAAAATAGAAGTACAAATTCATGTTGAAATGACACAAGATTTCAGAACTTTCCAAAATATTTTAATATTTTCAAAATTTGACTGACATTTGTCTGTCCAACATCATACTGCATTTGTCTTTAACAAATTCAACAGTGCTGGGATACTGAGCATATATCTGTCCAAAACAACAGAAAAGTGAACATCAATAAGAGCCTTTAGCTGCCAATTTGTCTTAGGCATTATGAAATTATTTATTGCACTTATTTTGCTAAGCTCAGGTGTTATTCTTAAAGGAGAGGTAATGTGTCCTAGATGTTTAATATCTTCTCTACCAGACTTCGTCGTTTGGAGGTTGGCTGTCAATCCAGCCTGTGAAAATTTACATAATGTCCTATCAAGTAAATCAAGATGTTCCTTCCATGCAGTAGCAGCTGGTAGCATCTTCCAGTATGAACAGAAGTCAGATACTTACTTCCTAGATTCTTTGGACAATAAGACTTGCCAGTAACGAAATCTGAGATACATGCTTGTTAAAATGTGCATATTGTGGAATTTTTGCAACAACTCATCTAAACATTCAGGTCATATGCAAAGTGGCACAGTTATTTTGTTAATGGCATGTGCATCCAGGAATAAACGAGTTTGGCAGTTCAGTTTATCTCTAACTAATAATGGACTATAGTACAGGGAGTGAGATGGAACAGTGACATTAGAACAAAGCATTCGTTTTATTTCTCTTGTAACATCCTCTCATTTCACATATGGGATAGAGGAAGATTTTTCAGCAAAATGTGAGATGTGGCATCACATCTATGTGGTACACATATGTGTTTATTACACTTGATTTCTCATCAAATACATGTAAATACTTCATAAGTATGTTTCTTGGCTTTTATTGTTGTTAAAGCTGATAGAGGCAGATTTTCTTGCTTCGTTGTCCTCATTTTTACTGCACAGACTTGAAGAATTATTCACAGCTGTACTACTTGTTGTCAGGAATTTTATCTTAATACTCTGGTAACATTTGCCATATGCTAATGGGGTTTGCATCAAATTAACTACAATATCTTTGCATTTGGTGTTACTAAAAGAGAAGTGTAATTTTATGTCCTTCTCTCAGAAAAACTCGTTGCCACGCAAGCATTCAACTATACAAACTTTCAAATTTAGGAACAGGCATAACATAAGTCCATTTCCTACTAAATCTACTTGTGTCTCCACTGGACAATTTGCGACTTTGCACTTAAAGCTTCAGTTATACAACAGTTCTGTACATGGTAAGTCAGCACTTTGTTAATCTCTTAAATCTTATTGAATAAGTTCTGTGACATAATGTTAACAGAGGCACCTGTGTCTAAAACAATGGAAGTAGGGACTTTTTCCAACTATAGTGTCAATTGGAGCTTGAATTAATACTTCTGTGTTATTAGAACATATGTGCTAATCCATAGTCAGTTCATCTCTTTTATTGATACCTTCATTATACCTTAAGAGACTAGTGTGATTGCGAAACTTCTTGACAGATTAAAACTGTGTGCCGGACCGAGACACGAACTCGGGGCCTTTGCCTTTCACGGGCAAGTGCTCTACCAACTGAGCTACCCAAGCACGACTCACGCCCCGTCCTCACAGCTTTACTTCTGCCAGTACCTTGTCTCCTACCTTCCAAACTTAACAGAAGCTCTCCTGCGAACCTTGCAGAACTAGCACTCCTGAAAGAAAGGATACTGCGGAGACATGGCTTAGCCACAGCCTAGGGGATGTTTCCAGAATGTTTTCATTCTCACCACTAGTATTCAACATAGCTTTAGACAAAGTAATGAAAGAAAGGGAATCTGAACTACGAAAACAGAACTTTTGGAAGCCAATCTATCTATGGAGAGCTAAAGGAAAATCGAATGTTCCATACTTAGCGTTTGCAGATGAATTGGCGATTCTAATTGACAGTGAATAAACAGCAGTAAAGTAAATGGAGACCCTCAAAGAATGTGCAGAGAAGATTGGCCTGCAAACCTCCTTTGAGAAGACTGAATTCATGTATTCCAAGTCAGATATTCCGAAACCTAAAACACATTATGGTGAAATCAATAGAGTAAAACACTTTAACTATATCAGTGAAATTATTGAACCAATAGGAGTCGAAAAAAAGCACAAAAATAGATTGCAGAAAATCAAGAAAGCTTCTGGATTTGTTTGAGATGTGTATAAATAAATGCCTGTCAAAAGGTAGTAAAATCAGACACTACAACACAGTAATCAAACCGACAGTCACATATGCAAGTGAAAAACTCTCACTGAATCGAAAACTAGATTTACAAGAAATTAAGAAATTAGAAAATTTATTAGAAAAATTCTGGGACCATAACACACAAGATGGATCAGACTGCAAACCATCAAGACAACAGAAAAAGTATCGAACATCGAAACTGACATCAGAAAGAGACGAATGAAGTTCTACAGATACCTAGACAGATTACCTAGATATAGACTATGTAAACGTCTATTGGACTATGTGACCTCTCTTAAAGCATCAATACCTTGGGTAGCTGAAGTTACGGATTTGACAAAATAAAAAATTAAGTTCCAAACACATCAGACCGGGATACATTCAGAAGCAAAACTGATAAGCGGAAGTTTGTACCAGAGATAGAAACAAAACCATACGAACCAAAGTGGACCAAAAAAAGAAAGAAGGCCTTTGGGGAGAAAATGACCAAATATTGGGAAAATAAGAAGAACCCTAAGAAAAACCGAAAATCACCTGCTTATCGTTCTCCAGTGGGGACAATCGCTAATAATAATAATAATAATAATGACAGTGCCAGACATAAAAAGAATTTATAAATGTACAAAATAGATGTTTTCTGATACAATGAGTTCTGGGGGAACGAAATTTAAGAAGACTGTACCAGCCAAGAATACTGAGATATGAGGGAGATCTATTTAGAAAGAAGGATGTACAAGGGTAACTAATGTGTACAGGAACATTGCTAATCAGTATTGTTGCTTCAGCAGATATGTCATTAACTATCGGTGTACGTTAATAAGACAATAAAGAAGACAGAGGATATGGAAATTTCTGCAATTGTCCGCACGCTTCCAGGTTACCTGTGCTTATGATAGTGACACATGACCGAGTCGATTATCGCAGATATATCGAATACAAGAATCATAACCAGTTCCACGCGCTGTGAACTTGCCTGAGAAGGCCTTGTAGGATAACATCGCTGTAATCAATAACTTCAAGTATAGGTGTTTGTACAAAATTCTTTTTATGATTTTGTAGGGCATGGAAAGATGTTGATGCCTTCTTGCACGTTGCACTTACGAGCTCAGTTCAATTTAGATTTTCAACTACGAGTCATGTTCTACCACCACCGCAACGCTAGCGTCGCAGTTCCATACATTTGCATTCTTCTCTTAACATTAGCACTCTTCTCTCTGCTTCATTGTCTCTCCAATGGGGGAGGGGGGGGGGGGGGAAGGGGGCAAACTGGCGTATCTTGACCCTGGTGGCAATTTCAGGGGGCGCCAAAACCATATTCTTGAAAAAAAAAAAATCTTGTTTCATAAAGCGCCTACCATCCAGCGCACGCTGGTCTATCGATTATCCATATGATTTTGAAACGCAGCCCTTTCGATTTATGAACGTTTTCGAACACATTCTGAGATGAATTCTGAAAGAATTATAAGTTGATTTTTGAATTCATGCATAGTGTGTGTGTGGTATCTCTGCGAGACGAATTCCCATAGCATTAAAAAATTTAAAAAAATTAAAAATAAAAAAAAGTTTCCCTGCCGACAGGCACTTGATACTGGTACTTCGTGAGCTATATTCTGACGCGTTACTTATGTAAATGAGGTAGATACAAATGACCATTTGTGCCAAAACAGTCTCGTTTCTTTGACGTGTGTTATAACCGCTGCAGTATTAGAAAGGCGTATTTCGTTTTATCTAGCAGACAGTGACAAAACACACATAATGAAATCGAGAAACACACCAGTCTTGGGTACTATTTTTCAATATTAGACAACGACATTTTGATTTTTTAAGTAGCAAAACGTTTTACGAACTTGATGAAGTAATAGATTCTTTCGCAGGAAGGAATGCACGCCGTGTAAAACTAGAGAAAAAATGTTGGGGCCTAATGATTGCAGAAATGTGTACCGTCTTGGTTGTCTCTTGTCTCTACTAGTTTCATGGTTCCTGTATTTAATTTTATGTCACAAAAACGAGAAAGTTGTTAGCTAATATGCTATGAAGAGTGCCGATTTTCTGAAGAGTTCTTATTCTCTCGGTCACAAATAATCCCACCCAGTATTAACTGTGAGCTTTTTTTAAACGAGGTAGGATGTCAAATGCTGTGTAAACAGGAGTGGCACTGTGCTTGGGCACACTTAAGACCGAATAAGGTGTCTTACATTTCCTCGAACATATACGTTATATATATGGAACTCTTCTGAAAAATGTGCGCTACAAAACGAACGTATTTTTGAAAAATCGATTTTTTTTTGTAATTTTTGACGTTCTACCTTAGTAGATCCGGGGCTGTCTCCAGTGACGCCATTCAATAGGACTGTATTGCGCGTACATTTGTTAGTGACTGTTCAAAATGGCAAAGACAACACAGTTTTTGAACGCAACGAATGCTAAGTCGGCTGAAATTCATCGTTAGCTTGTAGAGATTTATGACTAATATGTAATGGTTGATGGAGTGGTGAGAAACTGGATGAGACAATTCAATGATGAACGACCCAACGTTCATGATGAAGCATAGAGTGGACCGTTTGATTCAGAAAGTGAGTGAGAAAATTCGTGGGAACAGACAGTTCACAATAACGTTGCTTTGTGATGAGTTTCCACAAATTTCAACAGCTGTTTTACACGAGACTGTCACAAGTCGATTAAATTTTCGCAAACTTGACTCCCATTGGGTTCCGAAAATCCTTACGGATTAGAGCTTGTGCTGGATTGTCGTGGTCTTTTCTTGACTGTAGATATTTTAATATGTGGTTGTCTTGGCCTGTGGCCTCGTTGTGTGTGTACAGATCTCGACGTTGATCGTACGTAGTATTGCCAGAGTATGCTGGCTCTTCTTTCGTTTTATTTGAATAACAAGACGATGAAGCTTCAATTCAGTTATTTTACTCCTGCCACTTACAAGAATATAGACTAAGAACCAAATCCTCGCTTCAAGAAGACATTGTTCGTTTAAATTTAATTTAAATAGTTTATAGCCACTGCACGCGATGCTAATGAACTACACTCATGTTCATAAATTAAGGATAATGCTGATACATGGTGAAATAACGCTCTGTTGGGTGGTTTGTGGGTTTAAATCACCTCGGGGTATGACCATGCGGTGCATTTGACTTGCGGTCGTCGCACGGTGGCGCTGGCAGCAGTCCACATACGCAGAGGTGTGTTAGTGCATGTCAGAGTACGGTGCAGCGAGTAAGTGTCCACACGTTTTCAGACGTGCTAATGGTGACTGTGTGTTGAAAATGCCTCAAAGAACACATATTAATGACGTTATGAGGAGTAGAATACTAGGGCGACTGGAGGCTGGTCAAATACAGCAGGTCGTAACACGGGCCCTCCGTGTGCCACAAAGTGTGATCTCAAGATTATGGCAATGATTCCAGCAGACAGGAAACGTGTCCAGGCGCTACAGTACGGGAGGTCCACAGTGTACAACACCACAAGAAGACAGATATCTCATCATCAGTGCCCGCAGACGGCCACGGAGTACTGCACGCAGCCTTGCTCGGGACCTTACCGCAGCTACTGGAACAGTTGTCTCCAGACACACAGTCTACAGACGACTGAACAGACATGATTTATTCTCCCGGAGACCTGCAAGGTGCATTCCACTGACCCCTAGTCACAGGAGAGCCTGTAAAGCCTGATGTCAAGAACACAGTACATGGTCATTGGAACAGTGGTCCAGGTATAGTCTGAACAGTGATTCTCACCGGGTTTTCATCTGACGTGAACCAGGAAACAGATACCAACCCCTTAATGTACTTGAAAGAGACCTGTATGGAGGTCGTGGTTTGATGGTGTGGGATGGGATTATGATTGGCGCACCTACACCCTTACATGTCTTTGACAGAGGAACTGTAACACGTCAGGTGCATCGGGACGTCATTTTGCGCCAGTATGTCCGCTTTTCAGGGGTGCAGTGGGTCCCACCTTCCTCCTGATGGATGATAAGGCACGGCCCCACCGAGCTGCCATCGTGGAAGTGTACCTTGAAACAGAAGATATCAGGCGAATGGAGTGGCCTGCCTCTTCTCCAGACCTAAACCCCATTACGGACGTCTGGGATGCTCTCGGTCGACGTATCGCTGCACGTCTTCAAACCCCTAAGACACTTCACGAGCTCCGACAGGCACTGGTGCCAGAATGGGATGCTATACCTCAGCAGCTGCTCGACCTCCTGACCCAGAGTATGCCAATCCGTTGTGCGGTCTGTGTATGTGTGCATGGTGATCATATCCCATATTGATGTCGGAGTACATGCACAGGAAACAGTGGCGTTTGGTAGCACTTTTGTTTCGGGACGGTTTTCTCAACTTATCACCAATACCGTGGACTTACAGAACTGTGTCGTCTGTGCCTATGCTATTAGCGCCAGTTTTGTGTAGTGCCACGTTGTGTGGCACCACATTCTGCAATTATCCTTAATTTATGAGCATGAGTGTATTTATTACACACGCTACAGAACGGACTGCGTCGACGTAAGTATCTGGCCTGCACAATTGATTCTGGTTTTTAATTATTGGTTTGCAAAGTTTATTGTTTTCCTATTTTATGTTCTTTAGTTAAGCCAATAAATATTCATTAAAAAGTTATTAAAATGTTCCAGCTAGCTCAAAGTTTACGTCCAACCAGAGATTCTAACAGGCTGCAGTATTGAAATTTTATACTAACTCTTGAGTGACGATATCGGTACTCATAACTTTTGTGAACATTCACACTATAATTTCGCTTGATAATTTCATTTAACCTTAAATATCGTAAATCTTCAGTTCTATCAACAAAGAACCTATCTTTCCCTATCTATCCCTATCTTCAAACAAATTCTCTGTATCTTTGGATGATGAAAATTATGCCTACTTGGCGCAGGTAATACTTTTGTAAAATGATCAGTGCACTTTTCAAAATAACTTGGTATATTTTCAGTACTTCACTCTACACACCACGCAATAGTAGCAATCGCAACAACAGTAAATACAGCAATCATAGGACAGGAATTAGAATAATAAACGGAGAAGTGATGAGCTAACAGTGATGGTTACGAGCATTTATTGGCAAAGGCAAACTACCGTATTACTACTTCGTTGTCTTATAACTTTATGTTCTTAGTCATTTTACTTCTTTTTAATTAAAATTTTTACTTAGATATTTCAAATAGTGCTAGTTAAATATTATTATGAAAGAAAGAATTACTGAAATATTTCCCTAATACTGACGGGAATGCAAAAGTAGTTACACAGCCCCCTGCAATATGATTGTGTATGTCAAAGCTTACTCCACAACCATAGTCCAAGAAGTCTAACTACGGTCCCATTTGATCAGTTTGCCGGCCGCTGCGTCCGAGCTGTTCTAGGCGATTCAATCTGGAACCGCGCTGCTGCTACGGTCGCAGGTTCGAATCCTGCCTCGGGATGGATGTGTGTGATGTCCTTAGGTAAGTTAGGTTTAAGTAGATGTAAGTCTAGGGGACTGAAGACCTCAGATGTTAAGTCCCATAGTGCTTCGAACCATTTGAACCATTTTTAAGCAGTTTACAACATAAATCTGGACTGAAAGACGTTAGATAAGTAACTTACAGCTAATTGGGCCTGAAGGTAGCCCTGTTAAGTATTGTCACTTACCTACGTAAGTTTTCATTTATAATTATTTCTTTATTTTTAGCGGGTCAGGGAATGAGTTTTAACTGGAATACTTCCAGTATTTGTGTTTAAAGACATTAGATTTTTCTTGAGAAATTAACTCGGATGAAATGGTGAAGAAAATTCGTGAAGGAAAAATGAAGTTTGCAAATTTAGTAGTATATGGGTCTCGCGATAACTTAAATGAACAGAATAATCCGGATATCGAGACAGTGGCTAATCAGGTAGGAATGGCCGAGGCACGTCAATCCGACGTTGAAGAATCTACGTCACAATTACATTGAGGTGACGAGGCGTCTAGTCACGTCTCGTCGAATTTATCTGAATGTATACAGGAAAAGTTCGAACCTGTAAGAGCCGCGACTGTCTGGACTAGATCCCGCAACCCCCTTTCCGAGTTTCTGATGAAATTTGGACAGAGGGACCGGGAGAGATATAAGAAATTTGCGGCTCTCAAAGCGGAACGTGAACGTAAACAAGAGGAAAAATATGCTACTCTTGCCGAAAAAAAAGAAGAAACAGGGAATTGTTTAAAGCTCTATAGATTGAGCTAGATATAAAACAAGCCGCTCTAGAAGTCGAGCGTGAAAAGAAACAAGAAGAAAGAAATGATGCCGGCCGCGGTGGTCTAGCGGTTCTAGGCGCTCAGTCAGGAACCGCGTGACTGCTACGGTCGCAGGTTCGAATCCTGCCTCGGTGCCTCGGGCATGGATGTGTGTGATGTCCTTAGGTTAGTTAGGTTTAAGTAGTTCTAAGTTCTAGGGGACTTATGACCACAGATGTTGAGTCCCATAGTGCTCAGAGCCAAAGAAATGATAACAGGACCTTAAATTATATAGAACAGATTAGATCCGAATCAAACGGAACAAATAAGAAGTACGAAGGCCTTCCCGAATTAAGTAATCAGCTGAACGACGATGTACAAGTTGTTAAAACAGCACAATCTATCACGAAACCACAGTAGCTAATTTAAGCATCAGGTTATGAATCTAGAGGTAGATAATAAAAAACACATTGTGATTATGTAAAAACTCAGACTAAGAAGTGGGAAGAATAGATGGCTGAGTGGGTTGAGAAAAATTTATTGAGATAAATCAGCGAGATACCGAGGAAACATCTTACGCAATACAACGAATTACTGAAGAAGCGAAGTCGAATGATGCCGATTCTGCTGAGAAATGCGAGGAAGAATTTCAGTAAATAGAAGATAAAGTTGAATGTTGTTACCACAAACTACAAAAATTTTAAAGACCTTGCCTTTTTTAAATTAACACCACACAAAATTAGTTAAATAACCAAATGAAAAAACCTTTTCAAAGCTTGAAGTAGGAACACAATGAAATGTTCAGAGAAAAATATCAAAGTTCAAAAGACAAGAACCAAAGAATACAAGCGTTCTTACCTTAATATTTGCAGGACACATCAGACCAGGCACAAGTCAATGCACTGCGTCCTCTGATCCAACTGCACCGATCACTGACTGGAAATGGTTATGTTCTGCTACTTGGAGACCTTTTGTAGCCGTCCATGGACTTCATGTTCCCAGACAAATATGTCATGCCACTGTGCCACAGTTTTTCGGACTGGTCTGAGGAAAATTCTGGACAGTTCGAGCGTATGATTTCGCCACATAGATCGCTCGACATGATTCCATCGAACATTTATGGGACATAATGGAGAGGTCAGTTCATGTACAACATCCTGCACTGATAACACTTTCGCAATTATGGGCGGCTATAGAGGCAGCTTGGCTCATTATTTCTCCAGTGAGATTAAAGCGACTTGCTGAGTCCACACCACTTCGAACTGCTGCCCTTCGCGGGGCAAAAGGAGATCCGACACGATATTTGGATGTATTCCATGACTTGTCCCCCCAGCGTAAGTAAATAACCCTCCAACAAGAATGTCGACATTATCCGCACTGATAGCTACTTAACTGATTTCAGGAACTCGAAAATCAAGCTCACATGTAAATTAGAGGTTCATATGTTGTTGTCAATCATTGGCCGACTAAAACGTCCAATCAAAAACGCGTCCTGTGCAGGCAGGCGTGAAACGCTGACTAGATTTTGGAGGAATAACATTTGTGCCCTGTGGGAGGACTGCATCTGCACGTGTAAGCAATTTAGCCATTAACAATGCCGCAGAGAGCGTTTATATATGATCTCGCGTTTTTATGACCTCGTATGACAACTAAATTCGGGTGGAGATAATTTTAAATTTTGGAAATTTGTGGTAAGTTCCAAAGCGACCAAACTGCTGAGATCATCGGTCCCTAGATTTACACATTACTTAATCTAACTTACTAACTTATACTAAGGACAACACACACACTCATGCCCGAGGAAGGACTCAAACCTCCGACGGGGGACTCGAACCTCCGACGGAGAAGCCGCGCGAACCGTGACAAGGACCCGGAGACAGCGCGGATACTTCGCGCGGCGCCGAGATAATTTTAAGAGCATGCAATGATCCTCGATAAGGAATGATTAGATTCCGCAAATTCGATTCAGCTACTGCTGTCAGAATGTCTCCAAAGATCGTTTCTTCCCTACTTTATTAAAATAAGGTGGCGTCCTTCCAGTTCGAAACTGCCACTGTAGCGTTCCCCAACAGCCATTCCATTATTCACAGTTGATTGTATGCACGTTAGAACTTGCGACCGGTGGATAAGAAAACCAGTGGGGACATAGAGGCAGCTTTTCAAAACACGAGATAAGAAAACACCTCCCGTTGAGCTAGCGGAATTGCAAGAAATTTGTGGACTTTTTCGTTACCAGTTGGTCAACTAACCCTCCACGTTCAAAAATCCGAGAGGAATAACTTGTACTGTTAGCAATCCCGACGCAGTAATGTGTCGCAGCAGGAACATTCCTTATATCTCATCCTAATTAGCTAATTTGTTAGGGACTGGTGTAAAGTAACCGCTACAACAAGCTTTTTTTCCCCTTTTGTGTCTTGTAATTGTTAGGTATTTCTATTTCATTTCCCTATCAAACTAAGTTACTCCTTAACAATCGCCAGTCGTTTACCACCATCATGACCGATAATGCCAAACACCAATTGAAGATACCAGTTTTATATATGTGCTCATAAAAATCGCTTTTTTGTTTTCACGGGAAACGCATTTAAGTTCATAAACTCTTGTAATCCACATGTATTTCACCACTTTTTTCTATCGATATTCATTGAGACTGCATCCGCAGCTGTGATCAATTGTTTAAATCATTTAGTCCGCCTGTACCTGTCATTTTTTATTCGCTATACGATTGCGCAATTTCGATCTCAGAACATTATCAAGTATCTTTATAAAATGTTATGCTGACAACACTCTGCACCAGTGTGTATTTAATAGTGACCACCGTCATTTTTCTTATGAGTGCGAATGTTGTAGTTGTCATAAAATTACAGTCACTAGTACCGTAAGGACGGGCGCACGTCATTAAAATGATTTTTACATGCTTTCAAAGTGTCTGGATGAAGAGTAAATGTGCAGTTTACCGCTGACAACGCAAATCATGCTAGCATGTGGCGACCGTGATAGAATAAAATGTGTAGACAACAATGCTAGGTCAAGATCGCTAAAATTTCTTTATTGATTACGTTTCACCTCATTGACGAGCCATCTTCAAATAAAAAAAAAATTTAATTTAGTGTATACAGCCAACATGCATTACACATCGTTACAATCGGTTCAGTTGAATCTCTCCTGTTCTCATGTAGACACTAAAGTAGGTCATCATGGTTACATAGTGTACAACGTCAGCCATATATGCTTCTAGTGCTCGTACTGCCACACTTGTCTTTAAATGTAAGGTAACTGACAGCGGTGATTATCATATAGTCCATGTGTGGATGAAAGCATGGCGTATCAGTCGCAAATGCGACAGGAGTAAGGAAGTAGCTGGATTACCACTGTCAGGTAATAGCCATAATACTGCTTGCTGCTTCCTTGTTCCTGCCAGCGTTGTGACCCATACCCCATACTTACATCCACACGTTGACTACATTTAAACACAAGTGTGGCAGTATGAGCACTAGAGACATACAAATCGCCAAAGAAACTGGTATAGGCATGCGTATTCAAATACAGAGAGTTGTAAACAGGCAGAATACGGCGCTGCAGTCGGCAATGCCAATATACGTAAGACAAGTGTCTGGCGCTGTTGTTAGATCGGTTACTGCTGCTAAAATGGCAGGTTATCAAGATTTTAAGTGAGTTTGAACGTTGTGTTATAGTCGGTGCACGAGCGATGGGACACAGCACCTCGGAGATAGCGATGAAGCGGGGGTTTTGCTGCACGACCATTTCACGAGCGTACCGTGGATATCAGGAATCCGCTAAAACATCAAATATCCGACATCGCTGCGGGCGGTAAAAGATCCTGCAAGAATGGAACCAACGGCGACTGAAGAGAATCGGTCAGCGTGACAGAAGTGCAACCCTTCCGCAGATTGCTGCAGATTTCAAAGCTGGGCCACCAACAAGTGTCAGCGTGGGAACCATTCAACGAAACATCAGCGATATGGGCTTTCGGTGCCGAAAGCCGACTCGTGTACACTTGATGATTGCACGACACAAAGCTTTACGCTCTACGCCTCGCCTGGGCCCGTCAACACCGACATTGGACTGTTGATGACTGGAAACATGTTGTCTTGTCGGACGAATCTCGTTTCAAATTGTATCGAGCGGAGGGACGTGTACGGGTATGGAGACAACCTCAGGAATCCATGGACCCTGCATGTCAACAGGGGGCTGCTCAAGGTGGTGGAGGCTCTGAAATGGTGTGAAATGCGTGCAGTTGGAGTGATATGGGACCCCTGATACGTCTAGATACGATTCTGACAGGTGATACGTACGTAACCATCCTGTCTGATCACCTGCATCCATTCACGTCCATTGTGCATTCCGACGAACTTGGGCAATTCCAGCAGGACAATCCGACACCCCACACGTGCATAAATGGTACAGAGTGGCTCCAGGAACACTCTTCTGAGTTTAAATACTTTCGCTGGCCACCAAACTCCCAAGACATGAACATTATTGAGCATATCTGAGATGCCTTGCAACGTGCTGTTCGGAAGAGATCTCCACCCTCTCGTACTCTTACGGATATATGGACAGCTCTGCAGGATTCATGGTGTCCATTCCCTCCAGCACTACTTCAGACTTTAGTCGAGTCCACGCCACGTCGTGTTGCAGCACTTCTGCGTGCTCGCGGAGGCCTACACGATATTAGGCAAGTTTACCAGTTTCTTTGGCTCTTCAGTGAATATGGCTAACGTTGTACATTGCGTGACCATGACGAGCTTGTTTAGTGTGTACATGACAACAGGAGAGATTCAGCTCAACAGATTGTGATGGTGGCTGATTCACATTGAATTAAAAATAATAATTTTTCTTGCTATGACGATGTCTCGTCAATGAACTGACCCTGGTAATCAATAAAGAAATGTTAGCGATCTTGATCTAGGATTTTTGTCTACACAATTAAACATAAATGATCGCCTGTCCTCCGATTTGACAATGTCAGAGGGTAGAATAACATTAAAGAACAAACAGGAACTTTGAGAAAAAGTCTTGAAGTATACAGTATTTCGGATATAGGGAGGATGATGTTACATACAATGTTTGCATACTAAACTACAAAAAAAAAGAAAAAAATACTAAGCGGCTGAAACAATTCTTGCGTTCATAGCAGATCACGAGACACTGTATTTGTCAAGTCCCAAATCATGCTGCTGCAAGAAGCATCGCAACGTATGTGTTTCATGCTGACAGCAGCACTGTCTGGATTATCTCGAGCGATAACAAATTTCATCCCTACCTCTGGATCGAGTGACACCTGACTAATGTCCATTAGCATCCACAATTCGAGACATAGATGATAAATCTGTGTTGTTCGA
Source organism: Schistocerca americana (assembly GCF_021461395.2). NCBI lineage: Eukaryota > Metazoa > Arthropoda > Insecta > Orthoptera > Acrididae > Schistocerca > Schistocerca americana. Next base: position 250,497,409 of record NC_060125.1, on the reverse strand, counting down.
TATGACATCACAAATTAACCATGGCTGTACTTACGTAGCCAGCTCAGTCGTCAAAACGTGCGTAGAGCCGTTCAGCAACCGAAAAGTTCTCATTCAAAAACTTTGTATTGAATGCACAGTATCTCGCTCGTGCGTTATTCGTTCTGTATATCTCGGATGAATAATGACCGCGGATATTTATAGGGAAGACTCACGCATTCATCAGTCAGTGGGACGCTGGTGAGCTGAGGGAAGCTTACTCCCACCGCGAGGAAGCAACTTGTAAGACGTCCGCACGCGGCAAGACGCAGATAAAATCTATTTTCTCGAAGCTCCACAGAGCTGCCTCCGCGGGATTTTGTCCTGTGGATTGTGTGTCTGACAAAGCCTTGTGTAGACCGATCGGTGAAGCGTAATATCGGTAAGGCAATCGCTCTGGAATAGGTGTGCAGGTGGTGGCCGACACCTTTCATAAGGTGGGACGCAGCGTCACATTACAACCACTGAGCGCTGCATGGCATATGACGGCTCTACAGCCGTTTCGATGCGTGTGCGATCTGCCTAATGTTTACTGCCAAGTATCAGCTATTATCGTGGATTTACCAATTAAATTTTTCACCTCATCTTCTGTTCTAGAGATGCAGGTTACGGCTTCATTTCAGGTTTTGATGGATTATCGCTCTCACAGTGCCGATTCATAATTTAAACGAAAAATTTTGGTCAATATGTTTATTTCACACTACGAAATAATCAAAATGGCTCTCAGTACTATGGGACTTAACTTCTGAGCTCATCAGTCCCCTAGAACTTAGAACTACTTAAACCTAACAAACCTAAGGACATCACACACACCCATGCCCGAGGCAGGATTCGATCCTGCGACCGTAGTGGTCGCGCGGTTCCAGACTGTAGCGCCTAGAACCGCTCGGCCACCCTGGTCGACCACGAAATAATCAGACGACGACAATCATTAAATATTGCTGGAAGAAATTCCGGTATCAGTTGACCCATAGACAAGTGGAATTGCCGGCCGGAGTGGCCGAGCGGTTCTAGGCGCTACAGTCTGGAAGCGCGCTACCGCTATGGTACAGGTTCGAATCCCGCCTCGGGCATGGATGTGTGTGATATCCTTAGGGTGGTTACGTTTAAGTATTTCTAAGTTCAAGGGACTGATGAGCTCAGAAGTTAAGTCCCATAGTGCTCAGAGCCATTTGAACCATTTTTGAACAAGTGGAACTTCTTATCTCCAGAATACGAAGGACATGGAGAAGAGAGATGATAACATATAGTTAGGGACGTTCTAGTAAGAGGTGCGATATGATACTTGGTATCGATACCATTACCGAAAACTCTATCAAAACATCGATAATCTCGGAACAAATGTAGCGCTAAAGAAGGAATCGCAAAGTGTTAATCGCGTTCTTATGTATACTTTAAGTTTTTCTGTCACATAGAAGGCCTTACTCAGAACACAAGACTATGCTATATCTGCATGAAGCATTATACTAAAATACTAAAGTAAGCAATAATGGATATAAATTTTCCTACCACGAACAAAATATGATTGTCAAAATGTTATGCTACACATATGTGCCACTAATATTACACATTATGACAAGCCTTACTGTAAGACAAGTCTTACAATAAGCTTTTCCTTAAGACAAAAGAACACGTTTTGAATAAAGGTACAATAGGGGAATAATTCCGTGTTTGCTTAAACCATTTTGAGTTTGAAATTTATACCTAAAAAACTATTCTAAAATATTGTTTACATGTTTAATATTACTGGTACATGTTTCTGAAATCTGATACACCTACATCTACGTCATACTCCGAAAGCCACCTCTGGTACCACTAACTGATCGTCCCTACCCTGTTCCAACCGCGAATGGCGAGTGGGAAGAATGATTGTCGATAAGCCTCTGAATTAGTTTCTCGAATTTTCTCGTCGTCGTCATTATGCGAGATGTATGTGGGAGGAAGTGATATGTTGGTCTCTCGAAATTTCAATAGTAAACCTCCTCCTGATGCACAACGCCTCTCTTGTAACGTCTGCCAATCTAATTTGTTGAGTATCTCCGTAACGCTCTCGCAAAGGCTAAACGACCTCGTAACGAAACGCGCCGCTCTTCGTTGGACCCTCTCTATCTGGCCGGCCGCGGTGACCGAGCAGTTCTAGGCGCTTCAGTCCGGAACCGCGCGACTGCTACGGCCGCAGGTTCGAATTCTGCCTCGGACATGGATCTGTGTGATGTCCTTAGGTTAGTTAGGTTTAAGTAGCTCTAAGTTTTAGGGGATGCCAAAGCGGAAATCCCCGAGCAAAAGGAGGAGGGATGCCATTAGGAAGAACAAGTTCAAAGAATTCTTGAGGTCTCTTTCGAGTGACTCGAAAATTGAGACAGTCCAAACTGACCTCCCAATGATGGACGAATGTATTCAGACGGAGTCCACCCTCATGATCACAACTCCCTCCTCTCCCAGCCGGGGAACTAAGCCGATTAAAGACCAGCAGCGACAAGGGCATCCTGTGTCTGTGGAGACCCCAAACGACGAAATCAATCACAAAGAACAAAAACCTGTACAAGAAAGTATAGTAAGGAGCTCACAAGATACCCTGTAGTAAGGCTACCGCCAGTAGACCCGTTTCGGGTACATCCAAACATTGAATACACACTGCAACTGGCGAGATTGGAGCAGCCGACTACCCTGACCACTGCCTTACGACACGTGGTTTGTGTGGGACACGAAAACGGTAGATAAGTCACCTTATCGGTAATGGAGGCTGTAGACAGGATACAGCTCAAGTCAGTGAATCTCCCCACCGACTTCGGAGCCCTGCGAGACTTACTAAAGAAAGTTTTTGAAAGACGAGGAGAGAAATTCGACCTCAATGACATCTATGGTTCAAATGGCTCTGAGCACTATGGGACTTAACATCTGAGGTCATCAGTCCCCTAGAAGTTAGAGCTACTTAAACCTAACTAACCTAAGGACATCACACACATCCATGCCCAAGGCAGGATTCGAACCTGCGACCGTAGCGGTCGCGCAGTTCCAGACTGAAGCGTCTAGAACCGCTCCGCCACAACGGCCAGCCTGACATCTATGAACAATCTGTGTTGACAAATGGACACATTACGTTTGACTGGAGCAAGACATGGCCAAACGACCACATACATACCTACTTTCCTTAATGACCAAAATTACCATCGGCCAGCTTAACACTCATAACAGTAGACTAGTGATGCAGGAGCTGCGTAAGGAGGTGGAGGAGAGGAGGCTGGATGTGCTCTGCCTACAGGAGCCGTACTCCCAAGCTGGAAAAACAGCGTTTGTAACCGCGACCTGGCAGGTTATCAGCCGAGGGGAAAACCCGAAATCGCCTTAATATTTACAAACAAAGCCCTGAGAGCAACAATACTTTCGCAATACACGAGTAGTCACTGCAATGTCTTGGAGCTGCAATCTTCCGTCGGAGTAATAATATTAATTAACATGTACTTTCAATACGGTGACAGTATTGAAAGTCATCTCCACCATCTGACAACAGTAACCACGGCATTGCAAGGACGGAAAATGATAATTACTGCAAATATTAATGCAAAATCCCCCCTGTGCTGCAGAGGCACAAGAGACACAAACGGGGAGAAGGTTATCTTGGCCTCGCAAATAGTGGTGGCAAACAAGCCAGGCGACCTTCCTACCTATGCTGGGGGAGGAGGACCAGGCACAAACATTGATGTAACTCCAGCAACACCTAATACAATTAACACTATACAACAATGGAAGGTCTAAGAAATTGCCACCACTAGTGACCACAATCTTATAACATTCACCCTAGGAGATAGTGTGTCCCGCTGGGTCACGGGGTGGGAGGCGCAATTCAACTACAAAAGGGCTGATTGGGAACGCCTAGCGAGGGAGTGCGACATTCCTGCCTTGCCAGAGGGTGGCACACACCTGGACATAGACATAAATGAGACAGCAGAGGAACTGGTGAGCGCAATAACCAGAGCGGTGAAAGCAGCCGTACCAACTAGGAGGATGGCCATGGCGGCCTCTCCGTCGCCGTGGTCACCCGAACTTGAGGATATGCGCCGGTCTGTCAGAAGGTTGAGGAGGCACTACCAGCGCAGTGTCGTGTAGCTGGAACGGCAAAGGTGGCTGCTGCAGTATCGGGAGGCTAAACTTAGGTTCCAAAAGGAACTACAAGCTGTCAAACACGAAGCTGGGAGAGCTTTGTTCAAAACCAATTGACGTTAGACCCCTGGGGCGCACCATACAAGTTAGTCAGAGAGAAGATCCGCTCTCCTCTGGAATTGTCAATAGTCAGGCATGGGGACAGGATGACGGAATCCTGGCAGGAGACTGCTGAGGTCCTCCTCCAGTCCCTGCTGCCTGATGATAGCGCGGATGGGGAATCTGAAGAACAGCAACAGCTACGAATTGATGACGTCAACGAATACAGTAATAACACGGGAGTCTACCCTTTCTCAGAGGAGGAGGTGGCTGCCCACATAAAATCACTTAAGAGGGGTAAAGTTCCCGGGCCAGACGGCATTGTAGCGGAGGTGGTGCAATTTCTAGCTTCCCAGATAACTGCACCACTCACTCACCTGTACAATGAGTGTCTCAGACAACGAAAATTCCCTAAGATCTGGAAGACAGCGAATGTTGTAATCATCCGAAAAGGACCCGATAAAGCCCAACGAACAAGAAATCATATAGACCAATATGTTTGTCTGATATACTTGGAGAGATACTAGAAAAACTACTAGCTGACAGATTGGCTGCACACCGAGTGCTGTGTGCGATGAGCGGCAGGCAGTTCTTCAGGCCTGGGCAATCGTCATCTGATGCAATCGCCCTGGCGGCCGAGGTCTGTGGCTCAGCCCCCATAAGTACGTAGTGGACATCATCGTAGACATCAGTGGTGCCTTCGACAACCTGTGGTGGCCTTCGCTCTTCTCCTGCTTGCGGGAGAAGGAGTGTCCAGGGTCGCTATATGGCTGTCTGAGGAGCTATTGCGAGGAGCGGGAGGTCTGGCTATCATCCCCTAGCGGGGGGTGATTCAAAGGAAAGATCCGAGGCTAAGGGTCGCCATTTTATGCGAGGTGCCGGGGCTAGCAGTGTATTTAACACCTAATTTCTTCTAGAATATACATATGTAAATGATGCTCTAAGCCCCCCTATTCTAACTCCGACTTTTGCTGTTGCACATGGATTAAAAAAAAAAACGCGAACTGACTGTAATCAACCCTGCAAGTGGAGTAGAAAAGAGTTTGGCACCTGCAATAATTTAATTTGATAAATAAGTTAAATAAAGGAAGGTTTCATTAACGTAGTGAGAAATGATAGGGTTGTTCTACCGATTAACAGAATGAAAGTTCTGTCCAAAATAACAATATGATTTATTAAGACTAAACACAAAATAATAAACAAAAACACATGAAACATTTACAATACATCAAATTGGCTCAAATTGGATACTCAAATAAATGCTGTGAAGGTAAAGTTGTCCCTAAACAAGATTGTGACATTTATGACGAAGTGGTATGTGGAGTCAATTCCTTGCAACTCAAATCTTAAGAGAAAACACACAGCCAACCCAACATTAATTGCTGCTACCCAAGACAGAACAAAGTTAGAAAAGACGAACAGGCGCACTCTGCTGAGCTCTGATTATCACCTAGGAAAATCCCTGTCTGCCGGTGCTGCGGACATACATTACCAAACTGTCTTCTTAACTGCAAGAACACGATCTGGCGTACCGGAGGCGATGGCTGGTTGCTTCGACGGCCCGTCGTGGTGATGATAATGTCGCGAGTATAGCCCGAAAAAAATTATCCTGGCCTGGTTGTTCCAGACTAAAGACTTCCTAGCAATACAAATGCTCCTCTGAGGGAGGCGAAGAAAGCTCGCCACACAATTACTGACGGTACAGTGATTGATTTTAACAAGCGAAGTCACCCAGTAACTCCGATACAGTCAACATTAGCCAAAACTGCTCAAGACAGACAACATAGGCCTCTTGTACACAGAACGCTCAATTGCCAACTGTACTAGGAAAGTTACGTTGAAGTCGAAACTTCAGCAACTTCGTCAAACAGTTACAATTAAATAAAAGTATATTAGACAGCCCACGGAAGGCAGGCTGACCCGAGCAGCGAGAGCTCAGTCTTGTAACCTACTTCCACCGTCGCTTCCAAGCGTCGCTTGTGAGCTCTGCAACATCCATGTACTAATTTACATATACATGACAAACCCTATTTTTAGGGCTATATTTTAATTTGGACAAATGGATCTATGCAGACATTTGGAAAAACGGCGATGATACATCAGTCCATACTAATGTAAAATTGCCACCTTCTGAAGAAGACAAATTTAAATTTGTTGAAACCTAGGTAAAGATTTCTTTATCCATTTCAACTGGTCGGCTGTTTATAATTTTATTGTTAATGTTTTCGTTCTCCATAACGTCATAATTATTTAACACAAAACATGTTCCATAATTCTACAACAAATTGACGTCAACGGTATAGTCTGTAACTGTGTGCATCTGTCCTACGGCTCTTGTGGAAACTGGCAATGACAAGCGTTTTTTTTTTTTTTTTTTCAGTCGCTAGGTACTTGATCTACGATAAACTACTGCTGGAAAGAGAGCAAGTTCTTTCGCATATTCTTTGTAGAATCTAATAGGTATCTCATCTAGTCCTGCTTGCTTTCCAGTACTAAGCTATTGTAGTTGCTTTTCTATTCCTCGATCGGTTATCTCAATACCTACCAATTCGACTTTCGTACGGTGACTGAAAGTAGAAACTGTGTTACGATCTTCCGCGGTGAAACAATTTCTAAAGACCGAATTCAGTATTTAGACCTTCTCTCTATGTTCGTCATAGACTGCACACGGTAAGCAGTTTTTACTGCTGTACTTCTGTTTCCTGTATCACGAATACATTCTGCATATAATTTAATTCTCATTATATTAGTGGTGGAGGATATTATTTTCTCCACTAATATGATTCTGCTCCGGACGTAACCGCAATGACATGTTGACAGAAGACAGTAACGGTACATCGACGTCAAGGTCGTGGTAACGGAGCACTGAAGCTTGTATCACAGCAGACGTCGCGTCACGTCACGTCAAAATGCTAAACAAACTATTTCAGATGGTGACAACCTCTCGCCGAGCTCCCCATGTCACGGTTATGGATTTCGTGCTTTTGAGTCTACTGAACTTTTATTCTGCTGCTCGCTTTGTTTCCGTGGTACATATTTTTCATAAGAGTCTTCCCCCATGAAGGAGAATAAATCCCTACAACCAAAACTTATTTAGAAGGCCCAGTCGATACTTCCGTGCTACGTATCCAAATGGCAATAATTTGTAACCTAGTAGATTTATGATTTTTATTTTTTGTCGCGTATCACTTCTGACAATAAATTGTTACCTTTTTTTCAAACAGAAAGGGCCAAGACGCTAGAACAATGCAACTGTAACGCCTTCAAACATTATTCATCTTTTTTGTGTATGTGTATTTTAGAGCGAATAAATACTGATTTTGAAAATCTTTCCAGTTCGTTTGGTTCCTAGTCTTCTACTTTAGCGCAACTGTTTTATGACGGGTTTCAACTGGAGGCCCTCCATCGTATCCTGTTATGAGCATCTTATTTCATTTGCTTGTGTGTTCGTCCTTTTCTGTTGTCATCCATCATTTCAATTCTCTTCGTACCGGCCGGGGTGGCCGAGCGGTTCTAGGCGCTTTAGTCTGGAACCGCGCGACCGCTACGGTCTTAGGTTCGAATCCTGCCTCGGGCATGGATGTGAGTAATGTCCTTAGGCTAGTTAGGCTTAAGTAGTTCTAAGTTCTAGGGCACTGATGACCTCAGATGTTAAGTCCCATAGTGCTCAGAGCCAATTCTCTTCCTGCGTCTTCGTCTCATTCCTTTCCCTGTTCCCTCCATAATTCTTTGTTGCAGACAATTCCTGCGCCTTCTATATACCAGTCAAGAATTTTTCCTCTTTCTGATCGCTTCCAAAAATCTTCTTTTTCCCCTATTTTCTTCATTCCTTCTTCATTTTTAAGTCTGGCAGTCTACTATACCTTAAGCCACATTTCGAAACTTTGTAAATATATTTCTTCTTTCATTTTAACTCCCAATGATTCGCTGCTGTATAACACCACATTTCAGACGTAACATCTAGCAAATCTTTTCCTCAGCTCCATTGGAATTTTTCTAGATATTTTCAACTGGTTCACCTTTTCAAATGCTCCCTTTCCCATAGATGTCCACCTTATTTCCTTCTGTACAATTCCCATTCCATGTCACTAAACTTCTCAGGTATAGAAAGGATTTTACTTCTTTTATCTTTTTTCCGTCTAGAAATGTGTTAACTGGAGCTTGTTTCTTGCTTATTATCGTCACTTTTGTCTTTTCTGTGTTTATCTCAATTCGATACCCCTTGCCCCTTCCTGCAATAGTCTTCAACATATTCTGTAACTCCAGTTCTGATTCCGCCAACACTACTAGATAATCCGCGTATTTTATAGTTTTTATTCTTGCTCCTCCAATTACTATGCACCTTGCGACCTCTATAGTCTTTCCTGTCAGTTCTTCTCCAATATGTTGAATAGCTTCGGTAACACTAAGCATCCTTACCCTACACCCCTTCCGATGCGCATCTCTTTCGTCTCCTCATTCCGTACACAGTCACTTTTTGTTCTGAGTACATCTCTTTTACTAACCTATCTTTCCTGCCTACACTCATACTTTTAAAATTCTCAGCAGTATACTCCAGTGGACTCTATTGAAAGCCTTCTCCCATCTGACAAAACAAATAATCTCCATGTTCATCTCTGTAATTCTTCCTCCAGTCACACTAGACAACCTGCAGAGACTCTTGTGCCTTTACCCTTTCTGAACCTGAAATGGTCTTCCCCAATATTTTTCTCAATATTCTTTTCAATTCTATTTTGTATGTCTCTCGTTATAGCCTCTGTAACATGACTGATAAACTAATTGTCCTATAGTCTTTGCATTCTTTTGCGTTGCACTTTTTAGGTGAAGCTTCCAGCACGGTCTTACGTAGATCTCAAGGCCAAGTTCCTGTGTCATAAATTCTGATTACTACCTCAATTCAGGGTAAATGTAGAATATACCTTACGAGTTTTGTCAAGAATATCGTTTATTAATTTTGCTTTGGTCATTAAAAAATTCTACTACTATTTCTAGTTTCTTAAACGTGAGACCATAGTCCGGCTTTTCAAAGGTGGTCGGTTCCTTATGTCCTCACATGGAAACGTTCTGTGGCGGGTAGTGCGACGTTACAGGTCACAGATGTTTCGTCTTGTGTGAACGCACAACCGTTTGCCGTTCGCTGAGATGGAGTTCCGTTGATACAGTTGAATAGCTCCTAACACAACTAACGGTCTGGTATCTTATTCTTGTGGTCCTCAGTCCAGAAACTGGTGTGATGCAGCTGTCAGCACTAATCTATTTTAAGCAACCCCCTTCATTTCAACGTAACTACTAATCTACTTCCATTTCAGCCTGCTTATTATACTGAGAGATTATATTAAGAGACGTGGCAGTTCGTGTGTTATGTTTGCCACAGTAAACACTTCTCTGAGTATATACATAAAGGAGACTCACTGGATTCCAAAGTCTATGTTATTGTCAAGTAGTCAGTCAGTCAGAGATAGAGTTGGGCGTCGAACGTTCGCTGTGACAGGTGTGTTTGCTGGTGTGGTCTAGAACACGGAATTTATTAAAGTGGGTAATACTCAGCCGCGTTCACTAGCTTTGCAGGAAATGGGATGTCATGTTACGGGAACATATTCAGTTTAGAGCCGGCCGAAGTGGCCATGCGGTTAAAGGCGCTGCAGTCTGGAACCGCAAGACCGCTACGGTCGCAGGTTCGAATCCTGCCTCGGGCATGGATGTTTGTGATGTCCTTAGGTTAGTTAGGTTTAACTAGTTCTAGGGGACTAATGACCTCAGCAGTTGAGTCCCATAGTGCTCAGAGCCATTTTTTTATTCAGTTTAGCTTTGTATATTTTCGTAACTCATGTTGTGTGACTATTACGGTACTGATGTTTCATTACCTCATAAGTGCACGAACGCAGGAAAGTAATACATCACTCTTCACCCCTTTTCATTTTTAAATACCGAATGTAAATACTGTTCACTGAGTTACTTCTATGAATATTACATTGGAGAACTTTGTGTAGTGTCGGCAGACTTGCCAACACTACGTACACTAATAGAAAGAGGCGGCCAAGATGCACGCGCTAACTCACGCAGGGTGGCGTGAGGTCTGAAACAGGATACGTAATGAATGCTATAAAGAAAAGTACGTAGCTGCTGGAATACTTAACTTTAATCCATCATTTGTATACAGCGTTCTTGATGATACAAGTGAGACTCTCTCTAGATAAATGCAATGTAATGCTAATGGCGCCTTGCTAGGTCGTAGCCATTGACTTAGCTGAAGGCTATTCTATCTGCTCTGCAAATGAGCGAGTCTTCGTCCATGTAGTCGCTAGCAAAGTCGTCCGTACAACTGGGGCGAGTGCTAGTCCGTCTCTCGAGACCTGCCGTGTGGTGGCGCTTGGTCTGCGATCACTGACAGTGGCGACACGCGGGTCCGACATGTACTAATGGACCGCGGCCGATTTAAAGCTACCACCTAGCAAGTGTGGTGGCTGGCGGTGACACCACATTCCTCCCCCGCAAATCGGCGAACGGTCGTGGTATAAGGCTTCCGCCCGCCGTGGGGAGGACCCCATGTTGACGTATGCGATGAGGTGGGGAGCCTAACAACAGTCGAGGCTGTGCCACCCGCACCCTGCCATTCCGTCCGAGGGGAGCTAGGAAACGCCTGAAAACCTAGACCAGGGTGCACGTCAACATGCGGTGTATGCGCCCTGAGAGATACAGGAGGGGCCGAAGGGTCGACCTCCATTTGGTCGGGGCACCCGACGGGCGAAGACGACATCTGGACCGGAGCGGGCAAGAGTCCATGGCGGAGGACTGCTGGTCACGGGAAGCGATCGGCGGCGCGTGACCCAGGGAGGCGCCCGGCGGTTGCAGCGAAGCGTCCACTGCGGGCGGCGCCGGCGGCGGCTGCGGCGGCGGCGCGACGCCATGGGGCAAAATGGAAGGCATCGTCGGTAACACCTGGGGATGAGGCGAGCCAGTAGATGGGTCCCCAGGGCGCTGACCGGACGGCACCGTCGCTGAAAGCAGACGGGGAGCGGCAGAACCCGTGCGACGACAGAGGCGCAGCTGATTGAGATGCCGACGCACCTCACCAGAGGCCCCCAAAACCAGATACATAGCGCGGCTGAGGCAGCGAAGAATGCGCCCTACGAGCCAACGCCGTGAACCGCGATAGTTGCGATAGAATACAACGTCGCCAGGAGCAAAAGCAGGAGTCTGCCGCTGCACAGGAACCTGATGCGGCGGATGCAGCAAAGACATCAAGGTTCGATGAGGACGACCGTGGAGCAACTCAGCTGGCGAGCGACCATCTCGGGGCTGAGAGCGATACGAAGACAAAAAGAGCAACCATGCGTCCTCCCGAGAATGCGACTCTTTCAACTTCAACATCTGTGACTTGAAAGTCCGGACCAATCGTTCAGCGGCACCGTTTGACTGAGGCGAAAACGGCGCGGATGTCAGATGTTGAATACCACTAGCCTTGCAGAATGACTTCTGCGGACATGAATTGTGGGCCATTGTCGGAAACAATAGTCTGCGGAAGACCTTCAATGCAAAAGATAGCAGACAACGCTTGCATGGTGACAGATGACGTCGTGGAAGACATCCAGATAACAAAAGGAAAATTACTGAAAGAATCGACCACAACCAACCATCGAGCCTTCCAGAATGGACCAGCAAAATCGATGTGCAAGCGTTGCCAAGGGGAAATGGCTTTCGGCCATACAAAGAATTTCCGCGGCGGTGCGAATTGTTGTTCCTCACACGCCATGCAAGAAGAGCACATATTCGTAATCGCAGCATCGATTCCGAACCAAGTACAGTGCTGACGAGCAAGTTGTTTCGTTCGCACTATACCCCAATGTCCTTGGTGAAGAAGCCGTAAGACAGAGGACTGTAACGAACGTGGGACCACGACTCTGGACTGATCATTATCAGAACGCAACAACAAAACACCACGACGAACAAAAAGTCTCTCCTTGTGAGCAAAAAATCGGCGAACCAACGGATCCTCGATCCGAGACTTTGACAAAGGCCATTGCGTAGCAACAAAACGCAAAACTGTAGCAAGGACAGGGTCGACAGCTGTGGCTGTAGCTACACGACGAAAATCAATCGGAAACGATTCAACCACGTCATCGGTTTCCGAATCAATGAACATGCAAGCAAGTTCGGAAGAATCGAATGATGATGGTAAAGTGACGACCATACAAGAAATCATGAAACTTAGTAACACCAAATACGAGAGCCATTTTTTTTTTCACAGACCATAAAATCTGAATAAGGGAGTCCACATTCACACTCAAAAACACAATCCCTTGTAAGGCCTTGCAAAGTTGCAACCCACTCCCGATTAGTTTGACCGGCCGTACGTTTTGTACGAAAGAACGTATACCATTTTGCAACTACATTAACTGTTTCCTTGAAATAGGCATCTAAAGCAGACAAAATTTCTTCGTAGGACAGAGTTGCTACGTCGCGTCGAGGAAATAATTTCACTATCACACGGTACGTTTGCACCCCTACACACGACAATAAGTGAGGCTGCCGCTCGTTACCTTGAATTCTGTAGGAGGCGAGATGAAATCCAAATTGGCGTGACCACTCCGTCCATGTTTCCATCGCCGCATTATACGGCCGAAATGGGGGTCCAACTGCATGTTGTGGCTGCGGTAGCGGTGAAGCGGCGGCTGCCGCATCGCTTTGCATTCCACGTTGACCCTGGACGAGCTGTCCAAGGGCATCTAATAACGCCTGCGTCTGCTGATTCTGCAAGCGATAAAATTCGGACAGTACATCTGGAGATTGTGGCGAAGCCATGACACAAGCAAATTAATACAAAGAGAAAGAAGACAGTATTGAGCCTTGTTGCCTTTTGAGACTCGTCGCCAAATATGTGTAGTGTCGGCAGACTTGCCAACACTACGTACACTAATAGAAAGAGGCGGCCAAGATGCACGCGCTAACTCACGCAGGGTGGCGTGAGGTCTGAAACAGGATACGTAATGAATGCTATAAAGAAAAGTACGTAGCTGCTGGAATACTTAACTTTAATCCATCATTTGTATACAGCGTTCTTGATGATACAAGTGAGACTCTCTCTAGATAAATGCAATGTAATGCTAATGGCGCCTTGCTAGGTCGTAGCCATTGACTTAGCTGAAGGCTATTCTAACTATCTGCTCTGCAAATGAGCGAGTCTTCGTCCATGTAGTCGCTAGCAAAGTCGTCCGTACAACTGGGGCGAGTGCTAGTCCGTCTCTCGAGACCTGCCGTGTGGTGGCGCTCGGTCTGGGATCACTGACAGTGGCGACACGCGGGTCCGACATGTACTAATGGACCGTGGCCGATTTAAAGCTACCACCTAGCAAGTGTGGTGGCTGCCGGTGACACCACACTTTGTGTTTGCTGTTCAGTGATGAGTAACGCAGTTATCTTCACACCATTTTAATTTCGCTGATTAAAATAGAACTGAACCAAAACAGTTTTAAAATTTTCTAGCATTAAGTCTCCATATCCCAGTTGCTGCTGAAAAGTTTTAAAACAGACTAAATCAGACTCGTAATGCACTTCGTGAGGTCTAACTGTTGTTGTTGTTGTGGTCTTCAATCCAGAGACCGTTTGATGCAGCTCTGCATGCTACTCTACCCTGTGCAAGCTTCTTCATTTCCCAGTACCTACTGCAACCTACATCCTTCTGAATCTGTTTAGTGTATTCATCTCTTGGTCTCTCTCCATGATTTTTACCCTCCACGCTGCCCTCCAATACCAAATTGGTGATCTCTTCATGCCTCAAAATATGCCCTACCAACCGATCCCTTCTTCTAATCAAGTTGTGCCACAAATTTCTCTTCTCCCCAATTCTATTCAATACCTCCTCATTATTCATGTGATCTACCCATCTAATCTTCAGCATTCTTCTGTAGCACCACATTTCGAAAGCTTCTAATCTCTTCTTGTCCAAACCATTTATCGTCCATGTTTCACTTCCATACATGGCTACACTACACACAAATACTTTCAGAAACGACTTCCTGACACTTAAATCTATACTCGATGTTAACAAATTTCTCTTCTTCAGACACGCTTTCCTTGCCATTGCCAATCTACATTTTATATTCTCTCTACTTCGACCATCATTAGTTAATTTGCTCCCCAAATAGCAAAACTCCTTTACTACTTTAAGCCTCTCATTTCCTAATTTAATTCCCTCGGCATCACCCGATTTAATTGGACTACATTCCATTATCCTCGTTTTGCTTTCGTTGATGTTCATCTTATATCCTCCTTTCAGGACACTGTCCATTCCGTTCAGCTGCTCTTCCAGGTCCTTTACTGTCTCTGACAGAATCACAATGTTATCGGCGAACCTCAAAGTTTTTATTTCTTCTCCGTGGATTTTAATACCTACTCCGAATTTTTCTTTTGTTTCCTTCACTGCTTGCTCAATATACAGATTAAACAAAATCGGGGATCACTCCCTTCCCAACCACTGCTTCCCTTTCATGCCCTTCGACTTTTATAACAGCCATCTGGTTTCTGTACTAAGTTGTAAATAGCCTTTCGCTCCCTCTATTTAACTCCTGCCACCTTCAGAATTTGAAAGAGAGTATTTCAGTCAACATTGTCAAAAGCTTTCTCTAAGTCTACAAATGCTAGAAACGTAGGTTTGCCTTTCCTTACTCTATTTTCTAAGATAAGTCGTAGGGTCAGTATTGCCTCACGTGTTCCAGCATTTCTACGGAATCCAAACTGATCTTCCCCGAGGTCGGCTACTACCAGTTTTTACATTTGTCAGTAAAGAATTCGTGTTAGTATTTTGTAGCAGTGGCTTATTAAACTGATAGTTCGGTAATTTTCACATCTGCTTTCTTTGGGATTGGAATTATTATATTCTTCTTGAAGTCTGAGGGTATTTCGCCTGTCTCATACATCTTGCTCATTAGATGGTAGAGTTTTGTTAGGCCTGGCTCTCCCAAAGCTGTCATTAGTTCTAATGGGATGTTGTCTTCTCCCGGGGCCTTTTTTCGATTTAGGTCTTTCAGTGCTCTGTCAAACTCTTCACGCAGTATCATATCTCCTATTTCATCTTCAACTACATTCTCTTCCATTTCTATAATATTGTCCTCAAGAACATCGCCCGTGTATAGACCCTCTATATACTCCTTCCACCTTTCTGCTTTCCTTTCTTTGGTTATTACTGGATTTCCATCTGAGTTCTTTTCTCCAAAGATCTCTTTAATTTTCCTGTAGGCAGTATCTATCTTACCCCTAGTGATATGCGCCTCTACATCCTTACATTTGTCCTCTAGCCGTCCCTGCTTAGCCATTCTGTACTTCCTGTCGATCTCATTTTTCAGACGTTTGTATTCTATTTTGCCTGCTTCATTTGCTACATTTTTGTATTTTCTCCTTTCGTCAATTAAATGCAATATATCTTCTGTTACCCAAGGATTTCTATTAGCCCTCGTCATTTTACCTACTTGGTCCACTGCTACCTTCACTATTTTCGTCTCTCAAAGCTACCCATTCTTCTTCTACTGTATTTCTTTCCCCCATTCTTGTCAATCGTTCCCTAATGCTCTCCCTGAAGCTCTCTACAACCTCTGGTTCTTTTCAGTTTATCCAGGTTCCATCTCCTCAATTTACCAACTTTTTGTAATTTCTTCAGTTTTAATCTACAGTTCATAACCAATAGATTGCGGTCAGAGTCCACATCTGCCGCTGGAAATGTCTTACAATTTAAAACCTGGTTCCTGAATCTCTGTCTTACCATGATATAATCTATCTGATACCTTCCAGTATCTCCAGGTTTCTTCCACGTATACAACCTTCTTTCATGATTCTTGCACCAAGTGTAAGCTATGATTGAGTTATGCTGTTAAATATGTATTAAGCTGGCGTGTATTGCACATGCATGAGTTACATAAATAAATAATTTTATTTCAGCTTACAGCAATGGTATGCAGTTATAAGGCACAGCTTAGCTATCCGCTGTCTCACAATCAGCTAAAACGATTATTGGGGTCAGATATGAATATTGTTATGCAGTCGCGGTATTTTGATTGTACATTCAGATTACAAACATATTCTGACGTTATTTAGTTCATTGACTTTGTAAGTGTTTTGCATTACGGATCAAAATATTGACATTATTCACGTGTGATAGGCAGTTGCCATGTTGTTATAAGGATTGCATGTAATGTCTGTTATAATACTCGTAGCTTCGTTAAACACAGAAGCTTCATATGCAATACAAGTAATGGTTACATACAGCCACTAGTGAGCATTAAGTTACAGGACGTACACAGTCAGATTAAAGTTTGAAAGTTTCCCTGAGATGTAAGAGTAATGACTCTCTTTTGAAGAGCTACATTTTGACATTCACGCATATAGGAACTTATAAAGTAAAAAGCTTACAGACGAAGATATTAATGCGGACAGTAATTAACACATTCAGCGAGGCCAGAAGTCAGAAAGCACAGAAAACTTATACTGCGTATTTTACTCTCCCTTTATAAAACTTCCAATATTCAAACCTTGGTCTACTTCTACAACGTTTACCCTCCACACTCCCCTCCATTACCAAATTAATGACAATGTGTTGCCTCAGTATATAGCCTACCAATCGACTGCTTTTTTTAAAATCATATTCTGCCATAAATTACTTTTCTCCCCAATCTGATTTACCATCGCTTCATTCGTTACCCAAACTTCTCACCCAATCTTCAACGTTCTCGTGTAGCACCACATTTCAAATGATTCTACGCTCTTAATGTCATCCAGTGCCGTCTTTGTTGCTGCCGTGATTGTATTACTTTCATAAAAAAGAAAACAAACCGCCTTCTGTCACAAATCGTGATTTTTCTTGCAGTAGACTATGTATTCAAAGAACTACGTAGACTGATCGGACCACCTGGATATGAATCCCCAGGGCTCCAGATGCACTGCATATTGAATTAAAAATCAAGAGATGTAACCGAAGGCTGTTTGGTTTCTGTTTTCTTCTTGTCTGTACTATTTATCCCCAAGTTTCACTTCAGTAAAAGGCAACATTCGAGATTAATATCTTCAAAAATACTTCCTAGCACTTAGCCTACATTTATACTTGACCTTCACAAATTTTTCTTTTTCGGAAACATATTTACAAGTCCTCAGACATCTCCAACAGGATTACAATGTCACTATCAAAACTCAAAGTTTTTATTGCTTCATCTTGAATGTAAATTTGCTTCCCTAATTTCTCCTTGGTTTTGCTTTACAGATTGCAGATTGCACAATGTAAAGATTGAATAATACTGGGGATAAGCTGCAGCTTCCGTGTCATGACGACGCAACGTTCGGAGAATCAGTTGAAATTTTTCGTGAGAAATCAATACTTAACCATCATTGGATTCTAACTGCATGTGTTTCATTCTGAATTCATCCAGGACAACATTATTCTAAAATCTGGGCATATGATTTGTTACATTGACACTGAGCCTTATTCTAGAGATTCTAAGTGTAGGTCTGAAGATGGCAAGAGCCGAAACATGTTAAAGAAAATTAAATAATACAAAGGGCGTTCAAAAAGTTTTGCACAGTCGTCTCTATTTTTTTTATCTTTTGCAGGAGGAGAATGAAATTTTTTTTGAACGTACTTGGAACATTTCGCTATACATTGAGCCTACTCAGTGTAGCCTCCATCAGCTATGACGCATCTGGCCCAACGTTCTTTCCATGATGTAAATGCACTTTGGTAAAATTCTGGGGATTGACTTTTACACCATCGCTTGACACAGGAAATAAGGTCTTTCTCACTATCAATAGTTTTACCGATCAGGTGGTCCTTCAGACGACCAAAGGGGTAAAAATCAGATGGAGTCAAGTCCGGACTGTAGGGAGGATGAGGAACAATTTTCCACCCCATTTTCTTGATTTCCTCCTGCGTCATAAGGGCTGTATGGGGTTTGGCGTTGTCATGGTGTAGTCTGATGAGCTGACACTGAAGCTGTGGTCTGTGGGTCTTGATAGCACGTCACAGCTTGTCCAATGACAATTAGCAACGGTCCCGGTTAATTGTGGAGCCAGGTTCCAAAAAGTCAATGAAAATGACCCCATACTGATCCCAGAAGTAGGAGGCCATCACCTTTCAGCCTGCTGTTCGTGAAAGTCATGGTTTCTTCTTCCGAGGGGAACCCGGATGAGTCCACTCCATGGATGGGGTTTTGCTCTCAGGTTCGGACAAAAACAACCGTATTTCATCCTGGTTAAAGACACCGTCAAAACACGGTTTCCAGTCTTCAGTACAAGTCTTCATGAGACCCTCGCACACATTCTTCCTTATCGTTTTCATTTCTCTTGTCAATCAGATTTTTCTGTGCCCTAGTGACCGTACAAGTGATACCACACAACTCAATGACAAAGGAGTCATTTCAGCAAGCTATCGTGTCGTCACACACCTTTCATTTTGGATGATTTGATCAACGGTCTCCTTATTCGCATCACTCACTGCCATCGATGGTCTACCGCATCGTAGATTGTTCATTAGAGAGAAATCACCTTCTTTAAACCTCTGCAACCACCGCTGGATACTGCTGCGATCCACTGTGTCCTCCCCATAAACAGAGAGCAACTTCCCGTGAACCGATGTGGCAGAGTCTTGAAGAGGAACTCCATCACCGATAGGTCTCGCAACCTGGCATCTACTTCACGGTCCATTATGGCTCACCTGTAAATAAAAGGAAATACTTTTATACACCAACTTATAGCTAAATGTTCGAAGTATGTTCACAAAAAATTTCATTCTCCTCCATCAAGAAATAAAAAAAATTAGAGACGACTGTGCAAAACATCTGAACGACTTTTGTACAAAACTTTTGAGCAAACTACACTGCTTCATTTATGTGTTATTTTTTGCCGCCATTCTCACATACCTAGTCTCGCTATTATGTAGACCCACATGCATTTCGCATGGGAGCAGATGCCCGAGAACATCATAGCCCTCCTCGATTCAGTACCACGTCTAGTTTCTGTTTCCATCACAAGGTGGCTTCATACCTAAATGAAATTTCTCAGTGCCAGAGATGAGGAGCAGTTCTGTAATGTTGATGATCTATGCATTGTGCCGCGCGGGATTAGCCGAGCGGTCTGAGGCCCTGCAGTCATGGACTGTGCGGCTGGTCCCGGCGGAGGTTCGAACCCTCCCTCGGGCATGGGTGTGTGTATTTTTCCTTAAGATAATTTAGGTTAAGTAGTGTGTAAGCTTAGGGACTGATGACCTTAGCAGTTAAGCCCCACACGATTTCACACACATTTGAACATTTTTCTATGCATTGTCAGGTTTCTACGAAGGTTTGCTGAAAAATAATGTCACTAACTTATTGTGTGAAAACTGTTAAAACTTTTTTTTAAAAAAAGAAAACAAAACGTTTTAGCATTGAACGTCTTTATTCTTCACGTTTACCTATTTGCAGCCCTCTACCTCCAGAGAGCTCCGAACTGTAGCGTGTAACATGGCGGCGGGTAACGTAACTGTATCTGTGAGTGAAAAACAGACTGCTGTAATCTAGTTTCGAATTTGAAGACTTGTTCCTTGCATGCAGCATGCTCTCCTTCAACATGACAATGCTAGACCACCCACGAGCGCTGCGACACCTGCAAGAATCCGACGCCTTCGGTTCACTGTCATCGATCATATTCCATGCAGTCTCAGCTTGGCCCCAACCAAGTTTCCTCCGTTTCCAGACCTTAAAGAATACTTACGAGGACTTCACATTGATAATGATGAAGCAGTACAAGCAGAAGTGAGATTGTGCCTCCGTCAAAAAATTAAACAATATATAGTGCGGTATTAACAAACTGGTGTCTCGTTGGGAGAAATGTGTTCGTCGCCAGGATGACTATGTTGAAAAATGAACATGTAGACATGAAGAATAGAAATGTAAAACGTTACTAACGTTCGTTTTGTTTAAAAAGTGTTAAAAGTTTTCACGTAATCAATTCAGAGGCTTTACTTATTAACACGCCTTCGTAATGGCGTGGATTTTACATCGTAAGTAATCGAAACATCTTCCCTTTAATAATTATAATTTGTTTACATCACCTAAAATGGTTGTGAGACACAATTACAGATAAAAAGACATTGTTTCACATCTTGTTTTAGTTGTAGGGCACCACTGCCCCAAGGAAACTTCATCAGTTCTGAAAACAAAAGGTGAGAACTAATGTAAAACGTGAACTATCCGTCTGAAGATGAACCTGTCGGTTCGAAACCGGTAACAGCGCTATTTAAATAAATAAATAGCATTGTAAAAAGTGGCAGGTTGCTGTTATCTTCTATGTAAGAGTGAACCAATAATCTTTCCACAATGTTTGGATTCCGAAATCGTGTTCCACGTTCCCTCCAGATTCGAATGCTTCGGGAATCACTGTCCAGAGCAAATCGGGACTCATCTACCAAAAGAACATTGGCCGTCCAAGTGACATGTCGACTACTCAACTCTAGATGTTCCCTTTTGTGAAGACGCATCAGAGGTACACATACAAAAGGTCTCCGACAATAATGACTACTCTGCTGAAGCCTTCTGTATACCGTTGGTCTCGATACAACACGTCCAATGGATGCTAAGAGGTCAGATGCCAGTTGCTTCGCGGTACCGTCGTGTCCTTACGGTCAAATAACTGTACACTCTTTTTGGTATCACACGTGGTGGGCCCTGCCCTGGTCTTCGGGATACTGTTTCGGTCTCTGTAAACTGTCGCCACATCCCAGAAAAAAAAGAATGATTCACATTAAGCCTTCGGGTCACATCAGTGTGAGACTGTCCTGCTTACAATCTTCTTATGGCCCTCTACCGCAGAGTCTCTGGTAGGCCTCTTCTTTGTGCCACAATGCACCGTCTGTTACTGTATACACAGCGATTGTGGATGTGGGACTACCCAGCAAACGCTACCCCATTTGATAGGTGCCCTGACGTCATTGTTGACGTGGTTGTCCTTTGACAGGAATACCATCTTCTGTGCAGAGCACGAATGTTCGGACATGTGTTGACATTTTGTATGAATATACCGTGAATTAGACACAACGCGGGGAAATAGCGGTTTGTTGGTTTAATTTTTGGCATCAGTGTATTTGTACAGAACATATAAGAATGACAAAGTGTTTACAAAGTAAAATATTACAATAATTACCCAAAAAAGGTGGTAAACAAAGTTTTATGTGAAGATACATATAACAAACGATGAAAAATACAATGAATTTACCGTTTGAATCTAGTGTTTGTAATGAAAATTTGATTTTACAAGGGAGAAATTGGAAACTGAGTCTGATCATTTAATAATAGGCTCACGAGCTTTGTCATGTCTTTGTTGATTCCCAATATTTCCAGAAGGGTCATCTTTCTTGTTTTTTTGACACAATGTAAAACTTCACGTTCTACAACATGTGGATGTTTATCTACTAAAAGGTGATCAGCAAAAGTCGAAACCTCTTTTAATCGCCAGCTTCTGTCATGTCACATACCCTAATTGCCACAGCGCTGTCTGACTGAACAGCATACACTTTTCATACTGCTTTATTTACACCACTGTGTGCCAAGGCTTGCATTTTATCTTTACGATAGTAAAAAAAATTGATATGTTACTGGTTTTATAAAATGAAGGTCTGTAGTTGCGAGGCTTTAACGTTTCCGCAAGACTGTCTGAAACGTTCCTAATATATGGAATTTTGCACCGGGCTTTGAAAGTGTCGAGTAATTGCTGTTGGCCAGCATACAGAAGTGGTGTGATTTAATTCATTTTCTTTTTTCGTAGAATATTACCAGTCAGGGCAGAGCTGTAGCCATCACTTGTAAGCAGCGTGAAAAGTGTATATTGCTAAGTTAGGCAGAGTTGTGGCAATGATCAGACTCAATTTACATTTTGCACCTTGTTAAATTAAGTTTTCGTTGCAAATATTAGATTCAAACGGTAAATTCACTGCATTTCTAATCATTTGTTATGTGTATTTCCACATAAAAACCCCCTTTCTTAGTTAATGTAATTATTGTAATATTTTCCTTAGTAAACACTCTGTCATTCTTGTATCTTCTCTGCAGAGAATATCGGCGTACGTTTACCTGTGTTTGCGACATTCGTTGCCACGTGAAGATGACCTGAGAAGGCGAAAGCCGGTTCGTGACCACTTAAATACACTACTGGCCATTAAAATTGCTACACCACAAAGATGACGTGCCACAGACGCGAAATTTAACCGACAAGAGGAAGATGCTGTGATATGCAAATGATTAGCTTTTCAGAGCATTCACACAACGTTGGCGCAGGTGGCGACACCTACAACATGCTGACACGAGGAAAGTTTCCAACCGATTTCTCATAAACAAACAGCAGTTGACCGGCGTTGCCTGGTGAAACGTTGTTGTGATGACTCGTGTATGGAGGAGAAATGCGTACCATCACGTTTCCGGCTTTGATAAAGGTCGGATTGTAGCTTATCGCGATTGCGGTTTATCGTATCGCGACATCGCTGCTCGCGTTGGTCGAGATCCAGTGACTGGAAGCCGAATATGGAATCGGTGGGTTCAGGAGGGTAATACGGAACGCCGTGCTGGATCCCAACGGCCTCGTATCTCTAGCAGTCGAGATGACAGGCATCTTATCCGCATGGCTGTAACGGATCGTGCAGCCACGTCTCGATCCCTGAGTCGACAGATGAGGACGTTTGCAAGACAACAATCATCTGCACGAACGGTTCGACGACGTTTGCGTCAGCATGGACTATCAGCTCGGAGACCATGGCTGCGGTTACCCTTGACGCTGCATCACAGACCGGAGCGCCTGCGATGGTGTACTCAACGACGAACCTGGGTGCACGAATAGCAAAACATCATTTTTTCGGATGAATCCAGGTTCTGTTTACAGCATCATGATGGTCGCATCCGTGTTTGGCGACATCGCTGTGAACGCTCATTGGAAGCGTGTATTAGTCATCGCCATACTGGCGTATCGCCCTGCGTGATGGTATGGGGTGCCATTGGTTACTCGTCTCTGTCACCTCTTGTTCGCAATGACGGCACTTTGAACAGTGGACGTTACATTTCAGATGTGTTACGACCCGTGGCTCTACTCTTCATTCGATCCCTGCGAAACCCTACATTTTAGCAGGATAATGCACGACCGCATGTTGGAGGTCCTGTACGGGAAATGTACGACTGCTGTCCTGGCCAGCACATTCTCCAGGTCTCTCACCAACTGAAAACGTCTGCCCAATGGTAGCTGAACAACTGGCTCGTCCCAATACGCCAGTCACTAGTATTGATGAACTGTGGTATCGTGTTGAAGCTGCATGGGTAGCTGTACCTGTACACGCCATCCGAGCTCTGTTTGACTCAATGCCCAGGCGTATCAAGGCCTTTATTAGGGCCAGAGGTGGTTGTTCTGGGTACTGATTTCTCAGGATCTACGCACCCAAATTGCGTGAAAATGTAATCACATGTCAGTTCTAGTATGATATATTTGTGCAATAAATACCCGTTTATCATCTGCATTTCTTCTTGGTGTAGCAATTTTGCAGGACATTAGGATGTGTTTTTTTATTTAATATTATGAAAACATAGCGACATTTTTGTGTATCACGCATTCCAAGAGAATACACTGTAGATATACAGCTGAAATTGATTGGGATTAAATCTCCCTTAAACCTCCCTTAAAATAATGCTCAGATGTTGATCGTGTCCCTTAAACCGCGATCAAATGTTGTCGCCCTAGTTGAAGATAATAGCACTTGCGTGTATAAATCGTGCTTCCTTCAGCCAACCACAGAGGTGAATAAGGTGCAGGCGGAGGCGGCGCCGCCTGCTAATGCGAGCGAGGAAAGCTGGAGCCGGCTGACGGGTGGTGCAGCTGGCGGCGCCACAAGCGCCGGGCACTTCCGCTTCCGGGCTACTCCAGCCTGGAGCTGGAACTGGAACTGGGTCACGCGCCAAACACTTACCTTTCTCCCCCTTTCCCCAGTGCACCCCCTTCGAGCTTTTTTTTCCCTCGTTTTTTTTGCGCACCCGCTGCTCGCATGATAGCCAGGAGGCCCGATAAATATCTCATAAATCTACGCGCCAGCGACTGCGGGTAGCGGTTTCGTGGTCGCTGGAGCGCAGTTGATGGCAGGGACAACACTGCCGGTACAGGGGGGGGAGAGGGAAGGAAGCTCGCCGACGGGTGCCCGCTTCGTGGCCGACGAGTCCTACGTCTAACGACCACCAAATCAGTCACGTGCTCGCCAGATCAGCAGCTTTCTTCTAGTCAGCGATAATTCCCAACCAATTGCGAGGTTAATACAGGTACCAGCGGAAGGCAAGGGAGGCCACGGCTGGCGCAAAGGAAAACATTCCCGCATTCGCCAAGAAAATTGTAGGAAAAAGGGAGGAACCTTGCAGCGTTCCCGCGAGTTTCATCAGAATTTTGACATGCCAGGTCTGCGACATAAAAATTGTTTCAAATTTGTTAAGTGATTTTTATAGTGTTTTCAACGCTGATTTCGGGAAAAATAGCGAAAAAATTCCATCACTTACAGTTATTTCACAAACCGCTTGTCTAGTTTTAGCTTTTTTCGATATTTCAGCACTCTAGTGAGTTTGAATTTTGGTTTTTAGGATCTCCTTAAACTGTTATTTAGCCGTTTTTATACTAGATATACGTAAAATAAAGAGTAATTAGGAGAAACCAGCAGTATTTTCATGTCAGTGCACGTCTGTCGCGCTGCCCCTTCCCCCTTCATCGCCGGCCGTGGTGGCCGAGCGGTTCTAGGCGCTTCAGCCCGGAACCGCGAGACCGGTATGGTCGTAGGTTCGAATCCTGCCTCGGGCATGGATGTGTGTGATGTCCTTAGGTTAGTTAGGTTTAAGTAGTTCTAAGTTCTAGGGGACTGATGACCTCAGCTGTTAAGTCCCCCCGTCATCAAACAGCAGTGAGCTTCTGTTATTGTCCTTCAGTTCACAGTACCTCTTCACTCTGTGCTGTTCACGTGTTCTTGTTACTAGTACTTTAAAGTAGTGACTGTTTTCTTGTGTTGTGAAGTTGTTTTATGGACAATGGACAATGGCTACCAGAGGATGTATAAACTCGCCAGATTGCTTCTGCTACATTTGTGGTAACGGTCGTTAAAAAGCAACAAAGAAACATTTTCGATTTTATTGAAAAAGTATATTTCGCCTATTTTGGTAGAAAGTTGGGCGATCAAGATAAGCCTTGGGCCCCAAGCAAAGTTTGCTCAGTGTGTGTTAAAGAACGGAGGCAATGGTTTCAACGTAAAAAGCAGTCCTTACGTTTTGGAATACCAATGGTTTGGAGTAAGCCCAAAAATCATAGTGATGACTGCTATTTTTGTTCTGGCAACGTACGAGGTTTCAATTTGAAAAACAACGAGGATATTTCCCACCCTAACATTCAATCAGCCATTGGCCCTGTTCCTCATAGACTTGAAGTACCAATACCCTCTCCTCCAGATTCTTTGGATGATATAGATGATCACAAGCCATTGGATCAGCAAGGTGAAAGTGAAGAAGACAGAGACTGCTATGATCGTGGCACAACCGATCGCATTCCATTCTCACAATCTGAACTGAACGATTTAGTTAGAGAGCTAGGCCTTTCTAAAGAATCGGCAGAAGTTTTAGGATCTAGATTGAAAGATAAACAGATGTTGGCTCCGGGCACATCCTTTTCTTGGTTTAGATTGAGGGAAAAGGAGTTTGTATCTTTCTTCTCTCAACAAGGTGACCTGATGTTTTGTAGTGATGTTACTGGACTTATGGCACGTTTAGAATAGAATATGCTCCTGATGAGTGGAGACCTTTTATTAATTCTTCAAAAAGCCTTAAAGTAGTACTTCTATACAATGGCAATAAGTATGCTTCTATACATCTTGGACACTCGGTTCACTTAAAAGAATGTTACGAAAACCTTGAACTGGTTTTAAGCAAACTCCGCTATTCTGACCACAAATGTGGTGATTTAAATGTGATTTCAATGCTGCTTGGTCAACAAAGTGGCTTTACAAAGTTCCCTTGCTTTCTCTGTGAATTGGACAGTAGAGACAGAAAGCAAAACTATATAAAAAAAGCTTCGCTCTTGAGAAAAACCTTACAGGTAGGGGTTAAAAATGTTGAGAGGAAAAGCCTTGTGAATCCCACTAAAAAAGGTGTTACTTTCACCACTTCGCATTAAGTTGAGGCTGATGAGACGATTTGTTAAGACATTGCCCAAAGAAGGAGAATGTTTCAGATATATTTGTGGACAGTTTCCTAGTTTATCTGAGGCAAAGCTAAAGGAAGGAATCTTTGTTGGACCAGACATTAGAAAACTAATGACAGATCCCAACTTTGTAGACAAAATGGAAACAAAAGAAAAGTCAGTATGGCTATCTTTTAAATTAGTTGTTACCGGTTTCTTAGGAAACAAAAGAGATCCAAACTACAAGACAATCGTCGCAGACGACAACTTTTAGAAGCTGGGCTGTAACATGAGCATTAAAGTTCATTTACTGCACTCACATCTTGACTACTTCCCTGCAAAACCATGGTGATGTAAACGAAGAGCAGGGCGAAAGTTTCCACCAAGACATCACAGAAATGGAAAGAAGATATCAAGGAAGATGGAACGTCAACATGATAGCGGACTACTGCTGGATGATAAAAAGAGATGGTCCTGAGCGAGTCCACAGCCGGAAAAGCAATAAAAGAAGCTTTGACAGAAAGTGAAAGCGTTATTATAAGGACTTATGAGCTTAAAGAGAAATGGAAATGTAGTTTAGAACATGATTTATAAATAAAATAAATTTTTTTAACTTTGGAAAAGATGTGATAAATTGCTTAAATTTTGTTATTATACCCAAAAATACTCCCTTTTTTATGAGAAAACCTGATGTGATAGAAAAAAATGGATTGCATTTTTAAATCAGTGCTGAAAAGTACATAAAAATCAGTTATCAAACTTCAAACAACTTTCAAAAAATATGTTTTTGCAGACCTGTGTTATGGAAAAGCGGACCGACCTAATGAGGTACGTACACGTATCTACATATGTAAGTGGGCTGTTTAGGTTTTCTTATTGGTAACGCCACGTAGCGCTCTGTGTGAGAATCACTGGCTGTGCTGTGTGCAGTCTGTGTCTAGTTTGCATTGTTGTCTGCCATTGTAGTGTTGGGCAGCGGCAGCTGGATGTGAACAGCGCGTAGCGTTGCGCAGTTGGAGGTGAGCCGCCAGCAGTGGTGGATGTGGGGAGAGAGATGGCGGAGTTTTGAAATTTGTCATGAACTGCTATATATATTATGACTATTGAGGTAAATACATTGGTTGTTCTCTACCAAAATCTTTCATTTGCTAACTATGCCTATCAGTAGTTAGTGCCTTCAGTACTTTGAATCTTTTATTTAGCTGGCAGTAGTGGCGCTCGCTCTATTGCAGTAGCTTGAGTAGCGAAGATTTTTGTGAGGTAAGTGATTTGTGAAAGGTATAGTTTAATGTTAGTCAGGGCCCATTCTTTTGTAGGGATTATTGAAAGTCAGATTGCGTTGCGCTAAAAATATTGTATGTCAGTTTAAGCACGGTCTGTATAAATTTTTTCAAAGGGGCGTTTCACATAGAGTATCTAAAAGGACTTGTTCCTCTTTTAGCGAAAACCTACCTGGAAGAACGATGCGTTTCAAGTGCGAGGGTTCCCTAGAAAGTAATGCACCGCATTTTTTTTTCTCAGCCGAAAACAATGCTACGAATCCCAAACTTTACGTGTGTATTATTTGAAGTCTCCTGAGCGAGCACGCCAAGTTTCCATCACTTCCAACAGATAGCGTAGCTGCGGGACAGTTTCAAAATGGCGCCTCTAGGTGATGTACATTACAAGCAATGTGCTGTCGTTGAATTTCTTACTGCAGAGAAGGAAACTGTGGGGAATATTCACAAACGCTTGTGTAAAGTCTATGCATCTGCTGTCGACAGAAGTGTAACTGTCACTGGGAACGGAGGTTGAGGTCATCAGAAGGCGGTTCGTCGGAGCCCCACGATTTGCAGCGGTCGGGGAGACCATCCACTGCTGTTACACCTGACATGCTGCAGCGAGCTGATGTTATTCGCAAGGACAGGTGCATTACGACTCGTCAGTTGCCGCCGCATCTGTCAATCAGCAAAGGAAGTGTGGATGCAATAATCAGCACTCTTGGATATTCAAAAGTGTTTGCAAGTTGGGTCACACGGTCTTGATTTGTTGCGACGTTTAAAAGCTGAGGGGAGGCGTGGGGAGGGGGGGGGGCAGGGCAGGCCTTCTTGACCCTGATTGTGAAGTGAGGTGATGAAACCTGGGTTCACCATTTTGGGCCCGAAACAAAAGAACAGTCGATGGAACGGTCCCATTTCCACGCCCCACAGAAGAAAAAATTCAAAGCAACTGCCTCCGACGGTAAGGTCATGATCGCCGTGTTCCGGGACTGTGAAGGTATGAGTCTCACTGATGTAACTCAAGACGCGCTTCCAGCGACTTCGGCGCCGCAGCAACCCAGAAGATGTTTTGCTGCAACACGATAACGCTCAGCCCCACACAAGTCTGACGACTGCTGAACACATCGCAGAACAGTGTTGGACAGTGTTACCCCATCCACCCTGCAGCCCTGACTTAGCCTCCTCGTATTTCCTCTTAAGGATACCACTCGTGGAAGCATTTTGTGGACGATGAGGAGGTGATTCACACAGTGAAGCCCTGGCTCCGCCACGAGGACAACTGGTACCGACAGGGCGTACACGCCCTTGTTTTGCGCTAGAGGAAGGCCATAGAACGGGATGGAGATTATGCTGAAAAATAGAGTGTGTAGATAAAACACCCTTTCGTGTGTGTAATTGTCATTATGTTAAATACGGAATTGTTGAAGGAAAAAATGCGGTGCAATACTTTCTGGGCAACCCTCGTAGTCTGAAAAATGTGCTCTGCATTCTAGGAAACAGAATGGGTGTTACGTCTCACACGACGCAGCCTCACACAGGATGTTTAACTATTAGAGGTACAAACAAAAAGTAGAGGAGAACCGATACATATTATAAAAATGTATGGATTTATGTATGTTCCACATCTCCTCCTAAACCCGTGGATCTATTTCAACCAAACTTAGTTCACATATTACTTACTACATGGGAAAAAATACTTTGGGGGTAAGAACGAGCAAGTTCCTATTTGGGAGGGGGGGGGGGGGGTGATAATGTGGAAAGAGAAGAAGGAGGAAGAGGAGATGTGTTGTGGCTGCGCCCCCTTGTAATGTTTTGTAGTTCCTGGCTGAAAGAGGAGAGGGCGGTATGATAAGTGGGTGGCCAGTTTCCTCTCACTACAATCCCAAAATGCACACGTGGTTAAAATACACTTTATTACAGGGACCAATTGAGTACTTAACTTCAGTTTTGTCCAGTCTGAAGTTCTGTGGTTAACATTAATTGAGTAACATGTACTAATTCTTGAATGTTGACCGTGTCCATGTCACAACAATATACGAGGGTGAGTCAAATGAAAACCTTAAATATTTTTTTTAAATATTATTTATTGTGCAGAAGTGGTACAAAGCTGCATCATTTTTCAACATAATCTCCCCCCCCCCCCCCCCCCCGCTCAATGCAAGTCCTCCAGCGCTTACAAAGTGCATAAATTCATTTAGAAAAAATTTATTTTGGTAGTCCGCGCAACCGTTCCTCCCATTGCGCCTTTGAGTGGTCCAAACATATGGAAATCACTTGGGGCAAGGTCTGGTGAGTATGGTGGATGAGGAAGACACTCAAAATGCAGGTCTGTGATTGTTGCAACTGCTGTACGGGCAGTGTGGGACCCTGCATTGTCATGCTGCAAACGGACAACTGCTGACAGCAATCCACATCGCTTTGATTTGATTGCTGGCCGCAGATGATTTTTTAGGAGATCTGTATATGATACACTGGTGACAGTGATCCCTCTAGGCATTTAATGCTCCAAAATGACGCCTTTTTCGTCCCAAAAGAGAGTCAGCATAACCTTCCCTGCTGATGGTTGTGTTCGATACTTCTTTCGTTTTGGTGATGAGGAATGGCGGCGTTCCTTGAACGCTCTCTTCGTTTCCGGTTGGTGCAAGTGAACCCAGGCTTCGTCTCCAGTAACGATTCTTGCAAGGATGCCATCACCTTCTCGTTCAAAGCGCCGAAGAAGTTCTTCACAAGCATCAACACGTCGTTCTCTCATTTCAGGAGTCAGCTGCCGTGGCACCCATCTTGCAGACACTTTGTGAAACTGGAGCACATCATGCACAGTGTGGTATGCTGACCCATGACTAATCTGTAAACATCCTGCAATGTCATTCAGTGTCACTCGGTGGTTTTCCTTCACTATGGCTTCAACAGCTGCAATGTTCTGTGGAGTCACAGCTCGTTGTGCCTGACCTGGACGAGGAGCATCTTCCACTGAAGTCACACAATTTGCGAACTTCCTACACCATTCGTAGACTTGCTGCTGTGACAAACATGCATCACCGTGCTGATCCTTCATTCGTCGATGAATTTCAATAGGTTTCACACCTTCACTACGCAAAAACCGAATAACAGAACGCTGTTCTTCCCTGGTGCAAGTCGCAAGTGGGGCGTCCATCTTCATACTGATGCTGCGACGGTATGTGAGCATCTGCACTATGCTGCCACCTACAGGCCATTCTGGACGCTGTAGGTAGCACGCTTACCAACTTACAGGATAACGGCGCGAAATTTCGATTTGTTATTACAAATTCAAGGTTTTCATTTGACTCACCCTTGTATAATTAACGTTCGCTGACAGCTAGCTAAGGTGCCAGGCGACGACTGTCACAGTGGAAGAGTAGAGCACAGCGCGACGTATGGGGGTACAATGCGAACTGAGTCGCGATGCAACGTACTGAGGTACTGACATTGAGAGATTGAGAGATCTCGGTCGGCGGTGGAGTCCTATATGCACGCTGCCCAGGGGGCGGGGGCGCGTAGCCTTGGGGCGTGTCTTGGTCTTCTCTTGTCATAGGCACGTTTAGTTCAGCGCCTGCTATACAATGTTTCCTAGCGCCGACCGGTGTCATGGCGAAGGCGTATGCTAGCACAAGATGTACAGAGGGAGGGAGTGGGACAAATGGACAGAGAAAGGGAAGAGGAACAGATGGACAGAGAGAGGAGAAGAGTAGATTGACAGAGAGAGGCGGAAGGAGAGATAGACTAACAGAAGATTGGAATGATTCATACCAGGGCAACGCCAGCTGCTCACCTACGGTACTAATACTAATACATACAGATCCGGAGACAACAACGTGACTAAGTACATAAACAACTTATAACTGATCCATCGAGGATACAAACTGTAGATAGGCACTTGAATGACAAGCACATTGCAGCAAGTGTTCTAAGTCGTCACCGTCCTTGTAAAGGCAGGCTGTAGCACGTCTTCTCATCGATACCCGCACACGTTTAAAACTCCCAGGCGTGTTCCGAATGCCTTGATAACAATCCACAGAGCGTTCTCGGAGTTCATTGGCGCTATCAGACACACGGGGGGAGGGGTTTACTAGTTGTTGGGAGCCCCAATGTTAGTGGCGTTATGGAGCCCCTTAGGAAGGTCTCGAAAGAAGGCCAATGTGCACTCGGTATGTCTGCCGTGGGGCCTTATCCGAGATGTGGAGGCGACCTTGCCTGTGGCTATCGAGCGTATAGGGTGCAGCCGTCTGCAAGTTGTAGCTCACGTCGGCACCAACGACGCCTGTCACATGGATTCTGAGGCGATTCTCAGTTCGTACGGGCTGCTGGTGGAGGTTGTGAAGACTAGTGACGTCGCTCGTGGAGTGCAAGCAGAGCTCGCAATTTGCAGCATCGTTCCCAGAGCAGATTGAGGTCCTTTGGTTTGGAGCCGAGTGCAGGGCCTCAATCAAAGGCTTCGTCGACTCTGTGACGGTCTTGGCTTTATATTTCTAGACCTGCGTAATCGTGTGGGGATTTGTAGGTCTCCCCTTGATAGTTCAGGGGTGCACTATACTAATAAAGCAGTTGCTCCAGTAGCAACTTGTGGAGTACACAAGAGGGTTTTTTAGGCTAGGCAGTAGTTTGAGGTGCTCCGATGAACACTCACGTGTCGATATTCAGCAAGGGAATTCATAATGCGTTCAAGATAAAGACACTTCGACTTTCAAAATTTTATCAGTAAACAGTCGAAGTATTCCTAATAAAGTTTCAGAACTTGCTGCCCTCCAGGAAAGTTCTCGTACTCAAATTATTCTTGGGACTGAGAGATGGCTGAAACCCGCAGTGGAAAACTCTGAGACATTTTGCGAGTCGTGGAACGTATATCGGAAAGACAGATTAGAGGCCATAGGAGGGGAGTGTTCATTGCAGTTGATAAAAATATTGTGTCTAGTGAGGTCGAAGTTGAGTGTGACAATGAAGTTAATTGTTGGATGTTTGTACGGGCCACCCGATTCTGCTGTGACAGTTCTAGAGTCATACAAAGAAAGTCTATGGTCAATAACACGTAAATACCCAGATAGTGCAATACTAGTTGCAGGTGAATTTAACCTACCGAGTATAGACTAGGATGTCTATGGATTCACTGCGGAGGAGTACAGACAGACAGTCTTGCGAAATACTTCTGAACACTTTTTCTGAAAACTGTCTCGAGCAGCTAGCTTGGCAGCCCACATGCAATGGAAATATCTTAGGCCTGGTAGCTACAAACAGGCCGCACCTTATCGTCAATGTCAGTATAGAACCGGAGATTAGCGATCATGATGCCATTTTAGCAACTAAGGTTACGGAAGTTAATAAATCATTCAAGAGGGTTAGGAGAGTGTTTTTGCTAGACAGAGCAGATAAGCCGTTGTTAGCATCTCACTTCGACCGTGAATTGTCATCACTTAGTTTCAGTAAGTTGGATTTAGGGGAAAATCGTGATCTGGACGGTTGTGTGACTACAAAGTGGATAAAGGATGGAAAAGACCCACCATGGTTTAATAAGAAAATCTGGAGGATGCTGAGGAAGCAGAGGCTGTTGCATTCTAGGTTCAAAAGGGAACGCACAAATGATGGCAAGTGAAGATCAGCAGAGATTCGTGTGTCTGCAAAAAGATCTATGCGTGAAGCATATAACAACTACCACCGTCCCACCTTAGCAAAAGATCTGGCAGAGAAGCCGTGGAAATTCTGGTCCTATGTAAAATCGCTAAGTGGGTTCTAAGGCTTCCATTCAGTACGTTGTTGAAAAGTCTGGTCTCTCCCAGGAGCAATTCCCAAATCACAAATGAATTCGAACTTCCGAATCATGTTCTTCAACGCCGGTGCTGTAGAGGTCCCCTTTTTACTTCTTTTATGCGTCGTTACACACGAAGAGCACAGCACTATTGCTGTTGGTTTTGGTAAAACAGTTTTACGAGTACGGCTTCCTCATCTTGTCCAGACCCCTGTTAATTGTCTGCAACAGCAATGCACAGTGATACTCGTGTTTCTACCCTACGCCGCCACACCAGCAGCGGCGCCTAACGGCAAGTCGTGACACTAACACCACTAACAGCGAAAATCTTACAGTGCACTGTCTGAACATGCCACCTATAAAGTTTGGTATCCAAACGGTAAATAGTTTCATGTCTCCACCGGCTTAAGTAGCGGAAGTTTGATTATAACCACCCCGTACGCCTGAAGCTGGAACGGTACGTCGAAGTTGATGTTGCCCTAGGACGCGAATTTCTTTGGCACATGGATCTGATAAAAACCATGTTCCAAGAAGCGCAGAACAAATTTCAGTTATTTCCGTCACTGATCACAAAACGTTTGGCCTTTAGACTACCAGTTTCGGTCAGCAATAACCATCTCCAGTTACGCAGCAAAGTATGAGACGGAAAATACAAGCAGTGGATAGATTACAATTTAAAACAATAAAATATGCTATAATGAAAAAATTATTACATCTACATGTACATATATACTCCGCTAGCGACCAAGCGGTGTGTGGCGGAGGGCACAATTCGCGCCAGAGTCACATTCCCCCCCGCCCCCCTCTGTTACACTCGCGAATCGCGCGAGGGAAAAACGACTGTCTGAACGCCTCAGTACGAGCTCTTATTTCCCTTATCTTTGAATGATGATTGTTGCACTATCTGAAAGTTGGTGGTAATAATATATGCTCTGCATCCTCGGTGAAGATCGGATTTCGGGATTTTGTGAGCAGCTCCTTCTGTTTAGCGCGCCATCTACCTGCAAGTGCCTCCCACTTCAAACATTCTATGAGATTTGTAACGCTCTCGCGATGGCTAAATGTACCAGTCACGAATGTTGCCGCTCTTTTTTGGACTTTCTTAATCTCTTGAATCAGACCCAACTGGTAAGGGTCCCATACAGACGAACAATACTCCAAGACTGGACGAACCAACGTATTGTAAGCTATTTCCTTTGTTGAAGGACTGCATCGCTTCAGGATTCTACCAATTAACCGCAATCTAGAGTTCGCCTTACAAAAAAAAAAAAAAAAAAAAAAAAAAAGGTTCAAATGGCTCTGAGCACTATGGGACTTAACATCTATGGTCATCAGTCGCCTAGAACTTAGAACTACTTAAACCTAACTAACCTAAGGACATCACACAACACCCAGTCATCACGAGGCAGAGAAAATCCCTGACCCCGCCGGGAATCGAACCCCAGAACCCGGGCGCGGGAAGCGAGAACGCTACCGCACGACTACGAGCTGCGGACTTCGCCTTACATGTTACTTGTGTAATCTGATCATTCCATTTAAGATCATTTCGAATAGTCACACCCAGATACTTGACGGACGTTACCGCTTCCAAAGACTGGGCATTTATTTTGTACTCTTACATTAATGGGGATTTTCGCCTTGTTATACGCAATAGGTTACACTTACTAATATTGAGAGATAACTGCCAGTCATTACACCACGCATTTATTTTCTGCAAATCTTCATTGATTAGTTCACAACTTTCGTGAGCTACTACTTTCCTGTAGACTACAGCATCATCGGTAAACAGTCTCAGGTCGCCGTGAATACCATCAACCAGACCGTTTATGTAAATCGTAAAAAGCAGAGGACCTATAACGCTGCCCTGGGGCACACCTGAAGTTACGCTTGTTTCCGTTGATTTCACCCCGTTCAGGACGACATACTGCTCCCTGTCTGTTAGAAAACTTTCTATCCAACCGCATATGTCATCGGATAGACCGTAAGCACGTACTTTTTGTAGCAAGCGACACTGCGGAACTGAGTCGAACGCCTTTCGAAAGTCGAGAAATATGGCATCAACCTGGGAGCCGGTATCTAGAGCCTGTGTCTCGCATGACCGCTGTTTCCTAAAACAATAGTTTCTGCAGATGAGCCTCTCAGAGTCTAGAAAGGTCATTATGTCTGAACACAAAATATGTTCCATGATTCTACAACAAATCGATGTCAGTGAAATTGGCCGGTAATTATGTGCATCCGATTTTCTGCCCTTTTTATAGATTGCTCTGACCTGGGCCTTCTTCCAGTCCCGTGGAACTTTCCGATGTTCCAATGATCTCTGATACATGGTGGATAAGAATGGTGCTATATTTGTAGCATAGTCAACATAAAACCTTGCGGGGATACCGTCTGGGCCAGATGCCTTCCTGGCGTCTAAGGATCTTAACTGTTTTACAATCCCAGTACACTAAACACTATGTCAGCCATCCTTTCGTTTGTTCGATAGTTGAAAGGGGGAATGGTGCTGCAGTCCTCTACCGCAAACGAGTTTTTGAAGGCTAGGTTTGCC
Organism: Schistocerca americana; assembly: GCF_021461395.2. Lineage (NCBI taxonomy): Eukaryota > Metazoa > Arthropoda > Insecta > Orthoptera > Acrididae > Schistocerca > Schistocerca americana. Next base: position 250,461,438 of record NC_060125.1, on the reverse strand, counting down.
GGCCGGTGTGGCCGTGCGGTTCTAGGCGCTTCACGCTGGAACCGCGTGACCGCTACGGTCGCAGGTTCGAATCCTGCCTCGGGCATGGATGTGTATGATGTCCTTAGGTCAGTTAGGTTTAAGTAGTTTTAAGTTCTAGGGGACTGATGACCAGAGATGTTAATTCCCATAGTGCTCAGAGCCATTTGAACCATTTGAAGGCTAGGTTTAGAATTTCGGCCTTCTGTTTATCATCATCTGTTACATTACCCGTACTGTCAGCAAGAAAAGGTATTGAATTATTTGTAACGTTCATAGATTTTACGTACGACCAAAATTTTTGGGTTATTTTTAGAATCTGCAGATAAAATCATTCATCAAAAGAATCTCTTCACGGGTGTGGAAATAAGAGCTTAAAATATGTCAACGCGTACCTGTTTTATAACATGTCCTAATATAAAAAAGCCATAGTGATATCCTCACTAACACACATGAATTCAGCTCAGCATCGATGTCCATATTCAAAATATTGTGTAAACTGGGTCACAGTACTGCGGAGTCATAGTGTCAATAGCGCAACTTTTCATAACACTCTGCAGTACAGTAGCTACAACACAGGTTTGTGCCGTAAGCTCGGTAGATATTGCTATTGTAAGTCTACACACATAAAATCATGCAGAATGCAATAAACGAAAAGTACATATATATCATGTATAATGGGCTTGCCAAACGTGCAAGCTATTACAGCGATAAAACGTGATTACTGAAACACAAAGAAAGTTAAATTTAAAATTGTTAAAAGAAACAGTCAAGCCACAATTTGTGACTCTGAGACGCTCTTGTGGTCATAGTAGATAAAAATAGTAACATATACAAGAACAAGTTATGGAGTTAATAAAATAATGTAAAGCTCATAGAATAAGTAGGGAAAGAAACGAAAAAGGCGAAAACAAAAGACTAAAATAAGTAATCACCGATATCTCTTACCTACAGTTCAGTACAGGCGAGAATTCGGAGGAACTTAATCGCCGAGGGCCTCATTTATCCTGTGACACGCCGTTGCATGAAAAGTATAATAAAATACTGTAAAAGTCACTTAATAAGATTATCTAGTTAATGAAATGTATTACATAAACAGAGAAGGGACATGAAACTTCCTGGCAGATTAAAACTGTGTGCCGGACCGAGACTCGAACTCAAAACCTTTGCCTTTCGCGGCCAAGTGCTCTACCAACTGAGCTTCCCAAGCACGACTCACAACCCATCCTCACAGCTTTAATTCCGCCAGTACCTTGGCTGCTACCTTCCAAACTTCACAGAAGCTCTCCTGCATACCTTGCAGAACTAGCCACGCCAAGGCTAAGCCATGTCTCCGCAATATCCTTTCTTCCAGGAGTGCTAGTTCTGCAAGGTATGCGGGAGAGCTTCTGTGAAGTTTGGAAAGTAGGAGACGAGGTACTGGCGGAATTAAAGCTGTGAGGACGGGCCGTGAGTCGTGCTTGGGTAGCTCAGTTGCTTAGCCGGCACGGTAGCTCAGCGTGTTCGGTCAGAGGGCTGCGTGCTCTCTGTAACAAAAAAACTGAGTCAAGGAATCAATGATCAACTTGAACGGATGTCGTGGGACGTCCGCCCAGACCAAAAGCAACGAACTATGTCGGAAAAAAAAATGGTAGAGCACTTGCCCGCGAAAGGCAAAGGTCCCGAATTTGAGTCTCGGTCCGGCACACAGTTTTAATATGCCAGGAAGTTTCATATCAGCGCACACTCTGTTGCAGAGTGAAGATCTCATTCCAGCGAAGAGAGAATCAGACGCCAGAGTTAGACGAACAACGCAAGAAAATGGAGCAAATAGGTGATGTACTCTGTACCATGTAAGCACATGGCAAGATATACGTACGTGAGGCGTTCAACACTTTACGTTTTCCGCACTGCATGAAAGATCACCAAGATAGTTCCTATTCCTAAACCACAGAAGGACGTTATCCTGGCCATAAATTACCGACCCTTTTGTCTTCTTAGTGGTTTGGGCAAAAGCTTCGAGAGAATCATCCAGGCCCGCATTTTCGACCCACTGCTGGAAGACCGTAGAATCAAGGCAGAACAGTATGACTTCCAGTGTAAACTCTCCGCGGAGCTGCAACTCCTTCGTCTGGCTAAACATGCTACCAGAAATTTCAATGTGTGTAGTGCTACTGCAGCGGTCTTCTTAGATAATGAAAGGGTCTGTGGTAAGGTATGGAGGGAACAACTAATTCGAAAAGTGGATGAACTGACGCCGATACCCAGTTGTTATGTGAAACTTATAGCTAGTCTTTTGACAGACAGAAAGATTGTTACAGCACAGGGCCAATCGTCTGATACCCGATTGGCACAGGCAGGATTGCCTCAAGGATCAGTTTTGTCCCCACTACTATTTAATCTCTATGTCAATGACAAGCCAACTGTCACAGGGGTACACATTGCGCAATTTGTCGATGATACGGCTTTTCTCACCAACGGCAGACATATCCACGCCAACATTCGACGCCTTCAGTGCCAACTAGATGCCACAGCCGCTTGATGTAAGACCAATAAAGTGCAACTGAATCCCACCACGTGGACAGCAGCCTATTTCAGCAAGGAACGGCCCCCGATGCCTGCCAGCTTGAGACAGCATGGGCGGGATATCCCCAGGGGGGGGGGGGGGGGCAACGGTGACTTACCTGGCGGTCACTTTGGACTAACACTTCTTCCTCCATAAACATGTTGTTGCCGGCCGGAGTGGCCGTGTGGTTCTAGGCGCTACAGTCTGGAACCGAGCGGCCGCTACGGTCGCAGGTTCGAATCCAAGAAACTCCTCCCTTTTTTCAAGAGTACTGACCTCAGTACGACAGTAAAGCTTCGATTATATAAGGCAGCGGCGCTCTCTAAGATACTGTATGGCACCTCGGTCTGGGGTGTTGCCAGTCGAACACAAACTAACCGTCCACAAGTTTTTCAAAATATGCCACTCAGATGGATACTTCGTGCCATCCGCTACATTCGCATCGTTGATTTACACGCTGCCCTCCATATGGATACAGTACTAGAAGCAGTGCGAAAACGGACGACGACTTTGCACAACAAAGTAGGCAATTTGCTTAACTTGGTGTACCATGTAAGAACTCTGGGCAGGACAATACCCCCTCCCATTGTTCCATGTCATCGGTATAAGGTACCACGTTCCTTGGTACTATGACATCCTAACCCATTCTACCAACTGGAGCCGGCCGCTGTGGTCGAGCGGTTCTAGGTGCTTCAGTCCGGAAGCGCGCTGCTGCTACGGTCGCGCGTTCGAATCCTGCCTCGGGCATGGATGTGTGTGAGTCCTTAGGTTAGTTAGGTTTAAGTAGTTCTAAGTCTAGGGGACTGATGACCTCAGATTTTAAGTCCCATAGTGCTTCAAGCCATTTGAACCACCAACTGGCGGTAACTTACGGACCGATATACAGGCCCTAAGAAGTTGATCCCAAACGTTTATTCATCAGAAAGTGCACCTAAGCACCTAATTACCTTCCACCATGAAGTATGGGTAGTCGTGGACGATACGTACTTTACTTGTATTTCATGACCCGTATTTTGCTGCAGATGTGAAGATCATCATTGCTTACCGAAACTGTAGTCTAAGGGCCGAACATTTTATGATCATTGACGGAAATAAAACAAATATATTCTTCATGCAGAAGTATTCTTACTAGCACGAAGCACTTATGAAGTAGACGTCGGGAAGGAGCGCACTCGGGCGGCGTGTTGACACAGGAGCGGCTCTCCCCCTGGCAGAGTTTTGTTTACGGCCGCCGGCAGCCAGGTGGGCCCAGGCACGCGTGCGCAGAGCGGCTTTTTTACCGGAAAAACTGCGCGCCTGCACCCCCTCCCCCTGCCCTTTCCCCTCCTCACCGCGCCAAAGCCACTCCCGAGCCGCACGCGCTCAGCTGTCAGCGCCGCACGCAGCCGCCGACTTCATCACCAACTCGCGTCCCGCCCCGTCACGCGCATGTCGCCACAGCGCACCGCCAATGATGCAACACACGCATATCCTTTCTTATTATTGTTGTTGTTATCGGTCTGAAGACTGGTTACACTGCAGCTCTCCACTCCATTTCGAGCAAGTCTTTCCGTATTTGCATAACTACTGCTAACGAATTTGAGTTCTGTATTCTAGCCATTATCTCCCTCTGGAATTTCTATCCCCCACCCTCCCCCAGCGCCGGCCCTACCTCCACAATTACCAAATTAACTGTCTCTTGATGCGTCAAGACTGCTACATTAGTATGGGATACAGACCGAAACAGAAGAAACGCTAAACAGTTTACTTAAAAATGAGATTTTCACTCTGCAGCGGAGTGTGCGCTGATATGAAACTTCCTGGCAGATTAAAACTGTGTGCCCGACCGAGACTCGAACTCGGGACCTTTGACTTTCGCGGGCAACAGTTCGACGACGTTTGCACCAGCAAGGACTATCAGCTCGGAGACCATGGCTGCCGTTACCCTTGACGCTGCATCACAGACAGGAGCGCCTGCAATGGTGTACTCAACGATGGGAGCACTTGCCCGCGAAAGGCAAAGGTCCCGAGTTCGAGTCTCGGTCGGGCCCACAGTTTTAATCTGCCAGGAAGTTTCAGTCTACTTAAAAGTACAATACTGGTCATTAAAATTGCTACACCACGAAGATGACGTGCTACAGACGTGAAATTTAACCGACATGAAGAAGACGCTGTTATGTGCAAATGATTAGCTTTTCAGAGCATTCACACAAGGTTGGCGCTGGTGGCGACACCTAAAACGTGCTGACATGAGGAAAGTTTCCAACCGATTTCTCATACACAAACAGCAGATGACCAGCATTCCCTGGTGAAACGTTGTGATGCCTCGTGTAAGGAGGAGAAATGCGTACCATCACGTTTCCGAATTTGATAAAGGTCGGATTGTAGCATATCGCGATTGCGGTTGATCGTATCGCGATATTGCTGTTCGCGTGGGTCGAGATCCAATTACTGTTAGCAGAATAGGGAATCGGTGGGTTCAGCAGGGTAATACGGAACGCCGTGCTGGATCCCAACGGCCTCGTATCACAAGCAGTCGAGATGACACGCATCTTATCCGCATGGCTGTAACAAATCGTGCAGCCACCTTTCGATCCCCGAGTCAACAGATGGGAACGTTTGCAAGACAACAACCATCTACACGAACAGTTCGACGACGTTTTCACCAGCAAGGACTATCAGCTCGGAGACCATGGCTGCCTTTACCCTTGACGCTGCATCACAGACAGGAGCGCCTGCGATGGTGTACTCAACGATGGGTGCACGAATGGCAAAACGTCATTTTTTCGGATCAATTCAAGTTCTGTTTACAGCATCGTGATGAGCGCATCCGTGATTGGCGACATCGCGGTGAAAGCACATTGGAAGCGTGTATTCGTCATCGCCATACTGGCGTATCACCCGCCGCGATGGTATGGGGTGCCATTGGTTACACGTCTCGGTCACCTCTTGTTCGCATTGACGGCACTATGAACAGCGGACGTTACATTTCAGATGTTTTACGTCCCGTGGCTCTAACCTTCATTCCATCCCAGCGAAACCCTACATTTCAGCAGGATAATGCACGACCGCATTTTGCAGGTCTTGTACGGGCCTTTCTGGATGCAGAAAATGTTCGACTGCTGCCCTGGCCAGTACATTCTCCAGATCTCTCACCAATTGAAAACGTCTGGTCAATGGTGGCCGAGCAACTGGCTCGTGACAATACGCCAGTCAGTATTCTTGATGAACTGTGGTATCGTGTTGAAGCTGCGTGGGCAGCTGTACCTGTACACGCCATCCAAGCTCTGTTTGACTCAATACCCAGGCGTATCAAGGCCGTTATTACGGCCAGAGTTGGTTGTTCTGGGTACTGATTTCTCAGGATCTATGCACCCAAATTGCGTGAAAATGTAATCACATGTCAGTTGTAGTATAATATATTTGTCCAATGAAAACCTGCTTATCATCTGCATTTCTTCTTGGTGTAGCAATTTTAATGGCCAGTAGTGTTTCACTGACTGGTTTTCTCCGAATCATCTCACTCTCAATTCTAAAAAAAGACACAGTATAATCAGTTTTTTCGAATACAGAGGTATCACGCCAGTGATAACACATGGTGAAATAATGAGTAGGGGGGGAACTTCGAAAATTTTAGGTGTCCATATTGATGTGAATTTAAACTGGAAAAAGCAAATTTTGAAATACCTAAAACAAGTTGTTTCAGCCGTATTTCCACGTAGAATCACTTCAAATCTTGGAGATAAAATTACAAATCAGTAAATTGACATATTTTCATTCAACAGCTTCATTTGGAATAATGTTTTGGGGTAACTCACCTTCAAGAAAGACGACATTCGGTGATCAGAAGCGTGCAATAAGAATAATACGTAGCGCTCACCCACGATCATCTTGTAGACATCTGTTTAAGGAGTTTGGCATTCTGAGTACAGCTTCACAGTATATTTATTCCCTCATGAAATTTGTTGCAAATAATCCGCTACAGTTCAAAGGGAACGATGATGCGCACAATTACAATACCAGAACGAAAAATGAAATTCATTACTCCACACTAAGGTTGCTTTAGCATAAAAGGTGTGCACAAAGCTGCAACAAAAATTTTTGACCATTTACCCACTGATGTAAAGTGTCTGACAGACAGCAATGTAAAATCTGAAAACTGACTGAAAAAGTTTCTCCTTGACAATTTCTTCTGTTCCGTAGGATTTCTATTATTGTAATTTGCAAAAGGTGGTAGGTAGGCATCACTAACTAATATTCGCATGTTACAAAAATTAAAACATTTTTAAAATATTTCATAAATGTTCAGCATGTAGCCATATACAAATTAATTTGCGACGTGAATGTAAAATAACTCATTTCACATCATTACGATTTATCGTGGAACATGAAACTAAGTTCAAAAATGGCTCTGAGCACTATGGGACTTAACTTCTGAGGTCATCAGTCCCCTAGAACTTAGAACTACTTAAACCTAACTAACCTAAGGACATCACACACATCCATGCCCGAGGCAGGATTCGAACCTGCGACCAGAGTGGTCGCGCTGTTCCAGACATGAAACTAAGTGAACCATGTCTCTTTATGTGGTACTTTATCTATCCATCTAACCCTCAACACTCTTCTTTAACACAGCATTTCAAAAAGCTTCTCGAAAACTGCAGAAATTTGCGGAAGGGTTGCACTTCTGTCACACTGAATGATTCTCTTCAGTATTCCTTGGTCCCGTTCATGCAGGATCTTTTTCTGGCCGTAGCGATGTCGGAGATTTGATGCTTTACTGGATTCCTGATGATCGTATGGCAATGTTGGCCGGGATGTCCCATTCGGGTTCGGCCGCCAAGTGCAAGACTTGCTTCAGTCGGCGCCACATTGGGCGACTTGCGGCCGATGACGAGGATGAGATGATGATGAGGACAACACAACACCCAGACCCCGAGCGGAGAAAATCTCCGGCCCGGCCGGCAATCGAACCCGGGCCCATTGCATGGGAGGCAAGCACGTTACCACCCAGCTAAGCAGGCGGACACTGGATGCCTGATATTCACAGTACACTCGTGGAATGGTCGTACGGGAAAATCCCCACTTAAGTGAATGGGAGGCAAGCACGTTACCACCCAGCTAAGCAGGCGGACACTGGATCACTGATATTCACAGTACACTCGTGGAATGGTCGTACGGGAAAATCCCCACTTAAGTGAATGGGAGGCAAGCACGTTACCACCCAGCTAAGCAGGCGGACACTGGATCACTGATATTCACAGTACACTCGTGGAATGGTCGTAAAGGAAAATCCCCACTTAAGTGAATGGGAGGCAAGCACGTTAGCATCCAGCTAAGCAGGCGGACACTGGATCACTGATATTCACAGTACACTCGTGGAATGGTCGTACGGGAAAATCCCCACTTAAGTGAGTGGGAGGCAAGCACGTGACCACCCAGCTAAGCAGGCGGACACTGGATCACTGATATTCACAGTACACTCGTGGAATGGTCGTACGGGAAAATCCCCACTTAAGTGAATGGGAGGCAAGCACGTTACCACCCAGCTAAGCAGGCGGACACTGGATCACTGATATTCACAGTACACTCGTGGAATGGTCGTAAAGGAAAATCCCCACTTAAGTGAATGGGAGGCAAGCACGTTAGCATCCAGCTAAGCAGGCGGACACTGGATCACTGATATTCACAGTACACTCGTGGAATGGTCGTACGGGAAAATCCCCACTTAAGTGAATGGGAGGCAAGCACGTGACCACCCAGCTAAGCAGGCGGACACTGGATCACTGATATTCACAGTACACTCGTGGAATGGTCGTAAAGGAAAATCCCCACTTAAGTGAATGGGAGGCAAGCACGTTAGCATCCAGCTAAGCAGGCGGACACTGGATCACTGATATTCACAGTACACTCGTGGAATGGTCGTACGGGAAAATCCCCACTTAAGTGAATGGGAGGCAAGCACGTTACCACCCAGCTAAGCAGGCGGACACTGGATCACTGATATTCACAGTACACTCGTGGAATGGTCGTAAAGGAAAATCCCCACTTAAGTGAATGGGAGGCAAGCACGTTAGCATCCAGCTAAGCAGGCGGACACTGGATCACTGATATTCACAGTACACTCGTGGAATGGTCGTACGGGAAAATCCCCACTTAAGTGAATGGGAGGCAAGCACGTGACCACCCAGCTAAGCAGGCGGACACTGGATCACTGATATTCACAGTACACTCGTGGAATGGTCGTACGGGAAAATCCCCACTTAAGTGAATGGGAGGCAAGCACGTTACCACCCAGCTAAGCAGGCGGGCACTGGATCACTGATATTCACAGTACACTCGTGGAATGGTCGTAAAGGAAAATCCCCACTTAAGTGAATGGGAGGCAAGCACGTTAGCATCCAGCTAAGCAGGCGGACACTGGATCACTGATATTCACAGTACACTCGTGGAATGGTCGTACGGGAAAATCCCCACTTAAGTGAATGGGAGGCAAGCACGTGACCACCCAGCTAAGCAGGCGGACACTGGATCACTGATATTCACAGTACACTCGTGGAATGGCCGTACGGGAAAATCCCCACTTAAGTGAATGGGAGGCAAGCACGTTACCACCCAGCTAAGCAGGCGGACACTGGATCACTGATATTCACAGTACACTCGTGGAATGGTCGTAAAGGAAAATCCCCACTTATGTGAATGGGAGGCAAGCACGTTAGCATCCAGCTAAGCAGGCGGACACTGGATCACTGATATTCACAGTACACTCGTGGAATGGTCGTACGGGAAAATCCCCACTTAAGTGAATGGGAGGCAAGCACGTTACCACCCAGCTAAGCAGGCGGACACTGGATCACTGATATTCACAGTACACTCGTGGAATGGTCGTACGGGAAAATCCCCACTTAAGTGAATGGGAGGCAAGCACGTTACCACCCAGCTAAGCAGGCGGACACTGGATCACTGATATTCACAGTACACTCGTGGAATGGTCGTACGGGAAAATCCCCACTTAAGTGAATGGGAGGCAAGCACGTGACCACCCAGCTAAGCAGGCGGACACTGGATCACTGATATTCACAGTACACTCGTGGAATGGTCGTACGGGAAAATCCCCACTTAAGTGAATGGGAGGCAAGCACGTGACCACCCAGCTAAGCAGGCGGACACTGGATCACTGATATTCACAGTACACTCGTGGAATGGTCGTACGGGAAAATCCCCACTTAAGTGAATGGGAGGCAAGCACGTTACCACCCAGCTAAGCAGGCGGACACTGGATCACTGATATTCACAGTACACTCGTGGAATGGTCGTAAAGGAAAATCCCCACTTAAGTGAATGGGAGGCAAGCACGTTAGCATCGAGCTAAGCAGGCGGACACTGGATCACTAATACTCACAGTACACTCGTGGAATGGTCGTACGGGAAAATCCCCACTTAAGTGAATGGGAGGCAAGCACGTTACCACCCAGCTAAGCAGGCGGACACTGAATCACTGATATTCACAGTACACTCGTGGAATGGTCGTACGGGAAAATCCCCACTTAAGTGAATGGGAGGCAAGCACGTTACCACCCAGCTAAGCAGGCGGACACTGGATCACTGATATTCACAGTACACTCGTGGAATGGTCGTACGGGAAAATCCCCACTTAAGTGAATGGGAGGCAAGCACGTGACCACCCAGCTAAGCAGGCGGACACTGGATCACTGATATTCACAGTACACTCGTGGAATGGTCGTAAAGGAAAATCCCCACTTATGTGAATGGGAGGCAAGCACGTGACCACCCAGCTAAGCAGGCGGACACTGGATCACTGATATTCACAGTACACTCGTGGAATGGTCGTAAAGGAAAATCCCCACTTAAGTGAATGGGAGGCAAGCACGTTAGCATCCAGCTAAGCAGGCGGACACTGGATCACTGATACTCACAGTACACTCGTGGAATGGTCGTACGGGAAAATCCCCACTTAAGTGAATGGGAGGCAAGCACGTTACCACCCAGCTAAGCAGGCGGACACTGGATCACTGATATTCACAGTACACTCGTGGAATGGTCGTACGGGAAAATCCCCACTTAAGTGAATGGGAGGCAAGCACGTTACCACCCAGCTAAGCAGGCGGACACTGGATCACTGATATTCACAGTACACTCGTGGAATGGTCGTACGGGAAAATCCCCACTTAAGTGAATGGGAGGCAAGCACGTGACCACCCAGCTAAGCAGGCAGACACTGGATCACTGATATTCACAGTACACTCGTGGAATGGTCGTAAAGGAAAATCCCCACTTAAGTGAATGGGAGGCAAGCACGTGACCACCCAGCTAAGCAGGCGGACACTGGATCACTGATATTCACAGTACACTCGTGGAATGGTCGTACGGGAAAATCCCCACTTAATTGAATGGGAGGCAAGCACGTGACCACCCAGCTAAGCAGGCGGACACTGGATCACTGATATTCACAGTACACTCGTGGAATGGTCGTACGGGAAAATCCCCACTTAAGTGAATGGGAGGCAAGCACGTGACCACCCAGCTAAGCAGGCGGACACTGGATCACTGATATTCACAGTACACTCGTGGAATGGTCGTACGGGAAAATCCCCACTTAAGTGAATGGGAGGCAAGCACGTGACCACCCAGCTAAGCAGGCGGACACTGGATCACTGATATTCACAGTACACTCGTGGAATGGTCGTACGGGAAAATCCCCACTTAAGTGAATGGGAGGCAAGCACGTGACCACCCAGCTAAGCAGACGGACACTGGATCACTGATATTCACAGTACACTCGTGGAATGGTCGTACGGGAAAATCCCCACTTAAGTGAATGGGAGGCAAGCACGTTACCACCCAGCTAAGCAGGCGGACACTGGATCACTGATATTCACAGTACACTCGTGGAATGGTCGTACGGGAAAATCCCCACTTAATTGAATGGGAGGCAAGCACGTGACCACCCAGCTAAGCAGGCGGACACTGGATCACTGATATTCACAGTACACTCGTGGAATGGTCGTACAGGAAAATCCCCACTTAAGTGAATGGGAGGCAAGCACGTGACTACCCAGCTAAGCAGGCAGACACTGGATCGCTGATATTCACAGTACACTCGTGGAATGGTCGTACGGGAAAATCCCCACTTAAGTGAATGGGAGGCAAGCATGTTACCACCCAGCTAAGCAGGCGGACACTGGATCACTGATATTCACAGTACACTCGTGGAATGGTCGTACGGGAAAATCCTCACTTAAGTGAATGGGAGGCAAGCACGTGACCACCCAGCTAAGCAGGCGGACACTGGATCACTGATATTCACAGTACACTCGTGGAATGGTCGTACGGGAAAATCCCCACTTAAGTGAATGGGAGGCAAGCACGTGTCCACCCAGCTAAGCAGGCGGACACTGGATCACTGATATTCACAGTACACTCGTGGAATGGTCGTACGGGAAAATCCCCACTTAATTGAATGGGAGGCAAGCACGTGACCACCCAGCTAAGCAGGCGGACACTGGATCACTGATATTCACAGTACACTCGTGGAATGGTCGTACGGGAAAATCCCCACTTAAGTGAATGGGAGGCAAGCACGTGACCACCCAGCTAAGCAGGCGGACACTGGATCACTGATATTCACAGTACACTCGTGGAATGGTCGTACGGGAAAATCCCCACTTAAGTGAATGGGAGGCAAGCACGTTACCACCCAGCTAAGCAGGCGGACACTGGATCACTGATATTCACAGTACACTCGTGGAATGGTCGTACGGGAAAATCCCCACTTAAGTGAATCGGAGGCAAGCACGTGACCACCCAGCTAAGCAGGCGGACACTGGATCACTGATATTCACAGTACACTCGTGGAATGGTCGTACGGGAAAATCCCCACTTAATTGAATGGGAGGCAAGCACGTGACCACCCAGCTAAGCAGGCGGACACTGGATCACTGATATTCACAGTACACTCGTGAAATGGTCGTACGGGAAAAATCCCCACTTAAGTGAATGGGAGGCAAGCACGTGACCACCCAGCTAAGCAGGCGGACACTGGATCACTGATATTCACAGTACACTCGTGGAATGGTCGTACGGGAAAATCCCCACTTAAGTGAATGGGAGGCAAGCACGTTACCACCCAGCTAAGCAGGCGGACACTGGATCACTGATATTCACAGTACACTCGTGGAATGGTCGTACGGGAAAAATCCCCACTTAAGTGAATGGGAGGCAAGCACGTGACCACCCAGCTAAGCAGGCGGACACTGGATCACTGATATTCACAGTACACTCGTGGAATGGTCGTACGGGAAAATCCCCACTTAATTGAATGGGAGGCAAGCACGTGACCACCCAGCTAAGCAGGCAGACACTGGATCACTGATATTCACAGTACACTCGTGGAATGGTCGTACGGGAAAATCCCCACTTAAGTGAATGGGAGGCAAGCACGTGACCACCCAGCTAAGCAGGCGGACACTGGATCACTGATATTCACAGTACACTCGTGGAATGGTCGTACGGGAAAATCCCCACTTAAGTGAATGGGAGGCAAGCACGTGACCACCCAGCTAAGCAGGCAGACACTGGATCGCTGATATTCACAGTACACTCGTGGAATGGTCGTACGGGAAAATCCCCACTTAAGTGAATTGGAGGCAAGCACGTTACCACCCAGCTAAGCAGGCGGACACTGGATCACTGATATTCACAGTACACTCGTGGAATGGTCGTACGGGAAAATCCCCACTTAATTGAATGGGAGGCAAGCACGTGACCACCCAGCTCAGCAGGTGGACACTGGATCACTGATATTCACAGTACACTCGTGGAATGGTCGTATGGGAGAATCCCCACTTAATCGCTACATCGGAGACGCTGTGTCTCATCGCTTATATCTTGATAACCTGTCACTGTAGCAGCAGTAACCGAGCTAACAACTGCACCAAAGACTTGTTGTCTTATATAGGCGCTGCCGACCCAACGCCGAATTCTGCTTATTTACATATCTCTGTATTTGAATACGCATTCCTATGCCAGTTTCTTTGGAGCTTCAGTGTAAGACCGCAGTGTGTTAACTATGCTGTCGATCTCTACATAAGGCGCATTTTGTCAGTATTGGAGACACTTATGGTTAGTGTGGCATCGTACTCTATCGATACTACGCTAGGCAGTCCATGTCGAGAAGTTGGCAGTAACCCATGTGACTGCCCCGCCAATCTGTGGCTGGCTGCCGGCCGCTGTGGTCGAGTGCTTTTAGGCGCTTGGTCTGGAACGGCGCTGCTGCTACGGTTCCTGGTTCGAATCCTGCTCAGGTATGGATGTGTGTGATGTCCTTAGGTTAGTTAGGTTTAAGTAGTTCTAATTCTAGGGGACTGATGACCTCAGACGTTAAGTCCCATAGTGCTTAGAGCCATTTGAACCATTTTGTGGCCGCCTCCGAGAAACACTCTCTGCAGCACGCGCGGTTAGCACCATCATGGAGTCCACTTAAGAAAATGCCGGACCGACGCCAGGCCTAGTCTGCTCGTGGAGTTATCTCTGTCCTTTCGAAGCCTTATTATTTCGCCTTTGTTGTTACGGTATACGACGAACTTGTCTGTCTAAATGGCTCTGAGCACTATGGGACTTAACTTCTGAGGTCATCAGTCCCCTACAACTTAAAACTACTTAAACCTAACTAACCTAAGGACATCATACACATTCATGCCCGAGGCAGGATTCGAACCTGCGACCGTAGCAGCAGCGCGGTTCCGGACTCAAGCACCTAGAACCGCTCGGTCACAGTGGCCGGCTCCAGTTGGTGGAATGGGTTAGGATGTCATAGTACCAAGGACGATGGTACCTTTACCGATGGCATGGACCATTGGGGGGGGGGGGGGAGGGGGTAGTGTCCTGCCCAGAGTTCTTACATGGTACACCAAGTGACGCAAAGTGTCGTGCAGCGTCGTCGTCCGTTTTCGTACTGCTTCTAGTGCAGTATCCATATCAGGGCAGCGTGCAAGTAAACGATGCGAATATAGCGTCTGGCACTTAGTATCCATCTGCGCACCTTATTTTGAAAAACTTGTGGACGGCCAGTTTGTGTTGGACTGGCAACACCCCAGACCGAGCTCCCATACACTATCTTAGAGAGCGCCGTTGCCTTATATAATCGAAGCTTTGCTGTGGTACTGAGGTCAGTACTCTTGAAAAAAGGGAGGAGTTTCTTGGATTCGAACCTGCGACCGTAGCGGTCTCGCGGTTCCAGACTGTAGCGCCTAGAGCCACTCGGCCACCACGGCCGGCGAACTTGCCTGTCTCCCAGAACTGTTTGCATTGTATTCTGAGCTTGCTGTAACTCATGGTAAGTAAACCAGAGTAACGCACATATTGTACTTCTCATTATTTTTGCTCCCTGTCCTAGCACCCACATATTTGTTGGCATCTACCCCTGGGACGAACCAGCGGTTGGCGCGCTCTCGCATAGTCTTTAAACAAACTGCAGTTCCTGGGTATGTAAGTGTACTCCGTGGACGTCCGTTAGTTATACCAAGGAATATCAGTATTCAGTTGCAGTTTTGTTGGGGTCGCTTCTTGCCCCCGACGGTTCGTCGAGTAAACTGATTTTAACAAGGTAGTCGCCCAGTTGAACTACCTATCATCTGCATATGGAAAGCCTGACGACGCTGTGTTTTTTTACAGACGCACTTTACACAGTTTTTCACATTCTGTGGCAGCGGCTCAAGTGCTACATTGTATACAGGGTGAAAAGTATTTAAACCGACAAACTCTGCGATTTTTAGGGGACATCAAAACAAATATTTTTCCCTAATGTCATTTATTCCTATGAGGATTATTGAAACCGGTGGAGGTCGTATTACGCTCTTCAGTTGTTAGAGGCCGTATCGTATTGTAAACAACTGAAGAGCGATCTTCAGTTGTTAGAGGGCGTATTACGCTCTTCAGTTGTGGGCAACTGCTGTCCACTAGTGTAGTAGTGCATTCTCTCTGTTTAATAATGGAACGATACACCTGGAGTGAGTGCACTGATATGGTTGGTGCGTACTACATAGCGCACCACAGCGGACGAGCTGCACAGCGGGTTTATCAACAACAATATCCTAATAGCCGTATCCCGCTTAATACGACCTTTGCTGCTGTGTACCAACGTCTGCGTGAGACCGGATCATTTAGCATATTACCTGGACAGGGACTCCGTCGCACGGTAAGAACGCTGCAATTTGAGGAAGCTGTCTTGCAGCATGTGGAGCGGGATCCTTCAATCAGCACTCGTGCAACGAATCAGACGAATGTAAGAACAGTCCTTCGAGAGCAATTGTTACGTCCATTTCACTTACAGCGTGTCCACAACCTGGAACCAGTTGATTATCCACCCAGAGCACAGTTTTCGCAGTGGTACCTGAAACAGTGTGAAATGCATCTTACATTTCCGTCCTCTGTGTTGTTTACCGATGTAGCAACGTTCGGGCATGATGGTGTCTTCAACATGCACAATTCGCATGTTTGGAGTGAGGATAACCCATATGCCACAGTTACTAGCCCTCATCAAGTGCGGTTCTTCGTTAATGTGTGGGTCGGTGTTGTTGGGGACTGTTTAATTGGGCCGTATCTCCTACCTAGGCCATTAAATGGCAGCCACTATTACAATTTTCTCGCCAGAGCATTGACAGAATTGCTGGAAGACGTCCCGCTCCCTAAAAGACCACGCATGCAGTTCCAGCATGACGGGGCGCCGGCACATTTCAGTCGTCGTGTGCGTCGATTCCTGGACCGACGGTTCCCAGGAACGTGGACTGGCAGAGGTGGACCTGTGCCATGGCCTTCTCGATCCCCAGATATGTCCCCTCTGGACTTTTTTGTGTGGGGAGAGATGCGCAACCTTGTTTAAGCAACCCCTGTTGCGTCAGAAGAGCATCTGGTTGCCCGAATAGTAGCAGCAGCAGGAACAATTCAGGATACTCCTGGGGTTTTTGCCCGTGTCAGACAGAACATGATCCGACGGTGTAACCTTTGTTTACGTGTCAATGGAGGCATTTTTGAAAATCTACTGTAATTGAAATTGGGTTGTGTTAATGTGTTGTCTCTTGGTCATAAAAAAATGGAAAAAGTGTTTGTTGGTTTAATTAATTTGCCGCCACAGAAATCTTCTTCTACCTGTTTAAATACTCCTCATAGGAAAAAATGACATTAGGAAAAAATATTTGTTTTGATGTCCCCTACAACCTCCCAGAGTTTGTCGGTTTAAATACTTTTCACCATGTAGAGACTTCCGCGGCGCCTTCCAGGATTCTGAATCGCTAAGTAGCGAGCGCCAGACATGGCGCACAGAAGCACAGATATGGCCATCTTATGAAAAACTCTCTTTACTGGCACCGACCCGTTTGCTGCTTCTGTAACTCGTGCTCGTATGCCACTCCTACCCCGTTACTGTCATTTACAGTAAGATGGAAGCAAAAGTATTGTACCATAATTAAAAGAAATGAAGAGCAGAAAGACTACAAGAGAAGATGGAATCAGTGCTGAGTTGTGGAGTACGGGGGACCAGTACTAAATTAGATTCCTGCACGTAATTAACAGAGGTTGGATGGATGTAATATTCCAAGACCACGGTTTCAGTGCCCAAATTTATGCATATACTCGTATTTTAAGAAAGGCGCTAGGATCAGGTGTGAAATTGATAAGGAAGTAATTGTTTTGGATACAAACCACAAAATATACGGGTTTGCAAGAATATTAAGTAAAGAGTACGAACCATCACACACGTTTTATCAATAGAAGACCAAAACGATTTTAGAAAAGGGCGACCCTGCACAGTCCCTCTTTCACAGTTAAGCAGATAATACACTGAAGAGCCAAAGAAGCCAGTACACCTGCCTAATATCGTGTAGGGCCTCACGAGCACGCAGAAGTGCCGAAACACGACGTGGCATGTCTGAAGTAGTGCTGCAGGGGAATGACACCATGAATCCTCCATAAATCCATAAGAGTATGAGAGGGTGGACATCTATTTTCAACAGCACATTGCAAGGCATCCAGGATATCCTCAATAACGGTCATGTCGGGGGAGTTTGATGGCCAGCGGAAGTGCTCAAACTCAGAAGAATGTCCCTAGAGCCACTCTGTAGCAGTTCTCCACGTGTGGAGTGTCGCATTGTCCTATTGGAATTGCCCAAGTGCGTCGGAATGCACAATGGACATGAATGGATGCAGGTGATCAGACAGGATGCTCACGTACGTGTCACCTGTCAGAGTGGTATCTAGGCGTATCAGGGGTCCCGTATCACTCCAACTGCCCACAACCACACCATTGCAGAGCATCCGCCAGCTTGAGTAGTCACCTGCTGACATGCAGGGTTCATGGATTCATGAGGTTGTCTGCATGCCCATACACGTCCATCCACTCAATACAATTTGAAAGGAGACTCGTCCGGTCAGGCAACATGTTTCCAGTCATCAACAGTCCAATGTCGGTGTTGGCGGTCACAGGCGAGGCGAAAAGCTTTGTGTCGTGCAGTCATCATCAAGGGCACACGAGTGCGCCTTCGGCTCCGAAAGCCCATGTCGCTGATGTTCCGTTGAACTATTCGCACGCTGACACTCGCTGATGGCCCAGCATTGAAATCTGCAACAATTTGCGTAAGGGTTGCACTTCTGTCACGTTGAACGATTCTCTTCAGTCGTTGTTGGTCGCTTTCTTGCAGGATACTTTCCGGCAGCAGCGATGTCGGATATCTGATGTTTTACCTCATTCCTGATATTCATGGTACGGTTGCGAAATGGTCGTACGGGTAAATCGCCACTACGTCGCTACCTTGAAGAAGCTGTATCCCATCGCTCGTGCGCCGACTATAACACCACGTTCAGACTCACTTAAATCTTGATAACCTGCCATTGTAGCAGCAGTAACCTAGCTACCAACTGCGCCGGACACTTATTGTCTTATATACGTGTTGCCGACAGCAGCGCCGTATTCTGCCTGTTTACATTTATCTGTATTTCAATACGGATGCCTATACCAGTTTCTTTGGCGCTTCAGTATAGAAAAAGAGAAGGAAATGTAACCTTGAAACTCATATAACTTTTACTGACTGCGAAAATGCATTAGACCGATTAAATAGGGGAAAATTATGGGAAGTCATGCCACAAAGAGGATATCCGAATCATCTTATTAAAGTATTAAAATATATACACTCCTGGAAATGGAAAAAAGAACACATTGACCCACCATACTTGCTCCGGACACTGCGAGAGGGCTGTACAAGCAATGATCACACGCACGGCACAGCGGACACACCAGGAACCGCGGTGTTGGCCGTCGAATGGCGCTAGCTGCGCAGCATTTGTGCACCGCCGCCGTCAGTGTCAGCCAGTTTCCCGTGGCATACGGAGCTCCATCGCAGTCTTTAACACTGGTAGCATGCCGCGACAGCGTGGACGTGAACCGTATGTGCAGTTGACGGACTTTGAGCGAGGGCGTATAGTGGGCATGCGGGAGGCCAGGTGGACGTACCGCCGAATTGCTCAACACGTGGGGCGTGAGGTCTCCACAGTACATCGATGTTGTCGCCAGTGGTCGGCGGAAGGTGCACGTGCCCGTCGACCTGGGACCGGACCGCAGCGACGCACGGATGCACGCCAAGACCGTAGGATCCTACGCAGTGCCGTAGGGGACCGCACCGCCACTTCCCAGCAAATTAGGGACACTGTTGCTCCTGGGGTATCGGCGAGGACCATTCGCAACCGTTTCCATGAAGCTGGGCTACGGTCCCGCACACCGTTAGGCCGTCTTCCGCTCACGCCCCAACATCGTGCAGCCCGCCTCCAGTGGTGTCGCGACAGGCGTGAATGGAGGGACGAATGGAGACGTGTCGTCTTCAGCGATGAGAGTCGCTTCTGCCTTGGTGCCAATGATGGTCGTATGCGTGTTTGGCGCCGTGCGGGTGAGCGCCACAATCAGGACTGCATACGACCGAGGCACACAGGGCCAACACCCGGCATCATGGTGTGGGGAGCGATCTCCTACACTGGCCGTACACCACTGGTGATCGTCGAGGGGACACTGAATAGTGCACGGTACATCCAAACCGTCATCGAACCCATCGTTCTACCATTCCTAGACCGGCAAGGGAACTTGCTTTTCCAACAGGACAATGCACGTCCGCATGTATCCCGTGCCACCCAACGTGCTCTAGAAGGTGTAAGTCAACTACCCTGGCCAGCAAGATCTCCGGATCTGTCCCCCATTGAGCATGTTTGGGACTGGATGAAGCGTCGTCTCACGCGGTCTGCACGTCCAGCACGAATGCTGGTCCAACTGAGGCGCCAGGTGGAAATGGCATGGCAAGCCGTTCCACAGGACTACATCCAGCATCTCTACGATCGTCTCCATGGGAGAATAGCAGCCTGCATTGCTGCGAAAGGTGGATATACACTGTACTAGTGCCGACATTGTGCATGCTCTGTTGCCTGTGTCTATGTACCTGTGGTTCTGTCAGTGTGATCATGTGATGTATCTGACCCCAGGAATGTGTCAATAAAGTTTCCCCTTCCTGGGACAATGAATTCACGGTGTTCTTATTTCAATTTCCAGGAGTGTATGTAAATACACGACAATCAGCGTACGTATCAGAAACGGAAGGTAGGCCTATAGAAAAAGGTACATGTGAACCAATGTGTAAGGCAAGGTTGTAGCTTGTCTCCTTCTTTACAATTTGAATAGACAATTTGATTAGAGAACAGATGTATAAAATCAGCGGAGGCATTTGTATTCCTCCAAATTTGAACCTTAAGACGATGTTATTTGCTGATGATCATATTGCTATAAGTAAAACTGAAGACGTGCTGCAAAGAGCGATACATATGTTACGGAATTTATGTGATAATCATAATTATAAAATTTTCGTAAATAACAGAAAAACAATGACCTTCAAAGGTCAGTATACTGATGTAACCAAAATTGTAATCTGTGACATTATATTAGAACAAGTTACGAGTTTTAATTACTTAGGAACATAAGTTAGATGTAAATATGAAAAGGATTTCAAAAACAAATTGTTATGACCAGATGAAACTATAGTCTTCCGGCCATAACAGTGGGCTCTTTTATTGCTCTGGGAAATGGCTTATCGTAACTACAACAAACGAAATATTAGTTCACTTTATTACATTAATGATAAAAAGATTTATTTAACTTGATACAATTCTTTGTCACAGAAGTGTTTGATAATTTCGACTGTAAATGACTATTAAAGCATCATTTGATGCACTAATTAACAAAGTGATATCTTGAAGTACAATTTTCAACATTTATAACAGTACGTTTCCATCTTACTCTTTAGTCCTATTCGACGATGTTGACTGCTTCATCTGAGGTCACGAACTGTAGCAGAGCGTTTCCAAGCTCGGCTGTATGTTGACCTCCATGCGAGAGCCCTGCTGTGCTTTTTTAGCATCTCCCATTCGTCGTCGATTGCAGCAAGACGTGACTAATGGCTGTGGTATCGCAGCGTTTCACTGACTGTGGTGTGGCACCGCGATCTTTGGAGGATATCACATAAATTACCTATGTTCCAGGAGGCATGTGGTAAAATAAAAAGAAGCCTAAAAACTAAACTAGGAAAGGAACACGAGCGAAGTCCTACAAAGTAATGGCTGTGCATGATTTTCTCTATGGATCTGAAACACTGACTTCGACAAAAATTTGATACAAACAAGATACATGCTGCCGAGATTAGTTTCTTAAGCACAGTAACAGAACGTAACGTTTCAGATAAAATTTCAAATGAAATATAAGGGAAGGACTAGGAATAAATTCTTTGGAAGAAAAGTTGTAAACTATAGAAATGACTGGAAAAGTATTGCGACAGAATACCAAAGGAGAAGATCCCAAAAAGAGTATTGTACTGTAAACCTAAGGGAACAAGATATCCTGGAAGACATGTTTTGAAGCCAGAACAGGCAACATTGTCTAGTCCACGGAGTGCAGAAGAAGATCATTTGTCTGCAAATCGGTACTCATTTGCACGAATGTGTGAAACCCCTTTAAAAATGGTTCTCAGTTAATCAGAATCGCAATCGTCAGTCTGACGTGTAGATGGGATCCACTCCTTTCTCACCTCCCTGTCTTAGCGATTACGAAGAACACGTACGAATGTAGCTTTCAGCCATATTAGGCCCTATTCGTAAACATATTCGTACACCTGCAAGGGAACAAAATACAGGGTGTATAAAAAACATCATCCAATTTGGCATGTCTATATTTCTGAAACTAATAAACATATACAACAACTTTTGTTTTTTGATGAAGAGAAACTCAAAAAGTTTTTTGAGATGCACGGCATATGTCAATGCGGTATTCAAATTGTGCCCACACTGCAGCGAGCATGTCCTGAGTTACAGCTTGCACAGCTGCTGTAATGCTATCTCTCAGTTCATTCATTGTTATGGCAACGGAGACACATAAACCAGAGTCTTTTACAAACCCCCACGAGAAATAATCACATACACTCAGGTCCGGTGATCTTGTAGGCCAGTAATGTAAGGCTGAATAACCTGATGCATTGCGACCGAACCATCGTTCAGTAAGCCTTTGAATTAAAACTTCCCACACTTCCAGTTGCCAGTGTGGCGGTGCCTTATCCTGTTGGTAAATGAAGTCGTTCGAATCAGTCTCCAACTGCTGGAAAAGAAAGTTCTCAAGCATATCGAGATTTGTGCTTCCTGTAACACTGTTCTCGGCAAATAAAAATGGACCATACAATATTTCCCGTGAAACTACACAAAACACATTAAATTTTGGAGAGTCCCTCTCGTATTGTACAACTTCATGTGGTTGTTCCGTACTCTATATTCTCACATTATGACGGTTCATCTTTCCATTTAAATGGAATCTAGCTTTGTCACTAAACATTAAGCGTGGAAGAAAACTGCCATCCTCCATCTTGCCAAGAACGATATTACAGAACTCCACACGTTGTTGTTTGTCAACTTCACGAAGAACTTGCAGTAGCTGAATTTTGTATGGTTTCATGTACAAACGTCGACGCAACACACGCCAGACGGATATAGGGGGCATGTTGAGCTGTCGAGCTGCACGGCGAACGGATATCTGCAGACTCCTTGTGAAACTACACTCCTGGAAATGGAAAAAAGAACACATTGACACCGGTGTGTCAGACCCACCATACTTGCTCCGGACACTGCGAGAGGGCTGTACAAGCAATGATCACACGCACGGCACAGCGGACACACCAGGAACCGCGGTGTTGGCCGTCGAATGGCGCTAGCTGCGCAGCATTTGTGCACCGCCGCCGTCAGTGTCAGCCAGTTTGCCGTGGCATACGGAGCTCCATCGCAGTCTTTAACACTGGTAGCATGCCGCGACAGCGTGGACGTGAACCGTATGTGCAGTTGACGGACTTTGAGCGAGGGCGTATAGTGGGCATGCGGGAGGCCGGGTGGACGTACCGCCGAATTGCTCAACACGTGGGGCGTGAGGTCTCCACAGTACATCGATGTTGTCGCCAGTGGTCGGCGGAAGGTGCACGTGCCCGTCGACCTGGGACCGGACCGCAGCGACGCACGGATGCACGCCAAGACCGTAGGATCCTACGCAGTGCCGTAGGGGACCGCACCGCCACTTCCCAGCAAATTAGGGACACTGTTGCTCCTGGGGTATCGGCGAGGACCATTCGCAACCGTCTCCATGAAGCTGGGCTACGGTCCCGCACACCGTTAGGCCATCTTCCAATCACACCCCAACATCGTTCAGCCCGCCTCCAGTGGTGTCGCGACAGGCGTGAATGGAGGGACGAATGGAGACGTGTCGTCTTCAGCGATGAGAGTCGCTTCTGCCTTGGTGCCAATGATGGTCGTATGCGTGTTTGGCGCCGTGCAGGTGAGCGCCACAATCAGGACTGCATACGACCGAGGCACACAGGGCCAACACCCAGCATCATGGTGTGGGGAGCGATCTCCTACACTGGCCGTACACCACTGGCGATCGTCGAGGGGACACTGAATAGTGCACGGTACACCCAAACCGTCATCGAACCCATCGTTCTACCATTCCTAGACCGGCAAGGGAACTTGCTGTTCCAACAGGACAATGCACGACCGCATGTATCCCGTGCCACCCAACGTGCTCTAGATGGTGTAAGTCAACTACCCTGGCCAGCAAGATCTCCGGATCTGTCCCCCATTGAGCATGTTTGGGACTGGATGAAGCGTCGTCTCACGCGGTCTGCACGTCCAGCACAAACGCTGGTCCAACTGAGGCGCCAGGTGGAAATGGCATGGCAAGCCGTTCCACAGGACTACATCCAGCATCTCTACGATCGTCTCCATGGGAGAATAGCAGCCTGGATTGCTGCGAAAGGTGGATATACACTGTACTAGTGCCGACATTGTGCATGCTCTGTTGCCTGTGTCTATGTGCCTGTGGTTCTGTCAGTGTTATCATGTGATGTATCTGACCCCAGGAATGTGTCAATAAAGTTTCCCCTTCCTGGGACAATGAATTCATGGTGTTCTTATTTCAATTTCCAGGAGTGTATTTTGGATGCGTTCGACGTCTGTGTCAGACACTCGTGGACGATCCGACGATTTGCCTTTACACAAACAATCTGTTTCTCGGAATTATTCATGCCATCGTCTAATGCTCTGTGCTGTAGGAGGATCCACACCACACCTAGTACTACAGTCACGCTTAACAGTTGTTACTGACCCGCACTGCGCAAAACGTAGAACACAAAACGCTTTCTGTTGTCCCGACACCATTTTTATTAGAACTGAAGTGGGCCCACACTGCTGCTACGGAGGGGGAAACATGTAAAACTCGAGAGTTTTAACTTTAAATGCGAACATTTTAGGTTATCATTTACCGTGACTGTTATTGACATCAAATGAAACAACAAGTTTACTGTTACCAGTCACTGTTTATTTATCTCCACGACGCGTTTTAAAGGTTTAAACCTCCATCATCAGGTGGACTTACAATTGTTAATATGACATCTGTGTGTGCGTTGTGTTACGATATTTTGGAGGAACTTTTGGCTCTGTCTAGTGGAGAAACAAAACCCTATTTAAGAACATGGTTTTGGGTTTCTTTTGACAAATAATTAAACATGTATCTAACGGTAAAGATAAAAATAAGTAAAATAAAGTACCTCCAGTGGTCACAGGTTACAGGTTACAGGTTCCTTTCACTGTCGTAACAAATGGTTCAAATGGCTCTGAGCACTATGCGACTTAACGTCTGAGGCCATCAGTCCCCTAGAACTTAGAACTAGTTAAACCTAACTAACCTAAGAACATCACACACATCCATGCCCGAGGCAGGATTCGAACCTGCGACCGTAGCGGTCGCGCGGTTCCAGACTGCAGCGCCTAGAACCGCTCGGCCACTCCAGCGGCACTGTCGTAACACATCACATGTATACTGTCATAAGGAACCTGTGACCACTGGAGGTACTTTATTTTACTTGTTTTTATGTTTACCGTTAGATACACGTTTAATTACTTGTCAAAAGAAACCCAAAACCATGTTCTTAAGTAGGGTTTTGTTTCTCCACTAGACAGAGCCAAACGTTCCTCCGAAATATCGTAACGCAACGCACACACAGATGTCATATTAACAATTGTAAGTCCACCTGATGATGGAGGTTTAAACCTTTTAAACACGTCGTGGAGATGAATAAACTCGAGAGTTTGCTCTTTCCAACAGTACGTCGTTCATGCACATACCTCAAAGAGCGTAATAGTTGTAATTTTTTAAAATCGGTTGATTCTTTCTGATACACCATGTACAATTAAGTAACTTTATTTTTATTTTATTTTATTTTTTTGAGGTGATAATTGAAACTTTATGACCACCCTGGTGCTTTCAGCGGTGCTGTCGGTGTGCTTCGCTGCTACACTGCGCAGCCCGTACAGCGAAAACAGGCGGCGTCGGCGACAGCCACTCCGTCTCGAGAGCCCTTCACCCCTTGCGGCCGGCGCGGCGTTCCATTTTTAGCGAGTTGAGTTTCCCTGAACGGGCTGAATCCGGCGTGCATCTGTCCCGCACGCCTCGCCTCGCCAGCTGCCCCCACGCGCGTGCCGCGGCGCTCTCATTTCGGCCCGAATTCCCGCTAAAGCATCGCAAAAAAACCAGAACCGTCCTCTCGTCATATGGCGTCAACGTTAGTACAGACTCCCTCCTGTCTTCTCCGTCACACTTGCGAGGGAACGGGGTGGACGTGTCCTGCAGCACGCTCGAGGGATGGAGACAGAACTTCGCAATTATTTAGACTAAAGAAAATGAAGCACTCGTGGCTAAAAGCTAGTTTAGGAACTTCAGTAATTAATCAGGGGAAACACTTGGGTAATATCTTTATGCACACTACTGGCCATTGAAATTGCTACGCCACGAAGATGACGTGCTACAGACGCGAAATTTAACCGACAGGAAGAAGATGCTGTGATATGCACATGATTAGCTATTCAGAGCATTCACACAAGGCTGGCGCCGGTGGCGGCACCTACAACGTGCTGCCATGAGCAAAGTTTCCAACCGATTTCTCACACACAAACAGCAGTTGACCGGCATTGCCTGGTGAAACGTTGTTGTGATGCCTCGTGTAAGGAGGAGAAATGCGTACCATCACGTTTCCGGCTTTGATAAAGCTCGGATTGTAGCCTGTCGCGATTGCTGTTTATCGTATTGCGACATTGCTGCTCGCGTTGGTCGAGATGACTGTTAGCAGAATATGGAATCGGTAGGTGCAGGAGGGTAATACGGAACACCTTGCTGGATCCCAACGGCTTCGTATCACTAGCAGTCGAGATGACAGGCATCTTATCCGCATGGCTGTAACGGATCGTGCAGCCACGTCTCGATCCCTGAGTCAGCAGATGGGGACGTTTGCAAGACAACAACCATCTGAACGAACAGTTCGACGACGTTTGCACCAGCATGGACTATCAGCTCGGAGACCATGGCTGCAGTTACCCTTGACGCTGCATCACAGACAGGAGCGCCTGCGATGGTGTACTCAACGACGAACCTGGGTGCACGAGTGGCAAAACGTCATTTTTTCGGATGAATCCAGGTTGTGTTTACAGCATCATGATGGTCGCATCCATGTTTGGCGACACCGCGGTGAACGCACATTGGAAGCGTGTATTCGTCATCGCCATACTGGCGTATCACCCGGCGTGATGGTATGTGGTGCCATTGGTTACACGTCTCGGTCACCTCTTGTTCGCATTGGCGGCACTTTGAACAGTGGACGTTACATTTCAGATGTGTTACGACCCGTGGCTCTACCCTTCATTCGATCCCTGTGAAACCCTACATTTCAGCAGGATAATGCTCGACTGCATGTTGCAGGTCCTGTACGGGCCTTTCCGGATACAGAAAATGTTCGACTGCTGCCCTGGCCAGCACATTCTCCAGATCTCTCACCAATTGAAAACGTCTGGTCAATGGTGGCCGAGCAACTGGCTCGTCACGATACGCCAGTCACTACTCTTGATGAACTGTGGTATCGTGTTCAAGCTGCATGGGCAGCTGTACCTGTACATGCCGTCCAAGCTCTGTTTGACTCGATGCTCAGGCGTATCAAGGCCGTTATTACGGCCAGAGATGGTCGTTCTGGGTACTGATTTCTCAGGATCTATGCACCCAAACTGCGTGAAAATGTAATCACATGTCAGTCCTAGTATAATATATTTGTCCAATGAATACTCTTTTATCATCTGCATTTCTTCTTGGTGTAGCAATTTTAATGGCCAGTAATGTATGTTGCGAGGGCGGCCGAGTATTGGTAAATGGTAATGAACCAAAGCAGTATGACCACCGCTCACCGCGAAATCGAACGCTGCCTGGTGGAGCTGCGGGCACGTGTCGTATTAAGGAAAGTATGCCAACGGAACATAAACGAATGGGGAGTCATTCCAGCGACGATACCTACATCTCCGAGGGTCGTTCCATAAGTAATGCCCCACATTTTTCCTCAAAACATATTTATTGTTAAGAGTCAGATTCCTGTGACAATACACATCAACATGTCTTGTCCATGTCCCATTTTTCTACGCAGTCTCCACCACGTTCTATGGCCGTGCGCCAACGTTGTGGAAAAGTATGTACTTCCTGCTGGTAAAAGCTCTTATCCTGTTGTCGTAGCCATGTTTTGACTGCATGACTGACACTCTCGTCATCTTCAAAGTGTGTTCCGCGTAGAGAATCTTTAAGCGCCCCAAAGAGATGGTAGTCCGAGGGTGCCACGGGTGGATGAGGCAATGTCTGAAGCTGTGGCTGTGACAGGACGGTCCGAGCGTGGCTCATCATGGAGCTCTGTTTCTGCATCTCCAGAGGCTGTAACTTTCTTTACTCATCTCGCAACTGTACTCCTATCAACTGCAGCATCGCCATACACTGCACACAAACGTTTATGGATGTTCACCTCGGTTTCTTTTTCTGCACACAAGAAGTCAATAACAGCACGCTCCTTCTAACTTAAGTCGTATGTAGACGCCATTTTGGCGCTGTACTACGGCTCTGCCATGTGGCAGAACAGTTCGAAACTTCACCGGCGCACAGAACAAACATCAAATGTGAAGCATCGACGAGGAAGTTTGTCTATGTATATTAAAGGATTTTTTTAAAAAAATATAGGGCATTACTTATTCAACGACCCTAGTTTTTAAGACTCCGCAAGCTACTCTACGGTGCTTGACAGACGGTACCACATACCATTACTAATCATTTCCTTTCCTGTTCTACTTGCAAATAGAACGAGGGAAAAACGACTCCCTAAAGCAGTGGTCGTCAAACTGCGGCCCGTGGACCTCATGCGGCCCGAATGAAGTACCTGTTCGGCCTGCGATTCTGAGACGTATTTTATAATGATACGCATCTAGCAACTAACAGCGTAATCCAAAAATTGTAACTAACCTTCTTATTAAGAGTGCTGTTTACCCACAGTAATAAACAAAAATTGTTAGAGTGATATTAATATCTTAACATGTGCTTCATTTTAATCACCGTTGGTGAATTCAGCATTAAGTTACGTAAGGTTGGCCTCATGGGCAGAGGGGTAAGTATCGCGAAATCTGCGGGGCTAAAGGATGCGAGAGGGGGAGTATTTTATATTACCTTACGTTGGGCCCGCAGCGTTGTATACGTCAGTATACGAGAATGAAAATGAACGCTCCAGACTAGCTGCAATAAAGTGATATATATGTTTTAAATATTTCACACGACCGGTCTGTTTCGGCCTATTGCCATTATCAAGTCATGTGTAGTTGGAAGTGACGACCATATTCGATGTACAGTAAATATTTTCTGCCATGTCTTGGTAACTGCATTACCTTTGCAGTTCTGAAACGTAAGAAACATTTTTTCAGATACTTTGACAGCTGTTTACTACGCTACTATATGTACTTGCACAGTGCAATATGGTCGTCACTTCCAACTAGATTTCACTTGGTAATGATAATAGGCCGAACCAGGTCTGTCGTGTAAAATATTTAAAAAAATGTGTTACCTTGTTGCAGATACTTCTGGACGTTCATTATCATCATGTCTTAAACTGAATGTGCGTGCGTGACTCGTACCGATTATCTGCTATGGCACAAATTTTCAAACGGAACCAACATGCTATGGTATAAAGTTTGACACGGAACAAACATGCATTCATGAATGCACATTATAGAGACGGCCATCTTTATATGCGGTTCTTATATGTAGGAAGGAACATTAAATTTATTAGGCTGTTGTAATAAATGAAGTGAGTAGAAGAATTTAATCAAACTTTTGTGATGGCGTCGTCATACTCAATAGAGCATATATATATAAGTACACTTACCGTTATTAATCAATTAATCATCGGCTCACACAGACAAAGCAACAATACTTCGTCAGGCAGCTACAATGTCATAACTTTGGGGGTCGCTGAGGGTGGCAGCAATTTGAAACAGAGGACAATCGACACGAAGTGTTCCGAATGTCGCGGACTTCTAATGATCAATACTTGTTGGCCGACGGCCAACTAATCGCTCCCTTACTGTAGTTAGTCTAGCGGAGGCTCATAACACTCTAAATTATACAGGTTACCAATGAATTATGATATCGGTATGTATGTGGCCCGACCTGCCGCCCCACAATGTCAATATTGGCTCTTGAGCAAAAAGGTTTGATGAGTACTGCCTAAAGACTTCCGTACGAGCTCAGATTTCTCTTGTTTTGTTTTGTCTTCCCGGTCCTGACGCGGAATTATGCTGGGGAGCAGTAGAATCGTTCTGCAGTCGGTCTCAAATACCACTTCTCTAAATTTCCACAACAGTGCTTCCCTCCAGGGACTCCCATTTCAGTTTCAAAATGGTTCAAATGGCTCTGAGCACTATGGGACTCAACTGCTAAGGTCATCAGTCCCCTAGAACTTAGAACTACTTAAACCTAACTAACCTAAAGACATCACACACAGCCATGCCCGAGGCAGGATTCGAACCTGCGACCGTAGCGATCACGCGGTTCCAGACTGTAGCGCCTAGAACCGCTCGGCCACCCCGGCCGGCCCATTTCAGTTCACGAAGCATCTCCGTAGTACTTGACTGCTGATCGAACCTGCCGATAACAAACCTATCAGCTCGCCTCTGAGTTGCTTCGACGTCTTCCTTTCATCCCACCGGGTGGGGATCCCAAACACTCGAACACTACTCAAAAATGTGTCGCACTAACATTCCATACACCGTCTCCTTTACAGATAAGCCATACTTTCCCAACATTCCCCCCAATAAAACGAAGACGACCGTTCGCCTTCTCTACAACTAACTTGCAGTGCTTATTCCATTTCATATCACTTTGCAGCGTTACGCGTCGACATCTAATCGATATGACTTTTTCAAGCAGCACACTTCTAATACTGTATTCGAACGTTACTGGATTATCCTTACTGTTCATTCGGATTAATTTACGTTTTTCTACATTTAGAGCTATCTGCCATTCATTACACCAACTCGAAATACTGTCTAAGCCATCTTGTATACCCCTACAGTAACTCAACGACGACACATCCCCGCGAAAGACAGCGTCATCAGCAAAAACTCGCTAATTGCTACTCCCCGTGTCCGAAAGATCATTTACCTCTACAGAGAATAAGATCGTATCACACTCCCCTGAGGAACTCCTGACGTTACCCTTGTCTCTGATGAACACTCGCCGTCGAGGACAAAATACTGAGTTCTTTTATGTCATAAGTCTTGGGCCCACTCTCATATCTGAGAACCTAACCGTACGCTCGGACTTCCGTCAACAGCCTGTAGTGCCACTGTGTCAAACGCTTTCCGGAAATATGGAATCTGGCGGTTGCCCTCCACCCACGGTTTGTAGGATATCGTGTGAGAAAATGGCAAGCTGAGTTTTGCAGGAGTGATGCTTTCTAAATTGTGCTGATTTGTGGGGAGAAGCTTTTCTGTCACAAGGAAATTTATTATATTCGAACTCAGAATGTTTTGGAGAATTCTACAACAAACCAGTCTCAGAGGCTTTGGTCCGTAATTATGCTGCTCCGTTCTTTTACTTTTCTTTTATACAGGAGTCACCTACACTTTTTTACAGTCGCTTGGAACTTGGCACTGGGCGATAATGCCAGCTAAGCAAGGGCCACTGGCATAGAGCACCCTATGTAAAACCGATATGGGATTCCATCTGGCCTGGCCTCAGCATCCACTGACATAAGCGACTCTGACAAAGCACAGAATGTGATGACCCACTGCCTACGAGCGAGCATCTCGGAAACGGCGAAGCTGGTCGACTAGATTAGATTAGATTAGATTAATATTAGTTCTATCGATCATGAATACGATATTTCGTAATGATGTGGAACGAGCCAAATTTTCCAATACATGACATAATTAAGTTAATTTAACAACATAATTAAGTTAATATAACAACTATTTTATTTTTTTTATTTTTTTATAATTTTTTGTTTTTTTTTCTTAATTTATATCTAAAAATTCCTCTATGGAGTAGAAGGAGTTGTCGTTCAGAAATTCTTTTAATTTCTTCTTAAATAGTTGTTGGTTATCTGTCAGACTTTTGATACTATTTGGTAAGTGACCAAAGACTTTAGTGGCAGTATAATTCACCCCTTTCTGTGCCAAAGTTAGATTTAATCTTGAATAGTGAAGATCATCCTTTCTCCTAGTATTGTAGTTATGCACACTGCTATTACTTTTGAATTGGGTTTGGTTGTTAATAACAAATTTCATAAGAGAGTATATATACTGAGAAGCTACTGTGAATATCCCTAGATCCTTAAACAAATGTCTGCAGGATGATCTTGGGTGGACTCCAGCTATTATTCTGATTACACGCTTTTGTGCAATAAATACTTTATTCCTCAGTGATGAATTACCCCAAAATATGATGCCATATGCAAACAATGAGCGAAAATAGGCGTAGTAAGCTAATTTACTAAGATGTTTATCACCAAAATTTGCAATAACCCTTTTTGCATAAGTAGCTGAACTCAAACATTTCAGCAGATCATCAATGTGTTTCTTCCAATTTAATCTCTCATCAATGGACACACCTAAAAATTTTGAATATTCTACCTTAGCTATATGCTTCTGATTAAGGTCTATATTTATTAATGGCGTCATACCATTTACTGTACGGAACTGTATGTACTGTGTCTTATCAAAATTCAGTGAGATTCCGTGTACAAGGAACCACTTAGTAATTTTCTGAAAGACATTATTGACAGCTTCCTCAGTTAATTCTTGTTTGTCAGGTATGATTAGTATACTTGTATCATCAGCAAAGAGAACTAACTTTGCCCCTTCATGAATATAGAATGGCAAGTCATTAATATATATTAAGAACAACAAATGACCCAAGACCGACCCTTGTGGAACCGCATTCTTGATAGTTCCCCAGTTTGAGGAATGTGCTGATCTTTGCATATTATGAGAACTGCTTATTTCAACTTTCTGCACTCTTCCAGTTAGGTACGAATTAAACCATTTGTGCACTGTCCCACTCATACCACAATACTTGAGCTTGTCTAGCAGAATTTCATGATTTACACAATCAAAAGCCTTTGAGAGATCACAAAAATCCCAATGGGTGGTGTTCGGTTATTCAGATCATTCAAAATTTGATCGGTAAAAGCATATATGGCATTTTCTGTTGAAAAACCTTCGCATACTACTGTTGTGAGCATCAACAGAAAATGGTTGAAGCATGGGGAAATTATAAGTAGTTCACTCACTATTCGGCGTCCACGCCTCATCATAGAACGAGAAAGTGTGATGCTGCCAGCGGTGTAAAGCAGGATAGGCGACGATATGTGGCAGATTTGACGACATAGTACAGTGTTGGTGCAGCCACAGGTGTTTCGGAGCACACGATTCAGTGTTTACTTTTTAACATGGGGCTCAGCACATTATGACCCTTATGTATATCCCAGTGTTGGACCACCAACATCGTCAGTCTTGATTGTAGTGGCCATGCGATCATCGAGACCGTACTGTCGATCACTGGACACGTGTCGCCTCTACGGATGAATCACCTTTCCTGGTACGTGAGATCGATGGCTGTGTCGGGTACACTTTCATCCCGGGAAACGGCTATTTGAAACGTGTGCAGCACTACAGTCCAGGCTGGTGGACGCTATGGGGTATTTTCACTTGGGCTTCTTGGCCTCTCCAAGGCTCATCTCCCACCTGCCTCCAGATGGTTGTTGTAGGTGGATGTTCTGCCATGGCGCGTCTCGTTATCTTCTTGTTTGCCGCTCAGCCATGTAGGATTGCAGTCTGTAAGCTGATTTTTAGCTATCAGCGATTTCAGCTTAATCCACAGTTCCTCAGATTGAAGGCGCCATGACCGCTTTGGAATACCTCTACATAATTGCAGACCAACCTGTATCACTTCTTACTTGATGTCTTCCTCCACAATGATGGAATCGTCTTGAAGGATATTTTTCTGGATCACAAGGCCAGGATCGTGCTACATTGGTTTGATATTAGATTTATTTGCTATTTTCTTTTAGCCTGTTATCTTCATAAAAGAACAGACCGAATGTTGCATATGAATTGATATGAGTATAGCACAAATATTATAAGATAATTTCAAATGTGTTAGTCATAACTAAGCATTATGCTTTTAAGGGGAGGAAAAACATTCTACGTAGAATCTACATAAAAAAAGAAAAAAAGGAAGTCTACGTACTACCATTTGGCCATCTGGCGCACAGACATCTGTTCAGCCCGAATCCAGAAGACACATGCTACTAGTCTATTACGCTATGCGGTACTGGTAGATCACACATTTTGTACTTTATAATTCTGGACTACTAGTATACAACACCACACTTCACAGCAGTACACTACACAAGACTACACTACGATACTATACTTGGTATCAGTACCAAGTTGGATTTGTCATTTGTCTGGGTGGTTAGACCCCAGCTCGTTGAGTTGCAGCTCAGGACTCGCAGGTGCTGCGCTGCTTTGCCATCCAAGGTGCAGAGATTGGGAGATGGCTGTCAGGGTCTCAGGAAATCCTTCCTGGTCCTCTCCAAGGTTCATCTCCTAGCTGCCTCCAGAAGGTTGTTGTAGGTGGATGATCTGCCTTGGCGCGTCTCGTTTTCTTCTTGTTTGCAGCTCAGCAAAAAAAATGGTTCAAATGGCTCTGAGCACTATGGGACTTAATGT
This sequence comes from Schistocerca americana, assembly GCF_021461395.2. Taxonomy (NCBI): domain Eukaryota; kingdom Metazoa; phylum Arthropoda; class Insecta; order Orthoptera; family Acrididae; genus Schistocerca; species Schistocerca americana. The sequence goes on along the minus strand of NC_060125.1, from coordinate 250,427,183 downwards.
CTGAGGTCATCAGTCCCCTAGAACTTAGAACTACTTAAACGTAACTAACCTAAGGGCCTCACACACATCCCTGCCCGAGGCAGGATTCGAACCTGCGACCGTAGCAGTCACGCGGTTCCAGTCTGTAGCGCCTAGAACAGCTCGGCCACCCCGGCCGGCTGCCACTCAGCCATGTAGGATTGCAGTCTGTAAGCTTATATTTTAGCTATCAGTGATTTCAGCTGAAGCCACAGTTATTCATTCGTTATTATGTTATAGACTTTTGCATTACCAAATACGTTCCTGCTTCGTCCGTAAAATCTTCTGTAATGGCACATTTCCAGTCTATTTGCTCCAGTATGCCGATTTCTACACATTCACAATTGTCTGTGGTGCACTGCCGTATTTTTAGTAAACAGCTGGTACTTGGAGCCAATAGCCTTGCCACAGTGAAAACACCGGTTCCCGTTATCACCGAAATTAAGCGCAGTCGGGCTTGGCTAGCTCTTGGATATATCGTCGTCTGGGTCTGCAGAGCGCTGTTGGCAAGCGGGCTGCACTCAGCCCTTGTGAGGCCAACTGAGGAGCTACTTGATTGAGAAGTAGCGGCTCTGGTCACAACTGACAGCGGCCGGGACAGCGATGTGCTGACCACATGCCAATCCGTATCCGCATGCGGCGTCGCCTAAGGGCTGAGGATGACACGACAGCCGGTTAGTACCGTTGGGCCTTCACAGCCTGTTCGGGCGGTGTTTGTTTTTTGTTGTGGCTGGGATATCGGCCATGTCCTGACAAATAGTGCACAGCTACCTTACCTGGAAGGAAGTATGTCGTTGTTGTTCTTTCTTTTACGTCAGGTATGAATTAGTAGATTTTCCTCCCTGTTCCTGCCCTGTCAGAGATTTATTGCCATTCTCTACAAATGCATGCTTTTTGTTGTGTACGTAGTTCCGCGTAGTCAGCGCGTACATAACTTTCCCACTAGAGCGCGCCCCGCTAAGCACAACAGCGCAGGCGCAGCGCTCGTCCGTCTCCGCACTACGAGATGGCGCTGCCATAGAGACGGACCAAATTCTGCTTCCGCCAATCCGTGTATTAATACGTAACGCAGCCAATGAGATTACTGCTAACGTAGAACATTTTCTCCTCGCGGATCACACTCTCGCAGTGATACATGAATGCGCGAGGTATTATAACGAGTGTACAGACCTCCGATTAGTCAGTCTGTATCTGTCTGCACCACTCTGCATTAGTCTGTACCCGTCTGTACGAGTTCTACATTTGTCTGTACCAGTCTATACTCAAGTTGCAGTCTGCGCGAAATAAGATTACCATGTTCCTGTACATAGCCATGAAGATAAATGTATAGACACTTTTGTCAAGTATCAGAGATATATGTGAGAATAAGATTAACGTACCAATACCAAAGGAACTTCAGACTGTCAATTGTAAATAGCATCCAGAACCAAGTTAAGTAATTTTTATGCTTGTTATTATTTTAATAAATGTGTGTGAAAATTAATCAAGTTCTGTTTAAAGTTGGTCACCATCAATCTGCTACTCTAAGCGTGCAAGTGGCATTTCTATCGTCTGACCTAACGGCAGAAGATAAACACGCCACGATAAGACCACGAGACATATTGCCGACACTCGCCTACTTCGTTAGAGCGACAAGTCAAATAATCTGATGGTGTGTGTACTGAAGGTCTTATTGTACGCACACCACATTTTTATTCCCTTATTAGATACCGCTCTTGTGTCCAGTATCTCCATTACCTTATCATATTCATGCTTTTTGAGCCAATATAGTGCACCTCTCTTTCTTACGGCTAGGACTAGAGATACAGGCCTAATATAATCAGCAGGTCTCAGTCGGTGTTGTTCTATATGCGTCTGTCAGGCGCAAGAGTACACTTCTCTGTGCTCGCCGTAGAGGTTGTGATGTCCTTACCTTTCTGGCCGCGTGGCCCACAATAACGAGTAAAATTGTGTTGTGGTACGTTCACATTGCACTTAGTGGCAATTGAAAACTTCTTTGGTCAAACAGAGCTAGGTGGCGCAGGGGTTATCACAATGGACTCGCGTTCGGTAGGACAAACGTTCAAACCCGCGTCTGGCCCTCCTGATTTAGGTTTTCCGTGATTTCCCTAAATCGCTTTAGATAAATGGCAGGATTGTTCCTGTGAAAGTGCGTGGTTGACTTCCTTCGCCATCCTTCCATAATTCGATGGGACCGATGACCTCGCTGTTTGGTCCCCTACACCAAATCAACGATTCATACATGTGCTTCAAAGTTGACATCTTGACCACCAGACTGGTGTGATCTGTACCCGAAGGAACACATCTGGGATATAATCGGCCAGTAGTTCCATACCCGCAAACCAGCGGCCAGTAATTTATAGGAATTGCGTGATCTGTGTGTAGACATCTGGTGCCGTACACGTTCTGAAGGCTACCAAAGACTTTTCGGATCCATGCCACCCAGGATCATTGTTGTATTGCTTTCTGCTAGTTGCTTGATTATAAGGTGAACTGTCACCCCATTATGCGGGTGGCCTCATCAGCATGGGTACAGAGGTATTTTTTTATGTTTTTTTCGAACCGTTACGTAGCAGCATTACAAAGTCATTAGTTTTCGTCAAGAAGGCGATTTGCGTTAAAAATAAGTCTTTCTAGGAACCTGAACATTTTCAGGCGCTTGAATACACTTATCAGTTTAAGCTGGCCGTTAAAAGAACCAAGCGCCTCGTAAAGTAACGTCGCAGAGCTGTTCTTCCAGCACACCTACAAATAAAAAGCAGTCTCATGGCGCTCTGCGAACTGTTTGCTTTGGGAGACGAATAAATACCATCCAAATACAGCAGTAGGGCTCACTTTCTGGACCTATGTGCAGAATCAACACGCTTCTCTGGGACACGTACAGCGAGCCTCTGTGTTACGTGGACCAATAGTTTAGGTACCATGTTGTAGCAGTATAACTGAGTGCACAGTGCCAAAAGTTTAGCGAAGGCTATCGATTTTCAACGAGCAAGCCGTCTTATTTATCATTTGTCACGTACTTGATTAATGAATTTTACAACGATAGCTCGAAAGTAAGACCGCAGTTGAACCTCTTAATCATTCATGCTGCCAAGATAACACTGAAAGTTCTACGGGCGCTGTAGCATTACTTGAACGAATCTCTGTCTTAGCCGTCTTCATTTCTCGTATCTTTTACGTTTTGCTGCGGGCAATTCTGTCCTGTTGACCGAACAGTAACTGCCGGTGCAATAATCGATATAAGAACGACTGTTTAAGCACGTTTTGCCGCTCATTTCAGTGCTACCACGTCAAGGATTAAGTAAATTATTTGTATCTGTATCTGAGGACTGTATTCTATATATCTGTACTGTTGAATTTGTTTGCGGATCTTATTTACGAAGCTTTGTAATCTCGCCACTTGCCCTGTTTCTTTTAGTAACTTGATCATTATAGTAATCATTAAGATACGGGCCCAAATTAATTATGCTCGCAAGTCTGAGAGGAATACGATGCCCGGGTCGCGATCAGGACTGGAAATTGTAACACTGGTGTCTGCTTTACCAACAGCAGACGGCACTAGGAGAGGCTGTTACTGCTGTACCTATTCTTCTAGCTTCAGATCAGGGATATGATGCAGCTTCGCAAGCGGCTCCGAAAGGTACGGATATCAGACTGAAATTGCATCCCCGACCACGATATCATTGAAATTGAAGTTACACTGAATGTGAAGAATAGAAGTTTGAACTACATTCCTAGACAAATTGTTGCTTCCTGCGAGAAATTTTCAAAAGTTAATTTGAAACAAGAACTGAAGAACACCTTCCCATAAAGTAAATTAGACGCCCTTAAGACCTTGACTATGACCCATTTAGAAGGATTCCAGAAGGATTGGAACCTCATCTCAAAGCTGAAGGAGCTTCCCTATCTCTATAGGCTATACCAGAATCAGCTGTGGAGTCCATAATAGGAAGAGTAATGGTTATGTTCAGTAGACCTTCCTCTTCAACATCGTCCAGAGAAGCAGTCATTCGTTGTGATTTGTGGTTCTGAGGAGTTACAGAACCAAACGAGCATAAAACATGTGGACGCAAACTTTTTGGCAAAAATGTGATGCAAAACATGCCAAGTAATCTGCAGAAAGTTATCGGACAGTTGAGACATTGCGAAACACTGATTATCACAAACTGTTTTGTGAGTTGTATATACCAGTTCGTTGCTGGGAATAGATGGACGGCCACGCCTGTCCTCATCATGAACATTCGACATTTCACTCCTTAACCAACCACATCATTGACGCAGACCTTCGTTTAACACATTCGGTCCGCATATTGCACAAATTTCTCAGTGAATGTCAATAAATTTGATATTTTTTGCCACTAAAAATCGTATTGCAGGACGAAATTTACATTTGGTGAGATTTTCAATTGTTTCGCTCATTTTGAACGGCTTCTTTAGGCTAACGAAAAGCAATGTGTCTTCCTCGCAATCACAGCTCTAAACGCACAGACCTACTGCATGAGCTAGTGCATGCAGCATGAAAAGGACGATTACTTTCTACATATACGCACACACTCTGAACATCACTATGAAGCAAGTGGCAGACGGTACTTAGCACTTTGCCACATGGTAGGCTCTCCCCACTTCATTCGCTTGCGGACCACGGGAGGATGACTGCGTAAATACCTCTGTCCACACTGTGATTATTCGAATCTTGTCTTCGTGTTCTCTATGGGAACGATACGTAAAGGAACATCTCCGCTGTACGCCCTACAGACCGGCAAATGCTTCTCATAGCAATCGTGTACCAGCCTAGGTCATGTGACGGCAGAACGAGCGACGTCAGTAGATAGCTGTCCCCGAGGACTTGTTTGCCTCTGCCGCCCACATGATCGCAAGTATTTCCTATAACATCTCTACGCGGCACATTCCGTCGACCTCTGGGCCAGACGACAACTGCAACCCACCAGCCACTGCCGACTAAGGGAGCCGTCAGTGTCTGCCTACACCATCACCAGGTCTTCATCACTGAGACGACTCAGCAACTTGGTGTCTTCACTGTTTTAGCTGTAAACTGGAGATATTAAACACCACAGTTGCGGCGACTGCTACAGGACTTAAGTCTTTTCCTAAAACAAGAATTTCTCGTGCTTTACAAGAAAACGGACAAAAGATATTTTGTTAAGACCAATATTGTGGTAGTTGTGCTGTTGTTGTTGTGGTCTTCAGTCCAAAGAACGGTTTGTTGCAGCTCTCCATGCTACTCTATCCTGTGCACGCCTCTTCATCTCCGAGAAACTAGTGCAATCTACATCCTTCTAAATCTGCTTAGTGTGTTCATCTCTTGGTCTCCCTCTACGATTTTTACCCTCCATGCTTCCCTCCTCTACTAAATTTGCGATCCCTTGATGTCTCAGAAAGTTTGCTACCAACCGATCCCTTCTTCTAGTCAAGTAGCGCCACAAATTCCTCTTCTCCCCAATTCTATTCAGTACTGCTTCATTAGTTACTTGATCTACCCATCTAATCTTCAGCATTCTTCTGTAGCACAACATCTCGCTTCTTGTCTACACTGTTTATCGTCCATGTTTCATTTCCGTACGTGGCTACACTCCATACAAAAAATCTGACACTTAAATCTCTTCTCGATGTTAACAAATTTCTCTTCTTCAGAAATGCTTTTCTCGCATTGCCAATCTACATTTTTCATCCTCAGTACTTAGACATCATCAGTTATTTTACAGTCCAAATAACAAAACTCATCTACTACTTTAAGTGTCTCATTTCCTAATCTAATTCCCTCAGCATCACCTAATTTAACTCGACTACATTCCATTATCATCGTTTTGCATTTGTTGTTGTTCATCTTATATCCTCCTTTCAAGACACTCTCCATTCCATGCAACTACTCTTCCAAACCCTTTGCTGTCTCTGTCAGAATTACAGTGTCGTCGGCAATCTTCAATGTTTTTATTTCTTCTCCATGAATTTTAATTCCTACTCCAATTTTTTCTTTTGTTTCCTTTACTGCTTAGTCAATATACAGACTGAATAACATCGTGGATAGACTAAAACCCTGTCTCACACCCTTCTCAACCACTGTTTCTCTTTCGTGCGCCTCGACTCTTATAACTGCCATCTGGTTTCTATACAAATTGTAAATAGCCTTCCACACCTTGTATTTTACCCTTGCCAGCAACATAATATGAAAAAGCGTATTCCAGTCAACACTGTCAAAACCTTTCTCTAAGTCTACATATGCTATAAAAGTTTTGCCTTTCCTTAACCTGCCTTCTAAGATAAGTCGTAGGATCATTATTGCCTCGCGTGTTCCTACATTTCTACGGAATCCAAACTGATCTTCCCCGAGGTCGGCATCTGCCAGTTTTTTCCATTCGTCTGTAAAGAATTTGTGTTAGTATTTTGCAACCGTGACTTATTAAACTGATAGTTCGGTAATTTTCACATCTGTCAGCACCTGCTTTCTTTGGAATTGGAATTATTAATTCTTCTTGAAGTCTGAGTGTACTTCATCTGTTTCATACATCTTGCTCACCAGATGGAAGAGTTTTGTCATGGCTGGCTCTCCCACGGCTATCAGTAATTCTAACGGAATGTTGTCTACACCCGGGTCCTTGTTTCGGCTTAGGTCTTTCAGTGCTGTGTCACATTTTTCACGCAGTATCATGTTTCCCCTCTCATCTTCATCTAGGTCCGCTTCCAGTTGCATATTGTTGCCCTCAAGTAAATCAACCTAGTATAGACCCTCTATATACTCCTTCCACTTTTCCGGTTTTCCTTCTTTGTGTAGGACTTGTTTTCTCTCTGGGCACTTGATATTTATACAGGCGGTTCTCTTTTCTCCGAAGGTCTCTTTAATTTTTCTGTAGGCGACATCTGTCTTACCCATAGTGATATATTCTTCTACATCTTCACATTTGTCCTCTAGCCATTCCTGCTTAGTCGTTTTGGACTTCCTGTCGATCTCATTTTTGAAACGTTTGTATTCGTTTTCGCCTGCTGCATTTACTGCATTTTTATATTTTCTCCTTTCATCAATTAAATTTAATACCCTTGTGTTACTCATGCATTTCTACTACCCCTCATCTATTTATCTACTTAATCCTCTGCTGCCTTCACTATTTCAGCTCTCAAAGCTACGCAACCTTTTGCTACTGTATTCCTTTCCCCTATTCTTGTCAATCGTTCCCTAATGCTCACTCTGAAACTCTCTACAACCTCTGGTTCTTTCAGTTTATCCAGGTCCCATCTCCTTAAATTCCTAACTTTTCGCAGTTTCTCCTGATGACGACGTCCTCCTGAGCAGCCCCCGCCCGGAGATCCGAATGGGGGACTATTTCACCTCCGGAATATTTTACCCAAGAGAACACCGTCATCATTTAACCACATAGTAAAGCTGCATGCCTCGGGAAAAATTATAGCTGTAGTTTCCCCTTGCTTTCAGCCGCTCGCAGTAACTGCAGAGCAATGCTGTTTTGGTTTATGTTACAAGGCCCGATCAATCAATCTTCCAGACTGTTCCCCTGCTATTATTGAAAAGACTCCTGCCCCTCCGCAAGAACCACACATGTCTGGTCTCTCAACAGATACCATTCCGTTGTGGTTGCACCTACGATACGGTTATCTGTATCGCTGAGGCACGAAAGCTTCCTCACCAACGGCAAGGGCCATGGTTCATTAAGGCCGATATTACACTATTAAATTATTTTGACAAAGTCAATTTGTCCAATATATTTGACTTAGTGTAATACGGAAGTTTTGTCAAAGTCGCCTTTTGTCCAATGTATTTGAACAAATCGAGCCCCTCGCTTCGGATTGATCACAGAAAGCGTTCATCTTCTGTTTACTGCAGTGAAAAATATAACCTCTTGGAGAGATAGCACCGCTGCAGCTGTTTGATGTCTGCACTGTTTATAAACAAGGCTGATAAATGCACTTTGCGTGTTCCAGTGACTACGAAGCTGATAGAATTTACGAATCAGATGAGGTGCTCAGTAACTTGCAACATCCAGAGACAAAAACAGACCAAGAATAATGGAGAGCTTTAAAAAAATTACGTTGGTCATTAGCCGTGAAGAACGGCCTGCATGTACTTACTTAATAACATACCTATTTAATTTACAATATATTCATATAACACACAAATATTGTACATATTTTTTTCAGATACTTAAAAGTATGAGCTTAAGTGGTGTCAGTATACAGGCTGTTTACTAACCGCAGGTGTACTAGTTCCGAGTTTTAAAATTCTTAGCCCAGTTCGCGATAGATGACAGAAGTGTCAGCAATATTGAGATTGAAAGTACCAGAGGGACTCTTACATTCTACGAAGTTTTTGAGGTAGATGTATTTGTTCATGTTTGGTTTGTAAATATGATTGTCTTCTCGGGGCACTTTCCCAGCACCATTATAAAATGTTTTAAACTCGTCTCTAATCGCCTCCCCATGTATTACAAGTCAGTGGTAGTTTGGAAACCTATGGTTTGCATTTCCTGTCGTCCTCAGTGCTTCGTGACTTAAGATACGTACAGTTTCCTACTAGTGTAGGCACAGTTTCCTGACGAGGGTACATATTTTTTCTCCTTTCAGTTAGCATGTTGTGTGGTGTGCAAGCAGCTAGTGTTATTATAGTGACTTTTTCTGACGGTGGATTTATGAAAGTAAGGAAAACAGTGAGGCGACTGGCAAGAATCCCGCACGTGCTTTCCACTAGTCTCCTTCCACGTGACAACCTGTAATTGAAAACTTTTTCTTCTTTACAGTTTCCCTTCAAGGGATACGACTTCATAATGTTGCGGCTTAGAGGAAAAGCATCGTCTGCCAGCACAACCACTGGAGTTATTATATTTTGTGTTCCCTAGCTTTCTGCCTCCAGGAATGTTCAGAACAGATCTGTCGATAAGACATTCCCCTGAGCTTGCTTTCTGAAAACAGTCCAGCATCACCATCAGGTCCATTAGGTCCTACATCCACGTACAAGAATCTGTAGTTAGCGTCATCCAGAGCAAACATAATTATGCTGTTGAGAGATATGTAATTGAAAAAGGGAAAGCCTTTAGCATTCGTACGTTTGAGACGAATATGTCTTCCATCCACTGCCCCTGTTGTGCTAATGCATCCCACTTTTCTCCAAAATCATTTTCAATTTGCTCCCACTCTTCTCTGCGTATGGGTATCTGCGACCAAATTTGTGTAATTTCCCCATCCGGGGAAGTTCGGCCACAGGTTTGCAAGTCTTATTTCAGGTGACGCCGCATTGGGCGACTTGTGTGGCGATGATGATCATGAGGACAACAAATCACCCAGCCCACGCGCGGAGAAAATCTCCGATCCTGCCGGAAATCGAACCCGGCCCGCTGCATGGTAGGCAAACACGTTACCTCTCAGCTAAGCAGGCTGACTGTCTAACATAATATGTGACTAATGGCTTTCATTTATGTATTTATAGTATGAAATATAGGCTAAAGAGTCACAAGAGTAGGGTGCAGTCGCCCACAGTGATCCAAAGCCGCTGCATCAAGAACAGCCTCCAAGAAAGAAAAGAGGAAGATCATTTTGATGTTCTTGTGGAAGTTACCAGAACTCTAAAGGTGATGGTCGAATTAAATAGTAGCCGGGCCCACATGGAGACCACACGAACGTCCCCTCGCCGATTTGATTCATATTGACAGGGTGTGTGGCGTACCACTAGGACTTCAATGTGTGTGAACAAGAAGATGAAACTCTCGACCGTTTCCGAGAAAATAGAGTTTTATAATTTTAGGCCTGATTATATACTTCGTATGGTTGCTAACATTCAATGAGTCTGCATCTGAGAGAACAAGCGGTTTGTTTTATATTTCATAAGCGTGAAGTTGTTGGATCGAATCTGGCTGCTAGCACGTTTTTTCTTCTTCTCTTTCATTTCCAGAGTATTGGCAATGTGCAGTATTTAAGTAATCCTTCTCAAATTTAATCCGCAAGCGCAGACTTGTGATTTTTATGCAGGCAAAGGACCTTATAAAAGAGTAGAAAGTTGTGCATACATCATCAGACAGAATAGAAAAACAGCATCTACAGAAGATCGCATAAAAATTCAATCAGTCGTACACCATCAGCCGTCCGTACAAATATTCGATCATATGCTTCGCTGTGTGTGGTGTTCCCCTAAGTTGTGTGATGATCGAGAATCTTTTATGGAAATAAACCAAGTTGCCAGAATGATCAAGTTTGTTTCGCTATAATCTCCTTGAAAAATCATACAAACACAAAAAAAAATTCGGCGTTCATTATGCGTCCTGTGTGTCGCAATAATTATTGTTTTCCATATTTCTACGATCAATACCATCATGATTCTGCAGTGCTCTATAGGTTACGTATCGTACTTGTCGCATATGTAAATCCAATAACATACATTAAATGATTGCATTGACTGGACTTAAGGCTCTCATGTAGCATTTTTATTTCCAGTCTCCTAAGGAAAAATATTTTTTCTCCTTTTTTAGGAACAATATAGCGTAAATAACGAATGAATAATTAAATATTGATAATTTGAACAGTCATAATAAATCTCTAGTTAGAGTTACGTGGGAATGAAAAAAAAGTACCAGCAGCAAGATTCGAACCGAAGGCCTCGCGCCTATGAAAGTCCTCGCTTACTCGCTCGGCTGTGGTCTGGTTGAATATTTGTGAGCATACGAAGTATACTCGTATACGTACACCTACAATTTTCGAACTCAATTTTCTTGGCAACGGTTGAGTCTTCTGTTTGAGTCTGTTGAAGTCGTAGTCGCCCCTACACACCCTGTCTATATGTATCAAATCGGTGTGGGGAAGAGGTGACAGATGTAGGGCCTTTGCAAACCACACCGCAGCAGAACTGAGAGAATTCAGTGATGTGGGGAGCGAATCATTTGCGTGAGCCACGGCCCATCAAATAAATGCTGTGCTGATGGACAATGGGGATGCACTGTACGTCTCGTCACACTGTCTCAAACTGTCTCGAGAATCTCTGACAGTGCATATTTGGCTCCAAGGTGAGGTCTGAGACTCCATTGTGCACTGAAAAACATATGATAAATTCCTGCCCTTGTGTTTGGTGAGAAAAAAGGTGTCGAATGTCCAACAAGCCAGGTGATCTTCGTAGTAGAGGGAAGCGTATACACAATGTGAAGCGATTTGTAACACTGGTGGATAATGTGTTCTAAAAATTCAAAAGCATAAGATTCGATGACGATAGCGTACCTCTGTAGAACGCGCTCATCCAGTAAAATGTTTTTTTATCGATCTTGGCTTGTGAAGTTTTCTTCACTTATCATCTTCTTAATCTATTTTTGCGCTCTGGATTTCGCAAGTTATAAAGTGCATCATCTGTTTCGTAAATTTCTACCAATTCTGCAGTTTATGGAACACAATCTATAACTTTTCAATTAATAAAAAGTAAAAAAGATTCTTAATAGCAGTATAGTGTACTAAACGTTCATTTAACTTCTGATATTCCTTCTTCAGTGCTTATAAACAGCTTCACCCGTTTCTGGTATTATTTTCGTCAAAAAGCACTGCGGTATTCGAGTGCTACACTGCAAACTAGAGTAGCTTTCTCCTGTTGTAAGAAATCGTAGCATTACGGTAAGCCTGAGGTGAGTATTTTGCTTTGTAGTATGTGGTTCCACTTTCCTGAGCGCGCACTGAAATGTACTCTCGTCCATTTGCAAGTAATTTTCATATGAATTTACGTCTTCGACTTGCAGCTTCCGTAACAAATTTAATTGGATGATTTTATTATACCGACGTGCAGCCTACTGTTTCACCCAAATACGTTTCCTTTTTTCCGCACTCCTCTTCCAAACGCAAACACAATGCAACTGTAGTGCACGTAACTGCAGGCATCCTGAAGGAATTTCGAAGAAATGTTTGATGACAGTCTAATACTCCTTTCTGCGCTTCATTCAAGGATCGTTGTCAAAGATATATGGCCAATATTTGATCAAATTTCTTTGTTAAAGAAATCTGATAGTGCACTACGAGTTTAACGATAAGAAGGATTTGTTCAAATTATTTTAAATGAAAGTGTTCTGTCCAGCTTCCTTTATTCAACTTTATACATATGAAATGAAGCGTAAGATTCAAAACATATCATTTCCTTCTCTTATATTAAAATAATAATAATAATAAAATTAAGGCAAAGTTACATCATTTAACGATTTGTCTCTGTTGCATTATCATGTGCTGTCTCAAAACAGTCCACATTTTAGTCTATTTCTTTGTAACTGATCATGATTTCCTCAAGTGTCTCGTTCCTTCAGGTGATTGTGTTAGTGACTAATGCATACTCCTCACCGTCAATTTCCTTTCTTAATCCGTCTCGAGAATCACCGACATATGATTGTGCGCTAACGTTCCATATGTGACTTCTAGCTGAGGTTTAAGACTCCAGTGTTGCGCTGACAAATATTCGATAAATTTCTGTGTATTAGTGCCTTTGAGTTTAACGAGGAAAGAAATATCGAGTGTCCAACAAGCCACACAAATGCGTTGTGTTTAGCGTCAGAAAAAGTTTCTCATCTGGTCGCCAAAGTTGGTCAATGTTTATCATATTGATGGCGGTTCTCATGATAAAAGAGAGCTTTATATAATCTAGTTCCAAGTGCTAGTTGTTTAATTGTGTAGGTATATGTATGCCAAGTTCGCTTCAACACTGTACACTTCGCATTTGTATCTGCACCAAGGTGGCGGAAGCGCTGTATGGGGAGCGCCTACAAGAAACGGGACCGGCAACCCGCATAACACTGTGAAGCGACCTTCTTCGAGGTCGCCTTCTCATAACAGCCTTACGGCTGCGCACTCTGTAATGGGACTCACGCAACGAGCAACGGCAACTGGTGAAAGCGGCGGTGGTCTTCCGAGACATCGCGGCCTCTGTAAGCGGGTAAACATTTTACCTCTTCTGGCTTAAACGTTAAGCCGGGATTAAGAGCCGTCCCTCTCGGCGCCGCCTTCGAGACGGAGGTGCTGGCGATAACAGAGCCACCAGGAGCGCAACATTTCCCACCGGAGTTGACAGCGCCAACTGAATGAACCTGTTATGGTAATAATTAGCTGGTGGTCACGCTTCTCCAAAGAAGTAAACTGAAAGGCTTTAAAAAATTATGTGAGATATTATTTCGTGTAATGATGAAAAACAGTCGGAAAGGCCTTCTTCCAGCATAGAAACATGTGTCTGAAATTTGAGCAGGAAAAATATTTACATCAGTACAAGGCGGAACTGCATTAGGACTCTGATAACGCAGACGAGCGTGCAGTACTTGAGAGCTATCTCGCTGACGAGCTCGGTGGAGATGGAGTTCTTGTTTTCGTATTTTTCAAGGTCCGACTGCCCTTGGCCTTGCATGAAGTAACGATCTCCATCGTTACCTGAGGGGGATTGCCGAGAGAACCAAAAGGTGAACGCCCCATTTTACTGCTGCCGAACTTACGACGAAGCTACAGTGTTCCACAATGTTTTGCTGATTTCAAATTTGAATAACGCGCGTTAAAAAGAAGATACAGCGACGTGGTGCCGTCTGTTAATAGTGCGAATTGTCAAGTTTCGTCCTATATACAGGTCAGTAATCCTGTCGTATTGGCCGAAGCTACGTCGTGCGTTTGCGGTGAAGTGCTATTTTCGCTACGGCGTGCAAACGTTCCTTTCGAAAGCACTTGAAGATTCATGCGCGATATCCAGTTCTGCTCGTGCAATAGTATTGAAATCAGTAAAAACTTCCCAGCAACTGCCAGTGCATCGAATCGAAAGTCAACCGGCACTCGGAAAAACGTCTGAACTCCAGAGAACATCAAACAAGAGCGTAGCAGTTTACAAACAAACTGTCGTCGTTTGTCAGGAAAACTTGCCCAAACACTTAACATTTCGTTGGCGTTTACTCATCGCATAATCCGGTGTGATCTGCATTGGCAACCGTACAAATTATGTGGCGAGTTACCGGCTCGCTCGCCTGATTTAACGGTGCCGGACTTTTACCTATGGGGTTATTTGAAGATGAGAGTGTCCTTCGATCGGCCGAAAAGCATGCAACAGTTAAAAGATCGAATTCGCCATGAAATTTCCATAATTCCTCGAGCAATTACGAAAGACGTGTTGAAAAACTGGAAGAAAAGCCTCGAGTATTGTGTAGCCGCGAAAGGTCTTCATTTATCCGATGTGGCATTTCATAAATAAACATGAATAACTGTTTTACCTTTTGTAAAATGTTCAACCTTGTTTCGTGACTAGTTTGTGTGTTACTCAAATTTGAAATCGTCGAAACACCGTGGAACACCCCGTACAATCTTTTGACTGGACTCTACGAAACATTCCGTCTGCTAACACAGAGTAGACCAGTCTGTGAACAAAGTACAATAGAGAGAGCAGTGTACGAGTAATTCCCATCTTGAAACTTACTACTGAGCACGTCTTTTTCAGCGCCATTCTGCCCCTAATAACAACAACCCACTTGTAAAACTTCAGTGAACTACGCGTTTCGGTCATAGCTCCTCATCAAAAAATCAAATAAAATGACTTAATACAGACTATCGTCATCTGATATTCTAATGATGGACTAACCCCGAAACGCATAAATGGTAAATGTCTTAACAGTAAGTGCACAGTTGTTATTAGCGCTGAAAAAGACGTGCTCAGTATTTACATAATGATCGCTGGGCTCCTGCGAGTTTCTATGCCGCAACTTAAACTAAAACTTCTTAGCAGAAGAAACTACGTGTTAGACCGCGACTCGAACCCGTATCATTGTCTTTGTCTGTCAATGGTCTTACCGGTTGAGCTATCCACACTCGACTGACAGTTGGCCCTCACAGCCAGCTTAGAAAGCAGAAACAGGTAGTGGCAGATTTGAGGCTGTGAGGTTGGATCATGTGTAATGTAAACTGAAGTAAGACCTTGAGAATACGGCGTGCTCGGGGTCCGTCAACGCCGGATTTTCAAGCATGCCGGATTATAAAGGTCATTATTAAAAACCTGTTAAAAAGGGATATAAGCAAAACTTGTAGAGTTAAGGTACAATAACAAGTAAGTGTTATTTATGAAACTCAATAGGGGTGCTTACAGTTTGAAAAAATTAAAAGTAAGTGTTACTTTTATGTAGAAGCGAAACTGGATTAAAATTCGAACACTGCACTACTCTGTTAAATCAGTTAAAGGTTCAAAGCTTTAGAAAAGTTCATTATACATAAATAATTTTTGTACTCCAGTTGCGAATGATTTGAGAAGATCGGAACAAGCTAATTAATAAAAGCTGTTGCTAGATATCTGGTGCAGTTTAATTTGAACCACTGCCTTTAGGAATAGCGCAGATATCTAACGTTGTCGAGGGTGTGGAATAAGTAGGACTGGTGCCTACCAATCCTAGTTCAAATGAAATTTTCTTCTCAGGCCCCCGGAACATTGCAGAAATGCACACTTATTTCTCAGATTGATTTCCTTTTTGACAAAAATTATTTTGTGTGTTGTGCAGATTCATAACTTCAGAAACGTTGTATTGTTGGCGAATTTTACCTAAGCGTTTCAAAGCTTCTGCAGCCTCAGCCCAGGAGATATGAGTTGAAGGCGTTTCTTCTTCGTCGCTCTGTTTCTGGTGCCTCCTGTGGGTGAAAACACTTCGTAATATCACATCGTTTGTAAGCTCTTTCTCGATACCAAATTCTATGTTTGTGTTGATCCATTCGTCAACTGATTGTGCTGAAAACGCACTTAGTTCATTAGTAGATGCCGACTTTGTCACTCGTATAATTTCAGAGCGATCAATTGTCGACTCATCATTTACATCGCTTTCCATCTCGGCTTCTTCGACCAATTATGCCATATTTTTCTCCAGGCCTAGCAATGCAACAGGCTTATCTTGGCGGGAATGTAATCGCTCAGTGAGGCAGATAATTGTTGCTGAGGAAGCGGCGTACCGAACGGTTCCGATTTTTCTCGAAGGCGTCCGACTGTATTGTCAACAGCGCAGATCTAAAAATACGGGAAAATTCCTCACGCGTGCCTGACTGCTGGGTCTGCGGGATTATCGAGAGCTGGATTGTCGTGGTTATGCTGGACTTCTTTTCCTCACAGAGTGATCTAAGCGTAAAGCAACTTTTTACGTTATAAACAGTCTGCCCTGAGAAGCCAGATACAACGTGATGATGCTTTATGAAACTGTGTATCCACTTTTAACTGTAGATTCTTTTAATGTTTATTCGAGCAACCGATTTTTCTGTAACATATGCTTGTGTTTGTAAGAAATACGATACAAAGTTCCTTTGGATATACATGCACGAACGAAAGAACAGGCCCTGCGGTGACTACAGCACATATTACACTACTGACCTTTAAAATTGCCACACCACGAAGATGACGTGCTACAGACGCGAAATTTAACCGACAGCAAGAAGATGATGTGATATGCAAATGATTAGCTTTTCAGAGCATTCACACAAGGTTGGCGCCGGTGGCGACACCTACAACGTGCTGACATAAGGAACGTTTCCAACCGATTTCTCATACACAAACAGCAGTTGACCGGAGTTGCTTGATCAAACGTTGTTGTGATGCCTCGTGTAAGGAGGAGAAATGCGCACCATCACGATTCCGACTTTGGTAAAGGTCGAATTGTAGACTATCCAGATTGTGGTTTATCGTATCGCGACATTGCTGCTCGCGTTGGTCGAGATCCAATGACTGTTAGCAGAATATGGAATCGGTGGGTTCAGGAGGGAAATACGGAACGCCGTGCTGGATCCCAACGGTCTCCTATCACTAGCAGTCGAGATGACAGGCATCTTATCCGCATGGCTGTAAGGGATCGTATAGCCACGTCTCGATCCCTGAGTCAACAGATGGGGACGTTTGCGAGACAACAACCATCTGCTCGAACAGTTCGACGACGTTTGCAGCAGTATGGACTATCAGTTCGGAGACCATGGCTACGGTTACCCTTGACGCTGTATCACAGACAGAAGCGCCTGCGATGGTGTACTCAACGACGAACCTGGGTGCACGAATGGCAAAACGTCATTTTTTCGGATGAATCCAGGTTCTGTTTACAGCATCACGATGATCGCATGCGTGTTTGGCGACATCGCGGAGAGCGCACATTGGAAGCGTGTATTCGTCATCGCCGTACTGGCGTATCACCCGGCGTGATGGTATGGGGTGCTATTGGTTACACGTCTCGGTCACCTCTTGTTCGCATTGACGGCACTTTGAACAGTGGACGTTACAGTTCAGATGTGTTACGACCCGTGTCTCTACCCTTCATTCGATCCCTGCGAAACCCTACATTTCATCAGGATAATGCAGGACCGCATGTTGCAGGTCCCGTACGGGCCTTTCTGGATACAGAAAATGTTCGACTGCTGCTCTGGCCAGCACATTCTTCAGATCTCTCACAAATTGAAAACGTCTGGTCAACGGTGGTTGAGCAACTGGCTCGTCACAATAAGCCAGTCACTACTATTTATGAACTGTGGTATCGTGTTTAAGCTGCAGGGGCAGCTGTACCTGTACACGCCGTCCAAGCTCTGCTTGACTCAATGCTCAGACGTATCAAGGCCGTTATTACGGCCAGAGGTGGTTGTTCTGGTTACTGATTTCTCAGGATCTCTGCACCCAAATTGCTTGAAAATGTAATCACATGTCAGTTGTAGTATACTATTTTTGTCCAATGAATACCCGTTTATCATCTGCATTTCTTCTTTGTGTAGCAATTTTAATGGCCAGTAGTGTAAAAACAGGAAATCAATTCGCAGTTGCGGATACGGGCAACCGCCAGCTGTAGAATATAATGACGACAATGAAAATTTGTGCCGGGCCGGGACTCCAACCCGGGTGTCCCGCTTGTCGCCAACGGTCACCCTAACTATTTCTGCTATCTGCGCACGCTTCAAGGCCAAACTCAAACTTCCACATGTCGTCGCCCATTTCTCATTAAGCTGCACTCGTACCACTTTCTCTAATGCCTGTGCAGGGGAGACATTCAATCGAAAGTCGCTATTCTGTTATCGGGGGATAAATACGATATTGAAGTACCTATGTTTGTAGGCTGTACGATGCAATATTTCTTCGGACATGCATTGCAGTGCCTATAATTTTAAGAAGTACAATCCAGTGCTTCTTCGGACATGAATGCGTGCATGGTACCTCTTACAATCATGCATGCACGTACGAAGGAACATAGCATTGTACTTCTTACCAACGTAGACACAGCAATATCGTATTTATCCGCCGATACCAGGTTAGTGACTTTCAATTAAATGTCTCTTCTGTATGGGAACTACAGTAGGTGTGCGAGGGCAGGTTAATGACACTTGGGGGACGACATATGGAGGTTTAGGTGTAGCTGTGAAGTGTGTACGGATAGCCGAAATCGTTGAGACAACCTCTCGCAACAAGTGGGAAATCCGGTCTCGAGTTCCGATCCGGCCCAAATTTTCGCTGTCGTCATTCTGTTCTATAGTTAGTGGTTGCGAATATATTTCCAGATTTTTATATATTTTCCTCTAATGTTATCTGACTCCTATAAAAATGTTATTGAAAGAATCTTCTGTATCCAAACGTTTACCTTTGATCACCAAAATTCACGAATCTTTATCTTGAAAGGATTATCCTGCTATACACACGTAAAATATGATCCGTGCTGCCTTTAAGGTGATGGTGACCACAGTTTGAATGCGTAAATCTTGTCTTGAATTTACTTCGTATGTAAGTGATTCAACGAAATAAAAGAACTCCAATTCTCTGGTTTTGATTTATCGCGTCTTATTTTTCATTTGTTGTTGTTGGCACTAAGCGTTCTGACATTTTGTGTATTGTGTATTGAACCGGGGACCTAGTAACGACGGAAAGGCTTCTTCCCCTGCACAGCCCTCAGTGGTTGACATCCCCACAATGGGCTACAGCAGTCCACTCGCCCCACCGCCGCCCCACACCGAACCCAGGGTTATTGTGCTGTTTGGCCCTCAGTGGACTCCCCGGGAACGTCTCATACCAGACGAGTGTAACCCTAAATGTTTACATGGTAGAGTAATTATGATGTAGGCGAACGTGGAGACAGTGTTTGCGCAGCAATCGCCGACATAGTGTAACTGAGGCGGTATAAGGGGAATCAGTCCGCATTCGCCGAGGCAGATGGAACACCACCTTAAAAACCATCCACAGACTGGCCGGCACGCCGGACCTAGACACTAATCCGCCGGGAGGATTCGTGCCGAGGACCTGCACGCCTTCTCGCTCGGGAAGCAGCGCCTTAGACCGCGCGGCTAGCCGGGCGGGCATTGTTATGACATTGTATTGTATTGTATGTGAACCGCCGCAGCCGCAGTGGTCCACAACCCCACGACGACTACCACAGTCCACTTCACTCCTCCGCCGCCCCACACCGAACCACTCTTTCAGAGTTATTGTGCGGTTCGGCCCCCGGTGAACCCCCGAGGGAATGTCTCATACCAGACGAGTGTAACCCCTATTTTTGCATGGTAGAGTAATGGTGGCGCTCCTTCCCGCTCCGGAAAGCCGTACGTTAGACCGCTCGGCTAACCTGGCGGGCTAAGTCTACCATACTAGACCTAGGCACGTCCTCTATTATCCAGTTAGAGCCCATATACTGGACGGTGTTTACTACTGGTAGGCTTTGTGGCCGGTTCCCAATCATGTAAACACACCGCTGCCGCAGCGGCACACCGCAAGCGGTCCTGTATCAACGACAGCTTCAACCAGTTTCTGTTCAGTACTGCAGCAAAAAGCCATGTAGAGGCATACGACAGTTTGATAGAGACCGGACAGTGGCTTTACTTTCAGCAGGCCACGCACAGTGAGGTGTTGCCGATAGGTTCCATGTCACTCAAAGCGGGGTGTCTAAGGTGTGGAGAAAGTACAGAGAGACGGGAAATGTGAACGATAGAACTCGCAGTGGTCGTCCTTGTGTGACAACTCAGATGCAGGATCGTTTCCTCCTCCAACTGTCGGCCCGCATGCACCCAACATCAACTGCGAGAAATATTGGAAATGACTTCTCTCGGGCAACAGGGATTCGTTTCTTAGACCAAACAGTGCGTATAGGATTGCACCAGGGTGGTCTTCATTCCTGAACAAACGGCGCCGACGCAATCGAAGGACCTGGGCTCTTGCACATCAACATTGGATCATTGCAGAATGGAGTAATGTGCCGGCCAGAGTGGCCGAGCGGTTCTAGGCGCTCAAGTCTGGAACCGCGCGACTGCTACGGTCGCAGGTTCGAATCCTGCCTCGGGCATTGATGTGTGTGATGTCCTTAGGTTAGTTAGGTTTAAGTAGTTCTAAGTTCTAGGGGACTGATGACCTCAGCAGTTAAGTCCCATAGTGCTCAGAGCCAATTGCACCATATTTTGGAGTAATGTCATGTTTTCTGACGAGACCAGGATTGGTTTGCGACAGGACACCAGACGTATTAGGGTTTGGAGAAGCGCTAGACGGCACCAGGCACGCCGACATTCAGGAAGTCTATCCGTATCCCAAAATAAACTTGATGGTCCCATCCAGAACATGCCTTGCAGAGTGGAAGAACTCATCGATGTGCAGGGAGGACATACTCACTACTAAAGAATAATAATAATCATCATCCTGAGCCGGCCGGAGTGGCCGAACGGTTCTAGGCGCTTCAGTCTGGAAACGCGCGACCGCTACGGTGGCAGGTTCGAATCCTGCCTCGGGCATGGATGTGTGTGATGTCCTTAGGTTAGTTAGGTTTAAGTAGAAATGACCTCAGAAGTTAAGTGCCATAGTGCTCAGAGCCATAATCATGAGATAAAGATTTTCACAGTTCTTGTTTTCAAGACGTACAGTTAAGAGAGAGCCCACTTTGTTTTATAATTATTATTGTAACCAACCAAAATCATTCTTGTTCATAGCAGGAATTATGTTTATTTTGTTAATAAGATATCGTGCAAATATCAACGGGTTTAGTGTAAGAAGTCATTTCAAACTTTTGTTGAAGCCTGTATATGCGAAATAGGAGTGTACGTGACATGTGCATATGAGGGCAACGCCCGTAAAAAACTCCTCCTAAGCCCCTGTATCGATTTCAACCAAATTTGGTACACATACTACTTACTGTTTGCAAATAAACACTGTGAGGCAAGCAACCTCTTGTTGGGGTAGTAGTGATAACGGGGAGAGAAGGGAGTAGGAGAAGATGGACACAGATAGGGGAGGAGGAAATGAACAGAAAGTATAGACGAGGGACTGGACAGAGAAAGGAGAGAGGTGGAGATGGACAGAGAAACGAAAGAGGGCATGGAGAGAGAAAGGAAGGAGGAAGAGACGGATAGAGGGGGGGGGGAGGAGGAGGAGGAGGAGATGTACCGAGAGAGATGAAGAAGAAGATGGATTAGTAGAACATTGGAATAAATACACTACTGGCCATTAAAATTGCTACACCTCGAAGATGACGTGCTACAGACGCGAAATTTAACCGACAGGAAGAAGATGCTGTGATATGCAAATGATTAGCTTTTCAGAGCATTCACGCAAGGTTGGCGCCGGTGGCGACTCCTACAACGTGCTGACATGAGGGAAGTTTCCAACCGATTTCTCATACACATACAGCAGTTATCCGGCGTTGCCCGGTAAAACGTTGTTGTGATGCCTCGTGTAAGGAGGAGTACCATCATGTTTCCGACTTTGATAAAGGTCGGATTGTAGCCTATCGCGATTGCGGTTTATCGTATCCCGACATTGCTGCTAGCGTTGGTCGAGATCCAATGACTGTTAGCAGAATATGGGATCGGTGGATTCAGGAGGGTAATACGGAACGCCATGCTGGATCCTAACGGCCTCGTATCACTAGCAGTCGAGATGACAGGCATCTTATCCGCATGACTGTAACGGGTCGTGCAGCCACGTCTCGATCCCTGAGTCAACAGATGGGGACGTTTGCAAGACAACAACCATCTGAACGAACAGTTCGACGACGTTTGCAGCAGTATGGACTATCACCTCGGAGACCGTGGCTGCGGTTACCTTTGACGCTGTATCACAGACAGGAACGCCTGCGATGGTGTACTCAACGACGAACCTGGGTGCACGAATGGCAAAACTTCATTTTTTTGTATCAATCCAGGTTCTGTTTACAGCATCATGAAGGTCGAAACCGTGTTTGGCGACATCGCGGTGAACGCACATTGGAAGCGTATATTCACCATCGCCATACTGGCGTATCACCCGGCGTGATGGTATGGGGTGCCATTGGTTACACGTCTCGGTCACCTCTTGTTCGCATTGACGGCACTTTGAACAGTGGACGTTACATTTCAGATGTGTTACGACCCGTGGCTCTACCCTTCATTCGATCCCTTCGAAATCCTACATTTCATCAGGATAATGCATGACCGCATGTTGCAGGTCCTGTACGGGCCTTTCTGGATACAGAAAATGTTCGACTCCTGCCCTGGCCAGCACATTCTCCAGATCTCTCACCAATTGAAAACGTCTGGTCAATGGTGGCCGAGCAACTGGCTTCGTCACAATGCGCCAGTCACTACTCTTTATGAACTGTGGCATCGTGTTGAAGCTGCATGGACAGCTGTACCTGTACGCGCCATCCAAGCTCTGTTTGACTCAATGCCCAGGCGTATTAGGGCCGTTATTACGGCCAGATGTGGTTTTTCTGGGTACTGATTTCTCAGGACCTATGCACTCAAACTGCGTGAAAATTTAATCACATGTCAGTTCTAGTATGATATATATGTGTCCAATAAATACCCGTTTATCATCTGCATTTCTTTTTGGAGTGGCAATTTTAATGGCCAGTAGTGTACATACCCACACAACGCCACGTACTCAGCAAGTAGAAAGACGCAATACAGCTGAATCAAAACATGTGCTGCGTATCGATAAATGAGGATATTAATGAAGACAACTGTGAGATCTCTAGTACTGCTTCAGAAACGTGCCTGCGGAAGCAGGTGACGTCACGGGAGGATGGGTCGCCCTCTGCGAGGTCTCGGCTCGTGCGGTCCGTTATGCAGCCGTGGCAAACTTGACTCCCGGTACCGCAAGGCTGTGCGCAGCGGTTGGCGCACACAAAGGCCCGCGCCGAGGCGCGGTGTCTGGTTTCCCAGACCAGGCCAGCTGCGGAGGCCGCAGAGCGCTCCTTGCTTACCGCAATCCGCAATCTGCTCTCCCGCTGCGCGATACTCCTTCTCCTCCTCCCCCTCAATCCCGTACCACAGACAGCCACACATAGTCTAAAGTTTCCAGAACTTTGTAGTCCACTGTTCCCAGTTCATGCTAGGAATGTAACGAAGACAGTTTAATCGGAACCGAAGATGGAGTCGGAGGGTGTCCAATCATTCTTTTGAAATCGGAGGCAGTAGTTAACCTTATTATCGTGTCTGAATAACGTCAGTGCTTTTTGTTCTTTCCTTTTTTTTTTGTAAACCCCTCAAAAAACGTTTTACTCTATCTGCATATTTGCGAACGTGGATGGATTTTGATTCGTACGATATGTTGCGAACCACGCACCAAGGCAACAGGCATGCTTCATATTCCTACATTTTCGGAAAGCATTTGATATAGTGTCACACTATTTAAAATACCGCTGCAATTTATTAATTTTTATTACTGACTTCTTTTTTTTTCCAGAATGAGATTTTCACTCTGCAGCGGAGTGTGCGCTGATATGAAACTTCCTGGCAGATTAAAACTGTGTGCCCGACCGAGACTCAAACTCGGGACAGCACACACATCCATGCCCGAGGCAGGATTCGAACCTGCGACCGTAGCGGTCGCGCGGGTCCGGACTGAAACGCCTAAAACCGCTCTGCCACCGCGACCGGCAGGATGAAATGATGATGAGGACAACACAGCACGCAGTCCACGAGCGGAGAACATCCCCAACCCGGCCGGGACTCGAACCCGGGCCCGCTTGCATGGGAGGCAAGCACGTCACCACCCAGCTAAGCAGGCTCACGCCCATTGATATAAGTGTAAGAGACACAGTCTCTATTCAAGGCTCCAAAATTAAGTAACTAAACATCTCTAAAGCTACGCAACCGCACACATCTCCCTTATATCATTTACTCTCTGAACGCGCCGATGTGCCCCGACTATCAACGGAACGAGGACTGAGTAATGTAACCACGACCTGCACTCAAGTAAAAGAGTATTCGAACGCACCACATGAGCCAAATAGAAATTAAGATAATGGTGAAAGCGAGAAGAATAGTAATCTACGGAAGGTAACGGAAAATGGACGAGAGATGCACGCTTCATAAAAAACATAGTGGACGAACTCAAAGGTAGCTAACAAACACACAGAACAAGTGACAAAAAGTGAGATAGGACTATGCACATATACACTCCTGGAAATTGAAATAAGAACACCGTGAATTCATTGTCCCAGGAAGGGGAAACTTTATTGACACATTCCTGGGGTCAGATACATCACATGATCACAATGACAGAACCACAGGCACATAGACACAGGCAACAGAGCATGCACAATGTCGGAACTAGTACAGTGTATATCCACCTTTCGCAGCAATGCAGGCTGCTATTCTCGCATGGAGACGATCGTAGAGATGTTGGAGGTAGTCCTGTGGAACGGCTTGCCATGCCATTTCCACCTGGCGCCTCAGTTGGACCAGCGTTCGTGCTGGACGTGCAGACCGCGTGAGACGACGCTTCATCCAGTCCCAAACATGCTCAATGGGGGACAGATCCGGAGATCTTGCTGGCCAGGGTAGTTGACTTACACCTTCTAGAGCACGTTGGGTGGCACGGGATACATGCGGACGTGCATTGTCCTGTTGGAACAGCAAGTTCCCTTGCCGGTCTAGGTATGGTAGAACGATGGGTTCGATGACGGTTTGGATGTACCGTGCACTATTCAGTGTCCCCTCGACGATCACCAGTGGTGTACGGCCAGTGTAGGAGATCGCTCCCCACACCATGATGCCGGGTGTTGGCCCTGTGTGCCTCGGTCGTATGCAGTCCTGATTGTGGCGCTCACCTGCACGGCGCCAAACACGCATACGACCATCATTGGCACCAAGGCAGAAGCGACTCTCATCGCTGAAGACGACACGTCTCCATTCGTCCCTCCATTCACGCCTGTCGCGACACCACTGGAGGCGGGCTGCACGATGTTGGGGCGTGAGCGGAAGACGGCCTAACGGTGTGCGGGACCGTAGCCCAGCTTCATGGAGACGGTTGCGAATGGTCCTCGCCGATACCCCAGGAGCAACAGTGTCCCTAATTTGCTGGGAAGTGGCGGTGCGGTCCCCTACGGCACTGCGTAGGATCCTACGGTCTTGGCGTGCATCCGTGCGTCGCTGCGGTCCGGTCCCAGGTCGACGAGCACGTGCACCTTCCGCCGACCACTGGCGACAACATCGATGTACTGTGGAGACCTCACGCCCCACGTGTTGAGCAATTCGGCGGTACGTCCACCCGGCCTCCCGCATGCCCACTATACGCCCTCGCTCAAAGTCCGTCAACTGCACATACGGTTCACGTCCACGCTGTCACGGCATGCTACCAGTGTTAAAGACTGCGATGGAGCTCCGTATGCCACGGCAAACTGTCTGACACTGACGGCGGCGGTGCACAAATGCTGCGCAGCTAGCGCCATTCGACGGCCAACACCGCGGTTCCTGGTGTGTCCGCTGTGCCGTGCGTGTGATCATTGCTTGTACAGCCCTCTCGCAGTGTCCGGAGCAAGTATGGTGGGTCTGACACACCGGTGTCAATGTGTTCTTTTTTCCATTTCCAGGAGTGTACATCTACATCTACATGGATACTCTGCAAATCACATTTAAGTGCCTGGCAGAGGGTTCATCGAACCACCTTCACAATTCTCTATTATTCCAATCTCGTATAGGGCGCGGAAAGAATGAACACCTATATCTTTCCGTACGAGCTCTGATTTCCCTTATTTTACTGTGGTGATCGTTCCTCCCTATGTAGGTCGGTGTCAACAAAATATTTTCGTATTCGGAGGAGAACTTTGGTGATTGGATTTTCGTGAGAACATTCCGTCGCAACGAAAAACGCCTATCTTTTAACGATTTCCAGCCCAAATC
The DNA here is from genome assembly GCF_021461395.2 of Schistocerca americana. Classification (NCBI taxonomy): domain Eukaryota; kingdom Metazoa; phylum Arthropoda; class Insecta; order Orthoptera; family Acrididae; genus Schistocerca; species Schistocerca americana. The sequence continues at coordinate 250,401,095 of NC_060125.1, read as the reverse complement.
CTGTATCATTTCTGTGACACTCTCTCCCATATTTCACGATAATACAAAACACGCTGCCTTTCTTTGAACTTTTTCGATGTACTCCGTCAGTCCAATCTTGTAAGAATCACACACCGCGCAGTAGTATTCTAAAAGAAGACGGACAAGCGTAGTGTAGGCAGTCACCTTAGTAGGTCTGTTACATTTTCTAAGTGTCCTGCCAATAAAACGCAGCCTTTGGTTAGCCTTCCCCACAACATTTTCTATGTGTTATTTCCAATTTAAGTTGTTCGTAATTGTAACACCTAGGTATTTACGGCTTTTAGATTAGACTGATTTACCGAGTAACCGAAGTTTAACGAGTTCCTTTTAGCACTCATGTGGATGACCTCACACTTTTCGTTATTTAGTGTCGACTGCCACTTTTCACACCATTCAGATATTTTTTCTGAATCGTTTTGCAGTTTGTTTTGATCTTCTGATGACTTTATTAGTCGATAAACGACAGCGTCATCTGCAAACAACCGAAGACGGCTGCTCAGATTGTCTCCCAAATCGTTTACATAGATAAGAAAAGCAAAGGGCCTATAACACTACCTTGGAGAATGCCAGAAATAACTTCTGTTTTACTCGATGACTTTCCGTCAGTTACTACGAACTGTGACCTCTCTGACAGGAAATCACAAATCCAGTCACATAACTGAGACGATATTCCATAAGCACGCAATTTCACTACAAGCCGCTTGTGTGGTACAGTGTCAAAAGACTTCAGAATCCAGAAATACGGAATCGATCTGAAATCCCTTGTCAATAGCGCTCAGCACTTCATGTGAATAAAGAGCTAGTTGTGTTTCACAGGAACAATGTTTTCTGAACCCACGTCGACTGTGTGTCAATAGACCGTTTCATTCGAGGTAATTCATAATGTTCGAACACAAGCTATGTGGCAGAAGTATCGTGCAGTGCATTGGCGGAGCTGTTGTTTGTACTCAGATGATTCATGTGAAAACGTTTCCGAAATGATCATGCCCGCACGACGGGAATTAACAGATACTGAACGCGGAATGGCACATGGAGTTAGACGCATGGGACACTCCATTTCGAAAATCGTTAGGGAATTCAGTATTCAGAATCCACAGTGTCAAGAGTGTGCCCAGAATACTAAATTTCAGGTGTTACCTCCCACCAGGGACAAAACGCAGTGGCCGACGGCCTCCACTTAACGACCGACAGCAGCGGCGTTTGCATAGAGTTGTCAGTGTTAACAGACCACCAACACTCGGGAAATAACCGCAGAAATCGATGTAGGACTTACGACGAACGTATCCGTTAGGACAGTGCGGCGAAATTTAGTGTTAATGGGCTATGACAGCAGACGACCGAAGCGAGTGCCTCTGCTAACAGGACGACATCGACTCCAGTGCCTCTCCTCCGCTCGTGACAGTATTGGTTGGACCTTAGACGCGTGGAAACCCATGGCCTGGTCAGATGAGTCCAGGTTTCCGTTGGTAAAGCTTGATGGTAGAATTCCAGTGTGACAAAGACCTCACGAAGCCATGAACCCAGCTTGTCAGCAAGGCACTGTACAAGCCGGTAAGCCGACGGGGTGGCCGAGCGGTTCTAGGCGCTACAGTCTGGAACCGTGCGACCGCTACGGTCGCAGGTTCGAATCCTGCCTCGGGCATGGATGTGTGTGATGTCCTTAGGTTAGTTAGGTTTAAGTAGTTCTAAGTTCTAGGGGACTGATGACCTCAGATGTTAAGTCCCATAGTGCTCAGAGCCATTTGAACCATTTTTTGCAAGCCGGTAATGGCTCCATAATGGTGTGGGCTGTGTTTACATGGAATGGATTGGGCCCTTTGCTCCAACTAAACCGATCATTGACTGGAAATGATTACGTTCGAGTACCTGGAGGCCATTTGCATCCACGCACAGACTTCATGTCCCCAAACAAAGAAGGAATTTTTATGGATGGCAATGGTCATGTCACCAGGCCACAATTGCTCGCGATTGGTTTGAAGAACATTCCGGACAGTTCGATTGAGCGATTTGGCCATCCAGATCGCCCGGCACGTATCCCATCGAACATTTATGAGACATAATCGTGGGGTCAGTACGTGCACAAAATCCTGCACCGGCAACACTTTCGCAGTTGTTGACAACTATAGAGGCAGTACGGCTCAATATTTCTGCAGGGGACTTACAAGGACTTGTTGAGTCCATGCCGGCCACTGTGACCGTGCGGTTCTAGGCGCTTCAGTCCGTAACCGCGCTGCTGCTATGGTCGCAGGTTCGAATCCTGCCTCGGGCATGGATGTGTGTGCTGTCCTTAGGTTAGTTAGGTTTAAGTAGTTCTAAGTCCAGGGGACTGATGACCTCAGATGTTAACTCCCATAGTGCTTAGAGCCATTTCAATCATTTTGTTGAGTCGATGCCCCGTCGAGCTGCTGCACCACGTCAGGCAAAAGTAGCTCTGACACGATAGTAGGAGGCACCCCATGAGTTTTGTCTTCTCCGAGTACAAAACCTAAGGAAAAACCAATAAAATCAATGAACACAGAAACCTTCACAGAGCGAAGCTACAGAACAGTTGTGGATGCCAGACTAACAAAAATTCATGTCCGTTAACAAAAGTCGAAGAACAGGGAATAGATTTTGAGATATGTCAGTGGCTCGAAGATTTTGTAAGTAGTAGAAAGCGGTACGTTGCCAGGACTGCGAGTGTTCATCGGAAACAAAGGTATCGTAAAGAATGCCTCAGGGAAATGTGACAATATCACTCTTGTTATTCATAAATAAACACGATCTGACTGATGGGATGAGCTGCAGCCTGCGATTGTTATTTAGTTACTTGGGTAGAACTGAGATTTGCCGTGATGAGTGGCAGCTTGTTCTAATCCTTCCGGATAGCCGTCCGTGCTAGCTCACCGCTTCTGGGATTCGGGCAGGCGCGCCGGCGCCGGATCGAATCCGCCCTGCCGATTAAAGACGAGAACGTGGTTTTTACGCGCTTTCCCACATCCGACTAGGCGAATAGCGGTTTGGTACCCAACTCCCACCCCACTCACACCATTCGCGAACACTTACAACACGTTCGCACTCCCTCACATGAATAGCATTATAAGCTGACACTTGGGGCCAGCCTCTGTGACCGAGAGGTTCTAGACGCTTCATTCCGGAACCACGCTGCTGCTACGGTCGCAGGTTCATAATCCTGCCTCGGCCATGGATGTGTGTGATGTCCTTAGGTTAGTTAGGTTTAAGTAGTTCTAAGTCTAGGGGACTAATGACCACAGATGTTAAGCCCCAAAGGACTTAGAGCCATTTGAACCAGACACTTGGGATGAACATAGTCCATCCTAGGGAGTAAAGGGGTGACGACAGGTATGGTACCCGGCAACCATTTAATTAACCATGCAAGATCCAATAGTAACTGTGGTGTCACCGCCAGACACCACACTTGCTAGGTGGTGGCCTTTAAATCGGCCGCGGTCCGTTAGTATACGTCGGACCCGCGTGTCGTCACTATCAGTGATTGCAGACCGAGCGCCGCCACACGGCAGGTCTAGAGAGACGTCCTAGCACTCGCCCCAGTTGTACAGCCGACTTTGCTAGCGATGGTTCACTGACAAATTACGCTCTCATTTGCCGAGACTATAGTTAGCATAGCCTTCAGCTACGTCATTTGCTACGACCTAGCAAGGCGCCATTATCATTTGCTATTTATCTTGTGCTGCATGTACCGTCAGACCGATGTTTACCAATTATGGATTAAAGTTAAGTATTCCAGAAGCTACGTACTTTTTTTACTAGACTCAACTCCTTTAACTGTTCCAGACCCCACGCCAGCCCGCGTGAGCTTAAACGCGTGCCTTTCGGCTACCTCATAGTGGTTTGGCTGTCTTGCCAAGTCACAACAGTAACCATGCATACCACGCGTAGATGTGGGACAAAGGCAAAAGAAGAAGAAGAAGAATAGTAGCTTGCTCTGCATGTGGAAAAACGTGAATTAATGCAGATGAATAGCGTCAACAATCCCCTAATGTTTATACACAGTATTAATGGTGTGCTGTTTGATACAGTCACGTTGATTAAATAAATAAGTCTGACATGGAATAGAACTGGCACATGAGGTCTGTCGTTGCGACCACGAATGGTCAACATCGGTTTAGTGGGAGAATTCTAGGGAAGCGTAGCTCGTCTATAAAGGAGTCCACTCAGAGAAAACTTCTGCAACCTATTCTTGAGTACAGCCCGAGTTCATGGGATCCACACCTTGTCTAATTAAATGACGACGTCGAAGTAATTCAGAGTCGTACCGTCAGATTCCCTACCAGTAGTTTCGATGAACACACGAGTATTACGGATATGCTTCGTTAACTCAAATGAGAATCTCTGGAGGGGAGAAGACGGTCTTTTCGAAAGGCACTGACAGAAAAAAGAAAAATGGAGTACCGGCATTTACTAGTGACGGCAAAACGATTTTACTGCTACCAATGTACATCTTGCGAAGACATGATAGGAGAAATCCGAGCTCGTACAGAAGCATACAGATTGTCTTTCTTCCCTCGCTCCGTTTGCAAGCGGGAAAGGATAGAGAATGACTAGGAGTAGTACAAGATACCCTCCGCCATACACTTTATGGTGGCAAGAGATCTACGTAGATATAGAGTCTGACTGAAAGAATAAATCTTTGTTGTTGTTGTTGTTGTGGTCTTCAGTCCTGAGACTGGTTTGATGCAGCTCTCCATGCTACTCTATCCCGTGCAAGCTTCTTCATCTCCCAGTACCTACTGCAACCTACATCCTTCTCAATCTGCTTAGTGTATTGATCTCTTGGTCTCCCTCTACGATTTTTACCCTCCACGCTGCCCTCCAATGCTAAATTTGTGATCCCTTGATGTCTCAAAACATGTCCTACCAACCGATCCCTTCTTCTAGTCAAGTTGTGCCACAAACTTCTCTTCTCCCCAATCCTATTCAATACCTCCTCATTAGTTACGTGATCTACCCACCTTATCTTCAGCATTCTTCTGTAGCACCACATTTCGAAAGCTTCTATTCTCTTCTTGTTCAAACTGGTTATCGTCCATGTTTCACTTCCATACATGGCTACACTCCATACAAATACATTCAGAAACGACTTCCTGACACTTAAATCTGTACTCGATGTTAACAAATTTCTCTTCTTCAGAAACGATTTCCTTGCCATTGCCAGTCTACATACAAATGTATTAAAAAAATTACCTTTCTGTGAAATAAAAACAAAACAATAATCAATAGTCAGTCTTTTTCGAAAGTGTCCTTCTTTACACATCTCGTTTCCGCCCGAAGAGGCCTCGGAAGGCTCAACGACACCGACCAGTCGCCGTGTCATCCTCAACCGAAAGCTGTCACTGGCTTGGGATATGGAGGGGCACGTGCTCAGCACACCGCTCTCCCAGCCGTTGTCAGCATCCGTAACTGGAGCCGCTACTTCCCAATCAAGTATCTCCTCAGTTTGCCTCACAAGGGCTGAGTGCAGCCTGCTGACCAACAGAGCTTGGCAGACCAGGACCGCCACCCGTCCAAGTGCTTGCCAAGCCCGACAGCGCTTAACTTCGGTAATCTGACGGGAACTACTGTTACCACTGCGGAAAGACCGCTGGCTTCTTTACATGTCGTCGAAATCAAATTCTGCTGCGGGGTAACCATCCGAATGTGCGAATTACACTTTACCAGCGTTTACTATTAAAAGCTTCCGGGTTTCAAGCCGGGCGGCAGTGTAGAGATAAGAAAGCGACTTTTCTACGAGTGTCATACGTAACTTCCTGCGAAGCGCATACAGCGGTATCCCATCACTGCCAGTCGGCTGGAAACCCGAGAATTTTTCATCAACACAAAGCCGTGTTGCTCCACCGCGTGCATTGTAACACGCTTGGAGTCTCCTTGGCATAATGTCCACAAGGTGTGTCCGAATCTCCTGGAAGGTACTGACCAGGTGTGGAGCCATGGCGACTCCTGTTCTGAGACCAGCTGCGCTAAGTTTCTCGGATGAGGATCCATGGCGTGAACAGCTAACCACAGATTGATCTGCGAATGTTTGTTTCACGTACGACTAGAAACGCCATATCTAAGTGCAATAATCGTTCCTGGATGTCTAATGACGGATATATTTCGAAACGCGTCATATGAGCAATAAAGTCATTCTTTGCCTAATGTTTAAAATTTACCATTGCGACCCAGTCATTCTGAATGGAGAACTGCTGATTATTATAATAACGGTGGCCTGCCTCCTGTATGACTTTGTCACGTTTATATTATTGAAATTAAAACAATGTCAAAAATCTTGGAATCTCTAAGACTAGTATCTTGCCAGTATCATTGTCGATAATAGGCGAAAATAGTTGAGATAATCAATTCTCGGAACAGATGAACTATCCATACACATAATTTTGCACGGTACCCCGAGTGCGCGAGTCCTACGTGCGCCTGACCAATTTTTAATTACACATTAAAATCCGTTTTTCCGTAAGTTTATTTTTTTAAGTTCAATGGCAACTCCTTTATCCTAAATATTAAACAACCTCGCACAGAAAAATTTAAGTGCTCGTTTCTCCCGCGCGCCGGTCGAGAGTCGAACGGTAGAGAGACAGCTTGAAGGTGGTTCATTGAACTCTCTGCCAGGCACTTTATTGTGAATTACAGAGTAATCACGCAGATGTAGAACCTCAATGAAATTTTTGCAGGAAGTGGTTTTGAGCTATCTACATACCTACACGCATTAATATTATCGAAAATGTAGTTTGTTTTATTATCACATTCATGTACTGATAATAATAGAAAAATTCAGTTTGAGATACGAAAAAAAATACGGAAAGTAAATTAATAACGTTTTTCATAAAATGAATGAATAGAACTTTTGAACCACGTCTTGTGAACGTACCTAAAAAAATCTGGAATGTAAAAATTGAGGTCTGAGTATCAAAAGATGGTTTCCAAACGAACCATTACAACATGTTAAAAATCAAACCTCAAAACCAAATGTTCTGGATTACAAGTATTGGGTATTGATACTTCTTTACAAGGTAGACACGATTTTACAATCTGGCTGAATTGGTTGAATTTGGTTGGAGTTTCCTCTTAACATCGCATCACCATGAAGGTGGCATGCAATTAACGTCAAACTGACCGGACTTGTACTAAATGTTTGGGTATGAAAATGGTTAACCTTTCAGCGCAACCACGTAAATTAGATACACTACTGGCCACTAAAGTTGCTACACCAAGAAGAAATGCAGATGATAAACGGGTATACATTGGAAAAATACACTCCTGGAAATGAAAAAAAGAACACATTGACACCGGTGTGTCAGACCCACCATACTTGCTCCGGACACTGCGAGAGGGCTGTACAAGCAATGATCACACGCACGGCACAGCGGACACACCAGGAACCGCAGTGTTGGCCGTCGAATGGCGCTAGCTGCGCAGCATTTGTGCACCGCCGCCGTCAGTGTCAGCCAGTTTGCCGTGGCATACGGAGCTCCATCGCAGTCTTTAACACTGGTAGCATGCCGCGACAGCGTGGACGTGAACCGTATGTGCAGTTGACGGACTTTGAGCGAGGGCGTATAGTGGGCATGCGGGAGGCCGGGTGGACGTACCGCCGAATTGCTCAACACGTGGGGCGTGAGGTCTCCACAGTACATCGATGTTGTCGTCAGTGGTCGGCGGAAGGTGCACGTGCCCGTCGACCTGGGACCGGACCGCAGCGACGCACGGATGCACGCCAAGACCGTAGGATCCTACGCAGTGCCGTAGGGGACCGCACCGCCACTTCCCAGCAAATTAGGGACACTGTTGCTCCTGGGGTATCGGCGAGGACCATTCGCAACCGTCTCCATGAAGCTGGGCTACGGTCCCGCACACCGTTAGGCCGTCTTCCGCTCACGCCCCAACATCGTGCAGCCCGCCTCCAGTGGTGTCGCGACAGGCGTGAATGGAGGGACGAATGGAGACGTGTCGTCTTCAGCGATGAGAGTCGCTTCTGCCTTGGTGCCAATGATGGTCGTATGCGTGTTTGGCGCCGTGCAGGTGAGCGCCACAATCAGGACTGCATACGACCGAGGCACACAGGGCCAACACCCGGCATCATGGTGTGGGGAGCGATCTCCTACACTGACCGTACACCACTGGTGATCGTCGAGGGGACACTGAATAGTGCACGGTACATCCAAACCGTCATCGAACCCATCGTTCTACCATTCCTAGACCGGCAAGGGAACTTGCTGTTCCAACAGGACAATGCACGTCCACATGTATCCCGTGCCACCCAACGTGCTCTAGAAGGTGTAAGTCAACTACCCTGGCCAGCAAGATCCCCGGATCTGTCCCCCATTGAGCATATTTGGGAGTGGATGAAGCGTCGTCTCACGCGGTCTGCACGTCCAGCACGAACGCTGGTCCAACTGAGGCGCCAGGTGGAAATGGCATGGCAAGCCGTTCCACAGGACTACATCCAGCATCTCTACGATCGTCTCCATGGGAGAATAGCAGCCTGCATTGCTGCGAAAGGTGGATATACACTGTACTAGTGCCGACATTGTGCATGCTCTGTTGCCTGTGTCTATGTGCCTGTGGTTCTGTCAGTGTGATCATGTGATGTATCTGACCCCAGGAATGTGTCAATAAAGTTTCCCCTTCCTGGGACAATGAATTCACGGTGTTCTTATTTCAATTTCCAGGAGTGTATATTACACTAGAACTGACATTTGATTACATTTTCACGCAATTTGGGTGCATAGATCCTGAGAAATCAGTACCCAGAACAACCACCTCTGGCCGTAATAACGGCCTTGATACGCCTGAGCATTGAGTCAAACAGAGCTTGGATGGCGTGTACAGGTACAGCTGCCCATGCAGCTTCAACACGATAGCACAGTTTTAACAAGAGTAGTGACTGGCTTATTGTGACAAGCCAGTTGCTCGGCCACCATTGACCAGACGTTTTCAATTGGTGAGAGATCTGGAGAATGTTCTGGTCAGGGTAGCAGTCGAACATTTTCTGTATCCAGAAAGGCCCGTACAGGACCTGCAACATGCGGTCGTGCATTATACTGCTGAAATGTAGGGTTTCACAGCGATCGAGTGAAGGGTAGAGCCACGGGTCGTAACACATCTGTAATGTAACGTCCACTGTTCAAAGTGCCGTCAATGCGAACAAGAGGTGACCGAGACGTGTAACCAATGGCACCCTATACCATTACGCCGAGTGATACTCCAGTATGGCGTTGACGAGTACACGCTTCCAATGTGCGTTCACCGCGATGTCGCCAAACACGGGTGCGACCATCATGATGCTGTAAACAGAACCTGGATTCATCCGAAAAAATGACGTTTTGCCACTCGTGCACCCAGGTTCGTCGTTGAGTACACCATCGCAGGCGCTCCTGTGTGTGATGCAGCGTCAAGGGTAACCGCAGCCATGATCTCCGAGATGATAGTCCATGCTGCTGCAAACGTCGTCGAACTGTTCGTGCAGATGGTTGTCTTGCAAACGTCCCCATCTGTTGACTCAGGGATCGAGACGTGACTACGTAATCCGTTACAGCCATGCGGATTAGATGCCTGTCATCTCGACCGCTAGTGATACGAGGCCGTTGGGATCCAGCACGGCGTTCCGTATTACTTTCCTGAACCCACCGATTCCATATTCTGCTAACAGTCATTGGATCTCGACAAACGTGAGTAGCAATACGATACGATAAACCGCAATCGCGATAGGCTACAATCCGACCTTTATCAAAGTCGGAAACGTGATGGATCCCATTTCTCCTGCTTACACGAGGCATTTCAACGTTTCACCAGGCAACGCAGGTCAATTGCTGTTTGTGTACGAGGAATCGGTTGGAAACTTTCCTCATGTCTGCACGTTGTATGTGTCGTCACCGGCGCCAACCTTGTGTGAATGCTATGAAAAGCTGATCATTAGCATATTACAGCATCTTCTTCCTATCGGTTTAATTTCGCGTCTGTAGCACGTCATCTTCGTGGTGTAGCAATTTTAAAGGCCAGTAGTGTAGCAGTACACCAAACCTACGTTCTGTAAATAAGCAAGGATTATACAACAGGGTTTCCCGTTCAGAAATCGCATTTGAATGGTGATTATTAGTGGGAAGATTATATTTTACCACTTGTAAGAGTTAGAAACGTCTGTTAGCACGTTTCGGAATTCGACAGCGATAGGATCGTCGCCTGTTGAGACTGCTGCTTGTATTGGTGGGGATCCCACGACTGTCATATGGAATGGATAGGTTCGGGTAGACCGTTGGCTGAATTTGGTTGAAATCTCCCCTTAGTATCGCATCACCACGCAAGAATCTCAGACGTCCCACGTGACTAGCGCTCAAGTGAATAGAAATTTTGTTCCCCAGAACGTACAAAAACGCACAGGCGCTGTGCTCATGGAATCAGGAAATATGTTTGTTCACGCAGCAGGACAAGTATCCACAAAGACAAACCGACGACTTCTGGAGCACCACCGACTATGAGCAGTCGTTCATCGTTGTGGCTTCCCTCAGTACGGAAGCAGTGGGAGGCGGGCCAGCAAGGGTGTGTCCAAAGACCACAGTGCGCGCATCATCACGATGGACGTGTGTGGAGATTCCGAAGAGGAAGAATGTCAAATCAAACACCTTTCAGCTGTCTAATTTCTAAATTGTTACTTTATCTGGCTTCCAGTTTCGGCGATGGCGTAGTAAATTCAAATGGTTCGAATGGCTCTGAGCACTATGGCACTTAACTTCTGAGGTGATCAGTCCCCTAGAACTTAGAACTACTTGAACCTAACTAACCTAAGGACGTCACACACAACCATGCCCGAGGCAGGATTCGAACCTGCGACCGTAGCGGTCGCGCGGTTCCAGACTGTAGCGCCTAGAACCGCGAGGCCACTCCGGCCAGCGCGTAGTAAATCGCCGAAGCTGGTAGCCAAATAAAATAATAATTTGGACATCAATCGGCTGAAAGGTGTTTGATTTGACATTATTTGGAAATCAGTCGGCTGAAAGGTGTTTGATTTGAAATTCTGTACTGATCAGCTGAATCCCACAATCATCTCTGAAAAGATGAACACACAGAGTAGAGAAAGAAGTTTGTCAGGATGCATTCGCCATTGTCATACGCGCACAGCACCTGCCGTGATGATATAGTTGTGCAATTTGGTAAGCGACATGACCGCCTGTGGTTCTCGTAGCTAGTAATGTCGACAGCAGCATTTATACCGGACCCACGAGAAACAGGGTGAGTCTTATTGGTAGCGTCACGCGTGACGTCAGTATGAAGTTATACGATGCATCGAAGACGACAGAGACCTCGTATCGACTTTCGTGATCGGTGAAGACGCTGAACTGCCGTAGCCATTTTTGCAGACGAATTAAAGGAGCAGCTCATTATATCCTCAACTGGTATATTCACAGCAATTTTGGAAGCTACTGATATGTTTATTCTCTTTGAAAATTTGAATATGCAAACTTTTGGAAGAAAAGGAGCTCAGAATAAGATTTGTAAATGGTAAATTTGTTATATCAACGTCACAGTGGCAGAGTCAGTTAAATGAAGCTCATGTGGAGAAATAAGCACCGTATTCCTAACTACTGGGGATCAAATCTTTTTTTAAATGCGAAAATTGCCGCCAAATAGCAGCGTCGAACGGAGTCCACGCTAAACTCTACACAAGTGCGGAATTACCTTTAGAAATGATTCAGTTATTAAAATTAAAGAACCTCTAACGCCAAATTATTTTCTCCATAGTTTCGACTAGTTACACAATTCGTATAAGTAAAACGCAAAGTTTTGTTAACATTACTTATCACAATCCTAAAAGCTTAGGGCATGATTAATGACAATGTGTTTGAGAAAACTAGTCTATCTAGACACACAAAACATAGATGTAGAGTGGCATAACAAGCCATGGATTATTTTTCCAGATAGTTTAATATCTTCACCCAATTTTCCTCGAAAACAGAATTGTTCAATCCAGTACTCATCATCATTTGGTAACTGCAATCAAAGTACTCCCGCAAATCTTAAAATGTGTTAGTGTCATATGAGTAATGTTAACTTCGCATTTTACTGATATAAAGAACCATTTGCAATTATTGTCAGGCACTTCAAACTGACACTTGAGAAAAGTGATCTTTGATCATCTGTTTTCAGCAAAAATGTTGCACCTGTCATGTACACAGAAACCAAATGAGAAGTTAAATTTAGCGTTAGGTGTGACTAATGCGTTCCCTGACGTCTCGCGGCGAGTAAGCCAGATAGGCATCAGTCTCTCTCCCTAATGAGATTGAAAATGTCGAAAGTATGTTTGGATGTTAGATTCAATAATTCTTATTAATAAACTAACAATAATGGGAAAACTTCAGATACACTGTTGCAGTTCTTCGATTATATTAGTAACTGGTTAACAATATGGAAGATAATCTTCGGCGTTAGACATTTCAGTCTTTAATTTTGACACTTGAATCATTTATGAAGGTAATTCCTTACTTGGGTCGAGTTTAACATGAACTCCACAGCATGCTTCTACTTGGATGCAATTTTCGCATTTTTTAAAAAAGATTGACTCTCAGTAACTTCGAACATAGGACCTCTGTCACTGGATAACTTCTTTTAATTGTCTGAGCCACTGTGTCATTGATAAAACTAGCTCCCAAGTGTATCAGTTTCAAACCTTATTGTGAGCTTTTTTTTCCAAAAGTTGTCAAATTCACATTATCAAAGAAAATAAACACATCAATAGCTTCCAAAACTGCAGTGAAATTATTAATTGGTGATATAAAGAGCTGCTCCTTTAATTCGTCTGCAAAAAGGGCTAACGCAGTTTAGTGTCTCGAACGATCACAAGTCGATACGCGGTCCCTGTCGTCTTCGATACAGCGCGTCATAATGACGTAACGCGTGATTCTACTAGCGTGCACTAAGAGCCACCCCTAGAAATACGGGCCCCCACTTTGAACTTGTGACGTCACGGAAGTCGGGTTGCTCGCTGTATCTGCAATCGCTCTAATCCGTGCAGTTCCCACGGGAAATAAATATATCAATGAAAAGTTACCCACTAAAGGACTTAATGGCTCTGAGCACTATGCGACTTAACTTCTGAGGTCATCAGTCGCCTAGAACTTAGAACTACTTAAGGGGCTCCGGAACGCCCTATACTTGCAATGTTAAAATAACGCTTATAAATTACATCTTTCCTCACAAAGTATTTGAGGTAGGAAGTTGAACTTTTTACAGATTATTTATTGGAATATGGGCTACAACTTAACACAGGGATTTTACAAAATTTTAGTTCAGTTATTAAAGATGATTTTTTTTCAATTGTAATGAAAATTCACAACATTTTTTTGCAATTTTTTATTTATATATTCAAAAATATACAGTTTTTTGGAAAAAGGCTGTCTTAAATTATGCAGAAGGTACTGTGTAACATTTACTGAAAGTTTGAAACAAATATGTTTGGAAGATCCTTAGAAAACATGTAATTAGTATGAGAAAATAAAAGTTTTGGGAATCGAGTGACAAAGATTGGATTAACTTTTTAGTGCATTCCAGGTCCATAGGATGGATTATCTTCATCCTCTGCAAACTCCTCCTCCAGCTTCCTCTTGTTCCTCCTCCTGTTTACTCTTGCTTGTATTTCTAGACTCTTTACAGCCCTGGCTGCAGCCCGAAGGCGTTCCTTGTCTAAAGCAAGCATCGCTCGTTGTTGTGTTCGTAGATTTTGCTACCATTTTCTTCAGTTGCAGTTACTGCAACACTGTTCCAAAAGGTGGTCATGTATGAACACTTATCACATTTCAGTTGTATTTCACTAGCAAGTCCTACGTGCTTTATTATGGAGAGTTCCAGACCAACTTCACTACAATGAATACATCTTACACAGTTTGAAAAAATTCCTTTGAGAACCGACATATCAAATATTTCATTCACATCCGATTCGCCCATAAAACATTCATAGTTTTCACTCATTGAACCAAGCTTCTTCTGTGAAGTATTTTCTTTCCCACTTTGACTGCTATGGGCAGGTGTACTTGAGAGGTTAGGTTCACTCACTTGGTTATCGTCTTTATTGTTTACAGTAATAACATTTCTCCTTTTCTTAAAAGCCTTCAGAGGATTTCTAATAACTTTACTTTTACTCATTATTATACTTCAACAAAACAGAGACTCAAGAAACAGAATTAATTACGAATATTTTCGAGATAACGACAGAGTAAATAAACATGAAACAATCGACAATCACACCAGCGATATATATTGAACCATCACAGGTTAGCCACAACACATACTTTACCTCACATCACTAAAATGTACCTGATGAACACGGACGTTAATAATAACACCATTTGACAGCAGTTTAACAGCGCCACAGTGGGTCACGCCCATGTAGAACACATTTCAATAAAAATTTAAAAATAGTTGTAGTCTTCGGAATTGAATAAATTATATATCTATTAAAAGGTAATAGTTTGCAGATTCAGAAAACGCAAAAAAGTAAAAATTGAACTTTTCATGTTTTTGAGCCTTTCCGGAGCCCCTTAAACCTAACTAACCTAAGGACATCATACACATCCATGCTCGAGGCAGGATTCGAACCTGCGACCGTAGCGGTCGCTCGGTTCCAGACTGTAGCGCCTAGAACCGCAGGCCACTCCGGCCGGCCAGTAAAGGTCTTAACTTTGTCGTGTGCTACCGAGAGCTTGCATGCGTTCAAATGCGCATCAAGAAGTATTAAACTTATCTTAATTAGTTACTCGCTTCCCGCCGTTAACGGCTGCTGGCGCTCGTTGGTTGATTGGCTGATTTTGGTGAGGGGGCCAAACAGCGAGTTCATCGGTCCCATCGAATTAGGGAAGGAAGTCGGTCGTGCCATTTCAAAGGAACCAAACCGGCATTTGCTTGAAGCGATTTAGGGAAATCAAAGAAAACCTAAATCAGGATGGACGGACGCGGTTTTGAACCGTCGTCCTCCCGAATGCGAGTCTAGTGTGCTAACCACTGCACCACCTCCCTCGGTCTGGTACTCCTCATACCTGCAGTGTCACGTACTGTGACGAACGCGACAAGGCCTGCCTTTCTTGTGAGCCTCGTCTTTACATTTGTGACGTATTAAGGCCGGAAGCTTTGCCTATCTTCGAGGTCTCCGAGGCGTTATCTTGCAACAAAATAACGCAATATTGCTTTATCAGTAAACTCTTCCGGGCTAAGTTGCCGTGGTCGATCTGTAGAACTTCTTCTCCCTGACGTTTCGTTCTCAACTGCGGAGAACATCTTCCGAGGTGAGTCGACGACTGGCTGCTAGGAGCTGGGGCCGCCGCTTATATAGAGATCGTAGGGGGCGCCACCACACGTCACATGGCGTCGATGTGCAGCTATCTCTGGCTATCGTCTGTTCTCTCGATTGCAGGCAATCGATTGTCACGTGATTGATGCAACGTCGACCGCCATATCTTATCCAATTTTAATCCTTCTTCTTTACGATTAAAATCCATAATATCACGGATCGCATTGGAAAAGTACTAGCCAAGTTTCAGGTAGAGACCATTTTTAGGCCTACTAAGAAAATTAGTGAATGCCTAAGATCAACAAAAGATGCTCGTCACCCCCTAGCCACCCCAGGGGTATATAAAATTCCGTGTAGTTGCGGCAGGGTTTACATAGGAACTACCAAAAGAAGCATCAATACACGGTTGACGGAGCACAAAAGAAACTGTCGCTTGGGACATATCGACAAATCGGCAGTAGCGGAACATGTTTTTAAGGATGGAGATCACGACATAAAATTTGGTGAAACAAGCGTGCTAGCGAGGACGTCGCACTATTATACACGTATGTATAGAGAGGCAATTGAAATCCACAAACATCAATACAATTTTAATCGTAAAGAAGAAGGATTAAAATTGGATAAGATATGGCGGTCGACGTTGCATCAATCACGTGACAATCGATTGCCTGCAATCGAGAGAACAGACGATAGCCAGAGATAGCTGCACATCGACGCCATGTGACGTGTGGTGGCGCCCCCTACGATCTCTATATAAGCGGCGGCCCCAGCTCCTAGCAGCCAGTCGTCGACTCACCTCGGAAGATGTTCTCCGCAGTTGAGAACGAAACGTCAGGGAGAAGAAGTTCTACAGATCGACCACGGCAACTTAGCCCGGAAGAGTTTACTGATAAAGACGCCGGCCGTGAAAGCCTACATGCAATATTGCTTGTTGCCTTCGCCGTCGTTACCTACTTTGATGTGGAAAGCGTTCGACTGTTGCCTGGCCAGCACATTTTCCATATCTCTCACCCACCAGAAATATCTGCATTATTGAATAATGGACCAGCCACTAATTCTTAAAAGAAAGAAAAAAACTTATTTGCAACGCCATAACTGTTTGTGGGCTACCACGTTCATCTTCAGATATCTAACATTTCCAATTACAATGATGTTTTGTTAGCAGCATGTCGTCTGCTGTTGCACTGTACAACAATATTTGAAAGTTTAGAGTCACTTTATATACGTTGCTATGTTAATAAAAACATGCTAATGTGCCCATATTTATTTAGATATAAGGTGAAATCATTTTATAAACTTACATGTCTTCCAGCAGATGGCGATTAGTTTTGTTGTGGTCCTTATGATTATCCATGGCGAGGTATACGCTTTTGCATTGCAAACAGCATACTTATTGTAAATGAATCATTGTGACACACTTCATAATATTTCTTAACGTCAATTACTGCGTCACACGTGCGCTTTACACTGATATTTTTGTTTGCAATTAAAAGTGTGCCCACTAAGCAAAGATATAAAGATATTTTCATTTCCTATTGAGAAAAGATGCAAACTAAGTAAAGAAGTTGTTTGGAATGTCCTACATTCAACATGTTAATAACAGAAAAAAGATTTTAGTCTAAGAGTGAACTTAATATTAAAGCACTATATAGTAAGTTGTTTTTATATTTTTATAGTTCTGTAATAATGACTATAATGTGCTATAGACGAATGTTGAAAATTAGGTGGACTGATAAGGTAAGGAATGAGGAGGTTCTACGCAGAATCGGAGAGGAAAGGAATATGTGGAAAACACTGATAAGGAGAAGGGACAGGATGATAGGACATCTGCTAAGACATGAGGGAATGACTTCCATGGTACTAGAGGGAGCTGTAGAGGGCAAAAACTGTAGAGGAAGACAGAGATTGGAATACGTCAAGCAAATAATTGAGGACGTAGGTTGCAAGTGCTACTCTGAGATGAAGAGGTTAGCACAGGAAAGGAATTCGTGGCGGGCCGCATCAAACCAGTCAGTAGACTGATGACCAGAAAGAAAAAAAAAAAAAAAAAAAAAGACTTCATTCTTAAACTACAAGGCAAGACCAGGCAAGTCAAGTTTTTTCATATTTTTATACTCCTTTAACAATAAGTTCACTCAGACTAAAAGCATTTTTCTGTTAACATGTTGCATGTTGGACATGCCACACACCTTCTTTGTTTAACTTACATCTTTCATCAATATGGGATGAATCATAGTTCTATATCTTTACTTAATGGAAAAAAATTGAGTGTAAGGAGACGGAGTTATCTATGCCGAGCACAGAAGTAGTTGAAGCCTATCGGCCATCTTTGGGAGTCTTAGAAGAGTGTCCATCTGTTAAAGCCACTTGTTAAACCTACTCTTTACCGTTAATGAGTTAAATTGACAACCATTTCTGAGTACGTACTTTGAAACAATATACTTTCTGAAATGAATACTCATCAGTACTCAGACAGTTGAAAACATTTTTTTAACGCCAATTCCAGTCGTCGAATATGGTGTACATTGTGGCAAAACAACGGAATGTTTATCTTTTTTTTTTTAAGTGAGATCCAAGAACAGCACTGCAATATGAACACTTCACCAAGATTCACCAATATGGTGGAAGCAGTCTCCAGTTCTTCGTCATAAGGGCGTCTCCCTATAGTCTAGCCTCCTTGCAGTGTAAAGCACATATGTGATGCTCTCACTAACATTAGGAATATTATGAAGTTTGGCACAGTGATTTATTTACACTATGTGTAATGTCTGCAATGCAGCAGCGAACACGTAACCTTGGATAACGATAAGTACCGCAACAAAACTAATCCCCATCCACTGGAACATAAGGAAGTTTACAAAACTATTTCACCTTATATGTAAATAAAAGCAGGTACGTTAGCATGTTTATATTAACAAAGCGACATATACAGTGATTCTAAATCCATACGTATTATGAAAATGGATGTGTGTGTGTGTGTGTGTGTGTGTGTGAGTGTCAGTGTATGTTTGTGTACGTATGCATGTATGTTCCACGTCTCTTCCTAAACCACTGGAACGATATCAACCAACTTGGTACACGTATGCCTTACTGTCAGGCAACAATCGCTGTGGGGATAAGAACCACCTATCTACCAAGGTGTGGGGTTGGGTCTGAAAAAGAAGTGTAGGCCGCGACGAGTGAAATCCCAGACTTCATTCGCCCACTATTTGACAATGAGAGCACTTAGTGACTTGCAACAAACTTTACACATAAATTCAAATCTTTACGAATTTTTTATCACTAATAACCTCTACAAAATGATGAAAGCACACGAGTTCATCGCTTACTACTCCTCCGCTGTTCATGCATTAAAATAGTATGCACATATAGCACCGAATGCAACTGCAAAATTATGGATTTGTACGACAAAGAGATATGACGCCATAAAGACTGAAATGCGTGAAAAACTGGCGCATCGTGCATGACGTTTAAATTTTTTACTTCGTTGGTGCTAATTCTATTTGAAGCAAATTATGCAGACAGTATCCACATTTGCCGATGAATGGACCTACAAAATTATATCATTGTACGATTCTTAGTTCAGGAGATATAACGTCATAAACATTAAGCACAACGCCAGATAGTGCGTGGTTCGGACGTAGATGCACAGCTACAAACAAATGCCAGGGAAACGCAGGGTTTCTCTTCTAGTATTCAAATATTCCTCGCAGTGCAGGAGCAGACGATACGCTGCTAACCAAACATCAATGCAATTAGAAACGTTAGGCATTTGAAGATGGGCATGGTAGCCCGAAACTGGTTATGGTATTGAAAAAAAGCAATTTACAAATATTTAGGCTGATTGCGTTACTCAATAACTGCCTGCTATGGTTACGTGATGGCGAGAGACTGGGACGCCCACAACCGCTAGCCGCTACAATTGATGAGCTGCGGCATAGGGCCGAAGCAGCATGGGACGACGCAGCCGTGTATTTCATACTATCTCAGAGCGCATTGATTTCCAGCCGGCCAAGAGCCGTGGTTGCTGCAAGACGTGAAAGCTCTACCCAGATCATTACGAAGTAAATGATGTACTCTTCCTATTGTATAATACACGATACTAGAAGTAAAACACAGTCATTTGCCATTGCTCTCGGTGTTGTCGCTTCATTCCGTTCTTGAGAACCTAAATAAGTGAGGAATTTTATGCACGAAATTCACTGCGTGGTACTGGGTTTTTGTAATTAAAATGCAGCTTCTCACAGAGGTCCAGTGTGGGCTGTAATTATTGAATGCAGCTAAACTTGGTAGATATTCTAATTTGATAATACGGAACCGCTTTACAATGAAAAAAAAATAGTTCAAATTTTCGCCAACAGGTGTATATCTGGTGCTGTAAACGCAAGAAAAGCGTATAAAGGGTGATTTTTTGCACCGTGTACAAACTGTACAGATTGATCGATGGGAGGATACAGAACAAAAAAGGTCTAATGAACTTGAGTCCGGAAATGTATGGTTTCCATGCTAGAGACTATTTACTTAATTATATACTGTTACAGAGACTACGGTCTAATACGCGCTGTACCGTGCAGCCACAGTTACAGTATGTGTTGAAAGTGGTTTCCTCGTGCCTCAACGCGTGCGTGTACGCCCCGTAGCATTTCTATCCCACACGTTAGTACCGGCCAGGCTGCATGCGAACATTGTCAAAGGCAGCATGAATATCTTGCTCCAGTATCTCCACATCTGGAATGGGCTCTGCATACACAGTACTTCTGACATGGCCCCATAACCAGAAATAGCATTGGTTGAAATCTGGCGAACGAGCAGCCCATGGAACTGGACACCCTATTCCGATCCATCGACCTGGGCGATGAGATACGACTGAGATGCGTCCGGACGTTACCGATGAAGTGGGCTGGAACACCGTCATGTAGCAGCTACATAACCCTTCGATCATCAGTGGCACTTCTTCCAGCAGAGGAGCCAAAGTCACCCACAAGAGATGTCGATAGTTCCGGCCTGTTAGGCGACGTGGAAGGAACACTAGTTCCAAAATACGGTCGCCAATTATCTCGGCCCACAAATTCCGGCTGCACCGATGCTGGTGATTCGCTGTTACCATACCATGACGATTCTGCATTTTGTGCCACAGATGACTGTGTGAAAGTTCAAGATACCACTCCACGTAAATGTGACCTTATCTTTGAACAGGATGGATGACACAAATCCTGGAATCGTGGTTGCCTGGTGAAGAAACTAGTGACATAACTGCTCCTGATGTGCAAAGCCTGTCGCTAGTAAGCTCAAAATGGTTCAAATGGCTCTAAGCACTATGGGACTTAACTTCTGAGGTCATCAGTCCCCTAGACTTAGAACTACTTAAACCTAACTAACCTAAGGACGTCACAGACATCCATGCCCGAGGTAGGATTCGAACCTGCGACGTAGCAACCGCGTGGTTCCGGATTGAAGTGCCTAGAACCGCTCGACCACAGCGGCGGGCCGCTAGTAAACCCCGCACACACTGTAAGTGATAAGGGTAGTAACAATTGTCATGGAGAATCCTCCACACGGTCGTCTTGCTTACCCTGTACTGGTGGGCCAACTGCCTGGTGCTGAAACAGCGATCGCCTTCCACAGTGTTAATCACATTTTCCTCCACGTCCTTCATGATTTCCTGCTTCCTGAAACGATGCTGTCTCAGACAAACGACGAAACACTGTTGCGAACATTGAATGCTGTGGTTGTTGTCGGCGGGAATAGGTCTCCTGATAGAACCTTGCAGCCTGCCACCCGTTGCCGTTTGCCTTTCCGTAAGTAAACATTATGTGGGCAAGCTCTCGATTTGAATACGGAACTATTGTGTACAAGGCTGTATCACATCCACTACAAGGCGAGTCAACAAGACAAGTGAATCGGACATAACATTACCAATTACTATGGCAGAAGAGGAACAGTACCACCCTCTAGGAGGAAACCGTTCATACTGTAACTGTAGCCTCGTGGTGTAGCGCATATTAGATTGCAGTCTCTGTAACAAAGTATGACTGAATATATGGTCTCTAGCACGCAGAGCTTATTTGTTCCCTATCCTCTCATCGATCAATCCCTAGAGTTTGTACACGGTGGAAAAAAATAACTTGTACAAATGTTTCCATGTGTAGTAGAGTAGGAGTGGGTCGTGGGGAGGAAAGGTCAGGCAAGTGAGAAAGTGATTACGTTGACGTCATTAACTGCCGCTTACACTATGAGCACCAAAAGATATTGACGAGATACCGTATAGAGCCAGATTTGCACCTGGTGGCCAAAATTGGAACTAATTTTTTTCTACGTAAATCGGTGCCGCATTAGCGCATTAGAATATGTACAAGTTACGCAGACTTACGATAGTTACATACCAGCTGTGAATAACTGCATTTTAATTGTAATCGCCAGGTAGTATCTGCTTATTCTAGTGTGATCTACAATTCCGGAGACATGGCACTCATCTACAGATCGTTTCGTTTGGAACTCCCCTTAGCCGGTGTTGTTACCGGGACTGCTGTTAGCCGTGCCCCCCGTCTCGTTACCGAGTGCTGTCGACGGTCGACTCCCGCGGATCCCGCGAAGTGCGCCTCGCGGTTCCCCTGCTCTTCGCAGCCAGGTATTTTAATAAACAGAGCCTTTGTCGCGGGAGTCAATACGGCGCCGGCGAGACGTCTCGCTGACGTCAATGGCTGTGCTGACCCCGAGCCCCGTATTGTGCGCCTGTCACGCCGCAAGATTTTAATAAACGCCCGGCGCGCCGTTAAAATGTTTTCTTTCGGCGCCCGAGCAGGCACTCGTGACCTCGGCAGCTCCTCGACGAGCCCCACTCGGCGACAGTCGACAGTCGTCGCTCGGAGAGCGGAGCCGACAGCGGTTGGCGGTTACGCGCCCAGAAGCGGGAGCTGATGAGCTTCACGCTCCCTTGTTGTGTCTATGCTGCCTTCCGGTCGCGGAGGGCGAACGGTACCGATATGGCGAGAATGGCGAAATGGCAAACTCCAAAATTTCTGAGACACAGTATCGCATTACATTCGTGTCTCGAGCCAGGACTCCTTAGTAGGTGAATAACAACACATCTACATCTGCAGGTTGAACATTAATAAAACCGAAAAAATGCAGAAACGGATTTCTAACTGGAAATGGAGGGGAAAAGGTCCTATGAACAAACATCGTTATCACGGTAGATTGCACTGACGAATTACAGTTCCTCTGACCACCCACCGTGTGTTCCCTTTGTGTTGCAGGTGGTAGGGGTAGTAGCGGTTGTCATGCAGGATACATACGAGGGTCATTCCAAAAGAAATGCACACTATTTTTTTTTTAAATCCATCTTTCATTCTACATGTTTTAAAGTTTTACGGTGTGTAGATACATCCTTTAGGAACAATATTTTCATTTCTCAACATAATTTCCATCTCTCTAAACTCCCTTACGCCATCTTGGAACCAGCGCCTGTATAACCGCACGGTAAAATTCTGGACCAACCTGTTTGAGCCACTGTTTGGCAGCGTGCACAAGGGAGTCATCATCTTCAAACTTTGTTCCACGAAGAGAGTCTTTCAGTTTCCCAAAGAGATTATAGTCACATGGAGCCAGGTCAGGACTGTAAGGCGAGTGTTTCAGTGTTGTCCATCCGAGTTTTGTGGTCGCTTCCATGGTTTTTTGACTGACATGTGGCCATGCAGTGTCGTGCAACTGCAAAACATCCTGCTTTTGCCGATGTGGTCGAACACGACTCAGTCGAGCTTGAAGTTTCTTCAGTGTCGTCACATATGCATCAGAATTTATTGTGGTTCCACTTGGCATGATGTGCACAAGCAAGAGTCCTTCGGAAGCGAAAAACACCGTAGCCATAACTTTTCCAGCAGAAGGCGTGGTTATGAGTTTTTTTCTTGGGTGTATTTGCATCATGCCACTCCATTGATTGCCTCTTCGTCTCTGGTGAAAAACAATGGAGCCATGTTTCATCACCTATCACAATTCTTCCAAGAAATTCATCTCCACCATTCTCGTACTGTTCCAAAACTTCGCTGCATACCGTTTTTCTTGTTCCTTGTGAGCCACTGTCAACATCCTGGGAACCCACCTGGCACAAACCTTTTTTAACGCCAACACTTTGAGTATTCTGCAAACATTTCCTTCCCCTGTCACAACATAGCGTGACAATTCGTTCACTGTGATGCGTCTGTCAGCGGTCACCAATTCGTTAACTCTCTGCTCATTGTCTGGAGTGTGTGCAGTACAAAGCCTGCCGCTGCGAGGACAATCCTCAATATTGCCGTTCCCGCTTTCATCACGTAACCTACTTGCCCACCGACTAACTGTACTGCGATAGACAGCAGCATCTCCATACACCTTTTTCAACCTCTTGTGTGTGTTTCCCACAGTCTCGTTTTCACAGCACAGGAATTCTATTACAGCACGTTGCTTCTGACGAACGTCAAGTGTAGCAGCCATCTTGAAGAGATGCTGTGACGGCGCCACTCACGGGAACAGTGTGAACTAAGTTTGAAAACAAGCGGGAAAAATGTATCTACTCACTGTAAAACTTTCACACATGCAGAATGAAAACTGTATTTTTACAAAAATAGTGTGCATTTCTTTTAGAGTGACAGTCGTATAATCGAACATTGGCTTACACATTTTGGCGGACCACTTGCCTGGAGCTTGTACTAGTGTTCATCTCAGTATCCTGTACAACCCGGTCCTCCAGATCTGGTGTATGCACAATCCGCCGCCTCCCTGTATACATGTCCGTCTGAAAGGACCCATACTCACATAAACGCCCAAAAAGGACTTGAAATGTTGTGTGATGTGGTTGGCGCCCGTGACGTTACTTGTTTTGGTATATCTTCCATTTGCTTGGCCGTACACAGACACCATCTCGGCTCTTTCCCGACATGAACTCCGGGCCCTTCTGCTGCTTACAGTACTCTGCGTCAATCACACAGCCTGCAACACACAGGGAGCGCCCGGCACGTGGGCAGAGGAACTGCCATGCGAATGGTTCAAATGGCTCTAAGCACTATGAGACTTAACATCTGAGGTCATCAGTCCCCTAGACTTATAACTACTTAAACCTAACCAACCTAAGGACATCACACACATCCATGGCCGAGGCAGGATTCGAACCTGCGACCGCAGCAGCAGCGCGGTTCTAGAGTGAAGCGCCTAGAACCGCTCGGTCACAGTGGCCGGCCAACTGCCATTCGTCAGCGCCCTCTACCGTGGCAACGATGCATTTCCGGACACATCTCTAATGGACCTTTTTTCCTCAATTTCCAGTCAGTAATCCGCCCCTGCAGTTTGTCGGCTTTCTTAAAACATACTAAACAAGAAGATTACATATTGGATAACCACAGCGACTGCATAGAAGCGATGGAAAAAACGGATGCCTATAAATATCTAGGATACAGACAAAAAATAGGAATAGATAATACAAATATTAAAGAAGAACTAAAAGAAAAATATAGACAAAGACTAACAAAAATACTGAAAACATAATTGACAGCAAGAAACAAGACAAAAGCTATAAATACTTATGCCATACCAATATTGACCTACTCATTTGGAGTAGTGAAATGGAGTAACACAGACCTAGAAGCACTCAATACACTTACACGATCACAATGCCACAAATATAGAATACATCACATACATTCAGCAACAGAAAGATTCACATTAAGCAGAAAGGAAGGAGGAAGGGGATTTATCGACATGAAAAACCTACATTATGGACAGGTAGACAATTTAAGAAAATTCTTTCTAGAACGAGCAGAAACTAGAAAAATATACAAGGCAATCACTCATATAAATACATCGGCTACACCACTGCAATTTCATAACCACTTCTACAACCCTTTAGATCATATAACATCAACAGATACGAAGAAAGTAAATTGGAAAAAGAAAACACTTCATGGCAAGCACCCGTATCATCTAACACAGCCACACATCGATCAAGACGCATCCAACACATGGCTAAGAAAAGGCAATATATACAGTGAGACAGAAGGATTCATGATTGCAATACAGGATCAAACAATAAACACCAGGTATTACAGCAAGCATATTATTAAAGATCCCAATACCACAACGGATAAATGCAGACTTTGTAAACAACAAATAGAAACAGTAGATCACATCACAAGCGGATGTACAATACTAGCAAATACAGAATACCCCAGAAGACATGACAATGTCGCAAAAATAATACATCAACAGCTTGCCTTACAACATAAACTTTTAAAACAACACGTTCCTACATACAAGTATACACCACAAAATGTACTGGAGAATGATGAATACAAATTATACTGGAACAGAACCATTATAACAGATAAAACAACGCCACATAACAAACCTGACATCATACTCACCAATAAAATGAAGAAATTAACACAACTAATCGAAATATCCATACCCAATACAACAAATATACAAAAGAAAACAGGATAAAACATTGAAAAATACATCCAACTGGCTGAGGAAGTCAAAGACATGTGGCATCAGGATAAAGTTGACATCATACCAATTATACTATCAACTACAGGAGTCATACCACACAATATCCACCAGTACATCAATGCAATACAGCTACATCCAAACATACATACACAACTACAGAAATCCGTAATTATTGATACATGTTCAATTACCCGAAAGTTCCTAAATGCAATATAACACATACCGTACAGTTAAAAGGAAGTGATGCTTGATCAAGGTCCGCGTCACTCCATTTTTAACCGGACTTAACGTCTGAGAAAGTGAAGGAAATAATAATGATATTAGTAGATATAGAAATAATTTATTCTTCCTCTGCTTGATTAAGACCCTTCAGGATCACGTGTGGCTTGTTTTGCACGTCTTCTTTCTTCCCAGTACCTCTTCATTCTTTCTCTTCTTCTGTTTCTTTATTCTTTTGTTAAGACAACTTTGATTTTGGTTTCCGGCCACCTGTGATAATCACCAACTCTATATACTTCTCCCTGACCTGTACTATTGCCTGTACATTCCTTCCTTTCGTTCCTGCAGCCCTCCAGTCATCTCTGTCTTCCTTCACCCATTTCTTTCCCGTATGACATGTTGCATTCCATATCTTCGCAGTCAACCTCTCCTCGACCATCCTCATGATGTGCCCAACAAATCGTAGGCTAACCTCCTCTTCCGTATCTCGCTCGATATAGGTTCAATATTTTCATGCAGTTCCTGTCGTGTTCTGTGTATCCAGATATCCCCATTTTTTGGCGCCCCTTATGTCTCTCAGAATTTTGCGCTCCTCCTTCTCCAGCTGTATACAAGTTCTCTTGCCGACTGTAATCGTTTCTGATGCATGCAGAGCAGCATTTCTTACTTTTGCCGTATTACATTATTTAATAAGTTATTTGTAAAAAAAGTATTGTATATCAGGAGTAAATCTAATGATTGTCTCTAATTAGAAGTCTTTAAATGTATGTGTATACGAATTAATTTATTTTAAATTGGAACAAAACTTGTAAATACTTTGACATGTCCTACATCCTTGTAAAGAGAGATCTATAGATGAATAAAGCTACTACTACTACTACTACTAGATACAACTGGATCTCATCAGCGTCTGTGTGGTATTTGCTGTAGGACAAAACTGCTGACACATTATTGACATAGAGTGAAAAGAGTATAGGACCTAGTACAGAAACCTGGGGAACGCCTATGCCTGCATTGTGACTTGCGTTGTCGGACATGCATTGCTGGTGAAACGTCAGGTGCGAGCGAAACCATTGCACTGCACTTGGCGAGAAACTTAGGCTGCTAAGTTTGGCAAGTACTGCGCCGAAGTCAGCAGTATCAAAGGCTTTTCTGAAGTCTAAGAAGCGCATGATATTCGCTTCTTGTGTATCCATGGCAAGCTTCAGGTCACCTGTTACATTTCTTGCGCTGCGATGTATACGGAAACCTGTTTGGTATTCGTCTAGTAGGTTGTTTGCGATTAGATAGGGTGCTAGCTGGTGGTGGACCATTTATTCTAAGTGCACGAAGATGCAAATAGGTCGGTAACAGAGTGTGCTGTGACAACGTACTTTTAGGCAGTGGTTTAACTACACTACTGGCCATTAAAATTGCTACACCACGAAGATGACGTGCTACAGACGTGAAATTTAACCGGCAGGAAGAAGATGCTGTGATATGCAAATGATTAGCTTTTCAAAGCATTCACACAAGGTTGGCGCCAGTGGCGACACCTACAACGTGCTCATATGAGGAAAGTTTCCAAACGATTTCTCAAACACAAACAGCAGTTGACCGGCGTTGCCTGGTGAAACGTTGTGATGCCTCGTGTAAGGAGGAGAAATGAGTACTATCACGTTTCCGACTTTGATAAAGGTCGGATTGTAGCCTATCGCGATTGCGGTTTATCGTATCGCGACATTGCTGCTCGCGTTGGTCGAGATCCAGTGACTGTTATCAGAATATGGAATCAGTGGGTTCAGGAGGGTAATATGGAACGCCATGCGGGATCCCAACTGCCTCGTATCACTAGCAGTCGAGATGACAGGCATCTTATCCGCATGGCTGTAACGGATCGTGCAGCCACGTCTCGATCCCTGAGTAAACAGATGGGAACGTTTGCAAGACAACAACCATCTGCACGAACAGTTGGACGACGTTTGCAGCAGCATGGACTATCAGCTCGGAGACCGTGGCTGCGGTTACCCTTGACGCTGCATCACAGACAGGAGCGCTTGCGATGGTGTACTCAACCAAGAACCTGGGTGCACGAATATTTTTTCGGATGAATTCAGGTTCTGTTTACAGCGTCATGATGGTCGCATCCGTGTTTGGCGACATCGCGGTGAACGCACATTGGAAACGTGTATTCGTCATCGCCATACTGGCGAATCACCTGGCGTGATGGTATGGGGTGCCATTGGTTACACGTCTCGGTCACCTCTTGTTCGCATTGACGGCATTTTGAGCAGTGGACGTTACATTTCAGGTGTGTTACGACCCGTGGGTCTACCCTTCATTCGATCCCTGCAAAACCCTACATTTCAGCAGCATAATGCACGGCCGCATGTTGCAGGTCCTGTAAGGGCCTTTCTGGATACAGAAAATGTTCGACTGCTGCCCTGGACAGCACATTCTCCAGATCTCTCAACAATTGAAAACGTCTGGCCAATGGTGGCCGAGCAACTGGCTTGTCACAATACGCCAGTCACTACTCTTGATGAACTGTGGTACCGCGTTGAAGCTGCATGGGCAGCTGTACCTGTACACGCCATCCAAGCTCAGTTTGACTCAATGCCCAGGCGTATTAAGGCCATTGTTCTGGTTGTTCTGGGCATCAAGGCCGTTATTACGGCCAGAGGTGGTTGTTCTGGGTACTGATATCTCAGGATCTATGCACCCAAATTGCGTGAAAATGTAATCACATGTCAGTTCTAGTATAATATATTTGTCCAATGAATACCCGTTTATCATCTGCATTTCATCTTGGTGTAGCATTTTTAATGGCCAGTAGTGTAGTCCCTGTTTCCAGGCTTCATAACTGTTACGTAAAGAATATCTCCGTAATAATGACAGAGACTGGCGCTTCATGATGTAGCACTTTCCGCTTCCGTCAGTGTGCAAATAACAGGAAGCTGGGACTCTGTTTTTGAACAGTACCTGGTTAGCCGTGACGTGCAGGAGTGTGAGACACTTCGTCAGCGCCGCGGGCGCTCTGCTTTGGCAGCTCTCATTCAGAGAGGCGCGAATAATACTGCAAGTGTTAAGGGCCGCTGCGGTGACCCCGTCAACGACGGGTCAGTGGGCGCCAGAGGCGGGGGCCCAACACACACGCCCTCTCCTCGGCCTCGAGCAGCTGCACTACCACGCGCTCCGCGCTCTTTCCTATTCATGAGTCGAGCCACAAAAGATTTCCCTGCCGCATTTTTCCCATATGCACATGAATATACTTTGCAAAAGTGGAAAAAATACACTGCCAACGGTCGACGACGCGTTGACTTTTACCGACGAAAATTACGAAGCGCAGAAAAGCTGCGGAAGAGGGAGGCCATTGTTAAGCTGACATGACTTTAGAGAATGTTCTGTAAGTAAATAAGAGTAAAGTAAAAATCACTCAGGAGCGTCAATTTGAGCGCCAGCGGTAACAGTGGAGCAAAAATCACTGTACTGCTCTTTGGGCTACAGGAAACACGTTCATAGACTGTCTGAAGGTCAAACGACTTTACTGGTCCCGCATGAATAGCGGCGCGTTAACCACAGAAAAAACATTCCACAGAGGTGTTTATCATAAAGCTGCGTCGTTCTTCATCTGAATATGGAGAGCTGTTAGGTAAACACCAACCATTTGTACGTGACAAGTAAATTGTGCTCTTTTTCCTGTCTGCTAAGGTTCCAATTGCTGATTTCAATGCGCTATGTTTGATTTCCTGAAACGTTGTTAGTAGAGCGCGCTTTGTCGCTTGAATTTAACAAGCGACAAGCACTCATGGTCGTGCGAGACGAGAACAGGAGGAAGGAGAAGAATCAGAGAATACTTGTATCCTTTTTGAAAGGCTCTCTCTCTCTCTCTCTCTCTCTCTCTCTCTCTCTCTCACACACACACACACACACACACACACACACACACAGACACACACACACACAAAGAGAGAGAGAGACAGAGAGAGAGAGAGAGAGAGAGAGAGTGAGAGAGAGAGAGAGGGAGGGAGGGAGGGAGATGGAGGAAGGGAGGGACGGAGCAGGGGCAGAGCGAAGTATTACTTTGTCTAACACCATCGTATTTCTAGTGTTCCACTTCACTTCAATTTCGGCAACGAAACGCGTATTTTATAGGCGTTTAACACTATTGATATTAGTGACCAATCTGATGTCACCTTCATTCATAGTTGGGGTATGTGATGAGTATAAGCGATTCCGTTGGAGACTCTTTCGATATCTCGTTCTATTAACAGATTGACGTTGCACTAGAAAACGCAATACCATTTGCGATTTTTCACCTTTTAAATGATAAATAATGATCGCTCCTTACCGTCACAAGTCATACTAGCTGTATCCCCAGGATGTGTGTCAAGGACTCTGTCTGTCGATTTCAGTCTGTAATCTTGTAATTTTTCACGGATTAAATTTCCTACCTGATTAGCCGTGTCCATTCCCATAATATTTTAGAAATTTCGACGGCAATGAAAGTGGGAAAGCTTCAAATCTTTGTCCAAATTGAGACAACTTAGTCACTCTGTTAAACCTATCCTACTTCAAAGTTAACCATTTAAATTTGTAATCTGTGACGAGTAGAAGGCGGACATATGCCAGACATTGCCTCTATGATGCAAACGAACATTCGTGGCCAAATGTAACATCTATTTGAAAATGAACACTTCTGCAAGCTGCATATGCAGTTGAACGCTATTTAACAGGCCCCTAGGACTTGGTCTTATTTCCTTCAAAGCTAAGTTCCATATAGGGCAGCGATTTCCTTCCAGCGAACTATGTCAGTTTCCAGGTTTTCAGTTTCCTGCCAGTTGATGTCCATGCATTGAAAATCGTTTGTAAAAGTTCGTTTCCAGGTCTTATGAGGTGTTCCTCTCCTTCTGTATCCATCCGTTGATTTCCACAGAACTGATGATTTGGTGATTGTTCCATCTTTCCCGTCTCTAATGACCTCGTTGTCGACGAAAAGTTAAACTGTAATCTTCCTTCCTTCCTTTCATCCCATTATCGTGCATAGAACAAGCCCAAAAAGCAACTACTTTGTCCGGGCTATATAGATCACATCCTGTCAGCGCTTCATCACTTGAAAAGTGGTCGCAATAACTCATCTTGGAAAATTCATCTCAGTAGTTGTTACTTGAGCTTTAGTGCTAATTTTACTGACTATTTCAGGTCTCACATGCGTATGTCAATCGGTAGGATGATAGAAAAGTACACCGAACCATTGTGGACATACTTACAGGGCCTAATTGCCATATGGATTGCATTCGTTGGAAGACTGCAGAAACTTTCCCATTTCTGCTGCTGAGATCTGCATCTACGTCGTCGTTATTACAGATGAGACTACCGAGATATGGAAATCGTCGAACATGCTGTAGCACTATCTGTTGCACTATAATATGAAGGGATACATTTTTTTACACCTATTGTGTTTGGTCTTTTAACCATTCATTTTTAGCCCTGCAGAACTGGCCACTCCGTCCCACGTGGCCGCCATTTGTTGTTAACTATGTGATGTTTCTTACGACGTTTCTGCCAGACAGCCAACGGCCTTGCCGTAGTGGTAACACCGGTTCCCGTCAGATCACTGATGTTAAGCGCTGTCGGGCTGGGCTAGCAGTTGGATGGGTGACCATCCGGTCTGCCAAGTGCTGTTGGCAAGCGGGGTGCACTCAGCCTTTGTGAGGCAAACTGAGGAGCTACTTGACTGAGAAGCAGCGGCTCCGGTCTCGGAAACTGACATACGGCCAGGTGAGTGGTGTGCTGACCATATGCCCCTCCATATCCGCAACCAGTGACGCCTATGGTCTGAGGATGACACGACGGCCGGTCGGTACCGTTGGGCCTTCATGGCCTGTTCGGGAGGAGTTTATTTTAGTTTTTTTCTGGCTGAAGAACGATGTCATCATCAGAATCCGGATCGATAAGCCTAGACTGTTCATTTCAGCATATCTCCATGTTGGAGTTGCCCATAGTTTGTGTCGTTATGTAGTCTAGTCTATGACATATAAAAAAGGAAGGTGACAAAATGCATCCTTGTCTCACGCCTGTCAGACTGCTATAGAAAGGGGTGTTCCCATCTTCTGTTCATGTACAGCAACTCGATGCACTTAGGCCCTGCGATATTCCTAAATGCTTATATTTGCAAGAACTCCCTGCAACTCCACTACACAACACTGCTGCTGCACAGTGAAACTTTCATGTTCAGTGATGTGTGCACTTAGTTCATTTTAGATGGCTTCTACTAGAAATTACTATTAGGAATCCCTGCTTTCCTCCTTTAACAGAGTCAAAACAGTGTGGTCAGTGATAAGATCAGCAATCACTGTGAATGTGATACTACACTGCCATCCAGTAATATTGCAACTCCATGGAAGCAGAATGCAACAAATGTCAAAGAGGCACGAAATGTACTACATACTTGGATATGCAAGTGATTAGCATTTCATTGGAATCAAACAAATTAGCAACAGTTACGCCCTCTACATCCTTATACGGGCTGTAATGGGTTATGTGTGGACACTTCCATTAGTAACTGAGTATTGTGAACTGAACAACATTACATCACTATTTACGCCATTTGCAGTCTAATAATTGTAGCTATTATGAGTCATATGTTTTCAGGTTGATTAGTATCTCCAAGCATATGAGGCAAGAGCACGATATTAATGCTGATTTTCCCCTGAGCAGCAGGTCAAGTGTTGAAGTGTGGATGCATAGATGCCAAATGGTTAGCCTATACTGACGGGTGCAGTCCACTTAGTAGTGCAGTTACGATCGTGCAAAAAAGCATCAGGTCAAAAGTTTGTGACGTGTTTGTGGGAAGACTGTTTGATGCTCAGAAATAACAACCATTGCACTGATGTGAGTACATGTAAAGGTACCACATACAAAAATACCCACAGTTTTACAGGTGACACCCTGTATACAGAAAGTTTATTCAGTGGGTTTCTGATTCACAAGTCACAATTTTTTTGATAAAAAAATTGTGTTAAGTTTTGTATAAGAAGAAAAGATGTCTACTAGCACTTCTTTGATTCTGACAGCAGCATGATCGTGGTCTGTGAGAGACTGTGGTGTATCATTCCGTCACACTGTTTCTTCCATTGGTTAGAATTGCATGATTGTCAGGTGAATATGGAATATGGGTTCAGGAAGATCATACTGAACATCATATGACTTATCAATGGCTCTACATGACTAGTGCCTGAGAGGAGAGACATACTGTTTGCTCAGCCATGTCACGTACCTTGAGTTAGGCAACGAGGACATTTGCAGCAAGACAAGTATTCACAAGGATAGTGCAACGACATCTCGATCTCCATAGCCTGTCTGTTGCAGCTTCCCTTGATGTGTCAGGAGAGATGGGTATGCCAACAGTGGTTTGCCAAACAGAAACTTATCAGACAAGTCTAGGTACAGCATACAGGAGCATCACAATGGACGTAGCCACATGTGGAGACTTCTAAAAGAATTAACATTTCGCTTTGTATTCGTCATTGATATATGGCCTCAGCACCTGGGGTGGTGGTTTGGAAAGCCATTGGGTACACTAGATAATCATCTCTGGTTCGCATATCTGGTTAACAAGTGCTACATTTATGATGCATTTGAAATGTATCCACCACTTCTCTCGTTCACTCGTTTCATGAGGTACTAGTTTCCGGCACTCTGGAGAAAATGATGTAGTAACTTCAAAGACCAACAGAAATATTTGCAAAAGAGAAGTAGTTAGCACCTTTGATATCTCATCTTCCTCTAGTTTTAAACATATTCCTTGTAGAATCAATGTATGAGCAATTTTGATTTTTATTAAACTAATATAAATTCTGTCATGCTGCCGATTTTGTCTGCCAAGAGCGACTCCAACGTTCAGTAGTCCCTTACGCCTCGATGCGGGTGTTGGTTCGACACCTAGCTCAACCACTGCTGGTAGGCAACCCCTTTCCTTTTATTTACGAGGGCCTCTAGTCGGTTACGATTCAAACTTTTTGGATTGAGGAACTACAGAGGTCAGTCACTTCTCACAACCTAGATGGTGACACCTTGGTGCCACGTATGAAGATTGTCACTTAAAGGTAAGCTCCTCTCATTTGCGGAGCGGACTTGTCGATTACATTTCAAATTTTTTCTTTGTAGATGCCTGCTCGGTTACACTGAGGTGACAAATGTCATGGGATACCTGCTAATATCGTGTCGGATCTCCTTTTGCCCGGCATAGTGCAGCAGCTCGACGTGGCATGGACTCCACAAGTCGTTGGAAGTGCCCTGCAGAAACAGTGAGCCATGCTGCCTCTATAGCCGTCCACAAATGCGAGAATGTTGCCGGTTCAGGATGTTGTGCAAGAACAGACCTCTCGATTGTGTTGCATAAATGTCCAATGGGATTCATGTGGAGCGATCTGGGTGGCCAAATCATTCGCTCGAATTGTTCAGAATGTTCTTCATACCAATTGCGTACAGTTGTGATCTGGCGACATGACATCGTAGTTTGGAACATGAAGCCCATGAATGCTTGCAAATGGTCTCCGAGTAGCCGAACATTACCATGTCCAGTGAACCAGAGGACCCAGTCCATTCCATGTAAACACAGCCCACACCATTATGGAGCCACCACCAACTTGCACAGTGCCTTTTGAGAACTTGGGTCCACGGCTTTGTGGGGTCTGCGCCACACTCGAACCCTACTATTAGCTCTTACCAATTGAAATCGGGACTCATCTAACCACATCACGGTTTCCCAGTCGTCTAGGGTCCAACCCATATAGTCACGAGCCCAAGAGAGACGGTGCAAGCGTCTGTCTTCTGCTGCCATTGACCAATAACGATAAATTTCGCCGCACTGTCCTAACGGATACGTTCGTCGTACCTCTCACATTGATATCTACGTTTATTTCCAGCAATGGTACCTCTCCATGCTATCTGCAAACTCGGACGCCGGACCGCAGTATATCTGTCCTTAGTTAACAAACAGGTCCCCGCAGCCAACATGACAGGGGGAGGAAACGAATCATTGGTGCACCCAGCGGTTGGCTCGATCTCTTTGACTCTCAAGTTGGAACAGCTGTTTGCGGAAAATTCCCCAGACGAGGGAGAAATTGGTATGCCTCCGCCACCTCGTAGCTTTAGCTTAAATTCGAATGTAATGGGCAGGAATTTTTACAGAATTTCACCACGTTGAGCGCTTTCTATATTCAAAAAATGGAGAGTGTGGAAATTACTTCACCCCCCCTGTTCGATGGCCCTCGATGTAGATAATCGATCAGTGGTACTCGCTGGCTGTCGAAAATTAATATAATTGCTTAAATTTATCGATTAAGTTTTATAACATTTTAGTTAATGATCCATCCTTTCTGAGATGCTCGAAATTTTGTGGGCAACCTCTCATGTTTGGTTGGAATTATGAAATTAATTTTATCTGGCCCTCTTTCTTTGTGATAGGCACTAGCGTTGGCGGCGGTTATAGCCCAGCTCGAATCCATTTTTTCTATTTTTCTTCTTATATCTTTGCTTTATTTTTCTCCATGAATTTTAGTTCCTTTACCAAATTGGCCCTTTGGTTCTTTTACTCCTTGCTTCATGCACACATTCAACAACGAGGGCGATAAGCTAGCCACGCCCCTTCTCAATTATTATCTACCTTTCACATTCTTTTATTCTTATAAGTGCAGCCTGTACAAGCTGTAGATTGCCTTTCGTTCCTTCTGTTTCATCCCTCATAGACGGTCCAGTCAGATTAATGTGGCCATCGCCTATGTTTGACGTCGATGTGCAATAACCTCTCATATCTACATCTATATCTACATCCATACTCCGCAAGCCACCTGATGGTGTGTGGCGGAGGGTACTTTGAGTACCTCTATCGGTTCTCCCTTCTACTCCAATCTCGTATTGTTCGTGGAAAGAAAGATTGTCGATATGTCTCTGTGTGGGCTCTAATCTCTCTGATTTTATCCTCATGGTCTCTTCGCGAGATATACGTAGGAGGGAGCAATATACTGCTTGACTCCTCGGTGAAGGTATGTTCTTGAAACTTCAACAAAAGCTCGTACCGAGCTACTGAGCGTCTCTCCTGCAGAGTCTTCCACTGGAGTTTATCTATCATCTCCGTAACGCTTTCGCGATTACTAAATGATCCTGTAACGAAGCGCGCTGCTCTCCGTTGGATCTTCTCTATCTCTTCTATCAACCCTATCTGGTACGGATCCCACACTGGTGAGCAATATTCAAGCAGTGGGCGAACAAGTTTCCTTTGTTTTCGGATTACATTTCCTTAGGGTTCTTCCAATGAATCTCAGTCTGGCATCTGCTTTACCGACGATCAACTATATATGATCATTCCATTTTAAATTAAATGGTTCAAGTGGATTCTGAGCACTATGGGACTTAACATCTGAGGTCATCAGTCCCCTAGAACTGAGATCTACTTAAACCTACCTAACCTAAGGGCATCACACACATCCATACCCGAGGCTGGATTCGAACCTGCGACCGTAGCGGTCGCGCGGTTCCAGACTGAAGCGCTTAGAACCGCTCGGCCACACCGGCCGGCTCAATTTAAATCACTCCTAATGCCTACTCCCAGATAATTTATGGAATTAACTGCTTCCAGTTGCTGACCTGCTATATTGTAGCTAAACGATAAAGGATCTTTCTTTCTATGTATTCGCAGCACATTACACTTGTCTACATTGAGATTCAAATGTCATTCTCTGCACCATGCGTCAATTCGTTGCAGATCCTCCTGCATTTCAGTACAATTTTCCATTGTTACAACCTCTCGACATACTACAGCATCATCCGCAAAAAGTCTCAGTGAACTTCCGATGTTATCCACAAGGTCATTTATATATATTGTGAATAGCAACGGTCCTATGACACTCCACTGCGGCACACCTGAAATCACTCTTACTTCGGAAGACTTCTCTCCATTGAGAATGACATGCTGCGTTCTGTTATCTAGGAAGTCTTCAAGCCAATCACACAATTGGTCTAATAGTCCAAATGCTCTTACTTTGTTCGTTAAACGACTATGGGGAACTGTATCGAACGCCTTGCGGAAGTCAAGAAACACGACATCTACCTGGGAACCCGTGTCTATGGCCCTCTGAGTCTCGTTGACGAATAGCGCAAGCTGGGTTTCACACGATAGTCTTTTTCGAAACCCAAACTGATTCCTACAGAGTAGATTTCTAGTCTCCAGAAAAGTCATTATACTCGAACACAATACGTGTTCCAAAATTCTACAACTGATCGACGTTAGAGATATAGGTCTATAGTTTTGCACATTTGTTCGACGTCCCTTCTTGAAAACGGGGATGACCTGTACCCTCTTCCAGTCTTTTGGAACGCTACGCTCTTCCAGAGACCTACGGTACACCGCTGCAAGAAGGGGGGCAAGTTCCTTCGCGTACTCTGCGTAAAATCGAACTGGTATCCCATCAAGTCCAGCGGCCTTTCCTCTTTTGACCGATTTTAATTGTTTTTCTATCCCTCTGTCATCTATTTCGATATCTACCATTTTGTCATAGATGGCAGATGGCAGCACTAGCAGTGGAGAGTGTATAAAGGGCGCCCGGGGAACGCGGAAAACACTAAAGTTCAAATGGTTCAAATGGCTCTGAGCACTATGGGGCTTAAAATCTGAGGTCATCAGTCTCCTAGAACTTAGAACTACTTAAACCTAACTAACCTAAGGACATCACACACATCAATGCCCGAGGCAGGATTCGAACCTGTGACCGTAGCGGTCACGCGGTTCCAGACTGAAGCGCCTAGAACACTAAAGTCATTGTGTTCATGCAGGGATGGAGGGATCTCTCTAATATCCTAAATGGCATCATTATTGGTTTTCAAGACAAGGATGAAAACATTTCCGAAACGGCTAAGTTTGTTAATTGTCCGCTTACCGCCGTGGTTAAAGTATACCGTGCACGGCAAAATATCGCTATCCAAACCCGGTGCCGAAGCAGCTGTGGTGCATCACGGGCCGTAGATGACAGATGTGGACGACGGCTGTGGAGATGTGTGCTGGCGAAGAAACTGGTGAATAACTGACCGCCCAGATGAACCACAAGAGGCTACCAACAGCATCTCCTCAACGACCGTTCAGTGAACATTGCTGTGTATGGACCTCCGTAGCAGGCACTTGGCTCATGCACCCATGACGGATGCTGTTCGACGGCGACGAAGGCTGGAATTTGAACGCCAGTACCTCAACTGGACGTCCACTGAGTGGCGACAGGTGGCCTTTTCTGATGAACCACGTTTTATGCTCCATCGCACATGTGGCCGTTGGCGTGCAACGTGTGAAACGTCTGAAAGCAGACTACACTACCGGCCATCAAAATTGCTACACCAAGAAGAAATGCAGATGATAAACGGGTATTCATTGGACAAATATATTATACTAGAACTGACATGTCATTACATTTTCACGCAATTTCGGTGCACAGATCCTGAGAAATCAGTACCCAGAACAACCACCTCTGGCCGTAATAACGGCCATGATACGCCTGGGCATTGAGTCCAACAGAGTTTGGATGGCGTGTACAGGTACAGCTGCCCATGCAGCTTCAACACGATACCACAGTTCATCAAGAGTAGTGACTGGCGTATTGTGACGAACCAGTTGCTCGGCCACCATTGACCAGACGTTTTCAATTGGTGAGAGATCTGGAGAATGTGCTGGCCAGGGCAACAGTCGAACATTTTCTGTATCCAGAAAGGCCAGTGCGGACCTGAAACATGCGGTCGTGCATTATCCTGCTGAAATGTAGGGTTTCGCTGGGATCGAATGGAGGGTAGAGCCACGGGTCGTAACACATCTGAAATGTCACGTCCACTGTTCAAAGTGTCGTCAATGCGAACAAGAGGTGACCGAGACGTGTAACTAATGGCACCCC
This sequence comes from Schistocerca americana, assembly GCF_021461395.2. Taxonomy (NCBI): domain Eukaryota; kingdom Metazoa; phylum Arthropoda; class Insecta; order Orthoptera; family Acrididae; genus Schistocerca; species Schistocerca americana. Next base: position 250,362,173 of record NC_060125.1, on the reverse strand, counting down.
ATACCATCACGCAGGGTGACGCGCCAGTATGGCGATGACGAATACACGCTTTCCAACGTGCGTTCACCGCGATGTCGCCAAACACCGATGCGACCAGCATGATGCTGTAAACAGAACCTGGATTCATCCGAAAAAAAATATGTTTTGCCATTCGTGCACCCAGGTTCGTCGTTGAGTACACCATCGCAGGTGCTCCTGTCTGTGATGCAGCGTCAAGGGTAATCGCAACCAACGTCTCCGAGTTGATAGTCCATGCTGCTGCAAACGTCGTCCAACTGTTCGTGCAGATGGTTGTTGTCTTGCAAACGTGCCCATCTGTTGACTCAGGGATCGAGACGTGGCTGCACGATCCATTACAGCCATGCGGATAAGATGGCTGTCATCTCGACTGCTAGTGATACGAGGCCTTTGGGATCCAGCACGGCGTTCCGTATTACCCTCCTGAACCCACCGATTCCATATTCTGCTAACAGTCATTGGATCTCGACCAACGCGAGCAGCAACGTCGCGATACGATAAACCGCAATCGCGGTAGGCTACAACCCGACCTTTGACTTTGATAAAAGTTGGAAACGTAATGGTACGCATTTCTCCTCCTTACACGAGGCACGACAACAACGTTTCACCAGGCAACGCCGGTCAACTGCTGTTTGTGTATCAGAAATCGGTTGGAAACTTTCCTCATGTCAGCACGTTGTAGGTGTCGCCACTGGCGTCAACCTTGTGCGAATGCTCTGAAAAGCTAATCGTTTGCATATCACAGCATCTTCTTCCTGTCGGTTAAATTTCGCGTCTGTAGCACGTCATCTTCACGGTGTAGCATTTTTAATTGCTAGTAGTGTACATGCGAAATAATGGAGTCACAGATGCTACGGAGTCAAGCTGCGAAGACACAGCGAGAGAATTTTGTGTTCGCCAATCACTGCTGCTTCATAGCGATCTCGCTGTTCGCCGCGAAGCAGCTGGGAGAGCTGGGAGGCGCACAGGTGTTCGCAACTCTAGCAACAACTGCGGCCAGGTTGCTGCGGATGCAGCTGATGTGGATATGTTTATTAAAGAGGTGTAGAAAAACCCTGAAACATGTGACACATCTCACAAAGATGCCATGTTAATATTCAGAAGAGAGCCGCATGGTTTAATAGAAATGGTGCAGCTACGTTATCACTGTTAAACTATTCTGAGTTGGTGTTCTCGTGGTGGCACTTTTGCTCGAATACGACCTTCCAGAATTTGATATAGCCCTAACCAGGAAATATTCTGCTCTCTGGCGACTCCTATTCCATTTGTATGAGTAAATCATTAGTCAGTAATAAAATTTTAAAATATTTGGCTGGTGCATACGTTCGTAGCGTTTTTGTTTTGGATCTTGGCATTTCTGTTGCTATGGGTTTATTTATCGACTGTCATGTGTTATTTGTAGTTCACTGTTGCTATTTTAGTTTACATATTGCCATTTTGTCGTTTGAAGATAGTGGACGCTAGAAAATGGAGTACCAAGTGGAGAAATCGGAACATTTCCGATATTCTCTTCTGTTTGAGTACGGGGTGACAGCAGCGGAGGCAACTACAAACAATTGTGCCGTGTATGGTGATAACAGAGCGCGGCAATAAAAAGATTTTTCTCGTTTCATTGAGGATCTTTTTGATAACAGTGTACGTCTCCACGTTCAGGAAGATCTTCGGGGTTTGACGACGGTTTAAACACATTAACCCACAATGATCCACGTCATTGTACTCGAGAACTGGCAAATATGATGAATTGTGGTCATTCCACCATCGAGTAACATTTGCATGCAATGGGGAAGGTTCAAAAATTGGGTGTATGGGTACCGCATGCTCTACGCCAAAATAAAAAAAAAATCAGAGGGTGGCTATATGTGAATCTCTGCTTGCTCGTCGCCAATTGGCTCGTAAACAACACCGGCTGCTCCCGTCCTTTATCGTTACTGTTGACGAGAAATGATGTGTTTGTGCTAGCATAAGGGAAAGAAAGGAAATGCTGAGCCCAAACAAAGCAGCAACTACCGTACAAAGACCCGCGCGCATCCACAAAAGATAATGTTGTGCATCTGGTGGAACAGCGACGGTGTGGTGAACTATAAATTGCTTCCCCGAGGGGTAACCACCACAGTTGACATTTATTGTCAACATCTGAGATGTCTTGCAGATGCAATCCAAAAACAATGACCAGGAAGACTCCACGATAACGCCTGTCCCTATTCTGCTAGACTGACGAAAACGCTGTACACTAGTTGTATTGAGAAGTCAGTCGGCACCCATTTTATTCGCCTGATCTTGCGCCCTCAGATTTTCACCTTTCCCGCTCTCTATCGAACAACTATCGAGGAACTTCCTTTCCTGATGAAAATGCGCTCCGAACATGGCTGGACGAGTTCTTCGTCTCAAAACCACGTGATTTCTGTAGTTTGTAGTTACCCCAGCGTTGGCTGGCTGTTGTAAATAGTGAAGGAGACTATATTACTGATGACTGAAGTCTCTATTATGTATATCTGTTGTGCTTATTAAACTTATGGAAAAACACTACAAAATTATGCACCAACCCAATATACAGGGTGTAAAGTATTTAAACCGACAAACTCTGGGAGGTTGTAGGGGACATCAAAACAAATACTTTTCCCTAATGTCATTTTTTCCTATGAGGAGTATTTAAACCGGTAGAGGAAGATTTCTCTGACAGCAAATTAATTAAACCAACAAACACTTTTCCATTTTTTTATGACCAAGAGACAACACATTAACACAACCCAATTTGAATTACAGTAGATTTTCAAAAACGCCTCCATTGACATGTTCTGTCTGACACGGGCAAAAACCCCAGGAGTATCTTGAATTGTTCCTGCTGCTGCTACTATTCGGGCTACCAGATCCTCTTCTGATGCAACAGGAGTTGTGTAAACAAGGTTGCGCATCTCTCCCCACACAAAAAAGTCCAGAGGGGACATATCTGGGGATCGAGCAGGTCATGGTACAGGACCACCTCTGCCAATCCACGTTTTTGGGAACCGTCGGTCCAGGAATCGACGCACACGACGACTGAAATGTGCTGGCGCCCCATCATGTTGGAACCACATGCGTTGTCTTGTAGGGAGCGGGACGTCTTCCAGCAAGTCTGGAAATGCTCTGGCGAGAAAATTGCAGTAGTGTCTGCCATTTACTGTCCTAGGTAGCAGATTCGGCCCAATTAAACAGTCTCCAACAACACTGACTCACACATTAACGAAAAACCGCACTTGTTGATCAATCCGCTGTGCGGCTCGTCCGTTGTGGTGCGCTACCTAGTACGCACCAACCGCATCAGTGTACTCACTCCAGGTCTGTCGCTCCATTAGTAAACAGAGACAATGCACTACTACACTGGTGGACAGCAGTTGCCTACAACTGAAGAGCATAATACGCCCTCTAACAACTAAAGTACAGAAGAATGCTGAAGATAAGGTGGGTAGATCACGTAACTAATGAGGAGGTATTGAATAGGATTGGGGAGAAGAGAAGTTTGTGGCACAACTTGACTAGAAGAAGGGATCGGTTGGTAGGACATGTTTTGAGGCATCGAGGGATCACAAATTTAGCATTGGAGGGCACCGTGGAGGGTAAAAATCGTAGAGGGAGACCAAGAGATCAATACACTAAGCAGATTCAGAAGGATGTAGGTTGCAGTAGGTACTGGGAGATGAAGAAGCTCGCACAGGATAGAGTAGCATGGAGAGCTGCATCAAACCAGTCTCAGGACTGAAAACCACAACAACAACAACAACAACTAAAGATCGTAATACGGCCTCTAACAACTAAAGAGCGTAATACGGCCCCCACCGGTTTAAATAATCCTCATAGGAAAAAATGACATTAGAGAAAAATATTTGTTTTGATGTCCCCCACAATCTCCCAGAGTTTGTCGGTTTAAATACTTTTCACCCTGTATTCAGTTGTTTCAGTTGGTTCGGTGTAATCACTGTCTTATTCCTTAGGAGCCACACTACCTGCCTACATCCATACTGGTAGTCTACCAAATCAGCTCGGCTGCGCTATTGCCTGAAACGGTTTCTGTCGGCGAGAGCTCTGTGCGAGCACCTGCAGTTGTTACCCGCTCGTGTGCACCGAGTCTTGCACTGATGATTTGGTTTACTCACATCTGGCAGTTCCTGTCTTCTCTCGTACTGTAATATCTGCGGAAAGGACAAAATTCTCATCAGACAATGAAAGTGGAAGATTATTTATGCAGAGTGAACCAAAACTCCACCAACAAACTTTCAGAGGTGGTAGTATGGTCGAAAATAAGAAAAAAAGTGAAGCAAACCTGGGATTCTGAAATGCGTACCTTAAGAGCTGTGAACACTTGTTCAATTTCGATACTGTGAAACGCATCACGTCTGCTGTAAGCTCCTTGCTTTCCACTTTTGGGGGGGAAGGTGGTAAGAACCAAAACAAGTAAAAAAGTCCTTCAAACATGGGCTCTAAAATGCATACCCTAAGAGCTGCGAACACTTTTTCGGTAGAAGAGATGTGTCTCAGAGTATAGAAGATGAACGAATGCTCATCGCCCTTAAGGTATGACCTTTAGAGCCCATGTTTACGGGATATTCTTTTCTTGTGTTGGTCTATGCCGACTCTGAAAGTTTCTCGGTGAAGTTCTGGTTCCCCCAGTATATACCAGAAACAACAGAGGATGTAGTGTTTACGATAATCGTGGTAAACACTGATAGGTTCCGCTGAGCGACGCCAGACAGGTATATATATACAAGGTGTTTCCGTAAGAGCATGCAAAAATTTAATGGGACATAGAGGATGCTCCACTGAACAATATGAAGTAGGAAACCTGCGGGCGGAGAAGCTAGCCTAAGGAGATAATAGGAATAAAACCACATTACTGTGTGTTTTTTATTTATATTAGTTACAGGTAACTGCAAATACCATCACTGACACAATGAATGTACCACTGTATTGTATTGTATTGAATGTAGAAACGACGGAAGAAGCTTCGTCCCCGCAGTAGCCCACAGTGGTACCGGTCCCCAGTGGACACCCCTCCTCCCCCTCCCCGCGGGAACGTCACACACCAGACGACTGTAACCCAAGTGTTTGCGCGGTAGAGTAATTATGGTGTACGTATACACGGAAAAAAGTGTTTCCACAGCAATCGCCGACATGGTGTAATTGAGGCGGAATAAGGGGAACCAGCCCGCATTCGCCGAGGCAGATGGAAAACCGCCTTTGAAACCATCCATAGACTGGCCGGCACACCCGACCTCGACACTAATCCACCGGGCGGATTCGTGCTGGGGACCGGCACGCCTTCCCGCTCGGGAAGTAGAGCGTTAGACCGCGCGGCTAGCCGGGCGGGCTAGACGAGTTTACTTCTATATCTCCATTCTCTGTGTCCTGTTACATTTTTGCACACTCTTGCAGAAACACCCCATATATCTCATTTTTGTACTGTAAATTTTAAATGAATTGTTGTATTAAAAATGCTGTGTTTGTTATTTGTTTCATGATCTACGATCGAGCCCAGACAAGGTGTTCCAGTGCTGTGCTGGCGACGCGACAACCGGTATACCGGGCGCTATTCGAGTCCAACCGACTGCCAACGGGCGGTAGCCGACGTGGAACACATTGTCGACACCTATTTTTGATAATTAAATTGTCTTGCTAATAAAATGAAATGTTGAATTTGTACTCACACTTGTCTCTGGTGTCAAACTGTGAACATTGAAAGTTGTGTTCTATCGGAAACGTCTAATTTGTGATTCGTAATAAGTAACAATTCTTCTGAAGAAGTATTGAAATAGCTCAGATGATATAAATCTATAGTACGGAGATATATAATTTTGAGGGCTTCTATTGCAACGAAGATTTATTAAGCAACTTTAAGGAAATTTCTTCGAGATCAAGGGAAGTTTATGGATGTTTCAGTTACAAACTAATAAAGGTAAAAGATACACTACTGGCCATCAAAATTGCTACAACAAGAAGAAATGCAGATGATAAACGAGTATTAATTGGACAAATATATTATACTAGAACTGACAAGTGATTACATTTTCACGCAATTTGGGAGCATAGATCCTGAGAAATCAATACCCAGAACAACCACCTCTGGCCGTAATAACGGCCTTGATATGACTGGGCATTGAGTCAAACAGCTTGGATGGCGTGTACAGGTACAGCTGCCCATTCGGCTCCAACACTACACCACAGTTCATCAAGAGTAGTGACTGGCGTATTGTGACGAGCCAGTTGCTCGGCCAACATCGACCAGACGTTTTCAAACGGTGAGAGATCTGGAGAATGTGCTGGCCACGGCAGCAGTCGAACATTTTCTGTATCCAGAAAAGCCCGTACAGGACCTGCAACATGCAGTCGTGCATTATACTGCTGAAATGTAGGGTTTTGCAGGGATCGAATGAAAGGTAGAGTCACGGGTCGCAACACATCTGAAATGTAACGTCCACTGTTCTAAGTGCCGTCAATGCGAACAAGAGGTGACCGAGACGTGTAACTTATGGCACCCCATACCATCACGCCGGGTAATGCGCCAGTATGGCGATGACGAATACACGTTTCCAATGTGCGTTCACCGCGATGTCGCCAAACACCGATGCGACCATCATGACGCTGTAAACAAAAATTGGATTCATCCGAAAAGATGACGTTTTGTCATTCGTGCACTCAGGTTCGTCGTTGAGTACACTGTCGCAGGCGCTCCTGTCTGTGATGCAGCGTCAAGGGTAACCGCAGCCAAGGTCTCGGAGCTGATAGTCCATACTGCTGCAAACGTCGTCGAACTGTTCGTGCAGATTGTTGTCTAGCAAACGTCCCCATCTGTTAACTCAGGGATCGAGAGGTGGCTGCACGATCCGTTACAGCCACGCGGATAAGATGCCTGTCATCTCGACTGCTAGTGATACGATGCCGTTGGGATCCAGCACGGCGTTCCGTATTACCCTCCTGAACCCACCGATCCCATATTCTGCTAACAGTCATTGGATCTCGACCAACGCGAGCAGCAATGTCGCGATACGATAAACCGCAATCGCGGTAGCCTACAACCCGACCTTTGACTTTGATAAAAGTTGGAAACGTGATGGTACGTATTTCTCCTCCTTACACGAGGCACCACAACAACGTTTCACCAGGCAACACTGGTCAACTGCTGTTTGTGTATGAGAAATCGGTTGGAAACTTTCCTCATATCAGCACGTTGTAGGTGTCGCCACTGGCGCCAACCTTGTGTGAATGCTCTGAAAAGCTGATCATTTGCATATCACAGCATCTTCTTCCTGGCGGTTTTATTTCGCGTCTGTAGCACGTCATCTTCGTGGTGTAGCAATTTTATTGGCCAGTAGTGTATTGTATTGAATGTAGAAACGACGGAAGAAGCTTCGTCCCCGCCGAAGCCCACAGTGTTACAGGTCCCCAGTGGACCCCCCCCCCCCCCTCCCCCTCCTCCCGGGAACGTCTCACACCAGACGAGTGTAACCCCAATGTTTGCGTGGTAGAGTAATTATGGTGTACGCGTACGTGGAGAAAGTGTTTCCGCAGCAACCGCCGACATGGTGTAACTGAGGCCGAATCAGGGGAAACAGCCAGCATTCGCCGAGACAGATGAAAAACCACCTTAAAAACCATCCACAGACTGGCCGGCACACCGGTCCTCGACACTAATCCTCCGGGCGGATTCGTGCTGGGGACCGGCACGCCTTCCCGCTCGGGAAGTAGCGCGTTAGACCGCGCGGCTAGCCGGGCGGGCTGGACAAGTTTACTTCCATATCTCCTTATGCTGGCTACCCTGATCCCAGGTAGCTACCTCAAATTGTTCCGTGGAACATTCTCTATGACCTGTTACATTTTTGCACGCTCTTACAGAAACACCCCATAAGTCATATTTTTGTACTGTAAATTTTAAATGAATTGTTGTATTAAAAATGCTATATTTGTTATTTGTTTCATGATCTACGATCGAGCCCAGACAAGGTGTTCCAGTGCTGTGCTGACGACGCGACAACCGGTATACCGGGCGCTATTCGAGTCCAACCGACTGCCAACGGGCGGTAGCCGACGTGGAACACATTGTCGACACCTATTTTTGATAATTAAATTGTCTTGCTAATAAAACGAAATGTTGAATTTGTAGTCACTCTTGTCTCTGATGTCAAACTGTGAACATTGAAATTTGTGTTCTATCAGAAACGTCTAATTTGTGATTCGTAATAATTAAGATTTCTTTTGAAGAAGTATTGAAATAGCTCAGATGATATAAATATATGATACGGAGCTATATAATTTTGAGGGCTTCTATTGGAGGGAAGATTTGTTAAGCAACTTTAAGGAAATTTCTTCGAGATCAAAGGCAGTCTATGGATGTTTCAGTTACAGACTAATAAAGGTAAAAGCCATTATGAATCGTGTGTGATCAAAAGCGATAGTTATATCTCTGTGTGTTAATAGTGAAAGTACTTGAATGATTAATTGTCACGTCAGTGGTCATCACGTTTTGATCTTCGAATGAAGCTTTGTGAACTGTTGCAGCTCATTTTTCCCTCACTTAAAATGATATTCTGGTCAAAGAGAACCAAGAATAATATTAGGAAAGGCTATGAATTCAGTTCACATGAGTTTAGGCTCGAAGCTGACTTTCTAACGGCGTTCATACTCCGGAAAGGCATGTATATGACCGAAATGTGAATGTTCCAGGCCTGTTGCATTCTTTAATTCATTTGTAACGAATGCCAGAGTGATGTTTTAGTGCGCATTAACACGATTCTTGGTGAGCGTATTATCTCTGACTGCTCTTCGTATCTGATTCGAACACTAAAATTTAACCTACATTAACGAAGTTTGAAAAGTGATATTAAATGGAGGCAATTATTTAAATGCTTCTGTTCTCTGGACACGCTTATCGGAAGAAATTATCACAAAATGCACATAAAAGGAGAAATTGCAAAGAGAGACTAACTAAAAGTGTAAACATCGATTTATTGAAACTTCAACTGTTCCAGAACAATGCAAGTTTTGTTATCCACGAACGGAATTCAATATTATACGACCAAAGTACTTCTGGTGCTACTGCTTGTTAGCGAAAAGGATAAGCTACTGAAGAAATGGACTTGACAGAAGGAGAATTAATTGCACGAAGACTGATGTGGGTTCGCCTCGTGCCTGGTTAGGCTACGATTGTCCACCTGCGGCGTGGCGACACATGCTATCCATGAAATAAAAGTCCACATCCATTAAATAATTCGTCGCACGAAGCCTGTATTTGACATCTGGAGAGGGACACAAAAGCGCAAAGACCAGAAATAGATTCTGTGGTATACCATGTCTATTTGCTTCGAGTTTCGAGTGCCTACTGTTACGTGATCGACAGCTCTTGGTAAAGCACAAGCACTGTAAAAACTATAGTAGCAGTTCTCCATCAAGAGTTTGTCGTTCAGCCAGCTTATCGAGACCGGATTCGTGACAGGGTGGGAGACCGTGGCGCCAGCCCACGAAAGCACGCATCGAGGGCGCAACATCCTTCCAGCGTCGGGTCCGTGAGCAAATACGTGGACGATACCTGCCCTACCCCTCGCGAGGTGACGGCTAATCTACAAGGACGGACCTGCCTAGCTTCCCTACAGATAAATCACTTCCTGTCGCAGTCAGCGTGGAGGCACGTTCTCGGTATTGGCCATCTTCGGGCCTCACTTTAGGTCTGATAACTTGCACTCGGAGGGTGGAAAAAATATACACTACTGGCCATTAAAATTGCTACACCACGAAGACGACGTGCTACAGACGCGAAATTTAACCGACATGAAGAAGATGCTGTGATATGCAAATGATTAGCTTTTCAGAGCTTTCACTCAAGGTTGGCGCCGGTGGTGACCCTACAACGCGCTGACATGAGGAAAGTTTCCAATCGATTTCTCATACACAAACAGCAGTTGACCAGCGTTGCCTGGTGAAACGTTGTTGTGATGCCTCGTGTAAGGAGGAGAAATGCGGAGCATGGCGTTTCCGACTTTGATAAAGGTCGGATTGTAGCCTATCGCGACTGCGGTTTATCGTATCACGACATTGCTGCTCGCGTTGGTCGAGATCCAATGACTGTTAGCAGAATATGGAATCGGTGGGTTCAGGAGGGTAATACGGAACGCCGTGCTGGACCCCAACGGCCTCGTATCACTAGCAGTCGAGATGACAGGCATCTTAACAGCATGGCTGTAACGGGTCGTGCAGACACGTCTTGATCCCCGATTTAACAGATGGGGACGTTTGCAAGACGACAATCATCTGCAGGAATAGTTCACGACTTTTGCAGCAGCATGGACTATCAGCTCGGAGACCATGGTTGCGTTTACCCTTGACGCTGCATCACAGACAGGAGCGCCTGCGACGGTGTACTCAACGACGAACCTGAGTGCACGAATGGCAAAACGTCATTTTTTCGGGTGAATCCAGGTTCTGTTTACAGTATCATGATGGTCGCATTCGTGTTTGGCGACATCGCGGTGAACGCACATTGGAAGCGTGTATTCGTCATCGCCATACTGGCGTATCACCCGGCGTGATGGTATGGGGTGCCATTGGTTACACGTCTCTGTCACCTCTTGTTCGCATTGACGGCACTTTGAACAGTGGACGTTACATTTCAGATGTGTTACGACCCGTGGCTCTACCCTTCATTCGGTCCCTGCGAAACCCTACTTTTCAGCAGGATAACACAACCACATGTTGCAGGTCCTGTACGGGCTTTTCTGGATAGAGAAAATGTTCGACTGCTACCCTGGCCAGTACATTCTTCAGATTTCTCACCAATTGAAAACGTCTGGTCAATAGTGGCCGAGCAACTGGCTCGTCACAATACACCAGTCACTACTTTTGATGAACTGTGGTATCGTGTTGAAGCTGCATGGGCAGCTGTACCTGTACACGCCATTCAAGCTCTGTTTGACTCAATGCCCAGCCGTATCACAAGGCCTTTAGTACGGCCAGAGGTGGTTGTTCTGGGCACTGATTTCTCAGGATCTGTGCACCCAAATTGCGTGAAAATGTAATCACATGTCAGTTCTAGTATAATATATTTGTGCAATGAATACCCGTTTATCATCTGCATTTCTTCTTGGTGTAGCAGTTTTAATGGCCAGTAGTGTAGCTGCCCTGTTTCGTAAACTGAAATACGCCTACATACATGTTCTGTAAACAACTGTGTTGTGCATGTCAGAGACTAGCCTGGATTAGGGTTTGTTCGCATTCCAATCGCGAATGGAGTGCGGGAAGAATGACTAGTTAATGAGTAAGTGCGTGCTGGAATTAGTTTGATCTTGTCTTCGTGCTCCCTGAGGAAGTGATCTACATCTACATCTACATTTACATATGCATGGATACTCCACAGTTGACAAGTGCCTAGCAGAGGGTTTATCGAATGACCTTCAAATTATTTCTCTACCGTTCCACTACAGAACAGCATGCAGGGAATACGAACGCTTAAATCTTTCCGTGAGAGCTCCGATTTCTCTAAATTTATTAGACGAAGATATCTCCCTATGCAGTGGGCGCCAACAAAATATGTTCACACTCTGAGGAGAAAGTTGGTGATTGAAATTTTATGAGAAGCTACGGGTGCAACGGAAAACGCCTTTGTTGTAATGATTGCCACCCCAGTTCGCGTATCATATCCGTGACACTCTCTTCCCTAATTCGCAATAATACAAAACGAGCTGCCCTTCTTTGAACTTTTCCGACGTCCTACATTAATCCCATCTCTTGCAGATCCCACTCTACTCGGCAATACTCCAACAAAGGGCGGACAAATATAATGTAAGTAGTCTCTTTAGCAGATCTATTGCATATTCTAAGTGTTCTGCCAATAAATCGCTGTCTTTGGGTTGCTCTCCCCACAACATTATCTATGTTATCATTCCAATTTAGATTATCCGTTATTGTAGTCGCTAAGTGTTTAGCTGAATTTACAGTCGTTAGGTTTGTGTGATTTATCGTGTAGCCGAAATTTAGTGAATTCCTTTTAGTACTCATGTGTATGACTTCACACTTTTCAGTATTTAGGGTCAATTGACATCTTTCGCACCATACAAATATCTTGTCTAAATCATTTTGTAGTTGGGTTTGATCGTCTAACGACTTCACAAGACCGTAAATGACAGCATCATCTGCGAACAATCCAAGAGCGTATCTCTTATTAGATAAGGAACACAGGGGGGGCCCATAACACTTCCTTAAGGAACGCCAGATATTACTTTTGTTTTACTCGATGATTCAGTTACTACGAGCTGTGACCTTCCTGATACGAAACCACGAATCCAGTTCAACAACTGAGACGATACTCCATAGACAAGCAATTTGATTAGAAGTTGCTTGTGCTGAACCGTGTCCAAAGTCTTCTGGAAATCCAAAAATATGGAATCAATTTAACATTCCCTGCCTACAACACTCATTATTTTGTGAAAATAAAGAGCTAGCTGTGTTTGGCAAGAACGCTACTTTCCGAATCCGTGTTGGGTATTTGTCAATAAAGCGTCTCTTTCGAGCTAACTCATAATGTTCGAACGCAGTATATTTTCCAAAATCCTAGTCCAAATCGACGTTAGTGACATGGGTCCGTAATTCAGCGGATTACTCCTATTTCCTTTCCTGGGTACTAGTGTGACTTATGCAACTTTTCGATCTTTAGTTTCGGACCTTTCGACCAGTGAGCGGCTGTATACGATTGCTAAGTATGGAGCTGTTGCATCAGCACGCTCTGACTGGTATACAGTCTTGACCAGAGACCTTGTCTTTATCAAGTGATTTAATCTGCTTCATCACACCGAGGTTATCTACTTCTAAATTAGTCATGTTGACAGTTATTCTTGATTCGAATTCTGAAATATTTACTGCGACTTCTGAGGTGAAGGAATTTCGGAAAATCATGTTTAGTGACTCTGGTTTATTAGCACTGTCACGGTAACATCATCATTGTTATCACACAGTGAAGGTATTGACTGCGTATTGCCTCTGGTGTACTTTACATGCGACCAGAATCTCGCTGGGTTTTCTGCCAGATTTCGCGACACAGTTTCGTTATGGAAGCTATTAAAAGCATCTCGCATTGACGTTCGCTCTAAATTTCGAGCTTCTGTAAAACTTCGCCAATCTTGGAGATTTTGTGTTATTTTAAATTTGGCCTGCTTTTTTCGTTGCTTCTGCAACAGTGTTCCGACGTGCTCCTTTGGTATTATCTCTCAATTGCCGTTGATTCTACACTGAAACACCAAAGGAACAGGTATAGGCATGTATATTCAAATACAGAGCTATATAAACAGGCAGAATTCGGCACTGCGGTCGGCAACGCCTGTAAAGTCAAGTGTCTGACGCAGTTGTTAGATCGGTTACTGCTGCTAAAATGGCAGGGTATCAAGATTTAAGTGAATTTGAGAGCGGTGTTATAGTCGACGCAAGAGCGTTGGAACATAGCGTCTCCGATGTAGCTATGAAGTGGGGATTTTCCCGTGCGACGATTTCACGGGTGTACCGTGAATATTAGGAATCCGGTAAGACAACAAATCTCCGACATCGCTGCGGCCGGAAAAAGATCCTGCAAGAACGGGACTAACGACGACTGAAGACAATCTTTCAACGTGACAGAAGTGCAACCCTTCCGCAAATTGCTGCAGATTTCAATGCTAAGCCATCAGCAAGTGTCAGTGTGCGAACCATTCAACGAAACATCATCGATATGGGCTTTCGAAGCCGGAGGCCCACTCATGTACCCTAGATGACTGCACGACACAAAGTTTGATGCATCACCTGGGCCCGTCAACACCGACATTGGACTGTTGATGACTGGAAACTTGTTGTCTTGTCGGACGAGTCTCGTTTCAAATTGTATCGAGCGGATGGACGAGTATGGATATGGAGACAACCTCATGAATCCATGGACCCTCCATGTTAGCAGAGGACTCTTCTAGCTGGTCGAGGCTCTGTAATGGTGTGGAGCGTGTGCAGTTGGAGTGATATAGGATTCCTGATACGTCTAGATACGGCTCTGACAGGTAATACGTAAGTAAGCATCCTGTCTCATCATCTTCATCCATTCATATCCATTGTGCATTCCAACGGACGTAGGCAATTCCAGCAGCCAATGCGACACCCCACAAGTCCAGAATTGCTACAGACTGGCTCCAGCAAGACTCTTCTGAGTTTAAACACTTCCGCTGGTCACCAAACACCCAGACATGAACATATTGAGCATGTCCGGTATGCCTTGCAACGTGCTGTACAGGAGAGACCTTTATCCCCAGTACTCTTACGGATTTATGGACACCCCTGCAGGATTCACGGTGTCAATTCCCTCCAGCACTACTTCAGACATTAGTCGAGCCGATGCCACGTCGGTTGTAGCACTTCTTTGTGCTTGCGATGGCCTTACACAATATTAGGCAGGTGTACCAGTTTCTTTGGCTCTTCAGTGTGTTTCTTTGAATTCAAACCGCATGTGGTCTACGTCTACACAGCCAGATTGGAAGGTGTGGAAACTGTCTCCTAGAAAGGCGTCTAGATTTTTTTTAAAGAGATATATGTTTATTTTTGATGGGTTTGAACGTTATGGTATTCATTCTCATTACAACCACTTTATGGTCACTTATTCCCTGTGTCTATGAAGATGCTGCCTATTTTCTCAGGATTATTTCTTGCTATCAGGTCAAGTACGATTCCGCAAGCATTTACACTTAGAGTGTGCTTCCCAACTAATTGATCAAAATAATTTTCTGAGAAAGCATTCAGTACGATTTCGGTCGACTAAATAAGTATTTTCACCAACAGATCGAGGATAGATTAAAGTCACCACCAATTATAGCTATGTGGATGGGGTGAAGAAGTAGTGGGCTGAAGACTATCTCTAGATTCCTTTGTTTAATACCATTTCTTTGAACTTCGATGTAGACTTGCGCGGCATAATTTGTGTCTGTCTTCAACAATGTGCTAACTCAGAATTTTCAATATTTCCGTGACACTCTCTCGTCATTCAGATAAACGTCTGACCAGTTGTGTCGTCCATCTTGTATATGTTCAATATCACGTTTTAGTCCTACTTGGTATGGGGCCTACACACTTAAGCAATATTCTAAGATGGAACACTAAAGTTGTTTGTAGGCAGTTTCCTTTGTAGACTGACGACATTTTCCCTCTGCCCTGCCAATAAATAGAAGTCTGCCCCCACATTACCTACGTCTGACTCTATATGATCATTCCACTCCATAATCCTACAAACTGGTACACCAATGTAGTTGTAATCCTACAAACTATTACACCAATGTAGTTGTATAAGTTGACTTATTCTGATTACGAAGTGATATTGTAGTCGTACGATACTACGTTTCCTCGATTTATGAAGTGCATAATTTCGCATTTCCGCTTATTTAAAGCAAGTTGCCAATCTTTGCACTGCCTTTGTTAACGGGTGTTTCGTCTTCGGCTGTACGTGAGTGGGACTTAAATGTTAGGGATGCTTCTGCTGGTAATATGCCATCTTCCCTCACAATTTTTTCACTCTTGAGTGCAAAGTGCCATGAATGTGAAGTTCCGAAACGCTTTGAACTTAAACAGGAAATTAAAACTTAGTCTAGTTTTTAATTAGCATTATTAGCTGCCTGACAAAAAAAGTATAGTATCCAGAGGACATCGTCAGATGTCTATGTGACTTTATACACATACTCACTATCGGCGGCTATGTAAATGACTGGAATTGTAATTCTCTGTGATCATTGAAACGGCTACCAGAGTGCACCAGTGATGTCATGTTAGTATTGTTAATAAGTCCGCTAGAGTATACATGGTGAATATTAATAAAACCGACAAACTGCAGGGATAGGTATCTGACTGGAAATGGAGAAAAAATGGTCCTATAAACATGTGTCCAGAAATGAACGGTGTGCATGCAACAACAGCAGATCGTCCTGGATCACAGTACAGACCTGTAGCGCATCCACTTCACAATATATATTCAAAATGGCCCCCACGGGATGCAATGCACGTTGTCACACATTGCATCATGAACTGCCGTACTCTTTCACATATAGTGTCACAGGCATTGTGAACACACTGTTGAAGAGCCTGCACATCAGGAACTGGTTCAGCATTCCCAACGCTCTTCTGATGCCCCCAGAGGTAACACTCCAGGGGTTTCAAGTGCGGTTATCTAGCAAGCCAAGCCACAGGACCTCTGCTTATTATCCAATGTCTGAGAAAGATTTTGTCGAGGTATCAGTGAACTGCAGTGCAGAAGTGGGATGATACTCCGTCATGCAGGAACCACATAACCTGTCATATTGCTAAAGGCACATTTTCAAGCAGACCTGGAAGAGTATTCTGCAGCAAGTCCACGTATGTTCCTCCGTCAAGGCGGTGTGGAAAACTAATCAGTCAAAGTATGTGGTCGCCAAGAATACCCGACCACACATTGACGCTGAATGGATGCTGATAAGACACCTCAACCGTTCCCTGAGGATTGACTGTAGCCCACAGATGACGATTGTGCAGACCGATGATGGCAGCTCTGGTAAAGGTTGCTTCGTCGGTAAAGAGAACTGATAGAAATCTCACAATTGTGATGGTCTGTTGCAAAAATCACCGACGAAATCCTTTCCATAGACGAAAACCAGCTGCTGATAATCCTTGAACTCGTTACAGGTGACAGAGACAGTAATGGTTGTCATTCAGAATACAGCAAATCGTACTTTGTCTTACGCGATGATGGCAGGTAACTTGCCTGGAGCTTGTACTAAGATTTGTCTCATTATCGTGTAGAACCTGGTCCTCCAAATCTAGTATACGCACAGTCTGGCACCTCCCTGCATGTTCGTCTGTCTGAAAGGACCCATAATCACAGAAACGCCCAAAAAGGATTCGAAATGTTGTGTGATGTGGTTGGTGTCTGTGAGGGTACTTGCTTTGGTTAGCTGTGATGCCTCTTGATGGGCCAATGTTCGGCTGCATGGAAATGTAAGAGCAACCACATTCATCATCAAGGTTCCATTTGACCACGTCTGCCCATCACAAAGCAGAATCTCCGTATAGTGCACCAGTGACATTGTGACTCCTTCACACCTGTATCTACCACCTGATAACAAGTAATGGAGTCCCAATAACATTCTGTGTCATCCCACACCACTCTTCGGAGGTTAACATCAGCCAGACTAGGAAATTACTGTCCTAAACATAAGCTCATATTATCACTACAACACAGACAGCTGTGTTTGGAGTCGTGCCATGACTGGAAAGCAAGAACTGCTGATGAATTGCATTTCATTGTGTTGAGTGATGAATTGCAGTTCTGCACCCCAGATGACCATTTACAGTGAGTATGGCGGCAACCCAGGGATAGGTCCCATCCTTCCAATGCCTTAGAGAGGGACAGGGGTGCTACCCCTGGCATCATGGTGTGGTGAGGTAGACTTAAGATCACACCTGGTAATGCTTGAGGAAACTCTGTTGGCACAACAGCAAATCATAGACACCCTACATTCTCATGTGATATCTCTCATGCAACCGTAACATGATGCTATTTTGCAACAGGCCAATGTTTGCCCACAAATGACATGTGTCTCAATGAACTATCTGAATGATATTGAGGCACTTCCATGGCCAGCAAAATCCACAGATCTCACCCTGATAGAACATGTATGGGGCCTGGATGGATGTCAGCTCTGTCCCACTCCCAGTATCCAAGATATCAAGGACCTGTAACTACATTTGTTGACCATTTTGCCTCAGGAGAGGATATAAAGGCTTAGCATCATGTTATACTGATAAGTGACTCTATTGCCAAGTTCTTTAAAATTTTATTCTATTTTGTAATCACTGAAATAACATCAGACCCTCTCAGTCCATGAAGTTTCACTTTGTTTGAACCTTCCTTTCTGGGTGTGTCACATATTGAAATCAGTTCACATATCGAAATCAGTTTGAACACGTTTATCAACTGAGCAGGAACAGAGATAAGCTCACAGTCTGAACATATCTGCGCTCTCATTGTTGGAACTGAAGGCTATGTAGTAGTTTAAAGTTGGTACTAACTTTTAAACTACTGGTATAAGATTAAATATATTTGTAATATAAAATTGGTATAGCAAATATTTTTAATCTTGCATCATATTAATGAATTTATTGATTATTTTCAAGTCTTCTATGTTTTAAAGTTGACTTCCGTGATCATGGATGCCTCAGAAATTTTTCTAGTGAGCAGGCAATATTCTAAAATTGTCATTTCATATATAAACAACTTGGTCAGAGTTGAGATGTGTCATCCCACAAGAACTAAGTTTTATAGAAGACACAAAAATATATCATATTCCAGAGAACTAATGGTTATCTGCTCAATTTATGAATGAATAAAAATTCTGTACTCCAAATACCAGAGGACAGGAGAGGGGGGGCGGGGAGTGGAGTGCCCCCTATTGCCTCTCTTTTCGGACGCCTAATATGTTTTGAAAGCTACATGTTTTGTTTCTCTCTTTTTGGCAAAGCAAAATATTGGCCAGTGCTCAACAAGATGAATGTGAGAAGCCCCCCAAAACAGTCTCAAATTGGGCAATGGAACTGAGTCTTAACAAGTTAGGATTGAACCAATATGGTCCTTGTCTGCCTAGATTTTTATACAGCAGTGCCAGCTGGGCCCTTGAGATCATAATTCTATGACAGCATGTTGTGCTGTGTTGCTTCCTGTGGATTAGAGAAAGTTCCAATTCATAGCACAAAGATCTTTTCAAATTCAGTGTTTCACACTTTTTGTTCACTTGTCTATTGCAGAAAAAGGTATTTTTTATTTCTGGCTGATGTATCTGGGACCCTTTATGAAGTGCAGGTGAACACATGTACAGTATAACAAGATTGTGTTCTTCATAGACTGCTGCAGTCACTCTGCAATTTTAAGATTGAGTATGGTCTCAGAGAGTTATCCTCTTTGTCGATACACAAATGGTAAACTATTTTTGTGATTAAATTGTGCAGCAGTAGGACTGGGTATGTTAGTGGTAACTGGGGCCAAATATTGTGCAGGTATGCTGCAGAATGTTTATTTTATGCTGAAAATAGGGTCCAAAATCCACACGCCAGCTCGATAAAGGCTGTACGAGAATCAGAGAATAGATTGGGGACTCTATTTTGGCAATGTTCTGCTAAGCCAAGGAAAAGTCATGTTTTTCCAGTCCAGTTTTTCCAGTTTGGCTGCCAGCCAAATAAACCCAAGTTATACTGTAATTGCTAAAGCCACAATATTTCTCGTCGCACTCAGCAATGCTAGGGTAATGATTTCATAAAAGTAGACATTCACATTTAGACATTTGTGATAATTTTGAAATGAATGCGAAGAATGTACTCTACATACCAGGAGGATCCAAGTGCCCCTTTCACTCTCCTTGTGAATGCCGATGCATGGAGCAAAGAATTCTTTTGTACTGAACTTTCATAGACTGCAGACAGGTCTGGTATCTGTTGTGACATATCATCAAAATCATTATTGTTTCTGATGGAATGCTACAGATTAATCAAATCACTAGCTCCAGGGTTTCAACTGACACAAAAAGAATTTATTGAATGTTGTTAAATACAGGAATTTCTCAGAGTAATGAACACTTTTCATTAATAGTGTTAGCAAAATGGATGGATCAATAAATAAAGGGTTTAATATATCTAAAAACAAAGATGATGTGACTTACCAAACGAAAGCGCTGGCACGTCGATAGACACACAAACAAACACAAACATACACACAAAATTCAAGCTTTCGCAACAAACTGTTGCCTCATCAGGAAAGAGGGAAGGAGAGGGAAAGACGAAAGGATGTGGGTTTTAAGGGAGAGGGTAAGGAGTCATTCCAATCCCGGGAGCGGAAAGACTTACCTTAGGGGGAAAAAAGGACGGGTATACACTCCCACACACACACATATCCATCCACACATATACAGACACAAGCAGACATATTTAAAGATGAGTTTGCTACTCATAACCAACTATTGCAGCTTTTAGCCTTCAGTTTCACATTATCTGATCAAAAACAGATAGAACATTGAAAGAATCCCAGGAAGCATTTTTCAAACTGAAGAGAGTAGCGACATCGAGTCCAGTGTTTCCAGATTTCAGGTGGAGTTGATATTATCATGTGGTATTGAATCATGCTCTTGGATGTGTTTTGAGTCAGGAAGTCATTGTCTAAGAACACCCTGTTGCTTTTACATCAAGACAATTGGATGCAATGGCGAAGAATTATTGCACAACAGTGAGAGAAGTGGTTAGCTTGATATACAGAGTGATGTACAGAAGGAAGTTGAAGGTAGTGAGGGACCATGTTTCTTTGAAGTGGTTACTAAGTCTGATGGACCCACCCAGTAGATAGACAAGCTAAACAGAGAAATAGCTGGGTCACAACACTGGGCAATGGCAGGCAGCACAGAGCACCAGCAAAAAGGGTAAACAGTATGGCAAGCAAAAGCTGTTTAGCATGCATCATAGATTATCATGTATAGAGACAAGATCACAACCATGAGTAGTGTGTCGACCAAGCTGAAGCTAGAAGTATGATGTGAAATGTGTGATCACATTTTGTTGAGCCATGGGAGTATCGAGTGATGAATCACAAGTGGTGGAAAAGTACTGGTGGAGGGAAATGAAAGATGATATCAATTGATATGTTAGGAACTCCATGGACTGTGCACAGCAAGTAGATTTAAGTCAGAAGCAGGTACTGTTATAGAGCCTGCCAGAAGCAATAGATCCATTAAGTATCATTGGGATGGATGTTTGAGGCCCCTTCAACTGAACACCTGCAGATAATCATTTTGTGCAGACCCTGATAGATCAGTATTCGCATTACATTGAGATAGTGCAGTCATGGTCGCACAAGCATTAGTGAATAGGTAGTTTTTGAAGTCCAGAATGCTAGACAATACTTAAAGGCCAGGAGACAAACTTCATGTCAGACCTATTGAAAGTGTTGTAGCAATTACTAAAGGCGAAAAAACTGAAAATGTCTCCATTTCATCCACATGCTAATGGGAGGACAAAACAAGTTCATCACACAATGGGGAAGATTCCAGAATGAGATTTTCACTCTGCAGCGGAGTGTGTGCTGATATGAAACTTCCTGGCAGATTAAAACTGTGTGCCGGACCAAGACTCGAACTCGGGACCTTTGCCTTTTGCGGGCAAGTGCTCTACCAATTGAGCTACCCAAGCAAGACTCACGCCCCGTCCTCACAGCTTTACTACTGCCAGTATCTCTTCTCCTACCTTCCAAACTTTACAGAAGCTCTCCTGCGAACTCTGCAGAACTAGCACTCCTGAAAGAAAGGATATTGTGGAGACATGGCTTAGCCACAGCCTGGGTGATGTTTCCAGAATGAGAT
The DNA here is from genome assembly GCF_021461395.2 of Schistocerca americana. Lineage (NCBI taxonomy): Eukaryota > Metazoa > Arthropoda > Insecta > Orthoptera > Acrididae > Schistocerca > Schistocerca americana. The sequence continues at coordinate 250,340,775 of NC_060125.1, read as the reverse complement.
TTTCACTTTGCAGTGGAGTGTGCGCTGATATGAAACTTCCTGGCAGATTAAAACTGTGTGCCGGACCGAGACTCGAACTCTGGAAGGTAGGAGACAATATACTGGCAGAAGTAAAGCTGTGAGGACGGGGCGTGAGTCATGCTTGGGTAGCTCAGTTGGTAGAGCACTTGCCCACGAAAGGCAAAGGTCCCGAGTTCGAGTCTCGGTCCGGCACACAGTTTTAATCTGCCAGGAAGTTTCAATTGGGAAGATGATTAGTTATTATGTGAATGCACAGCATTCAGATTGGGACACATATCACCCTTCATTCTGAGTGAATACAACTCAAAAATACACACTAGCACATTATTGTCATTCAAGGTGGTGTACAGGAAAAAGATGCTGGGCCATTTAACTTGATTAGCCTGAAAGAAGACAGGAAAGGAAAGATGGTATGAGAGTTTGTTAGAATAGTGACAGAAGTATGGAAAAAGGTTCAGTGGCCTAATACTTAGACACTGGAGAAGCAGGAAGAGGTGGTGAAACCATTGGAAACATTACCTCAGTATAAAATGGGTCAATGGGTGATGTTGTGAAGTCCATATACCTCAAAGGGAAAAATGAAGAAGTGTTATCAGGACCCATACCAAGTAATTGAAACTACATCACCAGTAAATGTGAAGCTGCAGCGGCCCACGGGGACAACAATTGTGCACATTGGGCATCTACAACCATTCAAGTGTGCACCAAAAGCAGTTCCATGAGAGGACTTGGTAAAAGCAAGGAGAGAGGAAAAAAAGCAGAAGAGTGAGTGACAAGAGAGAGAGGTCCAGAGACCTCACGCTCAACATGAATTAAAGCAAAGGAATTCACTTACACGCAGAGTGATTTTCATGATTTCTGAATTTTTTCTTTTGTGTATAGTATAGGTATAGTATAGGTATAAATCCTCCCCCATGAACCATGGACCTTGCCGTTGGTGGGGAGGATTGCGTGCCTCAACGATACAGATACCCGTACCGTAGGTGCAACCACAATGGAGGGGTATCTGTTGAGAGGCCAGACAAACGTGTGATTCCTGAAGAGGGGCAGCAGCCTTTTCAGTAGTTGCAGGGGCAACAGTCTGGACGATTGACTGATCTGGCCTTGTAACATTAACCAAAACGGCCTTGCTGTTGTGGTACTGGGAATGGCTGAAAGCAAGGGGAAACTACAGCCGTAATTTTTCCCGAGGGCATGCAGCTTTACTGTATGGTTAAATAATGATGGCGTCCTCTTGGGTAAAATATTCTGGAGGTAAAATAGTCCCCCATTCGAATCTCTGGGTGAGGACTACTCGGGAGGACTATCAGGAGAAAGAAAACTGGCATTCTACGGATCGGAGCGTGGAATGTCAGATCCCTTAATCGGGCAGGTAGGTTAGAAAATTTAAAACGGGAAATGGATAGGTTAAAGTTAGATATAGTGGGAATTAGTGAAGTCTGGTGGCAGGAGGAACAAGACTTCTGGTCAGGTGAATAGAGGGTTATAAATACAAAATCAAATAGGGGTAATGCAGGAGTAGGTTTAATAATGAATAAAAAAACAGGAGTACGGGTAAGCTACTAAAAACAGCATAGTGAACGTATTATAGTGGCCAAGATAGACACGAAGCCCATGCCTACTACAGTAGTACAAGTTTATATGCCAACTAGCTCTGCAGATGACGGAGAAATTGAAGAAATGTATGATGAGATAAAAGAAATTATTCAGGTAGTGAAGGGAGACGAAAATTTAATAGTCATGGGTGACTGGAATTCAGCAGTAGGTAAAGGGAGAGAAGGAAACATAGTAGGTGAATATGGATTGGGGCTGAGAAATGAAAGAGGAAGCCGTTTGTTAGAATTTTGCACAGAGCATAACTTAATCATTGCTAACACTTGGTTCAAGAATCATAAAAGAAGGTTGTATACATGGAAGAATCCTGGAGATACTAAAAGGTATCAGATAGATTATATAATGGTAAGACAGAGATTTAGGAACCAGGTTTTAAATTGTAGGACATTTCCAGGGGCAGATGTGGACTCTGACCACAATCTATTGGTTATGAACTGTAGATTAAAACTGAAGAAATTGCAAAAAGGTGGGAATTTAAGGAGATGGGACCTGGATAAACTGAAAGAACCAGAGGTTGTACAGAGTTTCAGGGAGAGCATAAGGGAACAATTGACAGGAATGGGGCAAAGAAATACAGTAGAAGACAAATGGGTAGCTCTGAGGGATGAAGTAGTGATGGCAGCAGAGGATCAAGTATGTAAAAAGACGAGGGCTGGTAGAAATCCTTGGGTAACAGAAGAAATATTGAATTTAATTGATGAAAGGAGAAAATATAAAAATCCAGTAAATGAAGCAGGCAAAAAGGAATACAAACATCTCAAAAATGAGATCGACAGGAAGTGCAAAATGGCTAAGCAGGCATGGCTAGAGGACAAATGTAAGGATGTGGAGGCTTATCTCACTAGGGGTAAGATAGATATGGCCTACAGGAAAATTAAAGAGACCTTTGGAGAAAAGAGAGCCACTTGTATGAATATCAAGAGCTCAGATGGAAACCCAGTTCTAAGCAAAGAGGGGAAAGCAGAAAGGTGGAAGGAGTATATCGAGGGTCTACACAAGGGCGATGTACTTGAGGACAATATTATGGAAATGGAAGAGGATGTAGATGAAGATGAAATGGGAGATACGATAATGCGTGAAGAGTTTGACAGAGCACTGAAGGACCTGAGTCGGAACAAGACCCCGGGAGTAGACAACATTCCATTAGAACAACTGACGGCCTTGAGAGAGCCAGTCCTGACAAAACTCTTCCATCTGGTGAGCAAGATGTACGAGACAGGCAAAGTACCCTCAGGCTTCAAGAAGAATATAATAATTCCAATCCCAAAGAAAGCAGGTGTTGACAGATGTGAAAATTACCAAACTATCAGTTTAATAAGTCACAGCTGCAAAATACTAACACGAATTATTTACAGACAAATGGAAAAACTGATAGAAGCCGACCTCGGGGAAGATCAGTTTGGATTCCGTGGAAATGTTGGAACACGTGAGGCAATACTGACCTTACGACTTATCTTAGAAGCTAGATTACGGAAAGGCAAACCTACGTTTCTAGCATTTGTAGACTTAGAGAAAGCTTTTGACAATGTTGACTGGAATACTCTCTTTCAAATTCTAAAGGTGGTAGGGGTAAAATACAGGGAGCGAAAGGCTATTTACAATTTGTACAGAAAGCAAGTGGCAGTTATAAGAGTCGAGAGGCACGAAAGGGAAGCAGTGGTTGGGAAGGAAGTGAGACAGGGTTGTAGCCTCTCCCTGATGTTATTAAATCTGTACATTGAGCAAGCAGTAAAGGAAAGAAAAGAAAAATTTGGAGTAGGTATTAAAATCCATGGAGAAGAAATAAAAACATTAAGGTTTGCCGATGACATTGTAATTCTGTCAGAGACAGCAAAGGACTTGGAAGAGCGGTTGAACAGAATGGACAGTATCTTGAAAGGAGGGTATAAGATGAACATCAACAAAAGCAAAACTAGGATAATGGAATGTAGTCGAATTAACTCGGGTGATGCTGAGGGAATTAGATTAGGAAATGAGACACTTAAAGTAGTAAAGGAGTATTGCTATTTGGGTAACAAAATAACTGATGATGGTCGAAGTAGAGAGGATATAAAATGTAGACAGGCAATGGTAAGGAAAGCGTTTCTGAAGAAGAGAAATTTGTTAACATCGAGTATAGATTTAAGTGTCAGGAAGTCGTCTCTGAAAGTATTTGTATGGAGTGTAGCCATGTATGGAAGTGAAACACCGACGATAAATAGTTTGGACAAGAAGAGAATAGAAGCTTTCGAAATGTGGTGCTACAGAAGAACGTTGAAGATTAGGTGGGTAGATCACGTAACTAATGAGGAGGTATTGAATAGGATTGGGGAGAAGAGAAGTTTGTGGCACAACTTGACTAGAAGAAGGGATTGGTTGGTAGGCCATGTTCTGAGGCATCAAGGGATCACAAATTTAGCATTGGAGGGCAGTGTGGAGGGTAAAAATCGTAGAGGGAGACCAAGAGATGGAAACACTAAGCAGATTCAGAAGAATGTAGGCTGCAGTAGGAACTGGGAGATGAAGGAGCTTGCACAGGATAGAGTAGCATGGAGAGCTGCATCAAACCAGTCTCAGGACTGAAGACCACAACAACAACAACAACAACAACATACGTATTAATGTTGCTTTGGATACAGTTACATGTTTGTGCTAGGGTAGGTTTTATTGTAAGCGTATTGAGGCAGCTGTTGAGAGACAGCAGGCTTCTGGGGAAGGGGAGGTGATACTGGTCCTTCTTCTCAGGTTATTGTATGGGAGAAAAGCAGAAGAAGAAGAAGAAGAAGAAGAAGAAGAATAGAAATTCTTCCAATCCATATCCATATGTGGCATGGGCAGTTAACCCTTGTCTTTCTGTCACCTAAATAGGATCTAAGAGGATTGAGGAAGGAGCAAAGACAATTGCTACCTGAATTTCAGCTAGTGGTGGAGCTGAGAAGCCATAACTTACCATTCTACTACTGTGGTGCTGTGGTGGGTGTAACAGAAGATAGCACATAACTGTACATATTGGTGAAGGTACCGGTAGTGGGCAAGCAGGTGGTGTTCAGCTGTTACATGGTGCACACTTATCCAGTTAAGTTAGCAGAAGTTGGGAAATTCATGCAAGTAAGAAAGGAAGGGGTGTTACTGTTAGCAGAAGCGGGGATAAATATATTGTGATGACCGAGGGTGAGCTGGCGGCAGTGCCAGAGTGGAGTAGTCACCACATGCCTTATTCATTAACTGTGATGGGTAGGAGTATGTGCATCATACATCTCTACAGTGGTAGAAGAGAGGGGCGTCGTTACCAAAAAGATGTGATTGAATAGGAACCACATTTTCAGAAGAGAGGTTTACATGGAAAATTTCACTGTACAATGATGTACTTGTGGTTGCTAGTTGCTTTGTGCAAGGGAAACTCATAAAGATGAGACATTTGGAATTGAAAGGTGTGGAATGTCAATCAGTGGGACTATGTGTGTCATTAAAGGACCTGCATTTCATTTACCAATTACTGTGATGGGAGTTAGTCTACTAAATATGACACAGCCACAGTTGTAACAGAACCTTACCTTCCCTAACAACACTTGGGAACCTAGCCTGGACCATTCATTAAGCTGAATGATAGGAGACCAGGAGGTGCAGATCACTGCAGAGTAGTTGCTGCAGCTTGTTTTACAGTATCAGTATGATAGATGTCATGTAACCATGACCTTGAATGTCACAATTCCTAGCATTCTGGTGAGTCTGATTTTACTCTGCCTAGCTCTTATGTATTTAAAGTGGTGACTATGTGGAAGCCTGACCCAGGAGTGATTCAAGTTCCCTCAGACTGGATACCCCAAGCAAGAACTGAAAGATAGATTTACAGAGTCAGGGATTAATGCAGTAATACTCATAGTAGTTAAGAACGGCAGATATAGTATTGGGTATTAGTTTTACATATTAGAGATGGAAGTAATTACAATAGATAACCAGGCCAGGTAAGACATAAGGGACTGGAGGGCAGTGTAGTGCCATGACCCAGTGTTTAGTCAGAAAATTATAAGTACTTAACAAAATTAAGGAGAAGTAACACTGAAGCGTCACAGAGCATTATGTTAACAGCCTCGGGTTGGTAGCTGCCAGTGTGGTGATATTTGGGTCACAATAACAGACACGACAGTGAATTGCACAGTGAGGATAGCTGAGCTCAGCAGTAAGTGGTTTAGATTAGATTAGATTTACTTTCATTCCAATTGATCCGTAGTGAGGAGGTCCTCCAGGATGTGGAACATGTCAGGAAAACAACAAATCATGACAAATATTTTCAACTAAAACAAATAAGTTAATGTACCATTCCACAGGTCCCAAGTGGAATGATCATCATTTTTTAATGAACACTATATGAAAGAGTCATTTTACAAATACTAATGCACTGAATTTAAAATAAATTTATTAAAATTTATTTATAAGGTGATAAACATGTAATACAACTACTATAATATTTATTTACAATGAACACATTACTGCACTGAAATGGTGCAGAAGTTGGATTGTACTTACACACACACACACACACACACACACACACACATATATATATATATATATATATATATATATATATATATATATAAAAAACAAAGATGATGTGACTTACCAAATGAAAGTGCTGGCAGGTCGACAGACACACAAACATACACACAAAATTCAAGCTTTCGCAACAAACTGTTGCCTCATCAGGAAAGAGGGAAGGAGAGGGAAAGACGAAAGGAAGTGGGTTTTAAGGGAGAGGGTAAGGAGTCATTCCAATCCCGGGAGCGGAAAGACTTACCTTAGGGGGAAAAAAGGACGGGTATACACTCGCACACACACACATATCCATCCACACATATACAGACACAAGCAGACATATTTAAAGACAAAGAACATTACTGCACAGAAATTGTGCAGAAGTTATATTGTACTTACACAAATCAGTTGGTTTTACTGAGAAATTCATCAATGGAAATGGCTCTGAGCACTATGGGACTTAACATCTGAGGTCATCAGTCCCCTAGAACTTAGAACTACTTAAACCTAACTAACCTAAGGACATCACACACATCCATGCCCGAGGCAGGATTCGAACCTGCGACCGTAGCGGTCACGCGGTTCCAGACTGAAGTGCCTAGAACCGCACGGCCACATCGGCCGGCCTCATCAATGGAGTAGAAGGAGTTGGCCACCAACAAATCCCTTAGGCTTCTCTTAAACTGAATTTCATTGGTTGTTAATTTTTTTTATGGCTGCTGGTAAGTTATTGAAAATGTGTGTTCCTGAATAATGCACACCTCTTTGTACAAGACTAAGTGACTTTAAATCCTTGTGAAGATTATTCTTATTTCTAGTATTGATTCCATGAATTGAGCTGTTGGTTTGAAAATGTGATATACTTTTAATGACAAATTTCATTAAGGAATAAATATATTGGGAAGCAGTAGTTAGTATCCTTAGTTCCCTAAACAGGCTTCTGCAGCATGTTCTTGAGTTCACACCACATATAACTCTTACTGCACGTTTTTTTGCCCGGAAAACTTTAGCTTGGCTTGATGAATTACCCCAAAAAATAATCCCATATGACATTATGGAATGAAAGTAAGCATAGTATGCCAGCTTTTTCATTTTTATATCCCCTTGTCTGACACAATTCGCATTGCAAATAGAGATTTGTTAAGACACTTCAGCAGTTCTGTGGTGTGCTCCTCCCAGTTGAATTTATTATCAAGCTGTAATCTCAAGAGTTTAACACTGTCTACTTATTCTATCTTCTTGTCATCGCATGTTAGACATATACTCGTGGGACACATGTAGCGTGTTTTTTTAAAGTTTAGTGACAAAGAATTGGCTAGGAACCAGTAATTAATGTCCATAAATGTTTTATTAGCTGAAGAAGGCTTGATTGAAGTGACAGGCATCGAAGTCCACACCAAAGAGTGTAGAGAGGTTACGAGAAAACATAAAGTTATTGGGATTTATCATCCACCAAAGGCTGATGTAGTTAGCTTCATAGACATATTTAGTAGAGTAGTGGGACATTGTGGTCCCAGTTACCTAACTATGCTTGGTGATCTGAATATTGAGGCAAAATCTTCCAGTTTGTGTAATATTTGGTTAACAGATACTCTTAACCCATATAATCTCGTAAATGTAGTAAATAGTGATACCAGGGTAACAAAGTCCACATCTAGCAGAATTGATTACGTTATACTATGTAAACATATTAAAGACAGTGTTAGGTGCTGGAATATGGATTTTCACTACTCTGACCACAAATGCCAGCTTGTAGAGTATGTAAACACAAGCATCCCAAAAATGCCAAAAGTTACCAAAAATAAAAGAATCCTAAAAGAGGGTAACATCCTTGCCCTAAGAAATAAATTAGCTATAGAGGACTGGGATCTGGTTTACCAGACTGAAGGATCTGAAAACAAATGGGCCAAATGCTATGATACTATGCTAAGACACTTTGACAGATGCTGCCCTGTTAAAAAAATACAAAGAGTGTTCACCCATAACCAAAGTGCAAAAACCAACAGACTGATACTTCCAGCAAATATGATAAAACTCAGGCAAAACATCCAGGACCTGGATGTGTTACACAAGTCAACAAACCTGCAGGTTTTTAAGGCCAAGTACAACGAAGCCAAGAAAATCTTTAAGAAAGAGCTTTCAAATTTAAGAAAACAGATATACAGCAGTGAAATAGCTCAATCAGTCAATATAGCCAAAACCTCATGGAGAATTTTAAATCAATTTCGCAAAGCCACACCGAAGCCAGAAACTGAAATTGTAAATATAAGACATGAAGGAAACACAATTAAAGATCCTAATAAAGTCTGCAATGTTTTCAATAAATACTTTATATCTGCAGCTGTTTGTCCAGTTAATAACACAATTGTGAGTAGTGAGATAAAGCTCTGCCCCTTTGAAGAGCCACCTTTTGAATTCAAACAAGTAAGTGAAAAATAAATAGGCAGGATAATAAATAACCTAAAGAATAAGTACTCATCCGGATGGGATGGTTTGAGTAGTATCGTGATTAAAAAATTGGAATAAGGAATTAGTTTATATAATCACCCACCTGGTAAACTGCAGTATTAGAGAACATACATTTCCAAATGTATTGAAATGGAGCGCAGTTAAACCAGTGCATAAAAAAGGATCCAAGGAAGAGGTTTCAAATTTCAGGCCCATATCATTAATACCTGTCTTCAGCAAAGTATTTGAAGTGGTGCTGCTGACAGAACTTAGTGACTATTTCTTGAAAAATACGTTCCTAACAGACACACAACATGGATTCCGAAAAGATCATAGTACTATCACAGCAATTACGGAATTTCTTCACAAAACGTATGGTGCCCTTGATCAAGGAATGCAAACAGATGGCATATTTCTAGACCTTACTAAAGCCTTTGATTCGGTAAACCATGAGTTACTTTTAAGTAAACTTGAGTCATACAATGAAAATGCTGCATCCATGCAATTGCTGGCTACATATTTATTTAACCGCAAGCAGTGTACAAAGCTGACTTACAAAATCAATAATCAGATCATTAATTTCCAGTCCAAATATGAGACAGTCACACAAGGTGTACCCCAGGGCTCAATTTTGGGCCCTTTCCTTTTCCTAGTGTACATAAATGATATAGAGCAACCTTTCAACTCCCAATTGGTAACCTATGCAGACGATACCTCACTGTTATTTCTTGGTAAACAAAACGATGAGTTAACATTGGTAGCAACTGAGGGCCTACGTCAAATAACTACTTATTTCCAAGATCAAGTTTTGAAAGTTAATATCAGTAAATCTCAGTTATTGCCATTTAAACTTACAAACTCACACCAAACCTCTATCAGTAACATAGGTGGAATTGAACTAGTGGACACAGAAGGCTGCAGATTTCTAGGTATTCACCTAGATGAAAATCTAAGATGGGTAAACCATATCAAATTTTTATGCAATAAAATCAGCAGTTCATTACATCTAATCAGCCAGTTATCAAAAGTAGTCCCACATCAGACATTAAAAACAATTTATTATGGAACCATTTTTGCACAGATTAATTACGGGATAGAGATATGGGGTTGTGCTGCCGACATACATATGAACAGAATATTAACCCTACAGAAAAGAGCAATCTTCTAATTATCCATGGATTAGGGTATAGAGATTCATGCAGGGAAATCTTTGTTCATCATAAATACCTCACAGTCTACTCACTGTATCTTTACAAATTAATTATATTTTTTGTGACACATCAAAACAAAGCAACAAAATTGCTCTGATATGCATGCCTATAATACAAGAAATAAAGACTGCTACTAGAGACAAAGAACAAAATTAAAAACAACACACCATAGTCCATGCATTAGTGGTCAAACATGGTACAACAGATTACCAAGCTCCATAAGGTGCCACAAAGGGAACTTATTCAAATTGAAACTGAAATATTTCTTGATTGACAAGTGTTTATATTCTTTAAGTGAATATTAATATTAAACTAAAATAAAGCTCCCGGGATTGGGATGACTCCTTACCCTCTCCCTTAAAACCCACATCCTTTCGTCTTTCCCTCTCCTTCTCTCTTTCCTGATGAGGCAACAGTTTGTTGCGAAAGCTTGAATTTTGTGTGTATGTTTGTGTGTCTATCGACCTGCCAGCGCTTTCGTTGGGTAAGTCACCTCATCTTTGTTTTTATATATAATTTTTCCCACGTGGAATGTTTCCCTCTATATATATATATATATATATATATATATATATATATATATATATATATATATAAAAACAAAGATGAGGTGACTTACCGAACAAAAGCGCTGGCAGGTCAATAGACACACGTGGAATGTTTCCTTCCATTATATATATATATATATATATATATATATATATATATATATATATATCTAAAAAGAAAGATGATGAAACTTACCAAACAAAAGCGCTGGCAGGTCGATAGACACACAAACAAACACAAACATACACACAAAATTCTAGCTTTCGCAACCAATGGTTGCCTCGTCAGGAAAGAGGGAATCTCTGCCCAAACTCTTTGCCTTTACAAATGTCTGCTTGTGTCTGTGTATGTGTGGATGGATATGTGTGTGTGTGCGAGTGTATACCTGTCCTTTTTTTCCCCCTAAGGTAAGTCTTTCCGCTCCCGGGATTGGAATGACTCCTTACCCTCTCCCTTAAAACCCATATCCTTTTGTCTTTCCTTCTCCTTCCCTCTTTCCTGACGAGGCAACCATTGGTTGCGAAAGCTAGAATTTTGTGTGTATGTTTGTGTTTGTTTGTGTGTCTATCGACCTGCCAGCGCTTTTGTTTGGTAAGTTTCATCATCTTTCTTTTTAGATATATTTTTCCCACGTGGAATGTTTCCCTCTATTATATATATATATATATATATATATATATATATATATATATATATATATATATATATATATATATAAACAAAAATGAGGTGACTTACCGAACAAAAGCGCTGGCAGGTCGATAGACACACAAACAAACACAAACATACACACAAAATTCAAGCTTTCGCAACAAACTGTTGCCTCATCAGGAAAGAGGCAACAGTTTGTTGCGAAAGCTTGAATTTTGTGTGTAGGTTTGTGTTTGTTTGTGTGTCTATCGACCTGCCAGCGCTTTTGTTCGGTAAGTCACCTCATCTTTGTTTTTATATATAATTTTTCCCACGTGGAATGTTTCCTTCCATTATATATATATATATATATATATATATATATATATATATATATATATATATATAAAAACAAAGATGATGTGACTTACCAAATGAAAGTGCTGGCAGGTCGACAGACACACATATATATATGTGTGTGTGTGTGTGCGCGCGAGTGTATACCCGTCCTTTTTTCCCCCTAAGGTAAGTCTTTCCGCTCCCGGGATTGGAATGACTCCTTACCCTCTCCCTTAAAACCCACTTCCTTTCGTCTTCCCCTCTCCTTCCCTCTTTCCTGATGAGGCAACAGTTTGTTGCGAAAGCTTGAATTTTGTGTGTATATTTGTGTGTGACTTACCAAATGAAAGTGCTGGCAGGTCGACAGACACACATCATCTTTGTTTTTATATATATATATATATATATATATATATATATATATATATATATATATATATATATATATATATATATATAAACAAAGATGATGTGACTTACCAAATGAAAGTGCTGGCAGGTCGACAGACACACAAAAAACCACAAACATACACACAAAATTCAAGCTTTCGCAACATACTGTTGCCTCATCAGGAAAGAGGGAAGGAGAGGGAAAGACGAAAGGGTGTGGGTTTTAAGGGAGAGGGTAAGGAGTCATTCCAATCCCGGGAAAGGCAACTCATTCACCCTTCACAACCTTTCCAGCAAACCTCAACCACCTCTCATTGCACACAAACCCAGTCTCTCCCATCTACTCAATCTCCCACTTCCCGCTCCACTCCCTCCAAAACCTCAAAATTCCAATCAACACAATCTGGTACCACAACACCCTAATTCAGTAGTTAACCTTTCCTCCAAACCTCTCTCCCAATCCGAAACCTCTGTCCTATCCAAAGGCCTTACCTTCAGCCCCACTCCCAGATTCAACCAAACAGCCCTCGTCAAAGATTTACTGTCCTACACTCGTACTCTCTGCTGGAAGTATCACTTTGCCACGAAGAAAAATGATCCTAATCCTACCCCTAATGATCCAACTCCCCAAGACACTATCCAAATTGAACCCTGCCTGGAACAGTTCCGTCCTCCATCACAGCGGGACCCACCTCCTCTTCCTCAAAATCACCCTCTCCAAACCTTCCAAGAATTTCTGACTTCCAACCTTGCCTCTCAATCCTTCTTAAAAAACCTTAATCCTACTCCCAACACCACCACTGCTGAAGCCCAGGCTATCCGGGATCTGAAGGCTGACCGGTCCATCGTCATTCTTCCGGCGGACAAGGGTTCCACGACCGTGGTACTTGATCGTCGGGAGTATGTGGCTGAGGGACTGCGTCAGCTTTCAGACAACACCACATACAATGCCAAGGTAATCCCATTCCTGATGTCCAGGCGGAGCTTCAAGGAATCCTCAGAACCTTAGGCCCCCTACAAAACCTTTCACCTGATTCCATCAACCTCCTGACCCCACCGACACCCCGCACCCCTACCTTCTACCTTCTTCCTAAAATTCACAAACCCAATCATCCCGGCCACCCCATTGTAGCTGGTTACCAAGCCCCCACAGAACGTATCTCTGCCTACGTAGATCAACACCTTCAACCCATTACATGCAGTCTCCCATCCTTCATCAAAGACACCAACCACTTTCTCGAACGCCTGGAATCCTTACCCAATACATTACCCCCAGAAACCATCCTTGTAACCATTGATGCCACTTCCTTATACACAAATATCCCGCACGTCCAGGGCCTCGCTGCAATGGAGCACTTCCTTTCATGCCGATAACCTGCCACCCTACCTAAAACCTCTTTCTTCATTACCTTAGCCAGCTTCATCCTAACCCACAACTTCTTCACTTTTGAAGGCCAGACATACCAACAATTAAAGGGAACAGCCATGGGTACCAGGATGGCCCCTTCGTACGCCAACCTATTCATGGGTCGCTTAGAGGAAGCCTTCTTGGTTACCCAGGCCTGCCAACCCAAAGTTTGGTACAGATTTATTGATGACATCTTCATGATCTGGACTCACAGTGAAGAAGAACTCCAGAATTTCCTCTCTAGCCTCAACTCCTTTGGTTCCATCAGATTCACCTGGTCCTACTCCAAATCCCATGCCACTTTCCTTGATGTTGACCTCCACCTGTCCAATGGCCAGCTTCACACGTCCGTCCACATCAAACCCACCAACAAGCAACAGTACCTCCATTACGACAGCTGCCACCCATTCCACATCAAACGGTCCCTTCCATACACCCTAGGTCTTTGTGGCAAACGAATCTGCTCGAGTCCGGAATCCCTGAAGCATTACACCAACAACCTGACAACAGCTTTCGCATCCCGCAACTACCCTCCTGACCTGGTACAGAAGCAAATAACCGGGGCCACTTCCTCATCCTCTCAAACCCAGAACCTCCCACAGAAGAACCACAAAAGTGCCCCTCTTGTGACAGGATACTTTCTGGGACTGGATCAGATTCTGAATGTGGCTCTCCAGCAGGGATACGACTTCCTCAAATCCTGCCCTGAAATGAGATCCATCCTCCATGAAATCCTCCCCACTCCACCAAGAGTGTCTTTCCGCCGTCCACCTAACCTCCGTAACCTCTTAGTTCATCCCTATGAAATCCCCAAACCACCTTCCCTACCCTCTGGCTCCTACCCTTGTAACCGCCCCCGGCGTAAAACCTGTCCCATGCACCCTCCCACCACCACCTACTCCAGTCCTGTAACCCGGAAGGTGTACACGATCAAAGGCAGAGCCACGTGTGAAAGCTCCCACGTGATCTACCAACTGACCTGCCTGCACTGTGACGCATTCTATGTGGGAATGACCAGCAACAAACTGTCCATTCGCATGAATGGACACAGGCAGACAGTGTTTGTTGGTAATGAGGATCACCCTGTGGCTAAACATGCCTTGGTGCACGGCCAGCACATCTTGGCACAGTGTTACACCATCCGGGTTATCTGGATACTTCCCTCTAACACCAACCTATCCGAACTCCGGAGATGGGAACTTGCTCTTCAATATATCCTCTCTTCCCGTTATCCACCAGGCCTCAATCTCCGCTAATTTCAAGTTGCTGCCACTCATACCTCACCTGTCATTCAACAACATCTTTGCCTCTGCACTTCTGCCTCGACTGACATCTCTGCCCAAACTCTTTGTCTTTAAATATGTCTGCTTGTGTCTGTATATGTGTGGATGGATATGTGTGTGTGTGCGAGTGTATACCCGTCTGTTTTCCCCCTAAGGTAAGTCTTTCCGCTCCCGGGATTGGAATGACTCCTTACCCTCTCCCTTAAAACCCACATCCTTTCGTCTTTCCCTCTCCTTCCCTCTTTCCTGATGAGGCAACAGTTTGTTGCGAAAGCTTGAATTTTGTGTGTATGTTTGTGTTTGTTTGTGTGTCTGTCGACCTGCCAGCACTTTCATTTGGTAAGTCACATCATCTTTGTTTTTAGATATATTTTTCCTATGTGGAATGTTTCCCTCTATTATAACTATAACTATATATATATATATATATATATATATATATATATATATATATATATGTGTGTGTGTGTGTGTGTGTGTGTGTGTGTGTGTGTGTGTGTGTGTGTAATCACATATGTATAAATGACTGTACTAAACTTGTAAAAAAAGTGCTATGACGTTTGCAAAAGACACCAGTTGGTGTCTCCATGCAAAAAAAATACAATAAATAAATACAATAAATAAATCTTTCTAAGACTACACTTGATTTGGTATTTATTGCAATGTTTGTATCATCAGCAAACAAAACGAACTTGGACTCTGGTAATGTTACTGATGAAAGGTCATTGATATACACAAGAAAAAGTAAGGGGCCCCAAAATGGAACCTTGTGGGACCCCACATGTAATTAGTTCCAAGTTGGATGGTGCCTGATAGCTTGATACATGTCTCTTTCCTAATAACACCCTTTGTTTCCTGCCCGAGATATAAGATTTGAACCATTTTGCAGCATTTCCTGTTACACTATAATATTCTAATTTACTTAAAAGGATATTGTGATTTACACAGTCAAATGCCTTTGACAGATCACAAAATATACCAGTTGCCTACAATTTTTTGTCTAATGAATTAAGCACATTTTCACTGTAAGTGTAGATAGCCTTCTCAATATCAGAACCCTTTAGAAATCCAAACTGTGACTTTGACAATATGTTATTTTAGATAAGATGGTTATAAAGCCAACTGTACATCACTTTTTCTAAAATTTTTGAGAATGCTGGCAACAGTGAAATTGGACGGAAATTTGATGCTATTTCTTTATCTCCCTTCGTAAACAGTGGCTTAACTTCAGCACATTTCAACCATTCAGGAAATATTCCACTGATAAACGACTGGTTACACAGATAGCTTAATATGTTACTTAGCTCTGAATCACATCCCTTAATTAACTTTGTTGATATTTCATCCTACCTGCTAGATGTTTTTGATTTTAAGGATTTTATGATGGACATTATTTCTGTTGGGGTAGTGAGTGCTATGCTGCAGAAGCTTTGTAGCAAGTGGGGAGTTGTCACCACATCAGAGCAAGTCTCTTGTTAAGGCAATGTGACTAGGCACCAGATTTTAGTGAAACAAATGGTCACTGGCGCCATATAAATAGGTCTTGACTTTAAAGCAGAGATCACTTGTCATCATCAGATGCCAGCAGTACCATCATGACGCTGGAATGATGCTAGACAGTGAGATAACTGGGCTCTGCCAGCTTTAGCCATGGGTTCAAGACCACCCTGTGTCTGCTGTCTGCACTAAGTTCTTCATGGGACTTAGGGTCATAGCCCTGCTGGCCTGCAATCAGTGCCTGCCACCACCAACACTGAGTTCCCAGTGGGACTCAGCACCACAGCGCCAGACACCAGACGACTTCTGTCTGAGGGCAATGGATTGTACCTCACACACAGTAGGCCCCACATGCCACCACCGCAGTTGCATGCAGAGCCAAAAGGCTGTCTCCCAAGTGGGACGCCAATGGCTGTGGCCTACAGAGCCTGCTGGCCTCAGCTGCGTGAGGCACCAGCTTAGCAGCACTAGGCAGAAGCCCTGCCCATTCATCAGGCCTAGCAAGGGTCAACGATGAGAGGCATGCCTGTCTCACTGCGCAGAGTATCAAAATCAGCAAAAGTTCTTGTAACTGTTAATGGTGTTTGCCCAGGGCCCCACAGCCTACTGCCACCACTCACTCATTTCCCAGCATGCCAATCATTCCCCAGCATGCCAAGCACACTACGCAAGATAAAATATTGCTCATGTTTGTGGAGTCCTTCTCAAATAGGCCTATGAGTGAATGTAGAACTTATACAAACAATGACACCACATATCTTCACAGGTTTGTTTCATTCATGGGACAGCATCATGGGTATACTGAAAAATCTGAACTGGTAGACACTTGAAGCACCAGTTATCGCGCACTACCATACTTCAAATTTTTTTGAGAACCAGCATTAAGTGATGAATCCAGGAATATACTGCAAACCCCTTCATGTTGCTTCCATGCGGCA
The DNA here is from genome assembly GCF_021461395.2 of Schistocerca americana. Classification (NCBI taxonomy): domain Eukaryota; kingdom Metazoa; phylum Arthropoda; class Insecta; order Orthoptera; family Acrididae; genus Schistocerca; species Schistocerca americana. The sequence continues at coordinate 250,323,932 of NC_060125.1, read as the reverse complement.
GGCAAAAACGAGATTAGACCAGCTACAGTGGGAGTAGAGGCATTTACGCTGCCATTTTTTCCACACTCCGTACGCAAAACAGGAAGGAGCTGTAGTATGTGGTACAAAAGGACGTGTTGTTCACTTCACTGTTGATGGCAGAGTGTAGATGTATAGTTCATTTAAAATTACTTGATAGCTGACATCTGCGACTTGGCATTACAGTGTTGTCACATCGGCTATTGCTTGGTTAAAGGCGACATGCAGACATGGGGGGTGGTAGCTTCACAAATGCTAAAATGCTGTTCATTTAACGTGGAGCAATGTACGAAGCAGCTGCCATCAAGCATGATGGAAATGCGAGATGCTCTGTCCGCAGCTGATTTTAAATGGCCAATGACTGAACTGCAGCAGACAACATGTTTTGTAGCCCTGAATTTACACTCATGTCCTAACCTAACCACAACCTCTTGATGTGCAGTATATCCAAGAAAACAGTGGTCAGCAACCTGCAGGAGAACTGTTAGTCATGCTCGCTTTGCTCATGGTGATTAGAGCTGAACTGTACGAGAAATCTCAAAACTGTAACTTCTTGCTTTCTCTATGCTAGCTGACATGATACCTGTTGATGAGCTGTCCTGGTTGGAACTCATTTACAGGTTATACATGCAGATTCCAAGAAAGAAAGAAGAAAGATAGGAAGAAAAAAGTCAGTATGATGATGAAAATCATGCAACAGAAGGGTAAAAATAAAAAATAAAAATTAGATTGAAACCAATTACCTGGAAATAATAATTATCAGTCATTTTAGTAAAGATTTAAGAAACAAAAAAAAAATTGTTATCTGCCAATATTCAAACACATCTTTTGGGATCGCAAACTGTGACAATACCACCCCGCTACAAAAGACCTTCTTATTGTGGTAGTATGTCTATAAGGATCAGTGCCAACTATCATTTCCTGCCTTCAAAATGGTTGGTTTTACACCATTTCGTACGAAGTTTACCTGCTGTTGACCTATAGCTATGATGATAATTGAATATCCTCCTCCCATGAACCATGGATCTTGCCATTGGTGGGGAAGCTTTGAGTGCCTCAGTGATGTAGATAGCCGTGCCGTAAGTGGGGACTACTCAGGAGGTCGTCGTTATCAGGAGGAAGAAAACTGACATTCTACGGATCGAAGTGTGGAATGTCATATCCCTCAATAGGGCAGGTAGGTTATAAAATTTAAGAAGGAAAATGGATAGGTTAAAGTTAGATATAGTGGGAATTAGTGAAGTTCGGTGGCAGGAGGAACAAGACTTCTGGTCAGGTGAATACATGGTTATAAATACAAAATCAAGTAGCGGTAGTGCAGGAGTAGATTTAATAATAAATAAAAATATAGGAGCACAGGCAAGCTCCTACAAACAGCACAATGGATGCATTATTCTAGCAAAGATAAACATGAAAACCATGCCTTTCACAGTAGTACAAGTTTATATGTCAACTAGCGCCACAAATGACAAAAAGATTGAAGAAAATATTCAGATAGTGAAGGAAGACAAAAATTTAATAGCCATGGGGGAATGGAATTCAATAGTATGAAAAGAAAGAGAAGGAAAAGCAGTAGGTGAATATGGACTGGGGGTAAGGAATGAAAGAGTAAGCTACCTGGTAGAATTTTGCACAGAACATAACTTAATCATAGCTAACACTTGGTTTAAGAATCATGAAAGAAGGTTGTATATGTGGAAGTGGCCTGGAGACACTGGAAGGTTTCAGATGATTAACTAATGGTAAGACACAGATTTAAGAACCAGGTTTTAAATTGGAAGACATTTCCAAGGGCAGATGTGGACTCTGACCACAATCTATTAGTTATGAACTGTAAGTTAAAACTGAAGAAACTGAAAAAAGGTGGGAATTTAAGGAGATGGAACCTGGATAAACTGAAAGAACTAGAGGTTGCAGAGATTTTCAGAGAGATAATTAGGGAATGATTGACAAGAACAGGGGAAAGAAATACAGAAATACAGAAGAATGGGTAGCTTTGAGAGATGAAATAGTGAAGGCAGCAGAGATAGGTAAAAAGATGAGGGCTAGTAGAAATCCTTGGGTAACAGAAGATATGTTGAATTTAATTGACGAAAGGAGAAAATATAAAAATGCAGTAGATGAAGCAGGTGAAAAAGAATACAAATGTCTCAAAAACGCGATCAACAGGAAGTGCAAAATGGCTAAGCAGGGATGGCTAGAGAACAAATGTAAGGGTGTAGAGGCATATATCACTAGGGTAAAATGGATACTGCCTACAGGAAAATTAAAAGAGATCTTTCAGGAGAAGAGAACCACTTGTATGAAATCAAGAGCTCAGATGGAAAACCAGATCTAAGCAAAGAAGGAAAGGCAGAAAGGTGTAAGGAGTATATAGAGGGTCTATACAAGGGTGATGTAGTTGAGGGCAATATTAAGACGGAAGAGGACACAGATGAAGATGAATGGGAGATATGATACTGCATGAAGAGTTTGACAGAGCACTGAAAGACCTAAGCCAAAACAAGGCCCCTGGAGTAGACGACATTCCATACTACTGATAGCCTTGGGAGAGCCAGCCCTGGCAAAACTCTACCATCTGGCAAGCAAGATGTATGAGACAAGCAAAATACCCTCAGACTTCAAGAAGAATATAATAATTCCAGTCCCAAAGAAAGCAAGTGTTGACAGGTGTGAAAATTACCAAACTATCAGTTTAATAAGTCACGGCTGCAAAATACAAGCAAGAACTCTTTACAGACGAATGGAAAAACTGGAAGAAGCCGATCTCGAGGAAGATCAGTTTGGATTCCACAGAAATGTTGGAACACATGGGGCAATACTGACCCTAAAACTTATCTTAGACGATAGATTAAGGAAAGGCAAATATATGTTCCTAGCATTTGCAGACTTAGAGAAAGCTTTTGACAATGTTGACTGGAATACTCTCTTTCAAATTCTGAAGGTGGCAGGGTCAAATACAGGAAGCGAAAGGCTATTTACAATTTGTACAGAAACAAGATGGAGTCATAAGAGTCAAGGGGCACAAAATGGAAGCAGTGGTTGAGAAGGGAGTGAGACAGGGTTGTAGCCTATCTCCGATGTTATGCAACCTGTGTATTGAGCAAGCAGTAAAGGAAACAAAAGAAAAATTTAGAGTAAGAATTAAAATCCATGGAAAAGAAACAAAAATTTTGAGGTTTGTTGACAACATTGTAATTCTGTCAGAGACAGTAAAGTACCTGGAAGAGCAGTTGAATGGAATGGACAGTGTCTTGAAAGGAGTATATAAGATGAACATCAACAAAAGCAAAACAAGGATAATGTACTGTAGTCGAATTAAATCAGGTGGTGCTGAGGGAATTAGATTAGGAAATGAAACACTTAAAGTAGTAAAGGAGTTTTGCTATTTGGGGAGCAAAATAACTGATGATGGTCGAAGTAGAGAGGATATAAAATGTAGACTGGCAATGGGAAGAAAAGCGTTTCTGAAGAAGAGAAATTTGTTAACATTGAGTATAGATTTAAGTGTCAGGAAATCTTTTCCAAAAGTATTTGTATGGAGTGTAACCATCTATGGAAGTGAAACATGGACAATAACTAGTTTAGACAAGAAGAGACCAGAAGCTTTTGAAATGTGGTGCTACAGAAGAATGCTGAAGATTAGATGGGTACATCACATAACTAATGAGGAGGTACTCAATTGAATTGGGGAGAAGAGGAAGGAGAATAAACAGGGACTTACACAAATTACGGAAGAATATGACAATTCCAAATTTATGTAAAAATTTCGTACTACTACTTTTCGATCTCATACTTCAGAAGCTAGAGAATATGAATGAAATGTGAAACTATTTCCTAACATAAAACTTTTTGCTTGTAGTAGGCCTAATAGTCATTTGATATTCGTACTTCGTGAATTATATTCTGTCGTGTTATAAAAATGACCATGTGTGCCAAAACAGTCTTGTTTATTTGGTGTGTGTAACAATTGCTGCAAAGGACCCAGTCTGTTCCATGTAAACACAGTCCACACCATCATGGAGCCACCTACAGCTTGTGCAGTGGCTTGTTGACAACTTGGGTCCATGGCTTCGGTGGTCTGCACCACACTCGAACATTACCATCAGCTCCTGCCAACTAGAATTGGGACTCATCTGACCAGGTCATGGTTTTCCACTCATTTAGGGTCCAACCGATGTGGTCACCAGCTCAGGAGAGGTGCTGTAGTTGATGTAGTTGGGAAAGGCACTTACTTCGTTCGTCTACTGCCATAGCCCTTTAACGCCACATTTCGCTGCACTATTCTAACAGTTACATTCACCATACATCCCATGTTGATTTCTGTTGTCATTTCAAGCAGTCAGTTGGCAGTGACAACTCTACATGAACCCCATTGCTCTTGGTCATTAAGTAAAGACTGTCCGCCACTGTGTTGTCAGTGGTGAGAGGTAATGCCTGAAATTTGGTATCCTTGTTGCACTCTTGACACCATGGATCTCAGAATATTGAATTCTCTAACGATTTCAAAAATGGAATGTCCAATGCATCTAGTTCCAACCTCAATTCTGCATTCACAGTCTGTTAATTCCCACTGTGCGGCCATAATCACTTTGGAAACGTTTCCACATGAATCACCTAAGTATAAATGACAGCTCCACCATCGCACTGCCCTGTTATACCTCGTGTACATGATACAACCACCATCTTTGTATTCCATGAGTTTCTGTCACCTCAGTGTATTGCACTCAATCCCAATCATGTGAGCAAATGATAGAGTGAAAGTGAAATATTCATAATGGCTCTTATATCTCACAAACAGTTCGAGATAACGAAACAAAGTTTTGGCTAGTGATATCATGCAAAGCAAAGAGATTTTGCCATTAATTAAGATGTAAAAATTTTAATATCTACTGCGATATAGGAGTGAGATTGTTCTTCAATGAAATTATATAAATCTTTGTGGGACCATCAATAGCTGGTGAAATGAGAATTAGTATGGTCATGTAACAATATAAATGAAGAAATCACACTTTTATTTTTGTACTGAGCATTAACTTTTCATAAGCTATCATTCTTACTTGTTCTCAATTGTTTGATTAATAGTAGACTGTTTCAGGATTTTGTCGCAGTTGTAACTGCATTAGCATGTTACTACAGAGAAATTGTGTAAGGAAAGGATGCTAATTTTAACATGGCAATGAGAGAAAGAGAAGAAATGTACTAGACAAGTGAAAATAATTGCTTCAGCTGTTCCAATTTCAGTGTAATCCTGTACCCACTGTGTTTTTAATAATAAATGGTTGATGTTTTGAATTATGTCATATTGGCATAACCTGTTAATATGATCATTTAGACTCACTAACTGTAGCTTGTTAAATTCTACAAGATATGTGTTTGTGTGAAGACTACCCCACCAAGCTATCCCATAGGCAAGAGTGCCCTTGTCATCACCGTCGCCCCTCCCGTACCGCGCCACCTTTGCAGCTATGGGCTATGCAATATTGCACACACTGTGCAGTAGTGTAAGCACTTAGGTACAATGTAATAATACCTGAAATTTGACATAAGCTCCTCGATGTGAAAGCCAACTCATGCTCTTCTTACAAGACATCATCAAAGCACTGGATCAAGGCAATCAGGCAAATTCAGTGTTTCTTGAATTCTGAATCGCGTTTAACTCAGCACCGCACATAAAACACGTATTATCAAAAGTGTTGTCAAGTGATGTATCAGATGAGATTTGTAACTGGGTTGTGGCTTTGTTGGGGAAGACACAGCATGCTATCTTCAATTGAGAGAGGTAAAAGTAACTTTAGGTGTGCTACAAGGATGTGTGTTGGAACCCTTGCTGTTCCTGTCTTTAATTAATGGCCTTGCAGACAGTATTAATAGTAACCCCATACTCTTCACAGGTGATTCAGGCATCTACAATAAACTACTGTCTGAAAAAAGCTGCACAAATATTTAGTCAGATCTTGGTAAGATTTCAAAATGGTACAAAAACTGACAACTTGCTTTAAATGTTTAGTAATGTAAAATTTTGCACTTTACAAAACAAAACAAAAACATAGTATCCTATTTCTCCAATGTCAATGAGTCACATGTGGAACTGGTCAACTGATACAGATACCTGGGTGTAACAATGTGTGTGAGTATGAAATGGAACAATAACATAGGCTCAGTTGTAAAAAAAGCAGGTGGCAGATTGCGTTTCATTGGTAGAATACTAAGGAAATACAGTCAATCTACAAAGGAAGTTGCATAAAAAAAACATCCTACAATATTGCTCAAGGGTGCAGGTCAAAGAGGCATTGGTAGGACACATGCCAAACAGGACTAAAAGGGTACATTGAAAACATACAAAAAATGGGAACATAGATGGTCACTGGTGGCTTGACTCATGGGGGGAACATACGCAAGTGAAAGAAAACTGAACCAGCAAATTCTTAAAAACAGATGCAATCTAGCCCATGAACATCTGATTAAAATGTTTTTAGAACCAACTTAAGTGATAGACCTCAGTATAAACTACAACCCTTTATGTTTCACTCCCACAAGATCATGGACACAAGATTACACTAATTACAGCTCACACAGTGGTATTTAAAGAATAATTTTTCCCGTATTCTGTATGAGTGTACAGAAAAAGTCCTAACAACTGGTCTTCTGTGTAGTTCTGGTGGTTTTACACAGTATAGATGTAGATCTTCATAACTGGTGCAGCTTCAGTAATACTGTAATAGAGATGTTGACTAATTTATGAGAATACTTTACAGTTGCTTATAGTATAATTATTATCAACTTTTTTTGTAAAAATGCATTCATATCTTTATAAATACATTTATTAATATCGCATTTGAATTTATTACTAAAATGCTCTTGGTGGTTGTGTAACTTTGTTATGACATCATGACTCACTGAGCTATCTGCCAAATGCTATGGGTCTAGAGATTTTGTACAATTCCCACAATGCCTCATGAAGCAATAAGGTTTTTCCAGCTTTGAGAGCTCGACAGTTTGAGTATGGTGAAATAAATTTTAAATGGTTTGTGTGTCCTGATTTGAATGAAATGAGGTATAGAATAAATCTGTTTCCTGTTCCACTTAAAACTGCTAATATTCCATTAATCATTCTTTTCAAAGTCTTTGTGATTTTGCTAACTAAAGTACGACACGTCTGACCATGCGTCTCTGGGATTTGACCCAAAACAAATATTGAATTGATACATATCAGCTATCCATTGAAAAATTCAGGTTTTACACAATAATAATGCCTGTTTCTATTACGGTTATTAGAAAACCTGCACCACAGATACATCTCTAGGTTACAATGTAGATAGCCTGGGCATTAATAATGCACTGCTTAGGTGCATTCTAGCCATTATCAAACAGTGTTTCAGTCTGGCATCTGATCCTAATGCGTACATATTTATTCCTTGCAACGAATTTGGCTTTTCTCTATAGCCATTTCATTAAACACAGTTAATTTGAGGCTAGACATAGCTTCAAAAGTGGCTTAATAATCATAATCCAGAAATCTCAACAAAGAATCGTCTACAAAATATTTTACTCATTGGAAACAGATCATCCCAGAAACTCAGTGCCTATGTTCAGTTAGAGTTACTATTAAATCTCAAATCAAATCTCAGAACCAATTTTCAATGAACAGCAATGCTGGCCTGCACAAATACAGAATTTAGCAGATGATGATGATGAAATAAAGGCGAATGTTTTGAAAAGTGTCATTACTACAAGGTTAGGAGCTGATCCTAAAGTACTGATCAACATGTAAGCTTCACTCATCATGATGGGTCAAGGATGTCCCCAAACAGCCTGGCTATGTGGTAATACTGTAGATTGGCAATATGTACGCTTCGCTCACCATGATGGGTCAAGGATGTCGCCAAACAGTCTGGTTCTGTGGTAATACTGTAGATTACTAGTTTTCCTTGAAGTCTTCAAGATGGCACCAGTCAAAGTCCTACTCACCCAAGAAAGAGAGATGCCATCGCAGTTCCACTGGCAAATGGTAGTACAATATATTTTGCCTCAGCAGCTATGTATTCATCAGCAGTTACTGACAGATACCCTATATAGAATACATTTAATACAGAAGAGGATCAAAAAATTATGTACTGTGAACTGCCGCATGCAATAACTTTGCGAATTTTTGAAAAGAATTATACCTGCTACTGCCAAGTTCATGAGCTATAGATACAGCTGTAACTGTTTGCATTGCATGCAGAAGACATTTAACAAAACTAAAACTGCAAAATCCAAAAATAATTACTGAAAAGTTGAGAAAATAAGAAATTCTACATTGGCAAAATTGTCCCAATTCCTCCAAGCTCCCTGTTGCAACACTGCCCAAGTAGTATTATTAATCTTAAATGGAATATAACATTTACATCTAAACCAATTCTGAAAGACAGTTATATACTCTGTAAAACACAGCATAAATGCTAAACTTCATTTCCATTTGTTTATGCCAGAGTAGCACCCCACTTTAACTCACACCACTGCAAAGATGAGTGATACAGATGTTATCGTCAAAGGTGCTCAGACCATATAAAATCAGTAAAACTGAACAATGTCTTAGAGAATGATGGAGTAACTGTCGCATTCTGTACAGAATTTCTGTTTAAGTTAGTCTGTTTTTTTTTTTTCCTTAACATACTCAAGCAAAAAACTGTCCCCAGCACATGAAAGCAAGTACAATTCACACCAGCCTAATGGGAGGAGAGGAAAAGTGAACCACAAAACTACCATTCATTAGCACTGACATCCGTATGTTGTAGAAATGTTGAATATTATTGGTGGGTTGATTTAGGGGATAGTGACAAAACAGCAGGGTCATTGGTTCCATTGGATTAGGGAAGGAAGTCAGCCATGTCCTTTCAAAGGAACCATTCCAGCATTTGCCAGGAGCAATTTAGGGAAATCATGGAAAACCTAAATTGGGATGGCCAGACTTGGATTTGAACCTTTGACCTCCAGAATGTGAGTCCAGTGTGCTACCACTGCACCACATTGCTTGATTTGAATATTATTCTCAACTCAGATGTAAAAAGACATCTCTAACACAATCCAAACCAGCATAAACTCTGAAAACATCAGCCATGCAAAATCCAACTTGTGCTTTTCTCACTTTACACCCTGAAAGCCATGGATCAAGGCAGTCAGGTAGATGCAGTATTTCTTGACCTCAATATCACACCATAAGTATGATGATGAATGAAATTTGTGACTGGATTTAGAATTTCTTGGTAGGGAGGACACAGCATGTAATCTTGTATGGAGAGTCATCATCTTATATGGAAGTAACTTCAGGTACACCCTTGGTAAGTGCATAAGGAAATTCATTGTTCATGTTGTTGATTAACATTAATAGCCACCTCAAACTTCTTGCAAATAATGCAGTTATTTATTAGAAAAAGCTGCATAAATATGCAGTCAGGTCTTAACAATATTGCAAAGTGGTGCAAAGAATAACAACTTGCTTTAAATTTTCAAACATAAAATTTTGCTTGTCACAAAATGAGAGAGCATAATATTTTATGACTACAAAAAGCAATGAGTCACAGCTGGAATCACTCAACTCATACATATACCTGTGTGTAGCAAAATTTGTATGAATATCAAGTGAAAAGATTACAGGCTAAGACTTTGAATCATTGGTACGATAATGGGAAAATACAATCAAATTACAAATGAGATTGCTTGTGAAACACTGACACGAACCATCCTAGACTACTGTTCAAACATTTGGGACCGATACTAGGTATGGGTAACAGGGGATGCTGAATGTATAAAAAGAAGTTTGTTGTGAATGGTCACAGGTTTGTTTAACCCCTGCAAGAACGTCACAGAAATGCTGAAAAACCCAAACTAGCATGCAATAATATTAGGAAAAGGATAGATTGTTATTCACCATATAGATGACCTGTTAAGTTGCAGATGGGCACAATGAAAAGACTGTTACACATTTTAGCTTCAAAGCCTCCTTCAGCAAAGAAAACACACACACACACACACACACACACACACACACAAGCACATCTCATGCGCACATGCCCACTACTATTCACAGCTCCAGTAAGAATGTGACAGTCATGTGAATAGCAATTTGGAGTGGGGTGGGGAGGGAGGATGAATAGAAGGTACTAGGGGAGGAGGGGGGAAGAGGGGGGCAAGAGCGTGCAGTGATTAGAGACTGCCAGGAGCAGCATCAGGAGGTGGGGTATGGGAAAAAAAGAAAGCTGGGGGGCAGCAAAGGAAAGGAGCGGAAAAGGAGAGGAGCAGGGAAGGGGAAAGGATGAGCAGATTCATTGGCAGAGGGCGGCACACAAAGAGTGTGAGTGAATGTGAAAAGAGAGAAGGTGATAGAATGAAGGGACAGAAACTGATGGGCAGAGAGTGTGTGGACAGTAGATTAATTATCCTGGCCTTAACATATGGTAACCTACTGACTCTATGCCCTCTACCCAACAAAGTCCACCCCTTCAACCTATCACACCCCACTTCCTGATGCTACTCCTGGCAGTCTCAAGATCCGGCACGCCTCGCCAGACAGTGTTTTTCTCTCCCCCCACCCATACCCTGCCACCCTTCCCCTTCCCCACCCTACTTCAGATTGCTATTCCTGGGTGTATACGCAGACAAGGAAAAAAAATTCCCGGATTTCCCAGTTAAAAGTACACTTTCTTCCAGATGAAAATACACTTTTTCCGTGTTAAGTAACAGTATACTTTTCCTCGGAACTGTAAAACTTATCAATCCTTTCAATGGTTGTGGTTTTATACACTGGCGTAGAATTTACCGGCACTTTAGAAAACGAAACTCAGGGGAAAAAAACACGTTTTGGAAATTTTGTGCAGCAACATGTACACTGCATATTTTCGTATTATGAAAGTTTAAATTTGAATTCCACCAAACACCGCATGTTACTTTCCGTTGGATTGAAATCGAGATTGCGATGCACTTTTGTAAGCCAGTTGTAGCTAATGTTAAGCGATGACAGCGGATGTTCAGAGCATAGGACACGTGATGTAGTCAACCAATACCAACATCACTGTTAAATAGTGCAAAAACACAAATAGGAAAATGGAATGGTTTAAATTAACATACATAGTGTTGCTACAAGAAAAGAAAAGCTGTCACGTATAATATTGGTCTCTAAGATTAATAAGCTGCAAGAGAAGCTAAGCTTTCATACATAATGTTGATCTTTCTTGCATGTGTTATACTTTAAGATACATCACACAAATGTGCCAGTAAAATTTTTATCAACAACATAAATGTCTGATCTTCTGGGCTCAAAAATATTCCAAATGGTCGTCCTCAAATACTTGATTTTTGAATGAGAGTCAAACACTCTGTGATTTAATAAATTCGTCGGACATTCACACACGGAGTTCATCTTGTGTAAATGGAAATTTACTTTACTTGAAAGTAATGCTTTTCAAACAACCATTCGGAATATTTTTCCGTGACCTGTTACAATTAAGATTCGTCTCAGCAGTTGCGCCAGATGACAGGCGTCGCCGCGCTTGGGCATCTATGAAGACGCAGGAAGCCCGTACGTTCGTACATGTAAACATTAAAAGATCTTACATTATGTCACAAAAGAAACAAGACATTAGAGGATACTCCAGTTTTGTGAACCATACTAAAATGCATAATTCAGCTTAATGTGAACATTCGTATGTCTAGATTCAGATGTGAATTTTCTTGGAGTGCCATACGTGCTAGAAGATGAAAACGTGAACTTGAAATGCGGCGAACAGTTGAAACTAGCCAATAGTGAGGAATTAAGCACTTCGTTTCAAATGAATTGACTGCCAAAGCAGAAAAGATTAATAAAACTCAAATTTCCTTAACAAACCCACAAAAATAACTTCATTGTTCTGTAAGGATATTAATGCTTGACTGTCAGAAAGGTGGAAACAAAATAAAATCTGAAACTAATAGCATATTTTAGCCTTCCATAATTGTACAAATGTATTTTAATTCACTTGATAGCTCCCGGCCACAGAAATTCGGTTTGTTGTCATTTGACGTGACAGCAATGAACGGAGAGGAAACAGCAAAATCACTTAACGTAAACACGAGTCAACGTGGAGACTACCACCTCCCCACTACAACTCGGACTGCTCTGTGCATCAGGTTCGGATCTACGATATTTCCGAACCGGGGCAATATTAGATAGTGGCGCTCCATCTCCCTCGAACGTTTGAGGTAGGATGCAAAAAATTTAAAAAATTGACTTTTCAAAAATATCTTCATTTTGTAGCGCACATCCTTCTGAAAAGTCTGATACATAAAACATATATGTTCGTGGGAACGTAAGTCATGTTATTTGGTCTGTTTGCTGCAGTGCAGTGCCACGCCTCTTCACACAACATTCTTCCATCACATGTGTCTGTATTTCGCTCTTTGGAATTCCAACGTGTAATATTTTGTAATAGGTGCCATCAAACTATATTCAGGCCAGTGGAAATTAAAATGTCCTGTGGTGCCTCTCCTGCTCCCAGTCGGCCGGTTTGACATCCTGCCCCTCTTTTTAAAAAATCTCACAATTAATTCTGGATGGGATTATGTGTAACCGGCAGAACAAGAACTCTTCAGAAAATTTGCAGTCTTTACTGCCTATTAGCTAATAACTTGCTGTTTTGTATGACATAAAATTACATATAGGATGCACTAAACGAGTAAAGACAAGAGACAAGCAAGACAGTACACATTTCTTCAATCCTTAAGTCCTAGCTTTTTTTCTCTCTCTAATCTTGCCACAGCTTTATATATGGCATACTTTCCTTTCTGGAAAAGAATCTATTATCTCATCACAGTTCGTCAATGTTTTGCTACATGAAAAAACGAAATGTCATTGTCTAACACTAGGAAACCTGTTAATACAAATAGTACCCAAGACTGGTGTGGTTTCTCGATCTGATTCCTTGTAGTTTGTCACTACCTGCTAGATAAAACGAAAGAGGCCTGCCTAATATTGCAGAAATTGTTACACACACCAAATAAACAAGACTGTTTTGGCACAAATGGTCATTTTTATCACACAACAGAATATAATTCACGAAGTACAAATATCAAATGCTTATTAGGCCTACTACAAGCAAAAAGTTTTATGTTAGGAAATAGTTTTACATTTCATTCATATTCTCTAGCTTCTGAAGTATGAGATCGAAAAGTAGTAGTACAAAATTTTTATATAAATTTGTAATCATCATATTCTTCTGTAATTCGTGTAAGTCCCTGTTTATTCTCCTTCCTCGTTGTAACAAACAATCATGTCATCACTAATTCTGTAACTATTCCTGCCAGTCTCAAAGTTTATTCTCTGGTTAGCTTCACTAACCCAGCCACAATCACTGGTTTAGTTATCCCGCATTTATTCTCCAGTTAGGCGTTCATTACGTGTTCGTACAATGCATTGTCCATGAAACTCCCAGAATAGAACTTTAGCGGCTGCTAGCCTGGGACTGTATAACTGGCCCTTAGTAGTGTAGCCGTCTGGCCTAAAAATTTTCTGTCAAAACTTCATTTTCCGGAACCAGCCTATTAAAGCTGTGAAGATAGAATGCTACACTCCATTCAGTTACCAGTGTGGTATTACTGTGTTCAACAGTAACCAGAATGTTTCATTCATCTTTAATCTTCTTTTGACCAAAAGAGTATTTTTTCATTATGGAATTGATGATTTACATAATTAGAAGCATGATGTTTTCCTTCTCACAGATAAGATATTGCAATGATCTCTAATGAACATGTGGTGTAAACACAGTATTTAATTCAATCAAATATTACATTCACACCTTACAAGATATTAAAGAGCAGATTGATGCCGTATTCCTGGACTTCAGGAAGGCATTTGATACGGTCCCGCACTTACGTTTAGTGAAAAAAATACGAGGTTACGGAATATCGGACCAGGTTTGTGATTGGATTCAGGATTTCCTAGAAGAAAGAACACAACATGTCATTCTTAACGGTTCAAAATCTGCAGATGTAGAGGTAATTTCGGGAGTACCGCAGGGAAGCGTGATAGGACCTTTATTGTTTACAATATACATAAATGACTTAGTTGACAACATCGGTAGCTCCGTGAGGCTATTTGCAGATGACACGGTTGTCTACAAGAAAGTAGCAACATCAGAAGACTCGTACGTACTCCAGGAGGACCTGCAGAGGATTAATGCATGGTGCGACAGCTGGCAGCTTTCCCTAAACGTAGATAAATGTAATATAATGCGCATACATAGGGGCAGAAATCCATTCCAGTACGATTATGCCATAGGTGGTAGGTCATTGGAAGCGGTAACGACCGTAAAATACTTAGGAGTTACTATCCGGAGCGATCTGAAGTGGAATGATCACATAAAACAAATAGTGGGAAAAGCAGGCGCCAGGTTGAGATTCATAGGAAGAATTCTAAGAAAATGTGACTCATCGACGAAAGAAGTAGCTTACAAAACGCTTGTTCGTCCGATTCTTGAGTATTGCTCATCAGTATGGGACCCTTACCAGGTTGGATTAATAGAAGAGATAGACATGATCCAGCGAAAAGCAGCGCGATTCGTCATGGGGACATTTAGTCAGCGCGAGAGCGTTACGGAGATGCTGAACAAGCTCCAGTGGCGGACACTTCAAGAAAGGCGTTACGCAATACGGAGAGGTTTATTATCGAAATTACGAGAGAGCACATTCCGGGAAGAGATGGGCAACATATTACTACCGCCCACATATATCTCGCGTAATGATCACAACGAAAAGATCCGAGAAATTAGAGCAAATACGGAGACTTACAAGCAGTCGTTCTTCCCACGCACAATTCGTGAATGGAACAGGGAAGGGGGGATCAGATAGTGGTACAATAAGTACCCTCCGCCACACACCGTAAGGTGGCTCGCGGAGTATAGATGTAGATGTAGATGTAAACCACCAGCATCAAGAAGTGTCATTAATCACCAAACAGAGAAAAAATTTCATCACAGACCAAAATTTCCATAAGTTAACTGATTATTTTATTTAAAACAAAAAATGGAAAATCTTGACTGGAATATCAGCAACTATGAAAAGGACAGATTGCTACTCGCCGTAATGTTGACACGTCGTGTTGCACACAGACACAATGAAAAGACTGATACTTCAGAAAAGAAAGGAAAACACATACACATTCACACAAGCAGGCATACCTCATGCACATGTGACTGCTATCTCCAGCTGCTCTGGCCAGACTGAAACTGTTGTGTTGAACAAAAGCAGCAGTGAAGAGTGGAGCAGAGAAGGGGAGGGATAGCAGAGGATGGGTGGGGAGGAGAAAAGAACGCTGTCTGGCAGAGCACGCAGGTACTAGAAGGAGGCAGGACAAGGCTGCCAGGGACAGCATTGAGAGGTTGTGGGGAAGGGGGAGTGGGCAGAAAGGGAGAGGAGCAGAAACAGGAAAAGACTGGTGGGTGCACCGGCAGAGAGCGGTGCACAATGAGGGTGACGGAACACAAATTAAGAGGGAGTTATAGGACAGAGGAGGTGAAAACTGTTGGGTGGAGGACATCAGGACAGTAGGTTATTGGAAGTTGAGGCTGGAATGATTTCAGTTGCAGAGAACGTGTTGTACGGGTAACTCCCATCTGCGCATTTCAGAAAAGCTGGTGGTGGAGGTGAGGATCCAAAAGGCCAGGGTTGTGAAGTAGACATTAAAATCAAGCATGTTATGTTCAGTTGCACATTGTGTCACAGGGTGGTACAGTTTGCTCTTGGCCAGAGTTTGGCAGTGGCCATTCATCCTTGTGGAGAGCTGGTTGGTAGCCATAACAATATAAAAAGCTGTGCAGTGATTGCAGCAGAGCTGCTTTCACACGTGGCCCAAACTCCGATGGGGTAGGATGAGCCTATGACAAGACTGTAATAAGAAGTGCTGAGTGGGTGGATCGGGCAGGCTTGCACCTGGGTTTTTCACAAGGATATGATCCCTGTGGCCAGGGGCTGGGATTGGGATGGTCATAGCGGTGGACTAGGATGATGCAGATAGTGGGTGGGTGACGGAACACTAGTTTAGAAGCAGTGGGAACGGTCTTGGGTAGGATGTCCCTCATTTCAGAGCATGATGATTGATAATCAAAGCTCTGATGAAGGATGTGGTTCAGTTGTTCCAGTCCAGGGTGGTAATGCATGATGAAGGGGGCACTCATATGTAGCTGGTTCTTAGGGGTGGTGGGAGGATTGGGTGGTGTGTGGTGACACAGCACAGGAAATCTATTTGCGGACTAGGTCTCGGGGATAGTGTCTGTCTGTAAAAGCCTTTGTGAGATCCAGTATGCTAGGCTAGGGAATTCTTGTCACTGCAGATATGCTGTCCCTGGGTGGCAAGGTGGCCAGGCTGTATAGGAGGGACTTTTTGGTGTAGAAGGGATGACAGCTGTTGAAATGTAGATACTGTTGGTGGTTGGTGGGTTTAATGTGGACAGAGATGTGCATAAAGCCATCAGAGAGGAGGAGGTCAACATCCAGGAAAGTGGCATACTGGGTTGAGGAGGACCAGGTGATGCAAACAGGAGGAAGGTGTTGAGGTTGTGAAGGAATGAGGATAGGGTGTCTTGGCCCTGAGTCCAGATCATGAACATATCATCAATGAACCTGAGCCAGACCAGGGGTTTGGGGTTTCAGGAGGCTAGGAAGGTTTCGTCTAGATGGTCCACAAACATGTTGGCATAGAAGGGCAACATGCAGGCATCCATGGCTGTGCCGTAGATTTTTTCGTACACCTTTCCTTCAAAGTAGTAGTAGCTGTGCGTTAGGATAAAGTTAGTAACCTGTGTGAGGAATGAGATAGAGGGTCTGCGAGTCTGAAAGATGTTGGGAGAGGTAGTGTTCAATAGCAGCAAGACCCATGCTCATTAGATTTGTTGGTGTATAGGGAAGGAGCATCAACAGTGATGAGTAGGGATCTCTCAATGTGCACCGCTCTCTGCCAGTGCACCCACCAGACTTTCTTGGCTCCTCTCCTTTTCTGCATTGACTCTCCTCCTTCCCAATAGTCTGCCCACACTGCCCCTTGCAGCCTTCTAGTCCATGCACACTCCACAAGACAGTGCTCTTCTCCCTCCTCCCCTACCTGTAGTCTGCTATCCCACCCCTTCCCTACACCATTCATGATTGCTACAACCGTAGTCGGCCATAGCAGCCAGAGGTAGAGGTCATGTGTGCATGAGGTGTACCTGATTGTGTGAATGTGCGTGTTTTCCTTTCTTTTCTGAAAAAGGTTTCGGCCAAAATCTTAGTTCAATGTGTCTGTCTGCAACTCAGTGGCTTGTCTTTGCAGTGAGTAGCAATCTACCCTTTTCATAATTGTTGATTCTTTCATTCAGATGGTGAAGGTGTTTTCTTCATTGTCCATAGTTGAATGGAGATCCACTGCAGAAACAAATTCTACTTCAATTAATGAGGTGTCCAATGCATGCTGACTTGTGGGCAGGCAATGAGCAGGGTGCCTGGAAATGGTAGCATAAGTGCAGTTGTGTGTTAGCTTTTCTGAGTGACACAACACAGCTTAATCAGATCCCAATAAAATAAATAGCATTGCCAATTATAATATAGTTCAACTAATAGAATGTTTGTAGTTGGTTTCTGCAACTAAAGTTTTAACAGTCACAGCAACTGGCACAGTGTTCAGTACTTGCAATACACCACTACAATTGATTCCTTTTAAGCATTAGCCCTCATAAGCAGGACTTCTGCACAGACCAAAGAAATAGAAACTCACCTACAAAGAAGTGCCCGTAGAAGGGTTATTTATGAGGACAATGGACTTGAATTGGGGACTAAAAATTTTTTGTACGTAATCAACTGTATTTTATGTAATGTCCGAGGTTTTTTGCTGCTGGTGCGTGAGTGACAATATCTACGTCAACATCTACATCTACATGGCTACTCTGCAAATCACACTTAAGTGCCGGGCAGAGGGTTCATTGAACCACCTTCACACTAGTTCTCTATTATTCCACCCTTGAACAGCACACGGAAAGAAAAGATTGCCTCTATCTTTCCATGCGAGCTCGGATTTCCCTTATTTTATTATGATGATCGTTTGTCCTTGTGTACGTTACCATCAACAAGATATTTTCAAATTTGGAAGAGAAAGATGGGGATTGAAATTTGGCAAGGAAATCTCACCACAGTGAAAAACGCCTTTGTTTTAATAATTTCCACCCCATATCCTGTATCATATCTGTGACACTCTCTCCTCTATTTCTCGACAATACAAAATGTGCTGCCCTTCTTCGCACTTTCTCAGTGTATTCCATTAATCCTATCTGGTAAAGATACCACACCATGCTGTAGTACTCCAAAGGAGGATGGATGGGCATAGTGTATGCTGTCTCTTCAGTAGATCCGTTGCAGCTTGAAAGTGTTCTGCCAATAAAATGCAGTCTTTGGTTTACCTTTGCCACAACATTTTTGTGTTCTTTCCAATTTAAGTTGCTTGTAATTGTAATTCCTAGGTATTTAGCTGAATTTACAGCCTTTAGATTTGATTGATTTATCTTTTAGCTGAAGTCTAACAGATTCCTTTCAACACTCATGTGGATGACCTCACCGTTTGCACTATTTAGGGTCAGTTTCAAATTTTTACACTGTACAGGTATCTTATCTAAATTGTTTTGCAATTGGTTTTTATCTTCTGATTGCTTTACCAGGACAGCATCATCTGTGAATGACTTAAGACAGCTGCTCAGATTGTCTCCTAAATTGTTCACAAAAATAAGGAACAGCAGAGGGCCTGTAACACTAGTTTGACATAATTTTCGGGTAATCCTCTTCCCTTTATGCCAGCCTTCTATTCCTCCCTTTGGACTTCTTGTGCTTCTGCTGGTGAGGTTTTGTCTGTCATCCAGACCAAATAGTTGCTCTTAATTCACTGGAAATCCAATCAAGATCCATCCTAACAGATGTAACTTTATGTTACGTGCTCTGTTATAGCTCTTTCTCACCCTCCTGTTCTGCAGGTTGTGTTGCTGTAATTGGTTCTCTGCATATTGCCACACATGCCACTTGAGGTTGTGTTGAAGTGTTTATTGCATTGCCAGAATAGCAAACATCACTGTGTTTGTGTGTAGGCAATGACTTGAGCATGGAGTCCAAAGCATTGTTAAGGTGGTAGCTAGAACCTCTGCTGATGCTTCTATTGGGAGTGGGCATTGATGTACTGCAGATCACAAACTGCAGCAATGTGACTGCAGGCTTGAGGGATGGACCTATTATGAAGAACATTGATACCAAGCAATGTCTGTGGGGGTGGACTATGTACAGAATGCCTGTGAATCAAGAGAAGCTGTGAGGAGTGAACACTAGGTTGAATATAGCCACACAGAATTGCAGGAAGGCCAGGAGAGGTGGTGATGACATGTATGAAGCGAAGGAGAGCTCCTGTAACATTATGAGCACCTGATGACGATGATGATTATGATGTGACGGTGTGTGTCATTGTGATATTGTGCCAGTCTGACACTAGCATGTGGCTGAACACCTCTAGAAACTTTGGTCAAAATTTATTTTATTCTTATATTGTGCTTGTCATCAGATTGTTCAAAGCAGCTGCTGCACTAGTGTAGCACCCTGGAAAATACAACAGCAGACTCAACACACTTGGTTAACAAACATGGAGCTAGTCATTGAAGTGCCATATTTGACCTCCATACACGTAACTAAAACCTTGTCCACTGAAGGTTTGAATTATTGTATATGCTTAAAATGGGTTAAACAAGTCAATGATTACTGTAGTTTAACTGATTACAACAATGAGTTGCATATAAAAAACTTGAAATTTGTGGGTTATATGGAGTATATTTGTACCAGTAAATAACACAATGTAAATCACATTGTGCAATAAACTTGTTCTGAAAGCAAGCTCATTGAATAGCATTATTACATCAATTCATGAGAACAAGGTATAGAAAGATTACAGAGCAACTGCATCAGTTATTTGAAAGGGACAGGAAAACTAAACTACAGGAAGATTTATTATGTCATGAAGTTAGCTGGGTAGTTTTCAACATGGCTTACACACAGAACTGTGGCACATATTCTACGGTGGAAATATTAAATAAAAACAACAGAATGGTAAACTCCTCTGCCTGGATAAAAAGAGCAGAAAATGGAAGGAGGTGACAAAGACTTTGAAAAGAATCACAGACTTCATCACTTGCTAATTGACGAGATACATAGCAAAAAAGGAAATAGTTAATTATCTGTGAAGTTTAGTCTGCCTTGCTTTACAGTCACATCAATGCTGGTGTATCAGACATAAGTGGAAGCTGACTGCAACCTTAGTTGCAGTCATCCATTTTCGGAAGCAGTAATTGTACTTGTGAAATGATCAACCCCTCTAGCAGCAGCTATTGGGTCTGTAGTACCATGCAGCCAGCACAGGCAACTTCACACTGCAGAGCACAAAAGTGGCTCCTTTGTACTGAAAAGTCATCATTTCACCATTGCCAATGTGTTAAACCTTTTCCTCAAATTTGTTGGAAAAAGTTTATTTTAAGCGTTGATGAAATTTTAACACAATGACAAATTGTCTACATTTCAGTTTAAAGCTCAATAGTGTTAAATCAAAAATTGGCATTCATATAAATGAAAACTAAGTTTTTGTTGCTTTGGTACATGCTGCACAGAAACATAATTCAACAGCAAACTAGGTCTGCAGACTACTGTTGTTTGTGTGGCTTTTTAATTTATCCAGTAGTAGTGGTTTGTGGCTTTGGACCTAACCCGGTCTTACACTTGTAGAACAGAATTACCTCCTAAGTGAAGAATTAATTTTTGTGATTACTGAATAACAGGTCTCCCTACTGCAAATGTTTTTGTTCCGTTATTAAATGATACAGGTGTGTCAAAGTTTTCTTGGAAAGTCATGAATATACCTTTACACCAATACAAATTAAATGAATTTCCTACGTGACACTATTCTGCATTCTAAAACAGAAAATTTAAAACTGTATTCTTTATTTAAAAATTATGATCTGAAAATGCATTTTGCCATTTACACTATAATTTCGGCTATTCATTTTCAAATCTGGCAAAGGGGCCTTAGTGAACAGTCCTCTCCAATTTTCTATGCACTTATAACACTTGAAGGTCAGCATACAGACTTCAGTTTCCTACAGCAGTACGACATAATTCTCGAAAAAATGGTTTTTGAAGATCAGAAGATTTTCAAATGCTGTTAAGTATAAAACATTTGTAGCTTATTAATGAATACACTAGCAGCTCAAGGAATAATCTGTAATCATATGGTCACTAGTTCAAATTTAGCAATAGCAACCTTTTTCTTTACTTTCTTTGAAATCCATATTTATCAAAAATGGAAATACTAATTAAACATAAAATCATAGTTTCTAAGAAAAACCAATATCTCTTTACTTTTTAAGTAATATTTGTATGAAAACAAAAGTATTCACATACATTAAAAGTTGGTTCAAAAATGCGAAACCTCAGATACTTTTCTTTTTTCCTTCTAAAATTTGAATTGTGTTCTTGATGTATCAATTTTCATATTTTGTCATTTAAATAAGGCATTTTGTATGTCTGTATCAAATTTTAATCTATTTATATACAATGAGTTATTTTTATTAACAAAATTATGAGTCAGTATTTGTTAACCAGTAAATCCATGCAAATCTTTTGAGTTAAAATACTGTGTATAAAACAGCTTCAAAGGTCTAATTACTTTACAGATTAGTTAATGTGTTAAATATTTAATGTAACACATGTAAGTGAGAAAAAAGCAAAAAATGTTTCAAATTATGTTTAAAGTTTGCTGGAAGTCATTATGTGCTCTCATCATCAAACTCTGCCTGAGTATAGCCATGTAATTTGCACTTAATTTTAAGCAAAACCTAGTTTTTCACGTATCTCAATGTTTATGGTGTCATGTTCCCTCAACTGTGCGTTGTACAATGATATCAATTTCCAAGCGCAATCAATGGTATATGTGCGTACAGCTTGCAAAATATGTTGTGATAGTGTTGGTTGTAAAGTAGTAATAAATTAGAACGTCATGCCTATTGCTAAAGTTTTACTACATGAGCAACAAAAATGTAGTAAGCAATAAACTTTTTGTTTCAAACAATGGGAAATCCAGGATGGAATGTAACAATATAATAAAAAGGATAGTTGCTGCTCACCATATAGCTGAGATGCTGAGTCACAGAAAGGCACAACAAAAAAGACTGTCAGAGAGTTAGATTTTTGGCCAACAGCCAAACTCGGTGTGGCTCCAGCAGCTGCCAGAGGCAGTCACGTGTGTGCGAGTTGCATTTGCACATGTGTGTATGATGTCTATTTTTGACAAAGGCCTTGTTGACCAAAAACTAACTTTCCAACAGTCTTTTTGTTGTGCCTTTTTCCATTTCATCATTTTGTGGGGGGTGTCAGTGAGAAAAAGTTTTGTGAAAAGCCTGAAATTACGTAAAACTGTTTGAAGCCACTAAGCACTCTCATTCTTGAATACTGGATGAATATGGTCTGGGTAATTTGCGTGCCATGACTTATGCTGCCTCAAGATGTATACAAAGTTTCTAATATACTTTTCTTACTGTTCTGAACTTTTAACGTAAGATTATACCTCTTTAGGAGTAGACTGCTACACCTTTTTTAACTTTCGTCAGTAATTATACGAAATATTGAAAATAAAAATTTTTTTGCTCCTGGAAGCCATTAGACAAACAATTGTAACTAGATAGCATCATGAGCTATGAACCGGGTTGGCTGTTTAGTAATAAACTAATATTTACATTTATTAATACACATACAATTAAAAAAGTATGCTACTACCAAGATTAAAATCAGTGATTTTATTATTACAATGCGTACTGATCTACCAATGATTTTTTTAATGAATTTCAAATGTTTTATACTTGACAGCACTTTGAAATCATCTTATTTTTAAAGACCATTTTTTTACAGGTTTTTTTTCCAAAATTGCTTCGTACTGCTTTAGGAAATTATTCCCATGCTATTAAGAAAATCGAAAAGATCATTCCTACAGTCCTCTTTTGAAACAAACTTCATGCATCAGCCTTATTTTAAATTTTATACTTTAGTGCTCAAAATGTGTTGTATGCTTAAAACTCTTAGCCGAAGATAGAATTGAGTAGCAGAATATAAATTTCTGTTCCACATGTTTTTCAATTTCTACTGATGCCTGATAAACATGTATGTTCTGCAGATTGCCTGCATTGATGCATTTCCTTTGAATTCAATGACATTAACAATGATGTAAATCTAATTTTTCTTATCAGCAGTGGTTTATAAGGAAGTATGGTTATCTGGAGGCCAAAACTTATTTACATTCCACAGTTTCCCCCTTTTTACAATCAGCAGAAATTAATCATTCACACAGAACACAGGTCATATGGCACTCATGACCTCTTATTGATCATAGTGTTTTTTATTCCAGTTATCAAAAACAAATTACTAACCTGGTGAAATTCACTATGTACTCTGAACAAACTGAAGTACATTATTAAATGTCAGCTCTCCAGAGTTACAAAGTAAGAGAATTATATGCAAATGCAAAACGATGCATTTATTGCAATGCTGGAACAAGTCAAGCTGAAAGGAATGACTTCTAGTCACTTGAAATGAAAAAGACAAAGTTAAAACTATAGTTTTAGTTTTAATGTACAAGTGAAATGATCCAATGCACATAGTTCATTTATTTCAGTAATTACATATATTCAAAAGGCACACACATATCGTAATCTCTCAGTGTAATCAGTCAAGTTAAAAATGTCAGATTAAAGTCATTCAACATAACCCACATATAACTGCAACCATCACCACAAAAATTCATGAACTGTGGGTGGCTTGCATACAACCACAGGGCAGTTGACACAATCACAAAATATTTAAAAATACAACTATTTACAAATAAACAAGTTATTAATCTTGGTTGCCTTCAGTAAGACAAAAATATACTCATTAGTACAAGCCCCACAGGAGCTATACAGCATAAAGAGATCAATAATGTTTCATGGTTAAACAAAACCTTTCAATGGCTTTGTGCCATAAAATATGATACTTGCATCTATGACAAATAAACTGGGGTTATAAGGAATATCATACACTTTTAATAAAACCAGATGGTTTTAAATACTGACAAATTAAACTGACTTTTTTTCCTTTGTGTGTTCAGAACATGAGACAATAAGAAGAAAGGAATGGAAAAGTCTAAAAATGAAATTATGGCAGTGATTAAACATAAAAATGATACAATTAAATACAATGCAAGTAATTAAGAGGTTTGCTGTTAATTTGGTTTCCATATACACTGCATGTATTTAGCATTTTCAAGCTTGTCAAGCAAAACAGCATCAACTTTTGGACAACACTCACTAATCATAGTCAAACTGTCAGTACCACAACAACATTGATCCATGTTTGATTTTTAAGTTTTTTTTTTTTTTTTAATTAAAAAGTTGAGTATGGGTGGTAGTACTATTGAGGAACAGATCCTAAGCTTTCCTTCTCCTAATATTTCAGTACTGACACATTTACATACCTGACAGATATTCCTAGCTTTCTATGTGCACATTAGACTTTACATACACAGTCCAGCAAGTTGTTTGACATTTTCCTTTTGCCTCTCAGTCAGCAACAGACAAATAACTATATCTCTTGTATTCTTTCATTACAAACAACATTTACACAGTTACATTAAAAACATGAAAAATAAATTAGGTACTCCAGAAGAACACACACTAAATAAATATCAGTTCACATGACAGAACAGAAATACAAATATCTGTTTCTTATACTTCTTCAATATCAGAGTCCATTTGGAAGACTATTCTCTTTGAGTGAGGATAAATAATCATTGTATTTTTTCTCCTGAGCCTGTTGAAGCTTCTGTAGTTTTTTGATCTGACCTTTGCTTAGCTCTTTCCCTTCTTTATCGTGGGTAGGAATGCCCTGAAAATAACAGCAAGATTCATAACTACACATTTTCACAACATACACCAGCTATAATAGACTGACAAAGATCAATATGTTTAAAAGCATTTCACTGGAAGTGCTTCAAATTTACGCTTCAGCAAGTAATCCAAATTTAAACAGTAGAAATCTAGAAAGAATTGCAGCAGAAGACCTATCTGAGCCTAAGAAAACATCCATAGCGGATATGCCTCATACAGGCATGGAAAAATGAAGCCATATTTGTATCAAACAATGAAATAGAAATCTGACAACAGTAACAAAGCATTAATGAAATTTTACCTTTTCATCAAATTGAGAATATTTATCAGTTTCATGCTTGAACATATCCCAGGGAGGGATTTTGCGCTGAGCGTCTTTTGCTGCCTGAGCAGCTGCCATTTCAGCCTTTTTTCGCTCC
Organism: Schistocerca americana; assembly: GCF_021461395.2. NCBI lineage: Eukaryota > Metazoa > Arthropoda > Insecta > Orthoptera > Acrididae > Schistocerca > Schistocerca americana. The sequence goes on along the minus strand of NC_060125.1, from coordinate 250,298,524 downwards.
TTTTCTGCAGCCTTCTCTGCCTCCTGCTTTCGTCGGGCCTCGCGTTCTGCCAATAGTGTCTCCCTATCAACCAGCTTGATAGCAGATGCTCTTCCTTGAACAGAAAGAAACCCCACTGTGAAATCTTGCACATCTTGATTACAATGAAAAGTACATCCAGTTTCCCTTATGTGTAAGAATTGTAGTATATTAATTATATTATTTAACTATTGATAACTGTTTCCACAAAGTAAGATGTGTATTCCTTTCTAATCATGGTGAATACCACACACAGAAAAAGGTGGCAGATGTCTTACTCCCTTTGTCAGAAGAGTTGTAGTGCAGCGGGGAAAAAAAAAGAAAAAGAAGGGGCGAGAGAGAGAGAGAGAGAGAGAGAGAGAGAGAGAGAGAGAAATAAACCCAGTTCTCTTCAAAGTAGTCCCCTTGGTTATCTATACACAGCTGCCAATGTTTCTGGAGGTCTTGGAAGCAGACAGGGAAATTTTCAACTGTAATGCTTGTAAGCTCATTTGTCACATCCTGTTGAATGGATGTGATACCTTAACGAAGCTTTCCCTTCAGTTGCCCTTTCACTCATGAAAACAAGAAAAAATCGCAAGGTGAGAGGTAGGGCGAATATGGCAGATGTGGGATGACAACAATAGAACATCTGGCCAGATACTTGGTAACAGATAAAGCAGTATGGAATCTTGCATTGTCAGGCAGCGAGAACCAGTCCTGAGAATGCCAAAAATTAGGGCAACAATTTTGAATTGCTTGTTGTAAATGTTTCGAGACTTGAGTGTAAAGAGTTTGGTTCACTGTTTGACCTGGAGGAACAGATTCAAAGTGAACTAATCCTTTACTACCAAGGAATGTGGTCAACACTGACTTTGTTCTCGAAGGTTGTCACTGACTTTTTTTGAGGCTAGTGAACCAGAACTTTGCCATTCAGCACTTTGACACTTCATGTGAGGGTCATATTCATAGCACTAACTTTCATTCCCATCAATTATCTTTCATAGAAATGTGAGACCATATCTGGCTCAACCCAGTAGTTTAACAGAAGTTCTTGGTATTTCCTCTTTCTGCTCATCTGTTAGCGTGTGAGCAACAAATTTTGCAATAAGTTTCCATCTTCCTAAATCTTCGCGTGAAATCTTCTGACACACATGATTCAAATTAAGTTGTTCTGATATTGCAAGCACAGTTACATGAAGGTCTTTTTGCAATAATTGCTTTACATGCTCCACGTTTGCATCGGTATGTGCTGTAGATGGGTGACTGGCTCTGGCATCAGCTTGCACTGAATCTCTACTGCCAAGACACCTTTTGTGCTACCCTAGAACACAACTTTTTGAAAGTGACTTGCTTGCATATGCTTGCTTAATCTTTGTCCATGTTTGCTAGGGGTTTTCTCAAGCTTAATGACAAAACTAATGTTCACTCTTTGCTAACAATCAGCATCCACTGTGTCACCATAACTAATCCACCAAGAACCCAAAAAGTGTGCTTTTTTTAATTTTATTTACATGTAAAGTTCCGCTGGACCAAGTGGAGAAGCAAATCTCCAAGGTCAGGGAACGTGCCAGTATATAAAATAACACCATAAAAGTAATAACAGATAAAAATAAAATGTGACTTCTGAAATTTTCCCGGCGTATTTCTTCTTCTAATAATTTCCGGGTATGCAGCCGGATCCCGTCGACATTCTGCCACGATATTTCGGCCCAGAGACGTCCGGCCATCATCAGGTGAGTACACAACTACTGAAGAGCCCAGGTGCAGTCGCGGTATAAATACCGCGACTGCACCTGGGCTCTTCAGTAGTTGTGTACTCACCTGATGATGGCCGGACGTCTCTGGGCCGAAATATCGTGGCAGAATGTCGACGGGATCCGGCTGCATACCCGGAAATTATTAGAAGAAAAAATAAAATGTTCATAAACCTGAAAAAAGTCAAGACATAAGTTTAAGTAAATGCAATCAACAATGCAACAAGAATCAACTCAATTTTTCAAGGAACTCCTCTACAGTATACACGGAGTGATCCATGAGGAAACTCTTCACTTTCAATTTGAAAGCACATGGATTACTGCTAAGATTTCTGAATTCTTGTGGTAGCTTATTGAAATTGGATGCAGCAGCGTACTACACACAAGAGTTAACGAAGTCTGATCCAAATGCAGGTTTGATTTCTGCCAAGTATTAACTGAGTGAAAGCTGCTTATTCTTGGGAATAGGCTAATATTGTTAACAAGAAATGACACACACACACACACACACACACACACACACACACACACACACACACACACACACAAAGACTCTTTAACAGGGGTCAACGAGAGGTTCACGAACTTACATCACTTATTGCCCGAACCGCCCATTTCTGAGGCAAAATTATCCTTTTAGAATGGAAAGAGTTACCCTAAAATATAATACCATACGACATAGGCAAATGAATATAAGCAAAGTAGACTAATTCTCATGTCGAACAATCACTTACTTCAGACACTGTTCGAACAGTAAAAATGGTAGCATTAAGCCTTTGAACAAGATTCTGAACATGGGCTTTCCACGACAGTTTACTATCTACCTGAACACCTAGAAATTTGAACTGTTCAGTTTTACTAATCATATGCACATTCTGTGAAATTAAAAGTCAGGTTTTGTTAGAAACTGTAAAAACTGAGTCCTACTGTGATTTAGAGTTAGTTTATTTTTTTACAAGCAATGAGCTTACGTCATGAACTGCACTATTTGAAACCAAGCCAGTGCTGCATACAATATCCTTTACTACCAAGCTAGTGTCATCAGCAAACAGAAATATTTTAGAGTTACCAGTAATACTAGAGGGTGTAGCAGTTCTCTCCCGATTTGTTTATCTCTTCGTTTCCTGACTGTCCTCGGTGTCGACGTACTGCGTTGCTACACGGGCTGAAAAATGGGTTGTGGATTCCAACACTGACTACTGTAAATAATGTAGCCGACAGGTGCACAGTTGTGTTTCGCAGTACTTTAATTTCATTGTTCACAACCTCCTAATAATACGCAGTTATATGGCCAGTGCACTATTGTTTAACTTTCAATAAGCCTCATTACACAGGTCTTTCATCTGAAATTCTGCCATAGACTGACTGTCTCGTGACCAAAATTTAGGCCCTTAATATCATCACAATAAAAAGTGCTGAAAATTACCATAGTTTGCAGTTAAATTTACAGAAATTACAATTAAAACTTAACTCATTAAATTAGCTGAATACATCGAAAAATTCCGTCTTTTTAATAGTGTCTTCTACTTCAGGAGTTAAACCAAATTATTTGTTTAAATCAAGCAAACGATACTTTTGTCAAAACTGTTAATTACTTAGGAATTAATGGATGGCTGGTTTTGCTAACATGTTTTCGAATAGAGCCAAATAGATACTTTAAGATTACTAGTATTTCATCTTCCAAGTGTTCATAATTAGTACAGAATTTAAATTTTTTTTATATGTCAACAACAGAATGTACGTTCCAAAACAATTACTGATTTCACCCTAAAACAAAATATGCTAACTAGGAATATTCAAAATAAATTAGAAAATCAATTACATACCTAAAACTAAGCACATAATTATATCTGATGTTATATTCTTTAAAACTGAGGTCCAACCTTTCTCTTTTATGAAAATGCAGATTATTCTTATGTATGTTAATGGTAATTAGTTAAAAGTGAAAAAACAAATTTAAGTACACTAATGGCAAAACAAGAGGGAAGAAAAAATATCCTAGCTTGCTTTGTCACAAGGGCATATCATTTATATAAATAAGGAACAGGAGTGGTGATCCCTGGGGCATCTGCCCCCCCCCCCCCCCCCACCCAATTTGAGCATACCCCACTCAGACCCCACATCACAGCCATTCTCAACACTGTGAATAATGACCTTTTGATATCTGTTGCTAAAGTAAGTGGTGAACCAATTGTGGGCTACTCCCCGTATTCCGTAATGATTCAATTCCTGCAGCAATATTTTGTGATCAGCACAATCAAACGCCTTAGTTAAATCAAAAAATATGCCTATTGTTTGAAACCTTTTGTTTAACCATCCAGTACATCACAGTTGTTAAATGACCTCTAAAGCTGAACTGTACATTTGATAGCAATCGTGTGATAGATAATGATCAATTATCCTTACATATGCAGCCTTTTCAATAACTTTAGCAAAGACTGATGGCATAGAGATAGGTCTAAAATTGTTACATTATCCCTTTCCCCCTTTTTATAAGACGGCTTTATTACAGAGTAATCGTTCAGGAAACTGGCCATTCGTAAAAGAAAAATTACAAATATGGCTAAATACAGTGCTAACATATGCAGCACAGTACTTTAATATTCTGCTAGGCACTCCATCAATTCCATGAGAGTCCATAGTCTTCAGTGATGAAATTATCGACTCAAACTTGTCCTTGTCAGTATCACGGAAGAGTATTTCAGACATCAATCTCAGAAAGGCATTTGCTAAGAGTGTTATATGATTCACTATAGAAACTAAATTTTTATTTAATTCACCAGCAATGCTCAGAAAATGATTGTTAAATACTGTGCATATATCTGATTTATCAGTAACAGAAATATTTTTAATACGAACTGACTTTATATCATTGACCTTGTGCTGCTGACCAGACGCTTCTTTCACAACTGACCACACGGTTTTAATTTTATCCTGTGAATTAGCTATTCTATTTGCACACCACATACTCTTTGCCTTCCTAATAACATTTTAAAGCACCTTACATTATTGTTTGTAATGGGGTATCTTAACTTGATTGTGACCACATCTAAAATTTTGATATAACTCCCACTTTGTTCTAAATGATATCCTTATCCCTCAAGTCAGCCACCCAGGCTGCCTATTACTCCTAGTACCCCGTTTAAAACGTTCTAATGGAAAGAAACTCTCAAAGAGCATAAGAAATGTGTCAAGAAAAGCATTATATTTGTCATCTATGTTACCGGCACTATAAACAAATACTACTCTTGTTCCTTGACGAGGCTTAAAAAACCCTCAATTGCTGTTGGATTAACTTTCCTATATAGTTTGTAATTATATGTGACATTTGTTTGAGTACAAAAGCCCTTTAGTATTAAAATTTGTGCACCATGGTCTGAAAGGCCATCCACCCTCTTACTAACACAATGCCCATCTAGTAATGAAGAATGAATAAAAATATTGTCTATGGCTGTGCTACTGTTCCCCTGCACCCTAGTTGGAAAAAACACAGTCTGCATCAGATCATATGAATTTAGGAGATCTACCAACATCTTTTTTCTTGCACCATCATATACAAAAGTAATATTGAAGTCACCACACAACTAATTTCTGGTATTTCCTATAAAGCGCATCAATAACCCCCTCTAGCTTGAGCAGAAATGCTCTGAAGTCAGAGTTACGCGACCTATAAACAACAACAATTAGAAGTTTAGTTTCACTAAATTCAACTGCCCCTGCACAACATTCAAATATCTGTTAGTGCAGTGCCGTGATACGTCTACAGACTCAAATGAAATACTTAACCCCCCCCCCCCCCTACATGGCCACTCCCCCCACCCCACAAGGAACTCGTTGACAAGCAGCCAGCTAATCTGTATCCTGGTAAAGGAAGCCTCTGAACTGTCAAATTATTTAAGTGGTGCTCCGATATACCAATAATTTTGGAGTCAACATCTATAAGCAGTTCACTAACTATATCTCCAATACCTCTAATATTTTGATGAAATATGCTAATTCCTTCTCTACTTGACATCCTTCTCTACATGACATCCTCTGAAGGTGAGCCTTTAGTTAGAGGGTGCAGCTCTAACACCAACTACTACAGGAATCAACAAAACTGTTGAACAAGCATGATTACATTCAAAAGATGCAGTGTCTACTTTCTGATTTGGTGTATCGCAAAATCGGTGCTGACCCTACTAAGAGTGTTGAGAGAAAGACTAATAACCTCCTGAAGAAAAGTTCTTTGTCACAGGAGACTATCAAGAGTCTTAATTCTTACTGTGCTGTACCACCTAGATTATATGGCCTCCCTAAGGCCCATAAAGTGGCTGTCCCATTGAGGCCTATTGTTTCTAATGTTGGTGCTCCAACATATTGTGTAGCTAAACATATTGCTAGTTTGTTGAGCCCACTAGTAGGTAGGTGTGAACACCACATTAAGAACTCTGTAGATTTCTTATGTCGATTGCAGGGATTGCATTTGAATGACACTGACATTTTAGTCAGTTTTGATGTGGTTCCTCTTTTCACTCGTGTTCCTCTCTCTGATTCGTTGCAGCTAAGGTGCGCGTCATTTATGTTGGTGGCCGAGTTTAGGTTCGTTCTGCGCATCTGACGTCACAAAACACAGTCAGCCAATGAACAGAGAACGACGTTGCCACATCTCGACTGCAGTGCAGAGCATGGACGAGTGTCTTCAGTTTTAGAAACGTTCAGTCATAAATAAAGTAATAGAACAAAAGCAGTGTCTTGATAGCAGACCTTCTTTTATAGAAAGTTTGGAAAAAGCATTCTTTATACCAACTGCTTAATATTCTATTAATTAATTAAACAAAACAAGCAATAAGACTCCTAATTCAAGCGATAGCAGGGAAAGGTGTATGTATCAATCTCACGAACTGCTTTTTCGCAATAAAGAACAGCGGTAATTGTTTACTTCCTATTGTACTTCGACGAAGCGTGAATATTCATAGTCATACCAACGGTGTTTGTCAGTATTGTGCATGACGTGTTATACTTCTCGAGGAACAACGAACACAGACGAGCTGCGTTAGTGTAATGATGAAGGTGTTAGGCTTCTATGTGAAAGGTTATGAGTTCAATCCTTCTGAGGTGCATAATATTTTCTGTATTTAAAAACAATATTGAAGTGCCATACGTAACGAATTGTATTCGTTTGAATGCAATTTTTCGAAATTTCTAGTGCTTTGTCTCTTCATTAACCCTTTTGCTGCTGCAGACACGTGCTCCCCGCATTCCGCGCTGTGCGCGATTTTGTCATCACTGCACTGCTCGCCTGTGCAGACACATAGTGTTCCCACTGCTTTGACACACTTATTTGATTTCACAAAAACTATTTGGCCCAAAAATTTGATTTTTACACGTCTTGACTGATACCTTTTCCCCATAAATGACTTAATTTTGTTCGATGTTCAACGCAGTTATTATGCAGCATTAAATCTAGTAAACCAATGCACGAAATTTTGAAGAGTTTGCAGAGGTAAAAGTCCATAGCGTGTACTTTCCATATGGTCGATTTTAGTTGCCACAGTGTTGAGAATGAAATGTGGACAAGATACCTAAATTTCATATAAAATTTACTGTATAACAACATCTCATTTAATTTAAGTACCACATAGGTGTCGTATGTAATATTGAGAAATATTCCATCTTTCGCGACTGTAATAAAAGTTTTATTTACACCGGACGCGTTTGGCTTTATTTTAAAGCACGTCAATCAATGAAAGGTATGGCACATACACAATGGTACTCATGTTCTCTTTCTTGTTTTTGTTCCACAGTCGCAGTTTTACCAATGGTATTGAAATATATTCCTCTTCTGCAACTGTAATAAGCAACTTATTTAGACCAGACGCGTATCTCTCTTTTGAAACATCTTCAGTGGACAGTATTTTGTCTCCTCCATTGCCAAGTCACCTTTCGTAGTTTTGTGCTGCGGTAACACAATATTCAACGTTTGTGTTGGCTGATCAGTGTTTTAGCAAATAAATGTTGTCTGTGTGTGCCACACAAAAAAATTATATTTGACATAGCTCAGAGGACTTCACTGATAGGCGGTATATTCAAGTCCTAATGTTTTTGTAAGTCGACTGTTTTGTTTAATGTATTTTGTGTACTGCCTTTTGATTGATTGAAGTGCTTTAAAATAAAGCCAAACGTGCCCGGTGTAAATAAATCTTTTGTTACAGTCGCGAAAGATGGAAGATTTCTCAATATTACATACGACACCTATGTGGTACTTAAATTAAATGAGATATTGTTATACAGTAAATTTTATATGAAATTTAGGTATCTTGTCCACATTTCATTCTCAACATAGTGGCAACTAAAATCGACCATACGGAAAGTATACTCTATGAACTTTTTTACCTCTGCAAACTCTTCAAAATTTCGTGCAATGGTTAACTATATTTAATGCTGCATAATAACTGCGTTGAACGTCGAAACAAAATTAAGTCATTTATGGGGGGAAGGTATCAGTCAAGAAGATGTGTAAAAATCTAATTTTTGGGCCAAATAGTTTTTGTGGAATTGAATGATAAGAGTGTCAAAGCAGTCGGAACACGATGTGTCTGCACAGGCGAGCAGTGCAGTGACAAAATCGCGCACAGCGCGGAATGCAGGGAGCACGTCTTTGTACCAGCGAAAGGGTTAATGCGGCCGTGGTGGCTCTACTTCATGAACTGCGCGCTCCCCCCCTAAACGTAAGCTTGCGAACTATGCTATACTATGGCGCTGCTTCTATTGGCGCGTGCGTCGTGTGCAACTGGCAACGCAGCAATCTCCCGCGTCTGGGCGGGCATGTGCGAGCCGCCAAGATAAAAGAATTCAACTATAGTTGAGGTTAAGTTTGGTGTCGAGTTAACAAATTTGTTTCGACATGTGCTGACTTCCACTTACTTTTTATTCAATGGTCAGTACTACGAACAGATTGATGGAGTTGCAATGGGAAGCCCGTTGTCACCTATTGTGGCCAATTTGTTTATTGAGGACTTCGAGGAACGCGCATTGGAGTCAGCGACCTTGAAACCTGCGTGTTTTTTCAGATATGTAGACGATACTTTTGTTCATGGAACTTTTGTTGTTTGGCCTCATGGTAGTGAGAATTTAAACCAGTTTTTGGAACATCTGAATTCAATCCACACGAAAATTCAGTTCTCTATGGAGGTGGAAAAGAATGGATGCCTTCCCTTCCTTGATGTGTTGGTCAGAAGGAAGACTGTTGGTACGTTGGGACATTCTGTTTATAGGAAGCCTACTCACACTGACTTGTATCTGCGAGCTGATAGTTGTCACCATCCAGCTCAGTGTGAAGGAGTACTTCGTACCTTGGTTCACAGGGCCCATGTTATCTCAGACCCTGAAAGTTTGGCAGCTGAGCTATCACATCTCGAAGTCTCCTTTCGTCAGAATGGTTATAGTGAGAGGCAGATCAAACGTGCGTTCGCTATCAGCCTTCTGTGCAACGGGTGAGTGACACCTAAGTCTATGGCCTTTTACCCTTACGCAGGATTGGCCGTATTTTGTGGAAATATGATGTGAAATGTGTTTTTTGATCACCTTCTAAGATTAAGGCCCTGTTGGCAACCGTAAAGGTGATCTTGGTTTGCGTAAGGCTGGTGTCTATTGTATTCCTTGCAGTTGTGGCATGTCATACATTGGTCAGACAATCAGGACTGTGGAAGACCGGTGTATTGAACGTAAGTGTCACACACACTTACAACAGCCGAACAAATCTGCTATTGCAGAACATTGCCTTGACACCGGTCATCCTATGGAATACAACAACACAGAGATTCTGGCTTGCACGTCCAGCTATTGGGATAGTGCTATTAAGGAAGCTCTTGAAATCAAACTATCAAGCAACCTTATAAACAGAGATGGTGGATTTTGTTTAAATGCTGCTTGGAATACGGCTCTGTCTCTCACCAAAAAACAGAGGGGCAGAATTAGTGCTACCTCACCTGTTGATTAATAGCCACTATCGATATTTCTGATGTTGGTTATCTTTGGTTGTGTGTTAACTCTGCGGTTACTTGTTCTGTGTGTGGTATCTTCCTTGTTTCTCCTCTGTGAACCGAGGTATTAAATTCCCTTGTACATTGCTTCCTCCTTGCAGTTGAGCCTTGAGAATGCCAGGGTGTGATCCTGTTGAAGTATCGGCGGTGGTCGACGACGTCACCCAGCAGCAAACCCGTAAGTTATTTGGACGTACGATTTGTAATGTTTGTGGGTGTAAATTAACGTTAGTGTCTGAAGCAGACTTACTTCATCTTTATGTAAGATGATGAAACTGCGAAAGTTTAAACAATAAGGACCCTAACTGGACAGTATGAAAATAAAATAAAAAATTGTTTCTAATAAAGTAAAAAGTGTGTGGTCACAGCAACTGCAAATGTAAGTGCACGTAAAACAGTAAGGCAAACAAATAATATTCTGTTTATGACCGATTTGGTGAAGTTTTGTAACTGTGATTTGGTTTTCATACAAGATGACTGTTGAGTCTTTGCACAAATTAATTAAAATGTTCTTTTGGTCTACAATCAAACCAGCAAGCTATTACCAAATAATTGAGATGTAGTTGGGAAAAACAACAATTTTCACTAGAAGTTTAATTTCATTGAATAACACTTTGTTGTAACAGTGGGGGAGCGTATCTCAGAGGTAAGTTAATATTAACTCCACAGTGCTGCAATAATTAAGTTGGTGAACTTGAGTATTGATGTGGTGGCAATATGCCAGTGCAGTGCAACCACATTTTATGCACCTTCTCATTCTCTGGAACATTCAAAAACAACTTTTCAGGAATTTTTATTAATGTACAGTATGGTACTACACACCATTTGTAACCCATTTTCTGAAACGTAAATTCGAAAACAAGATAGAAGCATTTTGGTACCAGGAGCAGTGAACTAGCTAGTGATGTCACAGGCATCACATGACTCAAATGGACCATTTTACCGGGCCTTCAAACTATTTGAATTTCACTTCTGTTTTTGTTTAAAAAAAATACTGAAAGTCAAGAGGGGGAAAAGGCATGTTTGACATAATTAATCATTTAAGACAATTTCCAGGAAACAGTCAAATACCCTATTACACAAATGCAAGAGTGAAGATCGTGACCTCCCACTAAACAAACCGGGATCTCTGATGAAATCTGTCTGTGAAATTCAATTTGCACAACTAACCAAAAATTTGAGTGCTTGTGGTATGTAACAGCTGCATAAACTACCAAAAGCATATCATATAGATTTATTTTAATGCCAGTACATATTTTAACTTCTAAATTTGAGTGTACACAATATGAAACATTGTTCAAGTGGTAAAATTCCCATATACAACATCTCAATTAAATAGGTCAGGTGCTGAGTTTTGATAGGCACATAAACAAGAGACCATCGCTGATTTTGGGGTGAATACATCTTCACAGCTATAGAGTAACTGTATACCTGTAGAGCAGAGATGTTTATTTTAAATTTATGGTCATACCAGTCGGTTTTTAATGTGTGTGTCCGTGTGAGGGGGGGGGGGGGGGGGCACCATTTCTTCCCTTTTTAGTCATCTGCCTTCTCTAGTTGCACTGCCGTAATATTAAATACTGGAACTATGGAAAACATGTGGGCAGGAAATACGTAATGGAAAAGAAAATGGTAGCATCTAACGTTTCTTAAGGGAACTTAGTATGGTAACACACTCACCTTCTAAATCTTCAATGCGCACTCCAACATCAGGTAAAATTTCATCTCTCAGCCTATCACATTCTGACAAAATTGATGATGCTTTTAACTGCCGTGCTAATGACCTTACACTGTCACGGAATTCAGATAGTATTGTCAAGTAAGGCATGACTATCTGCTCTACCTAAAACAAAACAAAACAATAAGAAAATATAGTTGGTGACCCACCACACGAAGTATGACAAAGTGTGTTTTACATGCTGATGCTGCTACTACTACTAATTTTTGTCCCTCTCATTGAATTTTTCCAATGGATCATTAAAAATCATTTTTACTCCAGTATTATGCCAAATAAGCAGACCTAAAGGAATAGAAAATGTGCCAAAATTTTGAGTTTTTAAATTCTAGAACATTGCATCCTGTGTAACATTACCAGCTACAAATGTTTTAAAAATTAGTTTCAGTGAACAAGTGCAGGCAACATGGATGGAGGACAAACAAATTCAACAACCTCAGAAAAGGAATGAAGCTTCAGTGCTGACAAAATTAGGCAAGGTGGAATATCTCCAGCTGCTTTAATCTGGTACAATTCCACCTCTAAAATAAATACTTTTCCTGTATACATGTAAATCCAGAATCTCTCAATTCTTACCCGAGCTATATTTTCAAAACTTTATAGTTCAGTGTACAGCAAAGACTCTGCTGATAATATTAGTGTTGATAGTTCATGTACAAACATATTACCTGTAAAAATATTCAAAATTTAGTATTCATAACAAATTTATTTTTATTTAAAATTGAAGAGTGAAAATGGAAAATGACGCAAAAAATGCATTTTCAGTGCTATTGCATTTTTGGTACTCTGTTGCATGGCAAGAATCTCAGCTTCCAAAAACTAGTAGAGTGAGGATTCTAGAGATATTCTTCAGCATCCTATGTATTACTCCAGTAGGGATCATGAAGACAGCATTCAACAAATTACAACATGCATGAATGCATTTAAGGAGTCATCCTATCGCATTCCAAAGGTGACTAGACTGGGACGAAACTGTTGACATGTAATGCCATTCTAAGTACCTTGTGGCATGCAGTTCATAGTAGTTTCTGGAGTATGTATGTGGATGTGAATTAAAGTTACTCACAGCCAGATTCAGTTAAATAACACATGGCACAATATTAAGCGTGCTATGTAAACAAATTGCTTGATAAACATTTACACTAATTTATTCTATTACAAATGAAGAACACTATTTCTGTTATGAGGTAGAAAGTTTGTTACAAATTTTTTGAATGTTTAGAGATACACTTATGATAAAAACTGTAATAATCTTTGTGACAGGCACTTGTTGAGATAGGAGTTATTTTAACAAGACTGACAGACACAGAAAACTAAGAACTGGGGTGAATCATAAGCTTTTGGAATTTTACTTAAAAAAATTAAAAGTTGAGGAACAAGAAACAGAGGGTATAAATGCAGGAGGTGAAGAAGTCATTAAATATTTAATCAGAAGTGACACAAAGTATGACAAATGGCTGGAAACCAACAAAGAACAAACAGTCATTCATATTCCAAAGAGCTTTTGAAATGAGGGATTCCTTATGTGTTTTTATTGAAACAAAGAATGGGAAACATCTTTTCCGTACAAATCATTTTACCATTTCTCAAAATTTTCACTTTTAAAATTAGTAAAGGTTTTCAAGTGGTCCAATCAATTCTAAAAACAGATTTTCTGCTCCAATGTTGGGATTCTGAAACAGAAATGAAGGCCAACTTGGACTAATATAACAATGAAAACAATCAATTACTGACAAAATTATTTAATTGGATGGATAAAAAATCTACTAACCAAGCAGTGGCAGAACATACAAAAGACAGTTGTAACTGGCAAGCTTTTGGAGCCTGTGGCTCTTTCTTTAGGAAGAAGGGTGAAGGAAAAGGACTGGAGAGGTCTAGGAAACAGGTTAGATTTTGGGAAAATCACCCAGAACTGGGAGTCAAGGGAGTCTTACCGTACACGATGAGAAAGAAAGACTGATTGTTGTGGACTGCATCAGACAAGATCTGAAAACCTGAGAGCTTAAAGATGGAAGACAGGGTAGTACACTGAGAGAGATTACTGCTTAAACAGCATATGTGAGTTAATAATATGAGTGAAAAACGGGTGCATTGTACATAACAGAGGTGGGAGGGGGGCCGTGAACAATAGTCGGGAAAGGCAATGAAAGATTTAGGAAACTACAACGGAGTGAAGGAAAGAGTAGTTACAGTGAAGAAATGCTGAGTCAGAAGAAATTAACGTAAATTAAGGCCAGGTGGGTGGCAAGAACCAAGGAAATGTGTAGCACTAGCTCCCACCTACGAAGTTCTGAGAAACTGGTGTCTGGGGGAGGAATCCAGATAGTGCATGTGGTGAAATAGGCACTGAGGTCATAACTGTCATATTGTAGAGTGCACTCTGCGACAGGATATTGTGTGTTGCTGGAATATGCCCTCTGCCTATGCCCATTCATCCAGATTGATAACATGGTGGTAGCCATGCTGATATAAAAGACCAAACAGTGTTTACATAACAGCTGGTATATGACAGTCATTTCACAGGTGGCTCTCCTTTTGATAGTATATGTTTTGCCAGTTGAAGGGCTGGTATAGATGGTGGTAGGAGGATGCATAGGGAAAGTCTTGCAGCAGGGTCGATCACAGGGGTAGGAGCCATAGGGTAGGGAGATGAGTGTAGAAGGAGCATGGGGTCTGGCTAGGATACTAGGAAGATGACAATTAGCTACTCTGTGTGTGTTGGGTAAAATCTCAGAAAGAATTGACCTTATTTCAGGGTATGATGTTAGGAAGGCATGGCCTTGTCGAGGTAGCTGATTAATACATTCAAGACCAGAGTAACAGTGAGAAATTGATTATTTTCATTGTTATATTAGGACATGTGCTCATCATTCCTTCTTATGTAACCCTCTTCTCAGTCTTTGTTGTCTTATCATCTTGTTCAAACTGTCATCTGTTTTCTACCTTATGTGCTAGTCCATTCGTTTATTTTACCACCCAGATTAATCAACACTTTGTTCCTAAATATTTTCTAGTACTGATTTCCATGCAAATAGATGAGTCCATTATTATTTATGAATCTGCGTGTAACAATTTGTTTACAGTGCACTACATTGCAGGGGCTTCTCTTGATCATCTTTCACTGATTTATTTGCAAATTTGACAGCTTTTTTCTTTCCCACCCTCCACTTACTGTGTTTATACATAAGTCTTTCACATTTTTGTGTTTGTTTTTTTGTCAAATTGCACTGATCGAATTTCACTGCCATCTCCTACATTACTTTATTTACCAAGCAAGTCGTTTACATTTCTTCTTGTGGTTTACTCTTTCTGTATGCTCAGTTTATAAAGTTTTGTCTCATTTCATGACTTCCCCTATCGATATTTTTCTTTCCCAATCTTTTTTTTTTTTTTTTTTTTCATATCATAAGGGCCACTTTTCTGGCAAGAAATTCTCACCCACTCATTACCTCTTGCTAACCATTATCTGTTCTCATGATTTTCATACGAATTTTTCTGATTTTTCGAATTTTTTTTCCTTGCTTTTCTGCCACTTAGCTATCTTTTCCACCCTCTGCTTATCTTTTTTTTCCCACTCCCACCATTTCTAATGCTACAAACCATCCTCTCTTTCCATGATGAATACTGTCACATATTACATCCATTCTTTTAGGGAACATACTTATGCACTATCAAAACGAAGGTCCCACATTCTGTTTCTTGAAACCTATTTGTCCCTTTGAGTTACTCCCAATGGCCTAACATTGAAAGTTCCTGTTTCTGGATGCAATCCTACCCTACGCCAGGCTCTTTTACAGTTTCAAATACAGCAATCTCTTGCTCTTACCTGGCAAAATCTGTGGCCTATATGCCCCATCAACAAATTTCCATTCTACCAGACTTCTCTCCCTCTACAAAATCCTGCAGTTATCTGCCCTCACGTTTCCTTCAATGGTACCACCTGCCAAGCCAACTTCAATCTGGTTTCCTTTCCTTCACATGTAATATCCATTGGAAATATCACTTTTCAACCCAATCCCAAAACCTTTCCAACAGCAAACCTGACACTGAATCCTGCCTTGAACAGTTCAGACCACGATCCCAACTTGATCCACCACCACTACCTCAAAATCATCCCTTCCAAGCCTTCCAAGAATTCCTCCAGCATTGCCTCACAACCCTTCCTCAGGTCCCTACGACATTACCCTAACCTGTCCTCTGCAAAACTCCAGGCTCTGTGATTCCTAAAAGCTGGTGACTCCATCATTATCCTCCCAGCAGACAAAGGATCTACCAATGTAGTACTTGACCGAAATGAGGATGTTAGTGAAGGTCTACACCAGCTGTCTGACACCTCTACATAACAGTGTCTGCCATCAACATCCCATCCCTGTGATTTAAACTGACCAGTAGTCCCTCCTTAAAACCTCAGGCCCTTCACAAGGGCTAACACCTTAATCCATAGAACTTCTCATCCCACTCAAACCATGCACCCCCACCTTTTACCTTTTTCCTAAAATCCACAAACCAAATCATCCCAGCTGTCCTACAATTGCTGGCTTCAAAGCACCCACTAAACGTACATCTTCCTTAGTTGATCAACACCTGCAACCCATAGTACAAAGACTCCTCTCTTACATCAAAGATACCAACCATTTCCTAAATTGTCTGAAATCCATGCCCATCCCACTTCCACCACACACCTTACTTATCACCATTGATGCTACCTCCCTCTAAACCAATCTAAACCAACATCCACAACGTACATGGTCTGTCTGTTGCTGAACATTTCCTCAGTCAACGCCCACCCGATTCCAAACCTATGACATCCTTCCCACTCACATTAATCAACATTATACGAACCAGCAACTCCTTCACCTTTGAGGGGCAGACATACAAACAGATCAGGGGTATAGCCACGGGAACCAGGATGGTTCCTTCCTATGCCAACGTTTTCACGGGTTGCTTGGAAGGGGCTTTCCTGGGAGCCACACGTCTTCAGCCCACGGTTTGGTTTAGATACACTGGTGACATCTTTACCATATGGGCTCAGAGTGAGGCTGAGCTACTAAAATTCTTGGAATCTCTGAATACCTCCTCCCAATTAAATTTTAAATTTCCTATTCCGAATCCCATGCCACTTTCATTGATGTTGATCTCGTCCTCACACAAGGCCAGCTACACATTTCCGTCCACATTAAACCTACCAACAAACAACAGTACTTACTTTTGACAGTCATCATCTTTTCCATGTCAAACGTTCCCTCCCATACAGCCTTGGCATCAGAGGCAATCATATTTGGTCGGATGCAGACTCTTTACAGCAATACACCACCATTCTCATTTTGGCACGCAATTACCCACACTGCCTAGTTAAAAGGCAGATTTCCTGGACCATCACATCCAATCCTGGTACTGCTAGTCCCTCCACAAAACAGCTTCGGAGCATACCATTGATGACTCAGTATTATCCTGGTCTGGAATGTGTTAATCAGCAAATTTGATAGGGCCATGGCTTCCTAAAATCATGCCCTGAAATGAGATCCTGTCTGTCTGAAATTTTGCCCACCACACCTAGAACAGCTTTCCTTCACCCTCCCAATCTCTGCAATATTCTTGTCAGACCTCATGCTCCTTCTGCACCCATCTTCCTACCCTATGGCTCCTATCCCTGCGACCATCTCCGCTGCAAGGCTTGCCCTATGCACCCTCCTATCATCCCCTATAGTAGCTCTATCAAAGGGAGAGCCACTTGCAAAATGACACGTCATTTACCAGCTACTATGAAAACACTGTTTGGCCTTCTACATCGGTATGACTACCACGAAATTATCAATTAGGATGAATGGGCATTGGCAGAGGGTATATACTGGTAACTCGCAATATCCGGTGGCAGAGCATGCTCTATAACATGGCATTCATGACCTTGGCACCTTGGTCTTCCCTGTGACTTTCCTGACATCTACCCTTTTTCCTAGACCTCTCCAGTCCTTTTCCTTCACCCTTCTTCCTTCCCCTTCATCCCTTCTACCAGAAGAAGGAGCCACTGGTTCCAAAACCTTGCCAATTACAATCGTCTTATGTATGTGTTCACCCATCACTTGGTGGGTAGATTTTTTATCTACCCAATTAAATAATTTTTTATCTATCCAATTAAATAATTTTGTCAACAGTTGATTGTTTCTGTTGTTATTCTGCATTAACTGTTATCTGATCCAGTAAGGTAATGGCCATGACATATATAGAGTAACCAAAGAAACCAGAGATCATTTTTCTGGATGTGCTTCACAAACTAACTGTTTTCACTGGTTTGGTTCATTACGTAACAACCAAACAACTGACAGTTACTGTTAGTTTTCTGCTGATATGATTATATCCACATTTTGTCTACAGTTACAATGTTGTATGCTAGTTTTGAGTTTCCTACATCAAATTTGCTGAGCTTTTTTTTTTTTTCTTTTTCTTTTACACCAATTGACACTAGACTGTTTTTGAACTTAAGTCATACTGTGCAGAACCCACTAAGAACAACTCTTTTCACAGTTTAATATTCATGCAAAAACTGAATGTTCTGCAGTCTTCAACATGCCTAAGAATGCCTCTGTCTCATGGTAAGTGACCAACATACACTTACACTGCATTGATCTTCTTCAGTATGCCTGTGTAGAAGTGTGCACTGAAACAGTTAAGTGAGAAATCTCTGCATTACGCATGTTTCTTTACATCAAAGCCAACTTCGGAAATTTTCTTTGTTTGAGACTGTGTGTACAAGATTTGTGTGCTGATTTGAAGTTCTGGATTCACATATTTCACTGTTCGCATTGCTTCTCCATAATCTTTCACTGACTGTATCAGTATCCATTTGTACTGACATATATTGTGAAATTACTAACATTCACAAGTGTTGCAATAAACTTTCACTGTTACTTTCAATTGTAGGCTTAAACTTGATTGTGCTCTCTTAAAATTTTTGAAATCAGTAGGCCTACCCTTGTTCAAAACAATCATTCTCTAATTTCATTGCATAATTACCTGGGAAACAGGTTATTTTTGAGAATTTTCTGATGCTTATGACACTGTATTTTTGTAAATTACCGTGACAAGTGTTTCGGATATATAACCTATTTTGTAGCAAATCACCATTTTTGCCAAAGAATACATGACCTCTGAATTTCACTGTATATCAATGCAACTAAATGCATGTTTTTGAGAGTTTTCAGAAGCTGCCTTGGTCCTTTCATAATATATGAGTAATTAGTAGTAAATCAGCGTTTGTGATTTAGTTACTGTAGCAGACTTCCAATGACCGTAACATACTGTGTTACATCTAATTTTCCCTTAGAGCGGAGTAGCCCGAAATATTATCTGCATTGATCATAAACCAACTCTGTTTTTGAATTTGCTAATAACTATAATTAACATCAAAACATTTCAGAAAGCTAATAATTTTTACCACAGCTTTTTGTGTTGTCTTAATAGATAACTTGTTCTGTGCTTTTACTTCAATACTTAGAGGAAATTAGCAACAGTTTAGGTCAACACATTAAAGGCAATCAGTGGACTTAATTTGGAGTTATTCGTTCACTGCACCAGCCAAAATGCATCCCCACTGTGAATGCTCTTCTCAAACATTGGATGAGTCAGTTGGCTTTGTAAGCAGCTGGAAATAGCCCTGACAACTGTCAAACAATTGGCAGCTGCTGCAAATCCTTGTGCTGGAAGAGCTCCCTAGAGTTGTGTACCAGCCATGATACCAGTACCAGGGGGTATCTCAAGTACTATCCTTTCCTTTGGATCCCATCGCCTCTGCATAAAGTACAGAATCTGTAATTACTCGTCTAGCTGACTGCAAATGGCCTGTCAATGGTAGACCTAGGCATCCCGTACAGGGTGGACTAGGGCTAGGGAGGCCTCGTGGTGTCATACTGATTCTCCTAACCAACAAGTTTGAGGTGCTGTCTTTAACTGAAACAAACTGAGCCAGTGGGACTCACTTCACCTGTTTTGGGGAAACCAGTTAAGTCAGGTGTCAAGAGGAAACAAACGCAGAAGCATAGGGTCTATTAGTTGTCAGCAGTTCAAACATACAACGAATGATGGTATCCCTGAAGGAAATGGCAGCAAAGGACAGGAAAAGACATCAGGTTCACTCAGGATGTATGCCTGGTGGCCTCACTCAACATATTAAAGATGCTATTCCAGCAGCCACTGAGATAACAGGGAGCTACCAACTGCAGAATGTGGCGCACAGTGGAACAAATTAAGCCTGTCATCTGGGCTATGAGGCCATTCTTAGGGTCATTCCAGCAACTGGTAGAGAAGGTTGAGAAGACCAGCCTTGTGCATGGTGTTTCAACGTAGCTCACAATTTGCAACCATGTCCCCAGAACTGCCTCTTGCCCTTTGGTTCAGAGTCAGATGGAGGGACTGAACCCGAGACTTCGAAGGTTCTGTGGCAAGCTAGGCTGTGACTTCGTGGACTTCTGCCATGGGATTGAGAGTTGTAGGGTGATCCTAAATGGGCCAGGTGTGTACTATATTTCATAAGCTGCTACTTAGGTACTTGAGTAAAATATTGAAAGAAATGCCTCCCACAGCTGAGAGTATCAAAATCATAATGGTTAACTGCAATAGCATACACAACAAAGTACCAGAGTTTGAAGCGCTCCTGAAAAGCAGTGAAGTTAACATAATACTAATTACAGAAAGCTGGTTCAAACATGAAATTGATAGAGTGATTTTTGGGGAAATTGCAGTGTATATCAAAAGGACAGGCAAATAGGAAATGGAAGTTGTGATTTGCCACAGTAAGCAAGAAACACAAACCCACCAAGATAGATATTGCTTCGGCAAGACTCAGTATCAGGTGAGGGCATAAAATGATAACTGGATCCTTCTATCACCAACCAGATTCCTCTCCTGAAGTAACTAAAGAATTTAGAGTAAAGCTCAGTTCATGTGTACATAAGTTCCCCAGTTATACTGTACTCATTGGTGAAGAGTTTAAGCATCCAACAATTAACTGGGAAAATTACAGTTTTGTTAGTGGCAGGTGTGGTAAGACATCCTGCGAAACATTACTAAATGCCTTTCCCAAAACCTACCAAGATCAGATAGACACCACACTCATGATGGAAACATATTTGATCTAATGGCAACAGATAGATCTGGCCTCTCTGAGGATGTCCACATCGAAACCGGTATCAGTGATGATGATGATGATGATGATGATGATGATGATGATGATGCGGTTGTGGCAACAATGATTATCAAAGTACAAAGGAATACTAAACCAAGCAGAAAAAAAGAGATACGTTCAGTAAACTAGTTAAGAAATCAGTAGTGTCATATCTCAACGAGGAACTTGAAACTTTCATCACAGGGCAGAAGCATGTAGAGGAACTATGGCTCAAGTTTAAAAGAATAGTTGACTATGCACTGGATAGACACCCTGGAGTGCCAAAGAAACTGGTATAGGCACGCATATTCAAATACAGAGACATGTAAACAGTCAGAATACGGCACTTTTGATATACACGGCAATTTCCCCAAAAATCACATATATAAGACAGTAAGTATCTGGCTCAGTTGTTAGATCAGTCACTGCTACTACAATGGCAGGTTATCAAGATTTAAGTGAGTTTGAACATGGTGTTATTGTCGAAGCACGAGCGATGGGACACAGTGTCTCCGAGATAACGATGAAGTGAGGATTTTCCTGTACGATCATTCCACGAGTGGACCATAAATAGCAGGAATCTAGTAAAACATCAAATCTTCAACATCGCTGTGGCCAGAGAAAGACCCTGCAAGAACGGGACTAATGACAGCTGAAGAGAGTCATTTCACGCGACAGCGGTGCAACCCTTCCGCAAATTGCTGCAGATTTCAACGCTGGGCCAGCAACAAGTGTCAGTGTGTGAACCGTTCAGCAAAACATCATCAATATGGGCTTTCAGAGCCGTAGGCCCACTCGTGTACCATTAATGGCCATATGATACAAAGCTTTACGCCACAAATAGGCCCGTCAACACTGACTGCTAATGACTGGAAACATGTTGCCTGGTCGGACCGTTTCAAATAATATTGAGCGGATGGATGTGTATGGATATGGAGACAACAACATGAATCCAAGGACCCTGCAAATCAGCAGGGGACTGTTCTAGCTGGTGGAGGCTCTGTAATGGTGTGGGGCATGTGCTGTTGGAGTAATATGGGACCCTTGATACGTATACATACGACTGACAGGTGACACATATGTAAGCATCCTATATAATCACCGGCATCCATTCATGACCGTTGTGCATTCTGATGGACTTGGACAATTCCAGCAGGACAGAGCAACAACCCATGAATCCAGAATTGCTACATAGTGGCTCCAGGAACATTCTTCTAAGTTTAAACACTTCTGCTGGCCACCAAGCTCCCCAGACATTAACATTATTGAGCATACCTGGGATGTCTTCCAACGTGCTGTTCAATAGAGATCTCCACCTCCTTGTACTCTTCCAGATTTATGGACTGCCCTGCACGATTATGGTGTCAATTCACCCCCAGCACTACTTCAGACATTGGTCAAGTCCATTCCACATCATGCCGTGGTGCTTCTGCATGCTCGCAGGGGCCCTATAGGATATTATGCAGGTGTGCCAATTTCTATGGCTCTTCAGTGTATTTACCCAGTAGAACACATCATGAGTGGAAGAAACCTTCAAGGTATACAGTCTCAGTAAAGACATTTCTTAAGAAAAAGAGATTACTGGATAAGAGATATAAAATAAAGAGGATGGCTATAGATAGAAAGATGCTGAATGAAACAGGTTTGGTTGTCAAAAGAGCAATGTGTGATGATTTCAATGACTACTGTAGCAGAATATTGTCAAATGATCTTTCACAGAACCCAAAGAAATTCAAATGTTCCTTTTACAAAGCAAAACCCAGGAGAATTGCCCCAATTTAATCGTCACTGAAATGATGAATGAAGTAAGTATTAGGTTCATAGGTGTTAAAAAACAGATGAAATAATTCAAATTGAACAAAGCTCTAGGGTCTGATGGAATCCGTGTCAAATTCTATACTGAATTTGCAGCGAGTTAACCCTTCTAACTATAGTGTATCATAGATCCATCGAACAAAAGACCATGTCCAGTTCTTGGAAAAAAGCACATGTCAGACCTGTCTACAAGAAGGGTAGTAGAATAGATCCACGAAACTACCATCCAATATCCTTGACATTGATTTGTTGTAGAATCTTGGAACATATTCTGAGCTCAAACACAATGAGCTATCTCAAACAAAATGACCTCCTCAATGCCGAACTGCACAAACCCTGAAAACATTGATCGTCTGAAACCCAACCTGTACTTTTCTCACAAGACATACTGATAGGTTTGGATCAAGGCAGACAGTTAGATGCAGTATTTCTTGATTTCCAAAAGGCATTTGACTGAGTACCACATTTACACTTATTGCCAAAAGTTCAACCAGATGGGGTATCAAGTGAAATTTTTGACTGGATGGAGGACTTTTAAGTAGGGAGGACACAGCATGTTATCGTGGATCGATAGTCATCATCAGAGGAGAAGTAACTTCCGCTGTACTTCAGGGAAGTGTATTGGGAGCCTTGCTGTTTATGTTGTACATTAATGACCTTGCAGACAACATTAATAATAAAATGAGGCTTTTTGTAGATGATGATGTAGTGTCTGAAACAAAGTGCATAAATATTCAGTCAGATCTTTATAAGATTTCGAAGTGGTGGCAAATTGCTTTAAATGTACAGAAATGTAAAATTGTGCACTTCACAAAAAGAAAAAAACATAGTATCCTATGGCTATAATATCAATGAGTCACTGCTGAAATTGGCCAGCTCATACAAATACCTGGAGGGTAGCACTTTGTAGGGATATGGAATGGAATAATCACATACGCTCAGTTGTCAGTAAAGCAGTTGGTAGACCTCGGTTTATTGATAGAATACTGGAGAAGAGCAATCAGTCTACAAAGGGGATTGCTTACAAATCATTTGTGCAACCAGTTCTAGAATATCACTGAAGTGTGGGGGACCGTTTGGAAATAGGGCTAACAGGGGATACAGAACATATACAAATAAGGGCAGCACACATGGTCAAAGGTTTGTTTGATCTGTGGGAGTGTGTTACAGAGATACTGAACTGGAAGACTCTTGATGATAGACGTAAGCGATTCCTAGAAAGTCTATTAACAAAGTTTCAAGAATCAGCTTTAAATGATGACTATAGAAATATACTACAACCTCCTATGTAATGCTCTCATAAAGATCATGAGAAGATTAGAATAAATACTGTTCACAAAAAGGCATTCAAACAATCATTCTTCCTTCACTCTATACATGAATGAAATGGAAGGAAACCTTAATAACTGGTACAATGGGATGTACCCTCTGCCATGCACCTCCTGATGGTTTGCAGAGTGTAGGTGTAGATATAGATAAGTCACTCATGGGTCCTCTTCAATCACACTGCACATAGAATCGATATTTTTTTAACCAATTTTGGTAGACATTCACTAAATTCATTACTGATGATAGCAGGATCCTACTGAAATTCTACATAGTGATTGCAAACAGTCTTTTCTGAAGGCGATCGAGTACCAACAGTTGAATGCTGCCAATCAAGGCATTGTCATTGACTCAAGTGAATGGTCCAATAAGACATGCCGAAACCTGTCCTGAATTTTTTTACACAGGAAGAAGGCAACGAAAGAAATCCACTGTCAAAATTTTAGCTGCTAAGATGCACTGCAAGTATTAAAAAAATTAGCTGAAAATTCCCAAATTCATAGCACACCAAACGGCAGTATAAATGTACACCCCTACTGGCACTGTAGCTACTGCGCATGTGCAATTAGGCACACACACATCGAGATCTGTGGTACATTTATAAATAGGAAACACGACATAACCTGGCCGTAATTTGTAATGGATGTTTCAGGTTACCGTTTGTTGGTAAGTTTCTCTGACACTACAGCACACACTTACTATGCTCTTGAATCAGCCACTCAAGTAACACCTATTACAAATTATCAGTTGCTTTCTGAAGTATTGGTAAGTTCTGACAACACAGATAAAGCTGAATTAATATTTATTGTGCTTTCATAAGGCATGCCTGCTAATTGTAACTTCTTTTCCTTCCAGTTTCACAGTAATGTGGAATCCAATTAACGTTCTCAGTTTAGCAATGATGAAGTATGTAGAATGTGGTTTCCAGTCGAAATCACCTACTTCTCCTAAGGACGTACATATCTGTCATTCATTCATTCAAATGATATCAACATTTTGTTTGAAATTGTGGATATGTTAGAAGAAATAGGAAATAACTGTGACAATTCCATGAGTTGTGGTTCGGACTATGTCGGTTGTGCCAGTAACAGTTCTGAAGACGAATACATTCCAAGTCTTTTTTTGTACTTTCAGTGATAAAGAAAAGATAGTGAAATATTGGTTAAATGAAGGATGATGGTGATGATGATGATGTCTGGTTTGTGGGGTGCTCAACTTTGCTCAGTCCAATCTCACCACTTTCACGAATGATGATGGAATGATGAGGGCAACACAAACACCCAGTCATCTCGAGGCAGGAGAAAATCCCTGACCCCGCTGGCAACCGAACCCAGGACCCCGTGCTCGGGAAGCGAGAACGCGACCATGAAACCATGAAATGCAGACTTAAATGAAGGAGGGAAAAAACAATAAGTTATGCACTGTGCAAAGGCGTTTTTGTTTTGTAAAATCAGAGTGTGAACTGTACAAATGGAAGAATGAATTACACGAAGTAAGAAATATGCACCAAACAGAAACCCGAAACCATCTGAATAAAAAACTATTTGAAAGATTTAGAACTACTCAGAAGAGGCTATGCACTGTTATCAATGGAGATCTACCACACTGGGCCCTCCGAATTGCATCTGACATAAAAATTGCTAATTTCCAGGCTTCGTCAACCTGGCTACACAGGTTCAAGAAATCATACAGAATCGGAAGTCACAAAATTACCAAGTTTACATCACGTAAATGTATAGAGCAGCTGTCAGTGGCAGACAATGCTATAGAGGGATTCATAGCTGATGCAAAGACGAAACTTGCTCTAATCCCCACAACTGCTGTTTATAATGCTGATCACACAGGTTTTGTAAAAGAACTGCATGCACACCGCACTTCATCATTTCGGGGTGAAAAAAATATGAGTCGGTTGCCTAATCAATGAATGCAATGACACATTCATGCACGATAATGCCAGTGATAAGTTTGAGTGGTTTACTGTTTCTGTAGCTGTGCATCTGTCTTCAAGAACTACAAGGCAAATTAGGACCAAAAATAAAAAATGAAGTGTGTGGTTGCAAAAATATTCTAATCAACATATCAAAATCTGGAAAAATGGGAAACAATAATTTTAACATTTCATTCAAAGCGTATTCCTACCAGCTGCAGAAGCTAATTCATTGCTTTTGTTGGATTCATGGTTTGGACATAACAATGCCTCTCTTTCTGTGGAGGATGATGAGAAATCTGTAGATGTAATGTGGATTCCTGGAACTACTAGCGCAATTCAACCTCTCGATAAAGAATTTTTTCGACAGTAGAAAGCATTTTTCAGGAAATTATCAGACAACATAATTTCCAATACCTCTCTCTCATTTCAGGTTATCAGCAGAAAAGTATTCTTATGCTCCAGTCATTTGCGCATTACCAGTTTTCTTCACCACGCTTTACGAATGTGATCAAGTATGCCTGGTACACAGCACAACATCGAGAACAATGGCTGGTTCAATTTCAGACTTCATTCCAGTTCTGTCTAAGGAAAACCAGTGGTTACTGCAAAGTGCCTGACTGCATCAATTTTTCCTTTGTCTGAGGTGCCTGGTGCAAAAAAAATGTTTGTTACTACAAGTCCTCATTGATGGAAGTCGACTGTTACACCAAAAATTGCCATGATTCTATTATCTCTGCTAGCCACTTTTATCAGAATGACATGTGCAAGAACTGAACTGTTGATATGAAGTTATTCAAAACAAATGTTTGTATAGTTTAAACCACATTTTCACCAGAACAAACAAGCTAACAAGCATGAGCAAAAGAGAATTCTGTCAGGTGTACCTAGTAGGCCTCTTGCAGGTCTTTCAACTAGATGCTACAGCAGCTGCTTACATGTCCCTAACCTTCCCCAGTTACCTAATCGGAAAATGGAGGCCAGCAGTTTACCGTGGAATCCCAACTACATGTCTATCGTGGCCACTCCAACATCTGTGACAAGTGAATGCTCGGTTAAAAATCATAGTGCAAAAGTTGTGGTCTGAACAAGATTTGATTCCGCGCTCTCTGGATCGTGAAGTGTGCACTTCGCCACAAGACCGTTTTTGTTTTAGGAAAATGGAAATGAAGTACCATGCTTCTTGACATAGGATAGGGAAATGACGCGGGAGACCCACATGCCATACTGGGCAAGGTCTTAATGGAGGTGGTTTACCGTTGCCTTTCTCCGACCGTAACAGGGATGAATGACGATAATGAAGACAACACAACAACACTCAGTCATCTCGGGGCAGGGGAAAATCCTTGATCCCGCTGGGAATCGAACCCGGGACGCTGTGTTCGAGAAGCGAGAATGCTACCCCGAACTGTGGACTTTTGTTTTTAGGAAAAACTGAAAAAAGAATGTGACCATTAGATCTTACATGCGTAGTGAAAATGCTGGCTGTGTCACCTCTTGAGATGATGCTCGATGTCAGTAATTAGTGTTCTGTTCATAAATCTCCCCTCAATGGTAATGAGGAGACAGGGAAAAATGGCAGCTGACAAACAAGGAAAATTTTGGACCAGTGCTAAGGAGAGATGGAGATGCAATTCTACGTAAAGTGTATGACCTCCACACGTCACACTTCCATACACACTGAGGCATTTAAATTCTTCCTTCTCTGCACCATTTTGCATACTCTGTCAAGAACAGTGTGCTTGCCAAGCAAAATAATCCTCACTGAATAGCAAAGTTTCACATTGTGGCTCTAACAAGATAGAGTTGTATCCTGTATGGAGAATGTTAGCTCCAAAAACTAAAAACTAATAATACAGCATTCATAGGCAATGTTTGCTGCATCACGTTCTCTTCTGTTCCCTCTAGTATAAACAATTATACCCATATACAAGGGAATGGCAGCAAATTTTCTGCAAATTCTCATTCGCACATGTTTGCTCCCATTTGCTCCACTATAAACCGAGCTTTAGGTGCTTAAAATTGCTGTCTGTGAACCCCAGATAATTCCACTAAGCAGCACTGCTTAACTGATTTGCTGAGTTGTGGGCTAGGGGGGCAGGGCTGTACAAACTACTGTTATAAATTGTTATTCGTGTGGGGACTTGCAATGCCTCTTAGCAGCTAAAATTTTGGCAGTGCATTTCTTTCATTATCTTCTTCCTGTATAAAAAATTTCAGAGTAGGTTTCGACATGTCTTGTTGGCTCATTCCCTTGTCAGTCCTTTACAAAAAGTCATGAAGTGTCATGCAGTTAATTCCTTCATATGAAATTTTTGTTTTTCCCCAAGACTGCTCTTTAAAATTTGGCAAATTTCTCTGTTGTCATTATTTTAACAATAAGAAGTGACAAATTTTAAAACAATAGTATTGTCACATCCCAACAGCATCATCGGTTGGACATTCGTAAAAACTTGAAATTCGAATCGTATGTTGAGCTATAGGAAGGACTGCATTCTAGGGAAAAAATAATGATAATAATAATAATGATAATAATAATAACAATAATAATAATAATAATAATAATAACAATAATAATAATAATAATAGGAATACAACAACAAGATGCACTGCCTTAGAGAGAGATATGAAGAATGTAAAGGAAAACTAAGATTATCTCTTGTTCTCCATAACCAGCAGACCATTGTGATGGATGATGAACTATCTGAAATATCAGTATTAATTGTTATTCCATTGTCACCTCCAAATTAGTTCATGTACCTGGTCTCTCTCTCTCTCTCTCTCTCTCTCTCTCTCTCTCTCTCTCTCTCTCCCTCCCTCCCCCTCCCTCCCCAGGCTTTTCCATTCCTTTGACATCTATGTGTATGGCACTTCCTATCTTTCTCCCACTTTCCGCCTTTTACGTTGATGACATAATTTTAGAGTATTCCACAATATTTTTAAACATCCCTACTCCAACTGTTTCCTGTTTTTGGTGTCCAATGCCTTCTCTAGTACAAATATTACTCCTACATTTAGTTACATTAACTTCGTTCAGCAACATAAGAGAAATTCAAGAAATAAATTGTTGGGGTTATTAATTATAAAATGTCTGAAATTCTCACATGATTACACATATAAATTTATAGATTTAATGAACTTTGATGAACTTACATTCTGGCTCGATGAAACAGAAGATGCTGGAAAACCTAAGGAGGCATCATCTGGGATGGTACCAAAAATTTTCATCAGTTTTGTAATGTAGCTTGCAATATCCCATAACAGAACACAATTACTCCCACGTCCCACAGAACGGCAATTTCGTTGATAGACATTACATACGGCTACAAGTTCTCGGACGTGATCCAATGCTGTTCGTGTGTCTATATTGTCTGGCAAACCAAACAGAAAAAGTATTGTGATATAATAATTTCTTTATTTCATTTGCAGAAATAGAGTAAAGTTGGGCAAGACATGATCATACTTCTATACAGAATAAATAAGTTTTCATACTGTCAAACAACAGAAAATCTGGGGTGGAATAACCAAAGTAGCATTACAATAGATTGCCACTCATCACGCAGAGAACCGACTGTGCAGTATACAGCAACATTCAAAAACAGACTATTGGATATTACTTAGCTATTGCACCAAGTCTTTCATCAGACATAGAAACAATGCTAAAGCCTGAGTAAATGAAGTAAAGTACGTATGCAGATTTGTTCAATGGCTATCCAATACTGATCTGGTGTTTCGTGTAGCACAAGCTATGACACTCGATTCATGTCACCTCCAATTTCATAGAACTCTGCCGTACTGACCACCACTGGCTACCTGGGTTTCTTTCTTCTTTTACTTGCCTTAACAAAGATACCTCAACTACAAACAAAGCAAAGGCTAGAAAGATAATCACTCACAACATAGCAAAGGCATTGTGTGGCAGGAAGGTAACAAAGCAAGCACAGCTACACTTTCATCATACTACAACCAGTCTGGTCAGACTAAGATGAGGGGTTGTATTCAGTGGAGTAGGTGAGGTGAATAAGGAAGAGGGGGAATGAAAATGGGAGGGGCACAGCAAGGAGTAAGAAAGTTGAGGAACAGAAATGGAAGAAGACAGGACAGGAACATGGCACCAGAGAGAGATCATCCTGATGCAGAAAGGGCTGGTAGTATGCAGCACAGAATGGATGACAGGAACAGGGTTGGAGGAAGACAGAATCCTCCCCACCTCATCAAAAGGGGAGTTCTGCCACTCATGAAACCTACAAACTATCAAGGTACTTCCAACCTCATGGGTTATATTCTTGTGAAAACCCAGGTACATGAACTGTACCGTTAACCTACCCAGCACATTATATTTGTATTCCATGAGAAACAAGGCCACCTGTTAAAGCAGCTGCATCAAAATCAATTATGTTGCAACTTATGCACAACCTTTTATGTGGACCACCACTGACAGCAGTCCATTTGAATGAATGATGTTGAACATCTAGTGACATAAAATGTCACTGAGCACAACTGAAATGGCTGCTTCAGAACTCCTAAATTCCAGAACACTGCTGACCCCTTTCCACAAAAATTCGCCTTCTCTGAATCACACAGATGGGAAGCGTCCATCTCACTTTATCCATCCCTGCAATCCTTGGCTTTTACCTGCCCTTCACCCATGTAAACCCGTTCCTGCCCCTTTCCCTTCATTATGTCCCTGGCCGCAACTTTTCCTCCTCACTACTTTACTCTGCACTTTCACATTTGTTTGATTCATACGTCAAAGAATCTCTCTCTCTCTCTCTCTCTCTCTCTCTCTCTCTCTCTCTCTCTCTCTCTCTGTGTGTGTGTGTGTGTGTGTGTGTGTGTGTGCACGCGCGCCCCTGGGGGGAGGGAGGGGGGGGGGGGGGTTGCACACGCCTGAATTTTCCAACCTTAGCTAGCATCTTCCAATTATTTTGGACAAGCCTATCTAGAGTTCAGTGCTTCTACCACATGAGCGTTGCTCTTACTCATTTCACTGTTTCTATTCCATCTGAGATTTTCAGTACCGTACATTATCATCTTAAAAGAACAAAAGAATAAAAAAATTAACAAAATCTTGCTCAAAAAAGAATGCAGATACAGGCCATAATCACATTTACTTGGTCTGTTGAGATGAAAAAGCAAGCAACAATAAACTTAAAACACTAATTACAGGACAAGACCAGATTTTTATAACAATGAGGAAAAACTGCATCCAGAAAAATTTTCATGCAATGAAAGAATTTATTTATCCATAACAAGTTTTAGTTTACTTTTCATCTTCATAGGGCAGCATTCATTTACTACTCATAAAAAAAGCATGCTAACATCTGAAGACGTCATTAGGCCTAAAACTGGTTTCAGAGATATAATAAATTCACCACAAGTAATTGGGTAGATTGCAGTGTTTTCTTTCTGTTAAAGTTCCACAAACTTCTCAAGCCATTATGAATAAAGTAACAATCAGAAAACTTCTCTAAACAGACTGTTGCTCAAAGGTCTTGCATGTCAAAGAAAGCTGCCATATTCGAAATGTTCCATATATTCTCCATTTTAGCAGATACAAGCACTAGCTTAGTTCCTAAAACAATAATGAAGTATTTCCTCTCAAAATATACGTCAATAATTGTAAATATGAACAGAAAATATAACCAACCATACAAACAACTAAAAACTTACCACACAAAGCAGCATGCACTCCATCTCTTGTTGCCAAGAATCTTTCACTGAGTGAGTGCTCTTCCTCTCTCCATTTTTGGAAGGAATCCAAATTTGTTTCTGCGAGAGTGCAACGACTCATATCTTTCACGGTGAGGAAAAACTCCTGAGGAGAATGAAAATTATTTTTATTGTGCATACAAATTAAAGTTCCAGAATGAATCAACATTTTGTAGCATGGTGCCTGTCATTATGGAACTTTCCGATAGACTAAAATTGTGTTGCACTGGGTCTCTTAACAAAGAACCTTGCTTTTGCAGGCAATGCTCTTACAGATAGAGCTATTTAAGCAAAACTCACGACGACACTGTTTCAATTCTACCAGTACCTCATCCATTTTACGATTCTAAATTATTATTATTATTCTGGGAATGACTGCTAGGCCATGACTACTGATTTCTCTGTTGACATCCTTTTTTTTCCTTCCATGAGTGCTAGTCTAGTAAGCCGTGCAGGAGGACTTCTGTGAAGGGTGGAAAACAGAAGAGGTGTACCATCTCAAGAGAAGCTGTAAGGGTGGATAATGCGTTGCACTTGGATAGGTCAACCAGGAGGAGCATTGCCCTAGAAAGACTAGGTCCAGATTAGAGGCATAGTCCCATACAGTATCAAAACTACAGTTTTCAACATCAATCTTGTCAACTTCTGCAGCTGAATGGTCAGAGAAGACCCAAATTTTATCTTCTCCCACTACTAATGATTATTTCTTGGTGGGAAGACAAACAGGTCGCCTCCCTGCTATGAGAAAAACTATGGCATTACTTTAAGGCTGCAATTTTAAAAGATGATGTTAATTACAAAGAGAGCTGTGTATTAACCACACATTCATCCAATACAGTTTAGGAAGTAAATGAAGTTCTAGTTCATTGGCAGAGGTCGATACAAAATTAATTTAAGGACTTTAAACGTGTGTTTCACTTATGAGCAATGAAACACATTCTTCACAAAGCAAGTGTTTCACTTAGGTACAGCAACACACATACATCGCAAGGCTAAAAAAGAAAGCATTTTTAACATTGCAGTGCATTCTTTTCATGTGACCAAGCTTCACTACTACTCCCACCCTGGTTGTTACATTTCATTCGAGAGCTGTATGGGGTCATAATCATTCTGATTTACAGAGATAAAACAGTTTGTGTAGCTATGCCACTGCATTATAGTGTCAACTGGACATGGATTGTAGACATGACACTGCTGTATAGCAATTAATGATCATTATTCCATATTGGATTCTCTAAATTTAATGTAGACTCTGAATGGCGGAAATGACTAAGGGTGCCCTATGTAAGTTAAAACAATCAGAAATTGTTGAATCAGAGTATTAGGCAATTACTGACTGACTCAAGAGAAAAATAATAATATAAGGAAGTTGGGTAAGACTGACATTGTGAAAGCAGCAGAGAAATAACTTAGTGAAAGAAAAAGCTCAGTAGAAATTCTTTTACAACAAAGAAGATGCTGAAATTAAACTTCATAAGGAGAACATATAAAACTTAATCATGTGAAAAGGAACACAGATGTTTAAAATAAAGAGAGATTGTCAAAATGTGCAAACTGGCAAAGCAGCAATGACTAGGCTGGTAGAAGTGCAAAGTTGTATAAGCACACCTGTATGACTGTAGAAAAGATAGAAGCTGCATAAAGAAACCTTCAGAGATAAGAGAAGCTGCTGTATGAAAGCAACAATCATTGATGATTACAATGTCTGAAGGGCACTGTATTGTGAAGATGCAGACACTGTATAAACACAGACATTGTAACCACCTATGATGTACCCATGACTCAGTGGGCTCAAATGACTATTTAATATCTGTCTTTGTGTGCAGCTATCATGAACTGTGTGAGCATGAAGGTTGTGACTATGTGGCATGTGGAAGTTTGGATCTGCTCAGCATGCTCCAATAGCTCAAGTGGTCAAGGTGACTGCTCATGATAAGTAGGAAATCTGGGTTCAAGTCCCAGTCTGGCACAAAATTTTCGTGTGTTGCCAACAGCTGACATCAAGACATAGTCAGAGAATGTGAATCTATTTCGTAATGAACACCAACAATCACATAGAAAATCAGTGCTAAGCAAAGAAAAGAAAAAAAAAAGGTGAGAGGGATATGTGAAGGACTGTATAAAGCAAAGAACACAATGGGCTGTATAAAGCAAAGAAGACAATATTATGGAAAGGTAAGAAGAAGTGGATGAAACCGAGAAAGAGGACACAACAGCATTAGGAGATGTTGATAGAGCCAAGGGCAAAAGTCGGCCGAGCCCCAAAGTCAACAAACAGGGTGAAGAAACATTGACAAGTAAGATGCAAAATAATGCAAAGGTTATCCAAAGAGTTGTTAGGTACCATAAATAAAATCTATTGCTCATCTTTCCCCTCCACCCCAAGTCTCCTAAAAAGGCAATGTTTCGTGACTTGATACAAGCAACTGAAGTGACACACACACACACACACACACACACACACACACAAAGAGAGAGAGAGAGAGAGAGAGAGGGGGGGGGGGGGGCACTGAGCAAAACCTGCTATT
The DNA here is from genome assembly GCF_021461395.2 of Schistocerca americana. Taxonomy (NCBI): domain Eukaryota; kingdom Metazoa; phylum Arthropoda; class Insecta; order Orthoptera; family Acrididae; genus Schistocerca; species Schistocerca americana. The sequence continues at coordinate 250,264,546 of NC_060125.1, read as the reverse complement.
AGGTATTATTTCTGTACTGTTTCACAATTGGGGACAAAGACTCTTTCATCAGAGAACATAGATTACAATCTCAGATTCTCAAAGCCAAATCGCAAATTGATATTTGACAGTTACGTTTACTAGTACTACACAAGCTGAAAGACCATGATGCTCCACAGATACAAAGCTCCTCACTGCCATAGTGAAAATATTATTGTTTTCCTGATACTATTAAATTATATTAATTATTTACTTACATTAAGCATCTTCTCATATTGTGCAGCCATTTCCATGGTATTACTACTGTAATCCAATGTGTCTTTCCATGAATGTAGAAGAAAAGCAAATCTCAGTTGTCTTGCTGAATGTTTCTTCAAAGCATCGCGTATTGTTACAAAATTCTTCAAAGATTTTGACATTTTGCAGCCAGCAATCGTTAAATGACCTGAATGTAGAAAATATCGGACCCAGTGACTATTGTCATAGTAGGCCTACAACACAAACAGAAACTGTTGTATTAACAAATGATGGAAGTTATGAAACAAATATATGTACAGACATACATTGATCCACCAGCACATCATGACCACTGACCCACCATCAATATACACGTGTCCGGGCGATAGCAGTGTCACCTGGCAAAGAAAGACTGCTAGTCACACACACACACACACACACACACACACACACACACACACACGGAGCATGCAATATCAATGAGCATGCTGCCCATGTGTAGATGGGGAAGGCATGCAATCTAAGTGTTTGACCGAGGGCAGATTGTGAAGACCTGGAGGCTCGGCATGAGAATTTTGGAAACTGTACAACTTTTTGGGTGTTCAAGGAATACTGTGGTGTCTACAACACGTGACAAAGAAGGTGAAACCACGTCCAGATGATGTGGGTTTGGGCGGCCACCCCCCACTACAGATATCGCACATCATAGGCTGGAAAGACTGGTAAAACAGCACAGACCGTGAACTGTGGCAGAATTAACATCAAACTTTAATGCTGGGCAGAGTACAAGTGTGTGTGAACACACAATATACCTAACATTCCTAATGATGGGCCTCTGCAGCTGCGAACAGTGCACGTGCCAATGTTAAGATCACAACATCAGCAACTATGACTGAAATGGGCACATGACCATCAGCACTTGACAGTGGTGCAGTGGCATGGTCTGATGAATTCCAATAATCTCTTCATTATGGCAATGAGTGGGCGCGAATCCAAATTCTTCCAGGGGAAGAGCTCCTTGACACTTGTACTGTGGGACAGAGACAAGCTGGTGGCGACTCCATTATGCTCTGGGGAACATTCATATAGGCATCCAAGGGTCCTATGGAGCTCATTCAAGGCACCATGATGGCCAAGGAGTACTGTACACTGGTGCAGACCACGTACACCTCTTCATGACAATCATGTTTCCCAACAGCAGTGGCATTTGACAGCAAGATAATGTGCCATGTCACATGGCTAGAAGTGTGATGGAGTGGTCTAAGGAACACAGTGGTAAGTCACCTGATCTGAACCCAACAGAACGCATCTGGGATGTGATTGAATGTGGTGTCAGAGCTCATCACCCACCTCCCCAGACTTTACAGGAATTAGCAGGAATGAGATAACTTGTGTGTGCAGATGTGATGCCAGCTCTCCCTCCAGTGACCTACATAGGCCTCAAGGCCTCACTGCCTCAATGACATGATATGTTGCTACTGTTTTCGTGCCAGAGGTGGACATACTAGCTACAAGCTATTAAGTAGGTGGTCATAACATTCTGGCTGATCAGTGAATGTGTATGAACAACTGAAAGAAACATACTTTCTGTCTTTGAGGCACAGAATGTGTGCATGCTGCCCCTCTCCCCCTCCATGAGCAATGAATGTCAACAAAATGGCAAAGACAGCCTACAACAGAGTGTACCTACTATTCCCAGCACAAGCAAAATGGCCCACATTTGGACATGTGTTTACAGCACATTTTCCTAGTTTTCACCAGTACTACCTCCTGTAAGAATAAACAGACTCTGTATATACTTGAAGTGGATGTTTTTCCTAAGAACCACCAGGTTTGCTTTGGTAGATATCTGCAGTTTCATTTTGCAATGCGTAGCATTTCACCCTGCATTTCATGTGACACCCAGTGCTAATAGGATGTATCAGTTTATTTCTCTTTGAAATCAAAAAGCTTTTTACGTGGATCTTTATGTGCTACTAGTCCCATACTAGTTTGGTACAATATTCAGCTTAATGACTGTATTAACAAGGACATGAAAACATGAAAATCAGTCAGCACTCCAGTAATCACTGCTGTATGGCAATGGTGGTTCATCATTGTAAATCATATAAATTCAGCAAACTAAACTCTTCTTGATGTCCATATGCTCACCACTCTGTCACTACATTTAAAATGCATATATACAAATTTTACCACTTTTTTATTGGCACAGATGATTATCCTTTCAAGCTTCATGTTGTTCTTGACAAAAGTGTTCCAAATAGCACATTTCGGCTCAACACAGATGCACCAAAATCATCTGCAGTCAGTTCTGGAAACTGAATGAGGTGAATCTGGTGACAATAAAAGTGAGTATCTCCAGTCATAATCTGATTTACTTTGACTTCTTCCTTGTGTTCTACGGTTTTCACACTAGCCAAAAAGCATGGTTTTGGTTCCTTCTTCCATATATTATTTCGAGTAATATATATCTACACCAGCCAACTACTATTTCCTAACTAACATTTTAAATTCTTATTGTTTTATTTATCACCATTTTAAGGTACTCTTACGTGTCCTGTTGTTAGCTTGCAAACTCTGAGGTATGCCAAAAAGATATTGACCTTCAACACAACACTAGCTCAGCTTCTGCCAATGATGATTTTTAGAATTTCCTAAAAACCAAAATGAATGAAAGTACTATGAACATCATGTCCATTGAACATCAAGTTTATGTTGCATCATTTAAATTGTGTTTAATAATCCAAAAAAATTTGAATACCATTCTCTCTGCAGCACTTTCACAAAATTAATAGCACATTACTGCCTGTAAGCACTTTTGTGAGTACTTACCTCAGCCTGGGCTAGCTCATTGTCATGGTGTGGGAAACGTAGGTCAACACCTCCTGTGTGGATGTCCATTGATTCACCAAGAATATTAGATGCCATTACAGAGCACTCAATATGCCACCCTGGGCGACCATGACCCCATGGTGAGTCCCACCACGGCTCTCCTGCTTTTGACTTTTTCCACAGAGCAAAGTCATTTGCAGAACGTTTCTCTTTCAGTCGATCTTCTGATATACACAGGTCACCTGAGAAACAAGCGTAATCATAACGGATCTTATAAAAAGTCACTAACATACCGCCCCCCATGGGAAGACAAGAAGAAATGTGTGTGTGTGTGTGTGTGTGTGTGTGTGTTATTTTTTTTCAATGGTTTAGTGTGTGTATTTTTTGTTTATCATATATGCCACTAGGATTCTATGTCCATTTTGCATGGTAATCTATGATAGCTACTACAGGCAGCAATCTACTGCAAATTTTAGTACCAAACACTTATTCAGATTCCCCACCTAGCTTGAGTATCAAAAGTGAAAACACTTCAGAGATATTCAGGCTCCTGGCAACAGCCGTGGCTTGCTCCTGCACGATGAGCAGCAGCTGCGGCACGGACATCAGGGGGAGCCGCCCTCCTGACAAGCATTTACCACTAGTTACTGTAGCCTGGCTATTGTTTGCCTGTCTTTACTAGCGATTGAAGCCTTTAGTTACATACCATTGAATACATTTATTTATCAGAATGAGATTTTCACTCTGCAGCGGAGTGTGCGCTGATATGAAACCCATCCCCCAGGCTGTGGCTAAGCCATGTCGCCACAATATCCTTTCTTTCAGGAGTGCTAGTCCTGCAAGGTTCGCAGGAGAGCTTCTGTAAAGTTTGGAAGGTAGGAGACGAGGTACTGGCAGAAGTAAAGCTGTGAGTACCGGGCGTGAGTCGTGCTTCGGTAGCTCAGTTGGTAGAGCACTTGCCCGCGAAAGGCAAAGGTCCCGAGTTCGAGTCTCGGTCGGGCACACAGTTTTAATCTGCCAGGAAGTTTCACATTTATTTATGTTTGTGATTTGGATTACTCTCTGGATTGTTTTATAGGCTTAAGACAACTTTTCTATGCTCTGAACTTGTTTTGGATGTTTGTTCACTTTGTGATATCCTCTGTCCTGTATCTCTGGGACCGCCCATTTCATTCTGCCAGTCTCAACGTTACCACCAGTGTGACTTATCATAAACTATGTTCTATCTACAAAGAGTAAGACAGAATACAAACCCCCCCCCCCCCCCCACCCGAGTGAGCTGCTCTTCCTTTTCAACCTTCCTCAACTTATTTCTCTCCCCTCCCAAATGAAAGAGCTATTAGTAGGAAATGTGTCACTTTTACTTTTAACTGTGTGCCTATCAGCAGTACTACATATTTCACCGTGTGAAGGATCGGTGATGGCCACCAATTCTGTCTCATAATATACAACTTACAATTTGTCATACTGTTTTGCTAGCTCTGGGCTGATGCATGAAGCATGTGCAGCTTCCTTCTAAACAGAGTTGAGTGCATGTATGGTTAGGCATCTGGTACAGCACTACAGCAGAGCTAATAATCAGCAGTTAGTATCAGACACCTGTATCTGTCTCTATTGGCTAATTGTTACGGGGGCTTGTAGTGAACCCTCTTGTTAGCCTTACCAATTTGGTGAATGGAGTCCCGCAGCTGCTAAACTGGTAGTGCTGCAGATCCAGAGCCTAAGTGCAGTAGATTAGAGATTTTTATATAAGCAAGAGAAGTGAAGAGTCAGTTCATCAGGTGACATTGCTGAAGAATATAAGGATATTTAGTTTCACCACTCAATTTCTTTTTAGATGGCATGATCCTGTTAATAGTGTAAACTTGTTTCCAAATAAGAGGTTTGGGTAGCAATGTTGCCTGACCAAACTGAACAGTACATTGCTTACATAGAGTTCAAAGTGAGTCTGTGAAGTCTAAAGTCTGCAGTAATGTATTACTAGTTTTTCCACAAGATAAATCAAGATTCATGCTCGAAGTTCAATTTTGTAACCTACAGATGACTATATCTGGAGTATGTACTTAGTGCCCACAAACAATGAATCACACAAGTGCACTTATATAGGTGTCCTCAAGGTGGGGGACCTGAAAGGAAGCTCCTGCCCCTTCCCTCTGGAGTACAGAGCTTTTATTCATCATAGATTCCACACACTTCAAGAGTCTATAACCATCAGTTATCAATTTTTGTGTGTTGCCTATAAAATTTGGTTCTTGTGGCATGAATTGCCTTGAAACTGGCCGATTTGAAAGTCTTGTACCCACTCCCTGGGAAAAATGCTGCTGACACCTATGCGTATTTACACATTATGCACACACAATGATGACAAGAATCTAAAATGTGGTCTCGTGTTTACTACTTTCTCGTGATTAATAACTTTATCTACCAGATGACAATGTATTTAAGAAGTCTAATGTATCAATAAATAAGAGAGCGGTATAATATTTCGATGTTCTTTAGCCTTATGTGTCACTTCAGCTTTCAGATTTATAAGCATACAGTATTGTCTGAGAAAGTTGGCAGCAATCAAAACACAGTCAATACTGCATACTGTCATTTTATTTATTTTAAATTGCTAACAACTATCAGTCATTTCACTGAGTGGCTTATACGCTTACAGTGAAGCTGTAGAGCCTAAAGCAGATACAGTACCAGCCGTGTCAACTGTAATGACAGCCACACTCTGAATACATCCTTGAGGCATTACATTATCTTTAACATGATTAGTGCTGAAAGTGGCTCCAACTTACATCTCAAATACCCAATATGACTGGAATGAGATGAAAACTGGCAAGCAGCTTCAGACTATCCATTCACAGACCACAGAGATGTGGCAACAGCAAGTAGTTTATCCCCATGACATTGTAACTGTGTCAGAGACAGCAAAGGACTTGGAAGAGGAATTCAACGGAATGAATAGTGTTCTGAAAGGAGGACATAAGATGAGCATCAACAAATGCAAAACAAGGATAATGCAATAAAGGAGAATTAAATCAGGTGATGCTGATGGAATTAGATTAGATTACTTCATTTAGTAGACAGGTTTTGCTATTTGGGCTGCAAAATAACTGATGATGAGTGAAGTAGAGAGCATATAAAATGTGGACTGGCAATGGCAAGAAAAGCGTTTCTGAAGAAGGGAAATTTGTTAACACTGAATATAGCTTTAATTGACAGGAAGTCTTTTCTGAAAGTATCTGTATGAAGTTTAGCCACGTATTAAAGTGAAACAAGCTGATAAATAGTTAAGACAAGAAGAGAATATAGGCTTTTGTAATGTGGTGCTACAGAAGAAAGCTGAAGACTAGATGGGTAGGTCACGTAACTAATGAGGTAGTACTGAATAGAACTGAGAAGAAAAGAATTTTGTGGCACAACCTGACTGAAAGGGATCACCTGTTAGGACACATTGCAAGACTGCAAGGGGTCACCAGTGTGGTACTGGAGGGAAGTGTGAAGGTAAAATTTGCAGAGGGAGACTAAGAGGTGATTACAGTAAGCAGGTTCAGAAGGATGTAGGTTGCAGTGGCTATTGGAGATAGAGAGGCCTGCACAGGATGGAGTAGCATGGAGAGTTGCATCAAACCAGTCTTTGGGCTGAAGACCATGACAGCAAAACAATACAGTGAAGAATAAAGCAATACATTGGTCATGTATGAAAGCTTCTCTAACTGTGGTTTTGGACTGTTGTGTCAGAATCACAATGAAGTAGAGACAGGATGTCTCAATATTAAAGACATCAGAGCAGGTGTCAGTTTACCATTCTTTCAGGCAGCTTGATTATTTCTGTTAGTCAGACTGGGCTGTAACTGTTCAAGTGGAGCATATTTTTCTCTGGCTTAAATAAAAGGCTGTGTCTTGTCAATACGGCGCAAATTCCCCTTCTTTCAATATGTGATTGACAATCCTGAAAATGTGTGTTAACTTTTAACACTGCCCACCATTCTTTTTTTTTTTGAGCCCTCCATCTAAATTCTGGAAGACTGCTACGCATACGTATTAATAGCAAGAATTTTCAGTCATTTCAATACAGTACCACCCAACCTAGGATTTGGCCCTCAACCATGTTGAGAGACTCATATATCTACAGTCGCTGGTGCCTCTGCAATTTATGACGACACTTCTGACAGCCAGCTATAGTAATGACAAATTAGTTAAACTGCACAACAATTTATAATCGATAACCCTGACAATAGCATTGCTTATGTATCAGAACACTCAACTGAAAGTACCAAAAATATAACAGCTTAAAAATTTTAATTCCGAGTTTGCTGTCCAAGAGGTTGACAAGTGTAGGAGTAACTAATTCTAGCATGAGAAAAGTTAAAAAGTGAGTTTGGGACAATTGTAAGGGCAAAATAACAAAGCTAAACAAACACATTTCAGGCTTACAATTCATAATCAATACTGTAAGAAGAGATGTAAATCCACTCAAGAGAGAAAACCGGGACCTAATTTCAAGGCAAAAACTGAGTGAAATGATGCAGAACAAATGCAATAAATCATCTAAGTTGATAAAAGTTTCACCCAAAGCTAGTACTTCAATGATGAAAAGAACAACAAGCTCTGTAGAAGCCGTTACACTTTCCAATAAAAGCAAATATGATGTTTAGCAATGAAGTGCCCATGACAACTGCGCAAATGATCATGATCTTGAATAAAAGCAGCAATTGAAAATGAATGGTCTTCTTGGAAATCTCAACAACAAACATGGATCACTAAGAGGGGGGGGGGGGGGGGGGGGATAGTGTACTTTTATTAGCAAACTGGCATGATAGAACTCTATCTAATATGGTCAGAGAGACAAACTGTGACACAAGAATGACTGATGCAGTGAAATCTGCAGTGAGAACCAAACATGCTCCAGACACTGATTTTCAAATGAAAATAAAACAGGATAAAGGCTATCGTTTGCATAACGGACTCAAACGATGTAACTAAATCTAATTTATAGTTTGTGTGTAAGCAAAGAAATCTGGACAGCAAACATGAAAAGAAAGAAATTGTGTTCAGAATACATTAAGTGTGGTGTACTAGAAATAAGTTATCTGCACTAAAACCTGCAAATCAAGTGGGGAATGCACTTTAACAATGAAGGGAAAAGGGTTTGTGCTTGATTGCATTAATGAAATAATTAAATAGAAACTTTTAAGGAATAAAACTATCTGTTTCCTACTGATAACAATGAGGAAATTAAAATGAGCAAGAAAGAAGAAAGAACATCTGTGGTGTGTGTACTGTAAGACCTTCAGGACACACACCATCAGATTATTTGACTTGTCACTCTAACGAAGTAGGCGAGTGTCAGCAATATGTCTCGTGGTCTTATCGTGGTGTGTTTATCTTCTGCCGTTAGGTCAGACAATAGAAATGCCACTTACATGCTTAGAGTGGCAGATTGATGGTAACCAACTTTAAACAGAACTTGATTAACTTTCACACACATTTATTAAAAATGATAAGTTTAAAAATTACTTAACTTGGTCTGGGATGCTATTTACAATTGACAATCTGAAGTTCCTTTGGTATTGGTACGTTAATCTTATTCTCACATATATCTCTGATACTTGCCAAAATTGTCTATACATTTATCTTCATGGCTATGTACAGGAATATGGTAATCTTATTAGGCACAGACTGAAAATTGACTATAGACTGGTAAAGACAAATTTAGAACTCGTACAGACCGGTATAGATTAATGCAGACTGGTACAGACTGGTGCAGACAAATGCAGACTGACTAATCGGAGGTCTGTACACTCATTATAATACCTCGAGCGTTCATGTACCACTGCGTGAGTGTGATCCGCGAGGAGAAAAGGTTCTACGTTAGCAGCAATCTCATTGGCTGTGTTACATATTAATATGCGGATCAGCGCAAGCAGAATTTGGTCCGTCTCTATGGCAGCGCCATCCTGTAGTGCAGAGACGGACGAGCGCTGTTGTGCTTAGCGGGGTGCGGTCTAGTGGGAAAGTTGTGTATGCGCTGACTACGCGGAACTATATACACAACAACATCCATCACAACTGGTGACCTAAATTTAAACTAAAGGTATGTGATGCTGTAAATATGACACCCAACTACCTAGTCATGAATAAACTCAATCTAAAAATTTCTCACTATAATGTACATCCCTGCACAATAATATTGACCAAATTAACCCAATATTAACAGACGAACTAAAGGATATCTTAGTATTAAGTGTTTTGAGCACTGGCGTAACCTTGAAGTAATTTAACATATAAAAATAAATACATTCATTCTGCCTTACTACTACAGCAAAAAGAAAGAAAAACAGGAGGCAGGGTGGAGTAGCAATTTACATTAAGAGAAACATACATTTTACTACCCTGTCTGACTTAACTGGGATGGATGACAAAAAGGCTACAAAAATAATATAAGCTATAAAAATTACTAAGTTCAACACGTAATTGTTGTCAGCAACAGGCAGAAGATATTCTTTGTTGGTGCTGCACATTTTAGTGATTTCCGCTAAGATAAACTCATGCTGCCGTGTTCTTCACTGGCACACCAGTGTAGAAGTGTGCACAGAATCAGCTAAGTGAAAAATCCGTGCAATACACAAATTTATTTGTATAAAAAAGCCTACTTTGGAAAGTTCGTTTGTGAGAGACTATGTACAAGAACTATGTGCCAGTCTGAAAGTTCTAGATTTGCTTATTTTACAGGTCACGTCACTTCTGCATAATCTTTCAATGATTGTATCAATACCTGTTTGTGTTGTGATATACTGTGAAATTTCAAACATTAGTGAGTGCTGCAATAAACTCATACTGTTATCGTCAATTATAGGCTTAAACTTAATTGTGCGCTTTCACTGCAGAACTACTTAAAAATCTTGGACCAAATTCCCTCAAAGAACTCACTCAAATCATCACAGACATTTGGCAGACAGAAAAACTACCAGAAGATTGGAAATGCGCCCTAATTCATCCACTGCATAAAAAGGGAGACATGGCAGATATAAACAACTATCGAGGAATCTCCTTCTCCAAGTCACTTATAAAATCCTCTCAGCTTGTCTTCTTCAACGAACACAAGAACAACTCGAACACAGTATTGGTGAATACCAAGCTGGCTTTCGCCCTCACCGATCCTGTGCAGAACAAATTTTCAATTTGAAGACAACACTAAAATACAAAGCAGTCAGAAACAGTCCGATCATTTGTTCCTTTGTTGATTTCGCAAAGGCTTATGATTCAATCGATAGGCAATCTCTCTTTATTATCCTTGAGGAGCTAGGACTCGATCCGAAAACCCTAAACCTTATCAAAGAAACGCTCACAAACACAACTTCTAAGATAAAATTCCTGGTTGAAATATCAGAGCCCTTCCTGATCAAAACCGGCGTCAGACAAGGTGACGGCTTGTCTCCACTCCTCTTCAACCTTGTCTTAGACAAAGTCATCCGAGAATGGGAAAAAGAACTGAAGAATCAAAATTACTGGAAGCCTATACAACTAGGAATATCTAAAGATGGTATTAAAATTTCATGTTTGGCATTTGCAGATGACGTGGCCATTCTGGCAGAAAACGAGACCACAGCAATTAAACAGATAGACATTCTCAAAGAATGCGCCGAAAAAGTTGGGCTACAAATTTCCTTCCAAAAAACCAAATTCATCTGCTCAAAATTTGAAACTCAAAAACTGACTACAAAATATGGACAAATTGAGAGAGTTCCATTCTTTAAATACTTAGGCGAGGTCCTAAAACCCACAGGGGGAGAGAAAACTACACAAAAAGTTCGACTGCAAAAACTGAAAAGAGCATACTGGAAAACCCACAACATCTACAATAAAAAGTGTCTCTCCATTCACTCAAAAATACGACACTACAATACAGTAATCAAGCCCGAAGCACTATATGCCAGCGAAACACTCACACTCCATAGAAAAGGCGACCTGGAAGGCATCCTGAAAGAGGAACGCAAAATTATCAGAAAGATTCTTGGCCCAAAAAGAACGGAAGATGGATACAGGTTACAGTCTCGGAAAACTACAAAAAAATTATCTAACCTCGCCGCAGACATCCGGAAAAGAAGACTAAAATTTTACGGTCATATCCACAGACTCCCAACACCCAGACTCTCCCACAAAATTTTAATATACATTGAAAAATTGAAAACCATACCCTGGATACAAGAAACCAAAACAGATCTAGCAAATGCACAAATAAATTCTTCAGAAGTTATAAACAGAAATGTATACAGGCCAAAAATCAATAGTTGGAAAGTACAACCCGAGAATGAAGTTTGCAAGAGACAGGGGACAAAATGGACAGAGGAAAGAAAGAGAATTCATGGGGAAAGAATGAGAGAAGTTTGGAGAATTAAAAAATTGAATCGGAAAAGCTTTGCGTGATCCGTATGGGTCCAATCGCACATAATAATAATAATAATAATAATAATAATTGTGCGCTTTCAAAATTTGAGAATACTACAGCTATCCTTGTTCAAAACAATCTTTCTCTAATTTCACTGTACAATTACATGAGAAATATGTTATTTTTGAGGATTTTTGGACCCTTACAAAACTATATTTTCATAAGTTACCAGTAAGAGTATTTTGGGTATGTAATTTCTTTTGTAGCAGATCAGCATTTGTGGTTTACAGTTCTGCCAAGAATACATCACCCCTGAATTTCATTCTGTATCAAAGCAAATAAACATGCATGTCTGAGAATTTTCAGAAGCTACCACTCTCCTTTGCATAATCAGTGAGCAATTTGTAGTAAACTGGTGTTTGTGATTTAGTTATTGTAGCAGACATCCCAACTACCGTAACATATTGTGTTACATCCAGTTTTCCCTTAAAGAGTAGTAGTCCTATATTTTATCTGCATCTACCGTAAATAACTCTGTATTCGAATTTGCAAACAACTATAATTAACCTCAAAATGATTAAAAAAACTAGTAATTTTTAAAAGAGGTTTTTGTCCTACCTTAATGGAAATCTCGTTCTGTCTATTTACTTCAATACTTATAGGGAAACAGCAACTTTTTAGCTCATCAGCAGCTGCTGCGAATCAGTGTTTACTATCCTTTCCTGTGGGTCTTGTCTGTCTGCTCTGCAGAAAGTACAGGATTTGTTATTACTCATCCCTTTGACTGTGAGTGGCATGTCAATGGTAGATCTAGATGTACTGTACGGGGTGGATGGGAGCCAGAGAGGACTCAGGTGTTGTAGTGACCCCTCTAATCTAACAAGTTTGACATTCTCTCTCTCACTGAAACTGAGACAATGGGACTCACTTCACATCCATCTTCAGGAAGCCTATTTCATCCGGTGTCATGATGAGGCAAACGCAAAAGGGTAGGGGTCTATCAATCATTGGTATTTCAAACATAGAGCAAATGATGGTACCCTTAGGGAACTGGCAGCACAGGAAAGGAAAGGACACCAGGTGCACTTAAGCGTGTATGCCTGAGGGCCCCATTTAACATGCTCAAGAGGCTATTCCAGCAGCCACTGCAGAGACAGGGTACAACCAACTGCAGATTGTGGTACACGTTGGAACAAATTATGCCTTTCAACTGGGCTCCGCATTCATACTTTGAGCATTCCAATGCCTGGCAGAGAACGTTGAGACCAGCCTTGCATCTGGAGTTTCAACGAAGTTCACAATTTGCAGCATTGTCCCCAGAAATGATTGTGGCCCTTTGGTTCTGAGCTGAGTAGAAGGATTGAACCAGAGACATTGAAGGTTCTGTGACAAACTACGCTTTGACTTCCTGGACTTGTGCCATAAATTTGAGAACTGCAGGGTCCCCCCTAAACGGGTCAGGTGTGTACTACACATCAAAGACTGCTACTAAGGTAGCTGACCAGGTGTGCAGTGCTCACAAGGGCTTTGTAGATTATGAACTCTCCATCCAATCCAGATAATGATAGCTGTAGGAAACCAAGAAGTATCAGTATAAGATTGAAATAAATACCTCCCACAGCTGAGAGTATTAATATCACAATGTTTAACTGCCAAAGCATTTCCAACAAAGTGCCAGAGTTTGAAGCACTTATGAAAGGCAGTGAAGCTCACATAACACGAGGTACAGAAAGCTAGTTGAAACCTGGGTTGAGAGTAGTGACATTTTTGGGGAGAATTTAAATGTATACCGAAAGGACAGGCAAATGGGAACTTGAGATGGTGTATTTGTCGCAGTAGACAAGAAACTCAAATCCACCGAGAAGGAAATTGACGCTGCATGGGAGATTGTTTGGGCAAGACTCAGGGGTGGGCATAAAATGATAATTGGATCCTTCTAGCATCCACCCAATTCATCTCCTTATGTAACCAAAAACTTCAGAGAAAACCTCAGTTCCCTTGTGAGTAAGTTCCCCCATCATACTGCACTCATTCGTGGTGACTTTAATCATGCAATAATGAATTGAGGTACTTACAGTTTTGTTAGTGGTGAGCATGATAATATGTCCTGTCAAACAGTACTACATATCTTCTCTGAAAACTGCCAAGAACAAATAGTTAGGAACCCCCTCATGATGGAAACACATTGGATCTGATGGCAACAAATATACCTGACCTCTCTGAGGATGTCCACATCAAAACCATGAAGCGGTTGTGACAACAATGATTACGAAAGTACAAAGGAAAACTAAACCAAGCAGAAACATATGTATGTTCAGTAAACTAGATAAAAAATCAGTAATGCCACATCTCACTGAGGAACTTGAAATTTTCTGCATAGGGCAGGAGTATCTATAGGAACTGTGGCTCAAGTTTAAAAAAAATAGTCAAGCACGTATAGGATAGATGTGTAACCAGGAAAACCGTCCACAATGGGAGGGGACCTCCATGGTATACCGTCACTGTAAAGAAACTTCAAAGAAAGAGAGACTACTGCACAACAGGTGTAAAAGTGTAGGGCTATAGATAGAGAGATGCTGAATGAAACACATTTGGCTAACAAGAGAGTAATGTGTGATGCCTTCAATGACTACTATAGCAAACTGTTGTCAAGTGACCTTCCACAAAAATCAAAGGAAGTCTGGTCATATATAAAAGCTGTTTGTGGCACCAAAATTAGTGTCCAGTCCGTAGTGAATGAGACAGGAGCTGCAATTTAGAGTAGCAAAGAAAAAGCTCAAATGCTTAACTCCATTTTCAAATGTTCCTTTACAAAGGAAAATCTGGGAGAATTGCCCCAATTTAATTTTCGTGCAACCGAAAAGATGAATGAAGTCAGTATTACTGTCAGCGATGTTAGAAACTGCTGAAATCATTAAACCAAACATCCAGGGCCCAATGGAATCCCTGTCAGATTCTATACTGAATTTGCAGCTGAGTTGGCCTCTCTTCAAATTAATATCTGTCATAGATCCCTTGAACAAAAAACTGTGCCCAGTTCTTGGAAAAAATCTCAGGTCACACCTGTCAACAAGAAGGGTAGTGGAAGCGATCCACGAAACTACCATCCAATATCCTTGACGTAGTTTTGTTATAGAATGTTAGAACATGTTGTGAACTCAATCATAATGAGGTATCTTGAACAGAATGACCTCCTCAATGTCAACCAGCATGGATTCTGAAAACATCAATTATGTGAAACCCAACTTGCACTTTTCTCACGTGACATACTGAAAGCTTTGGATCAAGGTGATCAGGTAGCTGCAGTATTTCTTGATTTCTGAAATGTTTTTGACTCAGTATCACATCTACACTTATTGTCAGAACTTCAACCAGATGGGGTCTCAAGTGAAATTTGTGACTGGATGGAAGACTTTTTGGTAGGGAGGACATAGCATGTTATCTTGGATGGAGAGTCATCATCAGATCTAGAAGTAACTTCGAGTGTCCTCCAGGGAAGTGTGTTGGGACCCTTGCTGTTTATGTTGTACATTAATGACTTTGCAGACAATATTAATAGTAAAATGAGGCTTTTTACAGATGAAGAAGTAGTGTCTGAAACAAGCTGCATACATATTCAGTCAGATCTTGATAAGATTTCAAGTGGTGCAAGGATTGGCAAGTTGCTTTAAACATTCAGAAATGTAAAATTGTGCACTTCACAAAACGAAAGAACATAGTATCTTATGACTATAATATCAATGAGTCACTAGTGGAACCAGTCAACTCATACAAATACCTGGGTGTAAAACTCTGTAGGGATATGAGATGGAATTCTCACACAGGCTCAAACGTGGATAAAGCAGGTGGTAGACTTTGGTTTATTGGTAGAATAATGGAGAAGTGCAACCAACCTACAAAGGAGATTGCTTACAAGTCACTCATGCAAGCGGTTCTAGAATATTGCTGAAGTGTGTGGGACCCATACCAGGTAGGACTAATACAGGATATTGAACATAGGCAGAGAAGGGCAGTATGAATGGTCACAGGTTTGTTTAATCCATGGGAGAGTATCAAAGTGATACTGAAGGAATTGAAATCGAAGACTCTAAGATTTTTCCCAAAAAATTGTATTAACAGAGTTTCATGAACTGGCTTTAAATGGTGACACTATAAATACTCTATTATCACCTACATATCACTCACATAGTGACTGTGAGATAAGATTAGAATAATTACTGCACACACAGAGGCATTAATATAATTATTCTTCCCGATCTCCATATGTCAATGGAACAGAAAGAAACCCTATTAACTGGTACAATGGGATGTACCCTCTGCCATGCATCTCATGGTGGTTTGCAGAGTATAGTGTAGATGTAGGTTACTGCCAAAGTTTGCCTATTACCATCTGTAAATTTTGAACTTTTCTTAAATATATTGGAGTCTTGACTAAATAAAATGGATTTTGATTATCTATGGGAACTTCAAAAACTAGCTACATCCTACAATATTAGAACTGAAGTAAAAGCTGCTACCCAAGTAACAGACACTTACAAAACAGCTCTAGGTCAGTTTCTAGTCAAGAATAGCTTACACATCGCATCACTAAAAATTTTCCATGCAGGTCTTAGTGACCAGCTGGCTCAAATACTAAGTTTGAAAGTAAAACACAGTATTGTTAACAACATCCTTTAAGAGCCACATATAGAAAATATAGCCAGGACAACAGACTACTTCAACAGCTTACTGAAGAAAGAAATATAGTCACAGGTTTACAAAAACAATGATATATGAAAAAAATGTAATACTTTCATTGATGGAGTAACCCATTTCTTTCCAATTTTATTTCCACAGAAAACTGTAACCATAAGGGGAATTCTAGAACAAACAGTTGGATCACAAGGAAAATAAGGATCTCTTGTCAGAAGAAGAGACTACGCTATAAAATACATAACATGAACAATTCCTCATCTGAATTACATGTATACTACAAAAAATACTCTAAAATACCATAAAAAATAATAAGTGCAGCAAAACTTTTTGTACTGTTATAAAAAAAGAATCTGGTGAAAATGGATACTCATGCAGAAATACCCAGTGATTATAATTAAACTTTCCCATTTAATATGTTATAACATAGAATTACTGGATGAGTACCAAACTTGGTAGCAGTAATGTCCAGAGTATGGTGTGCATGATTTCCACGCGTCACAGTGCCACTGTCCAATTCCAACTATGGCCACCAGGTGCCGTATTCAGTCAACATGATACATAGTTTCACACACCTGACCAATCGCAGTGCACTTGTTGATGTGTCAACATGAGCTTGGACAAAAGGACAAAAGGAGCGGGGCATTATTGGTGTAGCTCTTTTATCAAAACAACAGTAATGCTGCAGCTGCACTTTCAGAATATCACTGGCTGAAAGGATTACGGAAGAGTCCTCTTTCACCACCTTCTGTGCGGAGCATGATGAAGTAGTTCGAATAAACTGGAAAACAGGCCGTCACTCCAGGAAGAGGCCAACAACCAGTTGCACCACACGTGGTTGATGAAATTGCTGTTGCTATAGCAGACAACACTGTGTGCAATTCCCGATCATCAGGCAGTGCGCGTGCTATGTCATGGCAGTTAAACATCCCATAGTCCACTGTATGGAAGATGCTTCAAACCATTCTCAAATGGTATCTGTACAAGATCCATATCGTACAGTAGCTTGCACCACAGGACGCAAAACAATGTGTTGACTTCGCTCTCCACTTTCTTGCAGGGATTGAAGTTGATGAGGGCTGGTCCTGGACCATCTTATGGACAGACAAAGCTCATTTTTCTTTGACAGGTGGGGTGACTGCAAAGAATTGCCGAGTGTGGGGATCTTCACCTCCAGTCACTGTGCATTAAGTTCCTCTGTATGGTAAACATGTCACTGTACGATGTGGCTTCACAGCTTACGTTCATCAATGGCTCATTCTTTTTTGAACAGGTTGACACTCAAGGACCAAAGGCATGCAATGTGACTGGCCAATGTTACTGCAATATGCTTCGCCAGCATGTCATATTCACCCTGCAGGAGAGAGATGCAGTGAACTCAACAGTTTTCACGCAAGATGTCACCCCACTGCACATCACCCATGAGGTTCACCTGCTTCTCTGAGACACATTTGGAAACGATCGAAAAATAAGCTGATAATTCGATTGTTTCCAAGTGCTTGACTGGCACAATCACTTGATCTCACTCCCTGCGATTTCTGGTTGTGGTGCTACCTGAAGCACAGATTTTATCAGTGGAACATTCACACTTGTGCTGATCTGAAGTGCCGTATATCAAGTGAGGTAGCCAGCCCACCTATGGGCATGCTTTGTTCTGCTGTACAGAATGCAATCCTGTACTTTCAGACTCTTCTGGACATTGATGGGCACCATATTGAACCCCTTTGTAGCAGTAATGGTACCAATATGAAATGGTATCATGTACTGTAGCTGAAGAAACTGCAAAAAGGTGTAAATTTAAGGAGATGGGACCTGGATAAACTGACTAAACCAGAGGTTGTACAGAGTTTCAGGAAGAGCATAAGGGAACAATTGACAGGAATGGGGCAAAGAAATACAGTAGAAGAAGAATGGGTAGCTCTGAGGGATGAAGTAGTGAAGGCACCAGAGGATCAGGTAGGTAAAAAGACGAGGGCTAGTAGAAATCTTTGGGCAACAGAAGAAATATTTAATTTAATTGATGAAAGGAGAAAATATAAAAATGCAGTAAATGAAGGAGGCAAAAAGGAATCCAAACGTCTCAAAAATGGGATCGACAGGAAGTGCAAAATGGCTAAACAGGCATGGCTAGAGGACAAATGTAAGGATGTAGAGGCTTATCTCACTAGGGGTAAGATAGATACTGCCCACAGGAAAATTAAAGAGACCTTTGGAGAAAAGAGAGCCACTTGTATGAATATCAAGAGCTCAGATGGAAACCCAGTTCTAAGCAAAGAGAGGAAAGCAGAAAGGTGGAAGGAGTATATAGAGGGTCTATACAAGGGCGATGTACTTGAGGACAATATTATGGAAATGGAAGAGGATGAAGATGAAATGGGAGATACGATACTGCATGAAGAGTTTGACGGAGCCCTGAAAGACCTGAGTCGAAACAAGGCCCCAGGAGTAGACAACATTCCATTAGAACTATTGACGGCCTTGGGAGAGCCAGTCCTGACAAAACTCTACCATCTGGTGAGCAAGATGTACGAGACAGGCGAAATACCCTCAGACTTCAAGAAGAATATAATAATT
The DNA here is from genome assembly GCF_021461395.2 of Schistocerca americana. NCBI lineage: Eukaryota > Metazoa > Arthropoda > Insecta > Orthoptera > Acrididae > Schistocerca > Schistocerca americana. The sequence goes on along the minus strand of NC_060125.1, from coordinate 250,245,846 downwards.
CCAATCCCAAAGAAAGCAGGTGTTGACAGATGTGAAAATTACTGAACTATCAGTTTCATAAGTCACAGCTGCAAAATACGAACACGAATTCTTTACAGACGAATGGAAAAACTGGTGGAAGCCGACCTCGGGGAAGATCAGTTTGGATTCCGTAGAAATGTTGGAACACGTGAGGCAATACTGACTCTACGACTTATCTTAGAAGAAAGATTAAGGAAAGGCAAACCTACATTTCTAGCATTTGTAGACTTAGAGAAAGCTTTTGACAATGTTGACTGGAATACTCTCTTTCAAAATTTAAAGGTGGCAGGGGTAAAATACAGGGAGCGAAAGGCTATTTACAATTTGTACAGAAACCAGATGGCAATTATAAGAGTCAAGGGGTATGAAAGGGAAGCAGTGGTTGGGAAGGGAGTGAGACAGGGTTGTAGCCTCTCCCCGATGTTATTAAATCTGTACATTGAGCAAGCAGTAAAGGAAAGAAAAGAAAAATTTGGAGTAGGTATTAAAATCCATGGAGAAGAAATAAAAACTTTAAGGTTCGCCGATGACATTGTAATTCTGTCAGAGACGGTAAAGGACTTGGAAGAGCAGTTGAACGGAATGGACAGTGTCTTAAAAGGAGGATATAAGATTAACATCAACAAAAGCAAAACAAGGATAATGGAACGTAGTCGAATTAAGTCGGGTGATGCTGAGGGAATTAGATTAGGAGATGAGACGCTTAAAGTAGTAAAGGAGTTTTGCTATTTGGGGAGCAAAATAACTGACGATGGTTAAAGTAGAGAGAATGTAAAATGTAGACAGGCAATGGTAAGGAAAGCGTTTCTGAAGAAGAGAAATTTGTTAACATCGAGTATAGATTTAAGTGTCTGGAAGTCGTATCTGAAAGTATTTGTATGGAGTGTAGCCATGTATGGAAGTGAAACATGGACGATAAATAGTTTGGACAAGAAGAGAATAGAAGCTTTCGAAATGTGGTGCTACAGAAGAATGTTGAAGATTAGGTGGGTAGATCACGTAACTAATGAGGAGGTATTGAATAGGATTGGGGAGAAGAGAAGTTTGTGGCACAACTTGACTAGAAGAAGGGATTGGTTGGTAGGCCATATTCTGAGGCATCAAGGGATCACAAATTTAGCATTGGAGGGCAGCATGGAGGGTAAAAATCGTAGAGGGAGACCAAGAGATGGATACACTAAGCAGATTCAGAAGAATGTAGGCTGCAGTAGGAACTGGGAGATGAAGGAGCTTGCATATGATAGAGTAGCATGGAGAGCTGCATCAAACCAGTCTCAGGACTGAAAACAACAACAACAACAACAACAACACTGTAGCAGTACATTAAAAGTGTTTCAATTGAATTGATTTTGCATTATTTCTCTTCCCCATGACATCAACATTAATGTTACCAAGTTTGGTCCTTGAACAGCAATTAGTTTCCGTGTTATAATGCGTTAAATAGAGAAAGTTTAATTGTAGCCACCCAGTATAACACTGTCATAAGAAAATGGAAACGTAACAAATCCTTGGGGGGAAAAAATTGGAGAGAAGAGAGAGAGAGCCAACGCATTTAACAGCATTTTCACAGGTATTGCTAACAACATGAAAATAATCAAACTTTAATAAGAACAACAAAGCCAATGAAAATAAAATAAGTGAATTCGGAGGGTCAATGTTCATCAGCTCTTTCTCCCAAAATGAAGTAGCAAAAGATATAAAAGGACTAAAAAATTCTGACTCTGCAGGCATTGATGGTGTCCCTGTAACAATTTTGAAGAACAGTGCACTAAACATAATTGAAGCACTTATACATTTACGTGACTGCTCCCTTCAAGTAGGCACTTTCCCTGATGTACTGAAAACTTGAGAGGTTATTCCATCATACAACACAGGTGACAGAGAGAGAGAGAGAGAGAGAGAGAGAGAGAGAGAGAGAGAGAGAGAGAGAGAGAATGTAAATAACTACAGACCCATCACAATCCCCTCCTGCATTTCAAAAATATTAGAAATGGTTATGTATGACAGACTTATGGAATTTGTAAATAAAAACAGTATCCCGTGTAAGGAATAAAAAAGTTAACAACCACTGTTATTTATGAGTGCATCAATTGCATGCTAAGCCTGACTGGCAAGAAACAGCAATCAACAGGAGTATTTATTGACCTACAAAAAGCATTTGACATAGTGAATCATAAGATTCTGCAGTCAAAGCTTGAAAAATGTGGTATTTGAGGTCCGTCCAAGAATAGGACCAGTTTCTTCCTGAGCTAACATAAGCAAGCAGTGCACATCAAGCACACAAATGTCAACCAAAAAACTCTCTCTGGAAACTTATCGGACTATAAACTGATTAAAGATGATGGACCTCAAGGATCAGTAATAGGACCCCTTTTCTACATAAATGTCCCAACCTTGAATGTGGATGCACATGGAACACTCATATTAGCAGACAACACCACAATTCTAGAAAGGGTGAAAGTGAAGAAGAATTTACAGCATTCCGTAAACAGTGTGACAAAACAACTTAGTAAACGGGCACAAAATAACCAGCTTGTAATATACAGTAACAAAACTAAATTAATTGGATAGATAAAAATTGTATTCACCAAGCGGCAGCAGAACACACATAAAAGGAGGTTACAATTAGGTAAGCTTTCAGAGTCTGTGGCTCCTTCTTTGGGCAGAAGGGTTAAAGGGAAAGAAAGAGGGGTGAAGAAAAAGGACTGGAGAGGTCTATGGAAAGGGGTAGATTTTGGGAAAGTCACCCAGAACAGCAGGCCAAGGGAGACTTATTAGATGGGATGAGAAGCCCTGCGGTTCTGGCCGACTTCCCCGAAAACTACCCCTTTTCCTAGACCTCTCCAGTCCTTTTTCTTCGCCCATCTTTCTTCTCTTCTCCTCTTCTGCTTGAAGAAGGAGCCACTGGCTCCAAAGCCTGACTAATTGTGACCTCCTTTTTTGTGTATGTTCTGCCACCACTTGGTGAGTAGATTTTTTATCCGTCCAATTAATTTATTTGAGCAAAAAATGATTGTTTACAGTAATAAAATTGGTGTACTAAAATTCCACAATGCTCCAAACAAGGATACTTTTATCTCGTGTGTGTATCAACAATGAACCAGTTGGTAATAGTATGGAAACCAAATTCTTAGGCCTATGGTTCCAAAGCAAAGTAAAATGGAACAAATATATTTGATACCTCAATGCAAAATTGAGCAAGTGATGCCACCACCTTTTGTCACTAAAATGTTGTTGTAACAAGAAAACAACAGTGAATGTGTATCAAGCCTACTTTCATTCTTGCCTTAAATATGGGGTCACAGACAAAACAAAACTTACATAGCTCCCAAATCAACACGTCTCTGTGCCGAAACAATACTTTTCACCATGGGAGTTATACTTTCTAACAAACTTCATGAAAACATAAAAGTAATTACTGAGGTCAAAACCTTTGGAAAATCTTAAAAAGTCATATTTACAGCATCACTGCTTTTACTCAGTTTAAGAAATTTAAATTTGTGATGTGTGCTATATAAATAATTAATGTATTGTGGTTAATTTGGTGGAAGCAACAAAACAGCGAAGTCATTGGTCTCACCGGATTAGGTAGGGCTGGGGAAGAAAGTTGGCTGTACACTCTCAAAGGAACCACCCAAGATGGCCGGACATGGGATCGAACCATCATCCTCCCGAATGTGAGTCCAGTGTGCAAACCACTGTGCCACCCCACTCAGTAATACTTAATGTATGAATCATATTATTGTAATATTAAGTATGCATGCTTAAAAATCACTTTCACCTTTATTCTTACAAACTGACTTGTGAAATGTCTTATGCATACACTGCTGTGTAGACAACAGGACCAATAAAACACAATCTACACACTGTACATCAATGTCACATTGAATTCGAATGCATTCAGGGTTGGGGGTTGGGTTGTTTGGGGGAAGAGACCAAACAGCGAGGTCATCAGTCTCATTAGATTAGGGAAGGAAGGGGAAGGAAGTCGGCCGTGCTCTTTCAAAGGAACCATCCCTGCATTCCAAGGAGGAGGACTAATGCTAACGACCTGTAACATACTTGACAAGGCTCAACAAAGCGGAGTGGATGTGGCACTTCAGAAAAAACTTCTGGGTGGTTATACTTTAAGTGCAGCTACTCATGGGGGTTCAGTGTGGGCTGTAATTATAGTATGGCACTGAAACTGTGCAGATATGCTCATGCATTAATGCGGAACCAATTTACGCTGGAAAATTAGTTCCAGTTTTGAGCATGAGGTGGAAATCTGGTGCTATACAGCATCTCGTCCACCTCTCTGGTGCTCATATTGAACAAATTGTGAAACCAGCTGTTAATAATATTATCAACATTATGCCTTTCTCACTTGTTTGACCTTTTCTGCCCATGTCCCATTCACAATCCATTACATATGGAAACATTTCGATATCTTTCTCGCGTTCACAGAACCAGATTTGCACACGGTGGCCAAAATTGGAACTAATTTTTTTCCCACCATGAAGTGGTTCTGAATAACACATTAGAATATCTATCAAGTTTCACTGCCATATGATAATTATGTCCCACAATAGACTTAGTGTGTAGCTGCAATTTAATTATAACCACCTGGTACTATTGGCTGGTGGTTGACCACTTGATTTGTTGAAACGTCAATGACAAAATTATTTTACCAAAATATAAATGTAACATGGTATTTCACTTATAAAGGAAAACCACTAAGAAATAACTGCAATGGCGAGAGAAATTACAATGTACATTACATCCACATATCTGCTTATGGAAGTAGTAGAATAAAGTTTCTGTAAAGAAATCAATGGAACATAAAACATCACCATTCCAAAGTACCTGACAACTTTTGTGAATTTATGCAAATACATCTGTACCTAGCACTGCAGAAATATATGAATTTATACAGATACATATGCACCTAGCACTGCAGAAGTATATGTTCTGGTTTGACCTCCTTCCCCTTCAACCTCATTTTCTTCTCATGGCAAAAGTGACATTTTTCAATACATTCTCACAACGTACAACATACCTTCACCATCCTGAAGTGACTTTGCATCCCCATATGCTTCAGGAACCAATTTTGCATAAAAATGGTTCTTTCTGGCATCAAAAGCAGCAACATCAAAATATACAGAGCCATTGGATTCATAGGCTATGCCATTTGCTATTATCTTCTCAATATAATTTATTATTTCAGGAATATACTCACTCACACGAGTAAGAACATTTGGACGGAGGACCTGTAAGAGCAGTAAAAAAGGGAAGTGTATGTTACGCCAAGTAAGTGATAAAATGATGACAAAGATTTTCTCTTATTTCAAATATACAATTTTTTGCTGATGTTGGAGATATAGTATGGTGAAAGTACTAACCACAAATAATTATGTTCTTCAAAAATAATCTGAACTAATTTGTACAAATTATTTTTATTCAGTTGATTTAAAAAAATCATTTTGTATACTGTTATTCCCACAGTGAAGTCCTACACATTGTGATGAAAGAAATGTTTCAAAGAAAATATGTTGGTAATGTAGTGGATTGACTGTTCCTTTCATTTGTGGTCTCGGTAGCTCTGACAGATATTAGCTGAAGACTTTATGAGCAATGGCATTTCAGTTATTAGTATTTACGAGGAACAATGAGGTGACACTACGTATAGCTTGTCTGCAAAGTTTTTGAAGACTTACATTTAATGCATCCATATCTTTGTGAAATTCAGACTCCCAGTGTCGCGATAATTTTGCAAATATCGAGATATCATTAACAGATGCTCCTTCTCGTTGATCCAGCCATTCTGCAAGTGGATCTCTAGCTTCCTTCAGCAGCAGCTGTAACAAGAGTTTATTTTCACTCAGACCACACAAATTAGGTTAACCCTTCAACTGTTCCAGACGAGTTAACGCGCACGCCTTTGTACCTGTCCCTGTGTGCTCTGAACGTGTCTACGCGTGCCACCAGTCCCTCTACCTGGTACTCTGAACGTGTCTACACGTAGACACGTTCAGAGCACACAGGTACAGGTACAGAGGGGTGTGCGTTAACACATCCAGAGCAGTTAAAGGGTTAATTTTACTAGCTCAGGTAAAATTACTTCCTATGACACTGAAGACCCATAACAAAAAGCAGTGCAATATTTTAAAACATCACACGAAAAAGGAGTATATAGTTTTTGGGAACTGAAGTGTTCTCAAAACTCATTTAAAATCTCTTTCTGGTACAGCTTTCCATGTCACCTTTCATTCTATGAAGTACTATTTTAAACATTTTACATCCTGATCTCTTCCAACACGTCTAAAGTTACATAGTAAAAGAATGAATATACACTTAGACAACAAAATGTCAGGCAGAGAGACCGAGTGAATGAGGATGCAAAGCTTCCATGGTCAGTAAGCTTCTTAGGTATAAATAAAAGTTTATCTCGTTTGGTGGTACCATTTGGTGAAAAACACTACTGATGAATGGTGCTCTTATTTCCAGCTGGGTGTCACTGTTCTTAGCCACTTGTTGACATATTACTTGTTGGCTTCTGTCCCAGAACCTTTGGTCAATGTTTGTTTAATGATTTTCTTGACATTACACCAGCATGACTGCCTGGCATTATCCAAGATTCAACCTCCACTGCCTTGAACATTGACCAAAGGTACCAAGGCAGAAGACAACAGGCAATATGAATGACACTTACCATTTTCTGGTGAAGTAGCATGATTCTGTGGCTGAAGAGATATTTTTATATTGGTAGACCAAGGCAGTGATGTACTGATTTCCCCCAAACTAGGGCTGACACCCCAGTTTGGCTGGAGGGAAAGTGCTACTATCCCACAAATAGTGGTGGATTGAGATCACATTAATAATCAATTTTAGACAAACAATATCAGACACTGCCAGATGCCAGCTACAAGAGGAAGTCTATGCCAGTCAACATAAGGAACAGTATCATCAAGTTGCGCCTCTGCACGCTGTTGTTGCTAGCTGTGATTCTGCCTGAGTCCAAATCCTCCTCACCTGGTGCCATCCAGCCACCAGGCCACCTGCTGTGTAACTTCCATCCACTGGAGGCTACTTATCTTGGGAATCCACAGTTTGTGCCTGAGCTACTTTGTCACCCACCTGCTATTGTGTGATGCAAGCAAACTCTGCTGCTGTTTGTCACCCTGACTGGACAAACTCATTAGCTGCCAACACTGACATTCCGTTCACACCAAGGTCCACAGTTCAACTCTGTGTAGCATGTCTACCCAGCCAACATGACTAACTTTGTAGAGTATGTGGTAACACAGCACTGACCAAAGGTCTGCAAGCTGATACGGTGCTACACCGCTGGAGTGGTGGCCACTTAAGGTTACACACTGGTTTGACAGGAGGCTGCTTGCTGGCATGAGCACACTTCACCAATCAAGTCCAGACAGCACTTTGGGTGTGCTAACTGCTGCCTAGACTCATCACAACTGATGTAGTCTGATACAAAATAAAGGAATATACTATTTTTATGACTGAATGTCACACCTAGCCAGTACATTGCTGCAATCGTGTCCTGGGTGGAGAGCTGAAGACCTTCCTGACCACTAGTACCCCAACTCCACCACCCAACAGAGTAATTTAACACCAGTGTCTACAGTATATACCTGGAATGTTAATTATCAGTGAGTTCTTCACAGAGCCAAGACTAGCTTACACCTTAATCAGTGGTCAGAGGGTAGCTATGTTGTCACATTTTCCACGCAGATCTTGGGTGAGAACAACTCTACATAATGGAAAAGCATGTCTTGTCTCCTTCCTCATCTTCCGAATCAGCTGCATCTTATCTTTCCTTGAACGCTCTTCTTAATTCAGTTTCACTGTACCCACTTTTACAGAATATTTCCTTCAGGTAGTATAGCTTGACAGAGACTTTTTGTCACATACAATGCATGCCTTACATACCGGGGTGATTAGCACGGTATGCTTCTGTGCTGGATAGTGGTAGCTTGTTCCATGAAGGTCTTTGTAGGTCTTCTCCCCATTAACTGTATGGCCCACCATACTGTCAGCCTTCTTCCTTATATATCCAGAAAAGGAAAACATCTACTGACACTGTTTTCTTGCTCTATCATGAAAATAATATTTTGATGGGCACTGTTTAATTAATCCAGAAACTCATTCGGCGCTTGTCTGTCGTGTTCCCACACAATGAATGTACTATCCTTGTAGTGAAAGAAGTGGAAAACGCCACCAGTCACCACTCAGTGGATGTGGTATTGGTGTGCAAATTCCAGCCTTCATCGCCGATGAACAGCAGTCAGTACGGGTGAATGAACCAGGCAGCTGGTGCAGAGGCCCATACGCAGCAACGTTCACTGAATTGTCATTGAGAAGACACTGTTGGTAGCTCACTGGTCAATCTGAGTGGTCAACTGCTTAACAGTTGCACATATATTTATCCATACACATCTCCACAGCCGTTGCTCACCCGTCATCTACGGTCCGTGTTGAACCACAGTTCTGCTGGTGAGTTTCTGATAGCGCCCTTTTGCCATGCACAGCAGCACGCCAACAGTTTACAAACTTAGCCACTTTGGAAAGGCTTCCACCCTTGGGCTGGAAGCCTATGATGATGCCCTTTTGGACATCAGATAACTCACTCCGTTTCTGCATTACAACACAGACTGCACTATTTCCCATATTCTGCCACCACCCGTCCCACAACACACTTCATATTGCACGCTGATGTTAAACGTAGGTGATGGTCACATTAATGCGACCGGGCCATGTATATTACAAAGTGTGTACTTCAAATATTGCTCATTTCTCCGTAGTTTCAATATTACGTTGCTACAGAACAGAAGACCTCTGCTGTAAACAATGGACAATGGTAGGGAACACTTGCTTATAAAACACAGGAAATGATTTGTTTTATTCATATTACTTAATAGCTCCACAATAAACTGAGATATGGCAGCTGTGTCACGAGTTTCGAGTTGCTAGTGGCAGCTTTGTCAGAAAGTGTACAAGTAAACAGAGATAAGTGCCATAAACACTGTTGCCAGCAGTGGTAATGCATGCAGTGTTCAGGCCAGGAAAATCCTTTTCAGGAAGATTTTTATAAATCTGAGAATGATGTGACATAACTACAATTCAGATAAAGATCTCGAATATGTTTGTGAGTGCAAAGGCACTTCACTTCAAAAATTGTTGCTATCAGGTAAATGTGAATATTTATTTAACTAACTAAACAACCTTAAGTTGTGTCCCCTTCCCATAAGACATGAATTTACAAGACAGGGTGATGGTAGAAATGTTAAGGGCCATCCTTAACACTGTTTACATGCTGCAAGAAGTTGCTCTCTAAAATTAATTTAATACTGTGCCAAATCTTAGATTAATCTTGTTTCCGAACAGCAGCTCACCGACTTGTTCCTTACCACTGTTTACAGTGGATGCACTCAGTTCTCTGACGAGTAAATTTAGTAATGGTCAATTATTTTGCCTTGACTTATTGCAAAGACCATGTCAAAAACTAAGAAAAACACTGACTTCCATAATTAATAATTATATAATAAACAAGAAATAACAGTTTGAGGAAATATAAGTAAAATAAGGGAAAGGTAACCAGTCATCTATAGCGGATCGATGCATTGAACACAAGACACACCTAACAGAAAACAGCATTCACACTAGCTTTCGAGTTCTAACTCTTTTTCTAGTACTAGTACACGCATTATGTTACTTAAAATCCGTCTTGATTGCAAATTATTATTATTTATTTATTTTTTTCATATGACCGGTTTCGGTTCATTCAGAAGCATCTTCAGATCTGATATTACAGTTACAGAAGTAACCAGTCTAAATCCAGCAACTTTCACATGCTACGTCACATCACATCATGTGACGTAGCATGTGAAAGTTGCTGGATTTGGACTGGTTACTTCTGTAACTGTAATATCAGATCTGAAGATGCTTCTGAATGAACCGAAACTGGTCATATGAATAATAAAAAAAAAATTTGCAATCAAGAGGGATTTTAAGTAACATTATAAAATCACTGATTGCTGTTATCCCATAAGACATTATGTCTGTTTTTGCAAAGTACACACATTCACATACTCACCCAGACACCCAAAAATATACTCCCATGGACAGCTTGAGGAAATAACAGTACACTATTCAGAAAGCAAAGTTTTCCAGCACTCTAGATCACAGGAAGGGTAGCAGGAAATCCATAAAAGAAAGTCACCAACACAAAGATGTCTCATATGCACAAAGAGGTGTGAAATCACCAAAATGTGGGACTATGTATGGTGTAATTATGTTATCATCACACAAGACTGCTGTCTATTACTTACTTTCTGTGCTTCCTGAGTGGCAATGTTGTCATTTCTTTTTACTGCATCTTCGAGATCACTTACTGCATCACTCATACGAGAAAGCATTTTCTCAAGCATTGCTTTTCGATCAGGATCTTCTGCAGCAGAAACCCACCCTTGCATCTGTTCCATCACTCCCTTTACATCATTCAGTATTAGTGAAAGTTCTTTGTTCTCAGACTCATATTGTTCATACAAGTAATTCTGACGAGCACGTTTGATAATCTTATCATCAATATCTGTAATGTTCATTACATATTTCACATCGTACCCAAAATAATTAGAGAGTACACGGCGAAGAATATCAAATGAGATATATGACCTGAAACACAAATAACCTGGTAAGCATACTTTCACTGTCAACATAGAGTAAAGAAGTTCAAAATAAATGCAAATTGTGCGCAATGACAAATGTTTTAAAATGGTACCAACAGCCACATTTACTGCTTTGGTTAAAATACTAGAAGAACATATAGATGCTGAGCACTTTCACATACCAAATATGATAAGTCAACAAATGACCCTCCCCCCGTTTTTTTATGGATAGTTACTAGTTCTCATATTATATAAATTCCCCCTTCTATTTAGAAGTTTTGCATGCAGACAAATGCATCACCAATTACAGCTAGTATTGCTGGGGTGGCCACTAGATCAATTACTATAGGGGACAAAATTATGGTTGGCAGGGGAAGCCAAAGCATACATCAGATGTACAGAGGGACCAAGGTGTGCAGACATTTGCTGAATTGAAAAATTCAGTGATCTGCAGGACCTTTGCCTTTCGCGGGCAAGTGCTCTACCATCTGAGATACCCAAGCACGACTCACACCCCATCCTCACAGCTTTACTTCTGCCAGTGCCTCGTCTCCTACCTTCCAAACTTTACAGAAGCTCTCCTGCGAACCTTGCAGAACTAACACTCCTGAAAGAAAGATGGTAGAGCACTTGCCCGCGAAAGGCAAATGTCCGAAGTTCGAGTCTAGGTCCGGCATACAGTTTTAATATGCCAGAAAGTTTCATATCAGTGCACAAACTGCTGCAGAGTGAAAATCTCATGCTGGAAACATCCCCCAGGCTGTGGCTAAGCCATGTCTCCGCAATATCCTTTCTTTCAGGAGTGCTAGTTCTGCAAGGTTCGCAGGAGAGCTTCCGTAAAGTTTGGAAGGTAAGAGATGAGGTACTGGCAGAAGTAAAGCTGTGAAGACGGGGCATGAGTCGTGCTTGGGTAGCTCAGATGGTAGAGCACTTGCCGGCGAAAGGCAAAGGTCCCGAGTCTCGGACCAGCACACAGTTTTAATCTGCCAAGAAGTTTCAGAGTACTAATAGCTTGTTCCCAACAAATAAGTAGGATTCTCAGCCACAAATGTAGTATCTCAGTGAAATAGGGCATTTTTCCAGATAGACTGAAATAAGCTATTGTTAAACCATTGCATGAAAAAGGGGATAGATTTGATGCTAACAACTACCGCCCAATCTCACTTCTGACAGCTTTATCCAAAATTCTTGAAAAAGTAATGTATTCGAGAGTAGCATCACATACTTGTAAAAATTAAGTTCTAACAAAATGTCAATTTGGTTTTCAGAAAGGCTTTCACTGATCAAATATTAAATGCATTGAATAATCGAACATCACCCATTGGGATATTCTGTGATCTCTCAAAGGCTTTTGATTCTGCTTGTGTCTGTATATGTGTGGATGGATATGTGTGTGTGTGCGCGCGCGAGTGTATACCCGTCCTTTTTTCCCCCTAAGGTAAGTCTTTCCGCTCCCGGGATTGGAATGACTCCTTACCCTCTCCATGCCAATGCTTTCATTTGGTAAGTTACATCATCTTTGTTTTTAGATATATTTTTCCCCCGTGGAATGTTTCCATATATATATATATAACAAAGATGAGGTGACTTACCGAACGAAAGCGCTGGCAGGTCGATAGACACACAAACAAACACAAACACACACACAAAATTTAAGCTTTCGCAACAAACTGTTGCCTCATCAGGAAAGAGGGAAGGAGAGGGGAAGACGAAAGGAAGTGGGTTTTAAGGGAGAGGGTAAGGAGTCCTTTGCCTCTACACTTCTGCCTCGACTGACATCTCTGCCCAAACTCTTTGTCTTTAAATATGTCTGCTTGTGTCTGTATGTGTGGATGGATATGTGCGTGTGTGTGAGTGTATACCTGTCCTTTTTTCCCCCTAAAGTAAGTCTTTCCGCTCCCGGGATTGGAATGACTCCTTACCCTCTCCCTTAAAACCCACTTCCTTTCGTCTTCCCCTCTCCTTCCCTCTTTCCTGATGAGGCAACAGTTTGTTGCGAAAGCTTGAATTTTGTGTGTGTGTTTGTGTGTCTATCGACCTGCCAGCACTTTCGTTCGGTAAGTCACCTCATCTTTGTTTTTTATATATACTTTTTTCTGATGATACAAGTATAATAATCACACCCAGGATGCAAGAATCAGCTGAGGAAATTGCAAATAACGTCTTTCAGAAAATTATTAAGTGGTTCTCTGCAAATGGACTCTCACTAAATTTTGAGAAAACTCAGTTTATACAATTCTGTACAGTAAGTGGCATAACACCATTCCTGAATATAGACTATGAACAGAAGGAAGCCTGTTGCTAAGGCAGAATACTCAAAATTTCTGAGCGTTTGCATTGATGATAAATTGAATTGGAAGAAACATCAATGATCTGCTGAAACAGTTTGGTTCAGCTATTTATGATATTAAGGTTATTGCAAATTTCTGTCATAAACATATCAGTAAATTAGCCTACTATGCCTATTTTCATTCACTGCTTTCATATGGCATCATGTTTTGGGGCCTTTCGTCATTAAGCGAGAAAGTATTCATTGCACAAAGGTGTGTAATCAGAATAATATCTGGTGCCCACCCAAGATCACCTTGCAGACATCTATTTAAGGAACTCGGGATATTCACAGTACCTTCGCAATACATATATTCACTTATGAAATTTGTCATTAACAACCTATCCCAATTCAAAAATAACAGTGAAGTGCATACGTACAACACTAGAAGAAAGGATGATATTCACTATACTGGCTTAAATTTCACTTTGGCACAGAAAGAGGTGAATTATGCTGTCACAGAAATCTTTGGTCATTTGCCAAATAGTATTAAACATCTGACAGATAGCCAACCAACATTTAAAAGCAAGTTGAAAGAATTTCTGAATGACAACTACTCCTACTCAATAGATGAAGTCTTAGATATGAAGTAGTAATTGTGTACAAAAATTAATTAATTATTACTTGTGTAAAGGAAACTTATGTTAAAGTGACATGTTCCACATCATTACAAAATGTCGTATCTATCTATGGAACAAAGATTAATGTATGAATGAATGTTAAGTATGTACGTATGTAATGGCAAGCAGCACACTGGGCTGACATGGAATGTAAACAGTATGCATTGCAGCCACAATTCGCTTTATGTAACAGATTGCTGCGTAAGACAATGAGATTGGGGGCCGCAGGTACTAGTGCCAACAGAGCTAAAGGAGGACGTGCTGAAAGATGCATGTGATCACTTACTATCAGGGCATGGGGATTGTAGAACAATGAATAAGTGAGTAGTGGAAAGCTATTGGTGGAAGTCAAGGAAAGAAGATGCGGATTTGTCCAGAGGGGTTGTGTATAGGGGCGTAACAGGCAGATATGAGCCGTAAATTGATAACTTTGCAGAGGTTACCAAAAGACTGGAATGGGTGTCCTCAAGCCATTCAACAGGACTCCAGCCAGGAATAGATTTGTGCTGGCTTTTATTTATATTTTTTATAGATATTTGGAAGTGGTTGCAGTCCCTAATCAATAGGCAGCAATGGTAGTGCAAGAATTGGTGAACAGTTGGGTGCTTAAATTTGGGGTGCCACGAACCATGATTACAGATCAAGGAACAAACTTTACGCAGGATTCATTAATGCAGCTGTGTAATTTGTTAAAGGTTAGGAGGTTAAGGACAGGTCCACTGCACCCTTAGGATAAGGTTAGGAGGGAGAGGGTGCATTGCACAGCCTGAAGGATGTTGAGATATTATGTGAACTCACACAATAATGACTGGGATGTATACTTATCTTCCGTTATAAGCGCATATAATGCAAGAGGCCATTCTACTACAGGACTATCAACATATGAGGTAGTTTACAGGAGGCGTGTGTCATCACTGTTTGACAAAATTTAGCAAAGAATTGGCAGGGATGGGGAGTGAGTCAGGGATTCTACTAAAACACAGAGAAGTCGGGAAGCATGTTCAAGGAGCAAACACTAGAGCTGTAGAAAACCAAGAGAAATTGGGAAATCGTGTGAGCAGAGTACCATAGTACAAAGTCAGTCAGTGGCTAACCCCTCTGTTCTGAAAGGTAAAACCAAGAAATTTGTAATTCAATATCAGGGGCTATATCACGTAACTGAAATATCACCACCACTACATGTCAAGCTTCAATTACCGACTCACACAGCTACTGTTCATGTTGGATGTCTGAAGCTGTTTGAGGGTACTCCAGATGAGTTAATGCACATGTCGTCACCTGTTGAGGGTAAAGACATGGGTAGTAGAAAGCTGGGGAAGCAGGGAGACCTGGCACAACCTCTGCGGGATCCATACAGATTTAGACCACGGAAATAGGAGAAAATAATTTAAGTTTTGTGTTATAATATTCCATTTTCTTTGGCATGTCTATGAGGTGGCAGACATTTCAAAAGAGGGAGTGGAGTGATGGGAGTTCCCTGTTAGTGTTACACTTCTTCATCAGGAGCAGAGAGGATAAACTGTGGGTACTACCACTGGAAACTGGAGTACTTTCCACAGGGCAAGAGAATGTAGTATTCATAAGCCATACTGGGCACTGAAACTGACACTGAACGCTTAGGAAATGTGTAATGAGGCGAGACTCGGATAATGGAAGCAGTGTCACGTATCGTACAGCGAAGTGGATTATACATATGGAGTAGGTTATTGGTTGGTTTGGGGGATTAAAGGGACCAGACTGCTATGGTCATCGGTCCCTTTTTCCAAAGACAAAGAACACCCACAGAGAATAAAAACGAGGCACAGAAGAGATCACAGATGATACAGAACAAGAGAAACTGAGACAAGGACAAGACAAAACGAACTAAAACCACACAGAGTGTGACGGTGGTTGGCCGACCATAGAAATAAAAAAGGAAAAGCCAACCACTTAGAAACACATTAAAAAAAATCAGTTGAAAATCATAGGCCAAGGGCCAGAATCAACACAAAACAATAAAATAAAACAGACACACTCAGATTAAATGATAAAATCCCCCTGCCCGAATAAAACGTAAAACTAAGTCAGCCATAGTGGAGTCGTCTGTTAAAAGGGCAGGGAGCGTATCAGGCAGCGCAAATGTCTGCCTGACCACAGCTAAAAGGGGGCAGGCCAACAGAATGTGGGCCACTGCCAAAGCTGCCCCACAGCGACACAGAGGAGGGTCCTCCCGGCGCAGTAAATAACTGTGTGTTAGCAGGGAGTGGCCAATGCGGAGCCGACAAAGGACGACGGAGTCCCTGCGGTTGGCTCGCAGGGATGACCGCCACACAGTCATCGTCTCCTTAATGGCACGGAGTTTATTGGGTGTAATCCGATCGCGCCATTCAGCGTCCCAAAGCGCAAAAACTTTTCGGCGGAGGACTGCCCGCAAATCAGTCTCTGGGAGGCCAACATCCAGAGATGGTTTACACGTGGCCTCTTTCGCCAGGGGGTCAACATGCTCATTGCCCGGGATACCGACATGACCGGGGGTCCACACAAAGACCACAGAGCGGCCGCAACGCGCAAGAGTATGCAGGGACTCATGGATAGCCATCACCAGACGAGAACGAGGAAAACACTGGTCGAGAGCTCGTAAACCGCTCAGGGAATCGCTACAGATCACGAAGGACTCACCTGAGCAGGAGCGGATATACTCTAGGGCTCGAAAGATGGCGACTAGCTCAGCAGTGTAAACGCTGCAGCCAGCCGCCAAGGACCGTTGTTCGGAATGGTCCCCTAGAGTTAGCGCATACCCGACACGACCAGCAACCATCGAACCGTCGGTGTAAACAATTCCAGAGCCCTGATACGTGGCAAGGATGGAATAAAAGCGGCGGCGGAAGGCCTCTGGAGGGACCGAGTCCTTCGAGCCCTGTGCCAAGTCGAGCCGAAGGCAAGGGCGAGGAACACACCACGGGGGTGTACGCAGAGGCGCCTGGAAAGGAGGCGGAACAGGGAAAAACCCAAGCCCGCAGAGAAGCTCCTTGACGCGTACGGCGATCGGACAACCCGACCGGGGCCGACGGTCCGGCAGATGGACGACCGACTGCGGGAACAGGACACGGTAAGTTGGATGCCCGGGCAAACTAAAAACATGGGCAGCATAAGCAGCCAGTAATTGTTGGCGTCGTACCCGCAGTGGAGGTACACCTGCCTCCACTAGTACGCTGTCCACAGGGCTGGTGCGGAAAGCACCAGTGGCAAGGCGTATCCCGCTGTGGAGAATTGGGTCCAGCACCCGTAACGCAGATGGGGATGCTGAGCCATAAGCCAGGCTCCCATAATCCAGACGGGACTGGATTAACGCCTGGTAGAGCCGCAACAGGGTAGAGCGGTCGGCGCCCCAGCGGGTGTGGCTCAAGCATCTCAGAGCGTTTAGATGCCGCCAACACGTCTGTTTAAGCTGCCGAATATGAGGCAGCCAAGTCAACCGGGCATCGAAAACCACCCCCAAAAACTTGTGGGTCTCCACCACAGCAAGGAGTTCGTCGGCAAGATAAAGCCGTGGCTCAGGATGGACTGTTCGGCGCCGGCAGAAATGCGTAACGCGGGTCTTGGCTGCCGAAAACTGAAACCCATGCGCTACAGCCCAAGACTGCGCCTACCGGATAGCGCCCTGTAGCTGACGTTCAACAGCTGCAATGCCAGTAGAGCTGTAGTAAAGGCAGAAGTCGTCAGCATACAGGGAAGCGGAGACAGAATTTCCCACGGCCGCAGCAAGCCCGTTAATGGCTATTAAAAACAGACAGACACTTAAAACAGAGCCCTGTGGCACACCGTTCTCCTGGACGTGGGAGGAACTATACGAGGCCGCGACTTGCACGCGGAAGGTACGACACGACAGAAAATTGCGGATAAAAATCAGCAGAGGACCCCGAAGACCCCATCCATGAAGCGTAGAAAGAATGTGATAACGCCATGTCGTATCGTACGCCTTCCGCATGTCGAAAAAGACAGCGACCAGGTGCTGACGGCGGGCAAAAGCAGTACGGATGGCCGACTCCAGGCTCACCAGATTGTCGGTGGCGGAGCGGCCTCTACGGAACCCACCCTGAGACGGAGCCAGAAGGCCCCGAGACTCCAGTACCCAATGCAAGCGCCGGCTCACCATCCGTTCAAGCAACTTGCAAAGAACGTTGGTGAGGCTAATGGGACAGTAGCTGTCCACCTCCAGAGGGGTCTTTCCAGGTTTCAAAACGGGGATGACAATGCCTTCCCGCCATTGCGACGGAAACTCCCCCTCGACCCAAAGACGGTTGTAAAGATCGAGAAGGCGCTGCTGGCAGTCCACTGAAAGGTGCTTCAGCATCTGACAGTGGATGCCATCTGGCCCAGGAGCGGTATCAGGGCAAGCAGCTAGGGCACTGCTAAATTCCCACTCACTGAATGGAGCATTGTAAGATTCCGGGTGGTTGGTGCGAAACGAAAGGCTCCGACGTTCCAGCCGCTCTTTAATGGAGCGGAAGGCCTGGGAGTAATTCGCAGAGGCGGAACTCACAGCAAAATGCTCTGCTAAGCGATTTGCAATGACGTCGGAGTCAGTACACATGGCTCCATTTAGTGAGAGCGCAGGGACGCTGGCAGGGGTCCGATAGCCGTAGACGCGTCGAATCTTGGCCCAGACCTGCGAGGGAGTGACATGGAGGCCAATGGTGGACACATACCGCTCCCAGCACTCCTCCTTGCCTCGGCGGATAAGGAGGCGGGCCCGCGCACGCAGCCGTTTGAAGGCGATAAGGTGCGCTAAGGAGGGATGTCGCTTGTGACGCTGGAGCGCCCGCCGGCGATCTTTAATCGCTTCAGCGATCTCAGGCGACCACCAAGGCACAGCCTTCCGCCGAGGAGACCCAGAAGAACGGGGAATGGCAGATTCGGTGGCAGTAACGATGTCGGCGGTGACCGATTGAACCACCGCATCAATGTCATCAGTAGAGAGAGCCTCAAAAGCGGCAGTGGAGGAGAACAAATCCCAGTCAGCCTTATTCATAGCCCATCTGCTAGGGCTATGATAAGAGTGACGCTGTGGTAGTGACAAAAAGAGCGGAAAGTGGTCACTACCACACAGGTCGTCATGCACACTCCATTGGACAGATGGTAAGAGGCTATGGCTACAGATGGAAAGGTCAATGGCGGAGTAGGTGCCATGCGCCACACTGAAGTGTGTGAAGGCACCATCATTTAACAGCGAGAGATCGAGCTGCGACAATAAATGCTCAACGATGGCGCCCCGACCTGTGGCCACTGACCCACCCCACACAGGGTTATGGGCATTGAAGTCGCCCAACAGCAAGAAGGGTGGCGGCAATTGGGCGACCAGTGCAGCCAGGACAGGCTGCGAGACATCACCATCCGGTGGAATGTAAAGACTGCAGACGGTAACAGCCTATGGCGTCCACACGCGTACAGCGACAGCCTCTAAAGGCGTCTGGAGAGGGACAGACTCGCTGTGCAGAGTGTGAAGGACGTATATGCAGACGCAACCAGACACCCTTTCATAAGCTGCTCGGTTCTTATAATAACCCCGATAGCCACGGAGGGCGGGGGTTCGCATCGCTGGAAACCAAGTTTCCTGGAGAGCAATGCAGAAGAAAGGGCGAAGGCTGAGAAGTTGGCGGAGCTCAGCTAAATGGTGGAAGAAACCGCTGCAGTTCCACTGGAGGATGGTAGTGTCCAAGGCGGACAAAGGTGTGACGGGACTGGGAAGGCAGATTACGCCGCTGGGTCACCTGCTGCCTCCGATTGAGCACCCGTGCTAGTGCTATCCATGGCGTCTGAGGGACCGGCGAGATCGAGGTCGTCAGCGGACGCCAGGATCTCCACCTCGTCCTCAGATGCAGATCTGGAAGGTGGCGGTGGGGTGGCTGCCACCGCGAGTTCCTTGGACTTGGAGCTCTTCTTCTTTGATTTCTCACGCTGCTCCTTGGGTTTAACTGGCTGGGAGGGCTTCACCAATTCAGTCTCCGGGACTGAGGAGGATCGTGAAGCCCGTCGACCAGCTGATTGCGGGCACTTACGCCACTGTCGGTCGTCAGCCTTCCCACTGGTGGAAACCTAGGAAGGGAGGGACCCAAGGGACCCCTTGCGAGCGTGAGAAGCCGAAGAAGTTGGACACTTCTCCGGCTTAGAAGCAGGGACGGACGTCCCTGATGGGGGGGATGGTGTTGCCCCTGAGGTAGGTGGGTAGAGCCCCCCACTGGCAAGGGGGCAGGAGGAGTCTTACTGCTTATCGAGCTGGCTGGAAGTCTCGAAACTGATGGGGCTAGCACAGGTGTTGTAGCAGCTGCATAAGAAGATGTCATTCTCACAGGATGGAGTCTGTCATATTTCCTCTTGGCCTCAGTATAGGTCAGCCGGTCCAGGGTCTTATATTCCATGATTTTGCGCTCTTTCTGAAAGACTTTGCAGTCAGGCGAGCAAGGTGAATGGTGCTCCCCGCAGTTGACGCAGATGGGAGGCGGGGCACATGGAGTATCGGGATGAGATGGGCGTCCGCAATCTCGACATGTGAGGCTGGAAGTGCAGCGGGAAGACATATGGCCGAACTTCCAGCACTTGAAGCACCGCATCGGGGGAGGGATATAGGGTTTGACGTCACATCGGTAGACCATCACCTTGACCTTTTCCGGTAACGTATCACCCTCGAAGGCCAAGATGAAGGCACCGGTAGCAACCTGATTGTCCCTCGGACCCCGATGAACGCGGCGGACGAAATGAACACCTCTACGTTCTAAGTTGGCGCGCAGCTCGTCATCAGACTGCAAAAGGAGGTCCCTATGGAAAATAACACCCTGGACCATATTTAAACTCTTATGTGGTGTAATAGTAGCGTTAACATCCCCCAACTTGTCACAAGCAAGCAACCTGCGTGACTGGGCGGATGCCGTTTGTATCAGTACTGACCCAGAGCGCATTTTAGACAAGCCCTCCACCTCCCCAAACTTGTCCTCTAAATGCTCGACGAAGAACTGAGGCTTTGTGGAGAGAAAAGACTCCCCATCAGCTCTCGTACAAACTAAGAATCGGGGCGAATAACTGTTACCTCCATCCTGAGACTTACGCTCTTCCCACGGCCTGGCCAGGGAGGGGAACGTTTTCGGGTCGTACTTCTGAGCATTAAATTGAGCCCGAGAACGCTTAGAGACTGCTGGCGGCTGGCCGCCAGCGAGAGATGATGTACCACGCTTCATTGCGGGTCATCCGCCCTGATGCCACCTACTCCGACCAAGGGCCCTCCCCACGGGCGCCACCCAGCCACAGCAAAGGCCACCTGGCAGGATGGCCGTTGCCGGGAGTCCCGATACCCCAGGAGGATAGGCATCTACTCCTTGGCATACGTGGGGAGTTAACGGCGCAGGCATCAGTAGAGCGATCCCTGTGTTGTCAGGGGGCTACAACCAAGAGGGTACATGGCGGCCCCACCACAACGGGCTGGCTACCGCGCTGGATCTTAGGTGCAAAAATGTCCAAGGTCGTCGTCGCAGTGAAAAGAAACACTGCAGAGGGCAGCGTGGTAATCGCACCCAGGGACGTATCCTCGCCCAAGAGATCGAAAACGAGCGGAACACCATTGCAACGACGAGAAATCCGGCTAAAGGTCTAATTGCACGACGGATACAGTGCACCATGTAAGGCGCCCTTCCCCAATTGGCTCGCTCTTCGGATAAATTCAGAAAGATGGAGGTCAAACCCGAGAGGGAACCATCACATAAGGCCGAAACATGTGAGACTCCTTTTAGTCGCCTCTTACGACAGGCAGGAATACCGCGGGCCTATTCTAACCCCCGAACCCACAGGGGAGGGAGTAGGTTATTGAAAGCAGTTATTGAAACTGTGGATG
This sequence comes from Schistocerca americana, assembly GCF_021461395.2. Lineage (NCBI taxonomy): Eukaryota > Metazoa > Arthropoda > Insecta > Orthoptera > Acrididae > Schistocerca > Schistocerca americana. Next base: position 250,224,351 of record NC_060125.1, on the reverse strand, counting down.
TTGGTGACATCCAGTAACTGAATGATACAATAGAGAGAGTAAGTAATGTGGCGAAGAGGAATAAGGCGACTGTGGACTGGCATACTACAAAGTTAACCAGCCTGGAACAAAGGTATTGAACAACACACAGGTATTATGAAGGTTAACAACAGAGATAAAGCACCTGATAAGAATGCCAAAAATACTGTAAATTAGGACCTCGAAGTTATAAAGGTTCGGGTAGATACTTTGGATAAGAGAATGTCAGCGGTGGGACTGTTGCAGTCTTCAGCTGATAGCTTATGGGATGCTAGGATAATGGTAACAGAGGTGCAAGAAGCAGTCTTACATGTGACACACGGGCAGCTCTGTCCAGCTCTGTTAATGGCAGATTAGTTCTCGATAAGAATGTAGGAGTGCAGGAGTTGCCACCAGAATAGGAACTCATAGTTGAACCAGACGAAGCAAATCTACCACTGTATTACCACAGATCAGCAGTTGAGATTAAGACAGATCCAGCAAAATTATATGCACTAATATCATTTCTAACAATCAACAATTGTGTCAGGTTCAAACATGACAACATACATGCATCCCCATAAAAGTGGATATCCTTGCGGACATTTGTCCTGATCGTAGGTGGTGTTAGTCACATGGGAATGTCGCTAACCAAATTCTTACATTGTCAGAGGCAAGGGTTCCCACCTGCCCAACCCAGGTGTTGCATATGGGAATCGGAACATGTAAGATGTTATTGCCTTTATGTAAAGTAGGTCAGGATTGATCACGTGACATCCTGGAACCATGACTAATTCCAGCTAGCATGTCCACATTGGATTTATTCTGTAAATATTACTGAAGTGGTTGCAGAGGCAACGGAAAAAGCATGCGAAGTTCAGAAGATTGCGAAATCCTGAAGACTGGCTAAAATTTACAGATGCGCGAAATTTGGCACGGACTTCAATGCGAGATGCCTTTAATAGGTTCCACAATGAAACATTGTCTCGAAATTTGGCAGAAAATCTGAAGAAATTCTGGTCGTATGTAAAGTACACAAGCGGCAAGACGCAGTCAATACCTTCGCTGTGCAGTGCCAACGGTACCGTTACCGATGACTGTGCTGCTAAAGCTGAGTTATTGGACGCAGTTTTCCGAAATTCCTTCACCAGGGAAGACGAATGGGCTATTCCAGAATTTGAAACACGAACAGCTGCTAGCATGAGTTTCTTAGAAGTAGATACCTTAGGGGTTGCGAAGCAACTCAAATCGCTTTATACGGGCAAGTCTTCAGGTCCAGATAGTATACCGATTAGGTTCCTTTCAGATTACGCTGATACAATAGCTCCCTACTTAGCAATCATATACAACCGCTCGCTCACCGATAGATCTGTACCTGCAGATTGGAAAATTGTGCAGGTCGCACCAGTGTTTCAGAAGGGTAGTAGGAGTAATCCATCGAACTACAGGCCTATATCATTGACGTCGGTTTGCAGTAGGGTTTTGGAGCATATATTATATTCAAACATTATGAATCACCTTGAAGGGAACGATCTATTGATACGTAATCAGCATGGTTTCAGAAAACATCGTTCTTGTGCAACGCAGCTAGCTCTTTATTCGCATGTACTAATGGTCACTATCGACAAGGGATCTCAAGCTGATTCCGTATTTCTACATTTCTGGAAAGCTTTTGACACCGTTCCTCACAAGCGACTCCTAATCAAGCTGCGGGCCTATGGGGTATTGTCTCAGTTGTGCGACTGGATTTGTGATTTCCTGTCAGGAAGGTCGCAGTTCGTAGTAATAGATGGCAAATCATCGAGTAAAACTGAAGTGATATCAGGTGTTCCCCAGGGAAGCGTCCTGGGACCTCTGCTGTTCCTGATCTATATAAATTACCTGGGTGACAATCTGAGCAGTTCTCTTAGGTTGTTCGCAGATGATGCTGTAATTTACCGTCTAGTAAGGTCATCCAAAGACCAGTATCAGTTGCAAAGCAATTTAGAAAAGATTGCTGTATGGTGTGGCAGGTGGCAGTTGACGCTAAATAATGAAAAGTAAGAGGTGATCCACATGAGTTCCAAAAGAAATCCGTTGGAATTCGATTACTCGATAAATAGTACAATTCTCAAGGCTGTCAATTCAACAAAGTACCTGGGTGTAAAAATTACGAACAACTTCAGTTGGAAAGACCACATAGATAGTATTGTGGGGAAGGCAAGCCAAAGCTTGCGTTTCATTGGTAGGACACTTAGAAGACGCAACAAGTCCACTAAAGAGACACCTTACACTACACTCGTTCGTCCTCTGTTGGAATATTGCTGTGCGGTGTGGGATCCTTACCAGGTGGGATTGACGGAGGACATCGAAAGGGTGCAAAAAAGGGCAGCTCGTTTTGTACTATCATGTAATAGGGGAGAGAGTGTGGCAGATATGATACGCGAGTTGGGGTGGAAGTCAATAAAGCAAAGACTTTTTTGTCGCAGCGAGATCTATTTACGAAATTTCAGTCACCAACTTTCTCTTCTGAATGCGAAAATATTTTGTTGAGCCCAACCTACATAGGTAGGAATGATCATCATCAAAATAAAATAAGAGAAATCAGGGCTCGAACAGAAAGGTTTAGGTGTTCGTTTTTCCCTCACACTGTTCAGGAGTGGAATGGTAGGGAGATAGTATGTTTGTGGTTCGATGAACCCTCTGCCAAGCATTAAATGTGAATCTCAGAGTAATCATGTAGATGTAGAAGTGGTAGTAGAGAACTGCTACAAGCAAGGTTGACTTGCAGAGCTTAACATTTAGAACTGCATGGGAATGGAATAATTATTAACATAACAGACTGTGACAACAGACATTTCCATCTGTCAGCCTCTGTTACAGAGGAAACCAAATTAAACATTACACAGGAGCAGATGAATTGGCCAGAGAAGCCACTAGCTATCCTTCTAGTCAGAAATTTGACCTGCGTGAATGAAATGTTGCATTCTACCCTGATCCTACCCATAAATTGGCTAATAAGCACACAAGAGGGACACATTCCAGTAGTGCAAACGCTATCATACACAAAGCAATATTGGTAGGAGCAGCAGTACACAATCAAGAAAATAAGTGTCACAGCCACAGGCATCATTTTGGTGTTGTGTCTCTTTCGTGCAGCTTTTGCCTACCTTAGGCAGAGGACCACTCGCCGATGTGGTCCTCCAGTGCATCAGATACCACTGAACTGGTTAACCTTTCGTACAAGGGGTGCGAGAAACTGTGTATAGTAATAAGATAGCAGTATTGTAGTATACAATTAATTGTGATTCGAAAGACAAGAGGCCTTGAGTGGCATTAAAATGACCACTTACAGTACAAGATGCCATAAGGGTGCAATGATTAGATATTCATATAAATAGTTGTTTAGTGCTTTTGAATGATTAATGCTTATGAGGTAGCTTCAAAAGAGGATGGAGGTTTTGTGTAGTAGTGTAACGATGGATGGGTGAGCAGATGGAGTAATAACTGTAGGGGGAATGTTGGACTTCTGAGCTTTGTTGCTTAATTTAACAGTAAAATTTTAAATAATATATGACATAACTATGTATGTGAAATCTTCTGTTGCAGAAAGGTCATGGGTTCAGACCCAGGATTTGTGTATTTCCATAAATGGTAGAAATGTATTGCAGTTGCTAATTTTGGCCAGTACGGGTGAGAAGTACCTCCATTACAGCCGCATGTGAAGCAAGCAAGGAGGTGCGAAGGCAAGCAAGCTTGTTTGCACCCCACAAAGCCCCCATACTGGGCAATTATGTTGACACTGCAGAAAGGTCATGCATCTATGAACTGGCCCGCAGCACATTTCCACATCATTGAAACACAAAGGTATTGATCCATACAAGCCTGGACACAGTGTATTGGCACAACAAGTTTGCTATTAATAACTTTAAATGCCCTCCAATTCTAGCAGTTATGCTAAGCCTGGCAGCATCCCCCACGATATTGGGTCCACACAAGTCTCCACCGCATCATGGGCCAGCCACCAGACCGGTTCGCCTTACTGGCACTGCTCCCTCAAGGCCACATATTGCTAACTTTGGCACACACTGCCAAATGGGTAAACAGTGTTAGCCCAGCAGAACCTAGGCAGCAGAGGAAATCCTGCCGCCACAACTTTCCAACATGAACGGCAAAGCAACGTCAGTAAACCAAGCATATACAGGGGGCATATATAGGGGCAATGCAGCACTTCAACATTTGTAACTCAAGACTAAATAAAAGATGTTATATCTTGCAGTAAGAGTTTTCTTAGTTACTCCTCCCCAGCACAACCATCTCCAGAACCTGCCACTCTGTCTCTAGCCACAGCAGCCCCACTCACCCCCTGGCCACTACAATTTATTGTGAACTGTAGAACCACTGCAATTTGATGTGTACAATACTGCTTAGAGGTGAATGTGTTAAAAATATGTAGTTATTCAATTCAAGCTTTGTAAAATGTATGTTGAATGTTTACGAACTGTTGTACATGCATAAAGTTAATAGTATACTGAATAATAGAGTAAATAAATGACAGTGCACATTCAATATGTTTATCTTGGTAACCATTCGGAATAGAGCTTCAGACGACTGCTCCTGTTATATCCCTGAATACTGACTATTCCTCCTGGGACATCCTTTACAGCTCAAGCACACACAGCAATTAAAAAAAAAAAAAAAAATAATAATAAAAAAAAAAAAATTCTATGAGAAATCTTGCCGTATTCGAGGGGGCGGGGGGGGGGGGGGGGGGGGGGAGAAGCCAACTATTTGTGAGAATTAATACTCTCACTCGCAGCAGTTTAAGCTGTGCTCTTAGTTTTCTGCATAGTCACACCCTTCAAAATGGCAATTTATTTGGAAAAAACAGTATATTTTACATCAGTTACTAAGACAATCACATAAAACGTTTAATAACACACTGCTTACATCCTTTGCATCAAACTCACGACCTCATGTGTGACCTCACAGTTCAAAGCAGATAATACAGAGAAGGGCAACATGACACGAGGGAGTGTGTGTGTCAGAGACGCTGAAGAAACTGAGCTAGCAGACTCTTGAGGATAGAAGTTGACTATCCCAAGAATGTCTACCAACAAAGTTTCGAGAAACAGCTTTACATGATGACTCTCACAATGCATTATAACTCGCTACATACTGATCACATAGGGATTGAAGGAACAAGATTAGATTAATTACAGAACGTACAGGAGCATCCAAACAATCATTCTTCATGCCCTCCATACATGAGTGGAACAGGAGGAAGCTATAATAATTGGTACAATGGGATGTGACCTCTGCCAATCAATTCACAGCAATTTGCAGAGTATAGATGTAGATGAAGAATTGGAATCACACACTAGAATTGACCCAAACATTACTGAATGATCAGCAAAATTAGCACTATCTGCGAGTCCAGAACAATAAAGTAACACTAAATAAATTAATGTAGCTAGCAGTTTCCACTGTTATCACTCTGCCGTCCAGCGACACCACAGTAGCGTCGTGCACAAAATAGCAGTCAACAGCCGGCGAAAGCACAGTGGTGTCGCGAGCATAGTATCGCGCAACGGCCGGCAACAGCACATTAGTATCTTTTGCATTCTGTTGGTTTTTGTTTAGGTAACAATAGGTTACAAATATCAACAAGTTTTTTTTTGTTTTTATAAGTACTTGTGCCCTTTCATCATGGCAGACTAAAGAGACAATACAATTATTTATGATGAATGCGCAAAGCAAAACTTGGAGATTGCCACTACATCGCGTATGTCACATCATGATTCGGTTGATAGACTTTCCGGTCACATAAAGCAACACCCACTAATAGGCCTATGTATTTCCAAAATAAATAAACGAAAATGAAGACACTGCCATGTATGTTAAAAAAAAAAAAATATCTTAACGTGCAAGTCTTGCGGAGTTGCGTTACATCTCAGAGACTGTTTTGCTGCATATCATATGAAAGAGAAATACTAAGTACCAAAGAAAATGCAAATAAATAAACATATGAAACAAATTTTGTATTTATTTATGAATGTATGTATGTCTTCAAAATTTCATGAAAGTAGGGAAACAGGACGGAGAACTTACGAGAACTAACAATGAGATTAGTACAATGTAACAATTTATAATCTCCTGATAACGTCCAGAACGGCTGGCAACAAGCCAAGTAATACGAATTAGCGTTGCTGGCACCAAGCGAATACATTGATACGAAATGTGCGGATGGCAAAGTGTTGTTATTACAAATATTGTGCAGATTTCTGTCTGATAGCTAACTCTTGTTAAATGACAAAATTATATTTACAGCACTATCAGCTTAGATAAGACGTGAGGGTTTTATTAGTAAATATTGACCACATTGGTAATAAATGTATGATGTATGTGATATCAGTGTCTATTATTTAAAATTGGATACATAACCTACATCACCTGTTTATCAAAAATCAGCTTGGTGAAAGTTGGTAGAGATTTATATGATTAATTCTATCTTATGTGAATGTTGGGAATCATTTTGCTGTGCAGATGAAATCTAACATAAGCAATGTGGAAATTTCAAAACATTAGCAAGTTTTTAAATGGTATAAAGTGTGAGCTGCTTCTTTTTTCCATCTCTCATCAAGCACGTAATTTCTTCACTAAATTACAATAGTCACTTTCCATGGATCCCATGGAGAGTGGTATCTGGGAAAGAAGTCAAAAATGTACATTTACCTCAATGTACATGCAAAGCAGTGTAATGATTTCACATTACTATACTTAAGTGCTAAAGCCAATTGTAAACTAAACAAAAGCATCAAATTTAGGAGTTATTGTGATGACAATCCTCAGTGAAGTAGAGGATGTTGTTAAAAACATTGAGTATGATAAATAGAAGTGGGGCCTACTACTTTTTTAATTCAGTTCAACTCTACAAAATTATCTGTACATAATATTTAATGTGCTCCTGTACGTTATACATACATACCCATGTATCTCATTCCTTTCTGTGCTAATGATGGCCCCCTTGAGTCTGTAATAATTATTTGAACATCTGTACAAAATTTCTATAATTACCTGGCGTGGCCCATGTGTGATGCATCATAGACCGTAGGTCCACAACTATACCATTTAATTTCCCGTCCATTTTGAGGTATGAACACTTCCTTTTGCCTTGTAAGGCTGTTGTAAAGCCTTAATTTTGGCCCTTCAGCAAGTTCTGGTGGTTTCCAATTTGGCTGAGTGCGTTTAGCCATCTGCAAGGAATAAGAATGTCGTTATATTTCGGTAGCTACGCAGGTTTTGTTACACTACTTCTCTTTTCGACGGGGACAAATTAATTTCTTTTAATTCACTATTCAGATCCTAAAGCATACTACTATACGTCAGACACGGAAAACGATCAAAGCTCTGGTATGAGCTGAGATGTGTCGCACCCAGCACGCCTACACTTACGGAGGTGGTTGGCACAGTAAAGTGTAGATCAATACTGTCAATATACGTAATACTAAGTACTCATAAATCGTTTCCCAGACGTTATCGGAATACCTAAAAAGTAACGTCAGCGCAACACATGAACACATGACGCAAGATTAGTAGTCAGTCGCTCATCACACTACATGCGGAAGTTGTACAACCTCCCAATAAGACAAAGAACAGTTGTCAATCACTCTGATATCAACTATCACGTCGCTGATAACGAAAAAAATGACAAAAGGATACTACTATACATTCAGTATAATATTAAACAACTGTACACAACAACATACACCTACTTTCGTTCCGTCTTCGCTGTATACCGTGCAGTTTGCACTGATGGCAGTCACGGCTACCAACATATTTTTTTTAAAAAAACAACGGTAGCTGTCCTATAACTTTGCTCTTTCATTATATTTGATCTGGTTATGTGTAATTTATACTGCTTTGCAGAATTGCTTGCTGTTTTTCCTGCGGTTAAACGATCGGTACACTATAATAATTTTATCAGATTCGACAACTGGACAGTACAAAAGCGCACATCTGTGAGGACCGAGCACGGACATATGTATGTCTGTGAATTCAAGACCGCAAGAGGCAAGACTGATCTTTGGCTGTGAAAGCGTGTGCCGCGTCGGGTTGAGGAATGTATTGAGGTGTGTTCAACAGCTGCCAAAATGCTTGATGTTCCTGTATTCACAGACTTATCGCTTGATGATCAAGTAAGTGTATTTCTCTTAAACTATTGATGGGTTATGTAATTTTGTTCCAAACTCGTAAATGTTATGAAGTGTACAATGACATGTGGCAAATCATGTTCGTGTTTCAATATAATTTTTAAGGTTTTTATTAGGTTAATCATTTTTCCCCCGTAGACCAGGATCACGACAAATATATGACCCCTAAACATAACATTTGTGTAATTTGAGTTATCTGCTGTCTCACTGTGAAATGTTTGCACACACCCTTTGTACTCAAGATGATATCTTCATTAGGGAAAATAAACTATTAATATCTAGCGAAGCTGCACAGTTATTAGCAACTGCTCAGACAGCTGTATATAGTTCTTTGGCTAATGTGAACAACCAGAGAAGAGTTCACGGTGTGACAAGTGTTAAGATGGAAATCAGATAATTTACATGTTCAGCAACCAGACAATAGAATTTTACAGTGGCATACCTTCCCTTTTTTTTTGCGCGCGTGATATGCAGTCCATCTGGTTATGTTAATGGGATGACTACTAGAGAGTAAACCTACTTCAATTTTTTGTTTGAGGTAGGTTGGGCCTAGTTTACAGCCCAATGAGAAAATGTTTATTTGGAGAGAAATTATAAATGCCTTCTACAAAATTTGAGTATGTTCCTGTCTTCATGTTCATGTGAATGGCATTTGATTTGAAACAGGTGGTTTCTCTTGTGCAGAGACAAAAAATTTTGTTTAGTCAGATTTAAAGAATGTCAGTGGAGAAACTTGAGATTACAATTAACTATTAAAAACTTGAAAGCAGCTCAGCACATTCATAGTTTCTTATCGGATATATTTAATATTTATATTGAATTTCTTTTTTTGAAAAGACAGGCAAGAACAAAATGGAATTGTAATTATAGGTGATATTTTTATCTATATTTCCATGAAAGGGTATCGATTGATGAGTCGGTGGAGGCATGCGATCCCACCAGTCAGCTTTGACCCATGACATAAGGGTGTTGTGGTGTGTTATGTCATGATGGTGCGGAGTTTAGTTTGAATTGGTTTGTGTTTGTAGATGTTGTATTGTTGTCTTATGGTGCGGAGTTTACTTTGAGTTTGTTGTGTTTGTAGATGTTGTCTTGGTGCGGTTGGTGGTGTCCTCTGATGGCGTGTGAATGGTCCGCATGTTACGTGGCATATTGCGTTCATTTGAGCATCGTTGTCACAGTGTGAATTAATTGGTATTGGCTGTGATTGAAGAATGGAAATTGGTTTCAGTGAGTTAACAATTAATGTTTTTTTGTGATTGCAGTGTCGATTAGTGTTATTGGTTTGCTGTTTGTCGAGCGGTAAGGCGTTTATTTTGTGGCTACTTGTGTGAGGTGTGTATATGAAAGTGAAATTCAACAGTTCATGGTTGCATGCTGAGGTGGGGGATGAGATGATGTCCCTCATAAAGTTTTTTGCAGGTGTTTGGACTGGCGGCCGAAATAGTCATGTGCAGTGTCTATAAAGAGAATATGCGGTTGGCCAGAGTTCTGGCGTATTGGACTAGGGACTGTTAAGCCTACATGTGGCGGTGCCGAAGGGATAACCTTTAACGCTCCATTAGCTGCGGTACCTGGTTCGAAAAGTCTAGGTTGGCCATGAAGGAGATAGTTTTGATATTTTATTTTTTTTACATATCCTCCATCAGTTTTTGTGTGCATGAGACTGATGTGAATGAAAGGGCAGTTTTAGATTGGTTTTCTTTTTGTATGGAAGTTTGTTCTGAATATGTTAATTACAGGGGTAAGTTGGGTGGGCCGTGGATGGTGGTCGAGGTAGAAGTCACAGTTTGGGAAGAGAAAATACGGCAGGGGTAAGTCTCTGGTTAGTTTATGGGTGTGGGGGGGGGGGCATTATTTCAGGGGAGGGGATATGCAGATTGTGTTTCCAGGGTTTTGGAGGGGTGTACATAGAGGGAATTGGTGGTATTTATTGATGAGGATATAGAGGGGAGTATGGTACTTTCAGATGCTTTTTCATCTTATAGGGGGTTGGGGAAGAGGGGTTATGATCATTTCGTTGTCAGTCATAGTTTAGACTTCATGAATTAAGAGACTGGGGCATGTACTAATACAGTAGAGGGGCTTTTGGGGGGCGGTTAAATCAGTCATAGGGAGGGGGAAGAAGTGCTCTTCTAATGTGCAATCTTATTTAAATGAATATTGCTGGCGGAAGAGCGTCCCTGGGGAGTATTGCATTTTTTCGTGGGCTGTTAATAAAATGTATAGGCCAAGGGTGGTTAGTTAAGGGGCTTTTGTATGTGGTGGGGGAAGGTGGATGGGGCAGGTTGTTGGTATGTTTATGGGTGGGGGAGGGGGATGGTTGTTTTATGATTATGTTGTGGAGGATCTGTTTTGTTGCAATTGTCTTTGAGTTGTAGTGTGTGATCAAGTTTTGTTTATTTTCTAATTTTTGTTGGCGGATTTGTGTTTTGAGGGGGTGGGGTTTGGGAATTTGTTTTGTGTGTGTGTGGTTTTTATATATATATATATATATATATATATATATATGTGGTTATAATAGAGGGAAACATTCCACGTAGGAAAAATATATCTAAAAACAAAGATGATGTGACTTAACAAATGAAAGTGCTGGCAGGTCGGCATACACACAAAATTCAAGCTTTCGCAACAAACTGTTGCCTCATCAGGAAAGAAGGAAGGAGAGGGAAAGACGAAAGGATGTGGGTTTTAAGGGAGAGGGTAAGGAGTCATTCCAATCCCGGGAGCGGAAAGACTTACCTTAGGGGGGAAAAAAGGGCGGGCATACACTCGCGCGCGCACACACACACATATCCATCCACACATATACAGACACAAGCAGACATATTTAAAGACAAAGAGTTTGGGCAGAGATGTCAGTCGAGGCAGAAGTGCAGAGGCAAATATGTTGTTGAATGACAGATGAGGTATGAGTGGCGACAACTTGAAATTAGCGGAGATTGAGGCTTGGTGGATAACGGGAAGAGAGGATATATTGAAGAGCAAGTTCCCATCTCGGGAGTTCGGATAGGTTGGTGTTAGTGGGAAGTATCCAGATAACCCGGACGTTGTAACACTGTGCCAAGATGTGCTGGCCGTGCACCAAGGCATGTTTAGCCACAGGGTGATCCTCATTACCAACAAACACTGTCTGCTGTGTCCATTCATGCGAATGGACAGTTTGTTGCTGGTCATTCCCACATAGAATGCGTCACAGTGTAGGCAGGTCAGTTGGTAGATCACGTGGGTGCTTTCACACGTGGCTCTGCCTTTGATCGTATACACCTTCCGGGTTACAGGACTGGAGTAGGTGGTGGTGGGAGGGTGCATGGGACAGGTTTTACACCGGGGGCAGTTAGAAGGGTAGGAGCCAGAGGGTAGGGAAGGTGGTTTGGGAATTTCATAGGGATGAACTAAGAGGTTACGAAGGTTAGGTGGACGGCGGAAAGACACTCTTGGTGGAGTGGGGAGGATTTCATGAAGGATGGATCTCATTTCAGGGCAGGATTTGAGGAAGTTGTATCCCTGCTGGAGAGCCACATTCAGAATCTGATCCAGTCCCGGAAAGTATCCTGTCACAAGTGGGGCGCTTTTGTGGTTCTTCTGTGGGAGGTTCTGGGTTTGAGAGGATGAGGAAGTGGCTCTGGTTATTTGCTTCTGTACCAGGTTGGGAGGGTAGTTGCGGGATGCGAAAGCTGTTGTCAGGTTGTTGGTGTAATGCTACAGGGATTCCGGACTCGAGCAGATTCGTTTGCCACGAAGACCTAGGCTGTAGGGAAGGGACCGTTTGATGTGGAATGGGTGGCAGCTGTCGTAATGGAGGTACTGTTGCTTGTTGGTGGGTTTGATGTGGACGGACGTGTGAAGCTGGCCATTGGACAGGTGGAGGTCAACATCAAGGAAAGTGGCATGGGATTTGGAGTAGGACCAGGTGAATCTGATGGAACCAAAGGAGTTGAGGTTGGAGAGGAAATGCTGGAGTTCTTCTTCACTGTGAGTCCACACATCTTCATGATCTGGACTCACAGTGAAGAAGAACTCCAGCATTTCCTCTCCAACCTCAACTCCTTTGGTTCCATCAGATTCACCTGGTCCTACTCCAAATCCCATGCCACTTTCCTTGATGTTGACCTCCACCTGTCCAATGGCCAGCTTCACACGTCCGTCCACATCAAACCCACCAACAAGCAACAGTACCTCCATTACGACAGCTGCCACCCATTCCACATCAAACGGTCCCTTCCCTACAGCCTAGGTCTTCGTGGCAAACGAATCTGCTCCAGTCCGGAATCCCTGAAGCATTACACCAACAACTTGACAACAGCTTTCGCATCCCGCAACTACCCTCCCAACCTGGTACAGAAGCAAATAACCAGAACCACTTCCTCATCCTCTCAAACCCAGAACCTCCCACAGAAGAACCACAAAAGTGCCCCACTTGTGACAGGATACTTTCCGGGACTGGACCAGACTCTGAATGTGGCTCTCCAGCAGGGATACGACTTCCTCAAATCCTGCCCTGAAATGAGATCCATCCTTCATGAAATCCTCCCCACTCCACCAAGAGTGTCTTTCCGCCGTCCACCTAACCTACGTAACCTCTTAGTTCATCCCTATGAAATCCCCAAACCACCTTCCCTACCCTCTGGCTCCTACCCTTCTAACCGCCCCCGGTGTAAAACCTGTCCCATGCACCCTCCCACCACCACCTACTCCAGTCCTGTAACCCTGAAGGTGTATACGATCAAAGGCAGAGCCACATGTGAAAGCACCCACGTGATCTACCAACTGACCTGCCTACACCGTGACGCATTCTATGTGGGAATGACCAGCAACAAACTGTCCATTCGCATGAATGGACACAGCAGACAGTGTTTGTTGGTAATGAGGATCACCCTGTGGCTAAACATGCCTTGGTGCACGGCCAGCACATCTTGGCACAGTGTTACACCGTCCGGGTTATCTGGATACTTCCCACTAACACCAACCTATCCGAACTCCCGAGATGGGAACTTGCTCTTCAATATATCCTCTCTTCCCGTTATCCACCAAGCCTCAATCTCCGCTAATTTCAAGTTGCCGCCACTCATACCTCATCTGTCATTCAACAACATCTTTGCCTCTGCACTTCTGCCTCGACTGACATCTCTGCCCAAACTCTTTGTCTTTAAATATGTCTGCTTGTGTCTGTATATGTGTGGATGGATATGTGTGTGTGTGCGCGAGTGTATACCCGTCCTTTTTTTCCCCTAAGGTAAGTCTTTCCGCTCCCGGGATTGGAATGACTCCTTACCCTCTCCCTTAAAACCCACATCCTTTCGTCTTTCCCTCTCCTTCCTTCTTTGCTGATGAGGCAACAGTTTGTTGCGAAAGCTTGAATTTTGTGTGTATGTTTGTGTATGTTTGTGTTTGTTTGTGTGTCTGTCGACCTGCCAGCACTTTCATTTGGTAAGTCACATCATCGCTTGTGGTTGATATGTAACTTAAGAAAAGTATCCAATTCCAATTTTTTGGTTTTAGATGGATTTTGGTATCTTGAGCTGTTCAGCTATATAGGTGAAGGGAGGTGTCTTGATTCCAATTTTTGTTGGTTTTGTGGTATTGATAGTTACGGTCTGATTATAATTTTTGGGTGGTGTTGGTTTTTATTTTGTGGTATCAGCAATTGCGGGTGAGCTGTAGAGGTGAAGGGAAGTGACTGATTCCTGTGGATATTGTAAAGGTAGTGGAATGTGGGAATTTTGTGTTGTTTTTATGTCATTGTTTTGTGTGGTCTGGTGTCGTGGTATGTGTTGTATGTGTTAATATTTAGTTTGTGCCCACCCAAAAACCCCCAGTTTCCCGCACTGATCCCATTAGTTTAATTATATTTTTGGAGGGCGATTTTGTTGTTTTTATATGTATTTTCTGTTTGTCATGTTTATGTAATGACATGATAGGCACTAGTGCAACGAGTCACTTTAATAACAGTTTTTTGTTAGACACAATTTCTTCTGGTCTAGTTGTCCCAAAAATTCTGCCCTCTTGCTCTCCAATGCAATGCATTAGAAGATTAGGTGTGATGCAGTTTCTTCCCTCTCATCACGGATCCTACATTTAGGGTCATCTTCTGCTATACCCATTGTATGTAGGTGTTTTTTGAAATTCCCATGACCAGTCATCAGTCCTACCATGAGTTAAATCTCTTTCCTGTTCAAGCCCAGTTTTACAGGGCTTCTTTTAAAACACAGCGTTGGCATCATTACCTTACTGTGTTTTTGTTTATAGACCTTGGTCCAAGTATTCTAAGTGCTGTCTTCTAAGCCAGTTCCATAGTGCTAGTTTGATCATAGTCTTAGTGATTGTCAGGACAGGTTCCGGTCCCATGAATGGAGTCTTTGCCCCCCATCCTGTCCAATGTGTCGGCTTGTTAGTTGCCACCAATCCCTGAGTGGGCAGGGACCCACACTAGGTTTACCGTATTGATTCCTCCTAGCTCGACCAGAGCCCTGTGACATTCTGCAACAATCTTCGATTTTGTTGCAGGAGCGGCCAATGAATTCAGGATTGACAGGCTGTCTGATATAGATGCTACAGTCCTTGTAGCACCTGTGCATATTCTCCACCATACACACCTTTATTGCATTAATTTCAGCTTGGAATACCCTGGCCAGTTTTCCTAGAGAGAGGATGCCCTCCAGTTGGAAATACGGAAGCATCCGATCCCGCCCATCTGCTTTGACCCATGATGTCACAACGACCATAAACCATGATTCCAATATGGCGCATATGAAGTCGGTACGTACACATTATGAGGACGAAAATACATCGAAAAACACACACACACTTTCCACAAAAAGCCTAATAACACTAACGGGACAAATGCGGGAAATGGGTTGTTTTTGGGTGGGGGCAAACTAAATATAAACAAATTTAGACACCCACCCCCATACAAAACCACACAAAATGACGAAAAAACAGGCATCACAAAACTCCCCAAATACCACTAAACACAAAATCATCTGGAATCGGATACTTCACTTGACGTATGTAGCTTAACAGCAGCTCCCGATCCCATAAATTAGGATCAAACACTTCCCTTGGCCTATATAGCTCAAAAACATATCCAGATACCAATATCAACATACACAGCTACACATTGGGATCGAACACTTCTTGTGACCTGCGCACTGTTAATTTTATTCGTCATATCCATTCCTGAACAAAAACAACAACCAATTAATTTTACTAAAATTACCACACGATGTACAGCGAACAACACTAAATTAACCTTCACACAAAATTAACTCACTGAAACGAATTCCAGTACCAACACAGCTGACACTCAAATAATTCTGGATAATGAGCAAAAGCAAACTGAGCCCATTACACCACAGAAACGAAAACCCTGAACGTACCACCAGAGAGCACAACAAACCACAACACGATGACATCTACAAACACACCACACTCACAAACCAAACTCCGTGCCATCATGACGTCACACATAACACCCTTACGTCACGGGTCAAAGTCGTTACGTGGGACCGTCGCTTCCGTCGACCCCTCCAGTCTTGGCAGAACCCCGTACACCCTGGCCCCAGCACCTCGATGTGATTTTGATCCACCAGTGAACCAGAAAATGTCCCCTGTACAGTGTCGAAGTAGTTTTTTTTCCACTGCTCCCTGCTTCCAATTATTATATTGTAAGGCTTGTTGAAGCAGTTGGCAGTTTTTATATAGTTGGCCGACATTTCCCCAGCCATTCCTATATTTACCTTACTCACTATTTTAGTGTATGATTCTGGATATCCCAATGAGATCCAGTTTTTACCAGTTTTGAGTCTGTATGTACCAGCTGTTGCCTTCATCTTGACCCAAAGGTGTAGTGGAGGCATGTCCAGCATGGCTTCCATCCCAGCAGTTGGTTTGGCTCTAATTCCGTCTGTTATGGCTAAGCAGGCCAGTCTCTGCACCTTAGCAAGCTCCTTAGCTGCAACCTGTTGTTCTACCTTCTTCCACCATGCTATGGCCCCGTAGGAGATCCTAGGTCTAACCAACATGGTGTATATCCAGGGCATACCACTGGGGCTTAGCCCCCAGTTTTTGCCACAAGCCCTTCTGGTACCCACAAGTTTACCTTTCACTTTGGAGCAGATGCTCTTAATTTGAGGGGTCCATGTTAGTTTCTCATCTAAGGTTACCCCTAGATATTTCACTATCCCCTTCAAAGGCAGAGTTTCATCGAGGAGCTTTAGATTCCGACTTGAGTTTTGGATGTGCTTCATCGTGAATGGTACCACAACAGATCCTGTTTAATGCACCAGTCTTGCACTATGTCCAGTGCACCTTGTGCCATAGTCCTCACTTTGTCAGTAAATTTGCCAGTAATACTATGACAAGGTCATCTTCGTATCCTTGGCAAAACCATTGTCTGGGATTTAGTTCCTCAATGAGTTCATTCACCATTAGACTCCACAATAAAGGGGATGAAACTCCTCCTTGTGGACAACTCTAGTGGTGTTAATTACCATCTTTTCAGTCATCATGGTGGCCTCTACCTTCCTTCCACTAAGCATGGCCCTAGTCCACCGACACATAGTGGTCCCTAGGTCATGCACCTCTGCTGCCCTAACCATGGAATCGAAGGTTGTTACTAAAGGCCCCCTTGATACCCAGGAAGATGCAGAGGGCTATTTCTTGAAAGTGAAGTGCTTTCTCCACCCTCCCAGTGAGTTGATGGAGCGCTGTCTCACATGATTTATGTGATTGGCATGTGTGTTGGTTTGAATGTAGAGGAGCCCTAGTTAGTCTCCTCTCCCCAAGATGTACATTAACCAGTTTTTCCAATGTTTTAAGGATGGAGGAGGACAGACTGATTGGTCTTGTATCTTTGGCCTTGGTATGATCTCTTCTCCCTGGCTTTCTCTCCTGCATGTTGCAGGAGAGCTGGAAAGATTCCGTCTGGGCCAGGTGGCTTGAACTGAACTGTGGGAATGTTACCACCACCCATTGGATATTTTGAAGTTGACACACTCCTTGGTCTGATTCCTCTCTTAGTGCCTGAGAGCCATTGTCTCTCGGGGATCGCATTCTGCTCTGTTAACTGCCAAAGTGTATTGAGGAAAGTGAGTTTTGAGGAGCAATTCCAGTGTCTCATGTGCTGTCTTTGTATATTCCTCATCCTCTTTTCTCAGTGGGCCTCCTGGATTAGTTGGGGCTCTAGTGAGGACTTTGTGAAGTTTGGCTTGAGCAGCTGTGCCCTCCACTTCCTCACAGAATGCCTTGCAGGATGCCTCCTTTGCTTGTCTAATTGCAAGGTTGTAGTTGACAAGGGCCTCATGATATTTTGTCCTTTGTCCTTTACATCTTGCAAGGTTAAACAGTCTTCGCACCTATTTTCTTTGCATTTCCACATTATTATTCCACCAAGGCATGCTCCTATTTGTGCACTTCTTGGTGATTGCGCAGTTGTCCTGGTATGAGGTCACTATGGCAGAGGTGACAGCCTCTGCTACTTCCTCAAACTCTGCTGGATTCCTTATCAAGGTTTTAATTTTTGATAAGCTTAAGTCTACGTCCCTTCTATATGTCTCCCAGTCTGTTTTCCAGGAACTCCTGTAGTCCATGGTCTATCTGATTCCCATTTAAACCTTGAATTTAATATACATGTGGTCCAATGAGGATGGCTCCAACACCACATGCCATTGTTTGACATAGCAGCCCATCATCATGGAACCAAAGGTTATGTCAATTACTTCTTCCATTCTGCTATTCCTGATTGTAGGTTCATCACCCTATTCAGGACCTCCAAGTTGTTAGACAAGAGAAATTCAAGAAGGTACCTCTACTGTTGGTGTCCTTGCTGCCCCACACTAGGTTGTGGGTATTGGCATCACATCCAGCCAACAGTTGGTCACCTTGCTGATGGCAAGCTTCTGTCAGTCTCCTCACCTCCAAAGGAGGAGGAGAGCTGTCTTTGTAAGGAAGGTATGCTGAGCCCAAACCAGTTTCCCTCGTGATACCTTCCTCATGTTGCTGCATCCTGATAGTCACCAGATCCCTGGAGCAGAAATCCATCATTGGCATGAAAGAAATTCCATTTCTCACATAGATGCATGTTCTGGAGTTTCTTAGATTTTTGGCATAAATCAGCTTACCTCCAGTGCCATCGATGCCTGATACACCCCCTTTATATAAGTAAGGTTCTTATATCAGGGCCACGTCCATTTCCTGTCTCCACAGGCAGCGGCTCAGGGCAGCAGTGGCCCCTTTACTGTCTGAAGATTAATCTGCAGCACCTCCAGTCTTGCTGCCATCGTTGCCTTTGAGGTCCTTGATTACCCTGATGGTGATCTGCGGGTTCTCTAAAATCAATTTCATGTCTCGCTCTTGCATGGCCTTCAGAGACTTCTATCTGACCTCCACCACCAGGGTTCATCCTTCTGGTACAGCCTTCTGGTTGATTACTCTCCAATCCTTTTGGGTTGTGGATCCCTATTTTCTCAAACAGTCTTTGGAGAGAGATCCTTGAGGATCTCTGATACCCATATTGATTCCTAACGATCTTTGGTACCCGTATTGATTCCTTTGTAGTCCTAAGAAGCTCAGCTGCTGTCTTGACCAGCAGCTTCACATCCTTTCACGGGGATGTCGTGGGTACCTTGTCCTTGAGCCATTCCACCGTATGCGACCCCTCGCAGACAAAAATGAGGGTACCACGATCTAGATAGACCCTCCTGAAATTGGGTCCTGGATCAACATCCCCCACCCCAATCTTCTCAAAAGGCCCATCTGTATGAACTGCTCCTGCTTGGAGCTGATGCCTACCAGTAGATAGCCTTCTTGGATAACTGCCATCTTAAAAACGGAGACTGCAGTACTATAGGTCTGTTTCCTTATTTCTTGCCTCGGCTTTTTCTGGACTCGCTTATCCTGAGAGGAGGGATCATTGGATTCCTCCCTTATTCGCTTGTTATCTGTCTTCGACGTTGTGGGGGTCTGTGTATCCCCTTCAATGCAAGACAGTTTTTTCTTGGGGGTCTTGGGCTCAAGCCCTTTTGATTGCCTCCACTTATGTTCGAGAAGCCATTCTTTGCCTTCCTTTTGTTTCTGTTCCCTGGGAAGTTTCCTCCTCTGGGACCCAGACAAGGCTTTTTCTTGATTGATCAAACTTCTCAGGTACAGTCCCACTTCTGGCTCAGGTCTAGACCGTGATTCAGTAGTGGGAGTGCATTCCATAAGTCCTGACCCCGATGTTTGGGTGTCTGAGGTCTGTTTGTTTTAATTTATTTTCTTCTGTCGTGTCCATCTTGGTGCCACAAGATTTGGGGATCTACACAGTCCACACCACAGTAACTCTGCGCGGTGAAAGGCTACTTACTCAGGGAGGTCGCCCGGTATCCCTGAGGCTTCAGTTCTGGAAAAAAGCTCAGGTCATAGCCTTCTATAAGAAGGGTAGTAGAAGTGATTCACAAAACTGCTGTCCAGTGTCTTTGACATCGATTTGTTGCAGAACCTTATAACATGTTCTGAGCTCAAACATAAAAGGGTAGCTCAAACAGAATGACCTCCATGCCGACCAGCATGGATTCCTAAAACGTTGGTCATGTGAAACCAACTTGAATGTTTTTCACATGACACCCTGAAAGCTTTGGATGAAGGCAGTTAGGTTGATGCTGTATTTCTTGATTACCGAAAAGCATTTGGCTCAGTATCACACCTACACTTATTGTCAAAAGTTCAATCGTGGAGTGCAAAGTGAAATTTGTGACTGGATTGAGGACTTTTTGGTAGGGAGGACGGAGCATGTTACATTGGACAGAGGGTCGTCAAATGTAGAGTATTGTTGTGTGTGCCCCAGGGAAGTTTGTACTGCTCATGCTGCATATCAGTGACCTTGTGGACAACATTAATAGTAACAGATTTGTTGCAGATGCAGTTATCTGTTATGAAGTACAATCTGAAAGAAGCTGCATAAGTACTAAGTCAATCTCGATAAGATTTCAGAGTGGTACAAAGAGGGGCAACAAATGTCCAGAAATGTAAAACTGTGCACTTCACAAAAAAAGTATCCTATGACTATTTCAATGAATCACAGCTGGAATCAACCAACTCATACAAATGCTTGGGTGAAACACTTTTTTGGGATGTGAAATGAATAATCACGTAGGCTTTGTCTTGGGCAGAGCAGGGGGGCAGACTTTGGTTTATTGGTAGAAAACTGCGGAAACCAAATCTGTCTACAAAGGAGATTGCTTACAAATCATTTGTGTGACCAGTTTTAGAATATTGCTCAAGTATGTGGGACCTATCTCTAATGACTGACAGGGTATAATGGATGTATACAGAGAAGGGCAGCAAAAATAGTCACAGGTTTGTTTGACCTGTGGGAGTGTTACCAAGATGCTGAAGAAATGGAACTGGCAGTTTCTTGAAGATAGACACAAATTAATCTGAGAAAGTCTACTATCAAAGTTTCAAGAATTTGCTTTAAATGATGACTCTATGAATATACTACAATCCCTCATTTATCACTGACATAGGAATCATGGGGATAAGATTGGAACAATTACAGCACGCACACAGAGGCATTCAGTCAATCATTCTTCCCATGCTCCATATGTGAATGGAATGGTTGAATACCAAATAACTGGTACAGTGGGGTGTACCCTCTGCCAGGCACTTCACAATGATTTGCAGAGCATAGATGTAGGTGTAGAGCTTACAGTAAACTTTTTTTCTCTCCAGGGTTTACAGTAAACCAACTCCTTCATTAGATACTGCTTTGCCAGCCTGCAGTCACTTCCCCACTTACCTTACACCTTAGGCTATGCTGCAGGTCAGTATGTTACCACAAACTACATTCCAAAAATTAATACAGATCAAAAAAAAGTATTGTCAGTTCTCTGTTATCTTTCTGTTTCCACACATTTGATGTCACATGCTGCATGGTCATTAGCTTACGGAATGAAGCCAACATTGGGTATCAGTAGTTTCAGTTGACTCTGTTTTTCTCAGCTCACTTCTTGTCCTTTGATTTATTGTCCTGAATTTATGGACATTTAATTCTCCTACTTTGTCGATTCAGGTTTTATTCCTATAATGCCCATTATGTGATGTAGGAAGTTTACTTCTCTTTGTAAGAATAGTGATTTTTGGGAAATTAGTGTTAATTTACTTTTGCTGTAATCTCTTCAGCTCTTGTTTATTCATTTATTGTAGCTCCCTACAATACCCAACATTTTTTGTCAGCAGTTAAGTTTCTACATTTATTTTAGGTTAAATAATAATGACACTTAATAAACCGAAACATTAGCATGGCGTTCTCTCTCTCTCTCTCTCTCTCTCTCTCTCTCTCTCTCTCTCTCTCTCTCTCTCTCTCTCTCTCTCTCAAGAAGCCTTTCGCCAAAAGCTCATATGCAACTGTCTTCATCATGCCTATCTGCAATTCACCGTGTCAGGTTTACAGTGAGTAGCAACCTATCCTTTTCTAATATTGTTGTTAGTCTTATTTAAATTAGTTAGCATTTGACATTTAAGGTCGAAAGGTGTGAAGTTGTGACAGGTATCGTCTGCAACCTGTTGCCACAGTGCATCATGGAAGCAGTAGAAATTAACTACAAAGTCTCTATCTCTACAAAAATTATATAATTAAACTCTGAATTTCACGTATGTTTTCAAATATCTGCAGTGCCTCTAAACATGTCAAAAATCTGTTCCTAATTTTGATTTGGATCAGAATTAGAAATTTTCAAAACTTCTTGTCAGGTGAAACACCTTCATACTTATATGTCAAGAACTATCTGCCCGTTGAGTGTCAGAATGCTTCACTTGGCACTAGATCTTTCCAGGATTCTTATTCAATTACATACAATACTGATAAAGTCCAGAAGATGTGTGTTTCGTGGTACTATCGTTGATGTCACTCAGCACCTATTGTGCTGCTCTGTTTACAAGTTGTGACATGAAGTGGATCTGGGCTGAAGGGCCACTTCTGTGCAGGGTTGGGTTGATGCTGCGGGTTGTGGAGAGGGCGCAGACCAGTGACAGCCCAGATAAACGACATAAAAGTAAAATATTTTATTAAAACTCGTGCAACTACACCATAACATTATGGTGCAGTGGGCATGTCACCTCTCAGCACTTCTCACTAAGAGATGCCACCATGAAATCTGTCAATGTGTTGCTTAACACCTCACATCATCTTTAAAGGCTCCCATCCCCTCCCCTTCAGTTTTATAACATCTTAATACTAGAAAACATATCACATAACACTATTCACCCTGTAGTGTACACACACATGATCCAGTCTAATGGGATCTGCACTACTGAGATGTAATCTGAAGGTTGATGAGGGCTGCACAGTTATTGTGATACATGTGGTCACAACTCATAGAGTTTATGTACCTATGGATATAGCATAGACTACTATGTGTGTTCTCAACATCAAAATGAGCTACTCACGTGATTTTGGGATGACGCTGCGTGTCTACAATTTGCAGTAATAGTGAAACTTGAGTATTATATGTATTTGCCTTGTTTTATATATGTTACTGCATGTTTCAATTTTAGTAACAGCTATGCTGAAGTGTTGTTGTTGCTACAGATGTATTGAGAAACGTGCGAGAGAAGGACCAGTTACTTTTCGTAGATGTGTTCAATTGTAAATGTCATATTGATATGAGGCACTTTATATGTTGGAAAAAATTGAGACGTGGTATTATAAACACCTGGATTGTAGACCCAAGTTGTGATTTTATGGCCATGTGTTTACAAGATAAGTGATGGATTAATTTGCAAGCGTGTTTGAGTAAACTGCCAGTCAGTGTATACGTACTGGTACTACGTTCACATGCAGATAAAATTTATGCACAACAGTCTGATTAAATTCCTCTAATACAGGCTCTCAAATCCTTGTTTGTACCTAAGTATTTGTGTGTGAAACAGTTTCCTATATAGTCTCTTTTTAATGTAATTAATTAGAACAGAGATCTGACAATATGAAAAAGTGCAATAGAAAACGCAAAAATAAATAAAAAAAAATAAAAAATGGCATCTGAACTTTAATACTGTGGTGAAAAAGCATAATACCATTGTACTTCACATCATTAAGCTAGCTTCAGCTCCTTGTATCAAATTGTTTAAAGATGTCTGCGAATTGTGTGTGTAATATTTCACAGTACTTTTGAAGATGGTCTGTCTGTAGCAGTGAAGTAATAATACTTAATATGCTAAGCATTATTTGGTCTTAAATGCACTGTCCCAAAATCATGTGACTTTAACTGCAGATGTTGTAGGCAGAATTCTCTTTCTGTGCATCCAAATTCACACTCCAACAACAGTCTGAGGTTGCTTTGCCCAATACTGCCGCACATGCTGTAGCATCTGTTTCACCAAAATAAACCATTCTTGGGTTGCTGTGAGCTGCTTCTGAGGATTTTAAGCCAAGCTGAGTGTCATTGAGATGGCCTAGATCAAATTTTGTCTTGGGGGTTCTCCTACCAGTTTTTCTGGCCAGTACAACAGTGGCTGCATGATCTCTAAGCTATTGAAACCTGTAATGGTGGCTGTCTCACAAATTGTCCTGTTAATTAATAACCCACTGCCATGCATGTCAGTTTCTCTATCTTTGTTAATAGCAATTTGCTGTCACCATGATGATGTTGTACACTGAGTAGATCTAATGTAGCTCTGGTTGTTAGAAGTGTAATTGAGACTCCATAATGTCAGGCACACAACCCTGGCTATCTGTTTTGCTTGGTAACAACTGAACGTTTTTGGCAAATTGTAATCCTTTCTATCTGACAGTGCGAGAGTTCCTCCGTCGTCATTACTATGTACCTATCCGCAACCTCTGATATCGGGCAACATTTCCCATGTTCTTACCTCCACAAATCATTATAAGGTTCCCCACCTTAGTGTGTAATGGTGAAACACCTAAACTTAGTGTGACCGTTGCCAGTGGGAAACTGAACCACCTCATATAGTCATGCTTGCTTCATCCTAACATCCACTGTTACTGTGTGAAAGTCTGACAGTAAATTTTGCTTGTTCAGCCCTGCCATGAGTCGCAACTCTGGTGTTAGCTCCTCTTGTACCTCCAGTAAACCAGTCACATACTTCTCTGTTGCTAATAACTCAGTACTAACTGTCAGTTAACAATTGTAGCAGCCTTGCAACTGTTAAACTTTCTGTTCATCACATCCATTCAGTTGTGCGTAATTAGTAGATACTGATTCACAGTGTCAAGCGATGACTTCGCTTTCTGTACTACTTCAGTCCTCAGTTTCCTTAAAGCATCCATATTATTAAACACCTCCATTTCCAAACTTCTCAACTGTATGGTATGCTCCTCCACACCACCTTGTTCCCTTTTGCCATTCCCTTTATTCTTTTTATGATACCATTTAGCTCCCTGTTGTCACTGTCATCTGCAGTTCTGAACGTGGTTTTCACTATCCTTCCCCCAGCAGCTACCCAACCCATCTTGTGTCATTGCAACATGTGTGGCACCACATTTATCACTTGCTATATTTGCTTCTATAATCATTTTTAGGACTTTTGCAGTTTATCGTACTCCTCCCCATTGCTCTGAATACCTTTTCTTTCTGCTTCATGTCACAACCCTGAAAACATATCCTCCAACCTCCTCATCTTGTTTATCATCTCCCATGCATTAAAAACCAGTCTCAGCACCCATTTATGACTGGTGGGAACCAAATCCTCTTGCCTGGTAAAAGGCACTCCACATTACATTCACTGATATCACAGTGCCCCCACTCCACTCTCGGTGAAAAGGTGAAGCAACCTGGGAACTGAGAGCCATACTTACTTTCCCTTCCCCATTCAGACCCACTTCTTACACATACATTGACAGTCAACACGAGACGTTAAACTACAATAACTGTGGCACACACAAACTTATTCCTTACATCTCTTTTGTAACATTATGCTGCTTCCCAACAATCACACTCTCCACACACCCCCTGCGGGTCCGGGGATTAGAATCGGCCCGAGGTATTCCTGCCTGTCGTAAGAGGCGACTAAAAGGAGTTTCAACCGTTTCGCCCTTCCATGTTATGGTCCCCCTTGGGGTTTGACCTCCATTTTTCAAAAGTCCACAGAAGTACGAGCCTTTTGGGGAAGGACACCTTACATGGTGTACCACTGGTCCTAAGTGCACTAAGACCTTGGCACTCAGCCTTGCACCGGCGTTGTCACCATACCCACTATTCCTCAAATTGGGCCTCAACGCCTGATGGGTTGTCCAAGTTACGCCCATAATGCATCTCCATCTGCACCAGCGATCATGATGGACTTTCCATGGCACCAGAAATCCAGCACGGTAGCCAGCCCGTTGTGGTGGGGTCGTCATGTACCCTCTAGGTTGTAGCCCCCTGACAACACAGGGATCGTACTGCCGATACCTGAGCTGCACCCTCCCCACGTCGGCCAAGGAGTAGATGCCCGTCTCCTTGGGGCATCAGGACTCCCGGCAATGGTCATCCTGCCAGGTGGCCCTTGCTGCGGCTGGGTGGCGCCCGTGGGGAGAGCCCCTGGTCGGAGTGGGTGGTATCGGGGCGGATGTTTCGCAGATGAAACGTCAACACGTATCGGGTCGCTCTGCGGCCGAGTCTTTCAAAAGAAAAGGTACCGTTTCTAGTTCTGGTTCTCCTGCCCTTTCCCCCTTGGCCACTCCATGGGAGGAGGGACAGACCCGCCGGCTTGGGGCGAAGTACTTCCCCCGCTATTTGGTCTGTTCTCGAACCGATGGGGGGACGTTCGCCACCTCCAAGCCCATGTTCTTTGTTCAGCACATTGAGGACGTCTTCGGGGAAATCGAGGCTCTCAGCAAGATGCGATCCGGGTCCGTTCTTATCAAGACCACCTCCGCCACACAGTCGGCGGCGCTCCAGGTGTGCGACCGCCTAGGGGACATCCCAGTATCCATTGTCCCACATCTGGCACTAAATAGGACACAGGGGGTTATTTTTCATCGTGACCTCCTGCTACAATCTGATGAGGAGCTCAGGGCCAACCTGGAGCGCCGCGGCGTGTATTTCGTCCGGCGAGTCCAGCGCGGCCCCAAAGACCATCGCATCGACACCAGGGCCTTTATCCTCGCCTTCGAGGGGGATGTTCTCCCGGAGAAGGTCAAGGTGATGTGCTACCGGTGCGACGTGTGCCCTTACGTCCCGCCTCCTATGCGCTGTTTTAGGTGTTTGCGCTTTGGGCACATGTCATCATGGTGTGAGGCTGAGCCCCTTTGTGGCGATTGTGGACGTCCTCTTCGTGAGGAACATACATGCACCCCACCACCTCGGTGCATTAATTGTCCTGGCGTCCACTCGCCTAGATCCTCAGACTGCCCCGCCTATCAGAAGGAGAAAAAGATACAAGAAATTAAAACTTTGGATCGGCTCTCTTATTCTGAGGCCAGGAAGAAATATGACCGCCTTCATCCCGTGCCATTGACCACTTCGTTTGCCTCAGTTGTTTGCCGCGGTATCCTCACCCCTATCCTGTCCTCCCTCCGCCTCCTCCGCCCATCAGGGGGCTCTGCCTCCGCCTCCCAAATCCCTCCCTTCCAAATCCTCCTCCCCCGTGGCCCCCACCCCCTCTGCCCCAGGGGCCACCCTTCCTCCTCCTCCTCCTCCTCCTCCTCCCCCCACGCCACCTGAGAAGCGATCCTCTTCTCAGGCGTCCATCGGGGAAACGTTCCGGACCCCAGCTTCCGAGGTCCGGCGTTCCAAAACGGACCCCGCGCGTGAGGACCTTCTTCGGGTCCAGCCCACCATCCCTGTGCCTCCTCGGCCTTCCAAGAAGGCCTCAAAGAAGAAGTATCTATCCCCCTCTCCACCCCGGCACGTTTCGTCTGACGCTTCATCTGTGAGTCGCTGCTCCCGGCCGTCCTCAGTTTCGCCGGGACGCTCTGCTGCCAGGCGCTCCGCCGGCCTTTCGTCGGCAAATGATGCGGCCCCTCCTACACAATCAGGGACAGCGGCCGCAGCTGGCGACGAGTCAATGGAACCGGATCCGCCTCCCGTCGGTTGTAGCATTGTTCCCTCGCAACCTGGCCCTCCGCGGCCGTCGAGGTGACCAGCTCTTCCCCCGTCTCGTTCCCCCAACTTTTTCACTAGCGATGGCGTTGTTTCATTGGAACATAAGAGGTATTCGATCTAATCGGGAGGAATTACAACTGCTCCTCCGCCTGCACTGTCCGCTTGTCCTTGGTCTCCAGGAAACCAAGTTGCGCCCGACTGACCGTATTGCCTTTACCCACTATACCTCGGAGCGGTATGACCTCACCCCTGTGGACGGTATCCCAGCTCATGGTGGGGTCATGTTGCTCGTTCAGGACGATGTCTATTACCATCCCATCCCATTGACCACCCCACTCCAAGCAATAGCTGTCCGCATTAATCTTTCTGCTTTTACTTTTTCAGTTTGTACCATCTACACTCCACCGTCATCTGCTGTTAGTCGGGCTGACATGATGCACCTGATCGTTCAGCTTCCCCCGCTGTTCTTATTGTTTGGCGACTTCAATGCCCATCATCCCCTTTGGGGCTCTCCTGCATCCTGTCAAAGAGGCTCACTCTTGGCGGATGTCTTCAACCATCTCAATCTTGTCTGCCTTAATACCGGCGCCCTGACTTTCCTCTCGGACTCTACTCATACCTACTCCCACTTGGACCTCTCGATCTGTTCTACCACTCTTGCCTGTCGGTTCAAGTGGTATGTCCTTTCTGACACCTATTCGAGCGACCACTTCCCCTGTGTCGTTCGTCTCTTGCACCACACCCCATCCCCATGTCCTTCGAGCTGGAACATACTGAAAGCTGACTGGGGACTTTACTCCTCCCTGGCGACCTTTCCAGACCACGATTTTCCCAGTTGTGACAGTCAGGTCGAATACCTCACGGCTGTTATTATCAATGCTGCCGAACGTTCCATTCCTCGTACTACTTCTTCTTCACGTCGCGTTTCCGTCCCCTGGTGGAACGAGGCTTGTAGGGACGCTATCCGTGCTCGACGACGTGCTTTACGCACCTTTCGCCGCCATCCTACATTGGCGAATTGTATTGAATACAAACGACTCCGAGCGCAATGCCGTAGAATCATCAAAGACAGCAAAAAAGCTTGTTGGGCCTCTTTCACCAGCTCCTTTAACAGTTTTACTCCCTCTTCCGTCGTTTGGGGTAGCCTGCGCCGGCTGTCGGGCATTAAGGCCCACTCCTCGGTACCTGGCCTGACCTCAGGTAATGAGGTCCTTGTTGATCCTGTGGCTGTCTCCAACGCCTTTGGCCGCTTTTTCGCGGAGGTTTCAAGCTCCGCCCATTACCACCCTGCCTTCCTTCCCAGGAAAGAGGCAGAAGAGGCTCGGCGACCTTCCTTCCACTCGCTGAATCTAGAAACTTATAATGCCCCCTTTACTATGCGGGAACTCGAACGTGCGCTTGCACTGTCTCGATCCTCTGCTCCGGGGCCAGATGCCATTCACGTTCAGATGCTGGCACACCTTTCTCCGGCGGGCAAAAGCTTCCTTCTTCGTACCTACAATCGCGTCTGGACCGAAGGTCAAGTCCCCAGGCGTTGGCGTGACGCTGTTGTTGTTCCTATACCCAAACCCGGGAAGAATAGACACCTTCCTTCTAGTTACCGCCCCATTTCTCTTACAAGCTGTGTCTGTAAGGTGATGGAGCGCATGGTTAATGCTCGGTTAGTCTGGATTCTTGAATCTCGACGACTACTTACTAATGTCCAATGCGGCTTTCGTCGCTGCCGCTCCGCTGTTGACCACCTTGTGACCTTGTCGACATTCATCATGAACAACTTTTTGCGAAGGCGCCAAACGGTAGCCGTGTTCTTCGACTTGGAGAAGGCTTATGATACCTGTTGGAGAGGAGGTATCCTCCGCACTATGCACAGGTGGGGCCTACGCGGTCGCGTGCCCCTTTTTATTGATTCCTTTTTAACGGATCGAAAGTTTAGGGTACGTGTGGGTTCCGTATTGTCCGACGTCTTCCTCCAGGAGAACGGAGTGCCTCAGGGCTCCGTCTTGAGCGTAGCCCTTTTTGCCATCGCGATCAATCCAATTATGGATTGTATTCCACCTAATGTCTCAGGCTCTCTCTTTGTCGATGACTTCGCGATCTACTGCAGTGCCCAGAGAACATGCCTCCTGGAGCGCTGCCTTCAGCGTTGTCTAGACAGCCTCTACTCATGGAGCGTGGCAAATGGCTTCCGGTTCTCTGCAGAGAAGACGGTTTGTTTCAACTTTTGGCGATATGAAGCGTTCCTTTCGCCATCCTTACATCTCGGTCCCGTTGTTCTCCCATTCGTGGACACAACTAAGTTTCTAGGGCTCACGTTGGACAGGAAACTGTGTTGGTCTCCACATGTCTCTTATTTGGCGGCCCGTTGTACACGTTCCCTTAATGTCCTCAGAGTTCTTAGTGGTTCATCTTGGGGAGCGGATCGCGCTGTCCTGCTTCGCTTGTATCGGTCCATAGTCCGGTCGAAGCTGGATTATGGGAGCTTCATCTACTCGTCCGCTCGGCCATCCCTCTTACGCCGGCTCAACTCCATCCACCATCGGGGGATACGCCTTGCGACCGGAGCCTTCTACACTAGTCCTGTCGAGAGTCTTTATGCTGAAGCTGCCGAATTACCATTGACCTACCGGCGCGACGTACTGCTGTGTCGGTATGCTTGCCGGATGTTGTCTATGCCCGACCACCCCTCTTATAAGTCCTCCTTCGCCGATTCTCTCGACCGTCAGTACGGGTTGTATGTGTCTGCCCTGCTGCCCCCCCGGAGTCCTCTTCCGTCGCCTGCTTCGACAATTGGATTTTGCCCTCCCTACCATCTTCAGAGAGGGTGAGAGCCCGACACCGCCTTGGCTCCAGGCTCCGGGTCATATTTATCTCGACCTCAGCTCACTCCCGAAGGAGGGTACTCCGGCTGCAGTGTATTGCTCACGGTTTGTCGAACTTCGTGCTCGCCTTGCCGGTCACACCTTTATTTACACCGATGGCTCCAAAACCGACGATGGTGTCGGCTGTGCCTTTGTCGTCGGGGCCGCCACCTTTAAATACCGGCTCCTCGACCAATGTTCGAGCTTTACGGCCAAGCTTTTTGCTCTCCATCAGGCCGTTCAGTATGCCCGCCGCCACCGCCATTCATTGTACGTACTTTGCTCTGACTCACTCAGTGCTCTTCAGAGCCTTGGAGCTCCCTATCCGGTCCATCCCTTGATTCAACGGATACAGCAGTCCCTCCATTCTTTCGCTGATAATGGTGGTTCTGTCAGCTTTCTGTGGGTTCCCGGACATGTAGGAGTGCCTGGGAATGAGGCTGCGGATGCTGCAGCCAAGGCTGCAGTCCTCCTGCCTCGGCCAGCCTCCCACTGTGTCCCGTCATCTGACGTTCGTGGGAATGTATGTAAGAGGCTTGTGTCGTTGTGGTGGGATGCTTGGTCATCCCTCCGAGGAAACAAGCTCCGGGCAGTCAGACCGCTCCCAACTGCTTGGACAACATCCTCCCGACTATCTCGGCGCGAGGAGGTCCTTCTGACCAGGTTGCGGATTGGGCATTGCCGGTTTAGCCACCGCTACCTGCTCTCTGGTGACCCGGCCCCGCAGTGCCCTTGTGGTCAGGAATTAACAGTGCGCCATGTTTTATTGTTGTGTCCCCGTTTTAGTCAATTTCGTGTTGTCCTGTCCCTGCCATCTACTTTACCGGATGTTTTAGCTGATGACGCTCGAGCAGCTGCTCATATTCTGCGTTTTATAACTTTAACTGGCTTGTCCAAAGACATTTAACCTTTTTACTTATTTTATCTGCATCTTTGTCAGGTCCTTCTGGTGTCCCCCATCCCCTTGAGTTTTAACAGATTCCAAGTGCTCTAGCAACAGTGACTGGGCGCTAATGACCTCAGCAGTTGAGCGCCCTTAAACCCAACCAAAAAAAAAACTCTCCACACATTAGTGCTGCCTATCTTCATAATCACACTATAACATAACACAAAATGTGCACAATATTACTTCTTATTTCCTCAACCTTAATCCATATTGTATTTCCCTCATGGATCATGCAACATCTTAATTACCAAATGTGTAGCAAAAGACACAGATGTTCCATCAAATCTGACATGAAATGTGTCCCTTGACTTGTGTTACTGTCTAAGGTACATCAATCAGTTGCAACCAGTTACTGACCTTGACTTTCACCACCGTAGTTGCTTTGCATATGTGGTAAACCAGGATATGATCGTATGATGGGATTGGAGGGCAGGGTATGTTTTCTGACAAGGTTAATTTGATTCTAGTTTATCAAACTGAAACTCAGACAGAATAGTTAAGGTTCCCAAAGATGACTGGGACTTGATGTCCCCTTGTTGCTCCAGGTATGGGAAGGTGTCTTCAGCGTGCTGGTTGCAAAGGATTGCATACAGCAGAATCTCAAATGTACTGCTGTGGAAAGCCTGAACTGTCATCATAAATCTCTACCACAGTCTTGGCACAGGTTAGTACAAACCCTGACATTCACTGCTACAATTAAAGAAAACTAAAAGTGGCAATTTAATTTGTCCACAAATGCACATCTGTCAAAAGCTCAGTATATTTAACACAATCCTTCTCTCAGGCGAAACAGTTAGTACATATACCTATTCAGACTGTGCAATCCTTAAAACTTAAAAACCACTACAGTTGCTAGTACAATTAAAGAACAGCCTCCAAAATTACAAATGCACTGGGCCATCATCATAGTGAGCGGCAAGTTTTATAGAAGCAGTCAGCCACATTACAGCTGCAGTAATAAACTTATCAAACAAATTGTAAAAGAATAACTTAGGTGGTAATAATAAAATAACTTCAAAAATGCCCAATGCAGCCTTGGGAAACTGGTAACAAATCCTAAATTAAATAAGGCGATAAGATGAGCTATTGTACTAAAACAGTAGTCAAACACGACTGCTAGGTTTATTAAAAATGTAACAAATATCAAGATGGTCAAGGTAATTTTCATCAAGTAACACCATTAAGTGTGGGCCACACAGAACTGCACAATTCACACTCCACAGTGCCAGTGCAATAGTCACACACAGAGCCAAAAGTTTACTTTGGGTAACAGGATGGCCTCACTGCCTTAACTACCTACCTCACACTGTAACAGGTTTGCCTGTGTACGGCTCCCATCTGCTGTTGCGTACCATGTACTATCGAACAATCATAATGGCTTTGTGGTGAGGGTTAAACACATGTCAGTGTAACTGTACCCAGAATATTAATTGTAGCCAAACCGACAACTTACATTAAATATCTAACTGCATTGGTGTACCACTACTAAATTAACCAATGATTAGGATAACTACCTTTGATGAGGCCCACACAGAAAACTGCCACAGAAGACCAATCAGTTGTATGATACCTGATCCTGTGAAGTTTATCAGACAGGGTGGATGCCACTCAATCATGTGCAGACTCAGCTCATCTCAAAACACAAATCCGTCTCATCATTCAACAACATAATTCAGATTTGCAGCAATCCTTTCACTTTAGAAAGTCCACTTGCTCATTACCAATCTGAGATTACACTCTGCCAGATTTAGTCAAATAATCAGTTACAGAAAATGACCAGGTAGAGGTCATCAAAAGCACAGAGCCACTGTATTGTGTAGGTGTTCACGTCACCTTAACACTCGGCTCCATATGTCAGCTACGTGAACTAAGTGTTAATGAACAATTGGTCACAAACAAAACCAATTAAACACCAAACTAACAACATTGTTAATACAATCACGTCTTACTGTAACAGATTGCAGCAACACGAAGCAAAGTTATACTTTGCAGCAGTGTGCCCTCGGTGCTTATCTTCTTGTAAATGGATGTAAACAGTGACTGAGTTGTAACTCAGTAAATTACAAACACCATTAACCACTTCAACAGCTACAGTGTACCGAGCTACAAATGCACCTGCAAACACTCGCAGTGACAGCGCCACGCTAATGGATTACACTGGCTGGAGCTTCATTGTGGCCTGGGGACTAACCTATCAAGCAGCGGCAATTAAGCAAGTAGTACATACTATAAAAATTTTTACCAAACTCGAAACTACCAAATTGCGATCACCTCTTGAAGTACCAAACAGATTACCAGGTCTATCACAAATGCCAAACACAGGATAGCTGCTGCAGTGTCTGTAGACAACACTGTTATTGCAGTCACCCATAGCAAGCCACTGAAAGCCCTTGTGGCAGTGCTTCATGCTTCTTCACTTCACCAGATGTTGACTCGATAGCAGCACACAAAACACTGCTGATGAACAGACGGTTAAACCGGCAGAGGAAAGTCAGAGGCTATGGTCCGAATTCGAAACTGCTGGAGAGAGAAACAAGTAGCACATTGGGATGGCAATCATTTCCACGTACTGTGAGAAGTGGCCAGTCATTGTTAAATGAAATGGTTTCCCACTGGAGTTTGGTTAAATCTTTAACTATTCTGGACGTGTTAACTCACATGTCTTTGTACCTGTCCCTGTGTGATCTGAACTTGTTTACGTCCGCCAACAGTCCTATGCGTAGGCACATTCAGAGTGCCAGGTAGAAGGACTGGTGGCCCATGTAAACACATTCAGAGCACACAGGTACAGGTACAAAGGCACATGTGTTAACATGTCTAGAGCCGTTAAAGGGTTAAGTGGACCTGGATATCCGTTTCTATCATTTCAAATGGGTTAGTTGCTTCTCGTAGCCTTTTAATGGTACTTGCATATGGTTAATGCCTCCTTGCTGTGCACACTGTAAATGGTTCTTTACCTTTTGGTTCACATCTTTCTTCTTCCAATTCCATCAATACAATTCCACCACCCACTGGTTTGTTGCCGTCTGACCTCCATGCCCAAATAGCATGTGGTCATGCATTTCCCCTAACACTTGTTCTTCAAGCTTAGCTGGTACTTCTGCACGTGCATCCAACCTATGTCACCTGCATAACAGGCAGTCACACGTAAAGAAATGTGGCTGCATCATGTTCAGCTTGCAGTCTGCATCATCAACTTGCACTGTTTGCCACTGGTGCAGTGTGTGTATTACTGTTACCCTCCTGCTCAAACCAGTTGTTTTTCCATGCTTCTTTCCTGCCTTGTGCACAGCTTCACAATGAAATTCACTCATCCTCAACACCCGCCTTGTTAGCCTGTTACAAGTGTCCTTTAACCATGGTAACCATTTTTGAGCTGCATGATTGGCACCAGAAATGTGTAATTCTGTATCTTAAACTCAACATATCTTTCTCTGTAATGAGAGAGTTATTTTCCACCTTCTTCAGTTGTCGTGGAGTGTAAGCCATGGGATGTTCTTCACCATTTGCCATCTGACTTAAAACACATCGCAATGCCTGCTTGGAAGTGTCATATGACAGCACAAACTCCTTTTAATAGTCTTGGAAAAGCAACACCAGGCTCAATGTCCAACCCTCTCGAATGAAGCTTGGCACTCTTTGCCCACTTGAATGTCATGCCATTTTTCAATAGCTGGGTAAGTGGCTGTGCAAAAGCAGTGAACCCTTTCATAAATTTTCTGTAATAGGAGAGCCAAAAAAGGTTGTACCTCCTTACTCATGTCGGGAATCCAAAAATCTTGTATTGCTTATACCAATCTCAAGTATGTCTTTAACTCTTTTGCTGATTACATGCCCTAAGTAACCAACTTCTTCCTAGGCAGAATGACACTTCTCGATGCTTAATGTAAAATGTGCAGTAGGTAACCTTTTAAAAACCTCTATCATTGTATTTGCGTTCCTATATACCTTGAGAACACAATTGTATCATCGAGATACAGCAAGCAGCATTCAGGTTTTAGTCCTCTCAGTAGCCCATCCAGCAACTGGTGAAATGTTGCTGGCACTTTCTTTAATCTGGATGGCATCCTCTGGTATTGATAAACATTCCATAGAACTGAAAATGCTGTGTTCGGGCAGTTCTCTGGAACCACCTGTAACTGAGAGTATCCACTCATTTAATCCATGTCCTAAGTTATCTATGGTCTCTGTGATATTGGGCATCGGTCATGTCTCTTACCATTTCACTATGAAGATGTCTATAGTCACAGCAGAAACTATCTTTCTTGGGACAGTCTGCAGACTTTTCGGGCACGACCACAATTGCAGCCCCCACCCATCTGCGAGTAATCTCCTCTGTGGTACCATTGGCTAGCTGTTGCTTAATGAAATCCTTGATAGTTGACTGTAAATGCTGAGGTATACAGTATGGTTTCAGATGTAAAAATGTTTCACTTTCTGTTGGCATTTGCTGTTGGGTGACGGATGTCACAGGCAATGTACCTTGAGGGAAATATAAATCCTCAGATTCCAATAGCAGCTTCTCTATCTCTACCTTTTCCATTCCTTCCAGATCCTATATCTTCTTCCATAATTTCGTTTTATTGGTGGCCTTTTTCTGACCATTTTTCACATTTGACATGTCCCAGTAACCCCCCTCTAGGATGTCTAAATTTTCTTTTAACCGTGACTGTTAGCTTCAGTTCACTGGTGCTAAAATTATCTGAATTCATTGGGTACCATTTTCCTGCCATCTGTCATGTATGCGTACAGTGTTTCTTTTCAAAAAACAATGTGATGGGTCCAGTACAGTGGAACCTCGCACAGCAAGCATAATTCATTCAGAATCTTACTGGTAGTGCGAAACACTCATTAAGCTAAACAATTTATTCCATATAAATTAATGTAAAATATGATGTGTTCCATGCAGAAAGAGTACCAGAAGTTTTATTCATGTCATTTATTCAGAGAAAAATATACAAACAGTATTATGTACGGTATTATTCACAATAAATAACTAATTCTAATTTACTACTAAGCTATCTATAATCATTTGTTTCTGCGGTGCTTCAACATTTGGTGAAAATGTGACACAGCATTGTCATCAAATAAATTTATTGTGCACATAGCCACTGCTTCATTGGGATGATTATTTTCAGTGTATGATGCAACCAATTCCTGTGCTTGCAGCATTTCTGTTATCGAGCCAGAAGATTGCTGCTTTGCTATTGCTGCCGCCGCCGCCACCTCCTCCTCCTCCTCCTCCTCCTCCTCTCTTGGTAACCCCTCCCACGCCTTTTTGTCATTTTGATGCAGGCAACAATGTTGAAGTGATATCTCCAAAACTCTCTGAGAGTAGCTTCCGTCAACTCAAAGCAATGCCCGAAGAGTGCTTTAGTGCAGAGCTTCTTAGAGTTAGAAATATTCTACTGGTCTGTAGGCTGGAGTAAAGGAGTGGTGTTGGAAGGCAGTAATTGGATCTTGATGAATTGTAATTCTTCAGGGAGGTGGTGATGTAGGCCGGGAAAATGGGCAGGAGTGTTGTCCATAAGAAACAAGACATAGTGTGGAAGGCTCACCTCAAGCAAATATTTTTCCACTGAAGAACCAATCACAGAAAAGATCACGTGCCACCCAAACCTTGTTGGACCTCCATGTCATATTTAACTTGCTCTTCTGGATTTTGCACGTTTTTAAGTTTTATGGAGTTTCTGAACGGTAAGCGGGCAGTGGTTTGATTTTCAAATAACTGCTTGCATTGGCACAGAATAGCAGTGTGAGACTGTCTTTCATTGGCTTGTGACCTGGCAGTGCATTCTCCTTTGCTGTTATAAAGGTAAGCTTTGGCATGTTTTTCCAGAATAGACCCATCTCGTCACAATTAAAAGCATATTACAGCAGATAACCCTTGGAATCTACGAGCATCTTGAAGTTGCTGATGAAGTTCTCTGCTGCCTTCGTGTCACAACTGGCTGCTTCACCATGCCTTGCAGCACTGTGGACGCCGGTTCCTCTCTTAAACATCTCAAACCACTCACAGCATCCCTTAAACACTTCTGCCACTGATGATTGTGGCGTTGTCTTGTTGAGGTTGGCGAAAATCACTCTTGCCTTCTCACAAATGATGTTCTCGTTCAGTGCCACCTTGCAATTGCTTTTCATTTATCCTTATAGGGAGCAACCTTTCGACATCATCCAGAATACAAAACCATTGTTGAGATACTATTGTCACTCCCTTCGAAGCATCTATCTAATTAATCTTGTCCTTGTTCTTGAGAATAGTGCAAATAGTTGATATAGACTGATTGTGTGTGCTAAATCAGAAATGCTCGCATTTTTCAGTAATTTTACATTTCATTTCTAAGATCACTTTCTTTCTCTTATGGTCATCTTCTTGCGGCTTTATCTTCAGGGACACTTCTATGAAGGTTATTAAAATTTGCACACAAAAAGACTGTGTGAATACAAGTTTTTTAAAAAATGTGTGATCACAAGCTGCACCAGATGGTAACAGAAATAGTGCTAAACCTAGACTGCAGTAGGTACTAAAGACATTGTTCATGTGTTCATATTATTGTTGTTTTCCCCCATCACACATGAATGGCTGGTGACATCCCACTAAATTGTCGTCGCTCATTATGAGCAACATTGCTCGTTATGTGGAACATCACTTGTTATGAGAGTTATTTTTTACAGTTCGTTTTGCTCATTATGCGAATTGCATGTTATGGGAGGTGATCGTTAAGTGAGGTTCCACTGTGCATTGTTCGTAAGAGTGGTTGTGTTATGCACAAAATATCAACAGAAAACTCAGATTTTATGCTCATCCGAAGCAACTTACCATTGGCCTCTGGCGCAGTATCATGCAAACAGAGTATCATGTGAGTGAAATGAGAGTTTTTGTATGCAGTTTAATCAGCTTGTCCCAGAAGTTAGATGAACTTCACGACAGTATTTCACTGGTGACAATTTTCCCAAGCTGGAATGTTGTTGCTTGAAGTGTCACAGTATGTCACTGAAGATCAATTTTGGCATGATGTTCTAACAGAAAGTCTAACCGCGGGACCATACAGTAATCTTTACTTACATGAGGCACTACTTCCATGCACTGTTCAGACTGAACACCCCAACCTGAAAATTTAATACCGCTGACTATATCACCAAGTCATTGTGTCCCACACCTCACAACCTATACTGTGGTGTGTTCAATCACTTACGGCCTGTGAGTTTCCTATTTGCTGCAGACACATGTGCACCTGTGCCTAACAAAA
Organism: Schistocerca americana; assembly: GCF_021461395.2. Taxonomy (NCBI): domain Eukaryota; kingdom Metazoa; phylum Arthropoda; class Insecta; order Orthoptera; family Acrididae; genus Schistocerca; species Schistocerca americana. The sequence goes on along the minus strand of NC_060125.1, from coordinate 250,186,083 downwards.
ACTTGCTTCCTGCTCCTTCAAATTGCTGCTATACCACATACTGCCTCTAAATATGTCTCTGTATTATTATAACTTAACAGGGATGTTGCTCAGCCAACTATGGGTCCCTCTTGCATTTAATGCTTGTCCACTTCCCCCTTGCCTAGCCTTACCATCCCGTTGACGGTATCCACCTCATGGGGCACAAAGCCTTCCTGCACTGCCTCTGGATATGCCTTAATCGTCCAGTTATAATATTCCATATTAGTGGAAAATACCCCTTAAATACCATATACCCTTGTTATATCAATTTTTTCAAACTCCCTACCCAATCTGACTGCAGTTTATAACTTTTTGGGATACTTACTGAACCCTTCTAGATGTAAAAAGTAACTCGCCCCTCAGATGGTGTCTACTGCCCTATAATCAGCTTCTCGGAGTATAATCTTAATTGCCTCATCACTGTCCCCCAACTCCTACATTTGTACATTAATCATATGAATCCCTATCTGTGAAACCTTTTACTGTTTCACTGTGCTGCTTTGTCACACTACTTAATTGCTCATGGAAAAACTTTGAGCTATTTTAATTTTTATAGCACTGTTGGATGCTTCCTTCACCTTATTAAACAGCGGTGAATTCCTTACCCCCTCCATACACCGAACAAATGTTTTCACCTCCCCACCCAAGTGTAATTTTGTTACCTTCAATAACTGAATATCTGATAAACCTCCCATGTTTTCCACGGATACCAGTTCATCCAAGAAAGCCATTCCACCCTCAGCTGACTTAGCAGAAAAGGAACTAATTAAGTTGGCAGCAGCTGGATCTACATGAGGACCACACTGTTTGGTTAAGGCTAACTGTTCATCTTTAATCACAACCTGTCCTGGTAATGTCATCTTCTCTGCTCTCAACTGTGCTATTTCATGAAATAAAAACAGTAATGCATCCTTCTGGACCAAACCCTGTGCCGAAGACTGTCATTATGGAACCTTTATCCCCAATACACAAAAGGTATAACAGAGTATCAATCAGCACAAGCCCACCCATGTCCCCCCCCCCCCCCCCCCCCCCACACACACACACACAAAAACTACAGCTTAGACTCTACACCTCACCATGAGCCATCTCACTTCCACGCTCAGCCATATGACCATACTGCTGGCACCTCTTGCCACGGACTCAGCGCGTGTTGCAGTGTGCTGAAGCAAATTAAATTGGGAGTACCTTACTGTGATTGTGAATAGTGCTATCTGGCGTTACCCCAGAAGTGCGACACATTAGCCATCTAATGGCTTTACTGACGTGGCCTTCAAATTCTTATGAGTCTCCCTTCTTGACCCCATCTTGCACACAGAAGTTGAATCAAACAGTTTGTTCACTCATACTACTGTGTGGTGACACCACAAGCTGCATAGAGGTCAAATCTTCTGACATTAACTGAAATGGACCCAGGGTGAACAGCCCCTCCGGTGTGGGGTTGAGTTGCTGTGGTGGGTTGTGGCAAGGTTGCAGACTACTGTTAGTTCATATAAACATCAGGAGTCGGATATTTTGCTAAAACTTGTGTGAATACTCTCATAGCGTCACAGTGTTGGCCACACCCCCTCTCGGCACTTAGTGAGGGCAGCACAAGTGCGTGGCTAGTTGTGGGGCAGTAGGCCGTGATGTCTGTGCCCAGGAATGCTGATGCCAGGGACTTCCGCAACAGTGTGGTTCAGCTGGACACTTCACTGTTTCTCGTGAGAGGTGCCAGCAGTGAGGGAGGCAACCAGAAAACTTGCAGAAGATGAACCTCTGGTGATGGTTCGCACTCTTGTGAGTGATGGCACGTACCTGCACAGAAGAGTGAGCAGCTGCATCACTATGGTCTCACTGTGTTGCCTTCCAGTGCAGGAGCTTGGCCACTGCTGGAATGAGCTTGGAGGCAGCCCACCAGTGGAGAGGCACCAAGTCCAGGAAGGACGACTTGGTGCTAGAAGATGATGCAGCAGCGGGGGCCAGAACTCTAGGTGTTTGCTAAGGCTGTCTCATATCGCTCTGGTGCCTGGAATAGCCCTCTGTCACAGTAGGTGCTGCCAGACTGTGAATACATCTGCTAAAATTGATAGTTATTTATAAGGATTAGGAGCTCACTAGTTATGCTGACGCACTTCTTCCTGCCACAGTCGGCACAACAAATCCGTGGCCCAGAGATGTAGAAATTACTTAGCCCGTACTGCAAGAGCCCATTTTACCACTGCAATGGCAAGATTTCTCTGCTTGGCCTAGCCTGCCTCAAAATGCATAAACAGCCCTGTTGCTGCAAGTGGTATGCTGACACCTTAGTGCCCACTGGCTGCTTGTGTCTCTTTCAGCTGCTGTGGAAGAGGTACTGGTTTCTTCAATAAGCCAAAAAATTGTGTTGGCACTATACAAGCTAGTCTAGGATCATCAATACATGCAGGCCTATCATTGATTCAGTATTAGGCAGCTTCCAGAGGAGAGACTCTAAAATCAAACATGAACACACTGCAACATAGTCATCCTTACAGACAGGATTTAGACATCTTTTTAAACATTGACCTAGAGATGAGTCATGCCTTTCTGTATGGACAACAGTCTTTGGCAGGTGTATTTAGGCTGATAGGAATCCAGCTTCTTCAGAAGCCATAATAGTACTAGCCACCATACGTTGTCGAATACCCCAGCAATGTCTGTCATTATGTCCATTACATATGTGCATGGAGTTTTTCGTGTTAAAGCTATTTCTTCATTTACGTTTCCTATTGTAAAACTTAGCTACATTTTTCTGAACTGCCTTACAAATAGATCGGCCTATCATCTTCATCCTCACATTTCTTTTAAGGTAATCAGATTTAACTTTTTGTTTAATGTTTGTGTTCTGCACTGTGTCATACATGCCAGACATAGCAGAAGATCACATAAGTAAAAACACTAGTCCCAGTAGAAATCCTTGGGTAAGGCGTGAGAGATTGAATCGAATTGGTGAGAAGATAAAACATAAAAATGCAGCAAACGAAGCTATCTACATCTACTACTGAAGCTGTTTTACAGCTAAGGTGTATCTGTGCTGCGAAAAATCCTTCCCGCAGTGTCATATCTCCCATCTCATGGTAACCTACTTGATTTTCTTTTTCTGTAATATTGACTTGCTATTCATTTCCAATGAACACACGTTCCTTATATTCCTTCAGCTTTTCAGTTTCCCTTCTCTGCTTAATACTGGCTTGCCATGTGAGCTCTTGATATTAATGCAGGTGCTGTGTTTTTTTCTCCGTCCAGAGTTCTCTCTAATTTTCCTAATAGGTGGCATCTGTCTTCGCCTAGTTATGCATGCTTCTACAACTTTACATTTGTGCTTAGCCATTTTACATATTGCCAGTCTTATTTTTTAGAAGTCTGTATTCCCTGTTGCCTGCTTCACTTGCTGCATTTTAAAGTTTGTTTTTACTCACAGACACTGGGTTACAAACTCATTTGCTGTAATTAGCATTGTGAAAGTAGTTTTTTAAATGGCTGTCTACATGGCGACATTATCGTACACTTCAGTTTCAAGATTTTGTAGTGCTGGAGCAACATTGTCCTACCAAAATTTAAAATTGTACCATTAAATTAGTAGTGCAAGAGTTTGTTCTTACCTGCTTGAAATTAGTACAAAAGAAAAGGAACTAGCATATTTAGATTTGTAACCGGATAAAGATAATACGTGAGCTTTAGTGTGTAGCTACCTTTTTGAAAGAAACTATTGTGCAAGGCTTTAGAAGCTACATCATCCACCTAAGAATGACATGAGAATAATTCAAAGACCTTCTTAACAGAGTTCAAGGCGCTTTAAGGAATTAAGATACCGAATGAGAGAAGCATGATTGTCAGAATTGAAACTTGATCTCACCTTTTGTTTATTTTGGCAAGTGCGGGTTCTCATTTGTCTCTACAGCACCCATATCACATTCCAAACTAAACAGTTGGCAAATTTGTTCCAGATATATTTAATGCCACCTATTTATGAAGTTTCTTTTCTTCAACATTCGATGGCAAAGTTTTTTGCATCATACATATTAAATTTTATAATTTTACTATTAACTCCACACTGTATTCTTTAGATAACTTCTGTATTTCTGCAGCTTAGCCTTGATCAAAGCTGGATATTTTGTCAGTATCTTCAGGATACCCCCTGTGGGTCCGGGGGTTAGAATAGGCTTGAGGTATTCCTGCCTGTCGTAAGAGGCAACTAAAAGGAGTGTCACACGTTTTGGCCTTTATGTGATGGTCCCATGTAGGGTTTGACCTCCATTCCCCAAAATTTTCCTGAAGAGCGAGCCAATTGAAGAGGGCACCTTACATGGTACATTGTGTCCATCATGCATTGAGATCTTTAGCCCACTTTCTCGTTGTTGCATTGCAGTCCCGCCCATTCTCCATCTCTTGGGCAAGAACACCTTCCTGGGTGTGTTTTCCACCATGCACTGTGCAGTGTCGCTTTCTACATCAACGATGACCATGGACTTCTTTACATTTGATATCTAGCACAGTAGCCAGTCCGTTGTGGTGGGGCCGCCATGTACCCTGTTGGTTGTAGCCCCCTGACCACACAGGGATCGCTCTGCTGATGCGTGCGCTGTTAACTCCTCACGTATGCCAAAGGGTAGATGCCCATCTCCCTGGGGCATCGGGATTCCCGGCAATGGCCATCCTGCCAGGTGGCCTTTGCTGCGGCTGGGTGGTGTCTGTGGGGAGGCCCCCTGGTCAGAGTGGGTGGCATCATGACGGATTACAAGCGATGAAGCGCAGTTCATCATCTCTTGCTGGTGGTGGTGAAACACCAGCAGTCTCTAAGCATTCTCGAGCTTAATTCAACGCACAGAAGTATGACCCCAAATCATTCCTCTCCCTGGCCATATGATGGGAGGAATGTCAGGCTAAGGATGGCAGCAGAACTTATTCACCCAAGTACCTTGTATGTTTGAGAGCTGATGGTGAATCTTTCATGACGATGAAGCCTTAGTTTTTTGTTCAGCATTTAGAGGAGAAGTTTGGGGATGTGGAGGGCTTGTCCAAAATGAGAATTGGGTCAGTCTTCATCAAAACAGCATCCTCTGCCCAGTCACGGGAGTTACTGGCTTGTGACAAGCTGCGGGATGTTTCTGTAACCATCACACACTATAAGAGCTTAAATATGGTCCATGGTATCATATTTCACAGGGACCTTCTTTTGCAGCTTGACGATGAACTGCGCGCCAATTTTCAGTGGCGAGTTGTACATTTTGTCCAGCGTATATACCAGGATTCAAGGGATAATCAGGTTACCACCGGTGCCTTCATCTTGGCCTGGAGGCTGATACATTGCCCGAGAAGGTCAAGGTGGTGATCTACCACTGTGTTGTAAAGCCCTATATTCCTCCCCCAATGTGGTGCTTTAAGTGCTGTAAGTTCGACCATGTGACTTCCCACTGTACTTCCAGGTGCCCATCACATCCCAATACTCTGTGCCTATCTGTTTCAACTGCGGAGAGCACCATTCACCTTGCTCACCAGATTGCAAGATTCTCCAGAAAGAAAGGAAATTCATGGAGTACAAGACCCTGGGCCAACTGACCTACACTGAGGCTAAGAGAAAATTTGAACACCTGCATCCTGTGTGTATGACATAGTCTGATGCCGCCGCTACAACAGTTCTGGCATCATCAGTTCCACCAACCCCAGTCACCTCTGAGCTGGAAGACTACACCTGTCCCCTTGACGGTGGGGGGGGGGGGGGGGGCATTTCCCTCCCTGCTGCTGCTGCAGCACCACCTACTTCGGGAACACCCCCCCCCCCCCCACTCCGCGCCAACCGTCGGGAACGTCCGTCGTCTGTCCCCACTTCTGAGCCAGAGAAGTGTAAGTCGTTTTTGGCTTATCTCACTAGGAAGGGGTCCCTTGGTTCACTCCCTTTCCAGATTTCTGCTAGTGGGAAAGATGACATCCACCAGTGGCTGAAGAGCCCAAAAGCAACTGGTCGTAGGGCTTCACGCTCATACTCAGTCCTGGAGACAGCCAGTGAAGTCCTCCCAGCCAGGGAAACCCAAAGAACAGTGAGAGAAATCCAAAAAGAAAACCTCTAAGACCAAGGAAATTGCGGTGGCACCACACCACCGCTACCTGCAAGCTGAGGATGGGGTGGAGATTTTGGCGTCCATTGAGGACCTAGATCCCACCAGACCCTCAGACACAATGGATATAGAATGCTCAGGCAATAAGTTGGTGGCAGCAGGTGACTCTGAGGCATAAACTACCTCATTGAATGTTCCGTGCCTTCCCAGTCTCAAGATGACATCATCCTCCAGTGGAATTGTGGCGGTTTTTTCCAGCACCTGGCGAGCTACGGCAACTGTTAAGCTTAACACCTACGGCAACTGTTAAGCTTTACACCTGCTATCTGCATTGCCCTCCAGGAAACTTGGTTCCCGGCAATGCGGACGCCTACCATCCATGGCTCTAAGGGATGTTACAGGAACTGTAGCAACTATAATAAAGTGTCAGGTGGAGTTTGCATTTATGTCCTAAACTCAGTCTGTAGTGAACCTTTACCCCTTCAAACCCCTCTTGAAGCAGTGGGTGTCAGAATAAGGACAACACAGGAAATAACTGTGGGCAATATAATTCTTCCTCCAGATGGTGCAGTACCCCTGAATGTATTAGCTGCACTGATTGATCAACTCCCTAAACTTTTCCTACTGTTGGGAGATTATAACACCCATAACCCCTTGTGAGGTGGCGCTGTGCTTACTGCCCAAGGCAGAGAAGTCGAAACTTTACTGTCTCAGTTTGACCTCTGCCTCGTAAATACTGGGGCCGCCACACATTTCAGTGTGGCTCATGGTAGTTACTCGGTCATTGATTTATCAATTTGCAACCCAGGACTTTTCCCATCTATCCACTGTAGAGCACATGACGACCTGCGTGGTAGTGACCACTTCCCCATCTTCCTGTCACTGCCCCAGTGTCAGACCCACGGACACCTGCCTAGATGGGCTTTAAACAAGGTGGACTGGGATACTTGCACCTCTACTGTCACCATTGAATCTCCCTCACACGGTAACATCGATGTGATGGTTGAGCAGATGACTACAACAATTGTTTCTGCAGCAGAAAACGTGATCCCTCGCTCTTTAGGGGTGACTGAGCCATAAGGCAGTCCCTTGGTGGTCGCCGGAAGTCACTGAACCAATTAAGGAGCATTGGTGAGCTCTACAGCGGCATAAGCGGCACCCTTCCCTGGAGCACCTCATAGCCTTCAAATGGCTACGTGCCCGTGTTCGCCAACTTATTAAACGACAGAAAGGAGTGTTGGGGGAGATACGTCTTGACCATTGGGTGCCATACGTCACCTTCCCAAGTCTGGGCAAAGATCAAATGTGTTTTCGGGTACCAGACCCCAACAGGTGTTACCATAAATGGCGTGTTATCTACAGACGCAAACGCGATTGCCGGGCACTTTGCCCGAGCCTCTGCATCCGAGAATTACCCCCCCCCCCCAGCCTTTTGAACTCTCAAACGTCGGCTGGAAGGGAACGTCCACTCATTCACTACAAGCCACAGTGAATCCTATAATGCCCCATTTCCCGTTTACTGAGTGGGAGCTCCTCATTCCCCTTGCACATTGCCTCGACACATCTCCTTGGCCTGATCAGATCCACATTCAAATGATTAAACATGTCCCATCTGACTACAAGCGACATCTCCTCGTCGTCTTCAACTGGATCAGGTGCAATGGCATCCTTCCATCGCAATGGTGGAAGCACACCATCATTCCTGTGCTCAAACCTGGTAAAAACCCACTTGATGTGGATAGCTATCGGCCCATCAGCCTTTCCAACGTTCTTTGTAAACTGCTGGAATGTGTTGTATGTCAGCGGTTGGGTTGGGATCTGGAATCACGTGGCCTACTGGCTCCATGTCAGGGCACCTTCTGCCAGGGTCACTCTACAACTGATAATCTTGTGTCCGTCGAGTCTGCCATCCAAACAGCATTTTCCAGTGGTTGCCGGCCTTTTTTAATTATATAAAGCATATGACACGACCTGGCGACATCATATCCTTGCCACATTGTATGAGTGGGGTCTCAGAGGTCCTCTCCTGATTTTTATCCAAAACTTCCTGTGGCTCTGTACTTTGCGTGTCTAAGTTGTTGCCTCCCATAGTTCCATCCAAATCCAGGAGAATGGAGTCCCGCAGGGCTCTGAGTATATCTCTATTTTTAGTTGCCATTAATGGTATAGCAGAAGCTGTCGGGCCCTCAGTCTCACCTTCTCTGTATGCAGATGACTTCTGCATTCTGTACTGCTGCTCCAGTACTGGTGTTGTTGAGTGTTGCCCACAGGGAGCCATCCACAAGACACAGTCATGGGCTGTAGCCTATGGCTTCCAGTTTTCAGCTGCAAAGCCATGGGTTGTGCACTTCTGTCGGCATTGTACAGTTCATCCGGACCCAGAACGTTACATTCATGACGATCCGCTCACTGTGGTGGACACACATCGATTCTTAGGACTGGTTTTCGACGCTCAATTGACTTGGCTTCCTCATCTTTGACAGCTTAAGTAGAATTGCTGGCAGCACCTCAATGCCCTCCGTTGCCTGAGCAACACAAATTGGGGGTGCAGATTGCTCTACACTGCTGCGTCTCGACAGAGCCCTTGTCCAATCCCGAATTGACTGAGGGAGTGTGGTTTATGGTTCAGCAGTGCCTTCAGCATTGTATTTACCCGACCCTGTGCACTACTGCAGGGTTCGACTAGGGACAGGAGCTTTTAGGACGTGTCCAGTGACCAGCATACTGGTGGAGGCTGGGATCTCTCCATTGCAGATCAGATGTGCACAAGTGTTTGCCAGTTACACAGCACACATTCATAGTTCTCCTGAGCATCTGAATTACTGTCTCCTTTTACCACCTGTGGCAGTCCATCTCCCACATTGGCAGCCCAGGTCGGGGCTAATGATTGAGGTTTGCGTGCGGTCCCTTCTCTCCAAACTGGAGTCCTTCCATTTACCACCTCTACTTGCAGTCCGTTCACGTACTCCTCCATGGTGTATGCCTCGGCCGCAGCTTCATCTGGAGCTTTCACGTGGTCCTAAGGGCTCCATTAACCCTGCGGCTCTCATCTGTCACTTCCTCTCGATTCTTGACGTGTTCCAGGGCTCTGAAGTGGTTTATACGGACCGCTCGATGGCTGATGGACGCATTGGCTTTGCCTATGTTCATGGCGGCCACATTAAATGCATTCCTTACCCGATGGCTGCAGTGTATTCACTGCAGAGCTTATGGCCATTTCTCGTGCACTTCAGTATCTCCGTTCATGCCCTGGGGAGTCTTTTCTTTTATGTACTGACTCCTTGAGCAGCCTGAAAACTTTCAATGAGTGCTGCCCTCATCATCCTTTGGTAACGTCCATCCAGGAGTCCCTCTATGCCCTGGAATGGAGGGGCTCACGCAGGGCTCCACATTGGCCATGCCCGGGTGACCCACGGCTACCTCTTGCGCTGTGAAGACCCAATTCAGTGTCTGTGTGGTGCCCGGTTGACAGTGGCCCATATTCTTCTAGTCTGTCCTCCTTTGGCTGCCCTGTGACTTCAACTTCGGTTGCGGGACTCATTATCGTTGATTTTAGCAGACAATGGCTCATCGGCTGATTTGGTTTTAAGTTTCATCCGTGAGGGTGGGTTTTATCATTCAATCTGAGTTTTAGCGCCTGTCCTTTGTCCCTCTGTGTCCTCCACCTTAGTGCTTTTAGGGTGAAGGTTTTAATGTGTTGTGAGGTGGTTGGCTTTTTGTTTTTATTTTCGTGGTTGGCCAGCCACTGTAATCTGCTTCCTTGTTTACTCTCTTCTAACAGTTTCTTGCATATCTCTGTTGTTTTCTTGTCCTCTTTTGTTTCTTTTAGTGTTCATTGCCTTTCCTTAGTTCTTGTGGTTTTTCCTTTGTTTCCGTTTCGTGTTATATGTCTCATCTGTTTTATTCTGACTTTTGGCATTGTTTTATTAGGAACAAGGGACCGATGAGCTCGTAGTTTGGTTCCTTTCTCCCTCTTTTAAAACAAACAAACAATCTTCAGGATACCCTCATATTGTCTTCAGAACATTTTCCAACAGCAGGTAGGGGACCTTCATTAATTGTAGACATTGTATGGTTTATTCCAGAATGTATTTTCATCAGTAACTCTGACATTGTCAGTCCTCTGATGTTCACATCATGAACAACTGTCTCAACCTCAGTACTTTGATCACAATTTATTCTGGTAATTATCATTAACATTCGGCAAGCACTTATGCAGGGTTTAACTGCCCATAAGCCAACAATTTTCGTAGATTCACACTTTGTGTCACATTCATTGAAAACACCACCTAATGTAAAAGCATGTGCAACTGACAGTTTAGTGTTGTAAAAGTTGGAAGGCCTTAAAAATCAATAGTTTTGCCAATTGCTTTTGCCTTTGCGTACCATGCATACGAAGGTACTGGCAACACAGTTTTGAAACAGTTTCGCTACATATTGTCTTTCTGTAAACTAGGCCTTATATTTTCTCCTTTTGTCAATTAATCAATCATGAATAATGTTCATAAATGTATTTGTTACAGGCACAAGAGCTCAGAGTCTATTTCAAATCACTGGGTGCTGAAATATCGGAGGAAAAATCTCCTAAAGGGATAGAAGATGATCTGCATAAGATAATAGGAGTATGTGATGCTTGTTTCAAAGAAGGGAATGAATCAGAAATTGAAACTATTCTTAATGGAATAGTTTCAATGCTTGTTTTGGTAAGACTATAAGATGTCCTGGGGAAAAGTAAGATACTTCTTTTTCCATAATCGGTTGAAAAATATTGTTCCTCCTTTTTCCAGATTCCTGTTGAAAGAGTGGACAATCTCATATTGGCTTTCTGTGAAAAACTGACCAAGGCACCAGGTCACAAATTGGGAATGGTTTCATTAAGAGTGTATGTTCTTTATACTTATGAGCTCTTTATGTGTTTTAGTGTTTTTTGTAAGATACTATTGCACTGTAATCATGTAATTACTGTTTGTAATGTTCATAGAGTACTGAATTTATCTTAAAACCTGTAGTGATGTGCAGATTATGTCCATGTTCTCGAGTCTCCAATTATGATAATGGCGATTACTGTCAATCACAGTAAAGTTTTTTCTAGGTTCAAATTTGAATTGCAGTTTTCTCACCCTTCATTCTAGAATTAAGAAATAGATTAAACAGCTCTTTCTCTTGCCTCGTATGAGTCTAATCTTATAACACAGGCAACACTGAGCTTCAGATAAAATCAATTGTAATAATTTTCATTTAACTTGTATATTGATAACACTGTCCCACATTTTTGCCATAGATGAATGGAACATACAAAGATCCAAGGTTTGTAACGTGTCTGGCAAGAGCCTCCAACTCTCACTGCTTTCCTCTAACACCTTAGTCCAAAAAGTGCATCTCACCTTGTGTAGAGTGGTTAGATAAAAAAAGTCTCCCATGTTTGTGTGCAAATTGAAGTACACATATCTTCGTCACATGCATAAACAACAATATTACTACTGTTTACAAAAACTATAGGTAACTTTCAGGATTGTACCACCACAGTGCTCCCATAGAACAAAAAATTATTTTTCACATCAGAAAATTAGTAAAATGTCTTGTTATTTCTACAAAGCATTAATTTTAGCTATGGTAGTGCAGGTTCTTATAACTAGGTTGCAAAATGTAGAATCGCTACCTATTAAAGATACACCTCAACCTACTACAGTTTTGCAAAAGCAATTGTTTTGCTTACGTTAGATGATTCATATTTAAATAGGAGCTATTTTACAAAGTATATATCGTTAATATAACATTTCCAACAAACAAGTAGTTCAAAACTCTTTGGAAACTGTTCTCCTTGTACTTATTTCTATTTCTTACAGCCATTGATTTTTATTGCATCTTATGCTGTACTCATGGCTGAAAACAGTTTTCCATATAACATTTTTGTACTAGTTTTCCAAGATCATACAGGCAAGCTAACATTCCATCACAGAAACCATATCTCTCACACTTGTTAAGTATTATAAAGGAAAATTGCAACCCATTTGTGCATGGTAACTTCTTCAGCATTAGTATTAGATTTAACCATAGTAATTTTGTTAACGTGAGAACAATGTTTTTTGCGAAGCCACTGTTGTATAAAACATTCTTGGACTTCTCGCCACATCAGTCCAGCATAAAACCTTAGTTTTTGATGGATACCTCCATGTCTTCATGAGCAGCGACTGACTGACGAAATTGCTGGTTTGATGGCCTTACACAGTCCACAGGCTGCTTCTTATGGTTCAGTAATTATGTAATGCTGTCACAGATGGTGTAAACTGCTCCATAGTACTGTAAACATTGTGACAAGTATCTCTGCCTCTTCTCTGCATTGAGGGCTTGTTTCCGTATACGGCTAAGATTATACCCACGTTCATGCTTGAAGTTCCTGTTGCACACTATTATTTACACAGCCTCTTTAATTAAAGAATCCCTGTATGTAGAAGCTTGTGATAAGTTTTGTTTCATCGAATAGTATATTGTGTTGTGAGGCTGTACTCAGCAACTACAAATTTCTCCATTTCTTGCGTATTAATATGCCTTGTTGTTTGCACAGCAGTCGGAAACGGTGTGAATCAATTGACTGATGTAATTGCTAGTGCACTCACAAGAAATGTTATAAATCCCAGGTATGCTGAGGCGGAGACTGTCCTTTATAGGGCATAGCATCTGCTTTATCCTCTCAGGTGATCGGAAAATAGGTATTATACCTTGTCTTCTCAGGACTCTGCCTGTTTTTCTAGGTGTAGCTCCACAGAAAGAAAGGAATAAAATTGTTAGCTCATCAGGTGACTGTTCAACATTTTCATGTTTCCTTTTATTGGAGAACTCTGACTTCATATCAAGTGAACCACAGCCATTCTTTCATAACAATTACATCAGATGATTAATTTCAGAATCCAAGTGGTCCTCATAAGAAACAGTTTTTACTCTGCTTACAATGTATTTAAAATTGCTGTCTCCTGGACTGAATGATGATAACTGTGGTTGGTAAGTGCCAGCTTGTGGTACAGTGAGTGGCCGAGATGTCCATGCAACTTCCATTGTACCAAAACATCTAAAAATGGCAGCCCTCCTTTTTCTGCCTTGATAGTGAACTGAATGTTTGGGTGCATACTGTTCATATGTTCAAGGAAGTGGTAAAGAGTTTCTACACTGTGTGGTCAGACCATAAAAGTGTCGTCAACATAAACATAATATGAAGATGAGCGAAGGGGAATCAAAATTAATTCCTCAAAATGTTCGATAACAAATTTGGCCACTACTGGAGACAATGGAGAACCCAGAGTGCCATTCCATCCATTTCATAAAGCTTATCGCCACTCAAGAAGTTGGTGGTTATCATGTCAGAACAACTTTATCATTTCAGGAGGAAAATTCTCTGCCAACAGTTTGTATGTCCACCATAGGAGTTTTTGTAAATAGTGAGATCACATACAGGCTAACTAAAACATTGTTTTGGCCAACTACGATCTGTTCAGTTTTCGCAATGAACATCTGAGAATTTATGTGATGTTCACAGTGACCATTTCTGGTAGTCATCAGCTTAGTTAAATATGTGACCAAACTGTATGTAGGCGAACCAATAGTGCTAACAGTTGGCCTCAATGATGTATTTTCCTTGTGGACTTCAGGTGATCTGAACAGCTTGAGAGATCTAGGAGCTCATGCTCTAAGATTTTTGATGACATCCTCTGATACATTTGGATTCTTTAGGAGCTCCATTGTTTCTCTGCTGTATGACAAAATTGGGTTCTATTTTAGGCCTTTGTACGTACTATCTTCCAACTGCTCTGCCACTTTGCTGTAATATTTCATTTTCAATACATTTAATTGGATAGATTAAAAATCTACTCATCAAGAAGCAGCAGCACACTCACATAAAGGAAGTTATAACTACACAAGCTCTTGGAGCCAGTGGCTCCTTCAGGGAGAAGGGTTGAAGGGGAAGAAAGAGGGATGAAGGAAAAAGACTGGAGAGGTCTAGGAAAAGAGGTAGATTTCGGGGAAAGTCACTGTGGTCTGTGGGACAGGGGGGACACTCCGCATGGGATGAGCAGGAAGGACTGTTTGTTGGGGACTACATTTGAAAACCTGAGAGCTTAAAGTTGGAAGGCAGGGTAATCTGTGCCTTGCAAGACAGAGATTGCTGCTTAAAAACCGTACACGACTTAATAAGAGTAAAAAGCTAAGTGCAATTTATGTAACAGAGGCGGGAGGGGCCTGTGAAAAACAGACAAGACAATGAAAAGTGTAGAAAACTAAAATGTAGTGAAGAAAAGAGTAGTTACTGTGAAGATATGCTGAGACACAAGAAATTAATGTAAATTAAGGACAGGTAGGTAGCGAGAACCAAGGACATGCTGTAGTGCTAGTTCCCAACTGCGGAGTTCGGAGAAACTGGTGTCTGGGAAAAGAGTCCGGATGGTATGTATGGTGAAACAGGCACCAGGCACAGAGGTCATAATTTTTCATGTTGTAGAGCATGCTCTGCAACAAGATATTGTGTTGCCAGTAGACACCCTCCGCCTGTGCCCATTCATCCTAATCAATAATTTGGTGGTAGTGATGCTGATTTAAAAGGCCGAACAGTGTTTACATAACTGTTGGTATATGACATGTCGTTTGACGGATGGCTCTCATTTTAATAGTGTGTTTTTTGCCAGTTAAGGGCTGGTATAGGTGGTGGTAGGAGGGTGCATAGGGCAAGTCTTGCAGTGGGGACGGTCACAGTGGTAGGAGCTGTAGGGTAGGAAGATAGGTGCAGAAGGCGCATATGGTCTGTCAAGAATATTGCGGAGATTGTAAGGACGACGAAAAGCTATTCTAGGGGTGCTCGACAAAATTTCAGACAGAGTGGATCTCATTTCCTTCGGTGAGGACGAGATGAACATCAAGGAAAGTGACAAGGCGTTCGGAATAGGACCATGTGAAATTTAATTGGGAGAAGGTATTCAGAGATTCCAGGAATTTTAATAGCTCAGCCTCAACGTGAGCTTATATGGTAAAGATGTCATCACTGTATCTAAATGAAACCAGGGGCTGAAAACATGGATCACAGGAAAGCCCTTCCGAGTGACCCATGAAAAGGTGGGCATAATACACCACCATTCTCACCTCAGCCTTCACTGGACATAATTGCAGATTTCCGAAGACATCACATTCAATTCTGGTACTGCTGATCCCTCCAAAAAACACATTCAAGCACACAACTGGTCACTCAGTATTAGCTTGGTTTGGAATATATGAATCAGTTACTTTGACAAGGCCATGAGTTAATAAAATTATGCCCTGAAATGAGATCCATTCTGTCTGAAATTTTGTCCAGCACACCTAGAACAGCATTTCGTTCCCCTCCCAATCTCCACAATATTCTTAGTCAGACCTGATGCTCCTTCTGCACCCATCTTCCTACCCTATGGCTCCTACCCCTGTGACTGTCCCCATTGCAGGACTTTCTGTATGCACACTTCTACCACCATGTATATCTACCCAGTAACTGGCAAAATATATAATATCAAAGGAAGAAACAACGTGTTATATACCAGCTGTTATGTAAACACTGTTCAGCCATTTACATTGGCACGACTACCACCAAATTATCACTTAGGTTGAACGGGACTGGACAGGGTGTATACTGGCAATATGAAATATCCTGCTGCAGAGTATGCTCTACAACATGACAATCGTGACCTTGGTGCTTATTTCACCACATGCACCATCGGGATTCCTTCCCCAGACGCCTGTTTCTCAGAACACTTCAGGTGGGAACTAGCACTACAACATTCCTTGGTTCTCGCCACCCACCTGGTCTTAAGACACATTAATTTTTTCTGTCTCTGCGTTTCTTCACAGTAACTATTATTTTTCTTCACTTCATTTTGATTTTCTACACTTTTGTCTTACCCATCTATTTTTCACTGCCCCTCCCCTCCCACCTCTGATACCTCTTCACTCTTATTAACTTGTGCACAACGCTTAAGCAGTAATCTGTGCCTTGCATGTTACCCTGTCCTCCACCTTTAAGTTGTCAGATTTTCAAATCTCGTCTGATGCAGTCCGCAACAATCAGTCCTTCCTTCTCATTCCATGCGGTATGTCTCCCGTGACCACAATTCTACCCCTTTTCCTAGATCTCTCCAACCCTTTTCCTTCACCTCTCTTCCTTCCCCTCCATCTCTTCTGCTGAAGAAGGAGCCACTGGCTCAAAGAGCTTGCCTAATTATAACCTTCTTTTATATGTGCGTTCTGCCACTGCTTGGTGGGTGGATTATTTAATCTAACCAGTTAAATTATTTTGTCAAAAATTGTTTTCGTTGTTTTAAATACATTGGTACACAGAGCAAAAACTATTTCTGATGAGGACCACTTGAATTTGGAAATTAATCATCTGATGTATTTGTTAGAAAAGAATGGCTGTGGTGCTCTTGATATGAAGTTGGTGTTCTCCAAGGAAAATAAATGTGAAAATGTTGAACTTTCACATAATGAGCTACCAATTGTATTCCTTTCATTCTGTGGTGCTACATCCAGAAAAGTACGCAGTCTTGGAAAGGCAAGGTATAAGACCTATTTTCCGACCTCGTAAGAAGATAAAGGAGATTGTTTGCCCTGTTAGGGACAGTCTTGGCCTCAGCATCCCTGGGATTTATAACATGGCTTATGTCCAGTCCAGCCACGTCATATTCAAACTCTGTGCAGAACATCAAAGGAATATTAACAATTAAGAACTGGCGAAATCTGCAGTTGCTGAGCACAGCCTCATAAACAAACGCAAAATACTGTTTGACTAAACGAAGGTTTTGTTGTCCCATGCTTCAACATCCTGGGATTTTGTAATTAAAGAGGCTGTAGAAATAAGACTGTGCAACAGGAACTTCAACCGTAACAGTAGATATAATCTTAGCAATGTATGTAAGCAAGCTTTTGATCAGAGATATTTGTCGCAATATTTACACTACTACAGGGGTGGTGGCGTCTCCAGTGCATACATTGACTGACACCATCTGCTACAGCATTACATAATTACCAACCAATCAGAAGCCATCTATGGATGATAAAAGGCCACCACAGCAATAACTTTGACACTGAGTTACTCCTGACAAAGACAACGGAGGTCGAAAGCTTGAGGTCTTACCCTCAATTGATGCAGCAAGAAGTTTGAGAATGTTTCATACAATTTTGCTAATAATTTCTGTAATTTGTCAGTCAGCTCCCTCAGCTGCTGCACTTATTTGTTAGTTCTTTCAAATTTTTCAACTGTTTGTGTTGTTAAGGAGGCTATAAGCTCATCTGAAACTTTTGTTTGGGAGTAATAAATTTTGCTGGATGTAGGCCCTAAAACCCTTCTGCGAAGTGGGCTGCAAAATTTGTCATTGACATATAATTATGGCTCTCTGTGATGCTATATGCTTTTTTAACTTTCGGAAACAAATTTCACGAATTCTATTTATGTATGTTAAAGCACATTGTCATTTTTATGGTTAAAATATCCGCACTGTTAAATTTTTCAGCACGATGTGCTGTTATCTTTATTCTGAGTTATTCTTATTCTTGTCAAGATTGACTCATTGGTTTTAACCCTGTTCACTCCAATGGCTAGTGGCACTCGATGTTGGGGATTTTATTGGTCCACACCAATGTTGAGCCTCATTTGCCACGATTTTTCATAGCCATCTCATGCTTCATTCTAAAATCTGATTGTACTAGGCATCAGCTTTCCATAGTACTGGCGTCTACAGAATCTTTTGTTAACTCAGTGTCGTACTGTAGCAGTTCTGTATTGAGAGAATGGCCGTAATTAGTGCCTTCAAGTTAGTAGGTGCAAAATGGCTAGTTCTTCCGGTACTGTCCTTTCTGAGGTAGACAGTGTAGAGCTTTTAGAGGAATATCTAAGTGAGACTGATTATGAGAATGACAATGACTTTGATGACAATGATTTTGATGATGACAGTGATTGATTTGTAAACAGTGAAGTGATGATTTAAGCCATCCACCCTGAAGAGTTTAAAGAAATTTCATACAATGAAAAGTTTTGTGTTGTAAGACTTACGTAAATATATTTGAATGAAAGTGCAACTTTTTGTTTTAATGTGTACTGTAATAGTTGGTCAGTGGCATCATTGTTTCCACAGAGAGACTTGTACAATTATCTGTGAGACACTTGCTGCCAGGGCAACATTGATTTAAATACAAGCACATGAAGACACACTGTCTGCTTTACAGAGTTAAAGTGGTTAATTGGATATTGTGTCTATCGAAAGACAGTATTTATCTACCACATTTTACCTCGGAAATGCTCACATTTTCAGCTCTTCTCCTCCTTTCCCCAAAATTTAAAATTTTACCTCATTTATTTCTTTAAAATTTTAATGTTTTTATGTGTTTGGGGCAGAAAAATAGATAAAACTTGGACAGTTAATTTATGATCTCTTTAAATCTCTATTGTTACTTTTTAACTATGTGGTTATGGTTATTGGTGGTTTATGAGAAAGGCAGTTGCATATTATGGTGATCTCTGCATTTTTTGACACCTACCAATGCCAGTGCCATACTTTTATGCAAGCACAAGTGGCATCCAGGACTCTTGCAAACAATTTTAGCAGTAATGGAATTTTATAGTGTGTTCACTGTTTGCCTGGGCCTGATGTTGATAGCTGCAGTGTAAATCCGAGATGTTTTGTAGAATATGACATAATTGTAGATTTGGAAAATGTCAGGGCTGAAAAATCCTTTTTTCTTCTTTTATTATCCTTTGCAACAATTACTGGTTAATTCTGTAATTACCAGTTTCAGCTGTGATCGATGGTCATCTTAAGGTTAGAGTTGTAATCATGCCTAGTCATACTGGTTGTAGACCTCAGCTTAAACTGGTAAGTGGAAAATTACAACCAGTGATTTTCATCTGATATAATAAAAGAAGAAAAAATCATTTCAGGATTTTTAAAAACTATCATAAATGATTATTTATTATAAATATATATTTTTTTAAATTTTTATTTTTTATTTTTTTATTACAGAGGGTGGTTAATGTTTCAGTCACTAGATGCATGTAGTCCCATGCGCTATCATGTTTACTACCATCTGGTTCAGGTTGCCAAACAGGTTGACCAAGTGCATGCAATCTTTCGTGACATGGACCAGTTACGGCAGCAGTTTGAGAGGTGTCCACCATCCAATGAACAGATGCAGAAACTTTTGCGACTTCTCCATGAGGTGCTACTTGAATGCAAGCAAAGGTATGTGTATTCATGAGCTAGTTAAACATATTCAGTAAATGATTCTGCAAACTAAAATTTAAAGAAGTTGTTTGCCTCTAAAACTGAGATAACTTAAGGAATATTTGATGGTAGAAAATTTACCCTATGTCCCAGCAACAACCAGATGCTTATTATCTTTTCTAATTATTTATATCAATAAACTCTATTGTAGACATTATTGACTGTCTCTGTATGCCACCAGCAGAGTCCTATGGCAACTGAGAAGAAAACTATTATCTGTAGTTGGACTTGGTTTTAAAAAGAAGCTGTGTCAGACATTGAATAAATTGTTTGTAGTTCATGAATCAAGCCTTCAAGGCAGTCAATTCATCTGTAACAATTGAAAATAAAAGCACACAATTCCATTGAATAAGGTGGAATACTCATTCCATAATTGCCCCATGAACCCTTAACATAAAAGAGAGAAACTTTCATGATTTAGGAGAGCAGAATTAATACGAAAAAAATTGACAAATTTCTGTCGTCAAGATACTTTGACTTGAAATTTATCTTAAACCCAAGAAAATTTGCCCCCATTCAAAAGTGAAAAGGACGTATTGAAAAGGGGACATAAAAGAAATAGATAAAATATTTGAATGAAAAGAATCACCAACTTCAATAAAAATGTGTTACACTTGGCAAGTGTTGTGTTATGCTCAGTAAAAGAAGAGGAATCACATTTTCCAAGACAATAGAGTTTTTGTTCAAGGAGATTACCTTGTATAAATAAAATAGAGCAGTAATAGATGATTTGACCGAGTGTTATTGGTTCTGTGCGGAAAAATAAGTAATAATCATACTGATGTATGATATAAAATATCCTCTATATGTTGCTGGTGCTGTTGTTGCTGCAATTGTTTTTTCAGCACCCACTAAGTCATGCTGAAAGTGGATAGTGGTCCTATTATAATAATTATATTGGCATATAATTATCATATAGTTTGAAAATGTGAAATTTTCTGGAAGTATTCTAATATTAATAGTGTATGCTGTAGGAATTCAAAAGGATTGCTACCAACTTGCTACCATTTCAAGGTGATGAAGTCAATCATTTATCTTAGCTATCAATGTTTATTGCTACATAATTGGCAAACCTGGCGTTGCTTGGGTATTCACTTATTGCTGTGCCTGAAACATAGTTTGCATGGAATTTATTTTTCACTTGCAAAGCTTCTTTGTATACAATCTTTGAAGTAGTGTGATTGGGAACATGAAAGAAGAGCTCATTTGTTCCATTAACAGAGGAGTGTCATGTAGAGTTGGCCATGTTAAAAGCAACTGACACTAACGTCCATGACAGCACAGCGCACAGCATCTGACCTTTTGCTTTGTTTATAGCCGTAGCATAAGATAAGCTCACCAGGAATCCCACATGTTTAAAGCAAAATGATAAATTGTTAGGAATAAACGGGTTTTTAGGTATTTAAATTTGCTCACCTGCACCATTTCCCATTAGAATTTTTTGTTATAAAATGTTACAGTGGAGAGGGAACTTCAAGCCTCTGTGAGTGAAGGGTTCTGAGGAATGAGGTAATGTATTGATGCTCTTGATTAGAGCTACGTTGTGCCTTGGTTTCAGAAGTTTCCAAAGAGAGAGTTAACCTGATGTTCTCAAGTCACAGCAAGTCTCGCCTCACGATCTTCATTGGGTTCTTGAGACTGCATAGTCCTCAGTCTTTTAGGAGTTCTGCTGAATTCAGAAAAACTCTCTTTAGGCATAGTAATGAGTAGGCACCCAAATCAAAATGCTAACTTGATAATTTCATTCTCATATTGAAGTACGTAAGTAAAACCTATTGAAAGAAACGATGAAACATTAAGTTTTAAATGCACACAGTCACCTATTGGGCCTTTGGTGTACTACACCATGATCATTAAACATTTAAACAACTAAACTGAGAAGACGATTTTAGATAAAACTTTACAGTCTTCTGCCCTCCCAACCCTAACCCCCGCCCCCCTCCAAGTTCAGATTTTGATGAAAGAAAGGCTTAAGTAATCTGAAAATTAAGAAAATTTGTGAAGTAGTTTTGGAGATTAGTGTGTTCAGACAGAAATGACAATTTTACAGTTTTATTATTAGTATAGATTTTGTGACATGATATTCAGTAAGCAAAGCAAACTAAACTTAGGCATCAAACTTTAATTATTTCTGCAAGCACATTGCTTCTCCATTCCACTTTGATACAAAAGTGAAGATGATCGATACTGGATTTAGCTTATTTTTGGCAGCATCATTAGTATTATAATGTAGCAGTTACTCCCTTGAGAGTAGTCAGTTTTGCAAATGACATTGCATTATTGTAAGAAACACAGACAAGCTACAAAAGCTGCTTTACCATATGATTTAAGTACTAATAAGAAAGTATGAGGTGAGAACTAATAAAGTAAAGCAAAATAATGAAGCGTGTAAGAAATGATATTTAATGAAATTGAGTTTACATCTTGAAGGTAAAAAGATTGCATAAGTAACTACATTCTGCATCTACATGTATGTAGATACTCCGTATGGTGTACGGCTGAATGTATCAGGTGCCACTACTAGTCATTTCCATTCTTATTCTGTTTGCAAATGGGGATCAAGGGAAAAACAAGTGTGTATATGCCCCAGAGCACTCACTGAAAAGAAGGAGCATTAACTTGTTAATAGGTGCACACATAAGAAAGAAAACTTGCTAGGTTTTGGAGTTATCCTTTTATGAGTTCTAGCTTGTCAAAGAATAACTCCGAAAGGTAGCTTTGAATTCTAGCTCGTCAAAGAATAACTGCAGAAGTTAGCAAGTTTTCTGTATTTTGTGAGTGCCTATCAACTACTCAATGCTTCTGCCTTTTGATGAGTGGTCTCCTTTAATCACTAATACTGGATTTGAACATTACAGTGTTCTTTTTCCTACTTATCAGTGCTATTGTTTTTGTATTCATTGGCATTAACTGGGATTTTTCGACATTAAGAGCAAGCCGTCATTCATCATACCAAATAGATATTCTGTCATAGGTCATGGTGTATATCCTTCTACATGCACTCGGCGACAATACTTTACTGTATAATGCGTCATCAGCAAACAGTCTCAGACTTCTGTTTTATCATCATTTGTGTGTATAGAGAATAAGAGTGGGCATTTCACACTTACCTGGGATGCTCCTGACAATGCTGTCATCTTTGATGAGCACATGCTGTGAAGTACAATATACTGGTTTGTTTTCATTCAGGAAAATAAGACCAAGAAAGAGAACTGGCCATACCAATATGCGCTTACAGACCTCTGGAAAAAAAAATGGTTTTTTACATTTACGTAGATAATCCACAAGCCACCATAAGATTCATGGTGGAAGGTACCCTGTACCACTACTTGTCATTTCCCCTCCTGTTCCACTCTGAAATAGTGAGGGAGAAACGACTGTCTGTACACCTCCACTTGTACCATATCTTCGTGGTCGTTAAGCGCAATGCATGTTAGCAGGAAAACAATCATTCAGCAGTCAGTTTCAAATTCTGGTTCTCTAAATTTTCTCAGTAGCATTTCCCAAAACAAATGCTCTCTTCCCTCCAGAGATTCCTATATGAGTTCCCAAAGCATCTCGTACAGATCTCAAACACTCGAGCAATACTCAAGGACAGGTCACACCAGTGTCCTATATGCAGTCTCCTTTACAAGTGAACCACTCTTTCCTAAAGTGTTTAGGCTAGATAGAAGGAAAATTACTTGTGTAATATTTTTGTGCTTCAGAGAATATCTGATTCAAGAAAATAAATAATTCTCGAGAAGAGAATAATATTGTTATCAAACATTTTTTTCTCTGGGGACTAATAGGAAACAATTCTTAAAGAGCTGCATATAAAGTGTACATATGTATGAATCAAGAACTTTGATACTGAGTAAGACAGAAAAAGAGGCTTTTGTGATTTAGTGTCAGACCCTCTGTTAAATTGTAATTGTTGTATTTTTGACTAATTTGTGTTATCTTTGCAGTGAACAAGCAGCAAAAGTAATGGTGGAACTTTTGGGCACATACACAGCTGAAAATGCATCACAAGCTCGTGATGATGCTCAACGCTGTATTCTGGCTGCACTTGCCGATCCCAATACATTCCTGCTGGATCCTCTACTTGCCTTAAAACCAGTAAGGTTTCTTGAAGGACAACTTATACATGACCTGCTATCCATATTTGTATCAGAAAAGCTCCCAAGCTACTTACATTTTTACCAAAATCATCGAGAATTTGTTCATAATCTAGGTAAGTTTGTATATGTGCCCTTTTTGTGAAACATTTTCGGAATTACATGAATAATAAAACTACTTCATATGTATCTGCATAGAACTGACATTCCAAAATGAAACCCCAGCCAAATATGTATAAGAAGCAGTTGTAGATTGATACACGTACACTTAACCATAAATGGGGGCACTAGCATACAGAACCAAAGATCACTTCATACACAGAAATAGTTATCTCTAAACTTAAAACCAGCAATGTAAAAGTGCACAGAATTACTTCAAAATGCACAGAATCAATTACTCATGCTAGAACATGAACGTAAAGAAAAAGTAACAGTTGGCCAAAACATTACATTAACACTAAGATCATCAGTTCAGTTATCACATTCCACATGTTAAAAAATACTAATTTGTGCTATTGTAAATTTTTGCTTGGAGTATGAAATAATGACGATGATGATGGTGGTGGTTATTATTGTGGTGATCACGATTACTATTCACCGTGCGTAATAGAAGGGAATTCTGTGAGAACCCACTTCCTCAAGCTAAAATCTTCATGATTTGTGATAAATTCAGGAACAGTGTTGCATGGCTGAGGCAATATTAACTTCTTCGACTATCAGTGTTTCCAGAATGTATTGCAATGAAACATAAACTTATTATTCAAATAACTGTCTTTATTATGAATGTTTCTCATGGGCAAGTACAAACATGTGAGTCTAACAAGAGTGCCACCTAGACACTCTCATTTCTTTGCCACAATTCAGTATTTGTTGTTACAAAGGTGAGATATACTCCATGGCTTAATCTGTCTCATCCTATTCACTGACTTTTCCAATGTCTTAGTGTGACATGTAGCTGTTGACAGTGGTGGTTAAGCACCTGCAGGATATTTGATTAACATTTCTGTCTCAGACTGCCGACTGCTGCACTGCATCCCGGAAGGACAGCATATAGTGTTAAAAAGCACATTAACGTAAAAGGGAATGATCTGACTTGTCATTTCGAAACCAGTCTGTTTTTTTTTTTTCTCCCATTTGTAGTCAGCCACTTACAATCTACATGCCAAATTTCAACCCAGATACACACTGCAAGTTACCTTTAAAAATATGAAAATGGGTATTTCTTTGTGTGACCTTGCAACTAAGGAGTTGACACTCCTGGGTGTTGCTAACTGCTGTTAATACCGAGCGTAGTACGCCTGATCAGGGGAGTGCCACAGTCGTATTATTTGTGTCATGTTCATTGAGGAACCTTGCTTCAAAGTTTTGTTAGAAATGGAAGCTAATATCCGTATTTTTGTGGCTATGTCTTTTATTTTACAGCAAGTGTTTGCTAATACGTTGTTGCAACCATAACACAGGTCGACACTTGTTCTGCAGTTTATAAAGTAAGTGGTGTGCTTTACTAACTTGCCACCCCTGAACATGTAAATAATACAAGGGTTGTACCAAAAGTAAGGTTCCCATACTTTTTACAAATAGAAAACATTGTTGATTATTGTTAATTTATACATCAATGAAAAGCTTACACTTTTACCTATTTTTCAACATAGTCTCAATTTTTTTTTAGACACTTTTGGAGACGGTGCTCCAGCTTTTGTATTCCTAAGTTGAAGAAGTCTCCCACCAACCTGTTGCATG
Organism: Schistocerca americana; assembly: GCF_021461395.2. NCBI lineage: Eukaryota > Metazoa > Arthropoda > Insecta > Orthoptera > Acrididae > Schistocerca > Schistocerca americana. The sequence continues at coordinate 250,160,877 of NC_060125.1, read as the reverse complement.
TGACCTCTGCTCGGACTTCGTCGCTCTTGAAGCGTTTGCTGCCTAAGTGGTCCTTTAGACTGGGAAGGAGGTGATAATCTCTGGGGGCTAGTCTGGACTGTAAGGGGATGGGGCACAACAGTCCATCCAAATTTCTTCAAAAGCTCCTGTGTTTGACAAGTGACGTGGGGTCGAGTGTTGTCGTGATGTACTACTTCCTCCTTCAGTCGTCCTCTCCAGCGATTCTGAATTGCTCGCTGGAGTTTGGTCAGATATCTGTCTGAATTTATTGTCGTCCCAGGTTGCATGAAATTGATGATGAGTACCCCCTTCCGAACCCAAAAGTCGCCATAACCTTTCCTGCCGACTGTGTTTGTTTGAATTTCTTTGGTGGCGGTAGACTGGATTAACGCAACTGACAAGATTATTGTTGTTTTGTTTTGGAGGTCTAATGAAGTACCCACGTTTCATCTCCCATGACGATAGAGTCCAATTACTTCTCCTTGTTGCCTCCCCCCCTCACATTGAGGAAGAAACTTGCGAGCACAGTCAAGGCATTGCTCCTTGTATCTGTCACTCAGCATCCGCGGGATTCAGCAAGGACACATCTTGCGATAACCCAACATTTTCGTTAAAGTTCTTTCATTTGTGCTGTGGGAAGCTTCAGGAATGCGTTCCAGAAGTTCATGGACAGTGACTGTCCGATCTTTAAGCAGCTCACTGTTGATCTTCTGGACAATTGCATCCGAAACCGGCGATCTTCCACTCCATTCTTCATCGTGAACTTCCATGCGACCCCCAGCAAAAGCCCTGCACTATAAGTGGACATGCTGAACGGACATGCACTCTTCACCATAAACCTCAGTCAACTGCCAATGAATCTCCGTGGCCGGTAACTTTCTTGCATGGGGAAACCGGATTACTGCTCGAACCTCACACTTGGCGGGAGCGGTGATCAACACTTAAATCTCTCACGGCTGCCAAGCCAACACTGAGCGACATAGCAAATTGCGGACAGGCAGGCTCGAGAGTGAGGGAACCGATGTGCACGGCACTGTTGTCGAATTTAGCCTAGAGCCTAGCACTTTCCCTCGAGGCTGTAGCTCATTGGGAACCTTATTTTTGGAACAACCCTGGTATGTTTTCTTCTTCTTCTTCTTCTTCTTCTTCTTCTTCTTCTCATTACCCTGTTTTCTTTGTCCAGCCTACAATTGGCTGTAAAATCTGTTATGCTATGTAATTTAAATTCTTATCACATAATTAAGATATCCACCTCAGAGCCTGTAACAATGAGCCACTACTGCGTCTCCATTATTTAACGTAAACTAAAGACTAGGTTCAATCTGAAGCCACACTAATTTTCATTCAACTTATCCTCAGCTAATACTCATACCCTGCTTTCAGTAGCACCTGGGAAGATTGTATGCACAACTACAGAAATGTGGCAAAATTGCGTTGTTTGTAGGTCAGTGAAGTAGAGGCGGATAATGAGCTTCAAAGCTGATGTTTCATTATTGCCTCAAATATCAGTGAGCGAGTTCCACAGTTAGCAAGAGGTGGTTATGTTCTTTGTCGGGAGTGGTGTTATTTCATTGAAGCCATTTTAAAAAATCAGGAAGGCAGTGTTCAAATAGCCCAGATACAGTTTGCTGTATCTGTGGAACTTATGCGACAAGTACAAGACACCAACAAATAACCCAGTTTGTGCAGAAATAATATTTTGCTTATTTCGGCATGAAGCTTGGAGATCAGAACAAGTAATTTGCTCCACACATTGTGTGTCATACATGCATGCAGCAATTAAGGAATTGGAGTGAAGGTAAAATAAAGTGCCCTAATTTCACTGTCCCCTTGGTGTGTCCTGAACAGAAGAACTGCATCAATGTTGTTACTTCTGTGTGACAAAAATAACATGATACAACAAAAGAAACATGAATAAAATCTTGTATCTGAACTTAGATTCAGCAATTATACCTATCGCTCATGCTGTAGTGCTGCTGATCCCCTCCCCCCCATCATCAGTGGATACATTTAAATTCTCTAAATCAGAGGTAAGTCAAGAAAGTAGTGAATCTGACTAGTCATAGTGTGGTACCGGTAGCAACCGAAACCTCTTACTCAAACAGGACTTAACAATTTCGTGGATGACTTCGTACTCTTACACACACATGACCACAGTCTCAGGCAGAGGAAGTCAGACTTACGCACTTGGTAGGAGGGACTGTTGACCTTGTAGTTTGATCCCATTAATCCTTAAGGGCAGCTGTAGGGCAAAATAGCGAAAAACTTTGTATTTTTTTATTGCGTAGTTTATTAGATTGATTCTTTAAGAATAATGTCGCAAAATTTCGTACGAATTCTGGTTAGAAATATGTTTTTAAGAATAACATCGCAAAGTTCCGTACGAATTCTGGTTAGAAATATGTTTTTAAGAATAACATCGCAAAGTTCCGTACGAATTCTGGTTAGAAATATGTTTTAAAAAAGTTTGGGTGTCTGTGCCTACCATTCTATGTTTTGATCCACACCTTCTCTATATAATTTTTTGTGCATTTTTCATTCACACAATTGAAACGAACTGCAAATGAGTGTAGAGGGGTATGAAAAAGATTATCTTTGCTTGTTCCTTTGTTTGCAATGGGTCTTTTTTTGTGGTGGTGGTGTGTGCTACAAACTTATTTCAGTTTTTAGTTTTGCATATGTCAACCTGTTTTGCTTGAAATAGGTCGTAACTGTGGATAAGTATTCAAATAAGTGTGGAAATGTTGGATTTCACTTGTAAAAGGATCAGGAAATTTAAATAACAAGTGTGAAGAACATTTTCGAAAAAGTCGCGCGAGTTCATTGAAGAAAAAAAAAATTAGTGAAGGAATTGATAATGCTGTGTTCAGTGCCAAAGGCAAGTTTTCCAGTAGATTTAGGTTAATTGACTTAGAAATACTTGCCCATATGAATAATGTTTCGTGTGCGTGTGGTAATTGTGGGTCAAGGGCCTTACACTGTGTGATGACAGTGACAAAAAAGTAAGAAAGAAAGTATTTTAAACATAGCTGCACAACAGCAACGGTTCCAGGTAATAAAATTATAAACAGCCGACCAGTTGCAATGGATAAAGAATTCTTTACCTAGGTTTCAACAAATTTAAATTTGTCTTCTTCAGAAGGTGGCAATTTTACATTAGTATGGGCTGATTTATCATCACCGTTTTTTCAAATGTCTGCATAGATCCATTTGTCAAAATTAAAATATAGCCCTAAAAATAGGGTTTGTCACGTAAATATAAATTAGTACATGGAAGTTGCAGAGCTCACAACCGACCGGTCAGTTTTAATTTTGACAAATGGATCTATGCAGACATTTGAAAAAACGGCGATGATACATCAGCCCATACTAATGTAAAATTGCCACCTTCTGAAGAAGACAAATTTAAATTTGTTGAAACCTAGGTAAAGAATTCTTTATCCATTGCAACTGGTCGGCTGTTTATAATTTTATTAAAGAAAGAACGAGTAGACAGTGACAGAATTGTAAGTAATATATTTTGTGTACAGTTTGTAAAAACGACATTCAGTTAAAGACTTTTGTTCTCCATGGGAAGATGTACGAGGCAAATACGAGATTATATTACGCCGTGAGATGCTTAGGTGTCCGCAGAGAAGGGACAAATTTGTTTTGTGGCTTGATGAAATGCCTGCACCAGTGACTGGATTCAGTGATTACAACAGAACACTCCTAAGTGCTCTTGAAGTTTAGTGCAAGGATGACATGAAAGCAGCTGTTTAGGAAGCTGTAGATATTAACAGTGAAGGGCAAGGAGGGCACTATGTAGTGTAGACAGATCTGTGAGTATCTTTGGTGGAACCTGGATGAAGAGGGGCGATACATCACTTCATGGTGTATCATCTCTCATTAGTGTGTGTACAGGTAATGAGCAAGTATTGCTCTCAGTGCGACACAAGAAGTGTGCAGCAAGAATTACCAGGGGTCAAGTGGTGGGTTGGAAGCAGCTGGGATGAAACTAATACGCAAAAGGTCAGTGTAACAATTTGGTGTTAGCTATGTGAAGCATCTAGGTGATGGAGATTCCAGGGCTTTTAAGACTGTTGTAGAGAGCAATCTTCATAGACCACTAACTAAAATTAAAAAACTGGAATGTGTGGCGCATGTTCAAAAGCGAACGGAAGGTAGATTTCTCAGACTGAAGAAAGAAATGAAAGGCAAGAAACTAGAAGATGGAAAGCCACTGGGAGGTGTTAACAGACTGAAAGATAAGAAAATTCACACTTTACATATACAGGCTGGTCCATTGGCCAAATATCTCGTGAAATTAGCATCAAATGAAAAAATAACAACAAAAATTCTGTTTGAGCATGACGGCGGAAAACAGGTGGCGCTGTGGGTGGCCAACTAGATGGCATTGCCATAGGTCAAATTGATAGAAACTGCTATTTTTTTTACATAGGTACCCCCAGTTTTTATTACATATTTGTATAGTATGTAAATAAATATGAATATTTGATTTGGAACATTTGTTTTGCTTTGTGATGGATGGTGCGGTAATATTCAAACACTTATAATATACCTCACCAATTTAGATGAACAGTTGATAACAAGGTAGTTTTTAAAATTAAAACACAAAAAGTAGTTCGTTTTGGACTTTATTTCTGTTGTTCCAATGTGATACGTTTACTTTTGTGACTGTATCATAAATGATGGGAATGCATGCTGTTGCTGTGTGAGCAACTGTAATAACCTCATTAATGTAATAAATGCTCAAAATAATGTCCTTCAACTTCAGTGCATTTGGCAGTACGCATAACGAAATTCCTCTCAACAGCGAGTAGGTCGCCTTCAGTAATTGTCACGCATGCATTGGCAATGTGCTGATAAATGTTTTCAGGCATTGTCAGTGGATCACGATAACAATTATCTTTCAATTTTCCCCAAAGAAAGAAGTTCGGAGATGTAAGGTCCGGTGAATGTACAGGTGCTTCTAGGCCCAATCCACCTGTCATTATATATTCTATTTAATAGTGCTTCAATTGTATGCATGCTATGTGCAGAACATCCATCATGTTGAAAGTACATTGCCATTATGTCATGAAGTGAAACATCTTGTAGTAGAATCGGTGTAACATTTAGAAATTGGCATATGTTGCACCATTTAGATTGCTATCGATAAAATAAGGGCCAGTTCGATGTCCTCCCATAATTCCAAACCATACATTAACCTGCCAGGGTCGCTGATGTTCCACTTTTCACAGCCATTATGGATTTTCCATTACCCAATAGTGCATATTATGCTGGTTTACGTTACCTCTGTTTGTGAATGACACTTTGTCACTGAATGGAAAAAAAAGTGTTATCTTGTAACTTATTTTGTGCCCAGTGGCAAAAATTTACACGACATTTAAAATCATTGCCATGCAATTCCTGGTGCATAGAAATATGGTGAAGATGAAATGTGTGGTGATGAAGAATTCTCAAAATCAACGTTTTTGAAATTCCCAATTTCCGCTCAGTTTGTCTGCTACTGATGTGCGGATTAGCCTCAACTGCAGCTCTCAAACACTTATTTGGGCACCTTCATTTGTTGCAGTTCTTGGTTACGTCTTCTTCTGTGGCGGAACACTTCCAGTTTCTTTAAATACATTAACTATCCAACGAAAAGTCCAGACACTTGGATGCTGTGTGTCAGGATACTGATCAACACACACAGCACAAACTTTTTGAACATTTTGATCTCAATAGCCATAAGTAAGCACCATATCTACCTTTCCTGTGACTGTTAACCGTTACGTTTTAACAAGATTATGTCTTCTGCGTAATTATTATGACTAAACAAGCATATTATCATACCTAGTTTAAGTAATGGATTGCACACAGTACTATCGGTTGTGTTGCTTTATTTGTGAGAATATTATAGCGCCATCCAGCACAAAGCGAAACAAATGTTCCAAATCAAACATTCATATTTATTTATGTACTGTACAAATATGTAATAAAAAATGGGGTACCTATTTAAAAAAATGCAGTTTTATCAATTTTGCCTGTGGGCCATCCATAGTGCCATCTGTTTTCCCCCCTCATGCTCGAACGTATTTGTTGTTCTTATTTTTTTTTTTTTGTTTGATGCTAATTTCTTTCGTGAGATATTTGGCCCAGTCACTGTCAATGCACCACCCTGTATATTGTGGAAAAGCTATCAATGATAACTAACATAGTGTGAAAATAATGCAGTAAGCCATGTGGGCAATATTCTTTCACAAACTTTCCACAGGTGATAATCCTCAACGTTTCCGTTGTGACATATTGTGGTGCAATTATCTTTAGCCAGAAGCCATTGGAAAGCCATACACCCACAAACATAGTTTGCACTTTGTGTTTTAGATGTTATAAAACCAACTTTCAGGTACCTAGCCAATCCAGAACAACTGACAAAACAGGTACATGGGAAAGCACAGAATACAAATGAGAGCTACAATCAACTTATATGGATGTATTTTCCAAAAACAGTATTTGTGTCCTCAGTTGTTCTGGAGATTGCTGTTTGTGATGCCTGTCTAGTGTTCAGTAGTAGAGATGTAGGTAAGCTAAAGTGCCTGCAGAGACTAGGCTTCCATCAAGGTGCTTCACACTGATGATACTGACAAGCATCGATAAAGTGCGACTAGATAAAGCTCAGGCAGCAGAAGAAAAAATGCAAAAGTTGCCTAGTCAAATGAGGTGGAGGAAGAGAATAAAGATTATGGATATGAACAGCATTGATTGCCAGAGGTATAGCAATATTGTCAGCAATTAAAATAAAAACTTTAAATGCAAATTGCTGTAAACTGACTGAGTTATAATGTACCTTTTTTCAGGAGTTATAAAATCTAACGTCCTGAAATGAAATGTAGCATAGTTCTTAAAAATTACTTACTGAATAATCCTGTGCAGTACTTTTCCATTAGCATTTCTCTGATAAAAATAGAGCGGCGGGTGACGCAGAACTAAAAAATCAATTTCAAAGCAACTGTGATCTCAAACAAAAACCTGTTCTACATGTTTTATTAGCCTCTTACACAGATGTAAACTGTGAAATTCCAGTTTTATTGCTTTGATTAGTTTACGAGAAAAGATACATTATAGAAACAATGGTAGTTAAAAATTCAAATCCTTCTAAAATGTGTGTTGATCCCCATTTTCAAACAATAATTGCACAGCATATCAAGCATTATGCTGTACATAATAGTCTCAAGTTTTATTTTCTTTGCTGTAATGTTTTAAGAGGTACATATATTTAAGTACAACAACACATTTAGCCCTACATCTATCCTTAAACCAAACCACCGACGACTTGCCCCCTAGCCGGCACCCTGCCCCCCCTCGCTGGCACCCACCTCCCATGCTCTACCCCCCACTCCCTGTAACACTTGATGCCCTCCAATCCCCACTCTCTCTACCCCCAATGCTCTTGACCCCCAAGTATCCTCTGTCTCCTGTGTCATCTAATCCCCTCCCCTCACACCCTCTGCCCCTCACCCATGTGCTGTACCCTGCCCAACTCTCCATCTCCTGTGTTCTCTATGTGTGTGTGTGTGTGTGTGTGTGTGTGTGTGTGTGTGTGTGAGAGAGAGAGAGAGAGAGAGAGAGAGAGAGAGAGTGTGTGTGTGTGTGTGTGTGTGTGTGTGTGTGTGTGTGTTTTTAGTACAGTATGTGAATAACCGAATCACAAAAATAGTCATGACCTTGTTTCCTACTTGTAGGTTTGAATCATGAACAAAACATGAAAAAGATGCGGCTATTGACTTTCATGCAGCTGGCTGAGGGACAATCGGAGATGACTTTTGACACTATTCAGCAAGAACTTCAGCTTGGTGAGAATGAGGTGGAAAGTTTCATCATTGATGGTATGTTGGACTTAGGTTTTTTCTTTTTTTTTTCCTTTCTCTTTCTCTGAATCAATGAAAGAAGATAAATTGGTCATTTTCTTAATGTATTGGAAGGTGAATAGTGCATATGCATGGCAACAAGTTTGGTTATGAAAATTTTATTTTCAGTTTTTGTTGAACAGTACACACACTTCATTTTGACCCAATTATTTTATTGGCCAAGATTCTGTCTTCGAAAACAGTGTTTTTATTTTTGAATTACAGTGAAACTCAGTTTTCTGTCCACTGCATTACACTCTTAAAATATGGAATTATGGCTCTGAAATGCATTGAACAGTAAATATTGTGACTGAAGGTGGAAAATTATTAATGAAATAAAAATGTACTTCAGAAAACCATAAAATCACAATGATACAGAACAGCTGGCCAGTGATTCAGGAACTGAAACACTGGTACTGCTGATAAATGCTGTCCGGGAGAGAATATACTCTAGGAGATTAGCAGGTTACTTTCCTTTCCTGTAACTCTATAAAGGAGCTATGGTTCATAACGTGATACCACACTCCTTACTTGGCTTTGGTTCTTTGCCATGGAAATGTACCTCTCTTTTAATGCGCACCCCCCCCCCCCCCCCCCCCCCTCCTTTTTTGTTTCCTTGGAACGCGTGAATGAGAAACTAAATGTAAACTGGATGTAAACTTGCCATGATGGAGAGAGGCTTTCAAGCCTCGACTGTGGAGATAGCTAAATTATATGGGCATGTCAGTCTTGCCTTTCATTCCTGAAGGACAGCAGCTTTTTTAATTGTTGCAGAGGAAACAGTCTAGATGATTGACTGATCTGTCCTTGCAACACCAGTAAACATGATCTTGCTATTTTGGTATTTTCACAGGTAGAAACAAAAAATACTCCAACCATTACATTGTCCCAAGGACATGCTGCTCCACTGTGTGGTTTAATGATAGTGGCATCATCCTCGATAAAGTATTCTAGAAGTAAAATAATCCCAATTTGGCGTTCTAGCTGGAATCTACTTGGCAGGGGATGTGGTCAGAGAGTAGGGTGGAGGGTGGGATTCTGTGGGTTGGAACGTGTTGGATTCCTCAATTATGATGGCATGTTAGAGAACTTGAAAAGAGAGATAGGTATGTTAAGTTACTTATAGTGGGAGTTAGTAAATTGTAGTGGCAGAAAAAACTGGATTTTTGGTCACATTAATACTGGATTATCACTTCAGAATCAAATTGGTTAATGCCACAGTAATGATTAGTTCTAATAATGAACAATAAAATACAAATGTAGGTGAGCTATTACAAACAGCACAACGAACAAGTTATCATAGCTGAGATCCACACAAAGTCATAGCCACAAATTCAGTCCAAGAATATGCAGAGTGACATACATTACTCTTTCACCTCAATTACTTTTGACCCATTAACGGCATCATAATCTACTTTCACCTAGATGAACAGTGACAAAGGGCTTATGGAACTAAGCAATTTTTTGCTGACAGAATAACAGATCTTGATAAGACAAATTCAGTCATGTAAATGTTCTGTAGGTGTGACAAGAAATAAGAGTAAAAATGCAGTGCTATATGAATTATTAGTTTAAGATGGAGAGTCATGCTTCATTTCAAACAAGTTTTGTACCACAAAGTTACCACTAGAAAGTCATTCAACTAGCATTGAGCTGAGTCTATTAACTTTGCTTACTTCTCCCACTATTCAACAAATAGTCAGCTCTAGAGTGGAAGGCAGAAGATGAGGTACTGGCAGAGATAAAGCTGTCATGGCAGGTCATGAGTCATGTTGAGATAGCTCAGTCAGTAGAGCACTTACCTGCAAAAGGCAAAGCTCCCAATTTCAAAACCCTGTCTAACACACAGTTCGAATTTGCAACATGTCCCATTACAATATTTGTTGACTCCGTGTTTAGGTTTATCAGCAATATTTTGAAATGGGTAGATTGCTATTCACTGTAAAGATGACCAACTTGAGTTGCAGACAGCACAATAAAAAGACTGATACTAAATGTGCTTCTAATCAAAGTCTACTTCAGAAAATAAAAGAAAACACACATTCACACTAGCAGACGCTCCTCATGCACACAAGGCTGCTATCTCTGGCTGCTCTGGCCAGACTGCCAGGCAAAGACAAAAATGTAGATATGTCAGTTAAGGCTTTCCCAATGTATACTGCTGATGAAATCATCTTGGGCTTCCATCCGGATAGCTGCGTTGAAAATCTGCGACGTTTTGATTAGTGTCATTCTCATCCTGTTCTGGCGAAGTGTCAATGGACCGCGGTCGTCTTCTATATATAGCTGGTCAGCGGCAGGTGGTGGCCGTCTCTCCCCACCCCTCCTACTGGCACTGGGCCGGTGGTGGTGGGGGGGGGGGGGGGGATCGCGCAGTGCCGGGCGATGTCACCGCGTGTCGTGTTAGTATAACTTAAAATTGTGGGAGCGTTAGCAGTTGAGCACGGTCCCAGCGTATAGCCGTTATTGCAGGGTTCCATGCCGAACTTAAATGGTAGCCCTCATCCCTGTTGACAAGATTGTCATGTAATCTTATTTCAACTGATTCCTTGATGACACACTCCCAGAAGTCACTGGCTCGGCAAAGCATTTTTGTTTCTTCAAATTGGAAGGTGTATCCCTCTTCGAGGCTGTGTTCTTCCATGGCCGATTTGTCCTTGTGCCCCAGCTGTACGCATCTAATGTGTTCCTGGCAGCATTGTGAGATGCTGCGTTTTTGACCAATGTACTGGAGCCCACACTCGCACGGTACACTATATATATTGGGAACTTGTAGCTACAGTTTGTCTTCACCAAGGCCAGTAACACTCTCATTTTTGGAAGTGATCGAAAAATTGCTTTGGTGTTGTTTTTTCCCATTATTCTCACAATTTTGGCTGACGGGCCCCCAATGTAGGGGATAAAGGCCAGTTTCTTTTCCTCTTCCTCTTCTTTGTGGATAGCTGTTTCACTATTTCTTCCAGAATGCATGTCTAATGTGTGCTTCGCTGTAGCCATTCCGACAAAACACATCCTTAAGGTGCTGCAGCCCAGCTGGAAGGCTGCCTTAGTCGCAGATGGCTCTTGCTCTGTGAACCAGTGTCGTTAGAATGGTGTGCCGCTGTGCTAGGTGATGGCAGCTTGAAGCATGGAGATATGGGTCTGTTTGAGTCTTCTTTCTGTATACTGCATGTCCTAGTGTGCTGCCTGCTTTTCTCCTTATAAGGATAACCAAAAATGGAAGACATCCATCTTGTTCTAATTTCATTGTGATCTGTATGTTTTTGTGCATGCTGTTCAGGTGTTCGTGGAATTCATTCAGGGCTTCTTTTTCCATGTTCCCACACAATGAATGTGTCATAAATGTAACGGAAGAAGTGTTTAGGTTTAAGCCGTGCCGTTTCTAGTGCCAACTCCTCACAAGTGCTCCATATAGAGATTGGCAATTCCTGGAGCAAGTGGCAAACCCATGGCTACCCCATCAACCTTCCCCTTCAATCCTTCTACCGGAAGGTGGAGCCACTGGGTCCGAAAGCTTGCATAAGTAAAACTGTTTTTTTTTTATATATGTGTGTTCTTCTGGTCAGAAAGCTTGCATAAGTAAAACCGTTTTTTTATATTTGTGTTCTCCTGTTGCCACTTGATCAGTAGATTTATCTATCCAATTGCATTATATTGTCAAAATTGATTATTTTTGCTGTTAAACTATAGTGTGTGTTGTACATTGCTTGTATTGTTCTTGTAATAATCTAATATATACTCCAAAATCAATAAATCTATTACTTCTATATTTTGGTCATAGGGTTAGTAAGAAAACATGCTTCTTATGGAATTCCTACTTCAGTTTAAATTTTAATGGGATTACAAATACACACTGCATCTATTACACAATGGTGCTGCTCTGATTTTAATCAATTGGTCTCTGTGTGTGTTAAATCTATTTTAAGTAAGTCCGAAATTATCACTAGTCTAAGACTGGAGAGTCCATCTATTAGCCACCAAAATGACATGTCAGACCTGCTCTAGTTGTTACAATTTTGACGATTGGTGAGAACATTCACTCCATTTACTTCAGCCATTGTTACCAAAAAATCTGATTTTTGTGTTCTTTCATCTTCCCTTGAAATAAATTGTAATTTTTATCCCTACTACTTTCCTAGTGATACTGGCTATCAGCTTTCCACTACATTGGTCTATTAGAATAAAAAATCTATGAATATAGAGAAGTTATGACAACATTTACTTAGGAAAGTGAAGGAAGTATTTTGAGTCTGTGAGGCATAAAAGATGTTTCAAATAAACAAAAAAATAATTGATTGTGTTTATTTTCAGTTCTCAAAACGAAACTTGTAAGAGCACGAATGGATCAGGCAGCCAGAAAAGTCTTCATATCCAGCACAATGCACCGCACATTTGGTCGAGCACAGTGGCAACAGCTGAGAGATTTACTTTATTCTTGGAAGAGCAATTTACAAGTGATGCAAGAGGGCATGAAGTCTATTGCTTCTGCACAGATGGAAATGATGGTCCGGCAGCAGTGAAAAGTTTAAAGAAAGAAAGTGTGATAAAACCATTTTGTAAACTAGAACAATTGAGAATTTATAATTTTTTTCCTTGTGCACATTGTTGTTTGTTCTAACATTTGTATATTGCAAATAAAAGTGATACAAGGCATTTTATTTCTCTTTATAATATTGTGTTACCCACGTATATTCCTGCCCAGTTTTCTCACCTTTCCTTGAAAATGTTTTTTCCTCCAAAATCGTTGGGTAGGTCTTAGCTTCATGAAATCTTTCCAATACTTCTTAGCAAACCGCATAATAATTTAAACATTACTGAAAGCACAAAGCCGAGAATATTCAGATACAGAATTGTAAATATAAAGCTAATGTGCTGCCATGTTTAAATTTTGTAAGGAAAGGTTTACACGGTCAGCATTTTATCACAATTGTTGTGCATTTAAGGTTAAAGTAATTAGAGTTATGTCAAGTATGACTCAAGTTTGTTTAGTTTACAAAATCGTCAATGCTGCTGTTATAGTGAGTAACGCCAAATGAAAAATAGTGAAGATTTGAATGTTTCTGCAGTTACTGACCTTGCACAAAGGTGCTGCTTGTTAAAATTTTTACATTCTTTGTAAACACTGAAAGCAGTTAATGTTAAGAAAATGTAAGCTTATTTCTCCATTAATTTAAACTGTGATTTGTTTATCAATGTAACTGCAATATTGGAAAGTACCTATCAGAATGCTCAAGCAACTTTGCCCAGTTAAATCATTGCAAAGAATACTGTAAAATATTAAGCAAACTAATTTCAAAATCTGAAAGAGTGAATTTTTGATTAAAATTACCATATCTTGCCACTAAGAACCCTATCACAGTTTTTTTAACAAAATTCTGAGGACAAATATTATAAGGTAGATTATTTTGTTTAATATCAGTAAATTGCCCCAGAATCATTCCGTTTAATATCCACACAGTTATACCCAGGTATCTGTATGGCCTGACTGATTCCAAAAGTGAGTCATTGTTACTGTTTTCATAAGATACTATGTTTTCTAGTATTTTGTGATTTAAAACTGCCCAAATTGTCTTTACACACTTTGAAGTAGGAGAATGTTTATTGGTGATATAAGACTAAGCGTGCACTTCTAGCGTGCGTGAGGGGGGAGGGGCATTAGAAGTGGGAAGAGCCTGGCCTTTCTGCACTATCAGCCAGTTCACCAGCAGTACTTACAGGCACAGCAACATGTGTACCGCTCTGTTGTGCAACACACAATTATAAAATTTCTTGCTGGGGAAGAAGTTCAAGCAACGGAAATTTCTCAGAGACTGACTGCACAGTTTGGGGACTGCCTGGCATAAAGGGTTGAAGGCAGGACGAGAATGAGTGGAAAATCAGGACTGGGGTCGCAGTCCTTGAATCAGCATTACAGAGGAAAACATTCACATGGAGTTTGAGATATTCTTGAAGAAGATGGATGCACAAGTGTATCTGAAATTGCAGAATGGGTCAGAAAAAGTAATGCAAGCTTTCAAGTGATCACAAACTAGCTAAAGTTGTGTAATGTGTGTGCCAGATCAAACCCTCACCTTTTGATTGCACATCAGAAGTTAAGATGTTTAGGAGGTTTGCCAGAGTCTTGCAGCTAGGTTTGCGAAGGAAGGTGATGATGCATTTTTTAGTCAGATCACCACCGACAATAAAACATGGGTGCACCTCTACGGTCCCAAATCAGAACTAGCCAGTAGGGCTGACAGAGGAACTCAAGACTCAATAGTCTCTTGGCAAGGTTGTTTCAGCCATATTCTTTGACTGGCAAGGCATTCTGCTCATTGATGATTTGCGTAAGTGATGCACAATCAGTGCTGCTTACTGCTGTAGTTTGTTGAAATAGGCGAGGACTGCATATCGCTGCAGAGGCGAGAGCACCAATTTTAGGGGCCACCCTCCTCTACAATAATGCCAGGCCCCATACTGCAGCTCTTGTGGTGTCAAAATTTCAATAAATGTACTGAAATGTGCTGCAGAGTGAAAATTTCATTCTGGAACCATCCCTCAGACTGTGGCTAAGTCATGTCTCCATAGTATCCTGTCTTCCAGGAGAGCTAGTCCTGCAAAATTTGTAAGAGAGATCCTGTGAAGTTTGGAAGGTAGGAAATGAGTTACTCGTTGAAGTAAGACTGTGAGGACAGGTCGTGAGTCATGCGTGGATAACTCTGTCGGCAGAGCACTTGCTCATGAAAGACAAAGGTCCTGAGTTCAGGTCTCAGTCCAACACATGGTTTTAATCTTCCAGAATGTTTCATATTGGCACACACTCTGCTGTAGAGTGAAAATTTCATTCTGGAAGCACTGAATTTAATTTCGGCATCCTCCCCACAGCACAGACCTATTGCCCTGTGATTTCTCATTTGTTTGGGCTGCTTAAAGAAGCTCTGGGAGGGCAATTATTTGAAGATAACATGGAGGAATTTGTGCGAATTGGCTCCTGATGAAGTTGTCTCTGAAGCTTCCAGTTACATTTGGGGATGAATCTGATGGCAGACAGAAGGACTTAATATAATTTTATGTGCATCTGTAATATTAAGTTTTACTGAAACAATCTCACTTGCAACCTTTGTAATTTGTTTCCTGCCTGCTGTGGCACAATCTTCTTTTCTCATTTGTGTATCCTTTCAGTGTACACATGTTTATCCCAAAAATCTCATTGCTGCTTATTTTGCATTTTAGTCATTTTTGCATATCTAGTATTACATGCAGTGATTTTTCAGAAATATTTCAAATTCTGAAACTGTAATGAATGCGAGGGCAGCAGTCATCCTGTAGAGTTTGTGCAGAAAGGCCATTCTGGAGCTGTGAAGCAAACGTCATTTCACAAAACAGAAGATTCCATAGAAAGAATGTATAGTGATTCTCAGTATCTGATTTCATTTCATGTATTAATGTATCGTTTCTTCATCCTTTCAAGTTTCCCTTTTAAACTACAAAATAAGAAATCTAGATTTACACAAAAGACAATTTTGGCATGATGTAATGCTTTTTTGACTGTATTATACTTCATTTATTAACTGATAATGGAAGGGCTATGTACAATTATTCGTTCCCAAAAAGATAGATAGCCTCCAGAAATCACCCTTTCAACTAGCCTTAAAAAAAAATCTTACAAACACTATAACAAGCTGCGTAACATTCTAGTTTTTTAATACTAGAACTAAACACAGCTTTCTTGTAAGGTAGGTTGTCTCTTTTACCTCACATTTGTTTTGCACAGGCTGCATAATGTGATGCAGTATGGGTATTATGTATAGTGAGAACCAATCACTGTTGGATGGGATGTTGGCATCCACTATAAACTAACTTAGTGATGGTGTATGAATGTGGAATGAGCCACTAAAAGTTATTTGATATTTTTTACATTACATTATTACTAAATGTAAATAAAGATTACCATGAGTATTAATAACTCATATAAGCTATGTGGGTGTAATGGAGTCAGTTTCCATAAGTGCTCTTGTTGAATGGAGCCTGTGAGTTTCCATTTGGAGCACACAATTCAATAGCTCCAAATATGTAGGAAAAATTCCTGGTTTTTGAGGATTCAGGAACTGGCTGAGAGAATTTTGTTAAAAGAAGCTTCCCCAGCTGGCATATATCTTCCATGATCTCTCACCATTGTGCCAATGAATTGCAATGGCTGCATATCATCAGTCTCATGCCAGATTACAATAATACAATAACTTTAGATATTCACACAGATACATCCTTTTTGGTCATCAGTCTTCTGAATGATTTGATGCGCCCCACCGCGACTTCCTATCGTGTGCCGACATCATTTCAGAGTAAGTACATGCACACTACATCCTCAATTATTGGTTAGACAGGGTGTACATGAAGTCCAGGAACACTTTCAATTATTTATTGCACTAGAACCAAACATTGTACAGATATCATACACATGTCATTTTGAAAATAAAACCCTGAAGTTTTTTCATGTATAACACAACAGCATAGTTTGGTAATTTGCCGATAGTCATCGCTAGTCACAAACATGGCGAGTTCCGGTGCGGAGTGAACTCCTGTGTGTTGGAGTTCGACAAAAACAAGTGTGCTACAGCTGTTCAACGGATCTTTAGAACCATGGTATGAAGCCACCAACTAGGAAGGCCATTTACCACTGGCACGACAAATTCGTTATGACAGGTTGCTTGTGCCCAGCAAAGAGAAGCAGACATCCCAGTGTGAGTGAAGTGAATGTGGAGCGCGTCACTGGATTTTCCTACTTGGACATGTTGCAGCAATGGCTGATGCCGCAAACACAATCGGACTCTCCGTTCATCTTTCAGGACGACGGGGCTCCACCCTTTTTTTTCATTGTGAAGTTCGTGGGTACCTGAACACGGAGCTGCTGCATCAATGGATTGGTTATGATACAGAAGGGAACAGCTGTTTCATGAAATGGCCTCCCCATCACCAGCTCTCACGCCATGTGACTTTTTTTCCGTGGGGACACATTGAAGATCTGGTGTATGAACTGCCTCTACCATGTGATGTAGCAGAGAGCTCCGGGAGAGAATACGGGAAGCGACTGCCACAGTCGACAATGTGCCATGCTGGGACGGATATGGCAAGAATTCGATTACCATATTGATGTCTGCTGGGTCACTTATGGTTCGCATATGGTTCTTGTGCAATAAATAATTGAAAGTGTTCCTGGACTTTATGTACACCCTGTATATATTTCAACATGTCTTTCACTGCAGATTTTCCCGCTCAACTCCCTCTACAACCATGGAAGTTATTCCCTGATGCTTAACGCAGGTCCTATCATCTTGTCCCTTACCTTGTCAGTGTTTTCAATATGTTCCTTCCTGCACAGAATCTGTGAAGAACCTCCTCATTTCTCTACAGTCGACTTAATTTTCAACATCCTTATATAGCACATCTCAAAAGTTTCAATTCTCTTCTTTTCCTGTTTCCCACAGTCCGTTATTTACTTCCAGGCAATGCTGTGTTCCAGGTGTATATTCTCAGAAATTTCTTCCTCAAATGAAGGGTAATGTTCGATACTGGTATACTTCTTTTAGCCAGGAAAGTCCTCATCCCCTGTACTAGTCTCCTTTTTTATGTCATCCTCACTACTTCTGTCGTGTGTAATTTTGCTTCTAAGGTAGTAGAATTCCTTTACTTCATCTGCTTCTTGGTTACCAATTTTGGTGTACAGTTTTACAATAGTATTATTTCCACTACTCTTCGTTACTTTAGTCTTTCTTCAGTGTACCCTCAATCCATATTCTGCACTCATTAAGCTGTTCATTCCATTCAACAGATCCTGTAATTATTCATCATTTTTAGTGATGATAGCAATATTCTTGGGAAATCTTATCATTGACATCCTTTCACTCTGCACTTTTATTCTACTCTCAAAATTATTTTATTTCAGTTGTTACTTCAATGTGTGGATCAAACAATTGTGGTAAAAGACTGCATCTTTTTAATGTGTGCACTTCAGTCTCGGTCTTCCATTTTTATCATTCCTTCCTGGGTTTTATGCATTGTACTGTATTACTCAGCTTTCCCTGTTACTTACACTATTTTTTTTTTTTTTTTCAGAATTCCGAACATCTTGCACTATTTTATAATGTGATAATCTTTTTCCAGATCCACAAATTGTATGTGTGTGTCTCGCTTCCTTTATCAAGTGCAACATCAGAATGCTCTCGCTGGTGCATTCTGAAAGTCATACGGACAACCACCTCACAGTTCCTCAGTTTTCTCTTCCATTCTCCGGTACATTATTTGAGTAACTAAGGTTGATGCATGAGCTGTTAAGATGAGTGTACAATAGTTTCTGCAATTATCTGCCCTTGCAATTTTTGGAATTGTGTGGATAATATTTTTTCTGAAAGTCTTGAGGTACATCTTCAGTCTAATAGATACTAAACACCAGCTTGAATAGTTGTTCGGTTGCTGGCAGTAATTTTAGAAATTTAAAAGGAATGTGAGCAGTACCTTCAGACTTACCTTATCTCATCCTCCGAAGTTCTGCTAAACTCTTGGTTCTAAAACTGGATCCCCTGTATCTTCCATATCAACTTGAGACAGTTCCTCCCCTCATACATGCCATCAATACACTGTTTCCATCCATCTCAACAAACACGGAGGAAAGAGGGAACTACTCCTCTTGCACCATTAATGTTGATGCAATGACTTGTAATCTAATGAAAGGTTGTTTGGATTTTATATATCCTAAACAACCATTTCCATTTTGATTTTTCCATTTTCCTGCAATCATTTCACTTTAGCTTCACTGCACTCACTATTTATTTCATTCCTAAATGACTTATATCACTGTATTCCTGTTTTGTCCCAAACATTTTTGTCAAAATCACATTATGTGACTGGTTGAGATTGTCACACAGAGCTGCTGTGCCCAGCCCATTGCATCTATCAAGTTACACTGACTCAACTTTTGTCAATCAAACAAAGTGTTTTTTTATGTTTCTCAAGGATTCTTCGCAATTACCTTCTTTTTATCTATATTTGCCTGTCCAGCTTCTGTGATGACCTTTTTCAAGTATTCCTATTTATTATCACAGTATACATAGCCTTACAGAACATCAAATGTATCTAATCACAAATAGAACCAAGTACAAATATGAAATTGTTGGACTTTGCAACTGAGTTTCCACACTAGAGGGACAATAATATGGTGATAGGTTAGAACAGAACACAATTATTACTATGAGGCAATTGTGGTAAAAGTTGCACCTGGCAACTAGCCGAATTCAAAAACATCAACTTATGAGCTGAAGAGTGTAGTTTTTCTGCTCAGTAACAAACAAAAGTACTTAAGGAGAGTAATATTGACATTGGTGAATTCGGCTGTAGTCTAGGCAGAATTGGCCAATTATCTCAGGCAGAGGGGTAAGTAATGCAGCACTGTGGGCTTAAAGTATGTGAGGAGGGGTATGTTTCATTGCTTGATGAATCACTAAAATGAGAGTAGCATAGCTGTTGTTCAGCTGAAACCAACTGATTTCAAAGTGTTGACAGCCTGATCTGAAGCTTGGCCTGACGTCTAGGTTAGATTGAAAGGTGACAGTTTGGTTGTGAACTGGTGAAGCCAACAAATGTGAACACCAAATTAAGCTTGTGGTAACAGACTTACCTGCAGTGTAGCCCAATGTTTATATTCAAGCCATATATAATTGGTCAATTTCATCTGAGTACCAGTCGTACTGTACTCATCTTAGTTGTTCATATTATTTGTCTTCCAGTACTGACAACTCATGGACATGCAAGGTTAGGTTAGGTTAGGTTAGCTGATCAGTGACTGGTATAAATTTTGACACATGTAAAGGGATTTGTGTATGAGCATTGCAAAGATGGTCATTTTCAAGTGCAGTACTTATTTGTAGCAAGAAATATGACATTTGGTAAACATTTGTGATTGTTTCTCATATTGCATAATGTATTTAAATGTAAGTGTAATTAATCATCCACTCACACAGACAATACAACATTTCATCAGGCAATTGGGGTTGCTGACAGTGGCAGCAATCTGGAACCCCTACTGCTGCTAGTCTATTGAATGCCATTAACATACTAATTTATGTAGATTACCAATCTGCCCGAGTTTCCACTCCAATGTCAGTATTCACTCTTGAGCAAAAAAGTTTGACCACCACTGATTTTGGACAATAACACCAACTATTATTTTATATGCCAGATAGCAGAATGGGTGGCAGAATTACGCTACTACCTTTTCCTGTCTAGGGTGGGGTGGGGTCGGGTCCATTTTTCAGTATTTGGCAAATTTTATTATTTAATTTTGTGTCTGTGTGTCCTTCCATATGCCACAGTCATCAAGAGGATTTGGAGGAGGAAAGTCATATGCATCATGTGGTTGTGAATCATCTAAACTTTGTTTTGTGTATTATAATACTTTAAATGGTTGCTTAGAGTTGTCAGAGGCAGAGTTTGCAGACCAGACCAGACTTTGCCTAAAAATCCCACCCATGCTCACCAGTTTATCGGCCCATAGTCATTAATCTGCCAAGCAGATTCGATCTGTTTGTGGATCACTTCCCTGACTTGCAGGCTAGCATGCTGCACATCACATTATATGAAGTAGTAGGCCCTGCCTCATCTGCCTATCCCCTCCGTGCTCCCACTCTAGTACTATACATGCCTCCAATGAACCTACATACTCCTTTCTTTTACTGTATTTTTCTCCCCCCTCCTTCACCTCCCCCACATCCTCACCACATGACTGCACACTCCCAAAGGCAGCAGTAGCGTTTTCACCTAACTCTTACTCTACTCTTCCCCCCTCCACCCATGCCTATTCTGTACCCCCTCCACCCATCACATCCAGATTGCTAGTCTCATCAGATGCAGCTGGACCTTAGTGCCTGGAGACCATGGACATCAATGTATATTTTCTTCTTCCAAAGGATGACTTCATCCGAAAGCTAAGAATATATCTATGACTCCTTTCTCTTGTATCTGTTTCTTTGCTGAGGTACCTTGGTGCCTCTTCTATGTGCTGACAAGGGAACCTCCCCACCGCACCCCCCTCAGATTTAATTACAAGTTGGCACAGTGGATAGGCCTTGAAAAACTGAACACAGATCAATCGAGAAAACAGGAAGAAGTTGTGTGGAAGTATGAAAAAAATAAGCAAAATATACAAACTGAGTAGTCTATGCATATTATATGCTACATAAAGGACAGCTTGAGAGCACGAGCGCCGTGGTCCCGTGGTTAGCGTGAGCAGCTGCAGTACAAGAGGTCCTTGGTTCAAGTCTTCCCTCGACTGAAAATTTTAATTTTTTATTTTCAGACAATTTTTATCTGTCCGTCCGTCCGTCCGATGCGATCACTTTTTTGGGACTGATTATCACATCCACAAGAAAACCTAAATCGTGCGAGGTAGAAGAATCTTTTTACCCATTCGCCAAGTGTACACGTTAGGCGGATCGACAACATATGCCGTCACCAGTGTCATACAGAATATATCAGACGTGTTTTCCTGTGGAGGAATCGGTTGACCTATGGCCTTGCGATCAAACTTTTTCGGTTCCCATTGGATAGGCACGTCCTTTCGTCTACTAATCGCACGGTTTAGCGGTGCGGTCGCAAAACACAGGCACTAAACTTTTTACAGTGAACAGAGACGTCAATGAACGAACGGACAGATAATAATTGTCTGAAAATAAAAAAATTAAAATTTACACTCGAGGGAAGACTTGATCCAAGGACCTCTTACACTGCAGTTGCTCACGCTAACCACGGGACCACGGCGCTCATGAGCTTACTTTCTCCGAGATGTTGTATATCATATGCATAGACCACTCAGTTAGTGTATTTTGCTTATTTTTTTCATACTTCCACACAACTTCTTCCTGTTTTCTCGATTGATCTGTCTTCAGTTTTTCAAGGCCTATCCACTGTGCCAACTTATAACTACATCTGAGGGGGGTGCGATGGGGAGGTTCCCTTGTGAGTAGCAGTCTATGAAGATTCAAGTGAAGTTGTGGTTCAAAACAGTATCAAAGAACAGTGTAGCTTTGGAAGTGCAGGTGAAACATTTGTCCTAAATAGTAAACACAATGGTGCTGTATCATGTATTTTGGTCTGAACAAATTTCACGTTTAATTGAAGTAATTTTGTTACAGGCTATTATACTGTAGGGATTATATTTTTACCATATGCCACATTCAAGTGAAGTTGTGGTTCAAAACAGTATCAAAGAACTCTGCCAATTTTAATGTTTCTGTGGTAATTTTTCTGTAAAAGGGGCTATTAAAAAAAAGTAGTTATTTTATTTTTCACAAGTGCTCCATGTTATGTGTTATTTAAATTCCTTAAAGTTTAAAATTGAAGTTAATGATTACACAGCTTTATGTTGGTGGTCTGTAACAAATTGCAAAGTTTAGGAAGGGGGCATAAAACTACTGAACAGCCCTGGATGCTGGGCATCTGTTACCCCATAGGAAGGAATTTGGTCATACATCTTGGGTGGGTGGGTGTGGAGAATTTCACCCACAGCATGGTATTCTCAGGGTGGTGTAGTTCTGCCATTCATTCTACAACAGTGGTGACAGTGTGAATGTTTTGGAGGGCATATGGGGAGTTTTGGACACCAAGCCAAAGCAAGAAAAGATGTGCAGTGGTTACAGGGACATGGAATGGCAGTTTTGAAGGTATCCTGTATTGCACAGTGGGCCAGATGCAACTGGCTTTCCCTTGCGTGTGTAAATTTGACCCACCTCTAGAACCTGCAGCTCTGCACATTTAAGGACACCTGCACTGTCCATTCACATGGGA
Organism: Schistocerca americana; assembly: GCF_021461395.2. Classification (NCBI taxonomy): domain Eukaryota; kingdom Metazoa; phylum Arthropoda; class Insecta; order Orthoptera; family Acrididae; genus Schistocerca; species Schistocerca americana. The sequence continues at coordinate 250,138,171 of NC_060125.1, read as the reverse complement.
CAGCCTGAATAACCACCTTTTGCAGTGCGAACTGCTGCGAGATGTGGAGGAAGAGTGTCAACAAAGGTCTGGAACATACCAATATGGATGTGGAATCGTGCTGACTCCAGTGCTGTGGTCAACTACACTAGGTTTCTTGGTTCAGCATCCATGGTATGAAGAGCCTGATTGAGGTGGTCCCACAGATTCTCAATTGGGTTCGAAGCTGGGAAGTACAGTAAACTCCTCTTGGCACTCTCTGAACCACACATGTACACTGTGAGCTGTGCGACATGCTACATTGTCCTGCATGTAGATGCCATCTGCTGAAGAAAAACTGCATGTTGGTGTGGTCATGGTCACCAAGGATAGATACATACTTCCGTTGATCAATTGTGCCTTCCAGTATAATGAGATCACTCACAGAATGCCCTCCAACCTGCACTTTTATGATAATTGTTACAAAGAGTTTGTTTTCAGGCACTTTACACTGTACACATTGATGGCCTTCTGCCCGGTGGAGCATAAAACATGATTAATCTGAAAATGCCACGTGTCACCACTCAATGGACATACAGTTGCAGTACTGGTGTGCAAATTCCAGTCTTTGTTGCCAATGACCAGCAGTCTGTATGGGTGTATGAACGAGGCAAATGATGTGGAGCCCATACACACCAATGTTGACAGAACAGTCATTGAGAAAACACTGTTGGCGGCCCCTTGGTTCGCCTGAGCGGTCAGTTTCTCAACAGTTGCACATCTACTAGCCCATATACACCTCTGTAGCAGCCGTTCATACTTGTTCTTTGTGGCCTACGCTGCACCACAGTTGCCTCAGAAGTTTTGGATAGCGCTATTTTGCCATGCATAGTACACTTTAAATACGGCATCATGCCAACAGTTCACAAACTTAGCCATTTCGGAAATGCTTCCACCCTTGGGCAGAAAGACAATAGTCATGCCCTTTTGGGCGTCAGATAAATCGCTCTGTGTCCACATTACAACAGTGACTGCACTGTTTTCTGTGTCCCCCTGACACACTGTATAGCACTTCTAGTGCTGCCACCTGTGCGTGGTTATTGCACATTGATGTTGAACATAGGCAGTGGTCACTATAACGTGACTGGACTGTGTAAGTCCTGATAGTCAGTGGATTAAACTTGTGATGAGAATTCTGTGACAGCTGGTTCAAACTCAATATTTTTAACTTGGTTGACATGGCTTCGAAATCTGACAGCATTTTATTCAGTCATGCCAACATAAAAGACATCGGGACATTTGCCTGAAGTAATGTAAATTGGTGACCCACTGAAACACTAAATGGAGATTTGAATCTCATAACTGAAAGAGTCTAGTCTGATCGCAAGAAGGGAGGAACAAGGTAGAACAATTTCCACATAGCAACTTGGTCTCCTAATCACACTAACTCTTAAAAACTGTGATTCTGATATTTCTTGTCTTAATTATACAACAGTAAATACAGCTGCCAAGAAAACATACTTTATTTAATCTTTGCTTCAAATTTAACAAAAGTATAACAGTCATAACAAAATATTAAATCAGCAGACTTAATATGTATACAGAAACTGTATGTTCACCACAATGGTAAAGTATATCATTCTATTATTCCTATAGCACAAAGTTTTCAACATCTTGCTATACTTCAAACAGTACCAGAATCTTAATCCACATGACATTATCTGTCATTACAGTTTATGACAGCAGCAGTTTACAACAATTCACTATGACACTCTATACAAGACTGATGAAAGACATTGTATTATCACAATTCAAGGTGGGTAAAAGCAAACTACGAGAGCATGGAGTACATAAGAACAATGTTTAAGGGGAAAAACAATCCATTTGCTTGGCTGTTACTTGCTGATCAATTATTTTCTCAAGTACAATAAAAAAATACATCTCTTTAAATTACCAAGTACACTTAAAAGTTAAAATGACTATTTAAGACACAAGTTTACATCTTATTGTTTTGTTCATATTACTGTCCATTCCAAAGTTACCATCTAAAATTGTAAGCCAGCGTAAACTGCGTCAATACAGCGTATATTTGTACAATGCTTTGAAATTAACAACATTGCTGATGGGAAATTTATGCATTCCCAGAAATATACAATCACACAAAACTAAGCATATTTTGTGTCTCTTCGAAAACGGTATTGATATCTGAAATACCAGACTAGGGCAACAGCTTTCAGCAAGACCAGTCATACAGAAGGCAAGTATGAAATACTGAAAGTGAAGCCCTCTTCTAAAACAATTTTCTGAACAAAGCTGTTATTAAAAAACTACAATCGAGCAGCTGATTACACCAAAGCTCTAAACACATTTAGTTACTCTTCGTTCATATTTTTCTATGGTTAAAATAAGTCACTCTTATATGTCTTGCTGTGGTATGACCTTACATCATTATTCTTAAAAGCTAGTCCCTGCATGCAGGGCAGACATTAGGGCAGGAGAGTGTGGGCAGTAATACTTTGACCAGCATAAGTAAAGATATTTACCACACACAATAAAGACTTATCAGATCTGTGTGCTGAAGCGTGGCCTTGGGAGATCACCAAACACATCACTCTCTCCGTGTACACTTTTTGCCAGAGCTCTGATGGAAGCAGCAATATCCACAGGATCTTGAGGGTAATGCTGCAAAAGAACAAAGGCATCACAGCTACTCTGATGCCATTTGACTTAACTACTAATCTTTTTTGTCTAATAATAATAATAATAATAATAAACAGCCTCTACCTAATAAGACACTCACTGTGAATTCTTGAGATGAGTACTAAAAATACAAGGATGTAATAAAAATATGGTTTCTCACAAATGATACCCACAAATATTCAAGAACTGTCTTGTCTAGCCTAGATTTCTTGATGGAAGCCCATAGTACTGAGAGTAAACATAAAAAAGAAACAGGTCTGTAAACCCAAAAACCATCTTCTGATGGTTATGGTAATGACAGTTAAGCACTTTTTATAAAAATTACTGAAAAACTGAATTAGAATAAATTTATAACTAAAACAGCATCAGCTTTCCCTTCAAAAAGTAAAATCTATCTGCCAGCTTCCAAACAAACTTTGTAGAAGTCAGAAATACAGAAGATGCTGTCACTTTAATTGTTATTTCGCAATGCTGCTGGAACTGGCTGGATATAATGAATTCCAACTGAAAAGCATGCACCTGGGACTGGCAACACACATTTAACCTACTCTGGAGTATAACAGTTTCATATACTGAAACAACCGCATGCCCCACAACAGCCCGATGTCTTAAGGATGCCTTCTCAGATAGACACTTTTTTTCTGTATGATCCATCAAGAGACAACATTACTTCTACCATACTGTATTCTTCTCACCCACTGACAAATTACACCCCATCACTTGGCAACTACCTTTAATTTACATGTTTAATATTTTCAAGACATCAATTGTATGCCCCTCCCCTCTTCAGAGGGAATGATTGCAAATTTTTAACTTACCACATCCTCTTCAAATTCACCGCTGTGCCTCTGAGTGGGCACATATGCAGGCACATTGACTGGAAGTGATTTAGCTAAGTGGCTGCTAGAGCTTCTGCCACGTGGAATGTGTATTCCTTCATCATGGCTTCCTGATTCTGTAAAAAATAAACATGGGTTTCGATAAAAAACAACTTGGATATCACCCTGGACAAGTAACATCTTATGTGTTTTCCAACTGACAATCTCTCTACCAATGAACTGCCAACAATGCACAATATGTCAAACTCTGTCAGCACCTCTGTATAAATTTTTGTAAACCCTGATACAACATGTATTGCGTAGCACACGTGTGGTGTGTCTAAGCTAAGAGCTAAGCCCTGATTTCCAATAATAGTGTCAGCGAAGCCAGCTGCTTTCAAATACACATCTTATGGTATGCCTCACATGTTCTTGTGAGATAGGAACATCTGGAGATAATGACCATCTCTGTAGCTGAATGGACAGTGTTGCTAGCTTCAGTGCAGGAGGATCTGGTTTTGTTTCCCAGTACCACTTCAGGATTTTTTCTGACATACGGATGTCTGGAACAGGGCCCGCTCAGCCTCACGAGGCCAAATGAGGAGCTGCTTGAATAAAGGAACTGTGGTACCATCAGGATTTATCTACTGGTAATAACGACTGGAGGGATTTCCGACATGCTGATCACATGTCCCACCATCATAGATCATTCTTTGCACTGCCTTGTAGGCAGTAGTTAGCCAGTCAGAATAGACCTCAAGATTAATTCCTGAGTGGTGTTTACATCTAGGAACATCTCTGTGAAATCCACCAAGTTCGCACCTGTTGCCACAATTTTCCAAGGAGATTGTATTTCGTTTATGTGCAGACTAACCAACGAATAAAAATGTGTGCCAAGGACAGATGTCAAACCCAGGTCTCCTCGTCACTAGATGTACACACACTAACCGCTACACCACCTCGGCACATTGGCTATGGACTATGCTAGCACATTTCCCGTCTCAATCCAAATTCACGTTCACACCTTGGCCCACTTGGCATTCCCCCCAAAACTCAAACAGCAATGCAGAGGCTCTCCAAGTGTCCCAATAAAATCTTCTCAATCTACAAGCCGTATCATTTCAAATGAAATGCTTAATCTTTTGATAGCTGCTGCTGCCGCCATCATCACCAGGAGTTGAAATCCCTGCCTTCCAGAGCTAGCATGGTGTTCTGGTTATACAAACGTGATAGCAGCATCTGGAACCTTACAATTTCAAATGTGGCGCCAGCCAGCCACGATGTCACTCAGTTTTGTGACAGGATGGAGCCATTAGAAGCTGCCCAACTCACCTTCCATGAATGCAGAACTCCAGCCCTCTCTAGAATGTTCCAAATAAACTTTTTTCATTTACATATCAATTTGTGCTACCTGAACACAATGACTACAACTCATCGTGTGTATTCATGCAGCCTTTCCTAAGTCCATGACACAAATTAATCAAAATGAATGTTTTTGAGAGATTTTGAAACTCTTGCCTTTTATCTTGATCACAAAGACCAACACTCATCCTGAATAAAGGGTTGGAAGCAAACATGGAGGGTATTATGAAGATAAAAATATGAGCCAACCGACATATGCTGATATATGAAAAGCTGGCAAGTCATAGGGGTTTATCTGGAAACATATCATATAATGTAATGGTTCAAAAAGTTTGATGTAAAAGCCTTTTTAGTGAAATAACTGTTCCAGGTGGAACAGTTTTACTATGTTCCCCCATACAAAAGGCCAAGTGTTTCAAGTCATCATATAACAAAAACCAGCCTGGGAAAGAAACTGAAAAGGTAACATTTTCCCACCAAATGTGATGAGTCAATTAACAAAATTCTATGATTCCTTTTGTATGGAAGTAAGGATGTTGCTCTGTCATTGCAAAACACTTTTAATCAACAATAATTAACCCAAAAGGAAGACCTTTGCATCTAATGTGTCAGTACAAGAAGTTCAGTGTAATGCATCCACAAATACAGCACAAAATGAGAACATCCACTTGAAGATGTAAAAATTGAAAGTCTCAAAAGAGAAGTGGTCTCTTCAAACAGGAAAATACAATGTCAGATGTACAGCATTTGGCTTTTTATTCTCATCATACATTCACTCAATCAATACTGTTTTCCACTTATCATGGGACTGTTGCACCTCCACTGATTTCTCTAATCCAACTTCATATTCTACATAATCATTAAGTTTTTCTTTCGCCATGTTTCATCTTGTTCTCAAGCTACCCTTTTACAACTAAAGGTAATTCATAGTACGTCCATGGATTTCTCATTTTAATTAGTAAAAATGAAGGCGAGCAAAATCTTCAAGAGTGTTATGAGCGATTCATTTAGGAAGTACGAGGTTTCTTTGACATACAGGAAGGATCTTGGCACTCCAGTGCCACTGAAACAGTCTGCAGAATCAAAACCAACAAGACAATACCGCTTTTGTAATTTTATGTAGAGTTGCCAATGAAGCAACTTTCATTCTGTTTTCTATGTTGTCACATGTACACATTACTTGTGTGACTGTCACCATAACGCAGGCTGTTCCATCTGGATCGTACTGCACTGGCTGAGTGCAAGCAAGCAGGGCTGGCCAAGATTGGCTCACACTTCTGCAGAATGCATACAATACAGCATTTTGATCTCCTCCATTTATAACTCATACTGCCACTGTTTGGCTATTTGTGTATTTGTTTGTGCAAGTGTTTTATTTCTTTCTGGCCTGCCTCTACAGTACAGGACCAATTTAAAAGGAGGACTCACTTCTTTGGTAGTGTTTCAAACCTAAAAGCTATGGATGCCATAGACACCATGTATAATCAACAACTCATTCTGTCTGTAATACTTGCCTGTATTTCTCATTTCTAGATCTAGGGCAACTAGAAACCAAAATAAAGACAATATGCTATTGTGTAAGTCAGAGAACTATGGACAATTGCAAAATGGCAAACAAAAATGCATATAACTATATTTTGGAATTGGCTGTTGGCAACATCAGTGACATACAAAGAAGGTGGTATCTAGATCACTGATCTCCTGCTCTTGCTTTTCTTTAATTTGAGGTGAACAACTTGAACCAATGTTTGAGTGGCTATTCTAATTTTAGAACACTGGGGTTTTGAAAAATACATTTTCACTGGAAAATATTCGAGTATGTATAGCAGAAACTGATCACACTGATTACTGATCTTCAGAATCCAAGAATAGCATCTCATTTCCTGTAGAAACATTACACAACTCATTTAGAAAGACCTATAAAGTCAACAGTACCCTGCAATATACTGTACTACAATCTATCTAAATGTTATACAAAATAGCTACATACAAGTCATTACACATAGTGAATTACTGCTATGTTAACTATCCCATGTCTCATGAAAGCTTGAAGATGACAGTAACTGAAGCTAACAGGTATCTCACAATTAGTCATATACAATGTATTGGTCACATTAAAATGAAGACAGAGCTGCCAATATTCACGTGGCATGTTCAGAAGTTCCTAATGACCATCATAAACATTAAATGTTCACATCTAAAATGCATGTGCTGAACCAGGATATGTCATTCAACTGGAGTAAAACATGAAAATGATGAGTGCTGTTGACAAAAGTTCCCTACCATTATCTGAAGTCATAAGTAAATTATACCACACTTCCAAGATACATAGATGGAGATTTTGTAGATATAAAGAAAATGTAAAAATCAATCAGGGAAGTTTTCTTCCATAAATAAAGTTCATCAATAGTTCAATAGTGAATGTGTAGGTATACAATTTAACATTGCGTCATCCTAGCCAGTAACAAACTCCCAACATCTGTAGTGACACCCAGAAAATCATTGTTTGGATGGCAAAACTCCTTCCATGAAATCATCCTAACAGGGTCAATCAAGATCTGCGTGTCACACTGATGAGGAGTTCATTTGTGACAGAGAAGCAGCTCAGATGGGTCAAGGATTGGTGAACATAGCTTACACTTAAAACATTTGGATAGGCCTAGAATAAACACGCTGAACAAATAGAACAATTACACAAACAGTCGCATAATACACGTTTTGTGCAATAACCATCACCATTTAAGCACAAGAATACTAGTACCTCTCACACTCTCCTTGGAGTCTTAAGGCAACTGGGCATGCCAGCTGAAATTTGGAGGTTGATGCAAAAAGCCATAATACTAAAAAATGCGTGGGTTCTCAGAGAATGGGAAGTGGAGGCTAAAGAAAAAATATTGTGCCTTAGTTTTCAGTAACTCTTAGGTTACTTTCAATTGGAAGTTTACCACTGTAAGTGAAACTATAATAAATGCATAGTAATAGGCAGATGAATGGAATAAACAACATAGGAAATTCATGAAGAGATTTTGGGAATTTAAGATTGGGGAAGGGGGGGATGCACCCCCCCCTCCCCTCCCCCCCCCCCACCCACCACCAACACCCATTCACAAGTTTAAAAGCACTCTTAAATTGGTAAAACATTTCAGTAATGATGATGATGATGATGATAATAATAATAATAATGATAATAAAATACTGTCACACACCATCAGTATCTGTTTCATCCTCAGACTGAAGTATTTCTCCAGGGCTGGTATCATCCATGCCATCCAAATCGAAAAGACCTTCAGAATCAAAAGAGCCTCCATTTCCATTACCAGGCATGCTACGAGTGGAAATATGAGCATGCACCTTTGTAGGCTGGTGCCTATCAGTCTTTGAGTTTGAATTCTGAAACAAACACGAATAAGGCTGAAAATATACAGAAGATGAAATATTTTAATATTTTACTACGAAGATTTGGTGACTAACAGATAATTACTGTCAGTACATTTTAAAAGTAACAGTGTAGAGGAAACTACTACTCTCTCTTTGTTGTTGTTGTTTTTTTAAAATAATACAAATTTTACGTTTATGACACTTGGTACTGTTTAAATTTGGTAACTCTGTTTAGGAAATTTGTAGCCAGCCTGTATGTAGAAATTTTCTTTTACTTAGTCTCAAGCTGTATCAAAGAAAACTTAAGAAATCATAGTGTTGATGACTTTCAGATACATTGCATCTATGAAATCTCTATACCTTGGAAGAGACAATCAGAACACTTCAGCCAGAACCTTTCTTTCCCTGATCACTAAAAGCCAAACTGGCTGGAACAATGGTAGCTCTACTTTAAACTAAGCAGCAACACAGTTCCTTACTCTCATTAGATGGAAATATTATGTATAACTCAAGAATATTGTACTACAGAACAAATGAACTGCTTACAGTTTGCACAAGTGGATTGTGCCTGTTAGCCTGGCGACCGTCTACACGCGATGAAGGCTGTTTCAGAGCGACACGAGGGCCTTGCAGTGATCCACCCGGCAGACCTCCAGCCTGAATAGAGGAAGGCACAACAGCACTGTGTGGTGCTGATGGTGTCTTACTGATAGGCTCTGCGGACTCCTTCTGTATTTGAAGTGTCATCTCATGCTCCTGTGAAACTTCCATTAGCAGCCTGAAACAAAATACGTGCTCTCAGTGGTCATATTCCACTACTACTTATACTTTAGTGATCAAACACACGAGAATACATAATCGCTGTAAGTCTCTCTGCTGATTCATCACTGTTCACATAACAGACCATACACTAAAAGCAGCATGTAAGTTAGGCCGCAGCTATTTAATCACACAAAAAATATATGTTAATAATAAAGTCAAGCCAGTCTAGTGTCCAACAGTTAGCAACTTTCATTACATTACTTCACTATTAGTCACAAGTCTATGTCACTTTTCTGAGAAATGAGCTATAATAATTTTCTCAGCATTCATATATTGTGAATAGTTAGTACAGTTTATCTACTTATACAAACTGATATCACATAAAATTCTATTTGCTGACACTGTACAGCAAACTGTGGCTAAAGAAACAAATTTCAACTGGTACAGAAGTTCATCTTTTCTCACCAGCTACAGAACATCTGCGTAAAAATAACTCATTCCTTGCCAACACACCCACATATGAACACAAACCAAATGTCAGCAGTTTTCTGCTCCTTTTGAGAGAATGTACACGCACTGACATGTAACATACCACTTCAGAGAAGTTGTGTGTTGCCCAATGCTTGTAGTACTGACACAAAGATGATCGTGAAACTTACAGTTAAATTTGATTGGACACGCATATTGTGTGGAGAATTCTTACTGCTTATTCATGTTAATGACTGTGATATACACAGTATTTCTGCAAGGAGGAGGTGGTGCTGGCAGCTTGGTCACGCTTTGCAGCACCTGCTGGTTTGGCAATCACTCCATGCAGCCGCACTCCTGCTTCAGAAACAAATTGCACTCCATGGAATAGCACACACCATGAAAATGGATTATGTCATGAGAAGAAAGAAGAGTTAGATCAGCTCTAGAGTCTCCTCTGAAGTCTGGTAGAGAGCTGACTATTAACCGTATATCAATTTGCAACACTTGATGTAATTAACAAATCACACTGGCAGACAGTTGTATATATAGCGTGTTTTAAAGTTGTATAAATATATGCACATTCTTCAGAGAGTGACTTCTGTAGTTCGGTAGCTTATTGGAATTAGATAAGCATGATTTCCATCTCAAGCACAGGCAAACTGCACGGGAGATAAAGTCAACAAAATCAAGAAAGAAATATCACGAGGGGAGAGATACTCTGGATAAACAAGTCAGTAGCTTGAGATCTGTACACTACAGCCTCGGAATTATTACATGAACCCCCCCCCCCCCCCTCTGAGTATCTGCCAAACACAGTAAGAAAAATACTGACACACAGCCTACACATAAAATAGCAAATCACATAACAATGTATAATTAAAAATTCAAGGCACCATATCTCTGGTAGCTAAGATTTGAAGCGAATGCATAAACAGATTCAGCACACACAATAACTTCAGCATCATGTAAATGTATACACTGACATCTGCTGTAATACAGCAGGGATCGTCTGTTTTTCATGTAATATTCAGAGAAAGAGAGAGAGAGAGAGGGCATGCACGCGCGCCACACACACACACACACACACACACACACACACACACACACACACACACACAGGGGAGGGAGGGGGTATATATGTTCCTGATGTATGTTTGCATTCTGAATATTTAGTTTATTGTCATTTGTTTTTGTAATGATATTTCTTAATTTCATAATTTAAACAAATAATTTGGCCTAACTCTTGCAGTAGAAGAAACTGGTAAAAAGACACAATTTTTCGATGTATTCAGTTAATTTAATGAGTTAAGTTTTAATTGTATTTTCTGAATATTTCACTTTAAACAAATTAACTGTGGAATAAATGTTAAACAATTAGGTCGTGTGTAAAAACAGTGACAGTGTCTGCTCCATACAGACCTGATTATTCTTCAAGAACTGTGAACTTTGTGGTTATGTTTTTACTGCTCATAGATGTTCAACAGAAAACTATTGTAGCAGTATGTGAAGTTTCTCCTGAAAACTATTAATGAGGCTCATGGAAAGTTTAAACAATAGTGCACTGGCCATACATATATAACTGTGTATTATTGGGGGGGGGGGGGGGGGGGGGGTTGTGTAAACAGTGCAAGTAAAAGACTGTGCAATGCAGCTATGCATATGCCTGCTACATTATTTACGGTAATCAGTGTCCAAAACACAAATCCCAATTTTCAGCCAGTGTAGTGATCAACACCGAGGACAAACAAATGAAATAAATAAAACAGGCAGAACCACTACACATTATGTTGCCTCAGCCTCTGTATTCATTGGATGTGGCCCCCTGCGACTTTTTTACTCCCCGTGGGTGAAGAGAACCATGAAAGGACATCATTTTGCCACCACTTATGAGATAAAAACAGAATCGCTGAAGAAGCTGAACACTGTAACAAAATACGAGTTCTAGAGTGCTTTCAAGACTGGAAAAAGAGTTGGCACAAGATATTATATATGAGGAGGATTATTGTGAAAGGGGGCAAAGTACATGGTGGTGATGATGAATAAATAAAAACGCAAAAATTCCTGGTACTTTTGATGACACCTCATACTTATCCTGTATAGATTTTGCTCGGTACATTTTTATACAGACAACTGTACTGCATTTACTGTGTGTTTCTACACAAGAAAGTGTCTGATGATGTTTTACTATGTGTGTTCTAGGCAACTACTGAAGAAGGGATAGGATGACAGAACGGGCGATGCTTGGCACTGATCACACTTAGCAAAAAAGGGTGAGTAGATATGAGCAGTATGTTTTCCCAAACATTTTTTTTAACCTTTGCTTGCCCCACTCATTTTCTCCATTTCTACATGCCCTATCCTCTACTCTCTTCCTATGTCAATCTATCCATGCAACCACTCTGTGGCATCATATATCTGAATTATATACAGACAAATACTATCACTTTGTGGCCTGGAAATTCTCTATAATGGAGACTTATCTGCCCTATATTGCTCTAAAAAGTGTATTAATGAAACTGTCCTATATTGCTCTAAAAAGTTTCATTAATAAACTGCCCTCATATCTGCTGCATGAACAATGACAGCATTAAAAGGAATTGAGTTCCACTGTTGACACCATGACTATCAATAGCAATTATTCATCCACAGTAAAAGTTGACACCACTTGTCACCTCTTTGATTAGCTCTATCCTCATTCCCAAGTGATTATATGAGACAAAATATTCAGTAGTATAGCCTATTGTGCTGGTTATCTTCGAATGTTTGTGCGCATTTACAGTAGAGCCTCAAATCAGTGAACTCACTTTTAAGTAATTCTCCCATTTAATGAATATTTCTGTCGCTCCCGGTGAAACTCCCATAAAAACAATGTTACTGCTTTCCATTTTTAACAAACCCCACCTTAACAAAAACTCCACTTTTAAGGAATCAAGATGAAACATTCTGCCTATTAAAATCCAAGTTTTGCGCAATTCTTAACATGTCCAAGTGAGTTTCTAATTTATTTCAGTTTCACATAGGTCATATTTCTTTCTGTCAACACACTTCTAGATTATAGTCTTTTGGTCAGTAGCTAATTCCTTGTTAGTGATATTGGGAAATGCAATGAACCAATCGAAAAGCTGTTTCCCTCCTTTCTACAATGTGGCCTTGTTCATGTGATCTTACATCACAATCACTGAGTGTACGATGCATAAGCTGAGACATGTAGTTGTTTATTGTTCAATTTACCAGAAAATTTTATTTTTAGAGTTATAGTCTGCAAATACACAGAGCTAACAGTTCAACAAAAGCAGATGATCATCCATGATGTCAAAGACGATCATAACACAAAAATTTCCATAGGGCAGGAAAGTATGATCTGGTGCTTTTTTTTCCATTGTGTAGCATACTCAAAAACAACAGACAGCTGGATGGATCATTTTAAAGACTTCATAATCTTTCATTTCAATGCGTAAGTGGTGAAAGTATGGCTGTAGATGTACAAAACGTAAACTATTGGAAGACCATTACTTTGCCACAATGAGTACAGAGTTATGAGCCCAGAGATATTTTCACAACACAAATGAAACTGGCATCTTTTATAATTTACTTCCTGCAAAAATATATTCTGTTAAGGGATAAAAATGTCTCAGAGGTAAACAAGCAAAGAATGACAGTTACTGTGTGTAAATCGTGATGCAAGTGAAAAGTTGTCCCCTCTAATAATAGGAAAATTTTAAACTCATAGGTTTTTCAAAAACATCAAAGCACCTCCTTGTACTTAAGCATACAACAGTAGCAACTGGATGATGTCAGAAATCTCCATAAGATTCTTCAGACAGGTGCAGCAGGGAGGAAAATAGTACTTATTACTGACTGATGACATTTACAACCCAAGAAAACATCATTTCTGAAGAATGTAAATATTGTATTCCTTCCTCCAAACTGCACAAGCCATCTGCAGCCTCTGGACTTGGACATAATACATACTATTAAAGCCAAACTCAAAGTAGCAGCTGTGCAGAAGTCAACTGCATTCCTTCAAAAACTGTGCCACCTCACTTGATGCTGGTTGTGGTACATTAGCTGCTGTTGAAGATGACCTTTTTCAATAGAATAGAATGGAATAGAATCACGTATGTTCCTGAAAATGTGACATTCCAGGGCTTTGTTTCTTGTCACGATGATGCCCCAACTCCACACTTGAGATGAACGCAAGTGGGATGTGTGAAGTACTTGTGAAAAAACACTGTGAGATAGGAAGTAGTTGTGACAACAAAAAACAAAAAAAGAAAAAGAAGAAGAAGAAGAAGATGACATTATTGCAACAAGTTTCATAACTGCTGTACAAGGAATTAATACTGTCAGTAGCTAATTTTCTTCTTTTAATGTAGACAATTCAGTTCAAACTAATATCAATCAACTGGGGCAACATCATCCATGACAACCCCTTCCTAACAACAGTCTATATAAGAATAGGGTTGGTTCTCCAAAAATCTTGAGAAGTAGCGTACCAGACCCAACCTGAAATTGGCTGGATGAAGAACACAGCACAAGCAGTAAAATTTAACAACAGTAAGAATGAATTTTCGTATTGGGAGCCAGTGGCAATTGGCATAAGAACCAAAAATCAATGTTACAAAACGTTGTTCTGTATGGAAAGTACTGAACAAGCAAACTGCATCATCTTAATTATCTCTGTTAAGGTCTCAGAGGTTGGCACATGTTAACCTACAAAACTTGATGGAATTGGCCGACTGCAGTTTGATTCAAAATTTAAAATAAAATGCTTTACACAAATACGCTACAAACCACCACACAGTGCATGGCAGAGGGTACCTTGTACCACTATTGGTCATTTCCTCTCCTGTTCCACTCACAAATAGAGCAAGGGAAAAATGACGGACTGTATGCCAGTCTTAATTTCTCTAAGCTTATCTTCATGGTCCTTAGGCAAAATGTAGACTGACAGCAGTAGAATCACTCTGCAGTCACCCTCAAATGCCAGTTCTCTAAATTTTTTCAACAGCGCTCCTCGAAAAGAAGGTCGTCTTCCCTACGGGAATTCCCTTTGGAGTTCCCGAAGCGTCACCTTAATACTTGCATGGTGTTTGAACCTTCCGGTGACAAATCTAGCAGCCTGCCTCTGATGTTCTTGCACCTTATCTTCATGGTCTTTAAGTGAAATGTATGTTGATGGCAATAGTATAGTTCTGCAGTCAACTTACATTTTTCTACACTTAGACCATGCTGTCATGCATCACACCAACTACAAATTTTGTCTAAGTCATCTTATATATTCCTACAGTGCCTCATATTAGATGGAGCCCGCTACTTTGTGTTTGAAGATCATTGTACTTCATACAGATTTGTACAATTTGTTATGAACAAAAGTGAAACTGGTTCTGTATTCTTTGAGTATCAACAGTTGGTGGAAAAACAGCCTGGTAATGGGCTTAAAGTTATTAGGACTGTTAAGGAAACAAAATTCATTAATGATCAGTTTCATTGCAAGCAGACTGGTGTTGTTCATAAAACTACAAATCCCCATTTATCCTTATCATGAGGACAAGATTAGATTAATTACAGCACAGACAGAGGCCTTTAAACGATCATTCTTCCCATACTCAAATTGGGGCTCCCCAATGTTCAATATCAGGTCCACTACCATTCCCCACACATGTAAATGATCTTCCATCTACTATACAACCAGTAGAATTAGTTCTTTTTGCAGATGACTAATATTGAAATTCAATCCAATCATATGTATAGAAACAAAAGAAATGGTAAACTAAATTCTTGAAAATATCATTGACTGGTTTTCTGCAAATAGTCTCACCCTCAATAAAAAGACATGACGTATTCAGTTCTACACACCTAGTGGTACTACACCAATGATAAGTATAACACATGGTGAGGAAATAATAAATAAATAAATAAATAAAACAGGGTGGAAACATCAAATTTCTTTTCAGGGTCCATATTTATGAGAATTTAAATTGGAAAAAACCCATTTTGGAACGCCTAAAACAACTTACTTCAGGTACATTTGTGCTTAGAATCATTGGAAATCTTGGAGAGACAAAAATCCGTAAGCTGACATATTTTGCATATTTTCATTGAATTATTTCCTATGCAATAATGTTTTGGGTAACTCATCTTTAAGAAAGAGAGTCTTCACTGTGCAAAAACGTGCTGTAAAAATAATATGTGGCACCCACCCGTGATCATCTTGTAGACCTCTGTTTAATGAGTTTGGCATTATGACTACTTATACACATTATACTTATTCCCTCATAAAATTTGTTGTGAATAATCCAGTACAGTTCAAAAGGAACAATGAGGTATATAATTACAATACCAGAAGGAAAGAGACCTTAATTACTCCTAATTAAGGTTGCCTTTAGCACAAAAAAGGGTGCAGAATGCTGCAACAAAAAATTTTGTTCGCTTGCCCAATGATATAAAACGTCTGACAGACAGCAAAGTAAAATTTGAAAACAAAGTGAGAAAGTTTCTCCTAGACAACTCCTACTCCATAGAAGAATTTCTATTGCTGTAATATGTAAAAGGTGGTGGGTAGGGATGACTAACTCACATACGTATATCTTTTTGTTTTCATAATAAAAATAAAATAAAACTTTGAAAAGTTCAGAAAGTAACCGTATGTAAACGATGTGAATGTAAAACGACTCGTTCCACATCACCATGCTCCACTGTGCAAAATGATCAATGTAACATGTGACTAACTAACTAACTACTAACTGTTTCATGAGACAGTCTTCAACGAAACTGGCACAGGGTATTCTACAGAACTCAAGGCCTACAACATTATATATGGTTATAACGTCCCAATATTTGCAAAGATGATAAAGTTGCTTAAGACACAAGGACCGTATGCTAACGAGGAAGTTGCTCAACAAGGAATGAGCCTTACAAATCGTGATTAACTTTGCCCTCCAGTAGGTTTGCAATATTATGTAGCTTGCACAAGTCACTTATGAGCCACAAACTTTCAAGGAGGCGATGGCATGCAGAGACTCTGAGAAGCGGTACAAAACAATGATCAATGAAATGTACTCATTGACCCTCCATAAAACTGGGGAAAAAGAGAAATGTGAAAAAATATCCTAACTGAACATCACAGCAGTGTAACTACCTACATTATATATAATTAAAAAAATACCCGCACAGTCTTTCATACCAGCCTTTTGCCCTGAAGATTTAAACAGCTGCAAATTCAACAAGATTCAGGAGTAAAGGAAAGATGAAAAGTTAGGATTTAATTTTACGTCAGCAACAAGTTCATAAGAGATATACTCAATAGAGAAATGTTAGAAATGTAAGGGAAATCATTCAGGATACCACAAATGTGATACATTTCAAGAAGTGACACAATGACCAAATGTGTGTACCTCACACGGAGTAATTTGTTTTTCTGACTCATGAATGCTATGTACAAAACTGACTAATATAAGGTAACAAGACAGCATTATGGGAATGGAAATAAAAAACTGATTATATCTGTCAGTCTGATTATATCTGTCATATTGGAATATAATGCTTACAAAACCAATTTTTTACCCAATGATATTTCAGCGCGACATATAATAGTAACAAACAGTACAGTGTCTACATTCTGCAAAATTATTTTATTTATGAGGTTCTCACTTGACAAGAGCATTGTGATCCCTGTGTGCTCGCTCTCTGAATTCTTCCAGTGCTGCATATTGCTGTTCCTGAAAACAACGCACAGCTTCATCAATGCGTAAGGTCTCCTGCTGAATAACATCTGCCAATTGCTGCTGCAATGCTGATATGGCTGTCTTTGTTCCGGTAGGCTGTTGTGAAGCTGAAACACAACAAAGGAATTCCATCTAGAATAAATTATTATACATCTTTTACTCAGCATTATACTGATCTACAACACCATGTGCCAGCTATTGGAAGACAATGTTATCTCAGAAATTACGAATGGGGCTCAGAATCCCTTCCAGGTCAGTTACTTCCACGTTTCACATATGCCAGACATGTTGTCTTATCATGGTGAATGGCACATATTTTTCGTCAGACTAGTAAGTTTTTGGCTTCACAAATTGTACAGCAACAGAAAATGCAGTTTATTCTGTCGTGTGTAAGGCTGTTACAAGACTAAATGACAAGTTCAGGCCACCAGGTATCTTCTTCGACTCAACAAAAACATTTAACTGTTTGGACCAAGTTCTACCTCGCCTCTAATATTGGTATCTACAAAAGGGTAATGACAAAGTTTTTATTCAGTGTTAATGAACCCAATACAAAGTGTAATCTGAATGGGTTGCTGTAAACAGATGTAGGTGGTGATGAGGGATGATCACAGAATTTTGATTTTTATCCACCAATTTTCTTGCTATATATTAACAACCTGCCATGAAATATGATAGATGACTAAAAAAATCTATTTGTATATTAAACAAGCACCATTATGGCACTGTATATAACTTAAAGAGTTTTTTGCCGTATTTTATAATTCTTAATTACATACTATGCCAAATCCCAATGCATGGTGGTTTCTAATTAGTATTTGTGAATCTGTTTATGTACTGGCTCATATCAAAATTAAGTAATCTAGGCTCATATTTGCATGTGTACTGTGGTAAAAATAAATAAATAAATAAACAAACACAGTTTTCAAAACATAAAATCCTTAGCTCTTTAACATTCACCAGCTATTAATTTCAGGCTAAGTTGAAGGGGTTCGGCACCTTCTGATGTCCATCTCTTTCCAAAGCTGGTAAATGCTTTTTTGATACTGTTAATCTCTTACATTAACACCTTCACTCTTTCTTCTTCTGACTTTTTTGATAAGTTCTATGAATAATCTATGACTAATTTGCTGTTCTTTTATTATTTCCCAATATATCTTATGGTAATACACGAAGGGTGGACAGATACACTACAACAAAACTGCCTATACAGGACTGGCATGTCACAGTTTCCTTCTCACTATTATTAGAGCTTTCTATACTTGTCAGTACATAGATAATGTTTTCCAAAAGCCTCCTGCCTGAGTGTCACCTAGTCTTCAGTTATTTTCCACAACTTATCCCAACTTACTCCTCAAGGAATAACTAATATTCAGAGAAGTTAGGAATAGTTACCACTTTTAAATGCTGTATCAGCAGAACTAGAATTTACCCCCCTGAAGGCAAGTAATAGCCAACCAATCTCTATAATTTCAACAAAATTTCTGTTATTTGAAGGGGGATAGAGAATATGATAAATCTGCTTTGGCCCACAATATGACAAACTTTATGATTTATATACAAAGAAAGGAAAAACATAGTGCAACTTTTGAAATACCTGACTAGAAATTCTTACCAGAATCTAGATTTTTCTTCCTTGTGTTTTGAATAACAAAATATTTGATCAAAGCAACAAGCGGTGGCAGAGGAACACACACACAAAACATGCTTTTACGTATGCAAGCTTTTGGAGCTGGGCTCCTTCTTCTAGCAGAGGTGTTGAAGGTGAAGGAAGAGGCATGAAAGAAAAGGACTGGAGAGGTTTAGGAAAAAGGAAAGAGTTTGGAAAAGTCACCCAGAACCCTTGGTCAGGACAGACTTACCGTATTGGATGAGAAGGAAAGACATTGTTGAGGACTGCACCAGACGCGATTTGAAAAACCTGAGAGCTTAAAGCTGGAGGACAGGGTAATATGCAAGACAGAAATTACTACTAAAACAGTGTGCACAACTTACTACGAGAGAAAAGCTAAGTGCATTGTATGTAACAGATGCAGGAGGGGGACGACGAAAAATATACACGTCAGAAATGAAAGGAGTAGAAAACTAAAACAGAAGGAAGAAAGGAGTAGTTACTGTGAAGAAATGCTGAGACAGAAGAAATTAATGTAAATTAAGGCCTGGCAGGTGGCAAGAACCAAGGACATGTTGTAGTGCACAAGGAGCATAGGGTCTGACAAGGATATTATGGTGATTGGGATGGTGACGAAAAGCTATTCTACATGGAGTGGGCAAAATCTCAGAATGGACCTCATTTCAGGGCATGATTTTAGGAAGTCACAGCCTTGTCGAAGTAGCTGATTAATACATCCAAGACAAAGACAATACTAAATGACAATGGTTGTCTGGGGTACGAAGAAAAACTAAAAACATGTAAAAAAATCAATACAATTATGTAAATGATGTGACACAGAATTTAAAAAATCACACTTAAACCAATGAACTGAATAAAAATCACAATCAAAGTCATTCTGATAAAGATTTAACCATAAAAAAAATTATTATGTGTTGATATCTGAGTTCACGAATTTCTGCCTGTCAGGACTGTTACTTACTCACTATGCTACAGAACCACACACCATTCATGTAGCTTCATGTTTATTCATTTACAGGTTCAGTCGCAACAATGATGCAATTTGTATGAATCTTATCTACTGTAGGCTGACCCTGTGATGATGATAACTGAATATGTGATGACAAATTGTGTCTTGTGCTAAATATTATAGTATGGTAGTGTTTGACTAGTGCTGTGTATGAAACGCGTTTATATTGTTACCATCGTAGTGCATTTGTTGTTGTTTGTGTGTAATTATGTCTGATGAAATGTGAAATAAAAGAGGCAAGCCCCAAGATTCAGGACCCAATTACACCAGGAGAGAAAGTTGGAAAGTAAGTGCATCATTCGTTGTGGCAGTTTGGCAATGGTAGATAGTTCAAGCATGATGTTGAGTGTTCTGATCTGAGGAAACCAGCACCTCTGTTTACTGAAGTTACTATACAGAGCAGTGCTTGCACACACACACACACACACATACACACACACACACAAAATCACATAATCTGCTGATGCATCAAGCACTGTAGTGCAGTGGTTAAGACAGTGGACTCCCATTAGGTAGGAGAGTGGCTCAAATTTTATGTTTTAATGGCTTCCCTAAATCAATCAATGCAAATGTCAGGCGGATTCATTTGAACATGACATGGCTGATTTCCTACCGCCCTCGTTCAATGTCAACTTGCACTCCATGCCTAACGAAGTAGTCATCAATTGCATGTTGAACCCCCATCTTCCTCATGTCCCTGATAATTTATATCAGTACTGCTGAGCAAATCATTGAATATATAGAACTAATTAGGCCCTTTTCAGATGCAATTCAGAAGGTGGAAATATGTCTATAGGACACTATGATAAGTAAACAAAATTCTGTTTGTAAATTACAGCAACCATATGAGAGCAGTTCACCACTAACTCACCTGAAAAATTCAGTGCCTTGGAATTTGCATTTTCAGCACTGCAACTGACAATTATTCGAAATGCTGGTGAACAGTTTTCAGAGTCTTTCAGAGCACTTATCTCTGCCTGGTCCGTCTGGAAAGCAATGAAGTATTACATAGTCACTTCCAATATTTCACTTTTTGGTCTTCATAACAAAATAATTGCCGAGATCAATTAATAACACTACACTGTAAATGCAATTGTGTGGATAGCACCTTCCTAAACTAAATTCTAAAGTCTGTGCTTGAAGACATGCATATCATAATCCAGGCTTTCAAAAATTAAATGGTTAATGTGAAAGTTAAATTTTGTAGTCTCTACTTGATGTGCTTAATCCATCCCTTGATATTTCACCATTATATTATTTCATTATTAACTATACGATGGATATCCATTTTCTCTCTTCATATTTGCAATTAACAATGCACATAAGAATATGCAACCTAACTCATTTTTCTTTTATGTTATGACAGTACAGCTTGTCCTCATCCTGGAGGTTTGTATGAATACCACAATGTTTTAATAGGCTTGGTCTGGTAGGAGTTGGAATGCTTGTTTCTTCCTCCGATCTTTGAACTGATATACTCAGTCAGTTAAAGAGGCATCTACAGTTTAACAAGGGGTCTGAATCGCAGTGCAACTCTGAGCTTTTTCACACAGAGGTGAAAGGAGTGATAAGTGAAAGAAAATAAACCTAAGATCTACCAGAGAGCATTGGATTGGTTGCTGACAAAGATCCACTCATCTACTGAGTCAATGACATGGCATCATACCATTGTTCAATAAATGCCACAGCATCTACATCTACATCTACATCTACATTGATACTCCGCAAGCCACCCAACGGTGTGTGGCGGAGGGCACTTTACGTGCCACTGTCATTACCTCCCTTTCCTGTTCCAGTCGCGTATGGTTCGCGGGAAGAACGACTGTCTGAAAGCCTCCGTGCGCGCTCTAATCTCTCTAATTTTACATTCGTGATCTCCTCGGGAAGTATAAGTAGGGGGAAGCAATATATTCGATACCTCATCCAGAAACGCACCCTCTCGAAACCTGGCGAGCAAGCTACACCGCGATGCAGAGCGCCTCTCTTGCAGAGTCTGCCACTTGAGTTTATTAAACATCTCCGTAACACTATCACGGTTACCAAATAACCCAGTGACGAAACGCGCCGCTCTTCTTTGGATCTTCTCTATCTCCTCCGTCAACCCGACCTGGTACGGATCCCACACTGATGAGCAATACTCAAGTATAGGTCGAACGAGTGTTTTGTAAGCCACCTCCTTTGTTGATGGACTACATTTTCTAAGCACTCTCCCAATGAATCTCAACCTGGTACCCGCCTTACCAACAATTAGTTTTATATGATCATTCCACTTCAAATCGTTCCGTACGCATACTCCCAGATATTTTACAGAAGTAACTGCTACCAGTGTTTGTTCCGCTATCATATAATCACACAATAAAGGATCCTTCTTTCTATGTATTCGCAATACATTACATTTGTCTATGTTAAGGGTCAGTTGCCACTCCCTGCACCAAGTGCCTATCCGCTGCAGATCTTCCTGTATTTCGCTACAATTTTCTAATGCAGCAACTTCTCTGTATACTACAGCATCATCCGCGAAAAGCCGCATGGAACTTCCGACACTATCTACTAAGTCATCATGCAATGAGCCCCTGTCCTCCCTACAGGTGAATCTCTCTGGTCTGAGCACCTTACCTGACATGACCCAACCTCCACCCCGCCACCCCCCCCCCCCCCACCCACCCACCCCACCCCCAACCCACAACTTGAAGACATAGTAGAGCCAACAAATGATTAAAGATTCATACTGACTCCTAACTGAAATTGTTGTTGTTGTTGTGGTCTTCAGTCCTGAGTCTGGTTTGATGCAGCTCTCCATGCTACTCTATCCTGTGCAAGCACCTTCATCTCCCAGTACCTACTGCAACCTACATCCTTCTGAATCTGCTTAGTGTATTTTCATCTCTCGGTCTCCCTCTAAGATTTTTACCCTCCACGCTGCCCTCCAATACTAAATTGGTGATCCCTTGATGCCTCAGAACATGTCCAACCAACCGATCCCTTCTTCTAGTCAAGTTGTGCCACAAACTTCTCTTCTCCCCAATCCTATTCAATACTTCCCCATTAGTTATGTGATCTACCCATCTAATCTTCAGCATTCTTCTGTAGCACCACATTTCGAAAGCTTCTATTCTCTTCTTGTCTAAACTATTTATCGTCCACGTTTCACTTCCATACATGGCTACACTCCATACAAATACTTTCAGAAACGAACTCCTGACACTTAAATCTATACTTGATGTTAACAAATTTCTCTTCTTCAGAAATGCTTTCCTTGCCATTGCCAGTCTACATTTTATATCCTCTCTACTTCGACCATCAGTTATTTTGCTCCCCAAATAGCAAAACTCCTTTACTACTTTAAGTGTCTCATTTCCTAATCTAATTCCCTCAGCATCACCCGACTTAATTCGACTACATTCCATTATCCTTATTTGCTTTTGTTGATGTTCATCTTATACCCTCCTTTCAAGACACTGTCCATTCCGTTCAACTGTCATCGGTGAACCTCAAAGTTTTTATTTCTTCTCCATGGATTTTAATTCCTACTCCAAACTTTTCTTTTGTTTCCTTTATTGCTTGCTCAATATACAGATTGAATAACAACGGGGATAGGCTACAACCCTGTCTCACTCCCTTCCCAACCACTGCTTCCCTTTCATACCCCTCGACACCACTGCTTCCCTTTCATACCCCTCGACTCTTATAACTGCCATCTGCTTTCTGTACAAATTGTAAATAGCCTTTCGCTCCCTGTATTTTACCCCTGCCACCTTCAGAGTGAAAGAGAGTATTCCAGACAACATTGTCAAAAGCTTTCTCTAAGTCTACAAATGCTAGAAACGTAGGTTTGCCTTTCCTTAATCTATTTTCCAAGATAAGTCATAGGGTCAGTATTGCTTCACGTGTTCCAATATTTTTACGGAATCATAACTGATCTTCCACGAGGCCAGCTTCTACTAGTTTTTCCATTCGTCTGTAAAGACTTCGCATTAGTATTTTGCAGCTGTGACTTATTAAACTGATATTTCGGTAATTTTCAAATCTGTCAACACTTGATTTCTTTGGGATTGGAATTATTATATTCTTCTTGAAGTCTAAGGGTATTTCACCTGTCTCATACACCTTGCTCACTAGACGGTAGAGTTTTGTTAGGCCTGGCTCTCCCAAGGCTGTCAGTAGTTCTAATGGATTGTTATCTACTCCCGGGGCCTTGTTTCGACTCAGGTCTTTCAGTGCTCTATCAAACTCTTCACGCAGTATCATATCTCCCATTTCATCTTCATCTACATCCTCTTCCATTTCCATAATGTTTTCCTGAAGTACATTGCCCTTGTACAGACCCTCTATACACTCCTTCCACCTTTCCCTTCTTTGCTTAGAACTGGGTTTCCATCTGAGCTCTTGATATTCATACAAGTGGTTCTCTTTTCTCCAAAGGTCTCTCCAATTTTCCTGTAGGCAGTATCTATCTTACCCCTAGTGAGATAAGCCTCTATATCCTTACATTTGTCCTCTAGCCATCCCTGCATAGCCATTTTGTACTTCCTGTCGATCTCATTTTTGAGACGTTTGTATTCCTTTTTGCCTGCTTCATTTACTGCATTTCTATATTTTCTCCTTTCATCAATTAAATTCAATATTTCTTCTGCTACCCAAGGATTTCTACTAGCCTTAGTCTGTTTACCTACTTGATCCCTCAAAGCTACCCATTCTTCTTCTACTGTATTTCGTTACCCCATTCCTGTCAATTGTTCCTTTATGCTCTCCCTGAAACTCTGAACAACCTCTGGTTTAGTCAGTTTTGCAGTTTCTTCAGTTTTAATCTACAGTTCATAACCAATAGATTGTGGTCAGAGTCCATATCTGCCCCTGGAAATGTCTTACAATTTAAAACCTGGTTCCTAAATCTCTGTCTTACCATTATACAATCTATCTGAAACCTGTCAGTATCTCCAGGCTTCTTCCATGTATACAACCTTTTTTCATGATTCTTGACCCAAGTGTTAGCTATGATTAAGTTGTGCTCTGTGCAAAATTCTACCAGGCGGCTTCCTCTCATTTCTTACCCCCAATCCATATTCACCTACTACGTTTCCTTCTCTCCCTTTTCCTACTGCCGAATTCCAGTCACCCATGACTATTAAATTTTCATCCCCCTTCACTATCTGAATAATTTCTTTTATTTCATCATACATTTCTTCAATTTCTTCGTCACCTGCAGAGCTAGTTGGCATATAAACTTGTACTACTGCGGTAGGCGTGGGCTTCGTATCTGTCTTGGCCACAATAATGCGTTCACTATGCTGTTTGTAGCAGCTTACCCACATTCCTATTTTCCTATTCATTATTAAACCTACTCCTGCATTACCCCTATTTGATTTTGTGTTTATAACCCTGTAGTCATCTGACCAGAAGTCTTGTTCCTCCTGCCACCGAGCTTCACTAATTCCCACTATATCTAACTTTAACCTATCCATTTCCCTTTTTAAATTTTATAACCTATCTGCAAGAATGCTGAAGATTAGATGGGAAGACCACATAACTAATGAGGTAGTATTGAATAGGATTGGGGAGAAGAGAAGTTTGTGGCACAACTTGACCAGAAGAAGGGATCAGTTGGTAGGACATGTTCTGAGGCATCAAGGGATCACCAATTTAGTATTGGAGGGCAGCGTGGAGGGTAAAAATCGTAGAGGGAGACCAAGAGATGAATACACTAAGCAGGTTCAGAAGGATGTAGGTTGCAGTAGGTACTGGGAGATGAAGAGGCTTGCACAGGATACAGTAGCATGGAGAGCTGCATCAAACCAGTCTCAGGACTGAAGACCACAACAACAACAACAACAAACCTATCTGCCCAATTAAGGAATCTGACATTCCACGCTCCGATCTGTAGAACGCCAGTTTGCTTTCTCCTGACAACGACATCCTCTTGAGTAGTCCCCACCCGGAGATCTGAATGGGGGACTATTTTACCTCCGGAATATTTTACCCAAGAGGACGCCATCATCATTTAATCATACAGTAAAGCTGCATGCCCTCAGGAAAATTTACAGCTGTAGTTTCCCCTTGCTTTCAGCCGTTTGCAGTACCAACACAGCAAGGCTGTTTTGGTTAGTGTTACAAGGCTAGATCAGACAATCATCCAGACTGTTGCCCCTGCAACTACTGAAAAGGCTGCTGCCCCTCTTCAGGTTTGTCTGTTCTCTCAACAGATACCCCTCCGTTGTGGCTGCACCTACGATACGTCTATCTGTATCACTGAGGCACACAAAACTCCCCACCAGCGGCAAGGTCCATGGTTCATGGGGAAGGTAACTGAAATTAGATGAATATATTTATCGCATCTGCAAGAGGACAGAACTGTCAGGTGGAAACTGACTGATGCCTATACAATAATTTTTTTTCTTCAAGGTATTCACTAGCAACTAATTTTTTGTTCCCTTCCTTTCACATACTTCACATCTCATCAAAAGTGTGACCTCATATAGGTATGTCAATCATACTCCAAAAATACAGAAAAAGTATTCAGGTTAATGGGTAACATAAATTCTTAAGCCCTCTTTACACTGGAGCGAATGGAAACAAACACCGGTGAATACACACTTGAAAATAATTCATCAGCGTTCATTATAACTTGCTTAATCTGTGACCAAGTTTTTATACTAGAGGGAACAGAAGTCAACACAAGATAGTGAACACAGCCTATGAACATTGCTTTATGTCACTAATAATTGGCACACAGGATACAACACTGAACTACAGCCACAATGCAAAACTTTGATAACCAGATAATGTGTGGGTTTCAATTTATACATAATGCAGAAAGTGTGGAGGTAGTGCACTTAGCACTGAATCATAGCTCCAGCTTTCCTTAGCTTAGTCAAAAACTTTGCACATTCATTGATTTGACACTTTTTGCTGGTTTCTTATTACAACCGAGGAGGAAATTTAAAACCTGAACACTAATTACCAACAACCAAGATAACCTGAAGAACAGGTAGTTTTTATACTTTTGTTATTAGCAACCAAAGACATTTACGTAAGCAACCGTTTCTCATTTCAACAGCTGCTATAAATCAGCATTTCTAGGAATAGGCTACTTGGTCAAGTCTGCTATATTGTTTTTCAGTGGGCAGATAACGTGATCCCAGGTAAATCACTATTATTTTTTATCAAAAATAATTAACATAATAGTGAGATATCACCCAAATAATTACAGAGACCATGAACATAAGCAATAATAATGATAACATATTTTCAATTTTAATTGGCATAACTGATAAGTATTTGCATTTGGTTACTTTCAAGGAAATTTATTGTGCCTTACCTTATTAATATAAAGACATACAAATCTTGTGCTTATTTCACTTCGTTCTCACCTGATACAATGATCTAATGAATTTATCATCTTTTTCACGTCCCCAGTAGGATCTTTAAGCACTTGAGCAATTTTCTACTAATCACATTTCCGTGTCTTCAGAATTTGTGCTGTGGATCTCTTTGATCCCACAAGCAAGTGGGATACCTATACCCTTCTATCAGCAACATTACATTCTCTTCGCACCACTCCATCACTTGTGCAACACATGTCAACAACAACAAAAGGGGTTTTAGGTGTTAACTGGAAGTCATACATTATAGATAAGCTTAAGTATTTATGTTTGAGCCCTGGAAATTTTGAACTACGGATAGTAAGCATACTCTGAAGATGGGAAGGTCACAAAGTTGACTTACTTTTCCTGCTTCTATTCACTAATGTCTCATGGCATCACAATTTAAAGCAACTCTTCACTGAGGAAGAAAGTGTTCACTTAACAAAAATATATATTATGAATAGTATGTGGAGACCACTAAAGAACCACTAGAAGATAGCTCTAAGCAACTAGGCATACTGACAATAGCCATGTTACTTCTACATCCGTACTCCGCAATCCACTATGAAGTATTTCCCAATTTATCACATATTAGTGTTCACTGCTGTTACATTCACATATGGAGCAAAGGAAGAATGACTGCTTAGTGTCCCTGTGTCCACTGTAATCAGTCTAATATTGTGTTCACAATCCCTACACGAGCAATACTTAGGAAGCCGTAATATAGTCTTAGATTTGTCACTTCGTCCAGGTACTTAAAATTTTGTAAGTTGGCTGTCACGGGATAGTCAGTGTCTATCATCAAGCATTTGCTGGGTCAGGTTGTGCAATATTTCTATGATGTTATGCTGTGTGTCGAAGAAGCCTGTTAATACGCATACATTCAATACCACCTGGTAGTCCTACTTAGTACAGGTCACACACTTTTTGTAATCAGCCTCCTTTGTAGACTGACTGCATTTCCCAGAATCTTACCAATGAACCTCATCCATATTCTGCAAGCCACCCTGTGGTGTATGGCAAAAGGTACTTTGTACACCATTGTCACAGTCATGTTATTGTATAACATGGACATTCATCTATGTATGTGCAGTATGTTACATTTGTACATTGAGAGTCTACAGTCAAGACCAGCACAAAGTACTGATCATCTTCAGATCTACAATTTGTCTTATTGTTTCTAGGGGTGCAATTTCTGCTCAACCAAGACTCTCCATACTGTATTCTTTGAAGTGACAATTTAATGATAATCAATTTGCACTGATTCATCTGTTGAAATTTTCAAGTACTTTGTAAAGACAACAGGTACTATCTCTTCTTTCTATTCTTTTGTCATCTCCAAAAAGTACAAAATTTGTATTTTCAGACAGTGCAAGTGCAATATCATTGATGTTTATCATAAACAACAGAGGACTCAAAATAGATGGTTGGTTAGTTGGGGGTTAAGGCACTAAACAAGGAGGTTATTAGTCACTCAGCCCAGGGGTGGTTCATCTGGCATTAGTAATGTCCACCAGGAACGTGTTCTGATGATGAAAGTACATAGAAGTGGTAAGATTGAAACACTAAAGGCAATACAGATGCCAAAGCTGAGGAATAATTTACTGAGAAGTCAGGTCACCTCATACGGTCTCACAGGACTCATCCGTGGTGAGAGAAACTCCACCGCATTCACCCCCTGACAACCCAATTAAGGACAAAGACAGTTATAGAGCAAATAATACCTTTCAGTAGGGAGATTCAGAACAGTAAAAGTGAGAAGGCTAAAAATGTAGTGAGCATCAGTTGGACTGTCAATAACAAAAGCAAGACGAGAGAAACAGGTAAGGCAGCAGGCATGTGTCCCAGACACACTGCACACAACTGGTGCTGTTCTATCCACAGCTATACCACCCCTGATCCATTACAGTCAAGATGTTAAAGAGTACTCATAATAGTACACTAACACTAAAATAGAAAATACGATCACCAGAAACAGAAGCTAACTGCATCTGAATGCAATTAAAATAGAGTAAAAGAGGGATGAAGAGGCAGTTGGCAAATTTGGTAGGCTTGGGGACCCCTAGGTGCACCGTGCAGCGGGAGAAGCCCTAACCCCAATCACCCTGCCCTGCTCTGAAGGTAGTTAAAAAATCTAATATCTGAGACTAAAAACCTCTATCATGGAGAAAAGTGGAAACCAGTTCAACAGTCTGAATTGTCTGCTAATATTAGAGGCAAGGAATTCAAAGATCACACTTAGTATGGAGGGCCACGAGGAGGGTGCATTCCACCAGTATACTAGTACAGTCTTTAAGGCTCTATAAGGAAAGAGGAGTGCCATGCAGCAGTAGTTCCATTTGCCAGTGAGCAGAGACCTTATCTGCATCTGGGGCTGTCAAAGCAAGTATGGGGATGAGGTAGCACTTCTCTAGCCAAATGGTCAGCTAGTTCATTCCCTGGTATACTCAAATGTCCTGGGACCTAGAGAAAGACAACTGAGCAGGCAGTACAACTAAGGCCACAGAGGAGGCCACGAACAGCAGCTATCACAGGGTGACAACAAACAGTGATCAATGGCCCAAAGACTGCTCACTGAGACACTGCAAATAAAAATGTGGTCAAGAGAGACTTGTTTAATAAAACGTAGGGCTCTGATAATGGCTATCTGTTGTGCCATAGAATCACAAGTTCCAGGTAACAAATGTTCTTCCTGAACAGCAGGAGATTTAGAAGCATATTCCATCCAATCAATGGTTTTAGATCTGTCAGTGTAAATGACAGTAGCACCATGATACCTTTGGGGAACTGAAAGATCATGGGTCCAGTAAGCTTTAGGGCCATGGAATAGATCGGTCCTACTTTCAGCTGGTCAGACATAGGTCTCTAGCCCATTCACGACAATGAGGAAGAGTATGACACTCGGCATGTGTCCTTGTGGGATGTAATTCTCTTACACTTGTTAAAGGCTAGGTGAAGCACCACCTCTAGCCCAGAACTACTGGTGGGATAAAATCTGACAAATAAATATTAGTAAGGAGCCTTGAAAGCTACTATCGTGGAGGATAAGTAAAACGTGATAGTGCCAAATGGTGGTGTATGCCTTAAGTAGGGCATAAAAGACTGTGATGAGCTGCCGGCGTTTAGAAAAAGCCAAGCTAACCAGATGATTGTGAATAATCCCTCCCAGAAACCACTCTGACAGGGGGACAAAAAAAAAAAAAAAAACATTCAAGCAGTTTTTACAGCATGTTGGTGAGGCCGTCCAATCAGTCAGTAATTGTCAACAGACACTGGCTTTTTGCCTGGCATAAGGAGAGGGATGATGAAACTATCTCAGCATTGTAAAAGGAAGAGATCTTCGAAAGAAGAACAGTAGGACACATGTAGTAGATACAGCCATACCATGAGACAAGGCCAGAGCCTACAGCAGTTCTCAGTCACTTCAGGGTTCATTATATAATTTGGCTTGGTCGGTGGACAAGGGGGATGAAACATAGGGGAGTGTGCTCAACTTTGTTTCTGCACTAGAAAGGTAGCCGAGTCAGAAGATGATGATGATGATGATGCTGATGCTGTCCCAGAAATAGTTGCTAGGTGTTCAGCAAGAACTGTGGTACAAAACCTGCCCTGAAGGACGAGACCCAGAACAGTAGTTGATCTTTGACAACCCAGGTCACTACGAAACTTGCCCCATGCCTGGGAGGAAGAGGCATATGGTCCTAACTAGGAGACATAGGGTTTCCAGCATTCCTTCTTACTGCACTAAATTAGGTAGTGGGTCTTAGTGAGGAGGATGGCCTGAGAAAGATGCCACATGTGGTGTTGCGGGCCCTACAATGATTCTGAATAACTGTTGCAATGTCTCTGGTCCACCATGGGAATGGCCGGTGGCAGAAAGCATCTGAAGGAAGACGAATAAAAGTTCCAGCGGTGCAGGTTATTGAACTGGAGTCATATCCCACAACCTCGTCAGAGCAACCTGACAATGAGGGTTGGAGGTAGCAGCAGAAGTATGTAACTGCCTACTGGCTCTTCGAAAAACAAATTGTGGTAACTGGTATGTCAGGCAGTGGCAAAAAAGTAACAGGATTACCAGGAATTGATCACTATCACAATCATCATACTGGAGTGACCAATGTCACAAAGCCAGAAGATCGGGGGGAAGAGATCGTAAGATTGATAAGCCAAAAATGTGCCATGAGCAGCACTGAAGTGCATAGCAGTACTGCCATTGAGGAGGCATAGAACAGGACCAGAACGAAGCTGAAACTTCCTGGCAGATTAAAACTGTGTGCCGGACCGAGACTCAAACTCGAGACCTTTGCCTTTCGCGGGCAAGTGCTCTACCAGTTGAGCTACCAAAGCACAACTCATACCCCATCCTCACAGCTTTAATTCTGCCAGTACCTCGTCTCCTACGTTCCAAACTACGCAGAAGCTCTCCTGAGAACCTTGGAGAACTATCAATCCTTGAAGAAAGGATATTGTGGAGACATGGCTTAGCCACAGCCTGGGGGATGTTTCCAGAATGAAATCTTCACTCTGCAGCGGTGAGTGCACTGATATGAAACTTCCTGGTGGATCAGATAACATTCTTATTGTATGCTTCAGTAGAATAAGTACTTTGTTGACTTTAGCTGAACAGTCCCAGAGGATTATGCCGCAGGGAACTATTGGGAGAAAGTATGCAAAATTACGCCACAGAACAGTTCTGTTAACTTATACATGTGCTGATGCCAACTCACAAGGGGAGGTCGCCAATTGTGAAATTCATATTCAGTTCATACTGCGCATAATAGAAGCTCATGGCCAGAGGTGTAATGTGGCAAAGCACCAAGATGCACTTCTCAGCCGTTGTCGAGAAAATCGAGTTAAAAGAAACCATTGCGGTGAAATACTCTCTACGATTATCAATTTCTTTATAGCGTCGTGGTGCAGCGGTAAGCACTCGGGTTCATAATCTAAATGTCGCCGGATCGAATCTCGCGCCATGCAACTTTTTTTATTATTTGTATTTCAAATGTGTGTGTGTGTGTGTGTGTGTGTGTGTGTGTGTGTGTGTGTGTGTGTGTGTCTATATATATATATAAAAAAAATTCCCGGCAATCACTTGCAACAATTATGCACATAATAAGTTGTTGAAAGTCGTTTGTCGTGGAAAAATAATACTTGAAATAAAACACAATATCACAAATAGTATTCAAGTGGATACAATTTATTGAAAAGTTCGGTATACACACGCACATAACTAACAATTAGTGACCGGAAGTAGCAGTAGTATCCCACGGACCAGAGTGATAGTTATCATAGAAACATGGAAAGCAGAAAACAGCACGACATCGAGCACATCTGATAAACGTTGCGTTTTTACAAGAACAGTTGTTTTTTAAATATCTGTTGGGAAACATACCTGATTGACATTCTGAAAAAATTAAAAAAAAAGTATGCATGGCGCGAGATTCGATCCGGCGACCTTCGGATTACGAACCCGAGCGCTTACCGCTGCGCCACGACTCTGCAGATAATTATTAATCGTAGAGAGAATTTCACCGCAACGGCTTCTTTTAACTGTCGATTTTCTCGACAACGGCTGAGAAGTGCATCTTGGTGCTTTGCCACTTTACACCTCTGGCCATGAGCTTTTATTATGCACAGTGTGAATCGAATCTGAATTTCACAATTGGCGGCCTCCCCTTGTCGGTTTGTCTGTCTTGATTTTCAGGAACATTACTCATGTAGCTTCACCTAGTGTGTGCCCATTCATTTCTATTTCTGATATCTGTAAGACATTTTGAGCTGTTTGAGATTGCATACTATGAGTTTTTATAATATTAAAAGAAAACCAGTTGTAAACTTGGCCATTATTCTCCTGCTTGTGTCTGATATGAACACGTTTTGGCCATTTATTAGTACACATGTGTCATCAGCAAATACCACAGTTTTTTAAGTGAGCAAAGTACCAAATCTTGTAGGCAACTAAATATAATGTTTCCCCATATTATATTTACATATTAGTGTAAGTCTATTCCATTAAATATTCTACCTTCTGACGTATGAATGTAGTTCACACCTCTTTAGGAATGGGCTTTGACACTTTTCAACTTAGGTAGTGGTTTGTAAAATCTAGCTGGCTTGAGAAATGCAAACAAGAAATTTACATGCCTAATTGGTTGATAATGGTCTTTCTATTAAACCAACTGGTTGAAATCCAACTAAAATAAGTAGTGAAAGTGAAAGAAAATCCTGCAAAACATAGGTATAATATTTAGATCACGGTTTTGTGCAGTTGGGTGTCTGAGTTATTGTGTGTGTGAATGTATGCACTTCTACTACAGACAGATAAAAAGCTCAAAAACTAGTGTCAATACTATTGTTTTGTAAGTGCTTCTATGTGCAATGCACCTTATGTATTTTTTCCAGGAATTTCCATTGTTGTTATATTTGCATAAGGAGTTTTTCCAACAGGTGGGATTTGTACAATGAAGATGCAATAAAGAATAACATTACTATGTTCTATGCTGGATGAGAAATCTGATAAATAAAATCCAACACCTACCAAATTTTTTAAAGAGTACAAAAGCAGTGCAGATAACACATAAAGGAAAGCTGAAGGAAACAAGAAGGACCGTCAGGGTTTAATGTCTTGTCAAAAGCAGAGTCATCAGAGACAGACGGTAAGTTCAGTGAAACAAATATGGAGGCTTTAGGTACAGCCTTTTCAAGGAACTATCCCAGCATTCAATGGAAGTGATTTAATGTAACCATAGAAACCCTACAGCACAATGGCTGGACAGCAATATAAACAATACTGCTCCCAAACTGTAAGAGAAATACACGTAATACTCCCTGCCCTCAGCCCCTCCACTCCAGCAGCCCTTTAGAGACAGAATCATGTTTAATATCAAGCAGTCACTTAAGGCAGCTGTGCTACATCTGGACCACACATCTATTTCCCAAAGCTTGACAGCAGACATAATTTGTAATTATAATTGTCTCGAAACAGAACAAGTGAAATATATCTTGGGGACAAAAGTAATATTCATAAAAGATGAGTGCAGGTAACTAGTTGCAAAGATAACTCAGACCAATTAGCCAAATGGTATTCAGTGGGATTAAAATCATGGATGCTAAATACTCTGACTATGTTTAGACTTTCACTATTTAACTTTTTTTGGAACTCTGCATGATCAACCACAATTCATAAAGATTATTTAGAAACCAGAATCAAAAGCTCAGAATTAAGCTACATTCTGAAAAAGATACACTAAAGTATCTTCTGCATGAATAGAAACAGAGCAACTAATACACAAAAAAAAAGTTCTAACGACAACGAAATTTTGAAAGCTGGTAAACTTTATAGCTTTTGTTTGACTCAGTGAAACTAATATGGTACTGCAAACACACACACTACTAATTTATATTATTCTGTGGCAGAAATAAGTGTGTGTTGGGTGGGGGTTGGGGGATCGAGATCTAACAGCGAGGTCATCGGGAATAGCAAAGGACAGGAAAGGAAGTCGGTCGTGTCCTTTCAAAGGAACCATCCTGGCATTTTCCCGGAGCGAATAAGGGAAATCATAGTAAACCTAAATCAGGATGGCCAGACGTGGGATTGAACCGTCGTCCTCCTGAATGCAGGTCCAGTGTGCTAATGAATGTGCCACCCCACTCAGTCTAAGTGTGTGTGTTTTAATGTACATGATGTATCATGTCAATCACTTTCCGATTAAAGTGTTGTACTAGAACCGCCCTCCACTCCCCCTCCCCACAAAATCGTTGTTGTGGTGACAGACTGATATGTAGTGCAACCCGAGGTCTAGGTTAGGTCAAAGGAAAAATCAGGTTGCGAACTGGTGAAGGTAACAAATGTGAAAGAAGACAAACAACGGTTGTTGTTACACACTGACCAGCAGTGGAGCTTAATGTTTATGTCAGTGCCATATTGAAAAGTGCAAAGGGATCCAATACGTAACTTTTACCCACTCTCCTGTCATCATGACAGTCACT
The DNA here is from genome assembly GCF_021461395.2 of Schistocerca americana. NCBI lineage: Eukaryota > Metazoa > Arthropoda > Insecta > Orthoptera > Acrididae > Schistocerca > Schistocerca americana. The sequence goes on along the minus strand of NC_060125.1, from coordinate 250,103,003 downwards.
ATACACTTGGGAATCAGTTTGGCACACAAACCCTGTAGCACCCGCATAAACTTACGAGAGTTCTTTGCAAATTAAATCTGGCACTTCTTGAAGACAAGGACAAGGGATAATCTCTTATGTGCAACAGTATCATTTCAAAATCTATTTTAATCTGTCAACCAAATTACGCATGCGATGAAAGGTCCTGGACAGGCCTATCATTTCAGTAATACACCATATTAAAGAAATTGTTTTTGGTGCAATATGTTGTGATAGTCGTGCATGAGGGAAGATAATGGTGTGTGTATATGTGTGTGTGTGTGTTATCAGCTATACAATAAGCCTACATAATTTTGGTGCACAGAAATTGTTCCCTTCCAACGACAACAGACTTTAATAATAACTTTAGTCCGTATTTGACTAGCAAGAACAGGGCAAGGTCCTCTCTGGTGTTTGCTGAAAACAAGCACTATTGAAACTGGTTGTTTCTCATCTTTACTGATTTTATATTATCTTCTCTCCTTTCGCATTTACTGACATCATGACTACTTAATATTCTCTGAAAAAATGTTGAAAGTTGAGAAAAATGCTTAGTGACTGCCTCTGAGGTTGAAGATTAAAATTTGCACTTCAATAAAGCCCTGCCTCTTGTCTTTGTCACTCCCACATTCTGACCTGGTCATTTTTCGTCCACATATTGCCATTATTGACCAACACAAGTTTCCAGCATGCTCAGAGCATGACGTTTTTCCTGCATATTCAAAATTTATCTCATTCCAAATTCACTTTGCAACATAGCTACAGAACTGACTGTACCAGATTTTGATTCAACATCAGAATCTCATCCTACTGCAAATTCAAGAAGTGGGGATATCTAGTTATGAATGTTATTAGAAAATACCACATTCATTGTGACATTTGAATCTCTCATATGTACGGATACATACCAACATAGCTTTGGTGAACAGAATAAACGCTGCTCCTTTATCCCTCCTGATAGCGTGAGTATTTGTCGAACAGTTTAAACAAAAGTTAATTATCCAGTTTCCAATGCATCTGATTTGCACAAGGCAGGACTGGATTTTTGATATTCTTGCATGCTCAACAGCATATATCGTCTGCAATAAAGAATTGTATGTGTAAATATTATGCAATGCATTACGAACATTTTCGGGTACTCATTTTTTTCGTCAATAATCTGATATCAACCGATGGAATTCTGAAAAAAAAGAAAGATAAATAATACCTCCTTGAAAAATTTATCGGCTTCCTCATCGGCATTCAGACCCAGGTTAGCAATAATAACGTCTTTTATTTCTGAACTCTGCGTGTCGATTGTGACATTCAAACACTTACATGAAATGAGCATTGCGAGCTTTAATTATATTCGGAAATAAAAAACTCAAACAAAGAAACCACACGTCACGTAGGCCCCCTAGGTGGAAACTGAGGCACTTCAATACAATCAACAGATTATTTTGTTTACAGACGCATTAAGTACACAACAAAGTTTTCCTTCCGTTACCAACCCAAACTATACGACATCAAAATCAAATCACTCGTTCTGAAACTTATCCAAACTTAAACAAAATTTGTATCCACAAACTCTCGTGCGACCGCACTCAGCTGAGGCACTGAGATTTATTATTTTGGATGGAGGGCGCAAGTGGCGGCGGCCAAAACAAACACTACACACAAGATTTCAGTACTTATATTTTACAAAGCTATGTTGGAAGTATGTTGACAATTAATGTTACGGTGCCATTTAATAATTAAGACCATACTAAATTTACTCATTGTACACACATGATGCTGTTATGTTCAATTTACGATTTCAAATTGAATTTGACTTCGTTTTCAGAATAGCCAAATTTGACCTCTGTATTAGCTAACAATAAAATAAAACAAAGCAGATAATAACGCCTGATATAAGACAGCTTCGAATCATTTACAGACTTGGAAGATATTTCGCTTCATTCTCAAACTATTATAAACTACTTATTGCGATTTATGAAGTGGGAAAACCAACAATTGCCAAGTAAGGTTGGCAGTTTAAATGTTTGGCTTTGCTAGAAGGCATGACGAGGAAGAGGGAAACTTGCATCAGAAGTGGAGGAAGTACACGTGCCAGTGTTTGAAGTTTGTGCAGACAGACCTTATAAAAATCGTGGCGAAATAGTTTCACATCTAAATGGTATGATAACTATTTTATTTAACGATCTCGACCTTAACAGATTTGCGTCTTCTGCATCTGGAAATAGATTAGCAGTCATGTTCCCTATTCCTCCCCAAATTCAGTATCAATACGGGATATTATACTGTGCTTCGCAGTGAGTGCCAGTTATTCACTTGATCTGCTGTAATTCTTCCTAACACATACGTATTTTATTGTACTCACTGGAAAGAATGGTTGATATTTCGGAACGGATGGCAGTCTCTGCAAGGACATTTTTCCATAATGTGCTCACTCCGAACGCACAACAGAATTTGGCTGCCAGAAAACTATTATGATTTTGCTTATGTCACGTAATAGTGGTTGGTAGTACCCGAATATATGTAGTGGTGCAAAAATCAGGGGATGGTAGCCGGTCAGTGCCACGCGTCAGTGGGGTCATTTACGGGTAACAAGACCAAATATATATTAATTCATACGATATTACGACTCAGTCATGCACATAAGCACCGCTATTTTTAAACTTATTGATTATAAAAGATGAAATATACGAAAACATGTTGCAGACACTGTCAGATATTATCGTGTGTTGAAGTTTAGGTACAACGTACAAAGGGCTTCACGCACTAATCTAAGGAACACTGACCAAATGGTGTATTTATTCTTGAAATATTTCTTCATGTATTAGGTGGCACCGGTTATTTCATCGATGTCGAAGAAAAAATAATCATAATTTAAATCACAACTGTCAATAAGAACATGAAAACAAGATGGAGAATACTGAAATAGCACTGAACGGCCGCAGAATTTCAACCTGCAATTTGGGGATAGTGGCAGAAAGGTTTCTTCAACAGCGGTTCAATTAGTAGTACTGACATGACTTCAATCTGTGGACTGGCTTGTTGTAGCTGTCGCTGGTAATACATAATGTCCAAAGCCACATCACCTCTACATAGGTCCTGCAATCTACATCCAGTTAAACCTGCATAACTGTTGTCAGGCTGTGGTATTTTACACCCCCCCCCCCCCACACACACACACACACGCTCTCTCTCTCTCTCTCTCTCTCTCTCTCTCTCTCTCTCTCTCTCTCTCTCTCTCTCTAAAACTTCTCTGCAGACAGTTCCTTGGTTCTGAGGAAGTGTCCATACAGCCATTTGCCTCCACTTTGGACATCACCAGTTATGTTGTTGCCCAATTAGCAGAATTCATCTACGGAGTTTGTTGACCCATTTTGTAATCTAATTTTGTCAGCACCACCTGGTGTAACATGACTATTCTCTAAAATGTCTGGTTTTAAGACACAATCCCTTTTGTTTAACTTGTAATCAAAAGCCTTTGATCTCTCGTTGCAGTATTAAATTGTAATTAGTAATCCCTGAAGTTCTTATTTCTTCTCTAAAAACGTTGCTGATTGTTCAACGTTCGGGTCTTATAAATTGTGGATAGGCTGCAACACTGGCTCACTCCTTTCTCAACTATTGACTGCCTTTCATGTCCTTTCACATTTGTACCTGCACTCTAGTTACTGTAAGATATGTAGATGAACTCTTGAGCTCCCTATAGTTTCTCGGCTGACTAAAGAAAGTATTTTGAAGTGCAGCACCTTTCCAAAAGTATAGCAGTTTTCACACAGACAAGCCAATATATGTGTTCGTGGGCATGAAACAAAGCAAAATAAGCAAAGTTTCTTTCACCTTTTTGTGAGATTACTACATTTTGCACCTTTCCCCCATCTTATCTGCATTTTTAATAGCTTGGACAGATTTTTTTTTCCCCCTCTTATCTTCTCTTTCTTTACTCAGAAGTCAACTATGATCACACACCCAGAACAACAAACACTTAAAGAATATTGAACTTAGCAAGTCAGAATCTAAGCAGTGTACTCTGATACATATCATTTCATGATCTGAAAAGCAGCAGTCATTGAATGAGTTTAGTGCAGATCTTGCTATTTCATTAACGTAGTCAGGTATTCTAATCCACAAGGTAAAAATCATACAATGGAAAATCCTGGATGGAATCCAACGTTACTATGAAATATACAATGTGACTTCAGCAGCTAGATCCCGCGTCCGGCCATCCTGATTTAGGTTTTCCGTGACTTCCCTAAATCGCTCCAGGCAAATGCCGGGATGGTTCCTTTGAAAGGGCACGGCCGACTTCCTTTCCTAATCCGATGAGACCGATGACCTCGCTGTTTGGTCTCTTCCCCCAACCAATCCAATCCAATCAGCTGCTAGAGACAGCTATCTCGTGAGAGTTTGGGGGGGGGGGGGGGAGGAGGGGGGGGGGGCGGCTGTCATCAATTTTTGACAAAGGCTATGTAAGCCGAATGCTTATATGTGATGGTCTTTTTGTTGTGTGAGTGGCAACTTTCATAGTATTAATCCAGAAGGTAAACAATCCTGCATTCAAATCATTTCTGGAGAAGTATACACAAAGGTCAGTATTGAGAAAAAGTTATATACAGCCAATTTATGAGAATGTTTTAGAGAAAGTAAGAGGAAATCAGCAAACATAAAGTGGAATTCATGTTACATGAAACTAACGGTTAGCTGCAAAGATTTTGAATGTTACCAACTCAATGCATACACGATAAAGCAATCGTTCCACAACTCGTGTGTGGACCTGTGTTCAGGGGAGAAATACAGTATGAAAAAGTTCGGCTTGTGGTGACTGAGCAAGCACACTACATGCTTTTGGCTTTCCAATGAATAAAAGGAGTGTACCCCAATGTCAACTATATGACATGTATTTCACATGTCCTGCACTGTGTTTGTGAAAGTATCAGGGAAAATTACTGCACAGTAAATGATTTCATTGTTGCTTTGAAGACAATTATGTTAAAGGCTCCTAGTCGTCATTATTTGTATTAGGAAATAAAGGGTTCCTCCTTCCACATTTACTTGTCATCACAAGGTGGGGTACTTGGATAAGATGCAGTTTTCTTGTGCAAAAGCTTTGATAAAATCAAACACTGCGTATGTGCCCCAGACTTGCTGGACACAGCAGCTGTCAAGCAGGCCCAACAATTAGTTAGCAACGATGACTTAAAGTTAGAACTTTCTGCAGTGCATGGCTACAAGTATTTGTCTGATGTGATTCAGAGTATGGAAGGAGACATGGAGTAGCAGCAACAGGGGGAAAAAATTGATAAGTGTTACGATAATCCTTTATGGAATTGATAAAGACAAATTTGAATTAAATTTGAAGAGCAATCTAGATATGGAAACCTTTGCAACTTGACTGAATGTACTTTACAGATGCTGACAAGATACGATGCACTCGTTTCTGTAGATGTCGAGCCAAGTTTCTCCGTATGTAAGGAGCAATTGAGCACAAAGCAGATTGGTGTCAAAAACATTGAAACGAAGTATCCAGTATAACAGAACCTTATAAAAGGGGCAAAGAAAGTTAATGTAGCTGGTTTAAACCCAAATAAAGTAATTTCACCTGCATCTTTTTGTGTGTATTTTCAGAACCTTGCCCCCCCCCCCCCCCCTCCCCGTTTTCTGACCATAATTTTCACCTTAAAATCCGTTCAATATTCAGAACTCCAGATAGTGAATTTCAGTCAACACTTCTATATCTGAAAGTGAATAAATGGGAGTTTACTTTTTTCAGTGCACCTTCCAAGATAATTCATATGGTAAGTATTGCCTGAATTCAGATTTGTCTTTTCCACTGTCAGCATCTACCAGTCCTTCCATTCTTGCGCAAATAATTCACGTGAAGAGTTTTTCAACTGTGTCTTTATGTTCTTCACGAGTCCCTAATTCTCTGAATATCAAAGAAGCAGTCTTCAAAATTACTAGGCTGAAAACTCTCCAGTGAGACTAATATAAAGCACACTAACAAATTAATAAATAATGAATATTTGCTGGGTGTCTACTTTAAAAGTGGATTTGGAATCAGCCTGCTCTTTGTGTACACTATGTATTAGCAAGGGGAGTGCAAATAACTGTATCACTAAGGAGATTAGTTTCATGCCAGAAATAAAGAATACTGCATATCTAAGGAAATAACTTAGTAGATGAATGTACATATTACAGAAAATACAAATTTATATTTAGAAAAAGAATTAAACAAGGTAAAAGAATTTACAGTAACAACAGTAAAGGAAGTTCCTGGGTGGAGCTATATACAAAATTAGGGAAAGGCAACCACTAACCTATAGAGACTGATAAACTGAAGCTTAACTATCCTGTTACAATAATTGTAATGTTAGGTAAGACTACTCTGAAATTACTTGGTACCTGGGCTTTCAAGATCCAGAGTTATGATGTCTAGACAAGTACTGTCTGCAGGCAGCTATCACAGTGCTCTGCTCTCTGTGGCACAAGAAAATTGCTTTAAAGTCTCTCCTACAAAAATCTACACTCATGCTCATAAATTATGATAATGCTGATACATGGTGAAACAACGCTCTGGTGGGCAGTTTACGGGTTTAAATTACCTCTGGGTATGACCATGTGGTGCATTTGACCTGCAGTCGTCGCACGATGGCGCTGGCAGCAGTCAACATACGCAGAGGTGTGTTGGTGCATGTCGGAGTATGGTGCAGCGAGTGAGTGTGCAGACGTTTTCAGACGTGCTAATGGTGACTGTGTGCTGAAAATGCCTCAAAGAATACATATTGTGATGACGTTTTGAGGGATAGAATACTAGGGCGACTGGAGGATGGTCAAACGCAGCAGGTCGTAGCAAGGGCCCTCCGTGTGCCACAAAGTGTGATCTCAAGATTATGGCAATGGTTCCAGCAGACAGGAAACATGTCTAGGCACTACAGTACGGGACATCCACAGTGTATAACGCCACAAGAAGACCGATATATCAACATCAGTGCCCGCAGACGGTCACGGAGTACTGCAGGTAGCCTTGCTCGGGACCTTACCGCAGCCACTTGAACAGTTAGCTCCAGGCACACAGTCTACAGACGACTGAACAGATATGGTTTATTCACCTAGAGACCTGCAAGGTGTATTCCACCAACCCCTGGTCGTAGAAGAGCCCGTAAAGCCTGGTGTCGAGAACACAGTACATGGTCATTGGAACAGTGGTCCCAGGTTATGTTCGCAGACGAGCCCAGGTATAGTCTGAACAGTGATTCTCACTGGGTTTTCATCTGGTGTGAACCAGGAGCCAGATACCAACCCCTTAATGTCCTTGAAAGGCACCTGCATGGAGGTCATGGGTTATGGTGTGGGTTGGGATTATGATTGGTGCACGTACACCCCTGCATGTCTTTGACAGAGGAACTGTAACAGGTCAGGTGTATCGGGATGTCATTTTGCACCAGTATGTCCGCCTTTTCAGGGGTGCAGTGGGTCCCACCTTCCTCCTGATGGATGATAACGCATGGCCCCACCGAGTTGCCATCGTCGAGGAGTACCTTGAAACAGAAGATATCAGGCAAAAGGAGTGGCCTGCTTGTTCTCCAGATCTAAACTCCATCGAGCACGTCTGGGATGCTCTCGGTCGACATATCGCTGCATGTCTTCAAACCCCTAGGACACTTCAGGAACTCTGCAAGGCACAGATGCAAGAATGGGAGGCTGTACCCCAGCAGCTGCTCGATGACCTGATTCAGAGTATGCCAGCCCATTGTGTGGCCTGTGTACATGTGCATTGTGATCATATCCCATATTGATGTCGGGGTACATGTTCAGGAACAGTGGTGTTTTGTAACATATGTGTTTTGGGACTGTTTCCTCAACTTATCACCAATACTGTGGACTTACAGATCTGTGTTGTGTGTGTTCCCTATGTGCCTGTGCTATTAGTGCCAGTTTTGTGTAGTGCCATGTTGTGTGGCACCACATTCTGCAATTATCCTTAATTTATGGCCATGAATGTAGTTAAAAAAAAAAAATGAATTTCATGTATGGTATGGATCTCTATAGTGTTCCTAAGCATGTCAAGAACCTGTTCTTAATTTTAATTAGGACTGCAATAATATTAGTGTTTTTGAAAGAGATGAAATTTTCCTATACAAAGATATGGTATTACCACATAACATCAGAACTACTGAATCACTAAAATGCATTTGTTTACCAAAATACTGTGCTCATTAACAGGTGTTTCCAAGGCTGCATGTCACATTGTGTTTGCTATGTATAAGGTTCCAAAACTGGCGTTTCTTGCAGATTTGTCAATATTTAACACACAACAAGTACAAAGTTCGTGCTACAAAAATCAAGTAAAAATTCTGAATTTGAATATGGTATGGACCTTAATTGTGTGTCTAAGCATGGTAAAAATCTCTTCTTAATTTAATTTTAGTTAGGGCCAGAATTACATTTCTTCTTCAATTAATTGAATTTTTTCTGTTCAGAAAAGTTTTGTACCTGATGATTGGGAGGCACAATGCTTTGCACTAATAGAAGTGGTAACATGGTGAGATTCCACAATGCCGGGCTCCCATGGGTGTATTACTAGTGGAAGCATTGCAACCTGAATACTGTCAAATATCAACTACTGTAAATGGGATAATGTTTGTAAACATAGGCTTCTGCAGCCGTTGTCACAGTCAATAAAATTCTTCTGTGTGTGAGGCTGCATTGTCAACCATAAAATTCCGATGTTTCAGTGCCTATTGCAAGATGCCTTCCTCAGGAGGTGTGCTGCTAACTGCTGAATGAGCTCTAGTTTGGTTACTTATATACTATGAAGGGGCTCTGTCATTGAATATGATGATGAGGAGGAAGGGTATTAGGTGTTCTTTTATTGGTCTTTGCATTTCATGTTGTCATTGGCGGAAATAGGTGTTTTCCATTGGAGTTTCCTTCATTGCATGCTATTGGTGGAAATCAGCGAATAGGAAATTGCAACTGCAGCATAGTGTTGTTTACTAACTGCCTAGTATCGACTAGGGCACATCAGCAGTCTGTGTACCCTCTGCCGCTGTGGCCTACCACGTGCCTGTTGCTTTGCGAGAGCTGTCCTTGCGCAAAGCTGTCACTGCTGGCAGCCAAGATGCTGGAAATTGGTACACGTCTTCTCTATTCATGTTGGCTATTTCCTTAGCCTCTCTAATTTTCCTCTTCTAATCTTCTTACCATAAACTTATGGCATACCAAAGGTCCACAAAGAAGCCTTTTCTTTACGGCCAATAGTGAGTGGTATTGACTCACCACCTACAAACTAGCAAAAGAATTGGCTCCAAAGCTTAGACGTCTAGTGAGCCACACAGAGTCATAGGTGAAGGACTCCACACAATTTGTAGCACTTTCGAAAGAAAAGCATGTCTTGGGTATGGATTTGATAGTCAGTTTTGATGTGAAGTCTTTATTCACGAATCTACCCGCGATGGAAACCATGAACATCTTAAAGGAACACATGGCACCTGATATCTGCGAGCTAGTGTGCCACTGTTTGACGAGCACCTATTTCAGGTGGAAAGGGGTTTCTATGAGCATACAGACAGTGTAGTTATGGGTTCCCCTCTATCACCTGTCACAGCAGACATTTTTATGCAACCGTTTGAAGAAACGGCACTCCAGTCCGCACCATATACCCAGAATGCTGGCTACAATACGTTGATGACACCTTTGTCATCTGGCCACACGGAGGTGAAATTGGGTGTGAATGTGGACTGGTGAATGTTGGTGAGACTGGGCGTCCAATAAGCACAAGGTTATCTGAATACAACAAATCAGCAGTGGCAGAACACCAGTATCAGTGCAGGATGAAGATCGAATTTTGAGGGGCCTGCGTACTGGCGAAACAGCTGTTTAGTTTGAGGAGGAAGATAGAGAGCCTATAGAAATAGCCAAGTGACCCGACAACATGAAGAGAGAAGATGGGTATCAACTTCAAGCATCTTGGCTGCCAGCAGTGACAGCTTTGTGGAAGGACAGTCTTGTAAAGCAACAGGCGTGTGATAGGCCACAGTGGTGGAAGGTACACAAATTGCCGACGCTACACAAATTGCTGACGCTACCTAGTCGATACAAGGCAGTTAGTAAACAATGCTATGCTGCAGTCGCTGCTCAGTTTCCTATTTGCCAATTTCCACCAATGGCAAGTAATAAAGGAAACTCCAATAGAAAACGTCTATTTCTGCTAAAGACGACACACAATGCAAAGACTAATAAAAGAACATCTAATAGTCTTCTTCCTCATCCTCATATCCAATGATAGCACCCCTCCACATTATATAAGTAACCAAACTAGTGCTCATTCAGCAGTTAGCAGCACACCTTTAGGAAGGCATCTTGCAATAGGCGCCGAAACGTTGGAATTTTATAGTTGACAATGCGGCCTCAAACCCAGAAGAATTTTATTGACAGTTAATTATATTTTTTAGTTTTTGTAACTTATTTATGCTTTACTACTAGGTCCCAACCCAGTTGTGAAAGTAGGCCTGTCCTTGTTACTGTAAGAAAGAAAGGAATACTATGGTATAATGCTTCGTTGATGATGTCACTGGAGATAGGGTTCAAGCTCTGTGAATAGTCAAGGATGGAGAAGGGAACTGGCTATGGCATTTTCAAAGAAACCATCCTGGCATTTGCCTTAAATAATTTAGGGAAAGTGATATCTGGCTGGCTGATCAGGGATTCCAACTCAACTCTTACGTGTGTCTATAGTGTTAAAGTAACTAGATTTGATCTTGTGCACTTGCACTGTGTGGGTGGGGCTTGACTGTGCAAATGTTAACAGCCATCTGTCACCCCCCTGCCCCTCACCCCTCCTTCCACCCTTCCCCATTTCTATGCAGTTTTCTATTTTTAAAATTTATCAACTAATTTCTTATTATTTTATCAGCCAGAATGTCATAAGATGCAGGCCTGAGCAATGATGAAATAATTTCATAGTTCTTCCACCATGTTAGCTCTGCTGTGTTAGACAGCAACGTTAGTGCAACATTCTTTGCAAAATAACCATAAACAGCATTTGATCCATAGTAAATGGTCTTATTAAATGTTTGTGTACAGTTTAACACACTTCTGTTCATCACCCAGTCTCACAACATGTGCATGTTGAAGCCAGTGAACCACAATGCCGGATCCCCACTGCCCTCCCCCAAGATGAGAACCTCCATGAAAATACCAGCATTGCTGCAGTATTGGGATTTAGTATGGTCAGTCATCCAAATTTTAAGCAGATGTTCAGCAGGTAGTCACAAGCAAACCAGCCTTTTGGAATCTATGATAAAGATTGCAACTATCTTGGATGTCTTTCATGCTGACTGCTTCAGTGACCCACAGTGATTTTGTACTGCTGACTATAGTTTTGAAGAGAGCACTTTCTTTAGTTTTCAGGGACATTTCATAGCTTTATCCTTAAACATATTAATATATCTAACCAGTAGCATATCCTCAGTATGGCGCTTTGCTGATATTTTTGCACATGTGACAGAAATGTTGTTGGGCACAAATTATGTTGTCAGTGGCTGGAAATTTTTATCAAGTAATACTTACATTTCTTGATTAAGCACAAAATTTTCTACACCAGAAAAACCCTAGAGGTGAAATGCAATCAATGTGACTGGAAATGGGGCTCACAGTCCAAGGTGATAATTTTGACCTCCAACTAGTATATGTATATTGATCTAAATCTCTTTAAATAATTCACTTACTCATTATAATGCATGGAATTATTTAGAAATAGAGGAGACAACTTTCCAAAGGGCAGAAGTGCTGCATCATCAATAGGCGCGCGCGCGCGCACACACACACACACACACACACACACACACACACACACACACATTGGGCTCGCCACTCTTTGGCGGGTTCGTGCTTGGCTACCACGAGGCCCCAGCCTTTGCTGCATTTTGTCCTCTTGCTATTCTTTTTCCCCTCCCTTGGGGAACATGTCTGGGGTATTATAGGTAATGTTCTGCATTCTGTCGCTGACCTGCAAACAGTCTCAACTTTCTTTTTGGCTCCCTTTGCCATTCTTTGTTTCCCTTCTCCTCTCATTCCTCCGCTTCAGCGTTTGAGGATCCTCTTTTTTTCTTCTTCCTCCCTGTGTGATCCTGAAGGCCAGCCCACACATCTGACGCGTAAAAGGTGACTGGGTAATGCGTAATTTCCAGCCCCGGGTTGACAGGTAGGTTTCACACGCACCCCCTGGTACAGGCCAGCCCCAGGGTGGGGTGATGCTTGAACTTTAACCTTCCCAGATTGCCCATTGGTCCCTCAGTCAAGTGTTCGGGAGGTGTGACCTGCGGTGTGAACAATCACCTAAGGCGGGTGCACCCTCTTTTGAAGGGGGCCCCCTGTTAGAAGGGGCGCCATCGGAGACGCTGGTAATTGTGGGGGATTTCCTCGTGATGAGTCACTCATCCTCTCTGTCAATGAAACGTAAACGTAATGATTCAAAGACCCTTCCCGCTGCACTGTGGTTCCTTGCGGTATCATGTACTGAAGACGGTCAGTCCATTGCCATGGTCAGTCCGTTTATTATTCGGAAAGGTGTTGATGCCATTGTTGGCCCTGTGAAATCCTGCTCTCATTTACGGAATGGCACTTTGCTTTTGGAGATGGCTTCTGATTCTCAAGCTCAACAACTACTTGCTGTCTCGCTTCTGCATGGCTACCATGTTCTTGTCGAGGCATACAGAACTTTGAATTATTCCTGTGGTGTTGTTTATACCAGGCTGCTTGACGGTCTAACCGATGCTGAAATACAATCTTACCTTTTTGATCAGGGTGTCATTGCCGTCCATCATGTAATGAAAAAGGTCGATTCCTCCTTGATGCCCACTTGTGCTCCTTTCCTCACCTTTCATAGGGTGGTGCTAGCCTTACATTCTGAATCCGATGTGCTGCTACCAGTTTCATCGGTTCAATCACACAAGAACATCTTGTTGACACCCTGCCAAATGTGTAACCTGTGGCAGGGATGCACATGAGGGCAAATGTCTGCCTCCTTCTCTCCACTGCATTAACTGCAATGGTGGTCACTATGCCTTTTCCTGGGATTTTCCTATTGTATCTAGGTGAGCGACCATTCAAGAGATTCAGGTAAATCGCCCAGTAGCTATCTAGTCACAAACCCTGTGTTCTCCTGTCTAGCACTTACAGTTCAGTTCTTGTTACCCCTCGCTCCTTGAAGGACATGGCTACGAAGACATGCAACATCAAATTTGGCTCTGAGGTTGTGAAGTCGCCCAGTGTCAAGGTAGCATTGCTGTCCCGCTGTGCAACAAACTGTCAAACTCTGTCGTAAAGGGCCGAAGCCACCAGCTACACAACCGGTAGGTGAGAAAAGACAGAAGTACTCCCGAGAAGACTTCCTCTGTCCCTCCAGCCAAACAACACCCAATTCTTCCTCTAACCAGAAAGGCTCGAAGAAGTCCGCTAAAGACAAACTATCTTCTCCTTCACCAACTCAAAGATCTTGCTCGACGGTGTCGCCACGTGGTCACTTAGCCTGGCTGACCTATGTCTCGCCGATGGACACCACCAACCGTTTTTCAGCATTGGACCCCACCGACTGACCGCACAAGCACGCCAGTGCTTCTTGCTTCTGTGGACCCCATGGAGCAGGATCCTTTTGCTTCTGTTCCCTGCAGTAGCAATTCTCCACTGGCTGTCCCTTGGCGGCCACAGAGTTGACACTCCTACATCTCTTCCTCCTCATGACAGTCCTCCAATGGAATGTTCCCAGCCTTCGGTCCCCCACAGAGGATTTACGGCACCTTCTAGCATCGCAGCATCCCATTGTACTCTGCCTTCAATTGCACCCTCAAGACCACTTCGAGCTTCCACATTACTTACCGATCCGTTTTGACCATCCCTCTGAGGTCGGCATCCCATCTCATTGGGGCGCCGTGCTGCTTATATGAGATAACCTTCATGTTGTTGTGGTCTTCAGTCCTGAGACTGGTTTGATGGAACTCTCCATACTACTCAATCCTGTGCAAGCTTCTTCATCTCCCAGTACCTACTGCAGCCTACATCCTTCTGAGTCTGCTTAGTGTATTCATCTCTTGGTCTCCCTCTATGGTTTTTACCCTCCACGCTGCCCTCCAATGCTAAATTTGTGATCCCTTGATGCTTCAGAATGTGTCCTACCAACCGGTCCCTTCTTCTTGTCAAGTAGAGCCATAAACAAACTCCTCTTCTCCCCAATTCTATTCAATACCTCCTCATTAGTTATGTGATCTACCCATCTAATCTTCAGCATTCTTCTGTAGCACCACATTTCGAAAGCTTCTATTCTCTTCTTGTCTAAACTATTTATCGTCCACGTTTCACTTCCATACATGGCTACACTCCATACAAACACTTTGAGAAACGACCTGCTGACATTTAAATCTACACTCGATGTTAACAAATTACTCTTCTTCAGAAACGCTTTCCTTGCCATTGCCAGTCTACGTTTTATATCCTCTCTACTTCGACCAACGTCAGTTATTTTGATCCCCAAATAGCAAAACTCCTTTACTGCTTCAAGTGTCTCATTTCCTAATCTAATACCTTCAGCGACTTAATTCGACTACACTCCATTATCCTCGTTTTGCTTTTGTTGATGTTCATCTTGCACCCTCCTTTCAAGACACTATCCATTCCATTCAACTGCTCTTCCAAGTCCTTTGCTGTCTCTGACAGAATTACAATGTCATCGGCGAACCTCAAAGTTTTTATTTCTTCTCCATGGATTTTAATACCTACTCCGAACTTTTCTTTTGTTTCCTTTATTGCTTGCTCAATATACAGATTGAATAACATCGGGGACAAGCTACAACCCTGTCTCACTCCCTTTCCAACCACTGCTTCCCTTTCATACCCCTCAACTCTTATAACTGCCATCTGCTTTCTGTACAAATTGTAAATAGCCTTTTGCTCCCTGTATTTTACTCCTGCCACCTTCAGAATTTGAGAGTATTCCAATCAACATTGTCAAAAGCTTTCTCTAAGTCTACAAATGCTAGAAACGTAGGTTTGCTTTTCCTTAATCTTTCTTCTAATGTAAGTCGTAGAGTCAGTATTGCCTCACGTGTTCCAACATTTTTACGGAATCCAAACTGATCTTCCCCAAGGTCGGCTTCTATCAGTTTTTCCATTCATCTGTAAAGAATTCGCGTTAGTGTTTTGCAGCTGCGACTTATTAAACTGATAGTTCGGTAATTTTCACATCTGTCAACATCTGCTTTCTTTGGGATTGGAATTATTATATTATTCTTGAAGTCTGAGGGTATTTCGCCTGTCTCATACATCTTGCTCACCAGATGGTAGAGCTTTGTCAGGACTGGCTCTCCCAAGGCTGTCAGTAGTTCTAATGGAATGTTGTCTACTCCCGGGGCCTTGTTTCGACTCAGGTCTTTCAGTGCTCTGTCAAACTCTTCACGCAGTATCATATCTCCCATTTGATCTTCATCTACATCCTCTTCCATTTCCATAATGTTGTCCTGAAGTACATTGCCCTTGTACAGACCCTCTATACACTCCTTCCACCTTTCCCTTCTTTGCTTAGAACTGGGTTTCCATCTGAGCTCTTGATATTCATACAAGTGGTTCTCTTTTCTCCAAAGGTCTCTCCAATTTTCCTGTAAGCAGTATCTATCTTACCCCTAGTGAGACAAGCCTCTACATCCTTACATTTGTCCTCTAGCCATCCCTGCTTAGCCATTTTGTACTTCCTGTCGATCTCATTTTTGAGATGTTTGTATTCCTTTTTGCCTGCTTCATTTACTGCATTTTTGTATTTTCTCCTTTCATCAATCAAATTCAATTTTTCTTCTGTTATCCAAGGGTTTCTACTAGCTCTCGTCTTTTTACCTATTTGATCCTCTGCTGCCTTCACTATTTCATCCCTCAAAGCTACCCATTCTTCTTCTACTGAATTTCCTTCCCCCATTACTGTCAGTTGATCGCTTATGCTCGCCCTGAAACTCTGTACAACCTCTGGTTCTTTCAGCGTATCCAGGTCCCATCTCCTTAAATTCCCACCTTTTTGCAGTTTCTTCAGTTTTAATCTACAGTTCATAACCAATAGATTGCGGTCAGAGTCCACATCTGCCCCTGGAAATGTCTTACAATTTAAAACCTGGTTCCTAAATCTCTGTCTTACCATTATATAATCTATCTGATACCTTGTAGTATCTCCAGGGTTCTTCCATGTATACAACCTTCTTTTATGATTCTTGAACCAAGTGTTAGCTATGATTAAGTTATGCTCTGCGCAAAATTCTACCAGGTGGCTTCCTCTTTCATTTCTTAGCCCCAATCCATATTCACCTACTATGTTTCCTTCTCTCCCTTTTCCTACTGACGAATTCCAGTCACCCATGACTATTAAATTTTCATCTCCCTTCACTACCTGAATAATTTCTGTTATATCATCATACATTTAATCAATTTCTTCTTCATCTGCAGAGCTAGTTGGCATATAAACTTGTACTACTGTAGTAGGTGTGGACTTCGTATCTATCTTGGCCACAATAATGCGTTCACTATGCTGTTTGTAGTAGCTTTCCCATACTCCTATTTTTTTTTTTTTTTTTAAATTCATTATTAAACCTGCACCTGCGTTACCCTTATTTGATTTTGTATTTATAACCCTGTATTCACCTGACCAAATGTCTTGTTCCTCCTTCCACTGAACTTCACTAATTCCCACTATATCTAACTTTAACCTATCCATTTCCCTTTTTAAATTTTCTAACCTACCTGCCCGATTAAGGGATCTGACGTAGTCAACCCATATTCCTGGCTACCCGTCTTCAAGCTGTTGCCGTTCGCCCTTTCCTTCTCCAAGTGACTTTCTCCCTCTGTACCATTTATGTCCTTCCATCCTGCGATGTCACCTGGTGAGACTTCCTTCAGCGTATTGGACAGCTACCTCCACCATTTTTGCTACTCGGTGACTTTAATGCGCATCATCCCATTTGGGGTTCTCTCAGGACCTGCCAGAGAGCTGCCCTCATTGCTGAAATTCTTAACCAACTCATCCTCTTCTGCCTTAACACTGGTGCAACCACTTTCCTTTTTGACTCCTCTCACACCTATTCCCATATGGACCTATCCTTTTGCACTGCCCAGCTTGCCCATAGTCTTGAGTGGTACATTCTTTCCAACACTTACTCGAGTGACTGTTTCCCGTGTGCTCTCCATCTGCTGAATCCTACCCCATCCACATGCATGCCCAAATGGCAGCTTACTAAGGCTGACTGGCAGCTTTACTCCTCCCTGTCGACCTTTGCAGAACAAGATTTCCTCAGTTGTGTTGGCCAAGTGGACTATCTCACCAACATTATCCTTACTGCTGCAGAACGTTCCACTCCTCGCACTTCCTCTTTACCATGTCATGTCCCAATCCCCTGGTGGACTGAGGTGTGTTGCGACGCAACTCGCGCATGGAGACGTGCCCTCCATGTTTTTAACTGCCACCCTACACTGAAACACTGCATTCATTGTAAACAGGTGCATGCAAAGTGTCGTCGAGTTCTTCGGGATAGCAAAAGAACTAGTTAGACTTCATTCACGAGTTCTTTTAACAGTTCCATCCTTCCTCTGTCATGTAGGCCAACCTCCAGTGGCTCTCTGGAACCAAATTCCAGATGTCATCGTGGATCTTGTTGCTATGTCCAACACATTGGGCCACCATTTTGTGGCAGTTTCAAGCTCTTCCTACTATCACCCTGCCTTTATCCATAGGAAATGAGTAGAGGCGGCTCGGGTGATACCCTTCTCTTCTCCGAATCGTGAATGCTACAATGCCGTCTTTTCTACGAGGGAGCTAGATAATTGTCTCAGTTCATCCTAGTCCTCCGCCCCAGGGCCAGATGCTACCCATATTCGGATGTTGCAGCACCTCTCTCTTGCAGGCAAGCACTTTCTGCCTAACACATACAACCGCATTTGGGCTGCGGCCACTTTTCCTGGACGTTGGCATGAAGCCACAGTCGTAGCCATACTTAAGCCCGGTAAAGTCAGAAACCTTCCTTCTAGCTACTGCCCCATCTCTCTTACCAGCTGCATTTGCAAGGTGATGGAATGTATGATTCATGCCCGGATGGTGTGGTGGCTCGAATCTCGCCGTTTACTCATGAATGCACAGTGTGGATTTCGAGTGGGGCGTTCTGTGGTTGACCATCTCATTACTTTGTCCACCCATGTCGTGAATGGCTTTCTGCAGAAATCCCAGACTGTGGTCGTGTTTTTCGATTTGGAGAAGGCCTATGACACCTGCTGGAGAACTGGTATCCTCCATACTCTTTACACGTGGGGCTTCCGTGGGAGCCTGCCCTTTTTGTTTGGACATTTTTTCAAGACCGAGTTTTTAAGGTGCGTTTGGGGTCTGCCTTGTCAGACACCTTTAGTCAGGAATATGGTATGCCTCAGGGTTCTCTCCTAAGCGTAATTTCTTTGCTGTTGCCATTAACCCTGTAATGGTCTGTCTCCCATCTGACGTCTCCAGCTCCCTCTTTGTCAATGATTTTGCCATCTATTGCAGTTCTCCATGGACTTGTCTTACTGAGTGGCATCTTCAACACTGTCTTGATCATCTTCACTCCTGGAGCATCGCCATTGGCATTCGCTTTTCCACTGACAAAACCGTCTGTATGACTTTGTGGCAGCGCAAATGGTTTCTCCAACCATCTCTACATCTTGGGCCTATTGCCCTTCCGTTCATTGATACTACGAAATTCCTGGGGCTAATGGCTCAATAGGAAACTCTCTTGGTCCTCCCATACCTCTAACTTGGCAGCCCGATGTACACAGTCCCTCTGTGTCCTGCGTGTCCTCAATGGTACTTCTTGGGATGCCAATTGAACCACCCTCCTCCATTTGTACCGGTCCCTTGTCTGTTTGAAACTCGACTATGGGTGCTTTGTTTATGCATCTGCACGCCCATCCCTTTTGCGCCGTCTCAACACTATCCATCATCGTGGCATCAGTTTGGCAACGGGCGCCTTTTACACCAGCCCGGTTGAGAGTCTGTAAGCTGAAGCTGCTGAACTACCACTGTCCTACCGCCATGACTTTCTTCTCAGCAGTTATGCTTGCCGTTTGTCTGCCACACGTGACCCCACTTCCTACGCCTCCTTCTGTGATGATTCCTTAGATCGTCAGTATGGAGCTCGTCCCTCTTATCTGTTACCTCCTGGAGCCTGCTTTCGCAACTTACTACAGAGTTTTAACTTCACACTACCTGCAACTTTCCCCATGGATGTGAACCCTTCATGACCTTGGCTTCGTGAAGCAGCCCATATTAACCTTGGCCTTCATTCGCTTCCTAAGGACACTACTCCAGCCTCGGTCTATCACCTTCAGTTTCATGACCTTTGTATGGAACTTAGTGTTAGTACCTTTGTATACACTGATGGCTCTCGGACTGACCCTAGGGTCGGGTGTGCCTTTGTCATTGGCACCTGTGTCTTTTGATATCAGCTTCCAGCTCACTCCTCAGTATTTACAGCCGAGCTTTTTGCCTTGTATCAGGCCATGGAGTACATCCGGCGGCACAGCCTTCGCAATTGTGTCCTCTGCTCAGACTCACTCAGTGCCCTCCAAAGTCTGTGTGTGCTGTACACTGCCCAACCCTTAGTGCAGCAGGTCCAGGAAAACTGTCACTTGTTCACTCTTGGTGAAGCCAATGTCATGTCTCTGTGTGTCCCTGGTCATGTCTGTCTGCCAGGAACTGAGACTGCTGACGCTGCTGCCAAGGTTGCAGTCCTCGTACCTCAGCCCGCGAGTACCTCTATTCCCTCCCATGATCTCTGCATTGCCGTCTGTCAGGAGGTGGTGTGTCAGTGGTCCTCCCTTCACGGGAATAAGCTTCGGCTTATTAAGCCTCTCCGGGCGCCTTGGACGACCTCCTGTCAGCCCTCCCATCGTCATTTGCTCAGTGCCACTGAACTTTCACTGTGTATGCATTGCGCCCAAATTTTAACTGTCCGCCACTACCTGCTGGACTGCCCGTTTTTTACCAATTTATGTTCCATCTTGGGTTAGCCATCTGATTTATCAGCCATGTTAGCAAATGACGCGTGGGCTGTTGCCCGCGTTCTACTTTTGGCGAAGGCCATTTAATTTTTAGTTTTCGATCTCCATTTTTGTATGGTGTTTCTTTTTTTTCCCCACATGTTCTATAGTTCTGACTGTGGCGCATGAAGATGTTGGCATGGGAGGGTACCATGCAGTTGCTCATGGTTGTGCTAAGAATTTGTTTGTATGCCTTCCCTTCAAAGGCGAAGTAGTTATGCGTTAGAGTGCAGTTAGGTGTACGAGGAATGAAGTAATGGGTTTGGAATCTGCAGGTTGTTGGGAGAGGTAGTGTTCAATCGCGACAAGGCCGTGGGCATGACGGATGTTAGTGTAATGAGTAGGGACTCAGGAGGTAAGAGTGGAGAGCCAGTGGCTGAAGTGTTGGTATCTTTAGTGTAGGAGGCTAGGCGTGGGACAGTTGGTTGCAGATCTTGGTCAGCAAGGGCCAAGAACCACCCACAATGGAGCACCCAGGATTGTTATGTTTGTGGCTTTTGAGGAGCATTTAGAAGATGGGTGTGCAGGCTGTTGTTTGGGTGAGTATTGAGCTACATTCATGGGGGAGGTTCTGGGAAGGGCTTAAGGATTTCGGCAGGGACTGGAGGTTATGTTGGACATCTGAGATGGGGTCACTTAGGTAAAGTTTGTATGTGGAGGTGTCTGACAACTGGCAAAGACCCTCAGCCAGGCAGTCACTCCAGTTCATCACATCAGTGGTGGAACTTTGGTCTGCCGGAAGGATGATCAGGTCAGGATCTGTTTTTAGGTTGCGCAGGGCAGTCCTTTCTTCTGCTGAAAGGTTGTTTGGGGGGGGGGGGGGGGGGATCTGGGGAAGGATGGTGAGGCCAGGTTGAAAGTTAGGAATTCCAAGAAGGTGACCAGGGGTGGGAGGGTCACTGTTGGGTGGTTGGTAGGAATTGGGACAGGCAGGGTTTGATGCTAGGATTGGATTGCCTTTGGTTGGAGGGGTCAGTGGCAAAGAAGTGTTTCCACTATAGGGAATGGGAGAAGGAGAGTAGGTCTTTCACAAGTCTAGCATGGTTAAACATGGTAATGGGGCTGAATGTGAGGCCTGTGGATAGGACTGAAACTTCTGTGAGACTGAGGATTTTGGTGGAGAGGTTAAAAACATTTTTCTGGGATTGTTTTGACTCTGAATTTTGTGGAGAGTTGGCAGGGGATTTTGGAGGATGTGGTAGGTTGAAATGGTGAGGTAGGCAGTGTCTGGGTGCTATGAGGGGTTGGCGGGGAGGAACACTGGGAGTAGGATTGGGGTTGGATAAGTGGTTGGGGTTGGGTTGTTTGAGGGAGGAGACCAGACAGCGAGGTTATCAGTCTCATCGGATTAGGGAAGGAAGAGGAAGGAAGTCGGCCGTGCCCTTTCAAAGGAACCATCCCGGCATTTGCCTGGACCGATTTAGGGAAATCATGGAAAACCTAAATCAGGATGGCCGGACACGGGATTGAACCATCGTCCTCTCGAATGCGAGTCCAGTGTGTTGGATAAGTGGTGCCCCAGGGCAGGAGCAGGATTTCAGCAGGCTAGATGACTTGTGAAGAAGGTGTTTGGAATGTTCTTCTAGGTGTTGCGGTGTCAGGATTTCAATTTGGGTGATGGGGTATTGGTAGTGGGGATTGCATAGTAACAGTATTTTGCGGAGGGAGTGGAGGGTGTTCGGGGATGCCTGTGCCATGGAGACCCCAGTGCAATAGATCCCTGCTCTGTTTATCGGCATTAGTTCAGAAAAATTTTCCTGTCCCTAGCCAAAACCCTGTCCCATATCCTGTTCTTTAAATGTTGCCTAGAACATGGAATCCCCCCTAATGGCCTAATGATAAAAATCCCAGTGTGTGTGTGTGTGTGTGTGTGTGTGTGTGTGTGTGTGTGTGTGTGTGTGTGTGTACACCATTCCCTGTCGCACTACCCCTGCCCAATTTGTGTCTGCTAGTTCCACTGTCCCACGAGCTACCAGGTGCTTACCCCACCCCCCCAATTCCCTCCCTGCCTCCTGCTTCTCTCTGTCCCCCACCCCACCCCACCTCACCGCTCCCCACGTCATACCGCCCTACCCTGCACCCGACCTCACCCCTGTACACTCACTGTGGGCCAGGAAAGAGCTAGCAGTCGACTGCATGTCTCTCCTACAAGCTTGAAAAAGGAATTTCATTCCAAAAGCTAACAAAGCTCTATACCTTTTGTTTGCATACCTATCAACAACACTACTTCGTTTATTCCTAAATAATTCACATATTTATTAAAAAAATAAAATTGGCAAATGAAACTTCCTGGCAGATTAAAACTGTGTGCCGGACCGAGACTCTAACTCGGGACCTTTGCCTTTCGTAGGCAAGTGCTCTACCAACTGAGCTATCCAAGCACGACTCACGTCCCGTCCTCATAGCTTTACTTCCGCCAGTACCTTGTCTCTTGCCTTCCAAACTTATCAGAAGCTCTCCTGCGAACCATGCAAGACCAGCACTCCTGAAAGAAAGGATATTGCGGAGACATGGCTTAGCCACAGCGTGAGGTATGTTTCCAGAATGAGATTTTCACTCTGCAGTGGATGTCTCCGCAATGTCCTTTCTTTCAGGAGTGCTAGTTTTGCATGGTTCACAGGAGAGCTTCTGTAAAGTTTGGAAGGTAGGAGATGAGGTAGTGGTGAAAGTAAAGCTGTAAGGATGGGACGTGACTCGTGCTTGGATAGCTCAGTTGGTAGAGAACTTGCCCGTGAAAGGCAAAGGTTCAGAGTTCGAGTCTCGGTCTGGCACACAGTTTTAATCTACCAGGAAGTTTCATATCAATGCACACTCTGCTGCAGAGTGTTAATCTCATTCTGAAAATTGGCAAATATGAAAACACAGCACAGGCGTTTAGACACATGAATACATATTTGAAAGAAAAACATACTGTAAAGGCATTTCAGCAAACGTCCCAAAATACATGATCAATGCAATCAATGCTTCTACTGCATTTCATTCTAATTGTCTTATCTCTGTTCAAAGTAGTGTAAACTTTTGGTCAGTGTTTCAGTAAACCCTCCAAAAGAACTTAAAACTTCCAGTTTGATGTGAATACTGTTTTGTAATTTCTTGATGGACCTATGAACCTTAGGGTTATTTCAGTGGGAAAAGCTAATCTGTTTCTAAAAAACCTTTATTTTACTTTTGAGGACAAGTTAACCTATGTGAAAACAGTACAGATTGTCTAGGAAAGCCAAAAGATATTTAAAGTGCAAGTTAGACATCACACTTTGTGTATTAGATTAATATCACTAGAAATAGATGTAGGGAGAGTCTACACTACAGATGATGTAAATTTTCAGTGAGATAATAAGCAAACACAAGAAATAACAGAGGAGTTGGTAGTACTTAATTTCAGGAGATGAAGTGTGTAGTACTGCTTATAGACAGATAAAAATAAAAATTAGACTCTTCCTAGCCTTTAGAAATAATAGTTTCTTCCTAAAGAAAGGTGGTTGACTACCTCCCGCAGTGCCCTGAAATGAGAAATGTCCTACCCACTATCCTCCCCGCCTCTCCCACAGTGGTATTCTGGCACCCACTGAACCTACGCAATATCCTTTTCCATCCCCACACAACCCCTGCTCCCAATCCCTTGCCTCATAGCTCATATCACTGTAATAGACCTAGATGCAAGACCAGTCCCACATGTCCTCCCACCATCACCTGCCCCAGTCCAGTCACAAACATTATCTGTCCCTCAAAGGCAGGGCTACCTGTGAAACAAGTCATATGATCTACAAATGGCCACTAACAAACTGTGGCCAAGAAACAGCTGGACCATCCTGTTTCTGAAAATGCCACACAACATGACATTCTTCATTTCAGTGACTGCTTCACAGCCTATGCCATTTGGATCCTTCCCACCAATACCAGCTTTTCTGAATTGTGTAGGTGTGAACTCTCCCTTCAATATATCCTACATTCCCATAACCCTCCTGCCTTCAGCCCGTGTTTGTCATTGTCCTTACCCATCTAGCCCCCTTCCCTGTTCCCATTCCAGCACTACACAGCCCTTGATTCCACCAACGCACCCAATCTTTTTACTTCCCCCCCACCCCCACCCCCACCCCCCCTCTACCATGCCCTCCATGTAACTTTCCGACTGCGCTTAGCTGCCCTTCCCTCTCTCCACCTCATCCCTGCGTCATGAGCCCACTTGCAGCACTTCATCATCCCCCACCCCTACCCCTGCTATCCCTCCCCCTCCCTGCCCTAGCCTCTTCCTCACTCCAACCCGGTTGCCTCTCCCATCATGCACTGCTGTTCATAGTCTGGATTCATCTACCAGAGACTATGGTCATATGTGTGTGAGATGCATTTGTGTGTGTGTCCATTGTCTTTTTTTGACAAAGGCCTTGTTGGCCAAAAGCTTATTTTGTGACAGCTTTTTGTTGTGCCTATCTGTTGACCCATCATCTCTGCTGTATGGTGAGCAGTCACTATTCTTTTCATAACATAATTATGTTTTCACTTTAAACATAAATAATAAATGAGTTTACTATGCTACAAACACAAAGATTTTGGGATCAAATATTGATTGTCCGTTGACCTGGAATGAACACATGAAGATACTGGCAAAGAGAACAGAATCATTATTTAATGTCCTTGAGGTCCTCTCATGAGTGTATATAAGCTGGAATCTGGTAACACTATATCTACATACATAATTTGCAAGCTGCCAATTAGTTCGTGTATCACTGCTAGTCATTCCTTTTTGTCTTCCAGTCACAAATGGAGAAGTAAAAAGTCTTGTCTCTATGCCTCCATAAGAGCTCTAATTTCTGGTCTCTTGTCTTCACACTCTTGACATGAGACACTTGATTGCAACAATAGTCGTTCTGCAGTCAGAATAGCAAACACTGGATCTCTAACTGTTCTCAATAGTGCTTCACAAAAAGAATATTGTCTTCCTTGCAGTGATTCCCATTTGAATTCAGAGAATTTCAGTAATATTTGTGTGTTCATTGAAACAGCCGGTAATAAATTTAGTAGAATGCCTCCGAATTACTTTGAAGTCTTCCTTTAACTCAGCCTAGCTGGGATACCAAACATTCAAGCAGTACCCAAGACGTATTCACACAAGTGGTCTATATGTGATCTCCTTAGTAGATGAGCTACCCTTTCCAAGAATTCTCCCAATAAACAGATATCAACCATTTGCCTTCCACACAACTGACCTTAAGTACTCATTCCATTTCGTATCACTTTTGAACATTATGCCTAGATATTTAGTCAGTGTGGCTGTATAAAGCAGCACATCACTAGTACTGTATTTGAACATTGCAGATTTGTTTTCTCCTACTCATCAGTATTAGCTTCAAGTTTTCTATATTTAGAGCTAGCTGCCATTCATCAAACCAAACATAAAGCATGTCAAAATCAACCTGTATGCCACTACACATACTCATTGATGGCGCTATCTTGTACATTACAGTATCATCGCCAAGCAGTTGCAGATTGCTGCTTACTCTATCTGTTAGATCGTTTACATAGGTAGAGAACAAGAGGGGCCCTGCCACACTTCCCTGGGAACTCCTCGTGAACACTTGTCTCTGATTAACTATTCCTACGTACTCTCACTTCTTAGCTATGGAATTATTTTTTGAGGATCTGAAGCTTTAAACATGGACACAATTTTCCAACAGCAGAAAAGGGCCGTCAGAATATTATCTGATTTTTGAAATTTATATTTCTGCTCTTAACATTCAGTTTTACATGTGAGTACAATGTCAGCAAAGTAAAATTTACAGCATTACTGGTGGACTCGGAGAAGTTTTTTTATAATGTTCTACAGTTAAATAATTAAAGCAGTAGGACAATAATTCATTCCATAGTGTAGTTTGGTTCATATCCAATTTACTGCTATACTTATTTTTAGGGCAGAGTGTTGCTTACACCGCCATCATTCATGTTATACCCAAGATATACTATTATTTATGAATTAGCCACTGTTTAACTCACTTTTTAAAAGTATCTAGCTTCAACACCATAACATCATTTAAAAGTTCTGCCTCATTTCACTTTCACTACGAGCCTGAAGACTTTTTTTGTGTTATTTTGGCAGACCCCAACCAAAAGTACTATTCCACAAGACTACAAAGAATTAAGGTATAATGATAGTACATATAGACTGGATGCTACATTTTTTAATTTTGCAGACATTGTCAACTTGCTGCTTCCCTAGAAGTTGGTAATGTATGTACAAACCCAAGAATTTACATCCTGAACAGGTTTCTGACAGAATTTCATCATTCGCAATATTTTGTCTATCTGGACCACTTAAATTAAAGTAAATAAAATATACAGGGTGTAAATGGTATAAGGCACCAAAATTATACAGATGGTACATCTCGGCGTGCTTGACAAAAAAGTCTAATCACATTTTATTGTATCATGTACTTTATTTTTGTATTATTAAAACCTAATGTTCGTAGGATAGATAGTATACGCATTTCCGTTTATGTAGTCAACTGACAGTACACGGCGTACCGAGCTTATTGCCTACAATGACGGGGCGGCCAGAGAAAGGCAACGAGCCGACCAGAGGATTGAAATCATTAGACGTGTGCGACGACGTGGTCTGATAATCAGGTGGTACCGAAAAAAGAAATGTAAACAGTTTTTGGGTTGTCAAGAATGTGTAATTCGCTTTACGTGAATTGAATACAAGCAGTCTGTTTCTCAACAAGTCGATAACGAAGGTCATAGTAGTAATGACAAGCTAATATCAAACACAATGTATTTACATTAGTACAAATTCAATCAATCACCAACTAGATAGTTGTGAATTAATTACAATCAACTGTTTCACCTTTTTACGGCAATGCCATAACGAATACTAAATTCACTTTATTGTCCTTCTGTACAACATTGTAACGAAAAGAAAACCCATTACTTCGTTTCCTCTTACACCAATACTACAATAAATGTTCGAAATGACCACCATTCGCTTCTACACATGCTTCATTATGGCGAACCCAGTTTCGTCGCACTTGTTCACACACATGCACATTGGCCTTTATGGTATTGGCAGCATCTAAAATCTTCTGCATCAATTCGTCCACATTATTTACTGGCTTAACATAAACAAGTTCCTTCATATGGTCCCAAGTAAAAATCCAGTGGATTTAAATCAGGGCTGCGTGCTGGCCATTGACGTGGACCTGAATGCCCGATCCATTGTCCTGGAAATCGACTATCCAAAAATCTGCGTACTCTGTGACCAATGTGAGGTGGAGCACCATCGTGGAGGAACCACATGTTATGACGTATGCCTAACGGAATGTCTTCTAATAACGTTGGTAACAATGTTTCCTCTAGAAACATTCGGTAATAGTTACCTGTCAAACATGCAGGTAAAACATAGGGCCCAATTATGTAATTATCGAGCATACCCGCCCACACATTTACAGAAAATTGTCACTTAAAATGTGTTGCCACTACGTGGTGAGGATTGTGGACACTCCACGTGTACATGTTATGGAAATTAGTTATTCCATCGCGAGTGAAACACGCTTCATCTGTGACGAGTATTTTATTGACAAAATCATGCTGCGCACTGTTTAACAAAAACCACTCTGAGAATTCACGTCGTGGAGGGAAATGTTGTTCTTCCAATGCTTGTACGTGTTGAATGTGGTAAGGCCGCAGACGCTTCTCGTGCAAAGTGCGATGAACGACAGTGTGCGATATACCCACATGGCAGGCGATGCTTCTAGTACTCTGAAAAGGATCCTCCTGGACGTGGTCCAGAATTGTTTCCTCAGCTTCCAATATACGGTCGGCGTGTTGTGGGCCTCTGCCTTCTGCACGGGGCAGTAAAGAGCCAGTGTCTCTCAATATAAGGAAATTAAATACGTACTCGTCAGTTGTATTCTGTCATGATGTAACAAAAACGGAAAGCGTATCGGAATAGAAGATACGTTTTGCATACAGACAAAAATTTGCAAAGGTGCAGATAACTACTGTACTTTATTAAGATGTAAATGCATAATAATCGCATACAAGTAGAGAATTACAATGACACAAACCTTTGGTGCACAGCAGCAAGTGTCTTTCGTGCAGGAATTCGTCGTTGTGGGAAGCGTTCTCGATAAATTCTTACAGCTGCCCTCACAACATCTTTTGCCTCACCATAAATTAAATGCATATCGCATAGTTCAGCTATAGTAAATCTCCTTTCCATCTTAACAGTTAACAGAGTTGCAATAACATCTGCACAGGCTACTCGCCTACTGTCGTCGCCCGGTGTATTACAATGATGCAGCCACTGAGGCCACAGTTGCCTATGTGTTTACGATTTACGCTTGCGATGTCAATACGTGCAGCGGGCAATAACAGGAATTGATTGCTTACTTACATGCATGGTCAAGTATCTACTTTTTGAAAACCATTATCCTGAGATGAACTCTTTTTTTGGGACAACCGTAGGAAATACGCAAACATGTTACTAGACTTTTTTGTCAAGCATTGCGAGATGTGACATCTGTATAATTTTGGCGCCTGATACCGTTTACACCCTGTATAATCTTTATTATCTCTGCTAACTTGGGCAGTGTCTCTTTCAAAGAGAGCTTTGCCTTTTCAGTAAAGTTGTGAATTTCCTCAGTAAGGCTAGACTCACTGTCTGCGTAACAGACACGAGATGTTTCATCAGCACACATAGTGATCAGATGCTAATTACCCACAGAATTTGGAAAATAATTTACACAACATATGAACAGGGATGAATCTAAAATGGAGCCCTTAGGGTCACTAAAATGTATACTTCTTGTTCGTTACCATCTTGTCACTAGTACTTCTCAGTTATCATCTATAATTTCTTTCAGTTGTTGTCTGTCAATTACATTTGTTTCTAGTAATTGCATGAGATTTCCAGTGATTCTACTTGTCACAGTTTCTGATAAGATTGCATGATGATAGGATCTGTTGAAAGCTTTGGTAAGGTCCAGGAATGCTCCTGCTGCTTGAGACTTTTCATGTAATTTTTTTTTTTTTCTTCATGTACATAATAGACAAATTGTACTATAGCTGATGGGGTACTCAGATTGTTAATGAAACCCTCAGTAAACTCCCCATTCTTCAAAGAACCGAACTCCCATATATAAAGCAGCTTCAATCACTCTGCAAATGAGTTAATTTGTGAAATATTTGCCTGTAAGCGTGTAAGTGAGAAAAAGGTTAGGGAAGGTTTGAAATTATGCTTAAAGTTTGCTGGAAATCACCAAGTGCTCTCATTATGAAATACAGGATGAATATAAACTGGTTAATTTGCTTTCCATTGAAAGCAAATGTTG
This sequence comes from Schistocerca americana, assembly GCF_021461395.2. Lineage (NCBI taxonomy): Eukaryota > Metazoa > Arthropoda > Insecta > Orthoptera > Acrididae > Schistocerca > Schistocerca americana. Next base: position 250,073,580 of record NC_060125.1, on the reverse strand, counting down.
CTGTAAGCAGATCTTGCTGTAAGCAAAACTTTCTCCACTGTAAGTCGACTGAACTAAGGGTCATCCAATTATTTAATTTAGCAGGCACATTCAGTGATATATGTAGATACTGTATGCAAAATGTGTTGTAAATAGAATTCATAGTAGAGAGCTAATAAATTAAAACTCCATGCCTGATGCTGAACTTTGACTGCGTGAATAGAACTGCACTCATTCTCGAATGCTGGATGAGTGAAGTTCATGTATTTGCACACCTTCAGTTACACTGCTTAAAGACAATTACACAGTTATAGCAGAGATGCTGAGCCACATAGACAACACAAACACTCACTCGCACTCACACATCGCACATGCAATCGCAAACAAAATTTTAAGTCCAATTCTACCTTTTAATGAGTAGATCACGAGAGCATTTAAAATTGTTAATTCAGGCAATAATTACACGGAATTTGAAAACTGAAGTTTCATTGCCCCTAAGCTACAACTTGTGCTGGCTTGAATGATAGTGGTTTAGTAATGTAGATTCTGGAAATAACTTACTTTGTCAGCTTAGTTGTAGTGTTCCAAGACGCTATTTAACGTTATTTTCTCAGTCAGTTTGCGGAATATTGAGGTCTGTAGTTCTGGACATTATATGTTTTCCATTTTTGTCCTAGCAGCCAGTATCAACTTATCATGGAATAGATAGTCATCAAGAACACAGAGTATTATATAATCAAATGGGTTCAGTAGCACATGCTTAAATTTCTTCAATAGAAATGAAGAAATTTCATCTGATTCTGCTGATTTTTTATTTTTTAATGTATGTATTTTTAGGCTACCAGTAATTGACTGAATGTCTGAGGGCATACTGCAGATAATTTACTGCTGACCCGTTCTATGGTGAACTAATATATATGTTGTGCATCCAGTTTCATGCAGACATTGCTACCAACAAAGTCTGTAAAGTCATCATTAAAAATATTATGAAAAGGAAAGTTGCTACTCACCATATAGTGGAATACCGAGTCAGAATAGGCACAACAAAAAGACTCGCAATTATAGCTTTTGGCTGCTTAGGCATTGTCAACTTCTGTTGTAATCATTAAAGTATTGTTAACTAGAAGAGGATGCAAAATGTTATCTTTTTTCATAGTTAATTTCATGTTATTAATCTTACTTTCTGTTGCCGGCCGGAGTGGCCGAGCGGTTAAAGGCGCTACAGTCTAGAACCGCACGACCGCTACGGTCGCAGGTTCGAATCCTGCCTCGGGCATGGATGTGTGTGATGTACTTAGGTTAGTTAGGTTTAAGTAGTTCTAAGTTCTAGGGGACTTATGACCACGGCAGTTGAGTCCCATAGTGCTCAGAGCCATTTGAACCATTTTTTTTACTTTCTGTTGCATTGTTTCTGATTTTATTTGCAATTGATGGGCAAGACTTTGAAACTTTATCGAAGCTTCCTATTGGACGGCTAATTAGTTCTGCTTTTGCTGTCCTGCCTTTTTTGTGGAACTTATATTTGCACTGCATGTAGAATAACTCAGAGATCAATATTTATCGATATTTGTGCATTTTTTAACGTGAGGGCACTATTTAAAGCTTTTGCTGGTACAGATATTTTTATCATAGGTCATGTCAAGTGTTGAGCCATTATCACCTAAGCTGACTACCTGCACCCAGACCCTTCCTAGGGAACCGCTTCTTGCCTGCTAAATAACATGCACTGGGCTCCTGGCGCAGTGCTGAATCTTTTGAACGTAGCTTGTGAGCTACATGCTTTACAATCCAGTGTATCCAGTTCCTCTGTGCTCTTTGTTAATGCTAGCACAATAATTCATTCATAAACAATTCACGAGGGAAATGAAGTGCTCACTGGAAGATACTTTCAATGTACCTAAATATGATTAGAGTACCCAAATTTTTGTCGGACAAACTCCAAGATCAGAAACAAATGTTTTTGAATGCCAAATCTGTCTTTTGCATTGAAATAATTTGATTACATTGCACAGACCTGAATGTGTACAATCTTTTAATCACTTCGACTGGGTATGTGATGTATTTACTTCATGCACTCTTTGGTGAGTTCGTGCTTGGCTACCACCAGGCTCCAGCATTTGCAGCATTTTTTCCCTTCTGTGCTGCAGGTCTATCCTCTTGCTGTTCTTTTTCCCCTTACTTGGGGAACGTGTATGGGATGTTATTGGGAATGTTCTGCACTGTCTGTCGCTGATGTAAGAACAGTCTCACCTTTGTTTTTCGCTCCCTTTTCCTTTCTTTGTTTCCCTTCTCTTCTCACTTCTCTGCTTCGGCATTTGAAGTTCCTCTTTTTCTTCTTCCTCCCTGTGCGCTCCTGAAGGCTGGCCCACGTGTCTGACGCATAACAGGTGACTAATTCCCAGCCCCAGGTCGACAGGTAGGATTTGCACATGCCACCTGGTACAGGCCAGGCCCAGGGAGGTGTGATTGTCTGAGCTGCAGCCTTCCCAAATTGCTGATTGGTCCCTATATCAGGTGATCGGAAGGTGTGACCAGAGGTGTGAACAATCACCTAAGGCGGGTGCGTCCCCTTGTGAAGGAGGCCCCCTGTTGGAAGGAGTGCACCATCAGAGATGCTGGCAATCATGGGGAATTTTCTCACAATGAGTCAATCATTTTCCCAATTTACATCTACAAAGCGTAAATATAATGAGGCTAATGATTCAAAGACCCTTCCCGCTGCACCACGGTTCCTCGTGGCCTCACGTACTGAAGACGGTCAGTCCTTCGCCACAATAAATCTGTTTGTTATTCAGAATGGTGTCGATGCAGGTGCCAGCCCTGTGAAATCCTGCTCTCGTTTACGGGATGGCACTTTGCTTTGGAGACTATTTCTGATTCTCAAGCACATCAACTGCTTGCTGCCTCACATATCCATGGGTACCCTGTTCATGTCGAGGTCCATAGAACTTTGAATTCTTCCTGTGGTGTAATTTACACCCGGCTCTATGGTCTATGCTCTATGGTCTAACTGAGGCCGAAATCCAATCTTACCTCTCTGATCAGGGTGTCGTTGCCATCCATCATGTACTGAAAAAGGTAGATTCCTCCTTAGTGCCCACCCGCACTCTTTTTCTCACCTTCGATAGAGTGGTGCTTCTGTCCAACATCAAAGCAGTCTATGAAATTATCACAGTCTGGCCGTACATTCCGAACCTGATGCACTGCTACTATTGTCGTCGTCTCACACACACTGGAACATCTTGTCGACACCCAGCCAAATGTGCCACATGTGGTAAGTATGCTCATGAGAGTTACTGTCCGCCTCCTTCTCCCTGCTGTATCAGCTGCAATGGCGGCCATGCCACCGGCTCTCAGGATTGTCCCGTGTATCTTGAGGAGCGGGCTGTCTGAGAGATCTGGGTAAAGGAAAAAGTGCCTTACTCAGTAGCTTGCAAGTTACTGGATAGTCGCAAACTCTGCATTCTCCCGTCTGGCACCTATAGTTCTGTTCTTGTTACCCCTCGCTCCATGAAGGACGTGGCCACGGAGATGTGTGACCTCCAATTCAGCTCTGAGGTTGTGAAATCACCCAATGTCAAGGTAGCATCGCCAACCCTCTGTCCAGCTGTGCAATAAGCAGTCAAACTCTCGCCTCAAGGGGTGAAGCCACCAGCTACCCAACTGGTAGGCCAGAAAGGGCAAAAGGAGTACTGCTGTGTAGACTTCCTCCGTCACTCCAGCCAAACAACACCTGAATCTTCCTCTAACTGGAAAGGCTCGAAGAAGTCCACCAAAGGCAAACGGTCTTCTCCTTCACCAACTCGAACATCCTCTTCAACGGTGTTGCCACATGACACCTTAGCCCGCCAGCCTCCGTGTCACTGGTATGCACCACCAGCTGTTTTTCAGCATTGGATTCCTCAGACCGACCGCACAAGCAAGCATATGCTTCTGTGGACCTCATGGAGCAGGATCCTCCTCCTCCTGTGCCTTTTAGTAGCTACTCTTCGCCGGCTGTCACTCGGCAGCCACCGAGATGACACCCCTACATCTCTTCCTTAGCATGACTCTCCTTCAGTGGAATGTTCGCAGCCTTTGGTCTCACAAAGAGGATTTACGGCTGCATTTAGCATCACAGCGTCCACTTGTACTCTGCTTTCAGGAAACGAAATTGCACCCTCACGACCGCTTTGAGCTTTCACATTTCCTACTGATTTGTTTTGACCTTCCTCCTGAGATCGGCATTCCATCTCATGGGGACGTCGTGCTGCTCATATGGGATGACATTCATAGGCAACCCATCTCCCTGACTAGCCATCTTCAAGCTGGTGCAGTTCACCTTTTCCTTCCCTCTGTACCATTTATGTCTCTTCATCATTCGATGTCACCAGAGCAGACTTCGTTCAGCTTATTGGGCAGCTACCTCCATAATTTTTTGCTACTCAGTGACTTTTAACGGGCATCATACCCTTTGGGGATCTCCCAGGCCTGACAGAGAGGTGCCCTCTTGGCTGACCTTCTTAACCAACGTAGCCTCTTCTGCCTTAACACTGGAGCACGCACTTTCCTTTCTGACCCCTCGCACACCTGTTGTCATTTGGACCTATTCTTCTACACTGCCCAGCTTTCCCATTATATCACAAACTTTATCATTTCTGCTGCAGAACATTCCATTCCTCGCACTTCCTCTTTACAACTTCGTGTCCCAGTACCTTGGTGGACTGAGGCATGCCATGATGCAAATTATGCACATAGATGAGCTCTCCGCATTTTCAACCGTCATCGTATGATGGCGAACTGCATTCATTATAAACAGATGAGTGCAAAGTCTCATTGCATTCTTGGAGATGGCAAGGAAGCTAGCTGGATTTCATTCACTAATTCTTGTAACAGTTACACCCCTTCCTCTCTTGTGTGGGCCAACCTCAGATGGCTCTCTGGGACCAAGATCCATTCCCCAGTCTCCAGCCTGACAGTAGCAGACGATGTCCTCGTGGACCCTATTGCTATCTCGCAACACCTTGGGCCACCATTTTGCGGAAGTTTCGAGCCCTTCTCACTATCACCCTGCCTTCCTCCATCAGAAACGAGGAGAGGAGGCTCGGACGATACCCTTCTCTGCTCTGAATCGTGAGTACTGCAATGCCACCTGTACTATGATGAAGCTAGATCATTGTCTCAGTTCATCCCAATCTTCCGCCTCAGGGCCAGACGCCATCCACATTCAGATGTTGCAGCACCTTTCTCTTGCAGGCAAGCACTTTCTGCTTAACACGTACAACCACGTCTGGGCAGAGGGCACATTTCCTGGATGCGAGCGTGAAGCCACTGTCATACCCATACCTAAGCCCGGTAAGGACAAAAAACCTTCCTTCTAGTTACTGCCGATCTCTCTTACCATCTCCATTTGCAAGGTGATGTAACATACGATTCATGCCCAGCTGGTATGGTGGCTCGAGTCACGCAATTTACTGACGAATGCACAGTGTGGGTTTCGAGCATGGTGTTCTGCAGTTGACCATTTCGTTTCTTTGTCCACCCATGTCATGAATGGTTTTCTGCAGAAGTTCCAGACTGTGGCTATTTTTCTCAATTAAGAGAAGGCCTACGACACCTGCTGGAGAACTGGTACCCACCGTACTCTTTATACGTGGGGCTTCTGTGGCTGCCTGCCCTGTTTCCTTCAGGCATTTTTAACAGACCAAGTTTTCAAGGTACGTGTAGGTTCTGCCTTGTCGGACACCATTATTCAAGAAAATGGTGTGCCTCAGGGTTCCGTCCTGAGCGTCATCCTCTTTGCAATCGCCATTAACCCTATAATAAACAGTCTCCCGCCAGGCATCTCTGGCTCCCTTTTTGCTGACAATTTTGCCATCTATTACAGTTCTCCATGGACCTGTCTTGCTGAGCAACGTCTTTAGTGATGTCTTGATCATCTTTACTCCTGGAGCATCAGCAATGGCTTTCGCTTTTCCACTGACAAAACCATCTGTATCAATTTCCTGCAACGCAATTGGTTTCTCCCACCATCTTTGCATCTTGGGCCTGTTGCCCTTCCTTTCATCAAAGCTACGAAATTCCTGGAGCTGATGCTCAATAAGAAACTCTTGCTCCTCCCATGTGTCTGATCTGGCAGTCTGCTGTACGTGGTTCCTCAATGTCCTATATGTCCTCAGTGGTACTTCCTGGGATTCTGATCGAACCACCTTCCTCCATTTGTACCAATACCTTGTCTTTTCAAAACTCGTCTATGGGTGCTTTGTTTAAATGTCTGCACGTCCATCCATCTTACGCCGTCTCACCACTATCCACCATTGTGGCATCCATTAGGCCACGGGCGCCTATTACACTAGCCCAGTTGAGTGTCTGTATGTTGATGCTGCTGAACTACCACTGTCCTACTGCCGTGACTCTTCTCAGCAGGTGTGCATGGCATTTGTCTGCCATGCATGGCCAACCATCCTATGCCTCTTTCTTTGATGATTCCTTTTATCACTAGTATGGGGCACATCCCTCTTGTCTGTTACCTCCTGCAGTCCGCTTTCAACACGTGCTATGGCGGCTTAACTTCACACTACCTGCAACTTTCCTGATGGGTGTGAACTCTTCAGCACCTTGGCTTCATGAAGTGGCCCATGTCAACCTTGGCCTTCATTTGCTTTTTCAGGACACTACTCCAGCCTCGGTCTATCGCCTTCAGTTTCATGACCTTCGCATGGAACTTCTCGATAGTACCTTTGTATACACTTTTGTCTCTGAGACTGGCTGTGGGATCGGGTATGTCTTCATCATTGGCACCCATGTCTTTCAATATCGGCTTCCGGCGCACTGCACAGTATTTACAGCTGTGCTCTTCGCCTTGTATCAGGCCACGGAGTACATCCGGCGGCACAGCCTTCCCAATTGTGTCCTCTGCTCAGACTCACTCAGTGCCCTCCAAAGTCTCTGTGTGCTGTACACTGCCCATTCCTTAGCGCAGCAGGTCCGGGAAAACTGTCACTTGCTCACTCTTGGTGGAGCCAGTGTGATGTTTCTGTGGGTTCCTGGTCATGTCGGTCTGCCAGGAAATGAGGCTGCTGACGCTGCTGTCAAGGCTGCAGTCCTTGTACTTCAGCCCCCAAGTTCCTGTATTCCCTCTGATGAGCTTTGTGTTGCTGTCTGTCAGGAGGTGGTGTCCCTTCGGCATCGCCAATGGCCCTCACTTCACGTGAATAAGCTCCGCCTTATTAAGCCTCTCCCAGTAACTTGGACAACCTCCTCTTGGCCCCTTCTGCTGGGAGGAGGTCATTTTAAGTAGGGTGCGTATTGTGCATTGCCTTTTTAACCATCGTCATTTGATAAGTGGTGCTACCACATCACTTTGTACACATTGTGCCCAAGTATTAACTGTCCGCCACTTCCTGACAGACTGCCCATATTTTAACCGTTTACGTTCCCGCTTGAGTTTTCTGTCTGAGTTATCAGCCGTTTTAGCAAATGACAAGCAGGCTATCGACCAACTTTTACTTTTTATCCAGCAAAGCAATATGGCGAATGCCATTTAATTTTTAGTTCTGGACCTCTGTTTCAGTATGTTGTCTTTTTTTTAGCCCTTTTTTCGCGTGCCTGTTTTTAGCTGTCTTTTATTATGTCAGTTAGGACTGACACATAGTCGTTTTTTAACTTCTCTCTGTCTTCATGTTCTATAGTTTTGACTTGGGCGAATATGACTCCAGTTGTTTTCTGTGCCCTAAAGCAAAGCAAAACAAAATAAAACAAACAAACAGTGAATATTGCTGCAAATCGAGAATCAGGTCTGTCTCTTGCTGACATACAACTTCACGTGGAAAGACACTTCAAACTTGAATTCATGTTTGAATACTTTTGCAACATGTAGTATATATTTTCAAACCATTTTTGTGTTTAAAGACACGATTCATGACCAAAAATCACAATACCGAATATAATTGTCGATTTTACATGTGAATAATTTCAGCATGTCTGAAGGAGATAAATATGCATAATTTTTGTTATTGTACTCTGTAGTCTGCATAATTACATCATGTAAAAAAGATACCCATCATCATCATCTGAAACAGCAAGTTTATTTTTTTCCAGCATACTACTTCATTTAGGGAGACTCTCCAAAGTGAGAATACATAATTGTTTGATTAATTTTTAAAAATATGTATTTTCAATCCTTATTTTCATCTTTATTCAACTTTCATGAATAATCAATCAGAGTATGCAAATCATGTTGGAATTTCATCACATTGTAAAGTGATGAATAAGTATAGTTTCTGTTTAACTGGCAGAATGAACCCTGTCTGTTTACATCACATAAGAATTGATATTGTACCATCTGAAACACCCAGTCTGTTCATATGCCTGTGAACTAATTCATCTACTTACTTTTTACACACCTTCTATCTATTCTCCATCCTTCTTTTTAAACAGGGCTTTGGACCAGCACTGGCAAACTTAAAAAATAGCATTTTATATTCCTTTTTTTAAAATATTTTTTCATTTCTTGTTCTTTTATTTTTAATAATTTAATCAGAAGTGTCAGGTAATTTCAAGTATCATTTTTAGTTCCCAATTATTTAATAATGCTTCTTTGTGTGATAAGTCTTGAAATCGGTTACAGCACACAATTGTATGTTGCAAGTTTTGCATTGGTATCTGGTTTCAGAGTATGCTTTATGTTCTATGCATCTGCGCATTAGTGCACTTTACTTTAGATGTTCACTCACAGTAACACCTGGTAATTGCCTCCCTGTAAATTGTAGAGGATTCTCATCGTCAGTGCTCCTTCCTCTCCCAGCTGTTTTCCATTCTGGTGCATATTTTTCAACTTTTTCAAGCTCAGCAGGTGCCATCTTTTGCTCTGTAACCTACCTGTGGAGAGCATGAGCATTTAAAATGCACAATCCAGAATGAGAAGAATATATTTTTTTACTGTTTCACAGTCATGTGCACTGATCACCCCCAGCTAAAACAGTAATCTAAAATTCATAGGGATTTCTTGACTTTTTGCCAATAGTCATGTCAGTCATCTCTCTTTCAATAATTTGTGTTGTGATATGCATGGTCAGCATCCACATTTCTCTTATTGCACCATGTGATAGCAAGCATCTTGTCAGTTAACATAAACTCATTTCTTCTCATTTCAGTTTCAGTTAATCTGTTGCTCCTATTTTTATGAACAGTGTCATATGCAGTTTTTAATTGGATATGAGGCCAGAGAAACAGATCTGACCTGCAGTATATATTGCCGGCATACAATGTGTGTCCTTGTTCCAAATATGGTCCCGTAAATGTTGCAACTCAGTCACCACTTTTTGCAAAATTGTGGAGCAGGAGCACAATTTCAGTTGTTGCAACAGTGCACTGTATGTAACGAAATCCAAAATGTACCCAGCCTTGTCGTTATTCAGAATCTACAGGAGTTGGACAGGAAATAGGAGCACTGAGGAAATGCATGCTTGAACATAAAAGCAGTTGTCAACCAAGCCTGCAGGGTGTGCGGTTGCATTTGAATGCGACCAGCTCCTGTGCAATGTCCTCAGTATGTTGCAAGTATCAGCTGTATTCAGAAAAGTGTTCTGTTTAGTTGTGAGTGCATTGTATCGGAGTTAAGTGAAATCTAACATGGACAACTTGCTGGTGCTCATATGGTGGATATTTTCATAACCAATATAGCAGAAGTGTTTGGTGTTTCAAGAGGCACTGCATCGAAGATTTATTCTGCATACTGAGAAAGCAGAGAAACTTCATCTGCTAAGTCACAATATTTATGAAAGCACTTGTTAGTGATCATGACATTGAAGAGGATTGTGACGAAAAGGTGAAAGGGCGAGAACTGTAAAAATCGCTACAGAACTATCACCACCAGAACAACTCAAAGGGAGCTCCGTAAGTAGGGAATCGCAGGGTGAGCTGGAATTTTGAGAACCCTCCATCAGTGATGCAAATGCCCGTAAAATGTGTTGCTAAAGGCATGAAACTTGGACTGTGGGACAATGGAAGAGTCTTGTTTCACTCTGTGTCCAATTTCTGACCATGTTTACATCCCAAGGGTGAAACATGGCGGAGGTTCGATGACGATGTGGACAGCCGTATCTTGGTATTGCATTGGTTCCGTGGCTACTCTGCAAGACTGCGTTATTGTCAAGAATTATGTTACCATTTTAACTGATCAGGTCCATCCCACAATGCAATATTTGTTCACCAGTGGCGATGCTTTCTTTTAAGATGACACACAGCTCAGATCATCCAGGACCGGTTTTGTGAGCGTGAGGATAAATTTTGCATCTCCCCCGGCCACCACAGTCACCAGTTCTCAGTATTATTGAGTCTTTGTGATCTGCTTTGAGGAGAAAGGTGTGTTATTGGTAAAGACAAGCATTCCATGAACTATAAAATCCCCAAGTATTCATGCAATCATGCACTGTCAAACTAAAATACATGCATGGTCAAGTGCAAAATACATTAAAATATTGCATTATCATTTTGTTCCCAGTTTATTAATTCACTTCCCTTTTTGCACCGTTGATAACTAACAAACTTTCAGCTTATCAGTCAACGTATTTTTGTAGGTAGATGATCTCCCTACATTGCAAAAAGTTACAGGCACAAATTTGAGTGAACATACTTGTTACAGTGGCAAGTCAAGTTCTTCATTCACACTTTCACTACAATATATTTACTTCGCTGAACAAAAGAATCTGTAGTCTGGGTCCCTGTTTGACATTGTCCAGTGCATGTACTCTCATGTTCTCTTGGGCATGACTGAGAAATCTCTGGAATTCCTCAACAGCTGATGTTGAGTCTACCAGTGGCATGGTAGAGACATGGCTCCTAATTTTGTTACTGTAAAGGCAATTTAGAGAAGTTTGCTGCTCATTTTTTTGCATTCAAATGCTGCTTGTACATGTCTGATACATACGGCATCACCTGCAAGGAAACCGGTTGCTACCTAAAATGTGCGAAGTATTTACTTTAGAATTAAACATTAAAGTATTGACGTCATTGAATTAACACTCTATCAATTTTACTATATACCAATTTAATGGCATCAAAATAGTCAGAGTAAAACATCACAGCATCCAACCAAGTACCCCATCTAGTAAGGATGGGCTGAGGGGGTAATAACTACTCAGGTAGACTCTTTTTGTAAGCTGCTACACATGCAGGGGCTGTTGAAGACACAGGTGTAGAACAAAATATCACTTTAAAGTGATTAATTTATTTTTACAGCTTTGTGACCATTGAAATAGTACATCCCCATATTGTTCACATCTTTTTAGCAGAAGATATCAAATTATTGACAGTGTCATGATTAGAGCATATTGCTTCTGCAACATGATGGAGCCCATGAGCAAGACATACATTGTGTTTTACATTTGAGTAGAACATTTTAATAGCTTTCCCAGCCTTCAGCTTGTAGGGAGCAGCATCGATTAACAGCATAATAACTCTGCTTCTATTTATATTATTTGGTCACAGAATACGTAAAATTTAAGAAGCATTTTCTCAGAGAATGGTTCATAAAAGCAGAGACTTAAATGAGAACTCAGTATTATTTAAAATGTTATCCCTTTACAATATCTTATTAAAACGTACAGACTTCATCACCAAAGACTTGAGCAATAGTGGAGTTACTTGCTCATTGCAGGATTTTACAGCACGTTAGATGGGGTTGTCCAGACCCATCCTCAGTTAATTTTCATACAATTGGGTTAGCGACATAGTACACCATCGGGTCGGTTGTTTCATATAAAGATATCCATATGTTAGAAGTTCTTGTGAATTTTATACAATAGCTGGCTAGTAAAACAACAAATATTCATTTGTGTGTAAAAATAGTTCTCCTTGCAAAGCATGACTTGAAATTTTCCAGTACATTTATCTGAAATTAAGATCCTCTCGTTATATAGATATGATTTTTTAAAAAAAGAACTGGACTTCTTATTTAATTAATTGTTTAAATTAAATTTTGTAATGTTTTACAAATACCTAGTGCAATAGAAAGTTTTCAGAAAAAGACTAGTTTACCACTTTACTACAGCAATCACAGAATACATCTCCATCTGACCTTATAAAATCCTCTCCTCTTACTCACCTGAACCTTTAATTGAAGGCATATTCGAAGCACATTACCACATGGAAACAGAATAACAAAGACAGTTACCAGTAATGAGGTTCACACACATATTGCGAAGACAGTTTAGTGAATAATTTCAGTTTTAGAAGAATCAAAATTGCTAGTGAGGTTTGTTCAAATTTCTCCATACAGCTCTGCAGCTGTGATGTTGTCAGCCGTGGTATCTGAGTTATTGGGCTAATTTTCCATTGTCACGAATCAAAGGTTGTTGTGGATTTATGGATAAATAAATGATATGTGCCCTGCAGAGGGCTTTTGGTAAAATTCTGGGGAAGTCATCCTATTGTACAAAGGCGCCCATATGATAGTTTGTACAGGAGACGGAGCCTAGACCTGGAGGTATGTGGAGTATTTCTAGTATTCTGGAAGACTAATGGTGACTTTTAAGTAGCTGTAAGAAGCTTCAGTTTGAGCCCTGTTAAAAACCTGCATTATAGTGACTTTTAAATAATTTTCGTGGAAGAAAAAACACCTAACTACACTGTATTCTCCTTTCTCTGAGAGCTGGGAGGGGGGGGGGGGGATGCAGCCTCCCTTAACCTTGTGTATGAGTGCTCTTCCTATTGTCAGAATCTTAACTTTGTTTCTTATCCCCAGTCCCAACCCTTTTCTTTCTTCAGTCGTCATTCCTGAAGCAAAAATGAGGATCACGAAAATCAGAAAACTGAGGTGTCTACTTAGAACTATTAAAATATGCATTTAAACAGAAAATAATGTGTTACATTCGTAATTAAAGTAAAAGTGCTTTAGATGTGCATTATGCATGTTTTTATTCCCAAAAAGGTCAAAATATGTACAGAAGTAGTATACCTATTTGGAATCGGAAAGTAATAAAATGGATAAGTACTAAGTTTGAGCTATGTCCAGTGATCCTATAAAAACATGCATTAGTGTGGAGTTCTTGTCTTTAGTAATTGCAATCCATCTCTGTCATTGTTACCTAGACTTTGCAGGAAGAATGGTAAAAGATTCCCTTGAAAACCATACAGGATATTTATTTATCCATTCTGAGATAACTGGAACAGTTTCCAGTGACAATAGTTTTGCTACACCATATTAGACATGGCCATGTGGTGTGTTTTTGGTGTTTGAATATTTTTGTCCATCCCCCTCCACTTCATTTGGATTGGACAAATTATTTAAAAGAGTATCAATCTTTGAGCAACATGAGACTTTCATCAATTCAGTGCTTCTAATGTAGACTAAATAAACTGCGAAACACTTAGTAAACTTGATTGACAATATTCTAATTTTAAACAAATTGTGGCCTCCAGTATTCAAAGTTGTAAATCATTCTCAAAAGTAAAAGAGCCTGGGACATAATTTTTCAAAAAACTATGTTAAATTATATCTCTGCATCAGTAATCATTAATTTTCAGCTTTTGAACTTCAGTCATTAGAAGACAAGTAGCAACAAAATAACAAATCTCTTTAAATTCTGTATCTTCCCACATTAGCAGCCTTTGTGTTTACGTAAAATCAATTCCTACCATCTGCTACAAATTGGAACAGATCTCGTGACAAAAATATCATAAAAAATTACTAAATGCTTGAGTTATTAACCAGTCGACATTTGTGTCCTGAAGCAGAGTTATCAAAGGCATGCTCTGTTCCGAAGTGTTTCACTATCACTTTCTGACTCTTTAGATTCTAAGTAACTGCTGACTGCACATATTATAGAAACATCAAACTGTTTAGCTGTACCAGCTGATGTGCAGGTTGAAGCCCACTATTTGGAGATCCTGTTGAAGGCACATCACTGCTATTACCATCAGAGAATTCACTCTCACTGCCACTCATAGTGAGTATCTCTATTCTCTCTCGATTTGTGCAGCCACTGCTATGTGACATTTCTCTCATAGATTAAAAGAAATTAATTCTGATGGGTACATGCAAGGCAAAGTAGAAATCTGCAACATGTGACCACAATAGCAATCCTAGATACACACTCAAATTATGCAGCTAGAACGCACAGCCACTACTGGAAGAACAGTGTGGAAAATCAGCTTTTTATGTTAACATGTCTAGAGGATGCAAGTATCTGTGGTTCACTGCACTTAAACTCATCCCCAACAGTGAGAGAGCCAGAGGAATGGGATGTATAAACATGTCGTTAGCACTTAAGGAAAAACTGTGGTTAAGTGGTAATTCAGGACATCAAAGAACATGTTTGAGCTATTGTTGACTCCCTTGTGTCATGGCTGAGACAGCCACCTCAATTAATGTCCCAGGTAGTGAGAATAAACGAGCTTTATTCATTGTCCTAAATGAAATAAAAGAAAGCAATCATTTGGAGTTGAGTACACACTACTTGGTTCCAGTCCACTGATAGGTGCTGGCGTACCACTAGTAGAGTTGTTACTAGGGCAGCATTTGTGTCATATCAGCAGAGAGCAGTAGTACTCAGAGGTGGTGCAGGAGAGGGAGAGGTCCCAGTGAGGTGGAAGCTTGTAGCCAGTCAGAGGTAGTGTGGCTGCTGTGGACGATGTGGAGACATGGGTCCATTGGATGGGCTGCAGACATTGCCTGCATGCTCTAGGATGAAGGTAAGCTGCTCACTGACAGGCTGCAGATACAGCAGATATTGGGCCCAAATTTGAAACCTCAAACGAAGTACAGAGGAAAGACTTGGACATGGCTTGAAACGACAGTCCGATTGAAGGACCGGTGATTGCAGTTTGTACTTAGTCTGGAGCAACTTCCTATGTGAGGTGGTTTGGAAAAACTACACTGGGGTGAAGAGAGCTCAGACTGAGGAGTCAGCAATTGCAGTTGGTCGTTGGCCTGGAGCGACTTCTGATGCAAAGTGGATCTGATAATCCAAGCAGCATCCATAATACAGACCTGGTGGAAGAATAGTGCCGAGATGATCAGCAGGCATGTGATCTGCGGAGGAAGAATCTGTGCCCGTGATAAGAGTGCTAAATGGATGCCTGGAACCATGTGTTAACATGGCTCCTGTGGCTGGTGCAGTTGACAACAGACATAATCAGAATTGCCTCACGTGTTCCAACATTTCTACAGAATCCAAACTGATCTTCCCCCGAGGTCGGCTTCTACCAGTTTTCCCATTCGTCTGTAAAGAATTCATGCCAGTATTTGCAGCCATGACTGATTAAACTGAAAGTTCGGTAATTTTCACACCTGTCAATACCTGCTTTCTTTGCAATTGGAATTATTACGTTCTTCTTGAAGTCTGAGGGTATTTCTCCTGTCTTGTACATCTTGCTCACCAGATGGCAGAGTTTTGTCGGGGCTGGCTCTCCCAAGGCTATCAGAAGTTCTAATGGAATGCTGTCTTATGTTGTGATCTCACTGTTTATCCTGCATCTTCTGCAGTGGTGTTAACAGCAGCACAGGATGGGTGGCAGCGTGTGTTATATGTCAGTTTTGCATAACAGTGGATTCCAGGTGGATAGAATAACTTCAGTAGTAATAATTGCTGGTTAGCAAAATTCCTTACTTCAGCTATGTATTAGTAGAGAAATTTTGTTTGCAGATAGTGTCCCTTTGTGCTAATACGTGTTTCTTGGGGTGAATTTAGAATTACATTGTAGCTGTAGTGTCTGGCCTAATTCATCAGAGAGGTGACCATTTATAATTTCTGGTGAGAGAGAGTGGTCATAATTTGTTATAGCATGAGCTATCTATCTGAGTGTGTCAATTACTAGATCTGTAAGATAAGTTACAATCTTTACTGATAGTCACTTAAAGTATTGATACTGAAGTCTAAGAGTATCATGGGATGCACACTTTTGTGATCCGACATTACTTTACTCAGAACTCCATCGAGTGGTTTCAGGAAATTAGGTATCAAAACTTTGGGGAGGGGCAGAATCTATATATACATACAACAAACATAGAAACTACAAAATACAAATTTGAGGATGGTAATTTCAAACTCAGCAGAAAAGTTTTTCATCCAAAGTACCTTTTTATGATGGTTATAAGCTTACGTATTTCAAGTAAATGGCTACACCACATTTATTATGTGCTCAACAGTAAGATGTTGCTTGGTTATAGCTACATAATATGAAGTAATTATGTTATCTGCTGATACCTAATGTCCTGTAACAACTATATTTTGAGCCAGTCCTGTGATACCTGCTTCAGGAGAATCTGTTTTATTACATAAACCTTCTACACGACATTGCAAAAATGATATCTTATTCCTGGTGAATTTGAGTAGTCATCAAGCTCATTTTGAGGAAGTATTTTAAAAATTGGGTATCTGTACTGCACCAAGTGAGTTCCTCTACCAGTATGTTGTGCACACCAAGGAAAAAACCTTAATTAGTATTACACAGATAGTTCTATACATGTTCATGGAACAAGAATGAGTTTGCACTTACATTTACCAAGGAAAAGCAAAGAAAAAAACTCTAAACAGCATATTGTCTTAAGAATTAGAATTATGTTGTTATTTTCTCAAGGAGATAGAACAGATAGTTAAACTATAATTATTTATAAACAGTCAAATCATACCTCTTCACTAATGCATGCTGCACAATTAAACATTACACATAAAATCCAGAGTTGAAATTAATAGTAAAGAAGTGTCACAAAGTATTTGCTAGTGCATAATACTGATTTCCAAATTTGAAATCTCACTCACAATGAGGAGGGACAGGCGATCTGGTGACATAGCTTTCCAGACAGGCAGAAGGGAAGAAATTGACGTAAGAGAAGTGGGGCAGCAAGATCATGGCCCTAAAATCATCACCACATGTGTGTTGTTCATGCAGTGAAATGTGTAGAGAGAATAAATGAAGTACATAATTACTTTTAATATTATTAACTTAACTTGTTCAAAGTATGGATAAACATAAGAGCATTGTACATTAGGAATAACTTGTTAGGTAATGGATTTGTTAAGGCATGGGCTTCAGTTTTGAAGGGATGGTGGCATCTGCTATGCCCAACCTCGTGATTTAGATTTTCTGTGGTTCCCTGTAAGTGTTCACACATCTGTATGTATGTATGTTTGTTTGTTGTTGTTGTTGTTGTTGTTGGTGGTGGTGGTGGTGGTGGTGGTGGTGGTGGTCTTCAGTCCAGAGACTGGTTTGATGCAGCTCTCCAGGGTACTCTATCATGTGGAAGCTTCTCCATCTGCAAGTACCTACTGCAACCTACAGCCTTCTGAATCTGCTTAGTGTATTCATCTCTTGGTCTCCCTGTACAATTTTTACCCTCCACATTTCCCTCCAATAATAAATGGGTGATCCCTTGGTGCCTCAGAACACGTCCTAACAATCGACCCCTTCTTCTAGTCAAGTTGTGCCACAAATTCCTCTTCTCCCCTATTCTATTCAGTACTTCCTCATTAGTTATGTGATCTACCCATCTAATCTTCAGCACTCTTCTGTAGCACCACATTTCGCCAGCTTCTATTCTCTTCTTGTCTAAGCTGTTTATCGTCCATGTTTCACTTCCATACTCCATACAAATAATTTCAGAAAGGACTTCCTGATACTTAAATCTATACTCGAGGTTAACAAATTTCTCTTCTTCAGAAAAGCTGTCCTTGTCATTGCCAGTCTACATTTTATATCCTCTCTGCTTTGACCATCATCAGTTATTTTGCTCTCCCAATAACAAAACTCATCTACTACTTTAAGTGTGTCATTTCCTCAGCATCACCTGATTTAATTCTGCTACATTCCATTATCCTCGTTTTGCTTTTGTTGATGTTCATCTTATATCCTCCTTTCAAGACACTATCCATTCCATTCATCTGCTCTTCCAGGTCCTTTGCTCTGTCTGACAGAATTACAGTGTCATTGGCAAACATCAAAGTTTTTATTTCGTCTCCATGGATTTTAATTCCTACTCCAAATTTTTCTTTTGTTTCGTTTACTGCTTGTTCAATTTATAGATTGAATAACATTGGGGAGAGGCTACAACCCTGTCTCACTCACTTCCCAACCGCTGCTTCCCTTTCGTGCCCCTCGACTGTTATAACTGCCGTCTGTACAAATTGTAAATAGCCTTCCAGCCCCTGTATTTTACCCACGCCAGCATCATAACATGAAAAAGAGTATTCCAGTTAACATTGTCAAAAGCTTTCTCGAAGTCTACAAATGCTGTAAACTTAGGTTTGCCTTTTTTTGATTTATCTTCTAAGATAAGTTGTAGGGTCAGTATTGCTACATGTGTTCCAACATTTCTATAGTATCCAAACTGATCTTCCCCTGAGGTCAGCTTCTGCCAGTTTACCCCTTCGTCTGTAAAGAATTTGTGTCAGTATTTTGCAGCCGTGACTGATTAAACTGAAAGTTCGGTAATTTTCACACCTGTCAATTCCTGCTTTCTTTGCGATTGAAATTATTATATTCTTCTTGAAGTCTGATGGTATTTCTCCTGTCTTGTACATCTTGCTCACCAGATGGTAGAGTTTTGTCAGGGCTGGCTCTCCCAAAGCTATCAGTAGTTTTAATGGAATGTTGTCTACTCTCGGGGCCTTGTTTCGACTTAGGTCTTTCAGTGCTTTGTCAAACTCTTCACGCAGTATCTACAGTATCTCCCATTTCATCTTCATCTATGTCCGCATCCATTTCCATAATATTGCCCTCAAGTACATCGCTCTTGTATAGACCCTCTATATACTCCTTCCACCTTTCTGCCTTCCCTTCATTGCTTAGAACTGGTTTTCCATCTGAGCTCTTGATATTCATGCAAGTGGTTCTCTTTTCTCCAAAGGCCTCTTCAATTTTCCTGTAGGTGGTATCTATCTTACCCGTAGTGATATATGCCTCTACATACTTACATTCGTCCTCTAGCCATCTCTGCTTGGCCATTTTGCACTTCCTGTTGGTCTCATTTTTGAAACATTTGCATTCCTTTTTGCCTGCTTTATTTACTGCATTTTTATATTTTCTCCTTTCATCAATTAAATTCAATATCTCTTCTGTTACCCAAGGATTTCTACTAGCCCTCATCTTTTTACCTATTTGATCCTCTGCTGCCTTCACTATTTCATCTAAGCTACCCATTCTTCTTCTACTGCATTTCTTTCCCCCGTTGTTGTCAGTCGTTCCATAATGCAATCTCTGAAACTCTTTACAATCTCTAGTTCTTTCACTTTATCCATTTCCCACCTCCTTAAATTCCCACACTTCTGCAGTTTCTTCAGTTTTAATCTACAGTTGATAACCAATAGATTGTGTTGAGTCTACATCTGCCCCCTGGAAATGTCTGAAACCTTGCAGCGTCTCCAGGCCTCTTCCACATATACAACCTTCATTCATGATTCTTAAACCAAGCTATGATTAAGTTATGCTCTGTGCAAAATTCTACCAGGCAGCTTCCTCATTCATTCCTTACCCCCAGTCCGTATTCATCTACTACTTTTACTTCTCTTCCTTTGCCTACTATCGAATTTCAGTCCCCCCTGACCATTAAATTTTTGTCTCCCTTCACTATCTGAATAATTTCTTTTATCTTATCATAGATTTCTTCAGTATCTACCTCATCTATGGATCTAGTTGGCATATAAACTTGTACTGCTGTGGTAGGCGTGGGCTTCGTGTCTATCTTGGCTACAATAATGTGTTCGCTATGCTGTTCGTAGTACCTTACTCCACACTCATATATTTTTACTCATTATTAAACCTACTCCTGCATAACCCATATTTGATTTTGTATGTATAACCCGGTATTCATCTGACCAGAACTCCTGTTCCTCCTGCCACCGAACTTCACTTATTCCCACTGTATCTAACTTTAATCTATCCATTTCCGATTAAGGGATGTGACATTCTACACTCCGTTTCTCCTGATGATATCCTCCTGAGTGGCCCCCACCCGGAGATCCGAGTGGGGAACTATTTTACCTCTGGGATATTTTACCCAGGACGATGCCATCATCATTTAACCATGCAGTGAAACTGCATGCCCTCAGTAAAAATTACGGCTATAGTTTCCTCTTGCTTTCAGCTGTTTGGAGTACCAGCACAGCAAGGACAATTTTTTCTGTTACAAGGCCGTATCAGTCAATCATCCTGACTGTTGCCCCTGCAGCTCCTTGAAAGGCTGCTGCCCCTCTTCAGGAACTACATGTTTGTCTGGCCTCTCAACAGATACCCTTCCATTGTGGTTGCACCTATGATACAGCTATCTGTATCACTGTGGCATGCAGACCTCCCCACCACCGGCAAGGTCCATGGTTCATGGAGGGGGATCTGTATGCGTAGGACATTCAGATTACTAATGTTATCACGAAAGGGGACAGATAAAAAAAATGTACCCACCAAGCGGCGGCAGGAGAACATACATTTAAAAAGGTATTAAAGTTGCAAACTTTCCTTCTCATCCTGTCCTGTAAGTCTTTCCTGACCCTGGGTTCTGTGTGACTTTTCTGAACTCTGCCCCTTTTCCTAAATCTTACCAGTCCTTTTCCTTCACCCCTCTTCCTTCCCCTTCAACCCTTCTGCCAGAAAAAGAAGCCGCTGGCTCCAAAAGCTTGCAGAGTTTATTACCTTTTATATGTATGGTCTCCTGTCGCCACTTGGTGAGTAGATTTTTTTATCTGTTCACTTAACATAACGTTATCGGTTATAGCATTCACACACGCACACTCTTCAGTAGCATACAATTTGCCCTGACTAATGCAAATATTAAACAATTCGCAAAAAGAACAAGGAGTTTTTCTTCTCTATATTTAAAAAGCTTCATGCAGTTTTATCAGGAACATGACTCAATGATTTGATTCCCATACAGATGTGTGGATCAGGGGTTGCCAAACTTTCTGAAATTTAATTTTAAGACGTTTATTTCCACACATTTGCTGTTGGAAGGATGTCAGATCTTCAGTAGTGGTACAGAAATGTTTCTTGTTTCAGGCTACACTTGATCGAAAAGGAACCTTCAAAGTTGAATATCTGCAAAAAATTGAACGAGAAGTTCAGCAACAGTGGGAACAGCAACGAATTCATGAAGTAGATGCACCTCAGCTGTCAAATGAGGGTGCCAGCGAAAAGTATTTTGTTACTTTTCCTTATCCATACATGAATGGTCGCTTGCATCTGGGACATACTTTCTCCCTTTCAAAATGTGAGGTAAGTTGTAATCACAGTTATATTACGATGTACAATATTAGCCAAGCTTATTAGTTAAGAAGAAATAAAATTATGGCTCAAAGTGTATTCAAATTCATGGGCTGCTGTTTTAGTTATGAAAGCTTTGTATTACTGGGGGGGATTTACTCAAAAAATATTCTCGTGTTAAGCGGAGTTGTGTGGTTGAGATTTCTGTGGCTTCAGATTTTGTATATGAAACACAATCATGAACGTTGCTTCTTCCACAGGTTGAGATGTGATGTAGGCACTTTAATTTTATTATTGTCGCTTACATTATCTTGGTTTTATGCAAATTCATCAGTGCACCTACCATAGTATTTTATAATTAGAACTTAAATTGTGAGTACTAAAAGTTTAAAGCATCACCATTGTTTTTAGAAGACTACCGGTAGCAGTTACTGCTTGTGCAGTTGCATTGACAACTTTTTGATGGGAAACACACTAGCTTCATAAATAAAAGAAAAAACATGAAATAAAGATAACTCAAAGTTTTTTATGTGATAACACAGAACTACTGCATTAAACATTTGACATGCATAAACAAAATGTGAAAACCTATTTCCATAGAAAAGTTATTTCCTGAACTTTGGATTTAGCAGTTGATTTAGTATCGGCATAATTCGTGCCAGCAGCCGCGGTTATGCGATTGATACAAGTGAATATTATTGGTTAAAACAGTTGTTTATATTATTAGGGTTAAAATATAAATTTGTAAGGCGAAATGTTAAAATTTATTTATAGCTCTTTTTATGAATCTGTGAAATTTAAATAATAAACTAGGATTAGATACCCTGTTATTTTAAATGTTAATTATATTTACCAGGGTACTATTAGTTAAGGTTGAACATGTATGAATGCATGAAATGTATACAACTTGGGCGTAAAGTAATTAACATCAACACAGAAGTCAAGTTATTCTATGCAGCAACACACAACACGCAGCAATGTGAGGTGGTGGTGGTGGTGGTGGTGGTGGTGGTGTTGGTGTTGGTGTTGGTGTCTCCTGCTATTTTTGTCAGAAATAAATGAGGTACTGTTTGCAAAGCTGCAATCAGTACAGCATGTGTCTTAAGTGGGACACATCATAGAGTATTGCAAACAGCTGCATCAAATTTGGACCTGGAGATCCACTTGCTACTTCAAGCACTGAGTTGTTTACTGTGGAGATATTCCTTGTTTAACCATTGTGGGAGATGAGCTATGGTTAGAAATTGTTGCTATGGTCCGTAAACACAACCACTACTTAGCTGCCTCCCTCCAAGTTATACCATCTCCCTCGTGTGTCACTGGTCCTTCATTGCAGTGTGTCTGATGATGTCTCAGTTGTATCAAATGAAAAATTCGCTCAAGAAAACAATAAAACTATGAGGGTTGAATGAAAAGTAATGCCTCTATCTTTGTTAATTGGGTTTTGATGGGAATATTTTAATAAATCAAACTCAGAAATAATCCTTAGAATATGATCTTTAATTATCAGTATTCACTTTTCCACATAATCGCCAGGCAATTGGATACATTTCCGCCAACGATGAAGAAGTTTTCTGAAGCCGTTACGTAAAAAGTCAACACACTGTTTCCGCAACCACAGTCTCTTAGTTCTCTCAACGTCTTCATCAGAAGCATAATGATGGCCCTGCAGATCGTCTTTCATTATCAGGAATGGATGAAAGTCCGACAGTGCTAAATCTGGACCGTATGGATGATACCGTATGGTGGTGAGATTCAGTCTGTGAAGTTCTGCTGTGGTGGCACATGAAATGTGTGGTTTTGCATTGTCATGCTACAAGAAAACATTTCTCTTTTCCTTTCAGACCCTTGTTAGACATCGTTTCAGAGTTCGCAGCTTTGTGATATAATGTTCTGAATTTGTTGTTGTTCCACGATCAAGGAAGTCAACATGGGCAACACCATCTGCGTCCCAGAACACTGTGGCCATGATTTTTTCATCTGAGGACTGCGACTTGAAACTTCTTTTTCTGAGGCAAGTCTTAGTGTCGATATTCCATAGACTGATGTTTCATCTCCTGGTCATAATTTGTGTACACATGTTTTGTCTCTTGTCACAATTGAAAGGAGAAAGGCGTCACCTTCATTCTCATAACACACGAGAAGTTCCTGGCAAATTTCAAGTCTGTTCACTATCATTTAAGGAGTCAGCATCCGGGGTACCCATCGTGCACAGATCTCCTGGTAGCCAAACAAAGCAATAATGTGACCCACACATTCTTGTGAAATGCCGATTGTGCTTGCAAGTTATCTCTGAGTGATAGAACAATCACCTGAATCCATCTGTCAACATTTTGCTTGTGAAATTTGGTGGTTGCTGTCACAGGATGTTCAACTCTTTGTTTGTCATGCAGGTCAGATGTTCCTTCATAAACATCTTTAAACTTACTCGATCGACGGCGCACAGTACTCACATCAACACAATCACCATAAACTGCTTTCATTCTCTGATGAATCTCCTTTGGGGTGACACCTTCTGCTGTCAAGAATTCAGTGACTACACGTTGCTTAAATTGCATTGACGGACCATCTGCTCAGGGTTCCATACTTTACAATGTAACAACACAACTGTTCAATGCTAAGGCTTCCTGCCAACTAGTGCTGTAGAGAAGAGGCTCCAGAACAAGCCAATACCTGCCACATACCAATGCTGACAACTGTTGAAGAGTTATGAAGGTGTAGGCATTACTTTTCAGTCAACCCTCATATGAGACTGAAATTCTGGCCAGAACTTTCCTTCAGAAGGTGAAATTTTATTGCTCTAGATTCGACACATGTAAAAATATATACACTATCCTAGCTTTCTGAACTAATCGTTCCTTCCTCAAGGAAAAGAGAGGGATAGGTTGGAGAAGGTTAAAAAGGAAGAGCAGGTCACTCAGACTCCAGGTTGAGAGAGCCCACCTATTGAAGGCAGGTGCTGCATCCCTGTTGTCAAAGATGACATGCACAGATGAGACAGACAGATTATAACAATGCTGCGTGTGGTGCTTTTACAAAGCACATGCAATTAAAAAAATACTCTTTCGCTATATGAAGGAATGGAAACTCCAGGTTCGAATATCAACAATATAGGAAAACATAGATTGCTACTTACCATAAAGATGACATGTTAAGTTGCAGACTGACACAATCAAGACACTTGAACATTAGTTTTGGCCACAGCCTTCGTCAGAACAAGGAAGAGAAATGCACACCATTCATTCACACAAGCAAGCACACCTCATGCACATCTGACCTCCAACTCAGGCAGCTCAGACCAGAATGTAACCTTCACTTTTAATGGAAGGAGCAGTCTGGGGGGGGGGGGGGGGGGGGGGGGCAGGGAAGAGGAAGGGTTAGCAGTGTGTGGGTAGATGGGGAGAGGAGTGCTGTCTGGCAGAGTGTTTGGGGCTAGACTGCCAACAGGCACAGTGTCAGTTTGGGCAAGGAGGTGGGAAAAGCGGAGTGGGAAGGAGAGGAGTGGGGAGGGAAGAATGTGTTGTAAGGATAACTCCCATCTGTGTAGTTCAGAAAGATTTGTGGTGAAGGGGTGGATCCAGATGGCCTGAGTAGTGAAGCAGCCATTGGAATCAACTGTGTAGTGTTCAGCTGCAAGTTGTGCCAGAGGGATGGTCTACTTTGCTCTTGGCCACAGTTTGGCAGTGGCCATTCGTTGTAGTGGACAGCTGGTCGGTAGTCAGGCCAATATAAAAAGTTATGTAATAATGGCAGCAGAGCTGCTTTCACAGGTGGCCTGGTCCCTGACGGAGTAGCTTAAATCTGTGACGGGAGTGGAGTAGGATGTTCTGGGTGGATAGGTTGGGCAGGTGTTGCACCTGGATCTTCCATGGGGATATGATCCTTGTGGCAAGGGGTTGGGATTGGGAGTGGCACAGGAATGGGCTAAGATGCCATGGAGGTTGTGTGGGTGACGGAACACCACATTAGGAGGGATGGGAAGGATCTAGGGTAGGACATCCCTCATTTCAGGGCATGATGATTGGTAACCAAAGCCCTGGTGGCGGACGTGGTTTAGTTGTTCCAGTTTGGGGTGGTACTGGGTGACAAAGGGGGCATTCTTTTGTGGCTGGTTCTTGGGGGTGGTGGAGCACTGAGGGTGTGAGGGGGAAATGGCATGATAGATCTGCGTGTGAGCTAGATCTGTGCGAAACTGTCTTGTCTGTGAAGGCCCTGGTGAGACCCATTTAATTGTGTCTGTCTGCAACTTAACATATCATCCTTATTGTAAGTGACAGTCTGTCTCTTCTACTATTTGATGCTTTTGTGATTTTTATCTTAATTTAAGGAAACTAATGTTGTTCAAATGCAGTACTTACATTTCATTAAACATTAGATAACTACATTCTCAATGTTGCTTTGGTATTTCCAGCATGTTAGTCAATGTCTGAATGCAAGACATTAGGATTCACTTAATAATATTAACACCACTTAACAATAGTTTGTGGCTCATTAGTAAATTGCCAGACTTTGAATGCAAAGGGCTTGAGTTTGATTTCCAGTCAGTCCTAGGATTTTTTATGTCACTTTTCATTTATTTCATCTCTATATACGCTAATGTGAAAACTGCTAAGATGCAATGTGGTGTGGAATTTAAGTTTAACTGCAGGTGCCCCTATAAGTGATTCGGTAATTCAGGTTCATTTTCATGACACCTTTACCTTTTTACCAATACTTCATCAATCCTGTCAGTCAATGCAATTACTGTAAGAGTACTTTCATCAGAATAAGTATTTATCATTCTTCAATTGAAACTTCATCAATGGTCTAAAAATTACTGTCTTTTACACTCTGGTTCTGTTTGAGAAACAGAAATACATCATTATCACAATTTAGGAGCAAGGTTAATTTGCTTGGTGTTTCCCCATTTGTTTCTCACTGGAGATGTGTTGCCAGTATGCAAATTTCAGAAAAATTATCACCTTTTGTATTTGTTTTCTTGCTCATTTTGTAATTACAGAATTGCATCTCTCTTATATTTCTCTTTAATTCTGCCAGTAGATGAAGGCAACCAAAAGCTTCGCCGTGAACCCCTGACTGCCATCAGCATTGCAAAACATTGGTGAAGAGCCCAGCATCCAAGTAGCAGAAAGATTTTACTGTGTGTGGCTTAGAAAGACATTGCCTCACTAAAATTTGCTATAAGGAAGGAAAAATACCTGCAACCTTTAATGACAATGTAGTTCATGAAGAGAGCTGATGACCAATGTTTCTACCGCTTGTGGGACCATTGATGGTAAAATCCACAAGAATTCAGAAGAAATGTATCCACAGAACCATCTTTCACACCAAAACTTACCTGATCATCTCACATAAGACCCTGTGTCGATCTGAACACACTTTGTACCTATAACAGATAGACTGCATTACACCGGCAGTGACATTACAGCCATATACATTGTATGAGATGTCATGTGCTTATGTTTTGGGCACAATAGAAAGTCGCACAACTTAGACCACTTGCCAAAGCCACTTGTTTGAAGAGAGATCTGTGTGCTGTGAAGGACAAATTACTTCTGGAATAATAAACTTGGGCTGGCATGGAAATTATGATATTGTCGCGGAGAAGCTGAGTAGAACCGTAGTGTAGTGGTTATGATACTAAACTGTTGCATGGAGGGTCGTGACTTCAAAACTCAACCGGACTGTACAATTTTAATTTCTGTATTCGGTTCGAGTACATTCTAGAAGTATCCACAAATGTCAAGAACCATTGTGGAATGTTTTGTAACTGCCCGCATCTCGTGGTCGTGCGGTAGCGTTCTCGCTTCCCACGCCCGGGTTCCCGGGTTCGATTCCCGGCGGGGTCAGGGATTTTCTCTGCCTCGTGATGGCTGGGTGTTGTGTGCTGTCCTTAGGTTAGTTAGGTTTAAGTAGTTCTAAGTTCTAGGGGACTTATGACCTCAGCAGTTGAGTCCCATAGTGCTCAGAGCCATTTGTTTTGTAACTGTATATATATATTGTATGTGTTCTGGCCGGAGGCAGTTTGCTCTGTGCTCTTGTATGTGCAAAGTGCTGATTAAACATTCATTAAGCGAAGTTAGTGTTCGTCATTTCGCTAATTACACCTTCATCTGCGTGAGTAGGCCTGATTAATAGATGTAGTAGTTACCAGCAAAGTGCTGTGCGGGATCTCGTATTCACACAATTGAATTGTATGTTCCCTATCAAGAGGTATTCAGAGAGCATAAAAATTGGAGCTTGACTGATCATTCTGCCCTAGAGTGTGGCCTTTATGCTATCTACAAGTAGCGTATGTAGTGGGATGGGGTATTCCCAAACAAAGGTTGCCACAATCCTCTTTCAAAAGATTGTTAATGAATCTCGTTGAAACATTTTATTTTTTTAATGTACATACCTCAAACTTGAGACGAGGTTCTGAAAGGTAATACGATTCAGTACACCTCCAGGCCATTTCACCTTTACCATACGCAATGCAGTCCATATCTTTTACTAAGTTACTCATGACTATAGTTATTTGAAGACAAGATTTCTGCTGAGCGCTTTGCAACAGTTGAGAGTATATTTGTGACTGGGTATTATTGTAATTCCATCTGTGGAAAAGGATTTTTCCAGTAGTTTTATCTTACTCCTATATGAATCCATATCTTGCACACTGTAGTGAAAAGGTCCAAACATTTCCATATTGAACACTGTCAGGAGAATGATGCAAGCAGCTTAACTTGTAATTTTACAAAGGCTCATATCATACAGTTCTAAACAAATAAAAATGACTTGCTAGTAGCCGAAACAGAGATAGATGGAGACACATTAGATAAAGCTCACTGTGTGAAGTTGTGAGACATCCAACTGGGTAATAGACTGAGGTGACATCAGCATGAATTAACCAAAAAGCTCAGTTCTGCCTACTGTGCACCAAGAAATTGTGTTGACTTGCAGAGGGTTCCAGAAGCATACTTTGCATACTATCATTCTGTATTATCATGTGGCATAATCTTCTCTGGCAAAGCAGTTAAAATCAAGAAAATATTTATTTTATAGAGATGAGCAGTAATACATTCATACTCATAAATTAAGGATAATTACAGAATGTGGTGCCACACGATGTGGCACTACACAAAACTGGCGCTAATATCATAGGCACATAGGGAACACATACGACACAGATCAGTAAGCCCATGGTGTTGGCGATAAGTTGAGAAAACTGTCCCGAAACACGTGCTACAAAATGCTACTGTTTCCCGCGCATGTACCCTGACATCAATATGGGATATGATCACCATGCACACGTACACAGTTCGCACAATGGGTTGGCATACTCTGGAACAGGTGGTCGAGCAGCTGCTGGGGTATAGCCTTCCATTCTTGCACCAGTGCCTGTTGGAGCTCCTGAACTGTCGTAGGGGTTTGAAGACGTGCAGCGATACGTCGACTGAGAGCATCCCAGTCATGCTTAATGGGGTTTAAGTCTGGAGAACAGGCAGGCCACTCCATTCATCTGATATCTTCTGTTTCAAGGTACTCCTCCATGATGGCTGCTCGGTGGGGCCGTGCGTTATCATCCATCAGGAGGAAGATGAGA
This sequence comes from Schistocerca americana, assembly GCF_021461395.2. Classification (NCBI taxonomy): domain Eukaryota; kingdom Metazoa; phylum Arthropoda; class Insecta; order Orthoptera; family Acrididae; genus Schistocerca; species Schistocerca americana. The sequence goes on along the minus strand of NC_060125.1, from coordinate 250,044,848 downwards.
CCCACTTCACCCCTGAAAAGGTGGACGTACTGGTGCAAAATGACGTCCCGATACACCTGACCTGTTACAGTTCCTCTGTCAGAGACATGCAGGGGTGTACGTACACTAAACATAATCCCACCCCACACCAACTGTCTGGAGACAAGTGTTCCAATGGCTATGGTAAGGTCCCAAGCAAGGTTACCTGCAGTACTCCGTGGCCGTCTGCGGGCACTGATGGTGAGGTATCTGTCTTCTTGTGGTGTTGTAAACTGTGGACGTCCCATACTGTAGTGCCTGGATACATTTCCTCTCTGCTGGAATCGTTGCCATAATCTTGAGATCACACTTTGTGGCACATGGTGGGCCCGTGCTATGACCTGCTGTGTTTGACCAGCCTCCAGTCGCCCTATTATTCTACCCCTCATAACGTCATCAATATGTGTTATTTGAGCCATTTTCAACACACAGTCACCATTAGCACATCTGAAAATGTCTGCACCTTACTCTGACATGCACCAACACACCTTTGCGTATGTGGACTGCTGCCAGCACCACTGTGCGATGACCGCAGGTCAAATGCACCACATGGTCATACCCCGAGGTGATTTAAACCCACAAACTGCCCACCAGAGCATTGTTTCACCATGTATCAACATTATCCTTAATTTATGAGCATGAGTGTAATGTAATGTATTACAAAGAAAATAGCAAAATATTGAAGCAAGTAATCCAGAAATCAAAGTAGCTTTGTTATGAGAAAAAGATAAGTACATCAGGCAACAAAATAAAAACTGTGTGGGATATAGTGAAGACAGAGACAGGTGGGGCCAAAAAGGAAGAGGAACAGATAGCTCTAAAAATAAAGGAGACTTTGGTAATAAGTACATGTAGTGTTGCAAACCTCTTAAACAAGTAATTCATTTCTGTTACAGACAGTTTGGGGTTATCAGGTTCAGTGAACAGTGCAATGGAGTATCTGAGACCAGTCGTTAAAAATAACTTCAGTAAAATGGAAATGACACTCATGTCTCCCAAAGAAGTAGTATCTGTCATAAAATCCTTAAAATCTAAGTATCCCAGTGGATATGATAACATATCAACGAAGTTAACCAAAGAGTGCTCATGTAAGTTGAGTTCTATCTTAAGTTATTTGTGTAATCAATCTCTTATTAGTGGAACATTTCCAGACTGGCTAAAATATGCTGAAGTTAAGCATTTTTTTCAAGAAGGGGGATAAAGAGATACCATGAAACTATCAACCAATTTCACTTTTGCTGGCTTTCTCAAAAATATTTAAAAAGATTGTGTTCAAGCGTCTTCTTAAGCATGTGACTGCAAATAATATATTGTCCAAGTCACAGTTTGGATTTCTTAAAGGTTCTGATGTAGAGGAAGCTATTTACACTTGCAGTGAGAATGTACTTAATTCATTAGATAATAAATTAGAGGCTACTGGCATTTTCTGTGACCTGTCAAAAGCCTTTGACTGTGTGAACCACAGCATTCTCTTAAGTAAATTAGAATATTATGGTGTCATCGACAATGCTGCGAAATAGTTCAAGTCTTATCCATCCAATAGGAAACTAAGAGTGTCATTGCGAAATACCTGTGCAGTAAGCAGTCAGTCTTCATCTGACTGGGTTTTAATTATGTGTGGTGTTCCTCAAGGTTCCATCTTGGGACCACTGCTTTTTCTTGTGTACATTAATGACCTCTCATCTATTACATTGCCAGATGCTAAGTTTGTTTTGTTTTCAGATGATACAAACATTGTAATAAGTAACAGGTCAACATTAAAACATTGTCCAGTTCATACAAATGAACTTCAAACTCTGTTGCCTTTTGTTGCTAGCAAATGTTAATTTTTTTATTTCTCCTCCATGAACTTTTAATTCTGTTTCCAAATTTATCCTTTTGTTACATTTGCTGCTTGCTCAGTGTACATATTGAACGACTTGGGGAATAGGCTACAAGCTTGTCTTGCTCCCTTCTCTGTTACCAACTCCCTTTTATGTCCGTGGACTTTTTACAACTGCAGTTTTGTTTCTATACAAATTGTTGATACCTTAATGCTCGAGGAATTTGATCCCTGATAACTGTAAAACACCAAACAGTGAATTTCAGTCAACATTGTCAAAAATATTTTTTAAATCTAAAGTTTCTGTTATACATACAGGTTTACCTCCATGCACTTTATCTACTACAGTAAGTCATAGGGCCAGTATTTCCTTGCATGTTACTATATCTCTCACAAACAAATTGATCCTCTTGTCATTCCATTTTTAGTTAATTCTTGTTAGTATTTTGCAGCCATAATATTATTAAAAGGATAGATTGCTACTCACAATATAGAGGAGACTTTGAGTCACAGACAAGCACAAGGAAAAGTCTGCTGTGCATTTATGCTTTTAGCAAAAAGTCCTTCTTCTGAAGCAAAAAACACACATTCGCATAAGTGCATGCCCCCCCCCCCCCCCCCCCCCACACACACACACACCTGCTAGCGCACGGCCACTGTCTCTGGCCAGTGTGGCCGGACTGCAGACAACAGCTGCACCCGATTGGAGAAGCGATCTGTTGGGGGTGGCTAATGAAGATGTTGGGGTGAGGAGCCGAGGGATAGACAGTTAGGGGTAGGGCGAGGTGTGCTGTAGCTTATGGGAGCGTGCAAGGATGTGATGGGTATTGGGTAGGGTTGCTGCGTGCAGTCAGAACCTTTGGGGGGAGGGGGAGGGGAGTGGAAAAGTAGAGAAGGGGGAAAAGACCAGTGGATGCATTGGTGGAATAGAGGGCTGTGTAGTGCGGAAAAGGATAGGTAGGTGACTAGCAAAGATTGAGGCCTGGCGGTTTTTGGGGAAGAAAGCTGTATTGCAGGGAGACTTCCCACCTTGGTAATTCAGAAAAGTTAGTGGTAGGTAGGATCCAGATGTCAAGCAGTCATTGATGTGAAGCACATTGTGTTGGGGAGCAAGTTCACCAACTAGGTGGTCCAGCTGTCTCATGGCCATTTTTTGTCGGCAGCCATTTGTGGGGCAGAAAGCTTGTTAGTTGTCATACCCTCATAGAAAGAGCAAGGCACAGTGGTTGCAGCTTACTTTATATATCACGAGTACTGTCACAGGTAGCCGGTCTTTGATGGGATAGGACTGGAGTAGATAGTGGTGGGAGGAAGTATTGTACAGGTCTTGCATCTAGGTCTATTGCAGGGACATGCATTACGAGGCAAGGGGTTGAGAGCAGAGATGGAGTGTGGTTGGAAAAGGATATTGCATTGGTTCAGTGGGTGACTGAATACCATTGTGGGAGGGGTGGGAAGGATAGTGGATAGAATATTCCTCATTTCAGGGCACAACAAGAGGTAGTTGGAAATCTTGTGAAGAATGTGATGCAGCTGCTCTAGTCTTGGGTGGTACTGAGTCATGAAAGAAGTGCTTTGTGGCCAGGAGCATGGATGGTATGTTGGAAGTGGTAGGTGACTGGAGAGAACTCGCAGGAGGTCTGTTTCTATACAAGGAGGATAATTTCAGTCTGTGATGGCCTCAGTGAGACCCTTGGTATATTTGGAGAGGGATTGCTCACCACTACAGGTTTTACAACTGTAAGGGGCTAGGTGGTACAGAAGGAACTTCGTGGTATGGAGTGTGTGGGAGCTGTCGTAGTGGATGTGGTATTGGTGGGTAGGCTTGATATGGATGGAGGTAGTAATGTAACCACCCTTGAAGTGGAAATCAACATCAAAGAATGTGGCATGTTGGGATGAGGACAACCAGGTGAAGTGAGTGGGGGAAAAGGTGTCGAGGTTCTGGAGGAACATGGATAAGGTGTCCTCACCCTCACTCCAGATCATGAAGATTCTCGGTGGTTAGAAAGGATTGCTGTTGATGGCACACGAGCAGAATGGCATAGCATGCTGCCATGCTGATGTGCATTGGCGTACCACATATTTGTTTGTAGGTGATGTATTCAAAGGAGAAGTAATTGTGGATGAGTATATAGTTGCCACAGTGGGTTTGGAGTCAGTTGGGCATTGGGAAAAGTAGTCTTCAATACTGGCAATTCAGGGTGTTAGTGTAGATGGAAGTGGCATTAATAATGATGAGCAGGGTGCTGTGTGGTAAAGAAACGGGAACAGTTAAGAGTTGGTGGAGGAAATAGTTGGTATCTTTTATATTTTTCTACCTGTACGCAACCAGACTTTGCTGTGGCTCTGTCTACTTAGATGGAAAAGGAAGAAAAGATAAAGCACACATTTCTAATATGTATGGGAATTGGATTTATGTTCTAACCTCCTTATCTACCCTGTTTCTGTCCATCTCCCCCTACCCCACTCTTTGTCCATCTCCTCCTTCTTCCAAATTGTCCATTATCTCTTCCACCTTTGTTTGTCCATCTCCACCTCCTCCCCCCCCCCCCCCCCCCTCTTCTGTATCTCCTCCTGCTCCCTCCCTTTCCCCTCTCTCTGTCAGTCACTTCCTCCACCTCTTTCTGTCCACCACCTCCTTCCCAATTTCTATGTCCATTTTGCTCCACCCCTCTGTCCATCTCATCTTCTCCATTCTCTCTGACCTTGAGTTTTACTTGTTATTCCAAATTCAGAATCTGCAGTAGCATTCTAATCATAAAATAAAACTTTCCAGTTTGTTAACAGTGTTTCTCTACTGTGTGTGTGTGTGTGTGTGTGTGTGTGTGTGTGTGTGTGTGTTTTAAAAGGTATATAGTCCCTATGTGTCTGAATGTTTATTACAGTAATGTGTAAACGATTGAAGTAAATTGGAAATGTACATTTTGAGATTTTTTTATAACAATGTTTCCTAAAAACACACCCTTATTAGAATTCAGTAATAGTTACTTCTCTCAGCCTCCTCCTGTTTTGTTTGTAAGCTCTACATAGGTTGAACAACTGTCAGAAAGTCTCTGTACAGGTTTGACTTTCCTTTCATGATCATTTTGTGAGGAGTATGTGACAAAAATCCTTTCCTGCAAGTGTCAAAAGGGGATTTGTAGTCCATCTACATGGAGTTATTTGTAATAATTTATAAAGCAATCCATGCCTCCAATCTGCCTCACATGCTAGACTTGAATCAATGAACACAACTGGTGTTTTCCGTTTCATTTGGTATCGTGATTCAATTGTTGTTGTTAGTGATAAAACTTGGTCAGTGCAGCTAATCCTGGAGTCTAGTTGCTAAACAGTAAGGTTTTGAAAGATTACAGGACTAATCAAATTGTATAGAATTTGTTGAAGGAAGTTATAAATGGTGGTTGGTAGAGGAATTGGCGACAATTCTTAGGCTGGTCTGATGACTTGGCAGGTTTGAGTATTGCTATCAATTTAAGAGCTTCATCTTCTGTGGGATGGAACCAGATATCGTAACATCAGAGAATAATTCTGCCAGCCAACTTCTTGGTTAGTTCCCATAATGCAGAAGAAATTTTAGCTGCAGAGAAAGTTCTTGATAACTCTGGTTGCTCATGAATGTTATTTTTGAGTGATGTAAGGAAGATCATGATTCTCTACTTGATGTCTGAAAATTTAGTGATTCAGCATTTTTTTTTTCTGAAGTTCCATCTAGGTTGTGTAAAGAACGATACCAGTTGATAATGTTGTCTGTATGCCAAATCTTGTAATATAAATTGGGAACTTTGTAGTTTATTCTCATTGGTTGTTAAAAGCATAAATTGGGATTATACTCATGTCTCCATGCTGCTGACACAAAAGTTTCTTTATTCTTTCCGTCACACGCCAAATATAAGTTGTTGAGGTCAATAGATAGCTGGAGGATTGTGTATATTAATTACTGTTAGTTTGCTAATTTTTACTGCTGCTTTTTAGATTTCATAGAGATCAGATGCAGAACATAGCTATGCATTCTTGATTGACAATTGTACATAAGTTGGCACTCCATAAGTGTGATAGTAAATGCTCTTAATATGCCAGTGTCAGGAATTTTTGCCCCCCTGATTCATTTTATCATTATTTTCAGCATGAATTTCCTTGATAGCAATATTTTGATAAAATCTTCTATACGACTTGACACTTTGATTTACTTATGTCTTCAGTTGATTTGACAGATCTCGATAATAGTTCCCAAGTTTATAGCTGGAGAGACGTGAAAAGTGCTGTTCAGTCCATGTCTTGTAAAAACGTCATTTTAGCCAGAAGGTCTTTGAGATTATCTGACTGCCTCTGCTTCTCAGTTTTAGATATTTGCCTATAAGTGGCTGTTATTTAGCACCGCCCAGAGGAAATATGTGATTTAATGAATCTACAGAGAATACAAAAACAGTGAATATTAATATAGTTCACCAAATTTGCTTCATAGAATGGTTTTTCTAGATGGGCAAGCTCTCCATACAGCACAAATAATTTTCATGCTTAGAAAGATAACACACTTAAAAGAAATACCAGATTAGAGGAATATAACTTTGTAAAGGATGAGAGTCAGTAACACACAACATTGTTGAATCTAACATTAGAGAAGACAGAATCACCAAAGGTTCTTTAGAAAATGCACAGAAGTGGAATGGAAGTAAGAGGCAGCTGTTCATCAGTTGAACACCAATGTTGTAAATGTAATAATTTGACACAGTACTAGGTGATACAGTATTTTATGACTTACGTAAACTAAATTGTGAATGTTTTTTTAAATATTTCTACTCTTAATTCCTGCATACATTGTGCTTGTACTTTCCTGGCAGTCGTGTTTTGAGTGGCAGATATTTAATTTTTAGTAGGAAGTCATCTGCTGATTTTAGTGACCTAATAAAGCAGTGATATAGAACATGTTCAGAATGTACATTAGAGTCAAGGACATTCTGCATGACTTTATGTAGCAACTTAATTTAATTATTCTGTGGTCTTCTATGTAGGCATCACGATCAGCCAGCTTCCTACACAAATAAACACCTGCCCCATAGTGACTGGCAAATGACATGACAGATGGCACATTGGTAGTAAATGCTGGTGATTACTAATTACAACATGGTCAGTTTAAAGTGTGTGCCCTGCAATCCATACCATCTGGACCCCCCTCCATAACACCAGTTTCTCTGGCTTACTTAAGTGGGAACTATATCCCTGCATCACATTCTCCATTCCCTTGAACTGGTTCACTCTTTGCTAGTCCCTGTCCAACACCTATCATCTCCCCTGTTCCCACATGTGTTCAATTCCCCACTCCTCAAAACAGCCTGCTTCTCTCACTTTAGTTCAATTCATGGATTTACAAGTCTATAAATGTTCATTTGTGTGATTCTTTTCGGGTTCTTCCATTACACTGTTTTATACTAGGCTGAATTCTCTGGTACCTTATTCTTATTTCATTCCCTTGCTGCCCTTCTGTGTCCTAGCCCCATCTTATCTTCACCGCTCCAGTTCTCCTACCTCTTCCTTGTCTATCTCAATCACTCCAAGACCAATTATGACCCAAGGTGCAGAACATGGTCAGTGTAACTGTATATATCTGTGGACTCAGAAGAACACCATTTCATAAAGTTGACTACTGTGTCAATCCTCGTTGATAAACTATCTACTGCTCAGTACGTCTACAACTTACTGTGAGGATTATTTTTACTCATTCTGTTGTCTGGATTTTGGTCTATTAGCCAGTTCCCAGTGACAGTTGTTCAACAAGTGCAAATAATTTGTATTTCCATTATATTGACAGCATTTTTTATATTGAAAACATTTATTCCTAGCTTTTCTATGTTTTTAATTCATATTTGTTTTGTTGCTTGCTTGGCAGTTTGCGGTTCGCTATCAGAGAATGAGAGGCAAACATGTACTCTTCCCATTTGGCTTTCATTGCACTGGCATGCCCATCAAGGCGTGTGCAGATAAACTGAAAAGAGAGATGGAGGAATTTGGCTATCCTCCAAATTTCCCCTCTGATGATATATCTCCGATGGTCAAAGCAGCTGAACTTGAAGATAATGTTCTGAAAGATAAAAGCAAAGGCAAAAAGGTAAAATTTGAGTTTTTTATATCTGCTAAATATTGCCTCCATAGCAGAATGGAGTTTCAGATAATATTCTGTCTGATTAATGTAAAATGTGTAGAGCATAAACCCACTTCAAATATATTACAAAATTAATCAAATTAGAAAGAATGTTTGCTGATGACTTCCTTTTCATTTGTACATAAATTAGAAAAGCACAGTATCTGATTCTGTTAACAAAATGTTGTTCACCAAACTGATCATAATACCGTAAGAGCTTCAGAAACACCAAATCTAAAATGGTTTCTCCTAAACCACCGAAAGGACTTTTTTGCCAGTTCTCTTTCTCTCTCTCTCTCTCTCTCTCTCTCTCTCTCTCTCTCTCTCTCTCTCTCTCTCTCTCATAAATCCCATTTTTTTGGAGTTTCCATATTAGATGGCTCTCACTCAAAATTGGACAATACATTTTTTCTATTATAGGGTACCACCCGTGTCACGTGATAACTTACCCTAAGATGCTAGGGAAAATCATGTACAGCATCTGTCTGTGATTCATGTAAACTTTGTCCTTTTTGTTTTTTCTATTTCAACTGTTGGTGTGTTGCTTTTATAAAGCGAGTTTCTCTGTAAAAGTGAATAGAATGAGGAAGAAATAATATTTCATCCCTCATTTTTATACTGGGTGAGCACTACTTGAAAATACTCATGTCTTTCTAAATGCATAGAGACAAAAGAAGAAAATAAATTTCCTCTACCTTCTCTCTTCATTTCTCTCTTCATTTCTTTCTTCATTTAATACACTTATTTGTGTATATTAAATTTCTTACTGTAATTATATGTTCAAGTTTTTGATGTATTTATTACTTATAAGTTTTTATATTATTTATTTTCTCTTTCATCTCATTTTTTTCTTCCTAACCCTTCTTCTTTGTTCACCTCCTCCACCCATCCTTGTTTTAATTGTATCTGTAGTGCTAGCCACATCCCCTCAAATAAGTGGTCATCCTTCCAAGGCCACCAATTGGCCATCCTAACTGCTCTTCATCCTCCTTATCTTTCCTGATCCTCTGCATATCATCATCTGTTCAGATATTACTACTGCCACAGTGTGTGTGTGTGTGTGTGTGTGTGTGTGTGAGAGAGAGAGAGAGAGAGAGAGAGAGAGAGAGAGAGAGAGAGAGAGAGAGAGAAGGAAACCCATACCTTCAAATAAGTAATTTGTTACACTGTCTGCCTATTTCAGAGCAAAGCCACTGCAAAAGCAGGTGCTGCAAAGTATCAGTGGCAAATTATGCAGAGTCTGGGACTTGATGATGAGGAAATTAAGAAATTTGCTAATCCGCTATACTGGCTTGATTACTTTCCACCACTAGCTGTTGTTGACTTGAAAACTATTGGCCTCCATGTAAGTGCTTTTTATGATTTCTTAATTAAATGATATTGTAATCTTCAATCACATATAATTTAAATATAATTACATCACACACAGTTTATGCTCTGGGTAATTTTTGCATTCCTGTTAGTGGCTGCTATTATTGTCTTTGAGTCAATTTTATTTATACATGTCCATAGTTACCATTATAACTTTGAAACAGTAAAAACAAAATTGAAAAGTGGCTTACTTTGTATGCTGAAAAAAAGGGATTCTTCTTCTTGTTGTAGTATTGACCTGTGCTTGTATCCAATAATTATTTAATTATTTCACTCCAAAAGTAACTAAAAAGTAAAAAGTGTATCTTGAGTGAGTGAATTCAAGCGATGTAACTGTTGAGAGAGAGAGAGAGAGAGAGAGAGAGAGAGAGAGAGAGAGAGAGAGAGAGAGAGTGTGTGTGTGTGTGTGTGTGTGTGTGTGTGTGTGTGTGTGTGTGTGACCAATCACTGCTATAAACTGATAGATAAGAAATCTGTCTTCTGTATTCTCAGTTATAAATGAGATAGGAGAAACCTGAGGCAATTGTTGTACATGAGGAGCACATGATTATTAAATAAATGCTCAGATCATCTAAATTGAAAGTGGAGATACTGCTGTTTACAGTTTCAAAGACATTTAATTTAAGTGCATTTATAACTGTACCAATATTAACATATCTGTACTTAATAGTCCGCAGCACATGGTCCAGTGATCAGCATTGTTGCCTCTAGATCGCAGGATCGTGGATTAGATTCTTGGCTGGGTCTGAGACTTTCTTTGCTCCATGAGTGGGTGTTTGTATTATCCTAATCATTTTATCTCACCTTCACCGGCATGTAAGTTGCCAAAGTGGCGTCAGACTTCCACCAGGCAGCCAAAGTACCCCAGATGGGGTCTCCCAGCCACTGATGCCATGTAATCATTTCATTTACCCAATAGATAACACATGTTAGTGGGGAAATAAAATTCAATAATCTACTGTAGCAATGCTAAATTTTAGGTCTTGCAAAATTATCAGTACATTATTGAAAGTACTAGTTTAGTATAGCTAAAGTGTTAACTAAAGCATTAGTTGAATATAATCTAACTGATATGTTACTAAGATTTATGTCAATTGTGTAATGACTGTGAACTAAAGCAGCATCTATTTGCGAGGTAGTCATTTGTGTCTATCGTACAATCTCCATTAATTGGCACTTAATAACAAATACTACTATAACAAATCACATAAACATGATCTCTAGTAAATAATTTTCATTTTCTGTTGTAAGAAAATTTCATTGCACAAAATATTTACTTTTAATGGTCACATCAATAGGTGGAGTGTTTATCACTCCTGCTACACAATATGTGTGCCAACTTTTACCTTAAAAGTATCATGTGATCTCCATTCTTGAAGTTATATGCTGTAGTGGACCTGCTATGCAGTGCCACTAGACTGTGACGTGTGATTTTTGTGGTGTGTAGATGCTAAAAGAGCCCCCCAATCTATTCAAACTACTAAAATGACTTAATCAGTTTTTTAATAACACTTCTGTATCATGAGTTGTGATTGGAAAGTTTTAAGAATGGATCCGCTACTGCTTACCGGTTTGACAGGCAGGTACACGGAGGGTGGAGAGTGAGTCATTGCCGTGTCCTTGAACGCCCTCTGACAGGAAACTGTGTTTCCTTTATTCAGTTCATTGTGGCAGCTGGTTGAGTGGGTGTCTGTTAGGCTTGTTGCTGAATTTTGTCTGCGTGAAAATGGACGTAAAACGTAGCAACGAGTTTGTGTGAAATTTTCTTTTAAAACCGGGAAATCAACTTCTGAGACTTGCAAACTATTAAAAACAGCTTTTGGAGATAATTGTATGAGCCAGTCACATGTTCTTGTTTGGTTCAACAGATTTAAAAATGGCCATAAATCATTTGAAACCGAGTGAGGTGGCGCAGTGGTTAGCACACCGGACTCTCATTCGGAAGGATGACTGTTCAATCCCGCGTCCGGCCATCTTGATTTAGGTTTTCCGTGATTTCCCTAAATCACTCCAGGCAAATACCAGGATGGTTCCTTCGAAGGCTGACTTCCTTCCTCATCCTTCCCTAATCCTATGAGACCAATAATCTAGCTGTTTGGTCTCTTCCCCCAAACAACCGACCAACCAATCATTTGAAGATGAACCATGGTCCAGCCATCCTTCCACTTCAAAAACAAGTGAAAATGTTGTGAAAGTTCATGACTTAGTGCGCTCTGATCGTAGACTTAAAATCAAGCAGATTACTGATGAGCTTAATTTAAGTTTCTTTGCAGTTCAGTCAATTTCAACTGAAGATCTAACATCCATCGAGTGTCCGCAAAATTCATTCCAAAAGTGTTGTCAAGTGAACAGAGACAATACCAACTTGAAGTGTGCCAGGAACTGATTAATAGGACTAAAAATGAGCCTTATTTGTTGAATAGGGTAATTACAGGTGACGAATCATGGGTATATGGATATGATCCTGAAACCAAAGTGCAGTCTTTGCAGTGGAAGACTCCAGGATCACCACTACCAGAAAGAAGGACGGCAAAGTCAGCCGAAGGTGAAGACAATGTTGGTGATTTTTTTTTTTTCCGTTCTACCTGTATTGTGCATCACGAATTTACCCCTGGAGATCAGACAATTAGCCAGGAATACTACAATGTGTCCTTGAGCGTTTGCGCGAAAAGGTGCGGAAGAAAAGGCCTGCATTGTGGAAAGACAGGAGTTGGGTGCTACACCATGACAATGCTCCGGCTCATTGTGCCTTCTCCATCATTGAATTTTTGAACAAATTCAAAATTCCTGTGCTTCCACAACCACCACATTCCCCTGATTTGGCCCCTGTGGACTTGTAAATGTTTCTTAAACTGAAATTTTCACGGAAAGGGAAGCGATTTGACTCGATTGAAGACATCCAGGTAAATACAGAGAGGGTCCTTAACACACTTCAGGAAAAAATTTCCAGGAATGTTCCCAAAAGTGGAAACATCGTTGGAGTTGGTGTGTTCAGTCAGAAGGGGACTATTTTGAAGGAGATGCATCACAGCAGCATGTAAGTACCACCATTGTACAATTTACAAGCCCAATCTTAAAACTTTCCAATCACACCTCGTATAATCACAATGTTTCCACTGTACAATTTCACTTATAATTGCAGGTGATACAGATGCTATTAACTTGCAGTACTGCTGTACTCATTTGACATTAGAGAATAACCACTCCTACCTATAATCTTGAACTGGTCTAGTATTGACATTATCACATGCACCTTTTGCTTCGTGGCTTCTGAGGCACTGCCAAGCAGTGACAGCAAAGCGTAAGCGGGCCTCCGTAGCAAGTGGAGATGTTCACTGTCACGCCTTGTCAATGTTCTGAACTGATGCCTTTTGCACCAAATCTTGCACGTATGGCAAACCAGAGTGACCACAGTGAGATGTTCCACACTTAATGATTTCTACCCATTTCCAGGTTTACGAACATCTTTCGTTACCCTAAGTGGTTAGAAGTGAAACATGTTACTCCACAGAATTGACATGTTACATCATAGAGTTAGTACTTTAACAAGCATCATTTAGGGTTAGACCAGAAAATTGGATTACAATCAAGCCTTCTAAATCATCAAGAAGATCCAGGAGGAGAAGAAAGTCCGATAGCTTCAATCTAGCTGTCTCTGTGGCTTTCATGCCTATGAGGCTGACAAAAGCATTCAGACAACCCATGAAGTTCAGCAGAGGCAGTCAGATGTTTCAGGATGAAGGATGAGATCTAAGTCTAGCAGGGAAAGTTTTAAGACGACCAAGAAAGTCTTAGTTCTGGGTAGTAGTCATGGGAGGGGAATGTCAGAGTTAGCTCAGAACTAACCAGATAATTAGATTTTTTGTAAGTGTTCTTTGTAACAAGTTAATACAGGGTTTGTGAAATTGCCCAGGAAGGGACATTCACTCATAGATGGGACTGATACATTGCTACTCATTTGGTTGCATTATATATGGCATGGACTGCATCTGAATGCTTCTGGTAAGTGCCACTTGCACAGCTAATTGCCAAAAGCATCATGTATGATTAAAACAGTATCCATTCCCAGTCACCTTATTTCCAGTGCATACCTTCAGCCTCTCACAGGCTAAAGTTGTCCAAAAGACAGAGCCACAAAATGATGTTACAGTTGAAACAGCTGCCAGCAAAACAAAACTTACAGCTTGGACAAAGGCATGGATACTAATGAAACTGCATTTAGCATCTTCCATTAACACATCAGGAGTGTCATTAACAGAAAGGATGAACTTCTCATACAGAAAAATGAATGCATAGAGGGAATGCCAGCAGATGTGTTCTGTGAACAATGAAAAAATACAAGGCACTAGTGTAATATTTTACAATATTTATTATTTTATGAACTGTTTTTTGGCCGTTACCCTATCACGAATGTGTGGTTGCGCAATTTTTGTGCGAACCAAGTTTTTAAACTAGGGTGTCACAGTTGGTTCTGAAATGTGACCAGTGTTAATATTTGATTTATGACTAAAATGAGAGGTACAGCTATTTAGCTAAGATAAAATATGTGACACATTTAATAATGATTTACATGACGAATTACAGCAATCGTTCCGAGGATAAAGATGAATTGAATAATATGTTGTAAACTTGGTGGCTTGTTTCAAAGAATTGACTGAACAAAATAAGCTTATCTTTAACAAAGCCAGTGTTGCAAACACTACGAGTAAGACTAAATGGGCAATTGAAATAGCTGTAGTTACCTTTTTTGACAAGGTAACCGGAACTTCTCAGCACAGTTGTGGTAATTTGTGATGTAGTTCTTTAATGAATCTGTCACATATATAATCCAAGCTAAATACTTTTACATAAATAATTCCTCTTGTTTAGTCCTAAATCAAACATTAATAGTTGGCAACTATGGAAACCAACTGAGATACTCCATAGGTTCACTAGCTTAAAATCTTTGAGTCCACAAATATTTCACAGCCAGACACACTTAATTTCTTATCTGATGAAGTCATAACAGCTAGAAACTGATGAGTAAAATAATAAATATTGTAGAATATTACACCAGTGTTGAGTGGTGTGTAGCGAGGGGTGCTTTACCAGATCAGGTCTCAGTTGGCACCTCCAGGACATTGATGTTCTGACCCTAAAGAGGAAGTGAATAAGGTGGTTTTGGCTGCTCAGGTTGAAGTACCAGAAGCACTGTCGGCTTCACTGGCAAGGAAAAAAGATCACACATAGATGATGGAAGGACCGAATGCCTGTTGTCCTTGGCAGGATGCTGTAGGTCATGGTGCAGAGGCGATCACTCCTGCAGTAGCACCTCAGATGGTGGGGACAACTGCCGGGATTCCCCAGACCCAACCAGGGGGTCAGCTTAGTGCACTGACACTGGAGCGCCCAAACAAAAAGTTGTTGCTTCTTCAAGTGGAGCAGGCAGTGGTAGTAATAGATCCAGCAGCATCCCATAGGGATGTCCATGCAGCAGCTTTACCAGACTGCAGCCATTAGTGGGCATTGCTTTGCAAGGAGCTATGAAAGTATTGAGATCTGATTATGATGTGGCTGCCTTCAGTAGCCTTTGACATTTGGGTCATAAAGCTGTGGACAGAATGTTCCGCCAAACTGTTGGAGGCAGGATTGAACACAGGACTCATGATTTGTCCAATGCCATCATGGGCATAAGAAGAATCATGAAAAGGCAACCACTGTAAACTGTGGCTCATTAGCAGCAGCAACAGCAGAAGCTGTCGTTGTTGTCTGCTACAACCTCATGACATATGGAGAATGGAAAAAAGAATAAACATGGATGAGGTATGCAGTTCCAAAGAATGGTCTGACTAAATTGTACATGCTGGTGTTCCCATGGCTGAGTGGAATGTGGCAAAGAGAAATAAGACTGCTGCTGTGCCTGATGGGTCAAACAACAGCACACTACTTGTGTGATGTCATTGTCCGTTTGCAATCAATACACATAACCGCAAGTAAACTGTTTCATGTTACTCTCCCAGTGAGATTAATGGAGGAGCCACAGCACCATAGCTACGGAGCCACAGACACCTGTGCCTGACAATTGGCCTCCTGCTTCATGATCAGAACACCTTAGCAAATCTGGAGCCGGTGGCATCATACAAAAAAACTTGAGGCCTAGTGATACTGAGGCTTACAATTTGGCCATCTGTCCTACGCAGACACACAGAAAAACACACTTCAGTAGAGGGTCCTGCTGGAAGCTACTGGATCATTCCTAGAAGTTACTGAGAAGTTCTCCAAAGACTCTTCAGCCTGGGAGTCTGAAAACAGTTTCATATCAAGTTTAAAGCCTGGAGTTATAGAGAGTCTGTCATGGAATGTTGATGGGGAAACTCAATAATGTATGAAGTACTTGTAACTGAATGAGTACAATGTTCTTTATGGCAGTTTTGCCTTGGGCCTATCAAAGTCACTGTAAAATATATGAAACTTACTTCCATGAAGGAAAATATGGAACTGATTCACTCCAGAAGTGATGGCCAGCAGTTCCTCTTCTGTTTCCCAATAATATTCTTGAAGTTTGTTTAGGATTTTGGAAACATGCAACCAGCTATTCAGAACTATCAGGGAAAGAATGGTCCTGATGCTATGTTGAGATGCATCTGTTGCCAAAACCAGTGGTGACTTATGAGCAGGTTTTCAAAGTTTGAAACACCTGCTGACAGATTTGGAAACTGGCATGTTTTTGATTGTTTTGATGTAATCCTGTGAGCTATAACCCCTCTTTACTAAGGATGATCCTAGGTAAGTGACAAAGTTGCAACAGTAAACATTTAGAAAAGTTACAGTTACATTTGGGAACACCTGCTATCAGCTGTTCTAAAAGCCGTTGGAAAATTGCAGGTGCACTTGCCACCCCAAACAGCAGCCTATTATACTGGTAAAGACTTAAAGGTGTATTTAATACAAAGATGTTCTGTGACTCTTCAGCCAGCAGAAGCCAGAAATAAGACTTCACCAGGTCAGTGTTTGAAAAAAAATGGCAACCAGTTAATGTGGAAAGAGAGTTCATTGTGCGGATATGAATCTATTTCTGCTTCGGCATTTACAATAATTTTAAAGTAACCATATGCGCTTAGGGTGTCACCAGGCTTATTTATGACCACTGAGGGAGAGACCATTGACTGAAACATATAGGCAAAAGCACTTGCTGTTGTTCCAACCTGTCTCATTCCTATTTCACTTCATTCTGAAGATCATCAGAATCTGGTACTTTATAAACACATCACTGCAGAAGATTTTAAATAATGTATGCCTGAAAATTCAAGGATGTCTGTAGACCAGGTTCAAATAATGGTGCAGATTGGTAACATAAAGTTTCAGTTTCTTCACAAGGCACTGAAGGCTGGAAAACCAAAGCCAAATAGCCATCAAGCCCAAAAATAATTTCTGGAGATTGATCGGTACCCACAAGAAAAGGCAGTGTCCTGACCACTTGTTTATACTTCCAGAGAGGCTCATTTAGCTTAACAATGAACCTCATGACGCCCATAAGCTCAAAATTTGGATTGAAAGTGTTCAGAGGCAGAGTGTGAAAACTAAAGTATTTTGGTTGATTGATCATAGTGATATGTGTACCTGCATCAAATAAGAATGTAAGTTACATTCCTGATTTACGTGTGTAACACTACTTTTTGTGGAACCACTGAACATGACTTCCCGTAATGTTATTGAACTGGATTGTAGAAAGACAGCGGCCAGACAGCTATCTGACTCTGCATACTTCCACTGTGTCCCTTATGAAAACACTGTTGGGATTCAGCATCATAATGAAGGCAGTTTCAATGCGGCTGTAAAGTCAAACAAATCAGAATAAGTAGGCAAAAACCGAAAACATCGTGTGTGACATCCCTCATCCACATGAGGTGGAGTAGAACAGGGCTGTCATGCCACCATTGAATAATGAGATATTTTTACCATAGTAGGATTGGACGGAAATTGTGAAGCATTTTGTTAGTCCTTGCCAGGACAATAGTAGACACTTCAAAGTCAGTGAAAATGTTTGCTGGGCAGCTTGAGAAATTACAAAAGCAGAAGTCAGTCACAAATCCTCTGCTATCAATTGATCTGACTGCCACAGTCTGTGCACGTATGTCTCTATCAGGGGAAATATGAATTACATCTCTGATTAAACTTTCTGTGTGTAGTGGGCCACAAGAACATGTAAATTTACACTTAGTTCTCAGTCTTTGAAGGTTTGTGATCCATTAAGTGTAACTTCCTGAGTCTGACATACAGTGCTGCAAAAGTTCTAATTAAACTATAAAAAAAAATGTTCTGTCAGCAATGCCCTGACTGCAGGGCCAATCTCAGCATGAGGAAACAGAAATTAGGGTAAAAAAAAAATCTGCTGCTGTTATGAGTCACTAATTGTCACTTTTTTGGTAAACTTTCAAGTCGTCCTATGTATTGTTAAACGACTGGAAAGTTGAAATAGTCTGCAGAGGTTGCGGCTTCAGGGTGAGCCGAGCTAGTGAAATCTTTCACCAAATCATGATGCTGATCAAGCTGCTGTTGTCACTATTCAAAAAATTTCATGTCTGTGGGGGAGCCATGCTATCCAATTGAATTGGGCCAGTTTTGGCACAAGTTTTGTAGTCCCCAATAAAGATTACAAAACTCATTTACTGAACAATGGAAAATTCAGGATGGAGTAATGACAATATTATGGAAAGCGCAGACTGCTAATCACCATATGAAGATGTTGAGTTGCGGACGAGCTCAACAAAAAGGCTGCTAAAATAGAAAACAAAAACACACACACACACACACACACACACACACACACACACACACACACAAGACCACTGTGTCGGGGCACTGTTGCCGGACCATGTGTAGCAACTGTGCCTGATGGGAAAGCAGTCTCTCTCTCTCTCTCTCTCTCTCTCTCTGTGTGTGTGTGTGTGTGTGTGTGTGTGTGTGTGTGTGTGTGTGTGTGTGTGTGTGTGTTTTCTACTTTAGAAGCAGGCCGTGTGGCCAAGAGCTCAAATGTACAACTGTCTTTTTGTTGTGCCTGTGTGCAACTCCTCATCCCCTTACATTTACTAGCACTTTGTTGAGTGTGCTGAAACACACACTAAATGACCCATAGTTTACAAGAGTTCCAGACCCTGGAAATTTCCAGGACTACAAATGACATAATCAGAACTAACACAAACTGAATTACAGTGCTGGAAAGTGTGTGAGGCTTAAATCATCACGTGGCCATATGGTATCACACTCAGCTGAAGTAGAACTTAACAGTGGTAGGTAGACCATCACTATACTTAGATTCCAAATAGGACCATTAGTAACAAGATCAGTCTAAAAGAATAACTAGTGTAGTGTCCTATACAGCATATGATGCTGTTCACACCCATTCTGTTCTACCTCTCATAGAGAATTGCAACTGTAATCATTTACATGACTGCTAATACTGTGTGTGTGTGTGTGTGTGTGTGTGTGTGTGTGTGTGTGTGTGTGTGTACAAAATTACATTGACATCTGACCGTCTCTTCTGGCTGCTTCACTCTTTTGTCAGGCAGTGTAGATGGATTCATGGACATGCAGCGTCAATGATGGGGCTAAAATAGGAACTAAGATGCCGTCATGGGTATGCCATTTATCATACAATGAGCTTGAAGATTCTTAAATTACTTGAACATTAATCAGTATTTTTTACTCTCCCTGGTAAACTTGGACAACATAATGAAATATTTGCTCAGCACCTACATGTATCAGAATCAAAATTTTATGGTCTCATTATGTCATTATAGATAATGTAACTGAGATACATAAAATGCATCAAAAGAAATCTAAAGGTAATCTTTATTTACAAAAATTAGTACAAAGTTATTTCATTACTCTAAAAAAGAAAACTTCATCACTCATTTAAAAATTCCATGAGTGAATACCAACAGTAGGATGTAGGATGGTATGTAATTTTATCTTCAGTAAACCTAGTTCCATACTGAATGTTTTTTCACTTTTAATTTATTAAGAATTTTAGTAACCTTGTATTGAGGAGTCAGAGCTGAGTGTTGGTATGTGAGATAGTAACATGAAATTATTTTTGTTTCGTGTATAATACATATTTTGGAAATGATTTTCAATAATTAATTTTGGGTTGGTACAGATAAACAATTCAGAAATACAGGGTGATTCAAAAAGAATACCACAACTTTAGGAATTGAAAACTCTGCAACGACATAAGGCAGAGCTAAGCACTATCTATCAGCGAATTAACGGAGCTATAAAGTTTCATTTAGTTGTACATTTGTTCGCTTGAGGCGCTGTTGACTAGGCGTCAGCGTCAGTTGATGCTAAGATGGCGACCGCTCAACAGAAAGCTTTTTGTCTTATTGAGTACGACAGAAGTGAATCGACGACAGTTGTTCAGTGTGCATTTCGAACGAAGTATGGTGTTAAACCTGCTTATAGGTGGTGTATTAAACGTTGGTATAAACAGTTTACAGAGAATGGGTGTTTGTGCAAAGGGAAAAGTTCTGGACGGTCGAGAACGAGTGATGAAAATGTAGCACGCATCCAGCAAGCATTTGTTCGCAGCCCAGGAAAATCGACTCGCAGAGCTAGCGGAGAGCTGCAAATTCCACAATCAACTGTATGGAGAGTCCACATTGGCACTTATCTGTCCGTAACTACCTGAACGTCAACTATCCGAGGCGATGGATCGGTCGCCAGGCAGCCCGTGACAGAGCACTTCATCACTGGCCTCCAAGAAGCCCTGATCTTACCCCCTGCGATTTTTTCTTATGGGGGTATGTTAAGGATATGGTGTTTCGGCCACCTCTCCCAGCCACCATTGATGATTTGAAATGAGAAATAACAGCAGCTATCCAAACTGTTACGCCTGATATGCTGCAGAGAGTGTGGAACGAGTTGGAGTATCGGGTTGATATTGCTCGAGTGTCTGGAGGGGGCCATATTGAACATCTCTGAACTTGTTTTTGAGTTAAAAAAACCTTTTTAAATACTCTTTGTAATGATGTATAACAGATGGTTATATTATGTTTCTTTCATTAAATACACATTTTTAAAGTTGTGGTATTCTTTTTGAATCACCCTGTATATATACATGGAATAGTTAAAATTTTTAGATCCCCGAATAAAGGTCTGCATAAATCTCTAGGCTTAATATTGCACGCATTTATAGTATTTGCATTTCCATGAAAGATTATGCTATATATCTAAAAACAAAGAAGATGTGACTTACCAAACGAAAGTGCTGGCAGGTTGATAGACACACACACACACACACACACACACACACACACGAAGTTCTAGCTTTCGCAAGCAATGGTTGCTTCATCAGGAAAGAGGGAAGGAGAGGGAAAGACGAAAGGATGTGGGTTTTAAGGGAGAGGGTAAGGAGTCATTCCAATCCCGGGAGCGGAAAGACTTACCTTTGGGGGTCTGCTTGTGTCTGTGTATGTGCGGATGGATATGTGTATGTATGCGAGTGTATACCTGTCCTTTTTTCCCCCAAAGGTAAGTCTTTCCGCTCCCGGGATTGGAATGACTCCTTACCCTCTCCCTTAAAACCCACATCCTTTCGTCTTTCCCTCTCCTTCCCTCTTTCCTGATGAAGCAACCATTGGTTGCGAAAGCTAGAATTTTGTGTGTGTGTGTGTGTGTGTGTGTGTGTGTGTGTATCAACCCTCCAGCACTTTCGTTTGGTAAGTCACATCTTCTTTGTTTTTAGATATATTTTTCCCACGTGGAATGTTTCCCTCTATTATATACAAAAGATTATTCTATATTGTACAAGAGACTCGAAATAGCTGTAGTAAACAATTTTCCTAGTGTCCCTATTACTTGTGTAGGAGAATTTTGTCACTACAAATGCAAGTCTCTTTAGTTTGTTTCCCAAATAACTTATA
This sequence comes from Schistocerca americana, assembly GCF_021461395.2. NCBI lineage: Eukaryota > Metazoa > Arthropoda > Insecta > Orthoptera > Acrididae > Schistocerca > Schistocerca americana. The sequence continues at coordinate 250,023,595 of NC_060125.1, read as the reverse complement.
CGAGAAGACCAGGATAATTTTTTTTCAGTAAACATCCCCAGGTTACTTACTGCTTATATTTACTAAGTTATATTCTTTATCATTTGCCTACATTCATGAAAAAACAAAGACCCTCAGTTCCTGCTCGTGTAGAGGACAATTAAAGTATATTTTAGTCATCGTCTTCAGTCGGAAGACTGGTTTAATGCAGCTCTCTACACTAATAAACTTGAAAAGAAATGACACTGCCCAAGATACAGATGCAGCATACAACTGTCAGACACATTCATCTCCTCACCCCTCCTCTTCCTTACCTCCTCCACCTTGACCACCACCACCACCACTACCACAATATGCCTAGTCTCTCTCTGAAGGTACAATTCATTATATAAGGTCAGCCTTTCATATATGGCCACCACGCTGCTGCCAGTAAATGTATGTTCATCTACTTTTTGTAAGCAGACATTCTCTTTGTGATTTACAGGTTGATTGGCGACGCTCATTTATCACAACAGATGCCAACCCATTTTACGACCAGTTTGTGCGATGGCAGTTTCTACGGCTTCATGCTCTTGATAAAGTAAAGTTTGGAAAGCGTTACACAATCTACTCTCCATTTGATCGGCAACCTTGCATGGATCATGACAGGAGCACTGGAGAAGGGGTTGGTCCAATGGAATACACTGTGGTTAAGATGAAGCTTCAGGAGCCATACCCTGAGAAGCTGAAGTAAATATTAAACTTATGTCATGAATTATTGTTCGAATTGGTGTCTTTTTTGGAACATTAAATTTAATTTTGTGTATAATGCTTGATGCTAATGACCCTACACTCAAACTACTTTACCACACTGATACAGTCTTCCTTTACACAAATCAGAAAAAGGACAAGCTGTTTATAAGAATGAAAAAGCAGATTTTTTGCGGTGTTAATTAAGATTCCTATCTTGTGCTGACATAGTAAGTAATTAGAGTATTACAGAAATTTATGCAGGGGGCAAGGGCAAGGTAGAGGGGGCCGTTCTAAAATTGCCATTTTTTTGTATAAATTATACAATAATTGCTAAAGACATAGTATTGCCCCACTGCTATTAACCACGTAATGCTACAACTGGCATAACATCCTTTCAGAAGCATGTGGGGGGGACAGGAAGCAAAGATAATATACAAGAAAGCAATTTATTTGCCATTGATTGGTTTTTGATGTACTTGTAATACATAGCAATGCTCTTTCAGATGTCCAGCTGAGATGATAATTTAGTTATTATGTACAAAGTCTTGAATAGTTACATAGCTGTTTTTTCCAGGTGTTGAAAGCTTTACATACATTGTACTATATCACACACTGTTTTTGTAAATCTAAGTAGCCATTCCAACTTTCCTAAATTGTATTTTAATTAAAGTTCAGTCTTGATCACAACATTTATGTCTCAATAACATAGGTAACTGGTTTCGGTTATGTTTATATAACCATCTTCAGACCCATGCCTTCCTTGGAGGATGGTAGGCGGAGCTTCAGCTGCTACGAAGTCAACTGATCCTATAATACTCTATTGATCACTGTTTCCAAAAATGTTTACCAAAAATTATCTAAATTGGTAGATCTTGAAAAAGGTGTACTTAATGTAAACAAAAATTAACCTTAAAATTGTAAAATCCAGGCTCCACTGGGGCATCCGAATTAATTTTCAGTGTCGTGGTGGGGTTGTACTTTCTTTCCTGTTCTGTTGTAAACAAATAGAGAAGTACTTCAGTTCACTTTGACATTTGACAGTTATTTGTGTGCTCCTGTTTTGGATGCATAATTTGAGTGATATAAGTGATATAACAGCAGGGGAGGAGGCAGGGGGGGGGGGGGGGGGGTATGGCAGAACAAAAATAAATTTGCAGAGAACAAATAACATGTATTAATTCAGTAAACAAGAATATTCACAGTGGAAAATGAAGAGAAGGGAGGGTGGAAAATCAAGGTTGTAGTTAAAATTTTCAGTAAGAAATCGAAATTAAAAGTGTCTGTCATAAATAACACATTTAGTGAACTATGAAAAGCAGCAGGTTGTGGAGTATTTGTGAGGAAAACTGAGTAAAGCCTTTTCTCCATGTTACTAGAGAAGTTATCAGAATGAAGATTTATAGATAGAGGAATTCTCCGGCAGCTGTTGGTACAGAATTCAAAGTGAGTACAGGACAATGCATGATAATGAAAAAGAGATTGGGCTTTCAGTTACAGTCTAGAACAAAACTATATTAGCAACTTACTGTGGCATTTCATGTAAAACTAATTGCATTTCAGCATCATGTAGCCAGTCATATGGGTAGGATATTTTATATTAATGACAATTCAGGATTTGAATCAGACATATTTATAGAAAAATATTGCTGTTAGTAGATAAATATGCTCTGTGACATGGTATTTATAGTGCAAGAATTTCTCTGATGTATGGGTCAGTTTTAATCTCTGTACGTTCTCTGTACAAAGCTCAAAGTATAGTGCTGCCTGCATATTCCACTGCCTCCTCCCTCTCCCAACTCAGACCTTCAGGCTGTCAATTAAAAACTTTAGGAAACAGTACTTTTTGGAAAGTAAACCTATTTTTGCTATTAGCGCTTCAGCCCCTCCCCCCAAACCCACCCACCAGGAATTTTCTTTTGGAGAATAGGTCCTCTGGTCAAGAGTCAGATCATAGAATGGGCCTTCCAAATCTGAGGAGAGAGGCTATTAATTATAAGGATAGTTCTACGAGTGGATTTCTCTGAAAAGGCAAAAATGAAAATAAGGAGCTCTCCTAGTGTATTTGAAGCATGTGATTGATAAATTCACTTTCCAGCTGTTAGAATTTGGTAGGCTTGGTTTCTTTTCTGTAAAGCAACTATTATATCCAGATATAAATTGAATAGGAACTTGTAATTGATTTCAGTGAACATGTTCACTGGAAAATACTATCTGTCAAACATATCACAATCCTCTCTACTTTTGTGTTCCATGCTTATTCTTATTGCATTTAATAGGAGTAATTTTAAAACTTGCATAAATTATTATTTATAAGAAATGTTCTATATATATTCTTTGGTTACATTTACAAGATCCTTGACTGGACGACCAGTTTTTCTTGTTGCTGCTACTCTTCGTCCAGAAACAATGTATGCGCAGACAAACTGTTGGATGAAGCCTGATATGCGGTACATAGCTTTTGCTGCTGCAAAAGATGAAGTATTCATTTGCACTGCCAGAGCAGCAAGAAATATGTCTTATCAAGGTCTTACAGCACAAAGTGAGCGTGTAGATATTCTTGCAGAGCTTACTGGTCAGGTAAGTGCAAAGAAAATTACCAAAGTTTAAATGAAATTAATCATTTATTTAAAAAAAGACTTGAAAATGTGTGTGTGTGTGTGTGTGTGTGTGTGTGTATTTGAAATGCATTGTTGGGACCATCTAATCAGGAATTCAGATTCAATGTTTTTAAACTTACCGTTGTGAAAAAATGAAAAGTTTTAAGCGGTCTTCCCCAACTTTTAATTGATTAAGTAGGAAGATAGATAGTTTGCCACTGAAAATACACATGTTTGCATGGAGTACCTCACAAGCTCTATCCCTCACCTTGCTCCTAATCTTCATTGCAGATAGGCAGACAACAAGAAATTAACTTTACAAAAAAGTAGTATAAGTTTCCTCATAAGCAGAAAACACAAAAAATAACTCTTTAAAGGTGAAAGACGACCTCATAGAATGTGTATTGCACACAAAATTTCAAGGGATGCATGTTGACGCACAACTAAAATGTACTGAGTGTGTTACTGGTACCGCCATCGGGAAACGAATAGCTTCAGCATGCTTTGCAGAGAGAATAATAAATTCTGTGTATAGTAGCTCTTGCACCAGAACAACATATTTTGCATATACTGTATTCATTCTGTGACGAGTTATGGGATAATGTTTTGGGGAACAAATGAACAGAACAGACAAACAATCTTAAAGCTGCAGAAAAGGGATGTGGGAATTATGACAAGCAGCAAGAGAACTCACTGCACTGAGTTGTTTATATCTATGGCAATCTTGACTGTTCCATGCGAGTACATTTTGCAAACACATTAAAAAAGATGTTGATCAGTACCCAAAGAACAGGTCTCTGCACGAACATGGAACAGGTCCAGCCACAACGTACATCTCAATTTAAAAAAAAAAAAATCCAAAATAGTATGCTCAATAATGCAATTAAATTATACAATAAACTACCACAAGAAATCAAAGACAAAAGTTAAATACATGCCTTCAGGAACATAAAAAAAATATTATTTAAAATGAGGTGTAAATTTTGTCGACAATTGTGCTAATGATTAATTACTGCAATTAAGAGGCATTTTACAATATATTCAATAGAACAGTCAAATACAATGTCCAATGGTTTAGTCAGCAAGACAGGACATGTATGTATCTATTTATGTGTGTAATTGTGTATGTTTATGTATCTGTGTGTCTGTGTTTTATGCATTTATGTTTTGACAACATCCATACAACCTACATTGTCTATGGAGGGATAAATAAAATAAAACTTTACGTTCATGAAGTTGCAATCAACATTGCTTGAGTGTGACACAGGACGTTCATTATTACAAACTGAATATTCTGCCTGGGATTAAAAATCTGTGGCTTCTTTGGAAGTGGCATATCTTTTAAGGTCATAACTGTTAGTTGAACGTGCAAATAAATCTCTCTTAACTTCTGTGAATAACACAGTTTTTGTTTTCTTCCTTTTTTACTTCCATTCATTCATTCAGTCATCGTGTTTGGCAGACCCCATCAAGAAAGAGAACCTTCAGAGTTGTGATATAGTTCAAGTTATATATTAAAAGGAGATAGGGAAATCATAGAAACTTCTGTATTAGTGGTAAACTGTCATTATACTCTTTCATTACATTCATGCTTACACCATGCAAATTTAATCAAATAAATTAGAATACAAGCAATACTTTGCAAAAAGTTGCTGCCTTGTCATTTAAACTAGAGTTTCTGTTTATAAGCTATTATTAGCTTACCATTTGCTTGATTACATTGGTATTTTTGAAATACTGTACGTGCTGAGTTGTGTTTATAGTGCATTACTACATTTTAATAAAGTAGTAGATTTACAACTAACACTGACTGAGCGAGCTGGCGCAGTGATTAGTACACTGGACTCGCATTTGAGAAGATGATGGTTCAAACTGTGTCCGACCGTCCTGATTTTGGTTTTCTGCAATTTCCTTAAATCATTTCAGGCAAATGCCGGGATGGTTCCAGTTAAAGGGCACAGCCAACTTCCTTACCAATCCTTCCCTAATCTGATGGGACCAATGACCTCGCTGTTTCGTCCCCGCCCCCAAATCAACTAGCCAGCCAACAAACACTGCTACTTGCCCTGTAGCTAACAGAACTTTTCAATCCTTGAATCTAAATATGTGTAAAAAGAGTGGCAGACAAGATATTTTTTTAATTGGTTGGGATTTCCATTTCTTGTTCTATGTTAGGTGGCAGCTTGTTGGATGTCTTATCGTGAACATACATAACACTATTCTGAACCTTAGACAAGGAGGCAAGTTTACTTTAAAATTAGTTTTAATGTCTTATCAGCATAAGGCATTAATGAGTAAATTTGTTGGGAAGTTAGCTTGAGAAATGAAAGATCCTTTAAAAGGTTTCTGGAAGACATACCTCACCTACTGTACGCAATATTCTTACAGCTTGCTCCTATTGAATATCTACTTTATTTATTGTAGGTTAATCCCACAATACAAAAACAATGAAAATATGTAACATAAGCCAACATTCTTGTCTTTAGTTCAACACAATGAAAGATGCTTCAAAGTGCAAGACATACCAAACTGAACTTCTCAATTAGTTTATGTGTTGACACCATTCTAACTTGTTATCCGTATGGTCCCTAATGAAGTTTGCACGGTTTGAAATCACAAAATATGGGTGTCAGGAAATGGTTTCCATACCATATAGGAATAGCCTGTAGTGAGAGCCTCTATTTGGAGCGAGTGACACCAGGGCAGAAGGTCTACTGTGAGGTATATCACACTTTCTCAGAGTGGTGGCCATACAGTATCACCAGATATGTTAGTTCATTAGCTAGTTTTATGTTCCGTGGATCATTTACACTATAAATCATAATGATGTAGAAAGTCACTTTACATTCACATTACGAATTAATTTGTGAATATGGCTACATGCTGTACATTTAAAAGCTTTTTTTCTCTTATTGTTATTTATTTATTTTAATGTACAGATGTGAGTTAGTAATGCATAACCACCACCATTTACACATTACAATAATACAAATTCTTCTGCAAAATAGGAGAAATTGCCAAGGTGAAACCGTTCTGGTTTGTTTTTAAATTTCACTTGTCTGTCTGTCAGACATTCCAGTGGTCTTGCTGCAGTGATAATACCAGTTCCTGTCAGATCACTAAAGATAAGTACTGTCGGGCTTGGCTAGCACTTGAATGGGTCACCATCCAGGTCTGCCGAATGAGGTGCATCCAGCCCTTGTGAGGCCAGTTGAGTAGCTGCTTGATTGAGAAGTAGTGACACTGGTCACAAAACTGAAAACAGCCAGGAGAGCTGTGTGCTGACCACATGCCCCTCCATATCCACATTCAGTGACACATGTTAGCTAAGGATGACGCAGCAGCTGGTCGGTAGTGTTGGTCCTCCAAGGCCTGTTTGGACAGTGTTCACTTGACATCTCGTGGAAATCGGGTTTTCTGCCAGATATCAGCATCTTCCAAACACGATATTTCGACGTCATTACTTGACGTCTTCATCAGGTGTTCCCTGACACTGGCTGCTTGCTGGACCGGGTCGCATATTTATGCCTGCCCGGTGCTTGGTGTTCTGTTTGCCATTCCCTAGTCGGTCCACACCCGCGAGTCACGCTATCCTGCCGCTCTAGGTGTTCCCTATTCCGTCCGCGCCCACTCTGCCGCCTCCAACTGCGGTCGTGGCCTCCTGGTGTTGCCTTCTCGGACCGCACCCGCGAGTGGCACTCCCCTGCCACTCTGGACGTTCCCTATTCCGTCCGCGCCCGCTCTGGCTGCCTCCGACTGCGGCTGAGGCTTCCTGGTGTTCCCTTCTTGGTTCGTGCCCGCAGTGTGCGGATGTCTGCAGACTTAATGGTCAGTTTTGACGTGGTGTCCCTGTTCACCAGAGTGCCCTTTAAGGACACGCTTGACTTAGTCAGTGAGAAGTTTGATGGAGCTGTGCTGGATCTGTTTAAGCATATTCTAACATCGACTTACTTCCTATGTGGAGGTCAATTCTATGAACAGACTGAAGGGGTGGCGATGGGTAGCCCCTTGTCACCAGTAGTGGCCAACCTGTTTATGGAGAAGTTCGAGGACAAGGCTCTTACAACTGCCACTTACCAGCCAACATGCTTCCTGAGATACATTGATGACACATTTGTCATTTGGCCCCACGGTCGCGAAAAACTGGAAGACTTCCTGGACCACCTGAACTCAAGGCATCCGAATATTAAATTCACCATGGAGCTAGAAAAGGATGGTCAGCTTCCGTTTCTGGATGTCCTGGTGAAGAAGAAGGCGGATGGCACCTTCAGCCACAATGTGTACCAAAAGCCAACACACACAGACTTATACCTACAGGCCGACAGCTGCCACCACCCAGCACAAAAGACCGGGGTGCTTAGAACACTCGTACACCGAGCCATGACACTGTCTGACTCTGACAGCCTGGCAGGGGAACTTTAACATCTTCGAAAAGTGTTTGCTAACAACGGATTCTCATCCAGGGACATCCACAGAGCTCTACATCCCGCCAGACACCAGGATACACCGGAGAACGAGCAAGAAGAAGAAATCAAGAAGCTGGCATTTTTACCGTATGCCGGGCCTGTTTCTGCCAAGATCAGCAGAATACTAATGAAACATAAAATCAAGAGTGTCTTCTGCCCACCTAGCAAAATCAGGGCTTTGCTTGGAACAGTCAAAGATGACCTGGGCTTAAGGAAGCCTGGCATTTACAATATACCTTGTGAATGCGGTATGTCCTACATTGGCCAAACGACTAGAACGGTTGAAATCAGATGTAAGGAACACCAACGACATACCAGGTTAAGGCAGGCCACAAAATCAGCAATAGCAGAACACTGCCTAGAGTTGGAACATTCCATGGATTATAAGAACACCAAGGTCATGGTCCAGACCCCCAGGTTTTGGGATAGTGTCATCACTGAATCTATAGAGATAAAGATGGCACAAAACCTGATTAACCGGGAAGCAGGATACCAGCTAAGCACTGCATGGAACTCGGCATTCGAACTGCTGAACCAATACCAGAGAAAATATGTTTCCAACACCAACAACGAGCCTCAGACATCCGGACACTGCAGGCACGAACCAAGAAAGGAACACCAGGAAACCTCAGTCGGAGGCGGCCAGAGCGGGCACGGACGGAATAGGGAACGTCCAGAGCGGCAGGGGAGCGCCACTCACAGGTGCGGACCGACTAGGGAACAGCAAACAGAACACCAAGCACCGGGCAGGCATAAATATGCGACCCGGTCCAGCAAGCAGCCAGTCTCAGGGAACACCTGATGAAGACATCAAATAATGATGTCGAAATATCGTGTTTGGAAGACGCTGATATCTGGCAGAAAACCCAATTTCCACGAGATGTCATCAAATCGCCGGGAAAGTCTAAGAAATTACAGTGTTCACTTGTTTGTCAGTCAGTCATTTTATATCACTGGGTCAGTTACTACAATTTTTAGTTGCTGTGTTATACGCTATTTGTTGCGCTAAAGAAAACCGTAATGCAGAATAACGACTCATTTTTCCTTCTGGTATTGAAATTGTGTACATCATTGTTCCTTTTGTACTGCAGTGGATTATTTACAACAAACTTCATGAGTAAACATACTGTGAAGCAGTAGTCAAAATGCCGAACTCCTTAAACAGATATCTTCAAGAAGAGTGTGTTGAGCTCCACTTTGAGCAGTGAAGACTTAATTCCTTATAGTTGAGTTACGTCAGAACATTACTCGATATATGTTGCTGGAGGACACTGCCTTATTGTAGACACCTTTAGAATCAGAAGGGGTGGGGAGGTTGCTAATTCAATGACACTATGGGCTATGCCGGCAGTGGCATAGCTACTGGCAGCCTCACCAGACAAGACTAAGCAGAACTGTCCGACAAAGAGTATTCCACAACTTAGGGCAGGAGGACTGTCTTTTTCGTAGGGGTCTCCATCAACAGTGATTGGGTATTTGCATGGTGATACCAGATTTCCCAAGCTGGGGACTGGCTGGCACCACCAGACCTCTTCAACTGTGAACTGTGGGCATACTTCAGGGACCATGATTAGACGTGGTCGTGGAATGTTGTGTGTGTCAAAGAATGGAGGCCTTGGCTTCAATGCCTGGACTGCAAAGAAGGCACCTCAACCTCAAGGTGTGCTGTGTATTGACAAGGTGAATGGCTGTTGAGGTAAAACAGTCTCTAGAAGACAATCTGTGGGACACCTGTCGCCCTCCAGTTACATAAGGCTGGCTGAGGCACAGAGGGTTTTGCTTGTGTCTATATTTATCTCCCTAGCAGCTCAGGGAATCTCTGTTGTGTGAATTCAGTTCAAATCTTCTACTGATGGGACAAGTGAACTGTCAGGCAGTACCTGCACACACCTGATAAAGAGCGCTCAGTTGTTCAGCCTGCCGGAGAAGAAATCAGAATTGTAGTTACTGGGCACTAGTCTACCATAACATCATAAATCAACACCTTTTGATGACTGAAACAAAGACCATTGTTTTTTAATGTCAAGCAAAACAGAGCTCTAACTCTTACTTAAAGAAATCTCTTATCTCTGTTTATAATGTTATCAGACAGCTGGATTTCAATAGCTTCTTTCACAATACAGTCCTAATAACATGACGCAGGGCAACCACGTATGTCTCATTGTACAACATTTTATGTCCTTCAGTAAGACAGTGTTTCCACAAATGCAGTTTTCTCAGGCTGAAACAAAGGTGTGTTGTGATGGTGCTCAATGCGTCGATCGTGGACCATATGAATCGTTTGTCCAATATAGGCTTTCCTGCAGTGTCAGGATACTTTCCTCAAGTCAAAATCATCCTTTGCTGAGCCAGGCAGTGTTCTAGTCTTAGCTGGGAGGCAGAATACACTTTCAATATCAAATCTCTATAAAACTATTCTTATTTTTAAAGGTATGTTACACACAAAAGATAGAAATGCCATTGTATCTTCTGTTGGTTCCTGCGAAGGTGCAATCTGTAAAGCACAACAGATCTGATTGTCAGTATAAACATTCTGTGTGAACACTGCCTTTAGATATCCAGTTCTTGTGTCAAACTATCTGCATCTGAGGTGGCATAAGGTCTTTTTTACCAATGTATGGAGGACCCTTTTGCGTTGATATATGGACGACAACTTGATGCATGAAGAGGTCCGTATGCCTGGGCTTACGATAAACACTTGCATCCTAATATGTCTGCAAAATTCCCTGCCATTGCAGGAAAGCCTATATTGGACAAACAATTTGTACCGTCTTGTATTGCTTTGTGGAGCGGTATCACACACACTTTTATTTCAGCCAGAAATATCTGTGGTTGTGGAACATTGTCTTACTGAAGGACATAAAATGTACAATGAGACACAAGTAGTTTGTGATCATTTTGAGTTGGACTTCACAAGAAGTTATCATGTAGAAAATTCAGTCTAAGACTGAACCTTGGGGAACCCCCTATGCGATTTCTGCGCAGTCAGAATCATCTCCCCTGATCACATTGGTTGAATTACTAAGAACAACTTTCTTCACTCTTGTGATTAGATACGACATCCGTTGGTTGGCTATACCATCAATTCCATAAAACCACAATTTATCCAAGAGAATTTGTGATTCACAGAGTCAAATTTCTGTACATAGGTCGCAGAAAATACCAGTCGACATTACTTCTTGTTATTTAATGCTTGTAAAATTTGGTGATTGAACATGTAAATGGAGTTTTCAGTGGAGTTGTCTTCTGAAATACAGTCTGTGATTTACTGAGGATATTATTGTTGCTCAGGTGGGATACTACTCTACAATACATTATCTTCTCAGAATATTTGGTAAATGATGTCAGTAGTCACAGGTCAGCAGTTGACATTTCTCCTATCACCTTTCTTGTAGAGATGTTTAACAATGGCATATTTCAATCTCTCTGGAAAAATGCCCTGAGATAGTGATGCATCACATATCCATGAATTTTAGTATAGGGGAACAAATCTTTATTACCCTGATGGAAATGTTGACAGGTCTAGATGAGCCTTTATTTTTGACAGAATATTTAATTCGCTGTATGTCCATCGTTTTAGAGATGGTTGCAGGACTCTGCTGTTCGATAGAGGATGTCAAATTAAACACCTCTCAGCCACCAGATTTCCAACCTTATTTTATTTGGCAACCAGTTTCAGAATTTTACTGTGCCATTTTCAGGCCCTTGACAGACATGTAGGAAAAGTCTACTTTGGTTGTGATCAAAACAGGGGCCAAAGATATTGATATTAGTAGATTTTTGCTATAATGATCACTTCAACAATCACCTGCAGACTGAATTTAATTTTCTTAATTTCAGAGGAGAAGTTGGTGATTCATTCATATGACTAAATTTTACGAGAGTTGCCTTTTTAACATAACTGCTTTGATTTTTCTCTTGAACTGTTGATTACTATACACATTCGTTACCTGTGACTCGTCATTAGTAACCCTTCCATTTAATTCAAAAGTTATGTTATCCTGTTCTCTGACTGGTTGTCTTGTCTAATTTTGCTATATTCCATGTAGCCTTAAGTCTTTTGTCGGAATTACAGATTTATGACATAATGTGCTTATTCCTTGATTTTTTAACAACTTTTATAAATAATTTTGGATAGTTTTTGTAGTGTGCAACTACTGCAGGATCTACTGCTTCTTGCCAATGATACATTTCCATTTGCCTTTCACAAGATACTTTTAACTCCCCAATGAGTGGTGTTTTTTTAAGTAACTGTTTAGTGTCCTTTCTGATTAGCTTAGACGGAAAGCTGTTTTCAAATAATGGTACGAATTTATCATGGAACAGGTTGAATTTCATGACAGCTTTTGGTTCATAGAAAATTTTGTTCCAGGTAACCTCGTGAAACTACCCTTAAAATCATTTGTCCACTGAGGAGTATCAATACTGTGAAGACACCATACTATATATCCTAACTAACTGTGCATCATGGTCAGAGAGAGCATTTGTTACTGGGTGTAAAGTTATTTTCTTGCTTTAAGCCTTCATCAAAGAAAACAGGGTCAATTAGAGTCCTCTTGTCATTATTCACAGGAGGGGGAGTTTACTGAAATTAAATTGAAGTATCAAAATAAGGTTTCCTAGTCATTTTGCATATCAAACTTCTTTCAAAAATCTACATTAAAATCACCACAGACTATTAACTGTTTGCTGCTGTCTGACAGGTAGTGTAGTATGCAATCCAAATTCCTTGTAAACAATTCAAAATTTCCGAGCAGAGGTCTATATACAGTTACAATTAAAAGTTGACTATTTTTCCACTATTAATTCACAAGCACACACTTCCATGTGCTGACCACTACAAAACCTACTTAATTTCTGTCTTGATATATGGTATGTAACAACTCCTTTTGCTATGTTACTTGTACATGAGTAAGATGCTGGAATGTAATATTTTGTATTTTTCTCTGATGCTATGGCTATGTGGTCCTCAGATAGGCACAGAATGTCTATCATTTCAGGACTTTCTCAATTTTTTAAACATGTACCTTATTACCCAACCCTCAAATATTGTGCTGAAATAAGCTAATTTTACATTTATGTAGGTTCTGAACCATATTGTGAGGTTCTTCTGTTAATTTAACTTCTTTTCCAGCAGGGTGCCTGAATTATTTTTCTAAATGAAACAAGATGGTCCCCTCTGACATCAGTAATCATAGCAATGGGGTGATGATGCCGCCGCCCTTCTCGTTTTCTCCTGTACATTTTCCGCAAGAAGCTCAGCTATTCTGTCTTTCCCTCTTTTATTCAGGTGTGGGCGTGTCTAGTATATCTCCATATCACAATTGTAGCATCAGGCACTGCACTGCAGTTAATAGCACCATTCTCAGTGTGTATACACAGCGCATTGCAGTGTTAAACCAGCACTGGTCATGGTGCCGTCGGACCTCAACAAAAGTCACGCTTGTGTCTGTCTAGCCAAGCTGCTCCCTGCTCCAGCCAAGCTGCTCCCTGCTCCCCCTACTCTGATATCCTGACCATCTTTGTCAAAATCTATACACAATTTCCTTTCATCCTGTGTCATCTGGCTAGGCTTTCACTTAGCTTCACAACACTTGTGACCTGGTACCAGGTTCCTGATTTGTCCTGGCATACACATCTCCCATGGCTGTTACCTAGCAGCAAGACTCTTTTAATGCTACTTGCTGTTGGTACTGACTTACACCTAGTTTCCTTGCTTGAAGTTTGCTGCACCCTACTGTGACCTACAGCAGGATAAGATTATTCACCCACAACATCAGGTAACAAGTCAAACCTGTTAGATACTGTAACCTCAAATGTAGATGGAGTTGCAAAGCTTGTTGCCCTTTCCCGGTTACTTTTTGCATGTACCCAGTTCCCATTATCTTTCCCTCTTTTCAACCTATCTAGTTCATATTTCATGTAATCAGGGCACAAATCTTTGCCTCCTGTTCAGTACACCCCCTCCCCCCCCCCCCTCCCCCCCCCACACACACACCCCCAGCATCATTGAGTCTCCCATTCAGTTCCCCACTTCAATCGCCCCAGTCTATGCATACCACTCCCTGTCTGACTACCTTATGGCGACATCCACACTCATCACACATTGCAGCACTTCAAAACAGAATTCAATCACATAATGCATTTTACAGTAATTTACAAGCTGCAAAAATTAGACCTGTGGGTTAGCTGTTATAACGTGAGAAGTTAATTATTTTTGCTTAAAACAAGAACTTGGCACTCACTCAACTGTTAATCAACTTTTTCACCATAAAATTTAACTTTTAATTGCTACCTATTAGACAATGCTTACTATTGGTAGAATACAGCCTACTCTGCATTGTTCGATTTTACTTGATAATTTAGAAACAAAACCTCAGATCACAAAATATTCAATTGTCTGGGTAAAGAGAGCATAAAAGAACAAACTATTTCATACCATCACTTTATTGTATGAAAATTGTTTAATGCAGAGCTATGAACCTATAATGTTCACACCCAGTTAATTATGGGAGGAAACTCAGGCTAGGAGAAATGCAAGTAAACATCCAGTACTGATGGTGAATCATTCACAACAAAAAACAACTTTTCTTTGTCAAAATAGAGCCAGTATAGAAAATAAGAAATGTGGATCCTTTCCAATTGAAATACACTTCCTTGCACTGCAGTTCTTTTATAACTTTCTCTGCTGTTGTTTGCACAAGACTCTCCGTGCTTAATAAGTATTCACACAGTGCTTCTCATGCTGTTCCTACCAGTGTCCCCATGTCCTCATGTGCAATATAAGCACAGATCAGTGTGATTTTGTGATTTCTGTCACTGTTTTGCTCTCATATCCAGTTGCATAATACTTTTGTGCGTTCTTGCTTTGTCACTGCAACTATTCTTGCTTCTTTTTCTTTTCCACCATCATCCCTTCTAGTCATTAGTTGTTACTTTTTTGGCAGATGGTAAGTCAATGATGATCTCTCATTAAAAAAAAAGGTTTGATGATGTGATGACTATCAGATTATTATGTCAAACAATGTAAAATCCAGGATGGAATGTAACTACTAACTGGTTTCAGTTGCCTGAGACTGCAGTCGTGTTGTGAGCTGCATTTGCATTTGCATTTGCTTGCTTGCTTGCTGTGTGTGTGTGTGTGTGTGTGTGTGTGTGTGTGTGTCATCTGTCATCTATTGTTGATGAAGGCCTTACTGTTCGTCGAAAGCTTTATTTGTGACGTTCTTTTTTGTTGTGCCCATCTGCAACTTAGCATCTCCGCTACATGGTAATTGTCAGATTATAATGTGATGACTGTCAGATTCAGTGCAGCCACTCTCCATGTACTAATGTTTGTAATGTTTACAGTTGCAATTGTTTGTGTTGGTGTTTGCCGTTAAAGTTATCTATGTGAAATAAATATTTCATGAGACATTTGTTACTTCCAGAAATTGATCCAATAAAATTTCAAAATGTCTGAGTTATTTGTAAAAATGGTAACGTAACTTTACTGTGGAAACTTATACTGTCAGGTTTTCAGATTACAGATATGTAAAATAAGGCTGAACCACAGTTTGCTATTTCCATTTTATTTTTGAATTGAAGAATCTTCTGCTACTTTTCTCCATTTTTGCCTTAAATTTCTGCAAATTGTAGTTTCTGTTATGTACTAAATGATTTAGGTTTTAATGTTTCTTACAGGATCTTATGGGTGTGGGACTGAGTGCACCTTTGACTGCTTACAAGACCATTTATGTGTTGCCTATGATGACAATAAAAGAGGACAAAGGCACAGGTGTGGTAACAAGTGTTCCATCAGACTCTCCAGATGATTATGCAGCTCTTGGGGATCTGAAACGGAAACAACCGTTTCGGGAAAAATATGGCATTGAAGATCATATGATTTTCCCCTTTGACCCTGTAAGTTCATGTTCTTTTATATTTTGGAAATTATTATTACACATTCTTCAATATATGTTATAAATTACATTGTATTTTAAAGAAATTGTGAAAGTCAGTTTGTCATAAACACATTTATGCTATGTAAAATAAGAGAAAGGCAACCACTCATTTATAGTGTGTACTTGTGCTAGAAAAAAAGCTAGCTCTTGAAAGCTAGTGTGAATGCTGTTCACTGTTATGTTTTTTTGTGCCCCGCACTTCTAACTGCTATAGACACGTGGTTGCCTTTCCCTTATTTTGTGTATTGCTCCACAGTAAGTTTTTCTGGGATGACTAAAATCTGATTGGGGAAAATTATTCACGGATGTGTATGTTTAGAACTTGGTGGGGCATGTGAGAATAGAATTACCAACACCAGTCAAACTGTGCTTTTAACTAAGAGGAAAATAGTGGTTGAAAGTAGAGACTGATTGCTGATATTGCTAGGGATAGCATATGTTTCTTTGCATCAATAAATAAAATATTTTTCTGTATGTTCACAAAGTTCCTCCCTAGTACAAACGTAGGCTCTCTTAAAACTCTCCCAGTGCACATTAATTAATGTAATATCACACAGTGGCCAAAGCTCACAGAAGTTGCTGAAATGGATTTAGTTGAAAGCATATATAATTTTTAATACCTCATTTCAATTTACCACAGATTCCAGTTATTGAAGTACCGGAATATGGCCAACTTACAGCAGTGACTTTGTGCGAGCAATTGAAAGTGCAGAGTCAGAATGACCATGAAAAACTTCAACAAGCTAAGGAATTGGCATATCTCAAAGCCTTCTATGATGGGGTATGTAGTTATCAGGGTATTTGATGAAAAGTGGAAATAGTTGCAAAATAAATTTTGTACTAAACATATCCTGGAAATTTTAACAGATTATGGTGGTTGGTGACTTTAAAGGAAAGAGAGTTCAGGATGTGAAGAAACTGATACAGAAGCAAATGGTAGACTCTTCACAAGCAGTCATATATTACGAACCAGAGAAACAAGTGATCTCCAGGTGACTTTCCAACTCATTGTTATACTAACTTTTTTTTATAATCTTTGAATTACTGGCCATAATCTTTGTCAGCTTCTTTTAAAATAATAACTACTGTATAGTGATGCAGCTAGTTTCTTCACTGGTTTCCTCAGAGTAAAGAAAAATCGAAAGTATGGTATTAACTTGGGGGGAAACCAAGTTGATCATTAAGTCTGTTGTTACCACAGTACTTTTGTAGAAAATAATTACATGCAACTTACAGTGTTGAACTCAGCTTGTCATAACTGATAACTCCGTGTTTGTGAGCAGAATAATTGTGATATTGAGAAATTAAAACTGAGATAGTCAACTTTCCTTAACAGCTTAGAGGTTCTGATTCATTGAACAAATTAGTAGGACAATGTCCATAATGACTAAACCTGATGAAACCACACTTAAAAATTGCACACGCAGAAACTGTTCCAAACTCATCACGAATCGTGTAATAACCAAGTAATACACAAAACTGATCCAACCAACACAAATATGGATTTATACATAAACCTCTGAACAATAATGGTAATAAGCATGTAACGACTCCTCACATCACAAGACTAAAGAATCATACAGAAAATTCACCAATGCACGGAACAACTAATGTAAGTGGTACAAAGTAAAGTGTACATAGTGAGCATGGTCAGCATTGCTCCGCATGCATATTGTACAGGCGTGAATTGCCGGTAGAGGACACTGTAGAGACGTGACGTGTGCACACTTCCTACAGGCAGCATCTAGTGGCTGGCCCACACTGAGAGAGTTGGCAGATGATTTAAGTACACACAACCTAGTAGCAGGATACAGCATTGCTGAATTTATAGAAAACATTTGTTCGTGTCCCCTTGGTGTCTGTAGTGTGATTCATTTTGCAGTAGTCTGTAAAATAGTTTTCTTGCATGTACTTGGGAAGCTGTGCTGGTGGTAGATAAGTAATGAATAATATTTTTCCCCCTCTTGAAAGATAATTTCAGCATCAAGTTGCTCCTAAACACAGCTCAGTTAATCACTTAAAAGCTGCTGTTTATATATTTGTAGTTCTAATGCTAGTACTTTACCTAAGAAATTATTATTACTGTCAAAATACAGACATTTTAATGCTTTAATAGCTATGCTTAGAATTTTAGAATGAAGTTTATAGTGTGATTTAATCTTGTGATCATGTGTGTTCCTTGATATCAAGTAGTACTCTCTTAGTTTTACATGATATTTTGATTTCGTTCTAACCCAGAGTTGATGAGCATTTGATCTACTTCTTGCAGGCTAACGTCTTAGGATAACAATTTTCAAAATAGACTATGATTGTGTTAGAGGTACATTATATTTTTCATTAACACCAAGTGTTTTGTATATACCTGTGCAGTCTTGTATTTTGCAAATGTCTAAAATGCCTATTGAATTTCTCAATTCCTTTTGCATCCATTAGCCTTGTAGTTTTTCATTTCATTCTATTTGTCATACACCCTGTCATTAAATGTCAGCAATTGGCCTAGGCTAGGAATTACATTAGGACTTCTCAATATTGATGCGTCTATGTCAATGTTGTCAGTAATAATAAATGATGTGATCTTCAGTCCAAAGACTGGTTTGATGCAGCTCTGTGCTCTACTCTGACCTGTGCAAGCCTCTTCATCTTTGAGTAACTACTACAGCCTATATCCCTCTTAATATGCTTACTGTAGTCATCTCTTGGTCTCGGTGTACAGTTTTTACCTGCCATGCTTACCTCCAGTACTAAATTGGTGATCCCTTGATGCCTCAGAATGTGTCCTACCAACCAGTCCCTTCTTCTAGTCAAGTTGTGCCACAAATTTCTCTTCTCCCCAATTTTATTCAGTACCTCCTCATTAGTTACATGTTCTGTTCATCTAATTTTTAGCATTCTTCTGTAGCACCATATTTCAAAAGCTTCTATTCTCTTCTTGTCTAAACTATTTATTATCCATATTTCACTTCCATACATGGTTACACTCCATACAAAAACTTTCAGAAAGGACTTCGTGACACTTAAATCAATACTCGATGTTAACAAATTTCTCTTCTTCAGAAACACTTTTCTTGCCATTGCCAGTCTACATTTTATATTCTCGCTACCTCAACCATCACCAGGTATTTTACTCCCCAAATAGCGAAATTCACCTGTTACTTTAAGTTTCTCATTTCCTAATGTAATTCCCTCAGCATCACCTGATTTAATTCAACTATGTTCCATTAGCCTCATTGTGCTTCATCTTATATCCTCTTTTCAAGGCACTGTCCATTCCATTCAACTGCTTGTCCAAGTACTTTGCTGTCTCTGACAGAATTCCAATGTCATCGGCAAAACTCAAAGTTTTTATTTCTTCTCCCTGGACTTAAATCCCCACTCCAGATTTTTCTTTTGTTTCCCTTACTGCTTGATCGATATACAGATTGAAGAACATCAGGAATAAGTTACAATCCTGTCTCACTCCCTTCTCAATCACTGCTTTCTTTTGGTGCCCCTCAACTTATAACTGCCATCTGGTTTCTCTACAAATTGTAAATAGCCTTTCATTCCCTGTATTTACTCCTGCCACCTTTAGAATTTGAAACAGAGTATTCCAGTCAACATTGTCAAAATCTTTCTCTAAGTCTACAAATGCTGTAAATGTAGGTTTGCCTTTCCTTATCTTGTAGGAGATGGCATAGAGTCAGTATTGCCTCACGTGTTCCTACATTGCTCTTGAATCCAAACTGATCTTCCCTGAGGTCAGCTTCTACTAGTTTTTCCATTCTTTTCTAAAGGAATCGTGTTAGTATTTTGCAACCATGACTTATTAAACTGATAGTTTGATAATTTTCGTATCTGTCAGCACCTGGTTTCTTTGCAATTGGAATTATTATGTTCTTCTTGAAGGTTGAGGGTATTTCGCCTGTCTCATACGTCTTGCTCACCTGATGGAAGATTTTTGTGATGACTGGCACTCCCAAGGCAATCAGTAAGTCTAAAGGAATGTTGTCTACTCCCAGGGCCTTGTTTCGACTTAAGTCTTTCAGTGCTTTGTCAAATTCTTCATGCAGTATCGTAACTCCATTCTCATGTCCTTCTATATCCTCTTACATTTTGGCAATACTGCCGTCAAGTACATCTGCCTTGTATAGACCCTCTGTATACTTCTTCCACCTTTCTGCTTTCCCTTCTTTGCTTAAAACTTGTTTTCCACCTAAGCTCATGATATTCATACAGGTGGTTCTCTTTTTTTTCCAAAGGCCTCTTTAAGTTTCCTGTTGGAAACAACTATCTTACCTCTGATGATATATGCTTCTACATCCTTGCATTTGTCCTCTAGCCATTGCTGCTTAGCAATTTTACATTTCCTGCCTATCTCACTTTTAGATGTTTGTATTCCCTTTTGCCTGCATCATATATTGCATTTTAATATTTTCTCCTTTCATTGATTAAATTCAATGTCTTCAGTTACCAAAGGATTTCTAAAAACCATTGTCCGTTTGCTTACTTGATCCTCTGCTGCTTTTATATTCATCCCTCGAAGCTACCCATTCTTCTTCTACTTTATTCCTTCCCCTGTTCTTCTCAATCATTCCCTAATGTTCCCTCTGAAACCCTCTACAGCCTCTGGTTCTTTCAGTTTATCCAGGTTACATCTCTGTTAAGTCCTGCCTTTTTGTAGTTTCTTCACTTTTAACTTGTGGGTCATAACCAGTAAATTGTGGTCAGAGTCCACACCTGCCCCTGTAAAGTCTTGCAACTTAAAGCCTGGTTCCAGAATCTCTGTCTTACCATTATATAATCAATCTGAAACCTTTTGGCATCTCCAGGTCTCTTCCACATATGCAAGCTTCTTTCATGATCCATAAACCTAGTGTTAGCTACGATTAAATTATGCTCTGTGCAGAATTGCACTAGTCGGTTCCCTCTTTCATGCCTTTCCCCCAGTCCATATTCATGTACTACTTTTCAGTCTCTTCATTTTCCTATTATCGAATTCTCGTCCCTCACGACTGTTAAATTTTCATCTACCGTTACTATCTGAATAATTTCATTTATCTCATCATACATTTCCTCTTTCTTCTCCTCAACTGTGGAGCTAGCTGGCATATAAACTTGTACTAGTGTGGTAAGCGTGGGCTTCGTGTCTTGGCTAGAATAATGTGTTTACTAGTAGCTTATCCATGTTCTTATTTTTTTTATTATTCATTATTAAACCTACTTCTGCATTACCCCTATTTGATTTTGGATTTATAGCCCTGTATTCGCCTTACCTGAAGTCCTGTTCCTCCTGCTGCTGAACTTCACTAATTTCCACTAGATCAAACTTTAACCCATCCATTTCCCTTTTTAAATTTCCTAACCTACCTGTCCGATTAAGGGATCTGATGTTCCAGGCTCCGATCCGTTGAACACCAGTTTTCTTCTGATAACGACGTCCCCCTTGGTAGTCTCTGCCCGGAGATCCAAATGGGGGACTATTTTACCTCCAGAATATTATACCCAAGAGGATGCCATCATCATTTAAGCATACAGTAGAGCTGCATGCTCTCGGGGGAAAAATTACGGATGTAGTTTTCCCTAGCTTTCAGCTGTTCACAGTACCAGCACAACAAGGCCATTTTGGTTAATGTTGCAAGGCCAGATCAGTCAGTCATCCAGACTGTTGCCCGTGCAGCTACTGGAAAGGTTGCTGCCCCTCTTCAGGAACCACACATTTGTCTGACCTCTCAACAGATACCCGTCCATTGCGGTTGCACCTATGGTATGCCTATCTGTGTTGCTGAGGCACACAAGCCTTCTCACCAGTGGCAAGGTCCATGGTTCAAGTACTGCTATTTCCTATAACTCTTTTTGTAAAGTGTGTGAGAGAGTTAGATTACGTTTACACAAAGGACTCTAGTATAACTCTAAGATAAATAGTTTGTAAAAACAGTTACTACATTCGTAATTTTTTTCCTCTCAGTATTACCTCATTCTGCTTGGAAGTTAAGAAGTTTGATAATGCACCAAACTGTTTCATAATTAACTCCGTTACCCAGTGGAGCTTGTATATTTTGACTTTTGTTATTAACTTTTGCAGCACAAGCTTCAAAATGCTGAACACTGCAGAATCTGATGGTATCAGTTTTTACATAGTTGTATCCTTTCTTGATGTGAGTGACAGCTGCTTCTGTCTCCAGTTACTTGCAGTAACTAGATGTTGAGGTGTGATATCCATCTATAATCAGCATTTCCATATTAGGACTCAAATGATTTTTTGAAAATATGCTTTTTACACTACAGTTTATGTAGACAAATCAGAAGTTAATTGATTTTTATTTTTATTTAACCTTTTAATATTTGGATGCAATAAGTGTACTTTTACTTACTTTTGTCTTCAAATATTTGAGGTTCATACTTTTCAGTTATATTTACTCTTTTGAATACTGTTCAAGTCAGTAAACCTGTTCATACACAAGAGCTACAGTTCAGTTTATTAATGTAACTTGAAGTTTCATAATGATTCAGTCACAAACATCAGTACAGAGCAAAAAATGCCGTCCCCCTCAAGGGGCTGCCCCTAAGCCCATGCCTAGTGAGACTGTATGTAAATCCACCACTGGTGGTGTCCTTTAATCTGAAAGAGAATATAGATTTTGATGATAGTTCTTGTTTACATAAACACTGTGACCAAACAACACTTTCCATTCGTTAACAGATACAGTACACTTCTATAAAAATATTTTCATCTGATTTTTCACAATATTCAAACAACATTGCAGTACAACATTAGTTGAAATGTTACCACTTTCTGCATAATGTGATTTACTTTGCGGTACAGCACTATCCACTTGCTTATGGAGGTTTTTTGTGCAAGGATTTTGGACAGGAGCGCCATTCTGTAATAGTGAGTGAGAGATACTCAGTGGTGGTCAGAGTGACTGAGTAAAAATAGGTCCCAAAACACTCTGACTGCCTTGTGTACATGCTGGTGACAATGACCAGCTTCAGTAACAATGCCTCAAATCAAATTACAAGTGCCTGAGTGTAACATTAATGTTCAAATATTGCGTAAGTTGCCATCACAGTTTGCTCTCACATATGAGCTTGAAGTGTTTAGTTCTGATGTGTAGATATAGGGTGTAATTGTTGTAACGATGGCTTCATTGTAGTGAATGTAGAGGCATGAAAAAGGATGAATTATGTGGGATTCTTCCGCGGTATTTTAGAGTCTTTGATCAAGAAAAATAACTGTGCTTACAAATGACAAAATTTTTTAATATTGTTAAACAACTTGCTAGTTTAAATAAGCCTTAAAAACGAAATTTGACAATACAAGCTTGGAAATATACATAGTTTACTTGGTGATTGTTCAAAATAGCTGTAAGGACGGCAATCTACAATACATTGTTTGAAATGTTGTTATTCCGAGAATGTAAATAGAAATAGTAAAAAAGATAGGAAGATTTTTCTGTTTAGCAAAAGTGACAAAAAGCAGATTACAGAGTACCTGATGGCTCAACATAAAAGTTTTGTCTCAAGTACAGATAGTGTTGAGGATCAGTGGACAAAGTTCAAAACCATCGTACAATATGCATTAGATGAGTATGTGCCAAGCAAGATCATAAGAGATGGAAAAGAGCCACTGTGGTACAACAACCGAGTTAGAAAACTGCTGCGGAAGCAAAGGAAACTTCACAACAAACATAAACACAGCCAAATTCTTGCAGACAAACAAAAATTACGCGAAGCGAAATGTAATGTGAGGAGGGCTATGCGATAGGCATTCAATGAATTCGAAAGTAAAGTTCTATGCACTGACTTGGCAGAAAATCCTAAGAAATTTTGGTCTTATGTCAAAGCGGTAGGTGAATCAAAACAAAATGTCCAGACACTCTGTGACCAAAATGGTACTGAAACAGAGGATGACAGACAAAAGGCTGAAATATTAAATGTCTTTTTCCAAAGCTGTTTCACAGAGGAAGACTGCACTGTAGTTCCTTCTCTAGATTGTCATATAGATGACAAAATGGTAGATATCGAAATAGACGACAGAGGGATAGAAAAACAATTAAAATCGCTCAAAAGAGGAAAGGCCGCTGGACCTGATGGGATACCAGTTCGATTTTACTCATAGTACACGAAGGAACTTGTCCCCCTTCTTGCAGTGGTGTACTGTAGGTCTCTAGAAGAGCGTAGCGTTCCAAAGGATTGGAAACTGGCACAGGTCATCCCCATTTTCAAGAAGGGACATCAATCAGATGTGCAGAACTATAGACCTATATCTCTAATGTCGATCAGTTGTAGAATTTTGGAACACGTGTTATGTTAGAGTATAATGACTTTTCTGGATACTAGAAATCTACTCTGTAGGCATCAGCATGGGTTTCGAAAGACGGTTGTGTGAAACCCAGCTCGCGCTATTCGTCCACGAGACTCAGAGGGCCATAGACACGGGTTCACAGGTAGATGCCGTGTTTCTTGACTTCCACAAGGCATTCGATACAGTTCCCCACAGTCGTTTAATGAACAAAGTAAGAGCATATGGACTATCAGACCAATTGTGTGATTGGATTGAAGAGTTCCTAGATAACAGAACGCAGCATGTCATTCTCAATGGAGAGAAGTCTTCCGATGTAAGAGTGATTTCAGGTGTGCCGCAGGGGAGTGTCATAGGACCGTTGCTATTCACAATATACATAAATGACCTTGTGGATGACATCGGAAGTTCACTGAGGCTTTTTGCAGATGATGCTGTGGTGTATGGAGAGGTTGTAACAATGGAAAATTGTACTGAAATGCAGGAGGATCTGCAGCGAATTGATGCATGGTGCAGGGAATGGCAATTGAATCTCAATGTAGACAAGTGTAATGTGTGCGAATACATAGAAAGATAGATCCCTTATCATTTAGCTACAAAATAGCAGGTCAGCAACTGGAAGCAGTTAATTCCATAAATTATCTGGGAGTACGCATTAGGAGTGATTTAAAATGGAATGATCATATAAAGTTGATCGTCGGTAAAGCAGATGCCAGACTGAGATTCATTGGAAGAATCCTAAGGAAATTCAGTCCAAAAACAAAGTAAGTAGGTTACAGTACGCTTGTTCGCCCACTGCTAGAATACTGCTCAGCAGTGTGGGATCCGTACCAGATAGGGTTGATAGAAGAGATAGAGAAGATCCAACGGAGAGCAGCGCGCTTCGTTACAGGATCATTTAGTAATCGCGAAAGTGTTATGGAGATGATAGATAAACTCCAGTGGAAGACTCTGCAGGAGAGACACTCAGTAGCTCGGTACGGCCTTTTGTTGAAGTTTCGAGAACATACCTTCACCGAGGAGTCAAGCAGTATATTGCTCCCTCCTACGTATATCTCACGAAGAGACCATGAGGATAAAATCAGAGAGATTAGTGCCCACGCAGAAGCATACCGACAATCCTTCTTTCCACGAACAATACGAGACTGGAATAGAAGGGAGAACCGATAGAGGTATTCAGGGTACCCTCCGCCACACACCGTCAGGTGGCTTGCGGAGTATGGATGTAGATGTAGATATAGATGTAGAATGTTGTTGGCTTCTACTTAACCCTACTGTATTTTCCCTGTGAAGACTGGGACCCCTGAAAAGCTGTGATAAACTGATCAGCAGTTTCTTAAATACTGTAACATGTGTGGGTCTCAGTATGTAAAACCCAACTCTACTTAAATTTCTTGTAGAAATTATGGGGAAGTATCAAGTCAACCCTTCATTACTGTAATTAATATGAAAGCTCTGTGATCTTCAATATCTGAGCTTTGATTTAATGACACCCGTTTAACAAAACATGTTGGTAATGGAAGTGTTTTACATTTTTAAACCCATGTTTATACAAAAAAGAACATAAACTGAATATCTAATAATGTGTGAAATACACTTCACAACAGCTTAAAAATTTTATTTATTTATTTACTTAGTTACTTTTTTTGGCAAAAAAAGAAGAAGAAACCAACTTTCGTTTGTCTCATTTATTGTTCTGCAGTCTGTGGAATCAAATAGTACATGGCATTGCAAATTTTATATTAAACTTCTTAACTAAGATTTTTTTCTTTGATGAAAGGTTATTTTTATTTTATGTTGGAACAAGAGGTGCATTTGCGTGTAGACGTAACAACAGTGTTACACAAATGACAACACACCACATCAACTGCCAACAAGACTACTTAAACTTTGTAGTCTGTCTTCTCTGCTCCGCTAAAATGTTATAAGAATAAGTGGGATAAGAGTCGGTCCAGCACACCTCACTGCAAGAAACTGCAAAAATTGTTTGCTTTTTAAATTAGAAAGACAGTGCCAAGAGTATTCAGAACATATTTGCGTCCCAGCTAAAAGTCGAGCGACACAGGAAACAGAAGCCAAAAAGGGACTGTTCCATTTTCTTTACGAGACAAATTCCAGCCGGCAGGTGTGCTTCTACTGTTCACTGACGACAGAGAAACAGGTGACAATGAAATTAAATTATTCTGAATTGTCGTTCTTTCATAGCACAGTTACGTCGAGTAATCAGAGTTGGTCAATTCATCGCTCTGTGTTTAAAGGAAAAATCTTTGTGCTCCTGTGCCATGTTTAAAGTAAAAAACTTTGTGCTCAGGTGCAGTGTAGTATGATTGGAACAGGATACAGCCTTGAAACTTCCTGGCAGATTAAAACTGTGTGCCGGACCGAGACTCGAACTCGGGACCTTTGCCTTTCGCAGGCAAGTGCTCTACCATCCCGAGTTTGAGTCTCAGTCCAGCACACAGTTTTAGTCTGCCAGGAAGTTTCATATCAGTGCACACTCTGCTGCAGAGTGAAAATCTCATTCTGGATAGTCTTTCTTTTCTTGTACATTTTTTTTTTCTTTTGTTTTGACTGTTGGATGACAATTTTGTAAGTGCCTTAACATGAATAACAGTGAAAAAAGCAAATATGCAAAATTAAGTGGGGCGGCATTTCGGAAACTATCAAACAAGAACAAGAAGCCAATGTTCTCAAAACACTTGGAAGAGTAGATAAATTTTTTGCAAAAAATGTTCAAGTAGTACGGATGATATTTCTGGCACTGCAGCTATTGGAAAAGAGTAAATACAGATGAAACAAAAGTTAAAGAAGGAAGAAAAGCAAATTTTTCCTGATTTTGAGTTTCACAAAAAACTAAGTTTCGAGTCAGACATCACAAAAAGAAATAACCTTGTTAGTGATGATCCTGCAGAATGGTGTGTCAGTGAATCAGTAATTGACATTCTCTTACAACGTGGCAGTAATCAAAATTGTAACAGTGATTTTTCTGATTCAATAAGATCAATAGGTTATAAAACTAGATATTTGAACAAAAATGTATATTACCGTAAACTTTTAAATGGTGAATCAAATTTATGTGATTTTCTATTATACTCCTGTAGCACCAGTGCTGTTTTTTGTGCACCATGTAAATTGTTCGTCGGTAAGACCTTGATTGCTACTAATGGTATTGCTGATTGGAAAAATATTTCTAATATTTCATTCATCGTGACAATTCACTTGAACACAAAAATTCTGAGTTATCACTCTTAACAAGAAAAGTCACTTGGAACAATAGATAACCATTTGAAATCATATGTTGAGACAGAAAAAATGTACTGACGCAGTGTGTTGAAAAGGGTGTTTGCAGTAGTGAAGAAGCTAACAAATCGTGACTTCCCCTAGGTGGACACGTTATAAGATTCCATTCATTACATAATGGTCAATTTATGATGTATCTTGAACTTATAGCAGAGTTTGATCCTTGTCTCACAGAGCACATTGAACGATATGGAAACCCAGAGCAGGGATATACAAGTTATCTTTCTTCAACAATTTGTGATGAAATAATAGAGCTTCTTTCTGAATGAATAAAAAGAATTATCATAAGTGAAATAAAGAGTGCCAAATATTTCTGTATAATAGTAGATTCTACTGCAGTCATTTCACACAATTGATCAATTATCTTTCATATTAAGATATGTGAATGAGATTGGTGAACCTGTTGAACGTTTCCTTCTGTTTTTACCACACCCAGGACACAAGTCCAAGAACTTAGCTGAGCCATACTAAAAGTCGTGTCTATAAATTCCATTGATATTACTGACTGTAGAGGCCAGTCATATGACAACACAAGGAATATGTCAGGAACCTACACTGGTTTGCAGGCACGCATTAAAGAATGAAATCCGAAAGCTCATTATGGTCCTTGTGCAGTGCATTCTTTGAATTTAATCAGCACTAGTGCTGCAAGCCGTTGTCGGGAAGCATGTTCATTTTTCAATGTAGTGCAAAACCTTAAAAATTTTTCTCTGCTTCTATACAGCGCCGGAATACACTTCTTTCTTTCATGACAACCGGATGCAAAACAGTAAAAAGTTCATTAAAAACACGTTGGTCAGCAAGAGAGGAAGTATAAGTCTATATGAAAACTGGGAGGACATTAGCAATGCCCTCATGCATATTGCCAATAATATGTTTGAAAAACCACTTGTACAAAATGAGGCTTCAGCTTTATTCAATAAACTCGGCAGACTAGAAACAATATTCATATTGACAGCTTGGAAGGACGTACTCCAGAGATTTTATAGTGTAAAAATGAAAGCGCAAGGTGTAAATATTGAAATTAAAATAGTGCATGAATTATATGAATCACTTGTAGGATTTATTGCATCTATTCGTGGCATGTTCAACTACTATGGAAATAAATCCATGGAGATTGTGACTGATATAGACTATGAATGCACCTATAAAAGATCACGAAAATGCAAACTTCATAATGACAAAGAAGCGGACTCTGAAGAAGTTTTTCTGACTGGAAGGGAAACATTTAGGATCAAAACATTTGTCCCAGTACTCGACAACTTGTACGCTGAATTAGTGAGGAGGAAGGAAAGCTATAGGACACCATTGGACTCCTTCACAGTTTTCACTAACCATAAGAACAGTTCAGCAATATTGCTGAATGTTCTACACATCTCCAAGCTTCATATGACACAGATTTAGAGCTTTCCTTCCCTAGTGAATGTGTACATTTCACCGAAATTTTGAAATCTTCTGAGATTACTGATATACCTATCCAAATGAGTAAATTTTTCTGAAAAGAGATTACAGTCTGTTTTTCCAAACGTTGACATTGCTCTTAGAATATTTATGTGTATGGCACTTACAAATTGTTCAGCAAAACGCTCATTTTCGGCTCTTAAAAGACTGAAATCGTACCTATGTTCTACGTTGTCTGAGGAGAGATTGAACATCTTGTCCATCTTCGCATCAAAGCCGACCTTCTAACTTATAACCGTCTGAACTATATAGATACGATCAACGAGTTTTATGCTGTCAAAGCCAGACGCAAACTTTGCTGACTGGTGAGTTTGTTTATTTATTCATATTAGTTTTAAAAATCTAAGATTATAATGTGATTTTTATTATAACTTAGAACACATTCATTGGATTTACAAACTACGTATTACCTGTTTATTTTACAATTGATGATGATGGCAGAACATGGAACTAAACATCATTTAGATGCAGACGTGCCCCAAGGCACGTGACAATACTATACAATACTCGAATGACCCAGGACGCTCGGCACTGTACAATCAAGTCATACTGATACTGTAGTATGTCACTGGTACGTATTCTTGGCATCTGCTGAAATGTATAGTAATCGCAGAAATATACGTTATCAGAGAGTACACTCAGATGAAAAAGTGTTAAATAACGTAGTTCAGTGCTGTCAATAAATACGTTAAAGCTTAGCTAATACCGTTAGAAAGAGCTATGGTGAGAGCAGTAGCTGCAGTACAAAACTGTTGAGCCCTTACATGGATTAAAGGTATTGTGTACACTTATTATGCAGCATCTAGCTATACAAACCCTAATGCTTTACATGTTAACTATTAGATTATAAAACAAATTTGATTTTTCTACACTAGTTTCTAAAATTATGTAATAGCAAATCCAGTTCTGTGTTTGTTCATCTGTATTTAGTTATTAATTCGTGCACCAAAATCTCTTTTTCATTTTCATTTCTTACGCTTTCCTATAGATTCACATATTAATACCGAACGTGTTTTTTATTTAACGTGTTTTTTTTTATTTTTTATCTGCCACACATTCAAGGTATTATATCATAAAACAACAGTTTAATTTTAATTTTGAACACATCTCTGTAAAAGTACATATTAATTTCTATTGACACGTTTGCTTCAATTTTTAGATCTTAACACAACTTATTTTTATTTTCATTGGTTTCGTGTAAAAGAACATATTAAAAGTGAATGTATAACAAAAATCCATTGTCTCCTACATGCTCTGCTGAATTTTTGGGACATAAAAGAAAAGTTATTTTCCTTGTGTTTGTTTCTGTTGACTTTCGACAGAAGAATGTGTTAAAACAATGCTGTTTTAAGTTTGTTTTATCCACTGCCGTACACAAAGTAGAGTTCAGGAACCATATTGCATTTTGATTGAATTCGACTAGGCCGCTGATGCGTCCTTCAGAACAACGAGTAGCAGAGTATGGAAACAGCTCACGCCAGTCCCACCGAAAATGGCAATTGTGAGGTGATCAGGTAATAGTTATTATTTAAAACATGTTTTTTTTTTTTTTTTTTGAGGGGGTGTGTATATAATATGATGTGCCTAGGGGCACAACATTTTTAAATCGGCGACTGGAGACCACTCACCGAAAAACAGAAGTGTTGAATTATTTATAGGTACACACAAAAAAAAGAAACTTTGCTAGCTTCTCAAGTTATCTTTTGATGAACTAAACTAGAGTAAAAAATGCACGCGCACGCCCGTGCGCGCGCACACACACACACACACACACACACACACACACACACACACACACACACACACACCTAACTAACTAACTAACTAACTAACTAACTACCTATGCCCCTACATGGTGGTGGCTGGACGCATGGTTAGCCCAGCCTATCAACAGCTCAATGCTTTTCACTTTTCAGTGAGTGATCTTCTTCAGTCCAAAAGTACTTACATTTTACAAGACTTTCCTATAACATTTATATTCTTTTCCAATTGCTAAGATATTATCTTGGTTTGAAGAAATTTGACATCACATTTTCTTTGAAACAGTTGATTTCCTATTGACAACCTGCTGCACCTTAGTTACACTTACACCTACTGGAGATTATTCCTTTTCTAACTGAGGTAGGTGGCCAAAGCAATTTTTTGTGCCTTGAAAAAACAGTCAGATAATGTTCTATGGCCTCTGTTTCCTTCTACCATTAGAACTAAACACTTCAAGCTCATTTGTGAGAGCAAACTGTCATTGCACCTTACTCAATATTTGAACGTTAATGTTGCTCACAGGCACTTGTAATTTGATTTGAGGCATTGTTGTTGGAGCTGGTTATTGTCACCAGCATGTACACAAGGCAGTCAGAGTGTTTTGGGACCTCCATAAGCAACTGAATAGTGCTGTACCGCAAAGTAAATCACATTATGCAGAAAGTGGTAACATTTCAACTAATGTTGTACTGCAATGTTGTTTGAATATTGTGAAAAGTCACACAAAAATATTTTTATAGAAGTGTGCTGTATCTGTTAACGAATGGAAGGTGTTTGCTCAACGTGTTTATGTAAACAAGAAATATCATCAAAATATTTGTGACTGAATCATTACAAAACTTCAAGTTACATTAATAAACTGAACTGTAACTCTTGTGTATAAACAGGTTTACTGACAAGAACAGTTTGCAAAAATGTTGTAAACATATTCATAAAATAATGAAAAATCAGGACTTTAGTTCTGGCCATGTGTGTGATTAACCGTCATCCAATGTCAAGTGCAATTGGTTATTTTAAGGACTTTCAGAATACGCAAATGTATTTACGGGCTCCTGGTATGTTATTTGTGACTCAGCTTGCTACTTACATAATTGACGCTTTCAGGTAAGATCTGTTGCAGAGCGAACATTGAATGGTTGCAGCCTATGTACTGTCAGAAGCTGAGTGACTGATGTAAACTGTGTCTTGCTCTAGCTGGACATTCATGAACATTCAAATATACCATCCATGTTTTATTTCATAATGTGCCCTGTACAGGTATTGGGAACATGGTCATATGTGATAATAAAAACAGTACCTATGTAAAATTCAGTATGAAAGGCTCTAAAACATGTTTGTTGTAAAGAGTGGGAACCTGTTGATACATTGCTGTTAACACTGAAGTTGTATACCATGTCGAGCGTACAGTTGTTAAGTAAAAAGAAAAAGAAAATACAGTTGCGTAGAGATTAATCAGTTTCTGGATTGTGAAAGTTTTAGGCCTAGAGGTGCCCTGCGCCTGCATATTTAAAAAATGCAGATTAGCACATGAAATCTTCAATTACTCTA
The DNA here is from genome assembly GCF_021461395.2 of Schistocerca americana. Taxonomy (NCBI): domain Eukaryota; kingdom Metazoa; phylum Arthropoda; class Insecta; order Orthoptera; family Acrididae; genus Schistocerca; species Schistocerca americana. The sequence goes on along the minus strand of NC_060125.1, from coordinate 249,991,527 downwards.
TTTGACAGAATACTAATGCTCGTATTGAAAACAAGAGGTTAAATACTACTCTTAATACTTATGAAAAAGACTTGATTTGCCTACAGGAAATCATTGCAAACTTACTCATTGAGAAAAATGAAATTATAGAATTGAGTGTACTGTGTGTGAATTACTGTTTTGTCTGGTATTCATCGATTCTGAAAAAGTTTTTGACTCAGCTAAACCAAAATCTGTGCTAACGCTCCTAGGAAAAAACAAGCTATTGATTTAACCTAGGTTAGCCTACTTAATCCGGATAATTGGAAACTTAGAATGGAGAGGTGGCTGGCAAGGAGATTCCATATTACTAAAATTATTCTCAGCAGTCTTAGAGGTAGTTTCCAAGCCCTTAACATGGTTAAAAAAAAAACAACACTTATTCTATGAGAAAATAACTGATTTGCCTTAATTTTGTTGAGGGCACTTTGTGATACTAATAAACTGCAGCATCTTGACAGAGCGAGTATGAAAATAGACCTCAAAATCAGTTGTAATTGAACTAAGCTACACAACCAACACATCAGAAATGAAATATTACTAAACTATCAATGGATTCTTACGACCAATGATGATGATTAAATTTAAAGCATCATAATATACAGGGTAATTCATGAAGATATGCAAATTCGTTAATATGTTATTCTACAAATAAAACTAAAGAAAAAATTCATATTACCATAGGTCTGCAAATGTTTGGTTACGGAGTTACGGCCAATAAAAGATTTTGCCTGAAATTTAGCAAATTTGCTAATATGAAGGCATCCCAAAACTGTATGAGGTTAAAGTAAAGCACGATTTCCATTTATTTTGTTGTTATTGGTCTGGTGGATCTAATAAAACATGTGGCAGACATGTATCTTCAGTAGTTTTCCAGAACACCCAGAGAAGCAAAGAAGGGATTTCATAAAATTTTTAATTTATTAACTACTTGGCCCAGTTTTTTTTTAAATTCCAGACAGTTGCACAGTTTTCAACAGAAGTTGTAGAGAATGTATTTTTGGAGACATGATGGTAATAACGTTAACTGAAACTGTAAGAGTGTGTCAGATAATCTGTTGTTGTTAATACCATAGCATACACGAATTCAAATTAAACCAGAAAAAACTAACTCATTTCAAGGTTAGGAAACGACTGAAGCAACTCGCTAATGGTTGCAAACAATGACATATACGTTTCTACATTCTTAATTGAAAGTAAACAAATTTACTTATGTAATAATCTTTGACTCTGAATGTTCTGGAAAACTACTGCAGATACACATCTGGGATGTGTTTCATTAGATTCACCAGACCAATAACAGCTAAATAAACAGAAATTGTGCTTTACTTTAACCTTGTACAGTTTTGCAATGACTTCATATTAGTGAAGTTGCCAAATTTCAGCCAAAATCTTTTATTAGCCTTAACTCCATAACTAAACATTTGCAGACCTATGTTAATATGAACTATCTTCTGTAGTTTTAGTTGTAGAATAACATATTAAAATATTTGCATATCTTCATGAATCACCCTGTATTCAATAGATTGGACTGGAAAGCAGTGAAAGTGGCCTAAAATACTGTTATCAAACTAAATACAGTTTTACAAAAATCTAGGAAAAGGTAGATTGCTACTCACCATAAAGACAACACACTAAGTTGCAGAGAGGCACAGTTAAGACACTTACACATAAGCATACCAGAAAAAGAGAATCACACCTCATGCTTGCATGACTGCCAACTTCTGCAGCTCAGGCCAAAATGTAACTATCATGTGGGATGGAAGCAGCAGTCTGGAGGGGTCAGGGAGGGATAACAGAAAGGGGAAGGGATGTTGATGATGAATCTATGTTTAAAAATCCAGCAGTGATTATCTTTCATTGGGAGATATACTTAACTGAGTGATATAGATTTTTTACCCTCAGAATTTACTTATATGGAAAACTGCCACAGAATCATCTAAAATTGTTATCAGTGTGAGGAATTTTAGAAACAGTTCCCAAGGCTGTGACGAAGTCATTTTTTCATAGTAACCTTTCTTCCAGCAGTGCTAGTCATGAGAGATATGGCTGGAAAGTACGAGAGAAGAAGTGAAGATGGGTTGTGTCATCCCTGGATAGGTCAGCCATTGAGCATTGCCTGCGAAAGGCAATTTTCCAGGTTTGAATGTCAGTCCTGCACACAGTTTTAATTTGCCCAGAAGTATCATAGTTTAAATCTACTTCATACACTGTGCTTTCTATTGTACTGTACACAGTGGATGGTGCTTTGCACCAGTGTTAGCTATTTTCTGTGTTATTCCATTCACATAATCAGAGAGGGAAAAATTGCTGTCTGAATGTCTCTGTATGTGCCCTAATCTTTCTTATCACATTCTCATGATACCTGCAAAAGATATACAATGGTGACAACAGTATTCTTGCACTGCCTTCATCAAATACTTACACTCTGAATTTACCAAAATGTGTTATGCAAGGACAAAATTCCCTTTCTTCCAAAGATTCCCATTTAGATTCTCTGAGCAGTTCTCTTTAATATTTTCGCATGGTCTATAACAATCTGTTACTATTCTAGCAGTGTGTCATCGTATTTGTCCTATGTCTGCTGGCTTGTTCACCTGTTAAGAACCTCATGTGCTGGAACTGTTCTGTAGCACATGTTGCAGTAGCCTCTTGCATGCTATTTTCTACAACCGAACTCATTACAGAAACAATAAAATTTTAGATGTAGACCCTTCACTTAGCTCTCATAACGGTACACTCCATTCGACATTGTGTAGAAACCTCATGAACTAGGTTAGCTGTCTTCACCATTTCCACCATTTTCTAGAATAAAACTGAGAATGGTCTCAGGATGTGTGTAATATATGCCATTGGACCTACGGCTGACTGAAACTTGTGCGCTCATTTGTATCCAGGATGGCCTTTTCTTCTTGGCAGACAATTGTTCTCAAGATACACACATGGTGCACATTTTATATATTTCACTCCCATTTCCATAGAAGTGGCTATCATGGGCCTAAAAATGGAACAGTTAACAGCTACTTCCTTTACTGTGGGTGCCCGAACCTCAATAGAGGAGAGACCACTGCTCAGGCAGTAGAGGGAAGATCTGCTGGCTCTATCTAATTATCAGCATGAGACAATGCCTCAAACACACCGTATATTACAGTCTATAAGATGAACCTTAATTTTAAGCACTTTTTTAAAAAGTACCAATTTTACTATTTGTATTATTAGACTGCAAAGCTGGGCTAAAAAAAAGCTGCTTAGTTTATAAAACTGAACTGACCTTTAATTTTCTCCTCCTCCTCCTCCTCCTCCTCCTCCACCACCACTCCCTCTTCATCATCATTGATGTCCTCTTCATATATGAGATGAGGTGGTCTTCACTGCCATCGAGAGTGGTACTTATGCTGGAATTCTTGAAAGATTTAACAATAATGTCTTTTTTTATTCTAGACCATGACTGTTTTATTCACTGACACATTTGTTTGATTGTAGGTCATTTTAAAGCTCCCTTTAATGCAAATTCATGTTTGTGTTTCATCACTTTATTCCATTCCTCTCTCATATACACTTTAAATGGTTTATTTATCAAGACATCAAGAGGTTGTAATTGTGAAGTAAGTCCTCCTGGAATAACAGTAAGCTCTGTATTTCCCTGTCCCAATTTCTCTTTAGCAGTATTTTTCAAATGACTGCTAAACTCATGTAGCACAAGAAGAGAACTCTCCTTCAATAAATCACCTTTCCTTCTTTCCCACACTTCGTTAATCCATAATTTCATACCAGCCTTGTCCACCCAACCCTTGTCATGTACATGAATAACAACACCTGGCGATATTTCAGAAGTTTTTGGCATTGTTATACACTTGAAAATGATCATTTGAATTAAGTTTAGTACCATCAGCACAACATGAAAGGACAACAGTTTTGTGCATTTTTTCATGTCCACTTTTTTTTTTAGTTACAGTTTTAGCACCTTTCATGTCGATAGTTCTGTTACTCGGCATGTCAAATGTCAGAGGAATTTCATCTATATTCACTATCTGCATAGTTCCACAGTGGTTTTCTTTCTATTTTGAAAAATAAAGTGATGGAGAAGTAATATTTTTTCTTTGCACTCTTGTGGTATTTTCTGAGATACTTTGGTTGTGGTTTGCTTGCTAAGTCCATGACGCTTTCTAAACCTGCAGCACCAAGTAACTCAACCATTAAAATCTGTTAAGTTCCACAGTAGTGCTAGCTTACAAGTGTGTATTTGAATCATTTTTGTATGAATTCCAATGCCATTTTTGTGTTGTGCTGGAATGCATTTCCATACGTTATCTTCTAGTTTTGGCCATTTTGCATTCAGTCCTTTGTTTGCACATTTAGTCTTACTAATTTTTTTTCAGTTCTTCACTAGCTCGCCAATCGCTAATGGTTTTTCCTGTTGGTGGAGGGCCGAAATGCTGCTCAGCTGCTCTGTTTCTTTATTGCTCTGCACTTGCTATTACTTTCAATTTATAGCCTGTATCATATGAATACCTTTTGTATTTTTCTGTTACGAAACTAGTTACTAACAAAAATATTGTACTGTTACCGATAACACAAATCAGTTCCAATTCCAGTTTACTAGCGCCGTAGACTGCAATAACATATAATATGCTAAACAGTGTTTTGGGTTTGTTTTGGTGGGGCAGAAGGGAGACAGTGTTAGCAAGATTGTGAAATCCAACAACTCATGTTCATTGTATTGGTGCACTGCTGCTGCCAGTTGACTCCAGTGTTGCCAGATAGAGCTAGGTTTCCTGCCATTTTTAAGACTGGCAGTAATTTTAAATCAAACACTGGACATTTCACATTAATTTCAAGTATAAAATGCACCTGAATTTTGGACGCAATTTTTCGAAGAAAAAGGTGCGTCTTATAGTCCGTAAAATAAGATAATTGTAAGAAATATGGGTGCTAGCCTTTTGGCCATTAGCGATTTACAGCTTACACTGCAAAACAGCTCCAGATCTTGGACATCTTACCAGCCATTATTGGTGATTCTTTGCAGACCCTATCAGCATCAGGATTAGCTGGCAAGCACAATGGCATATACTCAGCACAACCCCACCCTGCCATTCCAACTGGCACAGTTCACAGTGGCCATTTGAAGCTGGTTGGCTGTTGCCGACACAGTTTTCAGCTGTTTGTAAATAACAGGAAACTCCTTCCGCACAATCAATCAATTTCTTAGCCATATCTAGTCTAGTCTAGCAGTACATTAGCAAGAAGAAGCAATTCTAAGAAACTTAATCTGCACACTGTACTAAATCCCTTTCAAACAACTTCAGAGGGTGGTTAAAAAATTATAAGTTCTGCTGCTGATACAAGCATATCAATGAAAAGCCCGAATTCACCCACCATATACTTAGCCCAGATGGTAGCTGTGCAGGTTTGCAGCAAACAGTTTTAAGACTTAAAATCACATGACAGAACTGCTAGCTAGAGAGATGCTTCACCACCTTTCTTCTTTGTCTTCTCGTCCTCACAATAATTGAATCCCTCTCATCCTAGAGTCTTAAGTGAGCTGCTCTACCTTTTTAACCTAAACCTCTCAGTGTACGTACTTTTACATGTGACATTTCCCCTGAATGTAAGTACTGGGCAGAAATTATATCTCATAATTTTATAATTTTCTTGACAGAATTGTTTTTATGTAGTTTTAAACCTTAATCTAAAAAAAACTTGTGTTCAAAATGAACTCCTGAAATAGATTTTAGTTTTCATACAGAAAGTGAAACATTATGTTTAAAATTCCTTTTAGGGTCACCTGAATAAAAAACCAAAAGGCAGCTATTTGCTATAGATGTGTGGAGCTTGCCTTGCTGACTGAGGTTACGTGTGTGTGTGTGTGTGTGTGTGTGTGTGTGTGTGTGTGTGTGTGTGTGTGTGTGTGTGTTTTCCCAAACTTTTTATTAGTTTTCATAACAAGACATTGCTACCTCTGTGACCTGTGCTCTACCAAATTCGTAGACAAAATGTATTTGGGCACCTAGTGTCTGATCTCTCGTCCATTCCAACTGACTTTTCATCTCAGATTTGTTTGTTTATTTTTCATTGCAAACTAACCAGTGTAGGACTCCACAAGCAATATCACAAAGAGACATGATTAAAGCTTTGCTAAGTACTAACACTAGAAATAAGGACATTTACAGGAACAGAGAGAAAAAGAAGTGTGCACTAAGTAACTCGAAACATGAATGTAAAATGGAAACTATTTAATGGGAAACAATATGTGTCATAACAATATTAGGGAAAACTCAATTCTTTAAAAGATAAGTTCTGTCTTTTGGAAGTGGTTTATTGGTAAAATAGTGTAAAATAGCTTCATTGAGTCCATTTGTCTTACTAAGTCATGTGCCAGTTAATAAGCCAAGCGCCTTCAAAGTTTTTAAGAAATGGCTCATTGGGATGTTTTCTCACTGTTGTTTGATACTTGTAGTCCTTGGGGAAATGAATAACACCTTGAAACAAAACTAAATTTATGAGGCAAACTGAAAGTTGTCAGTAAATCACTGCAATTTCTTACTTGAAGAGATTTATTTGTTTCGCCACTCATCAATATTTTCATTCTATTGCTGTCTACCTTATCTTGCTGGATTCATTGTGTTCTTACTGAATATTGGTAGCATACATTAAAATACTTCTGAAGATTACTCATTATTCTCTTAATTATTTTTTTTTTTCAAGCTTATTTTTTTCTTGTATTGTATTTTATCATTTGCACAATAACAATTACCATTTCTCATCAAGTTGGAATTTTCATCTATGTGGATGTTTTTTTATGTTGGGTATGTGTTGTAAAATTGTTACATTTTACTCTCAAGTTCTGGACATACTGCTGGTTCCCAGCTTTGGGACAAAGGTGTGGGCCAAAGTCTATGTTTAACAGAATGAGAGGGAAATAGTTTCCAAGGATGCTTAGCACAGGTGCTTTTGGAATGCAAAGGAGAAATTGTTTGCTTTGTAGGAAGTGAGTAAGGATGTAAACACACAAGGATTCAGTTTAAGAAAAATTTACATCATCATCATAGCCTTGATATTTTGATAACGTGCTGAGGATGCAGCAATGCTGTAATGGCTAGGCAAGGGTAATACCCTCAGGCGCCAAGGTGGGGTCGGCATTGCTTTGCTGGATCCTTCTCTTCCATAAATGCCTATCCAGTGCTTCTTCTCTGAGCCAACATTTCTCCCCTAGGTCCCCTGCTACCTTGTCTTTCCATCTTAGTTTCGGTCTTCCTCTTTTTTTGATCCTTCGATTTCTAGACTATTTCCCAATAGTTCAACCTTATTCAGGTGTCTTACAGTAACTTTGTATCTTTGCAAATCAATTAGCACACCGTATCACTCATTTGTTAGTTTTATCCAGCAGTTCCCAGTCCCTGAGCTCTACCTTTTCCCATCTGAGATGAGTACTCTGCTTGCAGCTCGTTACAATAATACACAATCAGATAATTTAACCACAATGGGAGACAAATACAAGATTGTGTTCTTCTTTATATTCTGACTCACAGAAAAATCAACTATTAGTCTTTGCAACTCTACAAAGTCATTCACAATAAAAGATAAGTTTAAGGCAGTGCTTATTCCTCTTTATTTTCTGACACACATAAAATACCAACCATCACCTGTTGCTGCTACTACTAGAAACAAACTGTACATAGCTTTTTCTTTATTGACAGGCAGAAAACTCGAGAGATTCTCCCCTAGATTTTTTGTCCCTCCCCCCCCCCCCCCCCCCACCCACCCCGCCCCCTTCCCCCCCTCACCCCCCCCACCCCACCCCCCCCCCCACCCACCCACCCCTCTATGATTCTTCTGAAGGTATTTCTAAAGATTCTTCCAGAACCTTGCAGAAGGTTTTTGTATGTCTTGGCTGTATGCCAGCATCTGTTAGTCACCTTGGTGCCTGAGGGTATTATACTTGCCTAGCCATTACAGCATTCCTGTATCCTCAGCATGTTGTCAACAAGTGGGACTTCCTAGGTAGCACTGGCCCCACTTTCTGATGTCTGTCTCACACCTTGCTTCTTTGTGACTTTAAATATTACTTTAATAAAGTTTTGTCTCCTGTCCTCACAGCCACTTTCTACATGAATAAAATTTGATAGCCATGACAGCTGTTGTAATTGGGATTTTTATTTTGTTTTCCAGATCTGGTGATGAATGTGTAGTTGCTCTTTGTGATCAGTGGTATCTTGACTATGGAGAGAACAACTGGAGAACACAGGCTGAAGAGTGCCTTGACGTAATGAACACCTTCCATGAAGAAGTTAAGAAGAATTTTCAAGTGACCCTGAACTGGTTACACGAATATGCTTGTTCGAGGACATACGGTTTAGGTAATTTTGAAGAAATATATGTTACACTGAAGAAACTAAAACAAATCTTGTTAGCACGTAATCCCTATTGGTCCCACATTTGTTAAGGAATTAGAGTGAAAAGCTGACATCTGCTCCGAAGGCCTGTGGAAAAGATTACTCACAGTAAGAATTCCATTTCAGTAAAAGTCAGGGCAATCATATCCCTGATCAGTAGCAGATTCAAGAATTCTAAGGACTAGAATCACTTTTTTAATGAACTTTGCTTAATAACTTACAGTAAAGTTTTGAAAAAAGTGGTCACGACCATTATTGTAACAACATTCAGATAAAGAGTTCCAAAGGTGTTGTAAGTAGGGTTGTTGTTCTTGTTGTAGTCTTCAGTACTGAGACTGGTTTGATGCAGCTCTCCATGCTACTCTATCCTGTGCAAGCCTCTTCATCTCCCAGTACCTGCTGCAGCCTACATCCTTCTGAATCTGCTTAGTGTATTCATCTCTTGGTCTCCCTCTACGATTTTTACCCTCCATGCTGCCCTCCAGTACTAAATTGGTGGTCCCTTGATGCCTCAGAACATGTCCTACCAACCGATCCCTTCTTCTAATCAAGTTGTGCCACAAACTCCTCTTCTCCCCAATTCTATTCAATACCTCCTCATTAGTTATGTGATCTACCCATCTAATCTTCAGCATTCTTCTGTAGCACCACATTTCGAAAGCTTCTATTCTCTTCTTGTCCAAACTATTTATCGTCCATGTTTCACTTCCATACATGGCTACACTCCATACAAATACTTTCAGAAACGACTTCCTGACACTTAAATCAATACTCCATGTTAACAAATTACTCTTCTTCAGAAACGCTTTCCTTGCCATTGCCAGTCTACATTTTATATCCTCTCTACTTCGACAATTATCAGTTATTTTGCTTCCCAAATAGCAAAACTCCTTTAATGCTTTAAGTGTCTCATTTCCTAATCTAATTTCCGCAGCACCACCCGACTTAATTCGACTACATTCCATTAGTCTCGTTTTGGTTTTGTTAATGTTCATCTTATACCCTCCTTTCAAGACACTGTCCATTCCATTCAACTGCTCTTCCAAGTCCTTTGCTGTCTGTGATAGAATTACGATGTCATCGGCAAGCCTCAAAGTTTTTATTTCTTCTCCATGGATTTTAATACCTACTCCGAACTTTTCTTTGGTTTCCTTTACTGCTTGCTCAATATACAGATTGAACAGCATCGGGGATAGGCTACAACCCTGTCTCACTCCCTTCCCAATGACTGCTTCCCTTTCATGTCCCTCGACTCTTATAACCGCCAACTGGTTTCTGTACAAATTGTAAATAGCCTTTCGCTCCCTGTATTTTAACCCTGCCACCTTCAGAATTTGAAAGAGAGTATTCCAGTCAACATTGTCAAAAGCTTTCTCTAAGTCAACAAATGCTAGAAACGTAGGTTTGCCTTTCCTTAATCTTTCTTGTAAGATAAGTCGTAGGGTCAGTATTGCCTCACGTGTTCCAACATTTCTACGGAATCCAAACTGATCTTCCCCAAGGTTGGCTTCTACCAGTTTTTCCATTCGTCTGTAAAGAATTCGCACTAGTATTTTGCAGCTGTGACTTATTAAACTGATAGTTCAGTAATTTTCACATCTGGCAACACCTGCTTTCTTTGGGATTGGAATTATTATATTCTTCTTGAAGTCTGAGGGTATTTCGCCTGTCTCGTACATCTTGCTCACCAGATGGTAGAGTTTTCTCAGGACTGGCTCTCCCAAGGCTGTCAGTAGTTCTAATGGAATGTTGTCTACTCCCGGGGCCTTGTTTCGACTCAGGTCTTTCAGTGCTCTGTCAAACTCTTCACGCAGTATCATATCTCCCATTTGATCTTCATCTACATCCTCTTCCATTTCCATAATGTTGTCCTGAAGTACATTGCCCTTGTACAGACCCTCTATACACTCCTTCCACCTTTCCCTTCTTTGCTTAGAACTGGGTTTCCATCTGAGCTCTTGATATTCATACAAGTGGTTCTCTTTTCTCCAAAGGTCTCTCCAATTTTCCTGTAAGCAGTATCTATCTTACCCCTAGTGAGACAAGCCTCTACATCCTTACATTTGTCCTCTAACCATCCCTGCTTAGCCATTTTGCACTTCCTGTTGATCTCATTTTTGAGACGTTTGTATTCCTTTTGCCTGCTTCACTTGCTGCATTTTTATATTTTCTCCTTTCATCAATTAAATTCAGTATCTCTTCTGTTACCCAAGGATTTCTACTAGCCCTCATCTTTTTACCTACTTGATCCTCTGCTGCCTTCACTATTTCATTCCTCAAAGCTACCCATTCTTCTTCTACTGTATTTCTTTCCCCCATTCCTGTCAATTGTTCCCTTATGCTCTCCCTAAACTCTACAACCTCTGGTTTAGTCAGTTTATCCAGGTCCCATCTCCTTAAATTCCCACCTTTTTGCAGTTTCTTCAGTTTTAATCTACAGTTCATAACCAATAGATTGTGGTCAGAGTCCACATCTGCCCCTGGAAATGTCTTACAATTTAAAATCTGGTTCCTAAATCTCTCTCTGTCTTACCATTATATAATCTATCTGAAACCTTTTAGTATCTCCAGGGTTCTTCCATGTATACAACCTTCTTTTATGATTCTTGAACCAAGTATTAGCTATGATTAAGTTATGCTCTGTGCAAAATTCTACCAAGTGGCTTCCTCTTTCATTTCTTAGCCCCAATCCATATTCACCTACTACGTTTCCTTCTCTTCCTTTTCCTACTGTCGAATTCCAGTCACCCATGACTATTAAATTTTCATCTCCCTTCACTACCTGAATAATTTCTTTTATCTCATCATACATTTCATCAATTTCTTCTTCATCTGTAGAGCTAGTTGGCATATAAACTTGTACTACTGTAGTAGGTGTGGGCTTCGTATCTATCTTGGCCACAATAATGCGTTCACTATGCTGTTTGAAGTAGCTTACCCGTACTCCTATTTTTTTATTCATCATTAAACCTACTCCTGCATTACCCCTATTTGATTTTGTATTTATAACCCTGTATTCACCTGACCAAATGTCTTGTTCCTCCTGCCACCGAACTTCACTAATTCGCACTCTATCTAACTTTAACCTGTCTAACTTTAACCTATATGATTAATGGAAAATCTCATATAAGATGTGAAACAAATAGTAACAAAGAGATAGAGGGGCTGGCCAGTACTTACCTCAGCTCAGTACAGCCGATAGATACACATAAAACAGAACTGAAAATTTACATTCCTAGCTTTCGGAACTTTGTTCCTTCATCAGGGAGGAGAGAGGGGAAAAAAGGGAAGAAGGGAAAGTGGATTCAGTTACTCACAACCCAGGTTATGAAGCAACAGGGAAAGGTAAACAGGGAGGGTAGCAAGGATGGAGGCATGGTTGTCAGAGGGAAGCCAAAGATATTCTACTGTAAGTTTTGTGCCAGCTTCAAACCAAAGAGGATGCATACAGAAGTAAAGAGGTATATAGTATAAAGATAAACACAACTATGTAGGATGAAAAGATGCGTGAATGGCTAAAGAGGAAAGGGAAAGAGGATAAGACCGAAGAGTGAATGGGAGTGAGGTTGTTTAACATAGGTTCAGTCCAGGGGGATGGCGGGATGAAAGGATGTGTTGGAGTGCAAGTTCCCATCTCCGCAGTTCAGAGGGACTGGTGTTGGGTGGGAACTTGCACTCCAACACATCCTTTCATCCCGCCATCCCCCTGGACTGAACCTACGTTAAACAACCTCACTCCCATTCACTCTTCAGTCTTCTCCTCTTTCCCTTTCCTCTTTAGCCATTCACGCATCTTTTCATCCTACATAGTTGTGTTTATCTTTATACTATATACCTCTTTACTTCTGTATGCATCCTCTTTGGTTTGAAGCTGGCACAGTACTTACAGTAGAATATCTTTGGCTTCCCTCTGACAACCATGCCTCCATCCTTGCTACCCTCCCTGTTTACCTTTCCCTGTTGCTTCATAACCTGGGTTGTGAGTAACTGAATCCACTTTCCCTTCTTCCCTTTTTTCCCCTCTCTCCTCCCTGATGAAGGAACAAAGTTCCGAAAGCTAGGAATGTAAATTTTCAGTCCTGTTTTATGTGTATCTATCGGCTGTACTGAGCTGAGGTAAGTACTGGCCAGCCCCTCTCTCTCTTTGTTAGTATTTGTTTCATAACTTTAACCTATCTAACTTTATCCTTTAGGGTGTGGATCTAAAACTGTAAATTGTTCTCTTACATAAATCACACAGGAATTCTATGAGAATCATCACTATGGTAACAGGACTTTTAAAAATTTCTATGTACATCAAAGGTGTGAGTTAAATAGGGAGTTAAATTATCATATAAAACTGATAATTCCTGAAAAGTAAATGATTTACTGATGAGGCAGTTATAGAAAATATCCATGGATCATTTGAAGTCAGTTTGTACTACTGTTTCTGATGTATCTTCGACGTTTCTGTGTTGTCATTCCATCTGTTTTGCGTTGTTCCATCTTTCCTCCCTGAATCTGTTTTGTTTTTTATTTAATTTTTTGTTGTTGTTATATATGCAGACCTTTCCTTCTCTGTATGTGTGTTTTGTCATTACAGTGGTGCAGAAATTCTGCAGGTAAAAGGGTAACCAAAAGAAACTATAATCAGATACACCAACTGTTTTGTTTCTGAATGGAGTTGTCTATTCTGGTGCAAAAGTACGTAACAGATTGTTGGCAGACACCAGGCAGGAAATTGGAAATCCCCAAATATTTAAAAACAAAGTAAAAAAAAACTATTAGCCATTCATTCTGGAATTTATCAGAAAGCTTGGACTAAACAATATAAATGCCACATAACTCAAAAGTCCTTGGCTGCTGTGGCCAGACATTACATTCCATCCTGATATTCCATTGTTTTATTTTACCATAATTATAGTTTGAGTGGATCCGAGCTACTCATAATTTGTTGTTGGTGCACTTTACAGGACCAGCCAGCACTGGTTACCTCAGCACTTCAATGTGTAAATTGTCTTGTTCCACATCCCTTAAGCCACTCCTTCAAGACATGATTCATGGAACATGATATGTGAAAGAAATGAGAGTGGGAGAAATCAACAGTGAACTAAGAATGACAGATATATAATGAAATAATCAGCAACCAGTTGCATAAAAGAAATTAAATTTCTTTTATGCAGTTTACTGCAAGTGCCACATTTGGTTGTGCACTGCTTCATAGTTCCTGTGTGGAGTTTGTGCTCGATTCAGTCACTATTGGCCACCTGGTCTGCTAGTATGCCAGCAGTTGCATGCACAGTCTGCTGGCTGTATCCCCAGTTAGAACTAATGACTACATAGGCTGGAGCTGAAGGCTCTTCTGGCCACATGTGTGGCATCTGTTGTATGTACTTTGTCTCCCGTGTTTATGCTGCTTTGTGTAATAAAGTTGCAGTGATTTTGGGTTAGAACACAAATGGTTGCTGATTATTTCGATATATACAACTACAGTTGCTGATGATGGGTAAAATAGTGGTACTGATGACAGACAACAACTTATGAAGTTAACATTGACAGAGAGTGAAGTTAAGGAAACTTAGATAAGAGGGACAGAATGAAAGTTGATGCATAGACTAGAAGAGGAAAAGGAGGGGGGGGGGGGGATAGCTCTGGAAAGAAAAGACAAAAAAATACATCAAAATATAAATAAATAAATGAGAGAGACATTCAACATAGAGGACATAGTGGGTGAAGGGTAGACAGCAATGGGAGCAATTTGCGTCAATTGGTGCCAAATATGTGCTGAAAACTGAACACATGCTGTAGAGTAGATTGGCAACATGAAAGTTCTTGGTCACTGGGATTGAGACATTAATCACCTATGAAGTTAGCAGCAAATTCTTTTCTATTGTGCTTTACATCAGTGTGTTCGTGTTTCTATGCATTCACCTTAACCAACTGCTCTGTTGTTTTCATATATAGATATAATTTTTTTCTATATCTGTGCATTCACGTCAACAGACAGCTTTGTTGTTTTTCACGTATAGATAGAAAGCTCCTCAGTGGCTGTTCATTATTGGCACATGACTGCAAATAAAATTACAGTTGGCTGTCCTTTTTAATCAAGTAGGTATTAGAAATGAACGGGATAGAACACATGCTGGTAGGATGATGCATAGGAAAAATTTAGTAATGGGGGCATTCACTTGGCTACAAAACTGAAAAGCAGTGAAATGAATGAAGATGTAGTGCATATAAAGAATTTTTCAGAGTTTGGGAGGTTGATGGAAATCTAGTGTAGGTGGCGTAAGCAAAATAGTGGAAAAGATTGGCCACATTCAGTGCATAACTTCAGAAAATCATAGCCCTGAAATAAAAATTGGTGGAGGCTCACAAGTACGACATAGTTTTTTTTTCTGATGATGTACATTCATTTGCTGTTTTTGAAGAAAATCGATAGTTTTGCAGTGCAGCACCTTGTTTATGTGCGTTATCCTTAATATGCTGTTTAGTAAATGATATAATTTATGTAATCTATGTCTTTGCGGTGGCCAGTACCTGGATTCAGTAGGAGATCAGGTAGTGACCAAATGATATAAGAAATCATTTTTCAACAAGTAAAATCATCATCAACTTGTTTTTTAAATATATTAAATTGAAAATAAAAATAAAACTATTAATCTTTTTTCTTGGTGTTTCTTTTCTTTATGTATCTCATGATAGAAGTGAACTCTTATTTATACTGATGTGTGGGAAAATTTCCAGGTACAAGACTTCCTTGGGATGAACAATGGCTGATAGAATCTCTGTCTGACTCAACTATCTACCCAGCATATTATACTGTTGCACATTTTCTGCAAGGGGGAACTCTGAAAGGAGATAAATCCAATGCTCTTGGAATAAAGTAAGATTTCTTTCTTAGGTAATAGCACTTACCTTGTTAATATTATGTCTCATTGTGTATATTACAAATAATCAGTGGAGAAATTGCTGTATTTCCCAAATGTTTACAATTTATCTTTAGGTTAAGACTGTGTGCGGATAATTTAAAACTGGCTTGTGCACGTTTGATGTTGTCATCCACATAGACAACGCAACTGACTGTCCTTCTCCATTGTCTACAACAAGTTTACAGTGGATGTTGCCACTCACACAAGGACGAAAAGTTTATCTCAGAATCACAAAACACAAAGAGCAGGTCTTCAGTATATTTAAAATATTCATTAGGAAATGTTTAAGTTGGCTAGACTAAGAAACTGTTTATTCTTAACACAGCCATGCAATGTCTGGTGTGTTTATAACATCCCAAAATAAATTTAATTATGTTCCAATTCCAAATTTTTTAGATAGTCTTCAGCTAAAAGTTATGAAACTTTGGACAAGCATAGGTAAACTTAATGAAGTAACGACGAAAGAGTTTTATAGGAGGAATTCGATTTAGAACAGCATTAGGAGTAGTTTGTAGTAAACATTGGCATGTAGCTTTTGACCATATAAAATCTTGAGCACAGTTTACTTTCATACCAATCATACACGTGCTACAAATAGCACATCTGAAAACATTGTATAGTGTGGTGGTGTTGCATATGCTATAGAGACTGTCAGAACAATAAAAATGTGATGTAATTTACCTACTGTACGTGGTGCAAGAAGAATCCCTAACAGCTCTCAGGTTATAATTGAAGGAAAACATCCAGTGGTGCAATAATAGTTTCTGAAAGGGGTTAAACATCATAAGTACTTTCAGATTTCAGAAGAAATATCAATAACTCGTAGAAAAGTGAAGCATGTTTGTCAGGTGCTGTATAACACGGTAAGCAGCATTGATGCAAACACTAAAATTAACAGTGGCACAATGGAACATCTGGCTCATAGTATGAAGCTGCAATTGTGTGTGCATAATTTGCTTGCAAATGCACCTTCTTAGCAGAAAGGGTGGAAGCGAGGAAGTATGGAATTTATCTTAATAAGCATATCAGGTTGTAAGTGCACTAAACTTTGGAAGTCATCTTGAGAGAGTCTATAAGAGTCCCTAATTTAATGAAAGTCTCACATAATTAGGTAAAGGTAATAAAGAATGAGACATTTATTTGTTAAGACAGCGAGAAATGTTAGAAAAACATTGGAAGCTTATGTTCATTGAGTGTGTTTCAACATGCCATAGAGAACAACATTCTCTATTTCAATGTTTGCTTCATAATCCATGCAATCTGGATCCCCAGTACCAACTCGATGGCCGGCCGGAGTGGCCGTTCTAGGCACTCCAGTCTGTAACCGAGCGACCGCTACGGTCGCAGGTTCGAATCCTGCCTCGGGCATGGATGTGTGTGATGTCCTTAGGTTAGTTAGGTTTAATTAGTTCTAAGTTCTAGGCGACTGATGACCTCAGAACTTAAGTCGCATAGTGCTCAGAACCATTTGAACCAACTCGATGCATAGATGCTAATTGTTGTTGCAACACATCCTTTTACCCAGCAATCCTCCTCTTCTCAATCTCCAATAACCCCCTTCCTCTCTCTCGCTCGCTCTCTCTCTCTCTCTCTCTCTCTCTCTCTCTCTCTCTCTCTCTCTCACACACACACACACACACACACACACACACACACACACAAACAACCTGTTTCTTTGCCGCTGTTTCCTTTCCATTAATCTGCAGTTCCACTGATATCCTTGTGGCCTCCCAACTCCTCTGTTCTATTCATTGTCCACGGCTATCCACCCACGGCACTCCTCCAGTTCGTCGTCTGGGACATGCTACTTCCTCTTACCTACTCTGCACGAGACAATCCTTATAGCTGCAGTACTCGAAGACAGTGTGGATGTGCTTGCATGTGTTGATGTGTGTGTGTGTGTGTGTGTGTGTGTGTGTGTGTGTGTGTGTGTGAGAGAGAGAGAGAGAGAGAGAGAGAGAGACTCGTGAATTTGTTTGTTGTTGTTAGTAGGTTAGCCCAGAGGAAAGCCATTCTCCGAAAGCTTAGCAATCATTTCTGTCTCATTTATATGTCTGTTGATTGGTCACCATTTTAGCTACATGATGAGTAGTTACCTTCCACTTTGTTATTAGGAATGTGTTTCAGATTGGTAGCTACAACTGGAGTAAATCATAGCTTAGGTGAAGAAATTGGCAGTTTCAGTCCAGGCTAGGATAGTCCCATGAGATAAAATTTGGTCTCTCTATTTGTTGAGGGAGTCAGTAATTTTGGAGCTAGCAATGGTTGCAAGGGAAATTTATTTGCGGACCAAGTTGGTGGAGATAATTTTGAACTGTGAATTCAGTGATGAGGCTGTTCTGTGACTTTGTGTAGTAAATAAGTATCCAAACAAACTAGTTATTAAGGCTACATGGGAGAAAACATTTTCTGTCAAAACGATGATAGTTGTCAAATTGAAAGTTCTCTGGTGTGTTGGTGAGCTTACAAGCATGAAATAATGTATCTGGGCATATATGGAATGGGATCAACCCTCAGGATGGTGGCTTGACGTTTAGAAATGGAATGGATCTACCTTATCCTGGAAATTAAGCAGTTATTTATCATAGGCTCAATAATGTATGTATGAGTGCTGTAAAAGGATCACACAAGATGCTGATGATGGTTCCTGGAATCCTGAAACACCCTTAAGTAACACCTGAAAGGTTCCCTCAAGCTATAACTATGATTATTATTAGTATGTTCCTTATATGTTCCTATTTCATTTCCTGAGAGCACCAAAGCTACTAACAAGTGTGAAATTTAAGATAATAGCAGAGGTGCTGAATCATTAATAGGTGCATAAGCAAGATTGAATACATTGTTAGGGTTCAAACAAACCATTCTTTAGAGAAAATCATACCCCTGTATAGCTACATTGTCCTAGCTGATTACATAGTGCCAGCATGTAAGGTCGATTGGAGTGAGTGACTATATTGAATGCAATGGACAAGAGGAGAAAGGAAGCAGTAAGTGGGAAGGAGGGTTGGGGAAGGTGATTTATTGTTGAGAGGTGGTAAAAGTACAGGATAGGAATGAGATACTGGTGGACTCATTCTGGCTGTAGGCAGAGGGCATTCTGTGCAGTGCAAAGTGTCGGGAAGTGGAGAACAGATGAAGATGGAAACTGTGGAGAAGAGGGTGTCACTGCAGGGTGTGAAGTTAGGGTCATGGGGCAGAGGTGGAGAGGGTGTTAAACTTCCCCCTTCTGCTTGTTCATCTGGAAAATAAATACTACCAAATTATCAGAGATTTTACACTGTGGAATTCGTATTAATATTTTTCAGTTTTAGCTGTGTGTGCCTGTGATACAATTCAATCTAAATTACAGGCCAGAACAGATGACTCCAGATGTCTGGGATTATATCTTCATAGCAGGGTCCCCATTCCCTGAGAAAAGTGGCATTCCACGGGAGATTTTGGACAAAATGCGACGGGAATTTGAGTTTTGGTATCCTGTGGATCTGCGAGCCAGTGGGAAAGATCTTATTCAGAACCATCTTTCCTTTTTCATCTATATTCATTGTGCAATATGGTCTGATGATAAGAGCAAATGGCCAAAAGGTATAAGGGCAAATGGTCACCTTATGCTCAATTCTGCTAAGGTAAGTGTTCTTAGAAATCTTGTTTTTTCCACACATTCTGTTTTGGTATAAATTTATATTGGTTTTGTGCTTCTTTGGAATATTAGTGTCTGGTGTAATATTTACCGTTAAAAAAAAAATCATACTGAGAAGTTTTTATTTTTATAAATGTAATACGGCTTAGATCTTTTCACAACTGTTCAAAAATAGTGGCATCATATGTACAAGACACTTAAAGTTGTGTAAATCCTCAATAAGTAGAGTCAGAATAGATTAGTCAGTGCAATGCATACCCACCAAATTATCCAAGAGTCCTAATGCGCTGCTTCCTGGATTCGGGGAGGTGCGCCAGCCCTGCATCAAATCCACCCGGTGGATTAACGACGTGGGCCAGTGTGTCGGCCAGCCTGGATGGGGTTTTTAGGTGGTTTTCCACATCCCACAGGGTGAATACTGGGCTGGTCCCCACATCCCACCTTGGTTACACGACTTGCAGACATTTGAAACACATTCACACTCTTTCATAGTTTAAACTGGACACAGACAGTTGGGTTACACCGATTCTGTCCTTGTGGGGGTGTATGGGGTAGTGCCAGGAAGGGCACCCATTTAAATTTACCATGCCGAATCCGATTCTAACCACACCGACCCTGTGAAAACTGCTTGACTAAGGCGCACGCCAAGAAGCCAGTGCAATGCATAGGAGAGTACACTGCATCTGCATCTATGCTCTGAAAGTGATAAATGATTGAGAATCCAAGCTTGGTCTCTGCCTATAACGATTTTGTTATCCTCGGAAAAGAAACCTTAATTTACCTGCCTTCTTTCTTTTGTGCAAGCAGCCAGCCAGCCAGCCATAGTAGTTGTACAAATACTTTATTAACTGAAGTCCTGTACCAAAACTAATTTCAGATGAATTATTATTGTTCAATTTTATTTTCTGCTTGTAACGTAATGTTGCACGTGTAGGCTATATCAACAAAGTACAAATAAGAACATTATTTCTTAGCACAATAATCTACAATTAAATAACTCAGAAAGTAGGACAATAATTCATTTCATAGTGAACAGCTGATTTTATATGCAATTTATTATTGTACTTGTTTCTGGAACAGGATTGTCGATTGCATTATGATTCATATTAAATACAAACTCTAGGTTGGAATAACAACAATATAAGGAGGTGTGTGTGTGTGTGTGTGTGTGTGTGTGTGTGTGTGTGTGTGTTTGTTTGTTTGTTTGTTTATGTTTTTCCTTTTCTGATGAAAGCTTTGGCTGAAAGCTATTGTGTAAGTGCCTTTTCATTGTGCCTGTCTGCAGCTCAGTGTGTCATCTTTACAGTAAGTAGCAATCTTATCTTTTCCTTAAATTGTTGATTTACCCATTGCTTATATTGAAGAGAAGGTGAAATTCTTAGTACTGCTGATAGAAACACGTGAAAGATAAAATTACATAAAATATCCTACTTTCAGAAGTACTACTTTCTTCCTCAGGGAGGTAAGAGGGATAAGCTGTCAAAGGTTTAAAGGAAAGGGGAGGTCACTCAGCCCGCACTATTAGAAGAGCCCGTATTATGACCGATGAGACCCTCCCATCATGGGATCTGTCATCCACGTGCATGTAGTTGGCATCATCGTCCTCATCGACTGGTTGAGTTGAGCTCAAGTTGTAAGTCCTGTAATCTTGGCGGAGGGCAGAAGTGCAGGGCAGCTCAGTCTAGAGTGCACTG
This sequence comes from Schistocerca americana, assembly GCF_021461395.2. Lineage (NCBI taxonomy): Eukaryota > Metazoa > Arthropoda > Insecta > Orthoptera > Acrididae > Schistocerca > Schistocerca americana. The sequence goes on along the minus strand of NC_060125.1, from coordinate 249,970,874 downwards.
CAACTTTGTGTATCAACCAGAACAGTTCTGTCCCAGGAGTAAAAGAAGCCAAGCATTGTGCCAACCTCAATTTACTCCTTGTATGATAAATGCTTCATTGCATATTGCTGTCCATGCAAACAGCACTCACTTTTTTGCAATTTTTTCAACAGATGTGTGTTTTACCACTTGGAACATGATTTTTCCATAGTAATTGATATTTCTTGAAAAGGATTGGAGCTCTTGAACATTTCTGTGTGAAATTGAGTCAAAAGTTATTTTCAGACATGACAACATTGCTACCTAAAATGATGCCGAGTACTCAATAGTGGTGGAGATTTTAAATAATTATGCATTTCTAGGTTTGTTACGGATGTTGTTACCCATGGGTTGACTTCAAATTGTTCCTGTACTTACCACATGCCAAGTGTAATGCTCCCAGGTTGCCAGGGTATAGTCTCCATGGTGTGGCAAAGCCATTACACTGTTGACTTGTGTCAGCATAGCCTCCTAATAAGAAAGATTGTGGAGCCCAACCAGGCAGACTAAAACTACATGGCCCCACTTGTGGTGGAGTGTGCGAATAATGTCTTGGGTCATGTTCCTGAAAACACCGCAAGCGAGAAGTCCACGGCTGCTCATAAAAGCTGTTGGAGTGGTACAATTAGAGGTATTGGATAGTTCTGAAAATGTGGCTAGGCTATAATGAGGCACAAAATGTGTTGTTACGTACAGAACTTAACATACTAAAATGGCTGAACTAGCCATCTAAAGCTCGGGAATTTTATTGGAATTGACGCGGATTGAAAACTGAGATGATTTCATCAGTACTACTGCTACTTCAGATAAAAATTCAAAGTGTTGGTAAGGCGATTGCTACACTTAAAACCATGGGCTATAAACATTACATTGTCAAGTGAGGGTCCTTTCAGTGGTATCTTGTTTGACATCTGTGTTAAATTCAGAACAGATGATCACATTGCATAGAAGAAAGTCCACACAGACTCATTAACAATCGGGATTATAACACTTCATATACAGCTTAATTCACATAGATTGGTAATTCGAGTTAAATGTGATGACCCTGGCACGGCTGTTCCAAATCCCCTGCCAATCCAGAGATGTGTTTAGTGCTCAAAATGTGTAAATACCAGTGTCGCACACATTTACTATTGCCAAACAAGTTGGCTATTGAAGAGCACTGTTTTATTGAAATACACACTATGGAAAATGACTACACGAGAAATTGGCACAAACATTTAAATATTGGGACTGCAAGTACTAATATATCAATGAAAATAACCAGTTTTTGAAAATAGAAAATAATTGGGCAGATAAAAAAATCTACTTGCCAAGTGGCAGCAGGAGAAAACACATGCAGTATAAAAATCATGGAAATGTGCAATCTGTTGGTGCCAATGACTCCCTCTGGGTGAAAGGTTGAAAGGAAAGAGGGATGAAGGAAATGGACTGACAAGATTTGGGAAATGGCGAGAGTCACCCAGAACCCTGGATCAGAGAAGAAGTGCCAGATGGGATGAGAAGGAAAGGCATTGTTGGGCACTGCACCAGATGAAATTTGAAAAGCTGTGAGCTTAATTGTAGAAGTTAGGGTAATAAGCAAGTCAAAGATCACTGCCAAAACATTTATCTCAGTCCATAGAACTTTTTTTGCGGGGGTGAGGGGGGGGGGGGGCAGATGTGACTAGTTTGATGCGGTCCACCACATATTTCTCTCCTGTGCTGACCTCTTCATCCCAGAGTAGCACTTACAACGTATGTCCTCAATTATTTGCTGAATGTATTCCAATCTCTGTATTCCCCTATAGTTTTTACTCTCTACAAGTCCCTCTAGTACCATGGAGGTCATTGCCTGATGTCTTACAAATGTCCTACCATCCTGTCCCTTCTCCTTGTCAGTGTTTTGTGGAATTCCTTTTCTCTCTGATTCTGAACAGAATCTCCTCATTCCTCACCTCATCAGTCCACCTAATTTTCAACATTCATCTGTAACACCACATCTCAAATGCTTCAATTCTCGTCTGTTCTCTGGTTTTCCCACAGTCCATGTGTCACTACCATACAATTATGTGCTCCAGACATGTATTCTCAGAAATTTCTTCCTCAAATTAAGGCCTATGTTTGATACTAGTAGACTTACCTTGACCAGGAATGCCCTATTTCCAGTGCTAGTCTGCTTTTGATGACCACCTTGCTCTGTCCATCACTGGTTACTTTGCTAAGTAGATAGAAGGATTCCTCGACTTCATTTACTTCATAATCATCAATCCTGATGTTAAGTTTCTCGCTGTTCTCATTTCTGCTACTTCTCATTCTATATTCTATACCCATTAGACTATTCATTCCATTCAGTAGGTTATGTAGTTCTTCTTCACTTTCACTCAGGATAGTAATGTCATCAGTGAATTGTATCATTGATATCCTTTAACCTTGAATTTTAATTTTCCTACAGAAACTTCCTTTTAATTTCATCATTGCTTCTTTGATGTACAGATTGAGCAGTAAAGGCAAAAGACTGCATCTCTGTCTTGCACCCTTTTTAATCCAAGCACTTCGTTCTTGGTCTTCCGCTCTTAGTATTCCCTCTTGGCTCTTGTACATATTGTGTGTTACTCGTCTCTCCCTCTGTCTTACCCCCATTTTTCTCAGAGTGTCGTACATCTTGCACCACTTTACATTGTCGATCGCTTTTTTTAGGTCAACAAATCCTATGTATGCATCTTGATTTTTCTTTAGTCTCGCTTCCATTATCAACTGCAATGTCAGAATTGCCTCTCTGATGCCTTTACCTTACCTAAAGCCAAACTGATCATCATCCAACACATTCTCAATTTTCTTTTCCATTCCTCTCTATATTATTCTTGTCAGCTGCGATAGTTCTCGCACTTGTCAGCTCTTGCAGCCTTCAGAATTGTGTGGACGATACTTTTCTGAAAGTCGGATGGTATGTTACGAGACTCACATTCTACACACCAATGTAAATAGTGATTTCGTTGTCACTGCCCCCAGTGATTTTAGAAATTCTGATGGAATGTTATCTATGCCTTCTGCCTTATTTGATCTTAAGTTCTCCAAAGCTCTCTTAAGTCCTGAGTCTAATACTGGATATCCTATCTCTTCTAAATTGACTCCTGTTTCTTCTTCTATCACATCAGACAAATCTTCCCCCTCATAGAGGCCTCATGTTCTCTTTCCAACTATCCACATTCTCCTCTGCATTTAACAGTGGAATTCTCGTTGCACTCTTAATGTTACCACCCTTGCCTTTCATTACACCAAAGGTTGTTTTGAATTTCCTATATGCTGAGTCGGTCTTTCTGACAATCATTTCTTTTTAATTTCTTCACATTTTTCATGCAGCCATTTCATCTTAGCTTCCCTACACTTCCTATTTATTTCAGTTTTCAGGGACTTGTGTTTCTGTATTCCTGAATTTCCGTGACCATTTTTGTACTTTCTTCTTTCATTGATCACCTGAACTATTACTTCTGTTACCCATGCCTGCTTTGCAGTTACCTTCTTTGTACCTATCTTTTTCTTTCCAACTTCTGTGATTGTCCTCTTTAGATATGTCCATTCCTCTTCAACTGTACTGCCTACTGGAATAGTCTTAATTACTGTATCTACAGCCTTAGAGAACTTCAAGCATATCTCGTCACTCCTTAGTAGTTCCATATCTCAAATGCATATTGATTCTTCCTAACTAATCTCTTAAACTTCAGGCTTCTCTTCATCACTACTAAATTGTGATCCGAGTCTATATCTGCTCCTGGGTATGCCTTACAATCCAGTATCTGATTTCGGAATCTGTCAGACCTCAGACATCATCTTCCCATATTATCTGGCCTTTTCCATGTATATCTCCTCCTCTTGTGATTCTTGAACAGGGTGTTCACTCTTACTAGTTGAAATTTATTACAGAACTCAAGTAGTCTTTCTGCCCTCTCGTTCCCTGTCCCAAGCCCATATTCTCCTGTAACCTTTTCTTCTACTCCTTCCCCTGCAACTGCATTCTAGTCCCCCATGACTATTAGATTTTCATCTCCCTTTACGTACTGTATTACCCTTCCAATGTCCTCGTATACGTTTTCTATCTCTTCATCTCCAGCTTGCTTGTATGTTGCATGATCGGAACTGTCACGCCGGTGTTGATTTGCTGTTGATTCTGATAAAAACAACCCTATCACTGAACTGTTCACTGTAACACACTCTCCGCCCTACCTTCCTGTCCATAATGAATCCTACTCGTGTTATACCATTTTATGCTGCTGCAAGCTTCTCCATTCCATGTCCAACTCGTAGAACACCAGCCTTTCATTGGTTATTCATGCTTTTTCTCATGGTCAACTCCCCCTTGGCAGTCCCATCCCGGAGATCTGCATGGGGGACTATTCTGGAATATTTTGTCATAGGAGAGATCATCATGACACTTTTTCGATTACAGGCCTCATGTCCTGCGAATACATGTTGTGTGTCCTGACTGCAGTGGTTTCCACTGCCCTCTTCATCCTTATGCCATTGATCATTGCTGAGTCTTCTACCTTTAGGGGCAATTTCCCACCCCAAGGACAAGAGAGCACCCTGAACCTCTGTGCGCTCCTCCGCCCTCTCTCACAAGTCTGTTGGCAGAATGACTTCTTACGCCAGAGGTCTTTGGCCACCAGTGGTGATTATTTATCAAAATTTAAGCGGTGGCAGGTTTCGAACCTGGGACCGAGAATGTTTTTATTATTAATTAAAGATGCTACCACTGGAGCTCGTCCAAAACATGCACTTCCACTTTTTACCTTCTTCCTAAGACCCACAGACCCAGTTACCCTGGCTGTCCCATAGTTGCTGGGTTTGAAGTACCCACTGAATGTGTATCTGCATTAGCTGATCAACACTTGCAACCTGTAGAAGGAAGACACCCCTCTATATTAAAGACACCAGCAATTACCTAAATTGTCTGAAATCCGCGCCCATTCCACTCCCACTACATACCTTGCTTGTCACCACTGATGCCACCTCCCTCTATACCAACATTGGCCATGTACTAGGAATGACCCAAAAATAACCAGAATAGAACAGTTCCACATGCACGCTGTGTAGTTATGCATTTTGCCACTAGGTGGTGTTAGTTTGGGTCTCCCACATCACTCGGTAAGCTGTCATCAGTCAGAGTTAAGTGGTTTGTTTGTGGTTCTCTGTTGTTTGCAGTACTATTTCAACCCTTGAATATTAATGACATGGCCAATAAGAAGGAGTAAAGAGTTTGTGTGAAATTTTGTTTCCTGCATCCAAGAGTATTGGGATGCTTCGGCAAGCCTTTAATGGTGATTCGCTGGGGAAATCATAGGTCTACATATCGTTTTCTCCTTTCAAACCTGGCAACATGTCAACTGAAGACATGCCAAACATCAGTTGTCTTTTAGGAAGAAATTGTGGAGCCATTGCCATAATCAAACATGCAATTGATGAAGATCATCGAAGGACCATTGACCAAATTTCTGAGGAAATGAAAGTGTCTTAGAGCATGGTCCAATGAATTTTAACCAAAGATTTTTACATTAGACAGATGTATACAAAATTTGTTACTCGCTTGCTCACAGATGACCAGAGAGAGAACCACGTGAATGTTTGCCGCGACTTGAAGAGCGAAGTGCAGAATGATCCAAATTTTCTTAAAAGAATTGTGACTAGGGATGAGAGTTGGAGCTATGGATTGATCCAGAGTCAAAGCAAGTGTCAGGTCAGTGGAAAACTCAAACGTCACCACTACCCAAGAAAGCACATCAAGCGCAATCCATTGTGAAAAATACGTTATTTTATTTTTTTATGTCAGTGGTGTTGTTCACAGGGAGTTTGTTCCTCCAGGACAAATAGTGAACCAACATTTTTATTTGGATGTGTTACAAAGATTGAGAGTGTGTGATGAAAACGCCCAGAATTGTGGAAAAAATGGGAACTCGTTGCTCCACCACAACAATGCTCCAGCCCACACATCTCTGATGGTTCAACCATACCTCACAGAAAACAACATGGTGCTTGTGCTTCGTCCACCCAATCTGGCTCTATCTGACCTTTTCCCCACTGATGAAACCAACTCTGAAAGGAAACAGATTCATTGATGTGAGTGACGTCAAAGAAAACACGCTAATGGCTTTGAACAGTATCCAGCCTCAGGTGTTCCAGAGCTGTTTCCAGCAGTGCCAAAAGTGTCGGGAGAAGTGCGTTAATGCACATGGACAATACTTTGTAGGGGACTAAAGTACTGTGAATGTAGAGTTCAGTAAAAATGCAAAATAACAAAAATTCCCCTTGTACATGGACTGTCTGCTGCTGAACGTTACCTCAAACACAGCTCACCTAATTACTAACCTATGACATCGTTCTTGCTCACCTTAATCAACTGCATACATAAGAATGTATTCCCACTAAACTCCAGCATATGTTACTGAAGGCCAATTATGGCAGGATTTTGATGCAAAAAGTCTAACCACTGGATCATGCTGTGCCCTCACTTAAGAGGCACTACTTCCTCACACTGCTTAAACTCGACTACCTCCACCCAAAAATCTATTTCCACTGACCCCAATGGCCTTATATCATTATTCCACACCCCATGCAATCTATAGTGTGGTGGGTTCCTTTGCCTCCAGCCCACTGATTTTCTACTGGCTACCAATACATGTGCCCCTGTATCTAATAAAAACTTGTACTTTCTTCCCTTCACCATACCCATTATTGCGCATTCTGCCTCTGTATTCATACTTGTTGCATCTAAGTTTAACGGGAAAGCCTTTCAGCAGACTTTGGGCTCCCTCTTGTGTTTAACAGCTGCTTGTTTCTTCTCTGTCCACCCCACCAGCATTACCATAATGCTGTTGACGACCCATATTGCCACTATTCCACCAAGGCTAGTGGCACTGCAGACCAATCCCCAATACTCGCCAACATTGTTATGTCCTCCACAAACTGCATCCTCAGACGACCTTCCAGAAAAGGGACTGATTTGTTTAGTGGCAGCTGGCTCTATTACAAGGCTTGGTGCCCTGAGCAACAATAACTCATCACATTTAGTTGCAGGCTTATTAAGAAGGCCTTATTTTCTTCTCTCCATGATGTTACCTCATTAACTAATGCCTGAACTGCATCCGGTTCAGTGACACCATGGCTGTTCCATTAAATCTTTACCCTTCATTCATAAACAAGTTACACACTGTGCCCTATCATCAACTATATAGATTCTCTACGCTGCTTTGTAACATAACCAAAATGCTGGCATGTAAAACAGCATGCAGATACAGATTCAACACATGATGTCCAAGCAGATTACACTGAGAACACTTCATAGGCTCTAAACACTGGCATTTACTGTTGCCAGTTCAGATATTTCAGCCATTTCTTCAGGTCTGAAGAACAGAGTCTTCAAGTTAGGGCATTTCCTCTTAGATCCCATGCCTGGCTCACACATAAAAAGTAACAAACAGTTTCTCCAATCACCCCACCGTATTGATACTGCAGATTGCAGTCCACATGTTGCACTGCATGGACGACTCACTCTCTACTGTCCACTGATGTCAGCACTTCTGCCATCATTTTATAGCGGTCCTCTGGATGGTATGATGACTACTTTGTAAGAAGTATGGGTGGCAGGGGCTGAGAGTAGATGGCAGACTGACAAGGCCCAGAACAAAGCAGCTGTCAAAACTAACACTTTATTTCCAACTTAAATATTAGTTCTGTGGTGTGATGGGGAGGCGATTGCACCATTACTCCACAAAGGAGAGGGCTAGTAGTTGGTCAGCCATTGGGTAGCATCCGTCCAGCTGGGTGCAACATTTGCTGGTACTGCGCCATGCTTTGCTAAGTATGCACTTAGTGCTGGGCCCATGGCTATTTTGAATGTGCCACAGCACTGGCTTCAGTGGTGTGTACAGGAATTTTGCAGAAGTATCTCCCTCTTGGATGAATTGGTGCAGCCAAGTATATTGCAAGAGGCACGCCCACCACATTGTTGAAAGGTGGCTGCTGTGCCTAGGGTGCGACCCACTGCCTCCTGGCAGGAGTCCAGCTCTGCTGAAGTGGGCCTAGAGCCTGCAGCACTGGTACCAAATTCTCTGGATGGACTTTAGTGCAAGAAGCATGTACCCCCGTGAGAACTTGAAACCGTGGCTGGGGCTGGCAGGTCCATGGCATCTCATCGTCAGGCATAGCACCTGTGTCTTGGTGGCACACCTGTACTGTGAATGAATCTATTACAAAGTCAACAGTTGTTTATAGCAGATAGTAGTGCATTTGTTGTGCCAATATGCCACACCTGGTCACATACTCAGCAACATCACTGAAAGATGGAGATATCTTGCTTGCATCATGCATTATTGCTGCATTGGCAAGTTATGCTGAGCAAAGCCAACCCATCTCATAATTATTTCACATGCTTGTTGTCTTAAAACCAAATGTTGATATGCCATGCTGTTGGCCTACAGCTGCTATCCACTGCATCTTCTGACATAATTTACTCTTAAACCTGGTAGCGGCACCACAGAGCAAAAAGCTAATTGCATTTACTAGGTAGAATGGTGAGGTGGGGGTGTGGAAAAGTAGACAGGTCCAAAAATAAAAGACATAGAAAACTAAAAGGGGAAAAGAAAAGGACCAGTTACTGAATAGAAATGCTGAGACCAAAGAAATTAATGTAAATTTAGGCCAGGAGTCAGATTAAAATTCAAAGTGAAAGGATATCAGCGATATGATTCACTGATGACATTGCTATCCTGAGTGAAAATAAAGAAGAATTACATAATGTGCTGAATGGAATGAACAGTCTAATGAGTACAGTATATGGACTGAGAGTAAATAGAAGAAAGGTGAAAGTAATGAGAAGTAGTAGAAATGAGAACAGTGAGAAACTTATCAGGATTGATGGTCACGAAGTTAAGGAATTCTGCTACATTGGCAGTAAAATAACCAATGACAAACGGAGCAAGGGGGATATCAAAAGCAGACTAGCACTGGCAAAAATGGTATTCCGGGCCAAGGTAAGTGGCTGGTATGAAATATAGGGCTTAATTTGAGGAAGAAATTTCTGAGAATGTGCATTTTCAGCACAGCATTGTATGGTAGTGAAACATGGACTGTGGGAAAACCGGAGCAGAAGAGAATTGAAGCATTTAAGGTGTGGTGTTACAGACGAATGTTGAAAATTAAGTTTACTGGTAAGGTAAGGAATGAGAAAGGCGCAGAATTGGAGAGAAAAGGAATATGTGGAAAACACTGACAAGGGGAAGAGACAGGATGATAGGACATTTGTTAAGACATCAGGCATTGACCTCCAAGGTACTAGAGGGACTTGTAGAGGGTAAAAACTGCGGGGGAAGACAGAGATTGGAATAAATCCAGAAAATAATTGAAGACTTATGTTGCAAGTGCTACTGGGATGAACAGGTTGGCACAGGAGAGACGTGTGGCAGGCCGCATCAAACCATCAGAAGACTACCGACTCCCCCCCCCCACCCCCACCCCCGCCCCTCCTCCCTCCCTCACAAAAGAAAGAAAGAAAGAAAGGAGCTAGATGGGTGGCAAGAACAAAAGATCTGTTGTAACAGCAGTTCTCACCTGCGGAGCTGCCACCGTTTCTGTCCCATATTCTTGGGCTCAAAGCTCCCACTAAACATATACCCGCCTTAGTTTATCAGTACCTGCAACCAATAGCACAAAGACTCCCCTCTGTACTTAAGATACCAACCATTTCCCAGACAGTCCGAATCTGTGCACATTCTATTTCCACCACAATCCTTGCTCGTTATCATTGATTCCACCTCCACTTATACCAACATTCCCCATACACATGAAACAATCCAGTTTTAGAAAAAAGTACAGGAACGGTAGGGTATTGTAAAATGTTGGTAATTTGTAACTGGAAAAAAATTGTGCCATGCTTGTAAAATTACATTTTACGAGCAGATAATAAACCAAAGCAAAATGACAGTTGTGAACTCGGTCCCTGTTTTACCACATGTGCCATCTGAATTCTTCCCCTTGACATCAGTCTTTCAGAACTCTGCAGATGGGAACTGGCATTAAAACATGTCCTTCATTCTTGCCACCCACCTGGCCTAAATTAATGTAAATTGTTATAGTCTCAGCATTTCTTTTCAATAACTATTCCATTTCTTCACTCCATTTTAGTTTTCTATGTCTTTTACTTTCTGATTTAACTATTTTTTCGCCACCTCGCCTGTCTACCATGGGTAATAAACTCGGCCTTCTGCTCCTATTAAATCATACACAGTGTTTTGTCAATAATCTCTGTCTTGCTTACTACCCTATCTTCCACCTCTAAGCTCTCAAGTTTTCGAATCCCATCCCCCCAACAATTGGTCTTTCCTTCTGTTCCTGTCTGGTATGTCTCCGCTGACTTGGGGTTGTGGGTGATTTATCCATAACTCTTTCCATTTCCTGAACCTTGCCAGTCCTTTTCCTTCACCTTCTTCCTTGCCCTTCAGCCTGAAGGAGCCATTGACTATGAAAGCTTGCACATTTCCACAACTTTTGTGTGTGTTTTCTCCTGCCACCACTTAGTGAGTAGATTTCTTATCCCTCCAACTATATTATATTTTCAATATTGGGACCATATCATAAGACACCATCCAAGTATGAATCAAGGAGCAACTGAAAAACTGTGACTGTCTGGGAACCAACACTCAGTATGGTTAAGGAGAAGAATGAGGTATTAAGCAAATTCAATGAAACGGGTTCTGGGATGGGTGAAGTACCTACCTACAGCTATGTCAATATCACTGCCACTGCTGTCACACAGTTCCTGACTCCGCCAGTGTACAGAACACTGCTTCAGAGACATCGGTGGGTTATATATCCACTATGCATCCAGGAGGACAATTTTTCAGTGCACCTTGAAGCGTAAATACACCTACATCTGTGGAATGTTCTGTCAACAAATATGCCAGGAGATACTAAGAATTAAGAAACTGTCTAATTTTTGACTATGACATGTCAGTTTAGTTTAAAATGTTGGAAGAATACGTATATTGGGAAATTAACAATATTATGAGAAGGAAAGTCACTACTCACCATATAGCGGAGATGCTGTCACAGATAGACACAACGAAAAGACTCTCACAATTAAAGCTTTCAGCCATTAAGGCCTTCACCAACAATAGACAAACGCACAGGTGCGTGCGCACTCACATTCGTACATGCACGCATACACAAACGCAACTCACACTCAAGACTGCAGTCTCAGCCAACTGAAACCACACTGCGAGCAGCAGCACCATTGCATGATGGGAGTGGTGACTGGGTGGGGGTAAGGAGGAGGCTGGGGCAGGGAGGGGGAGGAATAGTATGGTGGACAATGAAGTGCTGCAGGTTAGATGGAAGGCAGGGGAGAGGTGGGAAGGGAGGGGAGAGGAGAAATGGGAAAGGAGATGTATAAAAAGACTGGGTGTGGTGGTGGAATGACGGCTGTGTAGTGCTGGAATGGGAACAGGGAAGGGGCTGGATGGGTGATGACAGTTACTAACGAAGGTTGAGGCCAGGAGGGAAGGCCTTAATGGCCGAAAGCTTTAATTGCGAGTCTTTTTGTTGTGCCTATCTGCGACTCAGAATCTCCACTGCATGGTGAGTGGCAACTTCGCTTCTCATAATATTGTTACATTCCATCCTGGATTTTCTGTTGTTTGGTATCAGGAAATTGAAATTTACAGTCACTGGACAGCTCTTGATATATTATTCACTTATCTGTGAATGATAAGTACTATACATGTCTTGTGCAAATGGACCCTGTTTGTAAAGCGTAGTTTACATATATGTATAATGTAAAATTTTTCTGTCTTTATCTGCAAATTGAAGCCATAATATTGTGCTGGGACTTCTGTATTTCTTATTCTGCAGATGTCAAAATCTGAGGGTAATTTTCTGACCCTTTCGGAAGCCGTGGAGAAATTCAGTGCTGACGGAATGCGTCTAACACTGGCTGATGCTGGAGATTCACTTGAGGATGCAAATTTTGTAGAAAACATGGCTGATGCAGGTATCTCATTAAAACATCTATTATCTGAACAGTGAATAAGATGTCAATAGTTCCGTTTAAATTTATTCTACTGTGTTGACAGGTATTCTCCGTCTTTATACATTCATCGAGTGGACAAAAGAAATGCTGAAAGCAGAACTGAGAGATGGTGAACCAGATAGCTTTAATGATCAAGTATTTCTCAGGTAAATAATAATTGGGGAAACTATCATTCTGTGTAATTATGGTGCTGCAATATAGTTTTTTGATATGCTGAATATTGTTTCAGTGAGATGAATCTCAAAATAAAGGAGACAGAAAACAATTATAATAGACTGCTTTTCAAAGAAGCTCTAAGAACAGGTTTCTTTGAGCTACAAGCAGTTCGTGATAAATACCGAGAACTCACTGTGATGGAAGGAATGCATCGTGGTCTCATCCGGCAGTTTTTGGAAATTCAAGCATTACTTCTGTCACCTATATGTCCTCATGTTGCAGAACATGTTTGGTCTCTTCTTGGCAAAGTAAGCAAGCTCTAAATTTGAAGGACACATTGTAAATTACTGTTAAAAATCTTTGTCCTGCGGAAAGAAGTGATTTGAATTTATACTTCTGGAGTTATTGTGTGCATTTGCTACAGATACAGCAATTCTGCATAAATTACATGTTACTGGTTGTGCCATATAGTGTCTCAAATGTTGTTTTAATAATATTCAGTGTAATGTTCTGTTCTTTTCCATTTCTTTAGAAGGAAAGCATAGTCAAGGCCCAGTGGCCAGTGGCAGGTCCTGTTGATTACATATTGGTCAAGTCGTCTGCTTATCTCATGGAAGCTGCACATGCTTTCAGAGTATACCTAAAGAATCACCTTCAGCCACGGAAAGCTCGTAAAGGTGAAAACGCCATTGCACCAGTGAAGCCTACCAATGCCACTATTTGGGTGGCAAAAACATTTCCACCATGGCAGTGTACAGTTCTGACACACATGAAAAATTTCTTGTTGGTAAGTAGCAAAGAATGCTCCTACTCATTTTTTTCCTCAGGAGCTCTGAAATATTGATATTTCAGTGCTCTTTATATACATGAACATACCTACATACATACTTTATATGCATCTACATATCTACATCTGCTGTGGTACAATACACTTCTTACTATGCAGAAAATGAATATACACTGTAACCACTTGATAGTTCACAATTCCAGACTGCACCAAGCTATTGTAAATTGTAGAACACACCAAGAGAGTAATCCAAATAGTCCAGAGACAAGCAAATCCGTCAATAATCCATGTTACAACCATGCAAAAAAAATAGTAAAGTTGAAGTCCAGTAAACAGCTATAACATGAAAGTATGTTGTAAGTGCGGTACAGATTTTAGCACAGCACAACTTGAAGGCTCTTGTAGTCTCACAGTAGCCCAGTTTTATCTCTGGTGTGATGTCAATGGCTAGGTCCATGTGACAGCCTGCTGACGCCTTTTACCTGCTACCGGAGGAATTGGTGAACATAACAGGGTATTAAACTTGTCGGGTGATAGAGATATAGCACTTTTAACTTAAAGTGTAATAATAGCGGTTAATTGCAAATAAATAAATACAAAGAAATGGGTGAAAGGTGTTCAGTGAATAAAGCAGGACTACGGCTATTCCTTAAAGAACTGATATCATGCACACCATTAAATCCTTGGCCTATAATGTTAGATCAAATGCTAAAGTTTATTCTTGAAACATGAAATTTTTCTATCTTACAAGGGGAGGCCGCCAATTGTGAAATTCAGATTCGATTCATACTGCGCATAATAAAAGCTCATGGCCAGAGGTGTAATGTGGCAAAGCACCAAGATGCACTTCTCAGTCGTTGTCGAGAAAATCGACAGTTAAAAGAAACCGTTGCGGTGAAATAGTCTCTACGAATAATAATTTTCTACAGTGTCGTGGCGCAGCGGAAAGTGCCCGGGTTCGTAATCCGAAGGTCGCCGGATCGAATCTCGCGCCATGCACTTTTTTTAATTATTAGTTTTTTGTAATTAATATATATATATATATATATATATATATATATATATATATATATATATATATATATATATATATATATATATATATATATATATATATATATATATATATATATATATATAGAGGGAAACATTCCACGTGGGAAAAATATATCTAAAAAGAAAGATGATGAAACTTACCAAACAAAAGCGCTGGCAGGTCGATAGACACACAAACATACACACAAAATTCTAGCTTTCGCAACCAATGGTTGCCTCGTCAGGAAAGAGGGAAGGAGAAGGAAAAATGCCAACCCGAAGTTTGGTACAGATTTATTGATGACATTTTCGTGATCTGGACTCACAGTGAAGAAGAACTCCAGAATTTCCTCTCCAACCTTAACTCCTTTGGTTCCATCAGATTCACCTGGTCCTACTCCAAATCCCATGCCACTTTCCTTGACGTTGACCTCCACCTGTACAATGGCCAGCTTCACACGTCCGTCCACATTAAACCCACCAACAAGCAACAGTACCTCCATTATGACAGCTGCCACCCATTCCACATCAAACGGTCCCTTCCCTACAGCCTTGGTCTTCGTGGCAAACGAATCTGCTCCAGTCCGGAATCCTTGAACCATTACACCAACAACCTGAAAACAGCTTTTGCATCCCGTAACTACCCTCCCGACCTGGTACAGAAGCAAATAACCAGAGCCACATCCTCATCTCCTCAAACCCGGAACCTTCCACAGAAGAACCCCAAGAGTGCCCCACTTGTGACGGGATACTTTCCGGGACTGGATCAGATTCTGAATGTGGCTCTCCAGCAGGGATACGACTTCCTAAAATCCTGCCCTGAAATGAGATCCGTCCTTCATGAAATCCTCCCCACTCCACCAAGAGTGTCTTTCCGCCGTCCACCTAACCTTCGCAACCTCTTAGTTCATCCCTATGAAATCCCCAAACCACCTTCCCTACCCTCTGGCTCCTACCCCTGTAACCGCCCCCGGTGTAAAACCTGTCCCATGCACCCTCCCACCACCACCTATTCCAGTCCGGTAACCCGGAAGGTGTACACGATCAAAGGCAGAGCCACGTGTGAAAGCACCCACGTGATTTACCAACTGACCTGCCTACACTGTGAAGCGTTCTATGTGGGAATGACCAGCAACAAACTGTCCATTCGCATGAATGGACACAGGCAGACAGTGTTTGTTGGTAATGAGGATCACCCTGTGGCTAAACATGCCTTGGTGCACGGCCAGCACATCTTGGCACAGTGTTACACCGTCCGGGTTATCTGGATACTTCCCACTAACACCAACCTGTCAGAACTCCGGAGATGGGAACTTGCCCTTCAGCATATCCTTTCTTCTCGCTATCCGCCAGGCCTCAATCTCCGCTAATTTCTAATTTCAATTTGCCGCCGCTCATACCTCACCTGTCTTTCAACTTCATCTTTGCCTCTGTACATCTGCCCCGACTGACATCTCTGCCCAAACTCTTTGCCTTTACAAATGTCTGCTTGTGTCTGTGTATGTGTGGATGGATATGTGTGTGTGTGCGAGTGTATACCTGTCCTTTTTTCCCCCTAAGGTAAGTCTTTCCGCTCCCGGGATTGGAATGACTCCTTACCCTCTCCCTTAAAACCCATATCCTTTTGTCTTTCCTTCTCCTTCCCTCTTTCCTGACGAGGCAACCATTGGTTGCGAAAGCTAGAATTTTGTGTGTATGTTTGTGTTTGTTTGTGTGTCTATCGACCTGCCAGCGCTTTTGTTTGGTAAGTTTCATCATCTTTCTTTTTATATATATATATATATATATATATATATATATATATATATAAAAAAACAAAGATAATATGACTTACCGAACGAAAGCGCTGGCAGGTCGATAGACACACAAACATACACACAAAATTCTAGCTTTCGCAACAAACGGTTGCTTCGTCAGGAAAGAGGGAAGGAGAGGAAAGACGAAAGGAAGTGGGTTTTAAGGGAGAGGGTAAGGAATCATTCCAATCCCGGGAGCGGAAAGACTTACCTTAGGGGGAAAAAAGGACGGGTATACACTCGCGCACGCACACACACACACACACACACACACACACACACACACACACATCCATCCACACGTATACAGACACTGTATATGTGTGGATGGATATGTGTGTGTGTGTGTGTGTGTGTGTGTGTGTGTGCGCGCGCGCGAGTGTATACCCGTCCTTTTTTCCCCCTAAGGTAAGTCTTTCCGCTCCCGGGATTGGAATGACTCCTTACCCTCTCCCTTAAAACCCTCTTCCTTTCGTCTTTCCCTCTCCTTCCCTCTTTCCTGATGAAGCAACCGTTTGTTGCGAAAGCTAGAATTTTGTGTGTATGTTTGTGTTTGTTTGTGTGTCTCGACCTGCCAGCGCTTTCGATCGGTAAGTCACATCATCTTTGTTTTTAGATATATTTTTCCCACGTGGAATGTTTCCCTCTATTATATATAAACTATTAATGAATTGCTTATGCATGTTGGTGAAGGCGGATCGCTCTCCAATTGTACCGCCTCCATTTTTCCGTTTGTTTAACAGGGTGTGCCAAAGCTCTTAACAGGGTGTGCCAAAGCTCTCACGTCCGCACTGGTTTTAGACGATGTTATAAGTTGCGCTAGGGACCGCATCTACCTTCTTTCGAAGTTAACAGGCAACTACGCTGTTACGCGGCGGCTCGTTTCGGCCCATTCAACATCTGTCCTTCAAGTGTAACGAGCGAGTATCGGAGTTTATATTTCATACCTGCCACAGCAAATTTGCGTTCGTGGGATCTCTATTCTAATTCGAACGTTTGACTTACGCTATACGTATTCGTTTCGGAATATCGTTTCTACGTCTTCTGTTAACTATACGTGGTGAACATTATGAAGACAATTAATAACATTTGTGAAATACAACTTTGTTTGCGGAAAACATAATGATGTTCGAAGTCACCAGTTTTTCCACGACAAATGACTTTCAACAACTTATTATATGCATAATTGTTGCAACTGATTGCCGGGTGTAAAAAAAAAATATATATATATTTTGTGTGTGTGTGTGTACACACATTTGAATTACTTAAAAAAAAAAAAGGGGGGTTGCATGGCGCGAGATTTGATCTGGCAACCTTTGGATTACGAACCCGAGCGCTTACCGCTGCGCCACGGCGCTGTAGAAAATGATTAATCATAGAGAGTATTTCACCGCAACGGTTTCTTTTAACTGTTGATTTTCTCGACAACGGCTGAGAAGTGCATGTTGGTGCTTTGCCACATTACACCTCTGGCTATGAGCTTTTATTATGCGCAGTACTAATCGAATCTGAATTTCACAATTGGCGGCCTCCCCTTGTTAGATGTGATAACTGTTGTTGTTAATGAGTTTATTCTGCTATTGTGTTGAGCAATAACAACAGGAGGCAAAGTGAAGTAATATATGCGAACAGTGAATCAAACATGAAACCATCAAAAAAGATAAAGCTGAGTTATTTCTTCATCTATTAAAAGAGAAAGAGGGAGAGAATCCAAGGGCTAAGAGGCATTTGTACTTTGGGAAAAGCTAGACAGTTAATCATAATTTTTGTATTGAGATTGAATTGTTTCTTCCATAAAGCTCTGTACAAAAGTGCATGGTAAACAACTGTTCCCGGATATTGACAGTTGCCATCATTTCCAAGTGAAATCCTTAATTTTTCTGCCAATTTCACTCCTCCTTCCTGTTTCTACTAAACAGACAGCCAACCTCCCCACTGCCTTCACTTCTCCCAATCAGTTCACTGCATCTTTAATTGAATTAATTTTATGATTGGGAACTAAGAGCACAGGGAGAAGCAGCATTACATGCAGAATACTAACACTCTTATTCTCACCCTTTCATGTCACAGTGAGTACATGTGCTTCAACAGTGTTGATTTGATGGAGGCTTACTCCATCTCTTAACTCCTTAAACTGTTCAGTTACAAAGTTATGTTAATCAAGCTATAGTTTTATTCACAATCAGATTTCCCACCAAATCGTAAGGAGCCCTCAGCACAAAGGCTGAATGAAATGAATGCTTCAATGCTGTGTAAAACATGGGGTCCTATTGAGAGCAACACACTCTTGCTCTCTTCGTCTGTGAATGGACTGCTCACCCAAATGTAGGACAACATATAGTTTAGGATCTGAACCACTGCACCTCTCAGCATTTTTCTTTTGTTCAAAGCATTAGAGGTGAGAATAAAGATGAGTGATGGACACCTTTGGATTTGTGAACTGAAATGCATTTGTCCAAGCACCGAGCAACACATATAGATATCGGAGACCATTGAACACTACATAACTGCAACTTATGCCAAACTCTTCTGCTTTTGTCAGCCTCCTTTTCACTTAACTTTTGTCATAGACTTTTTGTTCAGTCATATTTGTTTCCTATTATTGTGTCTCTTTTTTTATGGTGTTCTTCGAGCAGGGAATCTGTTGTTTCTTCCTTTTTCTTTACTCCTGTTGTTACTCCCTCCTTGTCTCATCAGTGCTTATATTCTAGATATCTTCTCCTTGTGTCCAACTTTCTAATAACCTTTCTTTGATGTCCTAAAATCCCAGATTCTCTTTTCTGACAGTTAATAGCAGGCACTAAATTTTTCCATATCAGCATTACTGAAATCAAGTGAAATGAAATGACGTGTGGCATTATTGGCCAGGAGGCTCCGTATTGGAAAGTTTGGCCACCGAGTTGCAAATCTTATTTCAGGTGACGCAGCATTGGACGACTTGTATGTCGGTGGTGGTGGTGGGGGGGGGGGGGGTGGTGGTGGTGGTGGTGGTGGTGGTGGTGAAATCACAACACCCAGTCCAAGGGCAGAGGAAATCTTCGACGTGGCCGGGAATCGAACCCGGGCCTGCTGCATGGTAGGGAAACACGTTACCATGCAGCTGAAATCACTGCACATGATTCATGTTAATGAGTGTATTGTTTCTACAGAAAATAAATTATTCAGTTAGAATGTAAATGCAAAAACAGCTGCAGTTGAAAGGATTTGCTTGACCAAGAAGAGGATGAGGAAGGAGGATTTGGAAATGTGATCTGTTATGACCTTGTTGCAGATGATGAGACTGTGAAGTGTTCTGTTTTAGGTTTGATGAATGCAGTATGCGGGGCACCTAATCTGTAACAGTTATCTGAGTTGACTGTTGTATCATGCTACTTAGTGGAATTTTTGTAAAATTTGTCTTGCAGGGTAAAATATCTGAGAACTATAACTCTTTCACACTGTTATGTCCAAGCTCAGAGACATTCTGATAGTACTTATTTCATCAACCATAAATGATAGTGAAATGTAATTGTACAGATAAAAAAATCTACCAACCAAGCAGTGGCAGGAAAAAATGTATATAAAGGTTAGGTAAATGTGCAATCTTTCCTTCTCATCCTGTCCAGTACATTTAACCTGACTCGAGATCCGAACTCTCCCCATTTCCTAAACCTTGCCAGTTCTTTTCCTTCCCCTTCAATGCTACTGCCAGATAAAGGAGCCACTGGTTCCAAGAGCTTGCACATTTACTTAACCTTTTTATGTATTTTATCCTGCTGCCACTTGGTGAGTATATTTTTTATCTACCCAGTTACATCATATTTTCAAAAATTTATTATTTTCATTGTTACAAATGAGAGTGAACCGCACACCACCTTCAAGCAACATCATCTGAAATTTTCAATAGGTGGAGTAATATTGTGTGTGTGTGTGTGTGTGTGTGTGTGTGTGTGTGTGTCTGAGAGAGAGAGAGAGAGAGAGTGTGTGTGAGTGTGTGTGTGTGTGTGTGTGTGTGTGTGTGTGTGTGTGTGAGAGAGAGAGAGAGAGAGAGAGAGAGAGAGAGAGAGAGAGAGAGAGAGAGAGGGGGGGGGGGGGGGGGGGATATTTTTGTCGTCTTATAATTGCTAAAGAAGAAGGGGTGGAGGGAGAAAATGTGAAAAGTTCAACCTCATTGTGATTTCCTTAATTTCATGATTCTCTGAAGTGATCCAAGTAACCTTTAAGAATTCAACTTATTTCAGAAGATCCACCTTTTGCCTGAAATTGGAAGCTTTTACTCCCAAAGTGTTGATTTTAATATGATCTGATTTGATTTTAAGGTGGTTAACATTATAAATGTGGAGCTGAATCATTCTCTTAAATGTTTGTTGCAATTAATTGTGTCCTTGTTTTCTTTTCTGTTGTCGTAAGTATGCCATACCGTTTTTTTTTGAACAGCTGTCATTGTTTTATCTGATTTAACAGGCAAATGGAAAACTGCCAGACAACAGAGTTCTCTCAGCAGAACTAAATGCAATTCCTGAGTTGAAGAAGTACGCCAAGAAGCTGATGCCATTTGTCCAGGCAACTCGGGAAAAGGTGGAAACACTTGGAGCTGATGCCCTGAACCTTTCTGTGGACTTTGATGAGAAGGAAGTTCTTACGAAGAATCTAGTATATCTGAAGAATACACTTGATGTAAGACATTGTTAATTGGAATTACTGCTGGAATGTTATCATTGTGATCTGATGTGATAGTAATGAACATGCGCAGTGGTACAATATGATCAATGTTGCTTGTTGGGGTGCCAATTGTTAAAGAGATTTTCGTATCCCAGATGGTTTCCATCGGGTTCAGATCAGGCGATTTTTGTTACCAAAACATCAGAATGAGTTAAATATTGTGTTCTTATACCACTTTAGTGTGATTTCTGGCCTTGTGACATGGTCGCTTGTCCTGCTTGAAAATTCTATCACTGTAGGGGAAGACATCATGCATGAAGGGATGCAAGTGGTCCGCAGTAATGTTCACTTAGTCCACAGCTGTCAGGACAGTGCATGTTTCAAGCAGTCTTTTGCCTGAATGATGATGATGTATCCACACATGACTATCAACCACGTGTAACAAGACGCACGATTAATCCACCCATGCAACATATGACCATTGATCCATGGCCCAGTCTCGATGCTCCTGTGCCCACCGCAGTCGTAATGGACAGTGTTGCTCGGTCACCACGGGAACACAAGAGGGATCGTCGCCCATGGAAGCGCTTGTTCAACAACACACGCTGAATGGTGCGCTCTGAAACAGTTGTACCTTAACAGGATTTTACTCTGTCATCAAATCTGTCACAGATAGCTGCCTACCCTGCTTTACAGTGTGTGCAAATTTCTGATCTCTATGTTCATTCCCAATACCTTATTGCCTACTCATGGTTTCACCATCCTTGAGTCACTTTCCATAGATGCTGACAACAGCAGCTTGTGAACAGCCAGCCAGCATTGCCATTTCCGAAAAGCTTGTTCAGAGACCCTGGGCCATAACAGTCTGCTCTTTGTCAAAGTTGCTTATGTCAATAGTATTCCTCACTTGTAGCCTGTATTATCACTAGAATGAATCACAATTGGCTGCTGCTTTGTATATATACTTTCCTTGCTGCATCATGAGCACACAGTGCCACCAAGCAGCATTCAATCTCGCATTGAGCAGTGGTGACTACATTTAGACTCATTATAGTGTGTGTGTGTGTGTGTGTGTGTGTGTGTGTGTGGTGAATAATTCGGTGGTGTCAGGTATTTTAATGTTTGTTATGTTACAAATTAGTGATTCCCATATGCTATTTATTCTACATTTTATTTAGAATATTAAGGATAAACTGTCTTTGTTAGAACTGAGCTAAGTGTATTTACTTGGAATTTCACTTCTTTTCTTTCAGATAAAAGACATAGAAGTCCGTTATACAGATGAGGCACCCGAAAATGTTGCACAAGACTGCAGGCCTGGTTTTCCTTTCATGACATTCAGTGCTCAACAGGGAGTGGAATTAACCTTAGTGAATCCACAACCATGCAGTGGACACTTCACTCAACGTATAATTGTTTATAATGGTGACACAGTGTCTACAATTCTGAAGCAACTGATGCAGTGCAATGGAAATATTAAAGGTTAGTTTCGTATTCATAATTTTTGAATGGAAAGTTAATATGACTGCTTGCTTTTATGGGTGCTTGGTTAGTACATTGTGTTTTATGTGCACCTGCAGATGTTAATGCAGTGTGATGTAAAATACAGTTTATTACCAAGCACAAGTGGCATGTTTTGTTGTTCAAATTTTACACTTTGTAAATTTTTTGGTAGGACTGTTATGCATTGCTTTTGGTTTCACTTGACCAGTTGTGGCTGCTCTTCTGGGAATGTAGATTGTACAAAAAGGTAGAAACATTGAGGAGTCTTTAGATTTGTGCGGCCTTCATAATGAAAAAAATAGGTTTGAATTATGTTATTTAAAAGAACAGATATGACAAAGGAAGAGCCGCAAGCAGATATAGACATATAGTGCACTTAAGAAAATCAAAGAAAACAGCAGACATCTTTTAGGAAGGTGATGCTGCTTAAAAGTATCAACAAACTTCTGTGGATATGTTTACACACACAAAAAGAGCAGCTCATCACGGAACCATTATGCCATTCCTGATGTAAGGATATGTTGTGTAAAAGAAAATTGACTGTTTTGTATACTTATAATATGGCTGGCAATATCAAAAATGAATTAATAGGAGCATTGGAGGACATCTTCAGAAAGCAGGATTTTTGCTGTTGACAAAAATATACTATAGAGAGTTACACATTCATACCATGCAGAGCCAATGGAATAATGGAACAGACTTACAACTAGTTCACAGCAAATAGCTTATCTC